>NC_137288.1:33875000-36275000 GCF_054371585.1 Giraffa tippelskirchi | reverse complement strand
CTATAGAAACAAAATAGGAGCAACAAGGAGGCACTGCGTTTCCTCTTCGTGTGATTTTTAGCCGTGAATAAGAATAGCGAGGATACAGACTTCACATAGTAAGTAAATAGTAAGGATGGCCTTAAAATTTGAAATTTATGAAGCATCCTGATTTTCATTACTCAGAACATTACTCTGAAATCAAAAGGAAGCTTTTGATTCTTTGTACTGTACTAGTCTTTTCCTTCTTTTTAAAGAAAACTCGGTTTCTAGTGAAATAAAAAAAAAATATCACTGAAGAAAGGGAGCTAGGAGGGCGTAAGGAAGGAAGGAAAATCTAAACTAAAAATGAATGTGTCCAGGCCTTTTTCTTTTATAAAGTAAGTAATTGAACTAAGTGACCTGTGAGGTTCTCAGAAGCTCTAATGATTTTTTAGTCCCATATTTCCTATAGTAAAAATGATAATTTAAAAATTTGAAAAAGAAGCTATTCTTTTGAAAAGTTATGTATATATTAGTGATCCCCAAGTATATCAACTTTGTGTGTCTGTCCACATACGTGGTTAAAACAGGCCACTGCATCAGTGTCTCCAGAATGTGTTATCCAAAGGCCTGAATCAAAGGTTACATTCTTCCTCTAAATTTCTCAGGTCCTCCGTACCCCAAAGCAAGCATGTAGCAAAAATAACCAACAGGAAGGCACATAGTAGAAAGCTTTCCTTTAACTGCTGTTTATTGATAGGGATCATGATGCCTTTGGGACCCAGATAGAATTCTACATCTATCTACTTTGTAGCTTAAGTTTACAATTATACATCTGACCTCTTTTTGTATTGATACTTTTGCTCTCTGATCTCTTTTTAGAACTCAGAACCTTGACTTCCATTAAACCTCACATTTACATAGTGGATTTGGGAATAGAAGGCTAGTCTCAAATCTCAGGGATGAAAATAGCAAAGGTTTCTGCCAGATGCCGGAGCCCCCTTAGGGCCCTTATATATCAAGTCCAGAATGCACTATTATGTTTTCTTAAATAACTGAACTAGCACCAAAACCAAGAAGAAATAACATGGAATATTACCAGAGAAGTGATTTAGTGAGAAGTTTGATCTTAATGCAGGAAACTCACTGGACTTTCAACTTAATTCTTTCATTAGAAATGCTACTTTGATCTTGCTTGTGTTCAAGGCAAAACGTTAAAGGGAGCTTAAAAACAAATGTGACTGGATTTTTGATCTATACAAGTATCATTTTCTTCTTGATGAATAAGGGCAGGTAAGAACTCGTAGAAAATAGCTTTGCATAAACCCCTAAAAGAGTCCAGGCAAGAGTACTGGAGTGGGTTGCCATTGGCTTCTCCGACTAAGAGTCACAGGTAGTTTTCCTTATATTCTTTTCTTGTTGTTCAGTCGCTAAATCATGTCCAATTCTTTGTGACTGCAGCATGCCGGGCTCCTCTGTCCTTCACTATCTCCTGGAGTTTGCTCAAATTCATATCCACTGAGTCAGTGATGCTATCTAACCATCTCCTCCTCTGCTATCCGCTTCTCCTTTTGCCTTCAATCTTTCCCAGCATCAGGATCTTTAACAGGGTATAAATTATACGTATTCTTTTAACCAGGTATAAATAAGGGCAAACACAGACTGCTCTGTAGACACTGAGAAGCCATTGGATTATTGAAGAAAAAAAAAATAGTATTTCTGGACAAGGCAAAGAACACTGACAGCACAGGAAAGATGAGGCCTTCTTGCTGAGGATGAGGGATTTTTATAAGAGATGGATCATTTCAGCAAAGTTAATAGGTAAAGATCAATTTTGCTACCAAGGCTCTCAGAAAGTCGGGACTGCCTTCACCATTATGAGAAAGGCAAATTACCAAGAAAGCAAATTGACCTGCCGCGGGGAGTTTTTTCTAGGACAGACTGCACAAGATCACCTGTTTCATCACCTGCTTCATGGTACCCAGGTCAGTAGCTGAAGCTCTGATGTCAGCATCACCCAATCCTTAGTAAATATTCATAACTAAGTCCATCTTTAAAAGTTTTGATCCAAAGATTTTAAGGCATGAAATAAAGATAGACTGAGAGTCTAGGAATATTTCCAGTACAAATGAAAGTAAAGTCATTTGTAAGACAGGTTAATCCACAGCTATCTAGAATTCCCAGCTCTGCAGAAGCCCTGCAGAGTGCTAGTGACTAAAGTGCTAGTGCTAGTAACTGAGAGGACAGTATATATTTCTTGAGGCCACTGGGCTCATGGTATTTACCAACTGCGTCATGCCAGATGTCATACATCTCTTTAGGAGGCACAGCCCAATGTGTCAAGCTATTACATTGTCTAATTTCATAATAAGTTTGTGACTATGGCTAAATCTCCCTAATATACATAACATTATTGTTTCAGAGTAAGTAATGGGTTTTAAAGTGGTTAGATTAAAGAGAAAAGACAAGACAAGGAATGAGCAAATTATGAGAAATAAATTATAAAAATGAATATATTTGGCATAAACTAAATATGTCAGACTCTTCATTTTTCTGCTAAGCCTAAATTACTGGTTTTAAAAGAAATGATATTAACAAAAATGCAGTCTTTGCAGAGAACCCAGTAAACCATATGTTCCCCTGACTTTGGCACAGAAAAGTATATCAACATATTATGATGAATTTCTCTCTCTGAATTCAAACCACCTACTCATATCCTGATATTTATCTACTTGAAATTAATAATATCCTAAGCCAAAGATGTACCTAAAAATAAAAAAAAATCATTCCTATACAAATGTGGGAGAATTCTCAATGAAGCCAGAAAACCAAACAGTAAAACAGACTCAGTAATAGGAAGACAAAAAAAAAAAAACAAAAAACACAAATCAGAAATTAAAGCAGTTTCCAGCATCCACCAACCCCCTCATACTCCATTGATATCACCCAAAAGCTTCTCAGATTCAGATTCCCCATCTGTATAAAAGGGAAACCATTTGATCAATATTCTTCTTAGTTCTTTTGAGAGACCAAAAGCATCATGCACTGTGTATCATAACTCAGATATACACTGATATATGATTATAGAAGGAAAATACATACACTAAGAAAAAAATTTTTTACAGAAGTAAAAAATTTACTTACTCTCAATTGAAGAAAAAATAGATGAAAGGTCACTGAGGAAAACCATAATGTTAGCTTTCTGAGACATCATAAAAAAGATGAAAATTTTTACAATAGGAAGAATAGTAATCTATATGTATAGTTACATATCTTGAAGCGATAGGAAAACATTTACCTCTGATTCCTCATTAGCTGAGCTAACATTGCAGCCTGGAAGAGTAGGTATTCCCAAATCACTCATTTGTAACTTTGAAATACCCTATAGCAGATTAGCCTTCATAATTACTTTTTGGCATTAGTTCAAATTTAAATATTGTCCCATTTAAATAGCAAATCTGAAATGTAGGTGGTAGAGAAAGGAATTATTGCTGAACTGGGGCCTCACCTTTGTCCCTGGTACAGATATATCTCATTGTCCCTAGGGTTCCAAAGCTTCCCCAAAATTGGACATTCCACTCATCTTGGCATGTACTTAAAATCCCAATAACTTAATAGAGGGCTTCCCGGTAGCTCAGCAGTAGAGAATCCACCTGCCAATGTAGGAGATGCAGGTTTGATCCCTGTGTCAAGAAAATCCCCCTGGAGAAAAAAAATGGCAACTCATTCCAGTACTGCCTTGGAAAGCCTCTGGACAGAGGAGCTAGGTGGTTTATAGTGCATTGGGTCACAACGAGTTGGATGGGAGTCAGCAACTAAACAACCACTTCATAGAGCATTTAAAATGTCCACAATCTAACCTTCAATCTAATACTTCCTCCTTTTATGTCTTCCCAAGAATCTCAAGTTTCTCTCACAGGAGATTACTGTTTTTAATACTCAGGAAACATTCATATTCCATGTGTCTGGAGTATCATCATTTAGCTTTTTTCTCTCTCAAAATCTCTTTCATTTCTCAAGCTCTGGCTCAAATATTGCCTCCTCTGGGAAGCCCTCCTGGCAGAATTAGGAGCACTCTCCTCTTGCTTTCACAACAATCTAATCACACCCTTATAATTTCATTTACCATACTGATTTCACTTGTCTTTAATAGAATGTGAGTTTTTAGAGGAAAAATGTTATACTTCATCAAGCTGCGAAGAGACAATAAAAATACCAGTTCAGTAACAACTGGTATAAGTAAATCCACTACCTGGTAAAGCCTCAATAAAGGTTCCCCATCCTTGTTGTGTAGCCTCTGTACCAAGCAAAATGTCTTCCATATAAGGAATAGTTGGTAAATAAACGACTTCAGGGCTACATAGCACTAATTTTCTCCTAATAATCATATTCCTTGCTGATAAAGGTACATGAAATATTTAAGGAACGACCTAGAGCAGTTAAAAAACCTTGGGAAAAGAAGAATTTAAAACTTCTACCATTTAGTTATCCTATAAAAGCTCAAGTTGGAAATAAAACACATTTGAAGTCCATCTACATTATTACCCTAATGCTGGAAGAATACAGATTTGTAAAGCAATTATCTTGGTATATTCTATACCAACAAAAGATAGGTCAAATATTCGTCCCTACAGAGCAAATAAAAATTTTAGTAAAACTATTTTAACCTTGTTTCTCAAATAATGTATACAAAGAACTCAAATTTTAAATTAGAATAGTAAATATTCATTGTAACTATAAGTGATATTTGATATATCTGTGCGTGCTAAGCTGCTTCAGTTGCATCTGACTCTTTGTGACCCTATGGACTGAAGCCTGCTAGGCTCCTCTGTCCATGGGATTCTCCTAGCAAGAATATTGGGGTGGGTTACCATTCCTTTCTCCAGGGGATCTTACTGACCCAGAGATCGAACTCAGATCTCCTGCATTGCAGGTGGCTTCTTTACTGTCTTGAGCCACCAGGGAAGTCAGCATTGCGGTGGTTTAGTTGTTAAGTCATGTCCAACTCTTGAGACCCCATGGACTGTATAGCCTACCAGACTCCTCTATCCACAGATCTTTCCAGGCAAGAATACTGGAGTGGATTGCCATTTGATTCTCCAGGGGATCTTTCTGACCTAGGGATTTAACCTGGGTCTCCTGCACTGCAGGCACATTCTTTACTGACTAACCTACAAGGGAAGCCCAGCCAACATTTAAATTTGGTATATATATTTACTTTTCCTTAGGTTTATGTTTATAAAATTTCTATGTTTACAAAAATATAAATACGGAAATGTATAATATTTCTGTATTTTAATTGTTTTAAAATGTGATTATAACCATTCCCAGAGACTGTTCTGGTATAACAGAGGTATGATGGTTGGTTTGCAGTAGTGAGAGTGTCTCCAAGTCCTCTGGATGGGTTTACTAATTTGTCCACCGTGACAAACTCACATGCTCGTGAATTTAAGGTCATGGTTCAATATCTATCCACTTGTGTTAGTTATTTCCCACATAAAAAAGACCTCCCTTGCTTTGGAATGATTATTTACTAAACTCTGCCAGGCATTTTAGAGACCATGTGAGTAGAGAGTGAGTAGATGCTTCAGGATACATCTAGTCACACCCTCCAATAGTGACTGTGCAAAGAGCATATTTATGCATGGTTGAAACTGATGAAAACATGCATATTTGAAGATTATTGAGCCTTGTCTTTTTGTGGCATTATATTTGTAGCAAACTGTTGGATGTCGTGGTGTCCCTATTGTAAATGTTAAACACGGTAATTTAATTGACGGTGACTTCCAAATTAGAAAAGGATGTAACTGCAATCTCAGGAGATATTGAAAATAGTTGAATGATGAATACAAAATGGAATTACATTTTAAGAATACAACTGGAATTAGAAATCATATGTGGTTTAGTTTTTTGACTAGGGGCATAATTGCTATGGCCATTGACAACTACTTCCTTCTTGCAAAGAAATAAAATTAAACTAAAGGGCCTGGTTAAGTTATTTTTATCTTAAAGCATGCAATTTTTACTTTCAGACTCCGGTGAATTTTAAAACCAAAAAGTAGACAGAAGGTAGAAAAAGATGGAGGGGGAATTCATTTGATATAATGAGTGCAAATCTATGGAAGATTGTGGGTTCTGAACCTCAAGGCCAGTCTCTTCAAAATGGGAGTAACTGAGTTATGAGTTCGTTTTCAAGGAATAGATCTGAGAATTTATTATGCTCATTCCTCTATTCAAATCCTAGACTAGTCTGTGCATAACAGTACTTCTCAAAGAGTATTACCACCCCTAGGGGACATATGGAAAACACATATTAGGTGATATAGGAAGTGGGCGAATAAACTTACAGGAAGTTCTGACATGCTCTAGGCAGTCTCAAATGACTGAGAACTGTCTCTGTTCCCACATGAGTTTTAAAAAGTCCTGCTGGATAGTTTTGCAGGTGAGACCTGAATAGGATTTACTGAGCCTAAAGTTTAATTTCATTTTAGGTATACAAACGTTTTTGTGCATGCTTTAAAATACATCTTGAATTGTTTCAGGAATATACTACCATGTAAATCAAAGGAGTATTGTGCTATAGTTTGTCTGGAACTTTACTAACAGTTTTACAATGTTTGGAAAGTTCATGTCATCAAGTGTTCTGAGTATCCACGACACACATGTATCAGAGGACAGGTGTAGCTGCTTTTTCCTCACTGATTTGAGGGACAGGTAGAAGCAGCTGATGACTTTATTGTATCTTCTTGTGAGTGACTCTTTGCAACCCCATGGACGATAGCCCTCCAGGCTCCTCTGTCCTTGGGATTCTCCAGGCAAGAATACTGGAGTGGGTAGCCGTTCCCTTCTCTGGGGTATCTTCTCTGACCCAGGGATCAAACCCAGGAATCTTCTCTGACCCAGGGTCTCTTGCATTGCAGATAGGTTCTTTAGCGTATGAGCCACCTGGAAAGCTCATTGTATCTTCTAGTGATGTGGAATCCCCACGTTTCCACACCAAAGTACATGTTGTTAGATTATGTATATATGTGTGTGTGTATGTTAAGTCGCTTTAGTCGTGTCTGACTCTTTGCGACCCTATAGACTGTGGCCTGCCAGGCTCCTTAGTCCATGGGATTCCACAGGCAAGAACACTGGAGTGGATTGCCATGCCTTCCTCTAGGGGATCTTCCTGACCCAGGGATTGAACCCACGTCTCTTACATCTCCTGCATTGTCAGGCAGGTTCTTTACCACTATGCTACCTGGGAAGCCTGTTAGATTATATATTACTAGTTAAATAAATAACACATTTACACATTAGGATCAAGATGTTATATACATATATTTAAATTGTGAGCATAAATAGTTTATATTAACTATAAATTGCATTTCAGGATCTAAAAGTGGGGCATGTCAAGGTGTTTATTGTAAAAATGACATGCTATGTTTGAAAGGTTTAGGAATCGCTGATTAAGAATCAAAGATTCCCAGGAACTTTCTTTGGGGGTCCAGTGGATAAGACTCCATGCTCTCAATGCAGTGGGCCTGGGTTCAATCCCTGATAAGGGAACTAGATTCCACATGCCACAACTAAAGATCCTGCATGTAGCAATGAAGATCAAAGATCCCTCATGCCACAGCTTAGACCTGGCACAGGCAAATAAGTTAAAAGAGAAAAAAGAATTAAAGATTTCTAGATTGTTAGAAGTTAAAATAAGCTTTTAATAGGCATTTGTTTATAAAACAAGCAAAAAGTGCTTATTTTTATAAGAATAAGGTAGAAATTAAGGGCATGGACCTTATGTTTATGAAGAGTTTTAAAACCTTGCTAGTTTTTGATCCAATTATCATAATTTATCCTGAAGAAATAATTGGCAAGACATCCTTTTCACAGGAAAATTATGGTTAAAATAATAAAATCATTACTTAATAATTCAGGAAACACTACATGATGGAGTATTAAGTGGCTTTTAAAAACAATCCATAAATTTACATTTGTTGTTCAGTTGCTCAGTTATGTCTGACTCTTTGCGACCCCATGGACTGCAGCACACCAGGCTTCCCTGTCCTTCACCATCTCCCGGAACTTGCTCAAACTCACGTCCATTAAGTCAGTGATGCCATCCAGCCATCTCGTACTCTGTTATCCCCTTCTCCTCCTGCCTTAAAACTTTCCCAGCATCAGGGTCTTTTCTAACGAGTTGGCTCTTCACATCAGATGGCCAAAGTATTGTAGCTTTGGCTTCAGCATCAGTAATTCCAATGAATACTCAGGATTGATTTCCTTTAGGATTGACTGGTTGGATCTCCTTGCAGTCCAAGGGACTCTCAAGAATCTTCTCCAACACCACAGTTCAAAAACATAGATTGTTCGGCGCTCAGCCATCTTTATGGTACAACTCTCACATCCATACATGACTACTGGAAAAACCATAAGTTTGACTAGACGGACCTTTGATGGCAAGGTAACATCTCTGCTTTTTAATATGCTGTCTAGGTTTGTCAACGGAGAGGCAATGGTATCCCACTCCAGTACTCTTGCCTGGAAAATCCCATGGACAGAGGAGCCTGGTAGGCTTCAGTGCATGGGCTCGCAAAGAGTCAGACAAGACTGAGCGACTTCACTTTCACTTTTCACTTAAATGTATTGGAGAAGGAAATGGCAACCCACTCCAGTGTTCTTGCCTGGAGAATCCCAGGGACGGAGGAGCCCGGTAGGCTGCCGTCTCTGGGGTCGCACAGAATCGGACATGGCTGAAGTGACTTAGCAGCAGCAGCTAGGTTTGTCAAAGCTTTTCTTTAGAGGAGCAAGCATCTTTTAATTTCACGGTTGCAGTCATAGTGATACAGTAAATATTCATAACATTAAGCTAAGTGGAAGGATACAGTATGATACTATTTTGCTTTTTTAAAGAAGTCATGACAGTTACATAAAATAGGCTTACAACTCTCCTTGCACAGTGCTGTACCCATATATGTTCCTGCTATTGCTGTTGCTCTTAATATTATTACTAATGAGGAAAAGAAGACCTACTATAGTTAGATGTCTTAGGAAGTATATTTTATCTCAATTATTTAAAATCACATTGTGTTACAGAGGAAATATAATATATTCAAGTAACTATTATACTGTAGGTGGTACTTTGTTTCTCTTACATAGTATATATTCTCCTTTGGATGAAAGGGCCATGCTGAAACATGTTGGAACACTCAAAGATACAGTTTTCTTTCTCCAAAATGCTGTATATAATAAAGATAAATGCTAGAAGTTGACTAAAAGCTGAGGATGACAGAGTAGGGGTAGAAGAATGTGGCTTGGTGGCTTGGAAGCTTCAAACCTCAGAAACAGGTTTCAAGCTCTATCTCAGTTACTATCACAATGTTTACATTTAAGCATAAAAGTCTATTGAAAAATATGACTTTCAATTATGTACTTGTAGAATTTTGTAAATGTTATCAAAAGGACATGCAGAAGGAAATATGAAAGGAGACCTGCCTGTCTCAGAAACTATCTTGAATCTGTTGTTTCAGATATTCCCCCAAATACATTCACAACAAAATGAAACATTGCCACCATGCTTACGTGGCTGAATCTTCTATCTTGAGGGCTACAATTACCTACATTTCTTTTAACAACATTGGTATACTCATTGGTACCCTAACAAAGGAAAAATCATGACAATGTACAAGTCACATTCACCAGCACTATAGAAAACAGAGCAGCAGGAACTACAGGCTTCCTAAATATTTTTAGGTCTTCGGCCAATGGTTTCCTGCTGGTTTACTAACAAGGACTTTCTTTTTCATAATACATGACTCAGAAATACATCAGTTTTCAGTATTTTTTCCCCTGCTGTCTCACCTTTTATGTCACAATCAGCTAACATCTCATTTTCCCTTTTCCCCTAGAGTGTTCTTTCCAATAGAGTCAAAGGTGTCACATCACAGTCTACCATTGATTTCCTATCTGTCCCAGTCACCATGAAAACCGTCACCCAGTACTGATCCTACACTGTCTTTCATGAGGGCTGGATCTTCCAAGGAGGCCCTTGACCATTGGTTTTCTGTGATTCCTTCTATAAAACTACAGCTTAACTGAAAGAACTAAATAGGGATAAGAAACAACGGGACCCTCACACAATAATCTGAGATTTCAACAAGCCTAGGAATAAAATATATGTCATCCTTCAAAAAGAGTAAAATACACACAGACGGGAGATAAATGACCAACAAGTGGCTGGTTCTAATCTCTCTCACTTTATGCCTCTGTCTCTCTGGTGAGATGAAGTGTAACCGAAAATATTGAGATGGATTTCTTTTTAAGGAAATGGTAGTGAAATAATGGACTTCCCAGGTGGCACTAGTGGTAAAGAACCCGCCTGCCAATGCAGGAGATGTAAAAGATGCAGGTTTGATCTCTGGGTCAGGAAGATACCCTGGAGGAAGGCATGGCAACCCACTCCAGTGTTACTGCCTGGACAGAGGAGCCTGGTGAGCCACGGTCCATAGGGTTGTAATGAGTTGGACAAGACAGAAGCGACTTAGTGCCCACACACAGTCAAATATATATAAATAACACAGAAAAAAGACAATCTTTTAATTTGAGCTATGGCGTAGAATTAGACAGGTAAAGTCTGACTTTGCCCATCTTTTTGAATTGCCAAGGTGAGGAAGGATTTCCTAGGTAACATAGAAATTCCATATTTTCATGTTAAAAGAAAATGAATGCTGACCATATCCTGTAATACACTGGGGACTGACCTTAGCCCTGTGCTATCTGACTGCTGGCAAGGCAGCAGGCTCCTGCCCTTGCCACTGGCTTGCTTCAGGCTTGAGGCTCCCCCTGCACACACACACTGGATCCTGGGGCAAGGTGGACATATGAAATAAAGTATTTAACACATCCATAGTACCTTTCATGTTCATAGCTCAAAGAGCTTTATAAAGACCTATAATTTATCAAGTTTCATAAACTCTGAAGGACACATATAATTACAGCTCTATGCGTGGCTAACCAGAGGCAACAAGTAGTCATATGTGTGATGAACAGGGTTTAGATTTTAATTGTCTCATGTTTGAACGTTCAAGCACCCACAGAAAGCCAGGGGCACAATGAAGGATTTCTGAGTCACTGGCAAATTCTAAGAATTGTGAGTTGGGTTAAGAACGTGCCTAAAAAAGTATGAGGTCGTTGCCAACACCCAAAAGAACTCTGGTTGTCTCTTCTTAGGCAAAGAGTGTTTAGATCCAATTAGGAGAGTCTCCTCCCCCACATCTCCATGCTTTGATAAAAGTACAGAATCCATTTGGTTGAAGCTTTCGTGCTGCATGCCAGACGAAATCTACACTCATAGTAAGGAGAAATAGTTTTATATGTGTACCCTTTATTTTATAGATTAGGCCAACAGGGGTTAAGTGATTTGGCCAAATATTGGTGGATGATCAGGCTTTGGGGATATTGTAAAAGGAGATCACAGGCAGTACATAATGTGAATCAGTCATCTAATTTTTATAACGACTGCATATATGATTGATACTCCATATATGATTCAGGGAGGGCTTCCCGGGTGACACAGTGGTAAAGAATCTGCCTGCCAATGTAAGAGACACAAGAAACATAGGTTCCATCCTCGGATCAGGAAGATTCCCTGGAGGAGGAAACCCACTCCAGTATTCTTCCTGGGAAGAGTTCATGGGCATAGGAGATTGTTCATGAGGTCAGAAAGAGTCAGACATGACCAAACACATGGGCACACACACACCTTTCAGGCAGAGTCTAGAGTACAGAGTGGGTGAGGCACGTGCAAACTGACAATGAGGGGAGTCCTTTCAATACCAACATGCTACCAACCTGATTTCTAGAATAATCTTTGCTCAAATGGACTTAGTCTGACTTCAAAAAACTCCTATATCTGAGATAGTACTATTAATGCTTCTTTATAGTTTTACTATTACTGATGCAATGACAGAAAATCTAGAACATCAATTAAAATAACATTTCCTAGGCTAAAATTTTTGATGCTTGGCTTGCCATGTGCCAGGCAAATTGCTAAGTACCCAACATATATCTAACATTCAGGGTTCTCACACATCCCTATTAAGAATAGTATTTTACTATTATTTTACATATGAGCAAACTGAAACACAGAAAATGGGAATAATTTGATGAAGGTCACTCAGTGAATAAGGGTACAGCTGAGAATCAAAATCAGTTGTATTTAACTCCAGAATGTACAATCTTAATCACTATGCTAAACTGGATATTGTATATTGGGCTGTAATTTATTTTAAGCAAGATAAATTTTAGATATATAATCATGAGAAAATCTCTACTGAGGACATGTATATGTGAATAAATGTGTTTGGCAAAGAATGAATAGTAAATTCCAAATCAGCATTTATATATATATATCTATTTTATCACATGAGGCTAATACTCCATTTTAAATTGAACTAAAGCCTTCATCTTTTGCATTGTTTAGAAGTACTGGTACAAGCCATATTAAGTATAAACACATACAATTAAAATAATATCATTCTAAAACATTTTAAAATACTAAGTCTGGAATGGAAAAAAATTTTTTTTTCTATTTTCTTTGAAACTCATTGGCTTACAGGCAAAACAAAATTGGGCTGACAATTTAGTCTCCTTATCCTAGCCTCAATGAGAAATATGAAATTCCCAGATCATTTGTTGTAAAAATAATTTAAAAGTTGGAATATAGAATACTTTATACATAGCACTTAAAATTATATATTATAATTTAGTCTTTATTATTGATGATTAAGAAAGAGGGCTAGGGATAGAAATGAAACAGAGGAAGAAAGACATTCCAGACATGAGAAGGGGAGACAGACAGATGCAGATAAACTAAGAGAAAAACTGAACAAAACATCAATGAACAATGCACAAAAAATACACATCTCTCCTACTTGAATATACAGCCTTAGAAAAAAGATATAGATATATGATACTTAGTGGTTACACAGTAAATGATTTGTTAATGAGAATGTAAGCCCAGGATGTAGTTTTTCATTATTTTATACCCCATTTTATGACTTTCTAGTCTTCAAGATTATATTGTGCTTTCTGCATTTCCAGCATAACCTATCGAAATTTGGCAGTGGACCAGAGGAAATTAAAGAGATGCTCACTTCCATTCAAGAAGAGCACAATCAGGTCACTATCATAAAAGATCAGGTAAATTTATGAAATTATTGTAAATGATCAGTTAGAGCCTCTTATTTAAATAAGTCACTAGACTTCAAATTAGATACTAAAAAGAATTATAGCTCATTAATTTTACAACTGCCCATTTTTCATCAGAGAAAAATTTTGTCATTGCATCTCCACTGGTCTCACGGACATGTATTTTCAAGTTTGAACTCATACCACACAGACAGAAAAACAATCTCTCTGGACTTCAAATCCATTCCAGAGATTTTGTTCTTCCTCATAAATCAGATTAATTTAACCATATTTGCAATAGCTGATAGTTGCCAGACCCCAAGTCTCCTCAGTACCTGTTGTCTATCCAGGCGCATCCTCTTGGCGGCATTTCTACTCTCACTCTCACAGGCTGAGGCCAAGATACTCTCAGCAACTGCTGAAGTAAGGTGGGAAGGAATAGGTCGAGACTAAAAAAAAAGAGAGAAAAGAACATGTAAAAATTATTAACAGTATCATTAAGAGACCAACACTATGCTCAGAAGATCTCATAGGATGTGCAAGAGTATCAGATTATTCCAACTGAACTGATTTTGATAGAAAAAGGAAATGGAAATTTCAAAGATGAATAATGAGAGCTAGTTAGAGGTTAAGGCTAGAGATACTACAGATCCATCATTCATTCCCATAGCTCCTTGGTCACCAGTGTTTAGTCTGGGCCGTTAAGTTTGGACAGGCAGTGGCAAAATTCCTGACTGGGTTTTGTAAGGAAAACAAGTCTTTTATTTCTCTTAAAACCTATGACAATGCACGACAAAACAAAACAAGTGACACGGTTGAGACAGTTGGAAAAACTGACAGACACTCTGACCATGTCAAACCATCTTAACATGAAATTATGAGTATTTACAGGCTAAGTTGTGACACAATTGATGCAAATAAAATCCTTTAAAAAAAAACTTACTTTAGCTTAAAAACAAACTGAAAATTCAGGCCTAGAACAATTTTTCTGTAACAAAAATTCAGTGTTCTAGACGTGAGATGAGTATATGCCTACATGTTTTATCTATAAAATATGTGTTAATATCAATAATCTAATGGGTACATGTTGGAAATCCATCTTGTATGTAGCTCACATAGAAATTCATTAAACACCTGACTAAGTTCCTAATTAAGTACAAATTGTTTGTGATTTTTCATATCATTCATGATAATCTGACAAGTTTTCCATTTTTTCCCAAAATTGCATGCAAAATTATCTAACTGAAAGATGAAGTACTTAATAATACTGAATTTTTTTTTAAAAAGTAAGACAAGCAAATTATAGATAAGAAGATATTAATATATAAAAATTAAATCAAGTGAGACAGCAAAATATGAAATTACAAAAAAATTAAAAAGTCTTTTAGGGAACTAGCATATGTAATGGCATGCTATCTCAGGTTTTCAAAGCCTCCATCCAAATTACATGTGGATACCACACATATTTATTAGAAGCCATCAAACTCATAGGGACCTTTTAAGTATTTTTGTAAATGAACGTGAGCATGCCTTTATTGGACTTGATTCATTTTGCTAACTCTGGCATGTCTCATGTGCTTTAGCAAACTGAACCATAGCACTTCTATCTCAAACAATATTCTACAACAGGTAATTTCAGACTCACGGTGCTTTAATGGATACTCCTCAGCATTTGTTCAATGCAGAAAGAGATCAGGCTTTGACCTTGCTTGAACTAGGAAGAAATTTCTAGTTACCTCAGCCAACTCCCTCAGGTTTCCAACTCCAAAGTGGCCTCTGCAGGCAAAAGGTAGGAAAGGTATGGGATATAGTCTCTACTTGCTAACCCTGTAAGATGTTGGAAACACTGGCTGGACAACTCTTGATAGTAAAGCATTAGGATCCTCGGGATGTGATTTTTCCAGCAGAAAGAAAAGAAAGAGGCCCCACAGGGAGCAGGAAGAAAGTAGCAAAAATATTTTGACAAGGAAATTACAAAGCCAGGACTCTGTATTGAAAATAGAGAGGGTCAAGTGCGATAAACATTTAAAATTTTTAAACTGCCATAAAGGATATATATGTAATTTCAAAATGAATATTGCTTCATTTCATTCTGCACTTCACTAAATATGGATAAGACAGTCTAGCTCAGAACTGAAAATATATTCAGCTACAAAAATCAGTGTTTCATTAAAAGAAGGCCATAGCGTGGCTCAAAATTATACTCTAAACTTCATGGGAATTGGATATACAATGTTGTCCTGATATACAACTGAACTGCTTCAGTTGATATACAACTGAATTGTTTTGAGGCAAAGGGGTCATAGGAAAAATGGGAATAAGAACATTCCCTTATTAAGAAAAAAAAACATTTATTTGACTGTAGCTGGCATTATTCAAATACTAGAAGTGAAAGTTCATACTTTTATAAACTACATCTTTAGATACTTCATTTGGTTCTAGACACTGAATTAACAAAAGCAAAGCACAGTATCAGCAGTCTCTATAAAAGTTCTTCATCCATTTCATTTATTCTTTTTACCTGGTATTTCTATTCAAAATTAGGAATATATAATGCTACGTGCTATGCTTAGTTGCTCAGTCATCTCTGACTCTTTGCAACTCCATGGACTGTAGCCTGCCAGGCTCCTCAGTCCATGGAGATTGTCTAGGCAAGAATACTGGAGCGGGTTGCATGCCTTCTTCCAGGGGATCTTCCCAACCCAGGGATCAAACCCAGGTCTCCCGCATTGCAGGCAGATTCTTTACTGTCTGAGCCACCAGGGAAGCCCATATAATACTATGAAGCTTCATCAAGCAGATTAAATTGTAGTAATAAATACATACATCCCTTAAATAAATAAAAGTTTGTAGAAAAGAGAGAACATAAGGTAAAACATCTTTTGAAGTAAAATTAGTTGGTAGAATTTCCTCTCAAATTCTATTTTTTTAATATTTAAAATGGGAAATGATTTTTACCAGAAGAGTGTAAGTTATTGTGTATAATAACTTATATAGTTTCCATATTGGAGAAAATGATAGAGTTGGGTTTTTCCCAGATATATTTATTTGGTTTTCTCAGAAATTAGAATAATGTCCTGGCTGAGTAGGACGAGATATTTTTTAAGGTCACTGGGTAACCTATTCATTTCAAGATTTGCGGGAAAAAGTTTACTGCAAGATAAAGCAATCATGTACTCTTTCCTATTAAGAGGAAGCAATGGGTAGAAGCAAAGATATGTGATAAGACATGGCCAGAGGTTAAACAATATAATTTTGAAATTAGAGTTGTTCTGAGTTTATTGTAGAATCATAATCTGATAACTGTAAATGGCCATAGCGATCATTCAATGCAAGCTTCTTTAAAGTTTGAAGAAACTTTTCTGCCTAATTCTGAACTAGAAATAGAAGCCAGGTTTCATGTACCACAATTCTCATCTCTTCCACTCTCCTAAATTCTGTTGTATACTTAGTACTTTTACATAATTCATTATTAATAAAAATATTTTAGGAGAAATGCTTACACATAAACTCTTGGCTCAACTAAAAATAAGCATACCAAAGATACTTCTTTAGACATCTGTTTACAATTATAACTGATAAGCTCATGGGAGAAGGGCAGAATGAATGAATAAAATCTCTATTACAATTTAATAAATATGTATATATATATGTGTGTTTTTCAAGGAGTTTACAATATCCTAACTAAAGACAAAATATGTGTCTTCAAGGAGAACACCAATCCTGTTCATTCTAATTAATTTTAAGATAAATATTAATAATACCTGACTCATATTGAGTGCTTAGGTGTGGAGGCATTAACACAAGAATCTTAGGTTCATTATCTGATTTCTTCCAAACAACACTTGAGAAAAAAATATACTACTTATATCACTCTTTCAAAGAAAGCCAAATTAAATCCCTATATAATTTCCCCAAGATCACACAGCTATGATGTGGAAACACTAATATGTAATTATGATGATTCATTTGGAATAATATTCCCTAGTAAAGCTTATTCTCACTTTAAAACTAAATTTAAAGAAAACTAACGCTCTTAAATACTACACATTCTTATAGAGGAATCCATGTACAGCTAACTCAATTTTGTACTGAAACAAAGAATATATTAGGACCTTCTTAAAGTCCTTTGAGTAGTCAAAATCCTCGTAAAACCTTTTCCTATTAATTTTTTAAAACCCGTCTTCATTAATAGCATGATAAAATGGAACTTAATTCCATCACAAATTGTAAACTGAAGCAATCTAAATTTAGAAGATTTTCATTATGGAGCAAACAGAAGTTCCAAGAAATTAGTGTACATGAAACATAATAAAGCTTAGTTTCATGCTCAAAATAGGAACGAGGAGCCAGGCAGAGAAGTTCTTTTTTGTTCTTTTTTCCTGTAAGGCAATCCTGGTAAACATCCCCTTGGTTCTAATACTGGTGAGCCAGTAGTGAATGCTGATGCTGATCAATACACACAGAGTTCAGTTGTGCTGTACCCAGCTATACTTTACTAAATATGAAAGAATTGTGCTGAGTTTTCCTCCATAATGTAGCTAATATCTATTTCACAACTCAAAAGTACTTAGACCAAGACAGTGAGAAGGAAATTAACCACATTTGTTCCTTATAAAAGCAGTGTTAAGAGAGAAATTTGAAACTATTATTTAGTATGAGTTCTTAGAACCATCTTCATGGGAACTTTCCTTTCCTTTGCTACATTTAATTGCAGAGAGCTTATTCTAAAATCACCTCTTCAGTGTTTTCCTGGCAGTACATTAAGGGCTGTAGTCATGGGTTCCACCAGGGATAATTGCAGAAGATTCCTTCTAACACCAGTAAGCACACACAAGCTTCCATTGTAATAACTTGAAGTAATAATATTTCAACAAAAAATCAAATGCAAATAGATATTATCAGTAGATAATTTATGGAAAATAATACTTCTCCTTGTGATTGAATATAGCTCAGTAAATCTACTATTTGGTGTATATCTTAGAAAATTTAAAAATGATTGAAGAATGTATATAGTCATACACTCTATATGATCTATACTGAGATTGAGATTTGTTACCTATTTCTTTCCTGGATATGAGATGGTGCTAACTAGCCCTCACTAATTATCTCTTCATAATTAACTGTCATACTCAACTGGGATGACTTGATCTGTCCTCACCACTGTCCTTACTGTACTAATTATTTATGTCTAAATCCCTAGTGGCTGTTTCATTAAACAGATGGCTAAACAATCATGTGGGGCTTTTGGAGTTTAAAAAGTCACATTTTAATTGGGGACTTAAGATGTGATTGCTGTTAGCACAAAGTAAGTGTGTCTTTCCTCATTTATGCATGTAAAACCTACCACACCATTTTTTAGTCTTAAAACTGAAACAGTGTTAGAATTCTCTGAACTTCTGCTGTACACTTAGGATGTGGTAGGACTTTTTTTTTTGGAAATTATAAAAAAGTAAAAACAAATCAAGAATGTAAGCTTATGTTCATGGGAGACTGTGGCAATGCTCTTCATCCCAGTGTTTAAATAGAGCTTAATCAAGTATTAGACAAGCCGGATTGAGAGCAGCTGTAACACCCACCCAAGATTTTAAGTGAATCAGTTTTTTCAAAATAATTAAAGCAAGTGATTCAGTAGTCAGAGTGTAGGTAGGTTACATCCTAAATTAAGATGATACCTCCCAATCTTGTTACTTTATAAAATACATAATTTGACAATTCTGCATCTTGAATGGCATGCATATCCTATCATCCCAAAATGGTATACTCATGCCTGAACACATAACTGTTACAGTGTAGAAAGTTGCAGCTCCCAAGGTATCCTTTCTTCTGAACAGGTAGCTTCACCTATGGACATCAGTGGACTAAATTAAAGTTTAGCAACTATGTCAGACAGACCTGGATTATTACTATGTAATCACCTCCTTGCAATTTGCCTGACCACTTTTGCTATTTCATCTCTGTGAGCCTCATTCATTCTGCCAAGTATTATTATCTTTATCTTTATGAATGGCAAAACTGAGGTTCAGTCAGTAAGTTATGAATAGGAAAAATAGTCTCTGTGTTAGGGAGAAATAGTTAGAATTCCATGAAGTAAGGCACATAAAGTCACTGATATCTTTATTAGCTTATTGAACAAATATACTTCATGAGCACTTTCCATATTTCAGGTACTGTGCCAAGTCTAAATATATGGAGGTAAACAAAGTCAATATTGTCTCTATTATCACAGAGTTCACTTAAGTTAGTACAACGCTTAGCATATAGGGTATAACATACATGCAATAAAGTATGTTCATTACAGACTCACAATCTTTTATGAGCGATTCTAAAATCCTGAAGCTGTATAAGCTGAAATATTTCGTAAACTTAGGGCAAACTCAGTTGGCAGAAGAAACTGACTATGAGGATATTTATAATGTTTCTTTTTTCTTCTTTCTACGAATATTGCTAAGTTTGCAGCAGAAAGACCGATATATTTGTGTATGGGATGTTTCCCCAGATCCCAGTGTGAGTGTTAAGCAATAAACAGAAGATGCACTTTATAATGTCTCCCATATCAAAAAAGTTCTGAATTCTGGGCCACTGACGATCCAAGCTCTTAGATAAGGATGGTGCATGTGGACTAAAGCAGCAGGTCCACTGTCTTGATACTCACTCTGTGTGGTTTCAGTGGACGTGATAAGCAAAGTCCCTTACTGACCTGGCTCTGGCCACGTGACTTAGTCCTGGACAGTCATGGGAGACCATTCCTTTGTTCCCAGTGACTGTTCCAAGAAATGGACATATGATCCAAATAGGGCTAATCCAAGTCGTTTCATGGAAATGGGTACCTGAAGCTGAAAGATGGAAGACTGCTTCTGGACTGGGAGTTTTCAGAAGCTTAGAGCTGCTGATGGCAACATTTTCCAACAGGTAGCAAGACTCTGAGAGGTAAAGTATTAGGAGAGCAGCAGATCCCTGACGTTTGAGCCCCTGGATCCAGCTATGTGAGAATTCTTGGACTTCCCAGTATGAGAAAAATCTCTTGACCAATTTACAATGAGTTTTAAAATGTATTTTAAGCAAAAATGCTCATTAACCTTCATCTAGGCTTTGATTTCATTATAAGTATTTGATTATGAATTGATAGTCTTTGCTTTGGCCTTAATTTTAGAACACTATTGGCCTTTAACAATGATCTTTCACAAATACCTGGGGAATTGTTAAGTTTTATAGTTGATACTAAAGCCCAATTTAGCTAAATGTCATCTGACAATACATCTGATCAAGATGAGATAAACTAAACTTTCAACTAAAATGACATGTTTTCATTTCTAACTATTTATTAAAATCTCCACTAGGAAATATCTTTTAATTCTGAAGATAAGTGATTATATATACTTATTATTACTGTGGATCATGGCATCTTTTCTCCCAATTTGTGAGACCTAAAACTATATACAAATTCTATTCATACAATTAATATCACTATTCACACTAATTGCCAAATAGATAAAAATATTTTTTAAATAGTGATTCAAGAGCTAAAGAGAGAGTTAAAATCAAATGTTATATGGCTGCCTTCTTTAGGAAACTAATCCCCCTAAATACTTTGTTATCAGTTATCAGTAGTTTTTAAAATTGAAATGCCAGTTGCAGAATACTGTGAAAGACAGAGTACACAATAAACATTAGCTTATTTCCCAACTGATTTCTACCACAAAGTAGCACATTGTGAATGTCCATTCATCCACTCATCCTTCATTCAACAATTTTAACTCAACTGAATTCAACAAAGACTGAGCAGCTTTCACAAGCAACTAATTATACTATAGAAGACACAGTGGATGATACAGAGATGAACAAGTTAAGAAGCAGAGTAGTCAAGGAACGTAACTCTTATTAGGGAGCTAAGGCCCATATATGAATAACAGTAATATGAGACAGGATAAAATAAAACTACAAAAGTACCACAAAGTACAATTTGCACATGAAAGAAAGAGAGATTTAAAGCTGCTCTTAGCCAAACGTGAGGATTCGATAGATAAAAACATTGGATTTAGTTCCCTTGGGAGTTCACAGATTGAGACAGCAAGGGTTTCCTAGAAAAGGGAGCAGTGAATGCAATTTCAGATTAGACTGCATTTATCATGTTCCTCAGAGACCAGGTAGCAAACTGTGCAGGAGTTTTCATATTTGTTTTTTCAGATGCTGTCGGTTTTCACGTATAAGTGCTATTTGTTTCTGAAACACAAGAGATACAAAGTCCACAAGCAACAGCTGATAAAACATGGCTAAGAACCAAGATCCAGTGACTAAAATCAGGGAGCTTTTCTTCAGATTTGCTTACTGCTAATTTGCCCGTGTCTCATTCTGGGTCATCTCCTTTTTCTTAGAGTACATTTTAGGTCATCCAGAGGCAGCTTGTGAGTGGTACTATAATTTCAGTATTTGTCTGAAGTGTCTTTCTTTCTCATTTTGGAAGTAGAGTTTAGTTGGGTGTTGGTTTGTAGATTAAATGTAGCTTCTCTAAAAAATTTAAGATTTCTTTTCTTAGTATTTTGAAGACTCATCTGACATCTATTTTGAGGACAAATATTATATTCAGTGTGTTATACTGTTTTAGATAATTTCTTGTTTCTTGCTGGTGACATTTAAGAATTTCTTGGGTCTCCTGCAGTTTTGCCTTGACGCACATAGGTGTGACTTTGTTTGTGCCACCCAGAACTGGTCTGTTTCTCTCTTCTTAGTATTCATGGCCTAGTAAATTTTGAAAAATTCTTCCTTATTTGTTTTAATGTTGTACTCATTCTAATTTCTCCTTTGGAATGTCTACTAGGTCTATATCATTCTAGTCCCCAAGTAAACTTCTTTTTCAAATTCTCCCTCTCTTTTTTTCCTTTCTGTGACAATTTCCATAGTTCTGTGTTCCAGTTTATTGATTTTATCTTTGGCTGAATCATCTTATCTGCTGTTTAACCCATATAATAAGGCTCTAATTTCAATATTTATAATGCCCATCATTTCAGTTTTTGAAATGGGATTCCCTGGTGGCCTTGACAGTAAAGTGTCTGCCTGCAATGAGGGAGACCCAGGTTCGATCTCTTGCCTAGAAAATTGCATGGATGGAGGAGCCTGGTGGGCTACAGTCCATGGGTTGCAAAAAGTCAGACACAACTGAGTGACTTCACTTTCTTTTCAGTTTTTGAAGCTATCTTTTGATGTTTGTAATTCTCCCTTAATGAGAGGGCAGTCCTTTCAGGGTCCCAGCTTTATATACAGTTTTCAGTTCATGTTTCTGCCTAGTAACAAACCAAAATCCACATCTCCTGAACTTGAGCTGGCATTCAAACCCCAGCCCTAATCTGTCTGGGCTTAAAGTCACTTTTTCTATCTCCCTAGTCTTTTACCCTATCAAATTAAGGGCTTACAAATCTGGCTGAGAGTTTTCTATTAATTTAAAGTCCTGAGAAATCCTTTTCTTTCTTCTGAGCTTATAGAGGTATTTAAAAATTGTAATTTTTTTACTCAGGATTTGTATGTATTTGTAGATGGAAGGTGAGTGGGGTATATGAGGGGTATTCCATGAGTCTCAGGTCAACATAATACTTAAACTAAAGGATCTATTGATGAGTAAATCTGAAAGCTATGATGGCTGTATTCTTTACACTTTAGTTACTCTTCAACTTTAGTAAATAAAATACATTCAGTAAATAAAGAGAATAGTACCCATGAACCCTGAGTCAGGACAAATCAGTGGACCAAGAGAGTACACACCAAGAGACAGAGTTTCAGTTCCCTGTGATGACCTGCACCAGTAGTCCCCAAACCTTCTAGCATCAGGGACCAGTTTTGGGGAAGACAATTTTTCTATGGACAGGGGAGGTAGAGGGTGGATGGTTTCAAGATGATTTAAGTGTGTTATATTTATTGTGCATGCTATTTCTATTATTATTACATCAGCTCTACCTCAGATCATCAGGGACTAGATCCTGGAGGTTGGGGATCCCTGATCTAGACATTAAAGGAAATAAGAGAGCGTATCATAAGAAAGGGTAGAAAGGGCCAGATTATCATTAATTATTATTAATAAAATGCTGATCATTTTATTTACATTATACAATGTAATACCCCAACAGCCCTCTCCTTTAAAAAAATGGAGACTCAGAAACATCACATAAAATTGTACAGGAATTCAACCTAGGTCTCTCAGTTTTAAAAGGCCATATACTAACACTATAATAAGACATTTAGAATTTTTCCTGAAATGATAAAAATTCGACAGTATCAAAGCCAAAATTGAGGAAGACTACTCCAGGTGTGAAGGCAGATTTATCATAATGCCAGTGAAGTACTGGCCCCAGGGTTCTTCAACTGGATGGAACTAACAATACTGAAGTTTCTGGATGTTGTGAGATTACAGGTGGAATGGGAAAACAAATTAAAAGTATCAGTATTTATATATAAGTGTATCTGAAAATTGTCTAAAGATATGTATGAAGTAAAAGATTTGAGTCTTCTACATTTCTCTGTTTTAAAAAATTTATTGTGTATTTTTTCTAATTGTAGATATATACTCATCCTTCTATATATTTTTTTGCTCATAATTTTATGCTACTTTACTTTTGAAAAAGGTCCCAAATTTCATAATTTTCAGGTACAAGTCCTAGTTTTGTCTCTGCTTGAAAATAGAGGGTAGGGAGGAGTATAAGATGGAAGTAGGAAGTTGAGTTAGAAGAATTATGCAAGATGTGTGAGAAGCTAGAAATAAAATGATAGCTAATAAAATTCAAAATTATGGGACTGATTTGGGAAAGACAGAAAAGGAAGAATAAACAGAAGTTAGTTAGTGGGAGGATGCAAGTCATAAATATAAAAAGAGTCAGACATCATCCCAAGTTTATGAACTTTGGTGTGAATGACAACAGTGGGGCAACTGCTGGAAATAGGAAAGTCAAGAGGGATTTGCTGGTGATTTGGGAGATGAGGTAGATCAGTGGAGAGAATGGGTGATAGAGAATATAGAGAAATCAGTGAGGATATACCAGTAGCATCTGGTCTAGCATCTGACTGAGATGTGGAATGAAATACCAAGGCTTTGTATATGACGGGGCTCTACTTGGAGAGTTGCTTTTGTTTAGTCATCAAGTTGTGTCCATCTCTTTTGCGACCCCATGGCCTATAGCCTGCCATGGGATTCTCCAGGCAAGAATATTGGAGTGGGTTGCCATTTCCTTCTCCAGGGGGCTTCCTGACCCAGGGATCAAACTTGTACCTCCTGCTTGGCAGGTGGATTCTTTACCACTAGCGCCACCTGGGAAGCCCTCACTTTGACAGTAGAGACGTCTATAAGGGGGCAGACCTCTGCAGCTGTGGAGACAGTAATGTGCAGTACATGGCCAAACACAGAAACTTTAGCAGTGCCCCACATCAAGAAAAAAGTACGTGAGTAGAAACAGGAAAAAAAGTCTTAAGAAAAGAGGGTGATTTATACTCGAGGATGCAAGTTTTGGATTTGGTGCAAAGGTGGTCATGAGCTCTTCATGAGAAGTAATTCAACAGAGTGGTGAGAATGACAGCTCACTGAAATAAGGGACTATCTGTGGAGGTGGTGGGAACAGGTATCATTTGTGAGTATAAAATAATCATTCAGGAAACATGGCAAAGAAAGATAGACTCATTGAGTCTTCAAAGAAAGATTATAGAAGCCATTAAATTCAATACCTATATCTATTTGGAATCTGGGGAGTTTTTTAAGGCAGAAGATAAGAAAAGGGGAAACAGCGAAACGGGAAAACTGAAACTATGACCACTGGGATGGTCACAGAAGCAATGTTCCAAAGGAGGTCAAGTTATAGGGAGCAGAAGCAGCAGGGTGATCCAGAGCAAGTAAGACCAGAACACTTTCTCTGTAAAGACAGCAGAGGATACTTAAAACATTTACATGATTGTGAAAACTTTTAACACAGCTTGTGCAGGCTCCTTGAGAGAAAGCAAAGACTAAGGTATACCCATACAAATAATGACTGAAGTAATACGCACTGAAGTAAAGCTCACTGAAAATGAGAAAGTTAGAGAACTAAGAGTGTAGAACATTAGCAATTAATTATTAAGAAAAGTACTTTAGGATGTAATCTAAAAAGAAATATTATGAAGAAAGAACTTAGAAGATGTTATAGAAGTATCCTGGGGGATAGTAGATGACATCTATAAAAGAGAGGGCAAAAAATTGTACAACTAGCAGGTGGGGAATTCAAACAAAATGTGTTTGCTAATGAGCTTCAATTAAGTTAATTGGTCACACAGAGAGAAACCGGCACAGTTGTGATCACAATGCATGAAGAATATTGTGAATAATAATGGCTGCACAGATACAAAGTTTTTAATCAAGGTCTTGTACGGAGGGCTCGTGATATTTCTGGTCAAATGTTTAAAGAAGCATTTTAATTCATTTTTTATAGTACTTCTATTTGCTAAAGAATGAACAGGAAGTGTCACTGTAGCTTTTGCAATACCCATGCACAGTCTATTTCATGGCTATAAAAGCTGTGAATTGAAGAAAAATTATGATCTCTCTACATTAGTTTGCATCAGACAAATAGAGGCAAAGGATATATAATAGTCAAATTCGCTAAAAAATGTACAATTTCCTAAACATTTAATACTTATTTTTTAATGAAAAAACTGTGAAACCAGAAGGTCAGATAGCAAAATTACTGAGGAGGTTATTATAGGATGTAACTTAAAAATACTGTGAATAAAAAACTTAGAAGACGGTCTGAAATGATGGTGCTTCCATAATTAGATTACTTACACATTTGTTTTAAAATTATATCTCTCCTCACCAAAAATAGATATCAGAGCTACCAAGGAAATATATACACTAAAACAAATTAGACAAATAGATAACTAGGAAAGAGATAACTCAGAAAGATTTTGGCTCTAAACTTCCTGACAAGAAAAAAAGTGAACCTAGTAAGTTAATGATGAGAAGACATAAAAGCACTCTATTTCTGTAGGAGAAACACATTTTTTTTTCATTACATGCTAAAAGAGGGTTTCAAATGAGATCATTTATAGTGGACATTCACTAGCCTAATGAGCAACGTTCCTGGCAAAATTTTTCAAAAAATAGCATGAGATTAATTCTCAAACAAATATGGTCAAATAAATAATATTAAAAGGCAAGTTAATAGGTAATTTTTCGAGAGACTGAGTTTATGGAATTCAAATATCTAGGCTACTTGATCTGAATAAAGAACTTAGAAGATGGTCTGAAAATGAGGTACAAAATTTGAGGTACATGTGGCAGAATGGATTGAAAGTCTTTGACTATATGCTCCAAATATTTTCATTTAAGTTTTACAAAACTACATCGAAACATATGCAGCCTGGTGAAAGAGTCTCTAAACAATGCAAACTCAGAAAATAAAAAGAGAAATCATATCCATAACACAAATGATACTTGGATATGGGCCAACCCCACCTTGTTCATAAAGCTTTGCTTTTATTATTTAATCTATCATAGGTGCTCTTGAATTTAAGATCAGGACACTTTGCAACAATACATTTCTTTTCTGGAATAATCAACAAATAGTCTTTAGAAAATTAACTGAAGTAACTTGAATGTCAAAGCTGCATAACAGAATCAATAATGATTTGATATATTTGTCTAAGGATTAATATAATGGCTACCTAATTCAATGGTTCTTAAAATCTATTGAAAACTAAGATAGTACTCTGTATCAAAATTCTTGGATTTACTTTTCATAAAACATATCCTTTTATATTCAACACTGAAGAACTTATGATTTGAGATCAGTGGAAAAAATGAATTAGTGAAAATGTGTAGAAAAGTATAATAATAGGTTTTTTAACTTCATGCATTATAGAGACTGGTGCAATGACATAGAGATTTTCACTACTTAAGCTATTAAGACCTTTGGGGTCTTAATGATTTCAATAAAATAAGAATACATAAATACATACTCTAATATTTGTATGCATTCAGAGAATTCAATGAAAAGTACTTGTGCTCTGAATTCTTAAGGGATAAAAGAAGTGAAAGTAAAAGTTGCTCAATCATGTCTGACTCTTTGTGACTCCGTGGACTAAAGCCCATCAGGTTCCTCTGTCCATGGAATTTTCCAAGAAAGAATACTGGAGTGGGTAGCCAGTCCCTTCTCCAGGAGATCTTCCCAACCTAGGAATCGAACTCAGGTCTCCTGTATTGCAGGTGGATTCTTTACCATCTGAGCCACCAGGGAAGCCTCATCCTAAGGGATAGTGTAGTGTAGATTAATTAAAAATGAATATATTTTTGTACTAACAACAGCAGAAAATTAGAGTGAAAGTCAGATTTTAAGTATAATACTAATATAAGGGCTAAGTCGCTTCAGTTGTGTCCGACTCTTTGTGAACCCATGGACTGTAGCCCGCCAGGCTCCTCTGTGTCCACGGGATTCTCCAGGCAAGAATACTGGAGTGAATTGCCATTTCCTCCGCCAGGGGATCTTCCTGACCCAGGGATTGAACCTGAGTCTCATGTCTCCTGAAATGGCAGATGGGTTCTTTACCATTAGTGCCACCTGGGAAACCCCTAATACTAATATAAGTTGTGATAAACCACTTCTATGGGAATATATCTTTGAATTTCTGAATCAAAGTCAGGAAGGAACTATGTAATTCAATATTTTGTATTTTGCTTTACTTATAGAGTCTGTTGCCTTAGGGACCATAAGTAACTGGATGAGCTAAGCTTGCTGAATGTCACTTTCATACATTCATTTTGTAATACAGAATCCCCTATCAAATAGTCCTACAAGTTTCCAATTATTCTCTACAAATATATTAAAGTTGTCTTTAGATTGCTTTGTTGACTTATTAAAGTACTACAAAATAATTTGCATGTAAAAATAATCATATATTAAAAATGATTCACATTTTCTGCATGTCTTCATACACCAAAATAATAAAAGAAAGCATTTTCAAATGTTTCAATTTTTAAATTATTGATACTATCTTATATTAAATTTTAAAATTATGATGGCAAGGATATGAATGTGCAGTATTTACTTGTAATTACTATCTGCCCTAGTCATGCCTTTCCTATTTGTTCCAGGCAAGGATGAGTGTTCAAAATGATGACACACTCCATGACAATGAAGTCATATGTAAAGCACATCAAAATGCTGGTGTTAAATAGATGGCAAATTTAATATTTAATTCCAGTAGTACATTATTAAATAATGTAGTTTTTAAAAATAGGCTAAACTACAACATCAATTTTCATCTGTGTTTTTCTTTTATTTAAAGTAAGCTTTGTATTTTTACTCAAGCACTTCACTTCCTACAACTGTAACCTCAAAGAATCATGATTAGGAAACATGCTAAATTTGTTTAACAAGTCAGGCATCTCATATTTCTCATTACTTTGTATGATGTTATGCACATTATACATTATACATATACGGATAAATGAACAAGGAGATGAACAATTGAAAATTATTAAAAATGAAATACAATAGCATTTCTTTATAATGTTTTCCTTCATGATTAGTTTGCAAACCTACATGATTTTATATTAACTTTTTGTCCTTCTCTATGCATAGCAACAAAGCTTAAAACACACAGGCGTTCATATTTGGTAAATAAATACAGCTAATAAAAAACCTGTGACTGTCTCAAATACACCTTATAGAAATTAATAATTCTGCATGACAAACTGAAGTAATGTGCCTAGGTTACACAGCACCATAGTTCTGGTGGACCTAGAACTCCAGACCACGCTCTCTGGGGACCAAGCCTTGTGTTAGTCACCATCTTGACAGACTACCTCTCTGTAAGAAACGGTCGTTTTCCTACTAAAATTTAAAAGATATTCTCACAAGTCATTGTAGAAAAATGGATAATAAGGGATTTTATTACTTGTCATTCATTTCCATCTGAAAAGCTCTTTCTCATATATAATACTCTGAAACCTCTCCTATATCTATACCAACTCCTGCTCCATGATACCTAATGAATTAGAGGCACTGATCACAAATACGAAGAGTCTTGGCTTTCACAGAGGTTTCTCAAAGGTACAAATAAAATAGTTTCAGAAAATTTCTAGTACTTGTCCACTCAAGTACATAAAAATATTAAGAAATCTTAAAAATATTTTATAAAAACTACGTCTAGGTACAACTCAATCAAGCTGAGGTAGAATAAAAGTTCAAAAATCACTGATATTTAATTTCCAACCATAAATATCTAACATTGGCATAATATCATCCATCTATAAAGCCAAGCTGAATCTAAAAGCTCATGTTAACCATCCACAAGACAAACACACAAATATACTGAGTACACAAAAGCCTTATTTTTCACATAAGGAGTTTCATTCCCTGACCTTTATTTTCAAGGCCTGCTATTTGTAAACTGTTGGTATGAAAACGATACTACTTAGATGGATCCATTCATTTCCTTTTGTTCCAGAGAAAGCCATTCTCATATGCCATCTAAAGCAACCACTGGTGCTTCAGTTCAAGACTGGATTAACCTTAGATCTGCTTCAGCAGTAACAGAAAGAAAACACACAAGAATGGGATGCTGATTCTTGCTGGTGTTCACTCATGTGACCCTCCTTTTCTAGGACATGGTACCACGCAGGCCTGTGAGCACTAGTCTCACAAGGTATTCCTTATTGAATCCACAGAGGGGATAAATACTTCAGGGAGATGAAAAGGAGCAAAAACAAACAAGCAAACAAAAACCCTTTGGACCTGACATTATGGAAAAAATTAAAAAGACACTAAGATGAAAAAAAAAATCGTGTCATGGTTTACATGTGGGATTTGGATGGAATCTAGGGCTGTGTTTTAATTCAAAACTCACCATCTCAAAACCACTTCTTTTCATCCGCCTGCAGGACTTGAGGTAAGTACGTATGCGTTTTCGGGCACGCTCTTGATATTCAGGGAATTGTCGCCTGCATGAGTCAATGATAGCCTGGATCTTTTCTTTGGGCTGCTTAGAGATTGGGACCATTCGGTCCAAGTTTTCATCTACAAACAGCCTGACAAACATCTGTTGGCAAGAGGGAGACAGAGGAGAAGGGTTTGGAGGGCTGCTCTCTGCTGTTCCTAGCTTCCTGTCTTGATTACCGATAGGAAAATACTCTTTTCTGGTTTATGCACTGGAGAACTTTGCAATGGAAAGCCAGAAATTTTAAGCAAACACCCTTTAAAGACTTTCTAAATGGTTGGATTAAAAAATAGAGAGAGAAAGAGAGAGAGAGGCAGACAGACAGACAGACAGAGACAGAAAAATATAGACTATCGCGTAGAAAAAAATCAAGAAATAACAGTAGACTGTGACAATTAAGCACCCCATAAATTCTCTGTTAATAATAAATATGACTGTTACATTGCTACACTGCACAGTATACTAATCTCAGAAAACAAACAACAGATTCTTTTGTCATGCATAATTAGGTAAGCTGGGAAAGCAAAAAAAAAATAACGGATGACGGGCAGGCTCTTCTGGGGCATAAGCTGAGGCCCCCTTCATCCGCTAGGAAAACATGCATACTCACACAACACAACTGCAGTTTTCAGCTCACATTTGGCTTTAAAATTCTAAACAAAACACAGCAATTCTGGTGTCTGGTTGGCAAAGAGTGTTTCATGTACTTTTTAAATCCTTCTGTAAATTAAACAAACATGTCTCTAAAATATCCACATTTACCAACAAGCAACAACATGAAAGTGAAGGGGTAAAAATCCAGCCACACGGGGAGGGTGGCAAGACTCACATTAAAAGCTTTTAGCCGCTCAGCCTCCACGCCATCTGTCTCGTTAGCTTTCTCAGAATCTTCGTGGTCATCATGGTCATCTTCATCTTCATCTCCTCTGTTTAGAGACAGGTCCTCAGCACCCCGATCCACACTCTCATTTTTGCCTGAGTCGTAGCTTGAATAGCTATGCGCAGGGGACTGAAAAGAAAAGAAGAAATTGCTGCTTTGAAATTCCTTGCACGAGCTAATAAATTTTGTTTTGCTTTTAATGTCAACCGTTTCTCAAAACTTCACTTTAAATAAGCTGATAATTCTAGAGCTGTGGCTATCTTCACTTAAATCAAAATTAACTTAAATGAAATCAAATTAAAACTTCATTTCCTCGGTCACACCATTCATACGGCAAGTGCTCAATAGCCACATAGAACATTTCTGTCACTGCAGAAAAATTCATTGAATTTCGCTTTTCAAGAGCAATTACTGTTTCCATTCAATATACATACTGCAGAACAAAAAACCAAAAAACAACCTGCAATCAGTTTTGTAAAGGAATCGTTGAATCACATATTCTTGGAATAGAGATGACACCAGAGCTTAGTCCATCTAACTGCAGTAGTATTCTTGAAACAGATAAGGGAACTGAGGGGTAGGTATATTTCACTGATTTGGCCAACAAGGACTATACAAAATATTGATGCTAGGACTGCTAGGACAACATGTTTTAAGGTCACTTTATAATTTGTCTATGAGCCTAAAGATGGCATCTGATTTTGGTTTAGAAAAAAGTAACTGCATTTCCTTCTAACCATTTGTCAAGCTTAGTGCTTCATAATGTACTAATGAAGGCCAACCAAGACAATTTTCACAAATGTAGATAATTGTGTCCAACACCAACTATGGGTCCTGCTGCGATATCCTTTACTTCCTTGTTAGCTGAGGATCTGTTCCAATCCTGTGGGCACCAACCTCTTCTACCCTAGGTATCACTGCTTCAAACCTTCAGCTCCAGATGAAGAAAGTGTGCCTGTAACTAAAATCAAGTTGAATCTAGCAGAGCTAAGAAGAATAGAAACAGTCCTGGGAAATCATTTGAGCATCTAGATTCAACTGTGCCTGAAATGAAATGAACTCATGGATCTTACCAGCTGTGTGATATTATATCCTTTAACCTCCCCTTTATATTTTTGCTTAAATCTGAGTTTCAGTCATTTGCGGTGGAGCTTGGAGTAGTACAGAAATCAGTCATTACCAGGTCAGATTAACAACCCCAAGTTTCACATATGATAACTTAGATACCCGGGTCACCCCAGCTAGTATGTATAACTTCTGTAAACAACAGAAACTATTCTGAAATCTAACAACAAAGTCAAATATTTTTGAAAGACCTTTACAATGGGAAATTTTAAATCATTAACCTTCAAAACTGCCTCCATGCAATGACAACATATATGTTGAATGCTTTAAGGACTGCACTACTATATTATTACCATAAAATCAGAGAGAGAACAAAACTAAAATAGATCACTGACATTAAAAGTGGAGTTACAATTTAAAATAAAGCCCATTTTTATAGTTCAGATCATTAACAATGTAGAATCACCTAATCAAATATAAGGCAAATATTCTATAGGTTTGAAAAATACACCATATATGCTTTTTAAATGGTAATATTTTAAAAGTGTTATAATACACTTATCTGAATACAAATATGCTGGGCTAATTTATTCTATCTAGATATGATGTGAGACACACAAGCTAGCAGTCTACTACAAATAGTACCACTTAGAACCATGAAGGATATTCATGGATAGCCCTAGGCAGTCAAGGTAAAGAAAACCCATCTCAGACCTGAGAATATTCAAGATCTAAATCGAGAACATAATCAATGTTGTTGTTTTTTTTTCCTTCTACAAAATGAACTGAAATTTTTGTAACTCTGAATTCTGTTTTGCAGATGTTATGTCATTTCTTGCCTGTCTCACTGTTGAAGATCTAAAAGCTTTCAAGACCAACTGGATTAAGTTCAATTTCCACTGATTCCCACTTCAACCTCAGTCTATTTGAGTCTTTCCCTTCACTGTAAATTCTTAATATTCAACGGCTTTTGACACTGACTTAAATACCACCATTGTGCTGTACTTTTCTTTTCATGTTAATATGCATTTTTTCCTTCAAGCTAGACTGAGACAGGAATCAAAACATATTCTACTTTTTCCTCACAGCATCTAAGAAAGGTTCTCTACAGAGTTGGCACTTAAGGTAGTTTTCCTTTTTCTGTAAAGTCTTTGGTCTTAAAATATGGGGGAGTGAAGACAAGCCATAGACGGAAAGAAAATATTTGCCAATGACACATCTGACAAAGGCCAGTTATCCAAAATATACAAACAACACTAAAAACAATAAGAAAACAACTTGATTAAAATATGGGCCAGTAACACTTCACCCAAGAAGATATACAGATGGCAAATAGGCACATGAAAAGATGCTTCACATCATATGCATTGGGGAAATGTAAACTGAAGCAACAATGGGATATCACTACACACATATAAAAATGGTCAAAATTGGGAACACTGACAACACTAAATGCTGGAGAGGATGTGGAACCACAAGTCTCATGCATTGCTGGTAGGATGCAAAATTATACCAGCACTTCGGAGGAGTTTTGCTTTTCTTCTGAAACTAAACATATTCACCATGTGATTCAGCAATTGTGCTCCTTGGTATTTACCCAAGGAATTAAAATTTGTGTCTACACAAAACCTGAACATTAATGTTTCAAACAGCTTTATTCACAATCGCCAAAACCTGGAAACAACCAAGATGTGCTTCAATGAGTGAATGGATAAACTGTGGTTGATCCAGATAATGAAATAATATCTAATATTAAAAGAAATGAGCTAACCAGCCACAAAAAGACACAGAGGAATCTTAAATATGTATTACTAAGTGTGACTCCCAGGTGGTGCTAGTGGTAAAGAAACTGCTGGCCAATGCAGGAGACATAAAAGACATGAGTCTGAACTCTGGGTTGAGAAGATTCCCTGGAGGAGGATGGGGCAACCCACTCCAGTATTCTTGCTCGGAGAATTCCATGGACAGAGGAGCCTGACGGGCTCCATAGAGTCATACAGAGTCAGACACAACTGAAGCACAAGTGAAAGAAACCAATGGAAAAGACTATATATTGTATGATTTCAACTATATGACATCCTAGAAAAGGCAAAACTAGAGACAATTAAAAAAAAAAAGATCAGTAGTTGCCATGGCTTAGGGGATGGGGAGGGATGAATAGATAGAGCAAAGAAGATATTTAGGGCCATGAAAATACTCTGTATGATACTACAGTAGTGGATACAAGTCGTTCTATATCTGCACACATCTAAGGAATGTACACTACCATGAGTGAACCTTAATATAAACTATGGACTTTGGATAATTATAATTTGCCAGTGTAGGTTCATCAATTGTATTAATAACACATGTGCTGCTCTGGTAAGTAATACTGGTAAAAGGGAAAATAAACACGTGTAGAGGGAAGTGGGAATATGGGAAATCTCTGTACCTTCCTCTCAGTTTTGCTATGAATCTAAAACTGCCCTAAAAATAGTCCTTTTTTTAACAAATGGGAGAATATGGGTATTGGGGTGATAATATAAAATCAAGCAACAAAAACTACTATAGGCCTTCTAATAACCACATAAAATATAGCAGTCATTGCCCCATAAACCTGTCTCATTTCAACGAAAACTCTAGATGATCATTCCCTAAACAAATCTCCATTTTAGGAACAATCATTTTCATTTTCCATGTGTAAATCCAAAAAATCCAAATTAGATCTTAAAAAATACAAAGATATAAAGAAGCACAACTTAGGCCTAATGGAAGAGACACACCTGCTTATCCACAAAACACAGGTGTTGGTTTATGGGGACAAGATTAGATTTTTGTCTTAGCTGCATATTTCATTCATTATCTTGAGATAACACGTGACCATCCTTCTTGAAAATATATTTGCACTTTCCTTTTCTCACATTTTTGCACCCAAATAGAACTGCCAATTCTAGACCTAGAAAAATCCCCAGATAGGAAGATTAACTTTATTTTTAAGGAAAGTTTGCTTACTCTGTGTTCAGAGCATTTTTAATCTTTTATTTTATATTTATTTTATTTAATGATATTTTACTCTTTTTGATGCAATTGTAGATAGATTATGTTAATTTATCATTGAGAGTTTATAATTGATGTATAGAAATGCAACAGATTACTGTATATTGATTTTGTATCCTGACACTTCACTGTATTCAGCAAGTTACATTTAAAAATATCAGTTATTCATTACTGAATCTACTAGGCATTCTTAGCATCATGAAAAGTGTGATTACCAGACACTATATGCCTTCTGATATGATGCAAAATGAAGCATTTGTTCTTGTGTATTAGTCACTCAGTACGTCTAACTTTTTGTGACCCCATAGATTGTAACCCGCCAAGCTCCTCTGTCCATGGTATTTTTCAGGCAAGAATATTGGAGTGGGTTGCCATTTTCTCCTCCAGGGGATCTCCCCAATCCAGGGATTGAGCTCACATCTCCTGCCTTGGCAGGTGGATGCTCTGCCACTGAGTCCACTGAGAAACCCCAAAGGAAACACACAGCATAATTAAAGAAACAAGCTTATGAAAATAAAAACAAGAATTTGAATCGAATCTAAACCTCAGTCTAGAATGGTGGTTCTCAAAGTGTGCCTGTTAGGTCACCACTAATTGCATCTCCTGGGAACTGATCAGAATGCACATTATTTGTCCCATCCCAGATCACCTGCACCAGACATTTTGGGGCTAGACCCACAACCTGTGTTTTATTAATAAAATGCCTTCAAGGGGGATTCTGTTGTAGCTCAAGTTTGAGAACCACTTGTCTGAAGTTGGGCTTCCCTTGTAGTGCAGTTGGTAAAGAACCTGCCTGCAATGCAAGAGACCCACGTTCGATTCCTGGGTTGGGAAGATCCCCTAGAGAAGGAAATAGTAACCCACTCCAGTATTATTGCCTGGGAAATCTCATGGATAGAGGAACCTGGCAGGCTAAGTCCATGGAGTCACAAGGGGTCAGACATGACTTAGCGACTAAACCACCACAGTTTGAAACTAACTTCTAATAAGACAATAATAGTAAGACATAAGACACAAGAAAAAGCAGACAGATAAATCCAAAATATGAAACACTGTACAGAACAATTGACTTTGGTTTAGCAATATCTTAGTGACACAGGGAAAAAAGTGACATATTAGAAGGGACTTAAAAGGTTTAATAAAGTGAAAGGTGTTGAATTTCCTTGCATCGCAATTCAAATAAACCTAATGCAAAAAGACAATTTTGAGAAAATTGGGAATATTTGACTGTGGATGAGATTAGATGATTACATTGCATACTTTTTGTTAGATGTGATGACCTAACATTTGGTTAAGTAAATATTTATCTAAGAAAAGGGGCTTCCCAGATGGCTCAATGGTAAAGAATCCACACTCAGGTTCGATCCTTGGGTTCAGAAGATCCCCTGGAGGAGGATACGGCAACTTACTCCAGTATTCTTGCCTGGAAAATCCCATGGGCAGAAGATCCAGAGGACAGCCCAGGGAGTGACAAAGAGTTGGACATAACTGAGCATACATGTACCTGAGAAAATGTCCACATTTGTTAGAGGCAGAAAGGGATGAAATGACATGGATATCTGGGATCTGCTTTTAAATACTGCAGAAAAAAAGTTTAAAAAGTTAAAAAAAAAAAAGAAAGAAAAATCTTAAGCACTGAATTTAGGTGATAGACATTAGTAGTTCTATGTATCAGTTCAGTTCAGTTCAGTTGCTCAGTCGTGTCCGACTCTTTGCGGCCCCATGAACCACAGCACCCCAGGCCTCCCTGTCTATCACCAACTCCCAGAGTTTACCCAAACTCATGTCCATTGAGTTGGTGATGCCATCCCACCATCTCATCCTCTATCATCCCCTTTTCCTCCTGCCCTCAATCGTTGCCAGCATCAGGGTCTTTTCAAATGATTCGGCTCTTCACATCATGTGTCCAAAGGATTGGAGTTTCAGCTTCAGCATCAGTCCTTCCAGTGAATATTCAGGACTGATTTCCTTTAGGATGGACTGGTTGGATCTCCTTGCAGTCCAAGGGACTCTCAAGAGTCTTCTCCAACACCACAGTTCAAAAGCATCAATTATTCGGCACTCAGCTTTCTTCATAGTCCAACTCTCACATCCATCCTTACATGACTACTGGAAAAACCATAGCCTTGACTAGATGGACTTTTATTTACAAAGTAATGTCTCTGCTTTTTAATACGCTGTCTAGGATGGTCATAACTTTCCTTCCAAGGAGTAAGTGTCTTTTAATTTCATGGCTGCAATCACCATCTGCAGTGATTTTGGAACCCCCCAAAATAAAGTGAGCCACTGTTTCCCCATCTATTTGCCATGAACAAATTTGCCAGGACAGGATAGGGTGGCCAAAAAGTTCATTCGAGTTTTCCCATGGCATTGTATGGAAAAATCCGAATGAACTTTTGGCCAACTCAGTATTATATTCTCTATTTTTAAATAATTTAATACTTTCAAAATGAATATTAAAATGTAAAAAATTTTTAATTATTTTTATATATCCTCTATTTTGAATATTTTTAGATGACAATCATTTGTTCAACATTTAAAGAAGCACTGCTTAATACATAGAGAGTTGTTTTGGGACCATAGAATTGAATAGAACCAAGTTTTTTGAATTTCAGTTATATTTTCACTATAACTGAAAGTTATAAAGTTTGGAGAGGGAGTGCATTTGAAAAATTAGATAAGAAAGTGAATATTTAATTAAAATGAGAAAAGCCCCAAAATGACAAGATTCTAAAAAGTTTGTAAATGCTACAAACATCACAAACTGCAGAAGTACAGTATTTTAAAAATTAAATAACTCCCTGGCCATATTTGTTTTCTTTCCACATTTCTTGGCTGCATGTTCTTTGATTGCTTCTTCATGTGACAATGATTTTGTATTACCATATTCTACGGAGAGAATAGAAAAAAAATTCAGTCTTTAGCATATCTGATGGAAACGTGTCTCTTATTGTTGACAGTTTAGAAATCTTCCTTTGCTCTTCAAATTAAATATTGCTAATATCATGCAAATTGGAACATTGTTTTCAGCTGGGGAAGCTCTCAATTAAGTTCCTTTCATATTTAGGGCATCTCAAGTTTTCTTGGGAAATGACTGACTTCATTAAAATGACATTTATGAGTTTTATGTTTTCTTCATTGATATCAGTATTTTCTGTCAAATCCAATGTAAAATTTAAATCTTCTAACATGTGAATAAATTCATTTCTCTTCATTAACTGTATTTGTCTTACTCCCAAGGAAATACTACCTTTAGTAAGACCTGAAAAATTTTATTACAAGTCACTTACTTCTCAGTGTCAAAATGTCTAATTTCACTTGTCATTTTTATTGATTTTTTTCATATTTTATTAATGTTTTCTCTGAGTTTCTCTCAGTTATTTAGTAAATAATACAAAGACAACAAAATGATACAGCGTTTATATATTTCAAATTAAGAATCTATAATTTCTCACTTATTTTATAAAAAGGTCCAAAAGACCTTTCCACATGGCAATTGAAATATCATTTTCCACTGTGTGAATGGTACTCAAACTATCTCTGTATTAATACTTACAATTGCATGTGAATTTCCAATTACACATTTGTATAACCAGGGACTGATTTTTGTTATTTTGTTTACTGGTTTACCATAGTGTATACGCTTTTCTAGTATTGAGGTTAAAAAAGAGACACATTTGACACTTCATTTTACTGCCAAATGTTTGTCCAAAAATTACTTGAAGAGTCTCATGAAATTTTAGATATCTGAAAATCACTCCATTTCATAACCTCTGAAAGGAAATCTCTCTCATTTAATAATTTTAAAAACTCTGGCTACATTTTTGGCACTTCAAAATGATAGTAAATATTTTTTTCAGGCTTGTTTTTCAAGATATTAGTTGGTTGAGCATGGTGGTTCTCTCATTTTGACATGCATCAGAATCACCCAAAGGATCTGTTAAGATACAGAGCACTACATCTTGTTCAGTAGGTCTAGAGTGGGGCCCAAGAATTTTGATTTTAACAAGTGCCCAGATGAAGCAGATGCTGCTGGTCTTCATTCACCTGAGCTGCTATAACAAAAGTCCTATTAACTGGATGATTTAACAGAAATATTTATTTCTCAGCATTCTAGAGGCTGAGAGGGCTTCCCTTGTGGCTCAGCTGGTAAAGAATTCGCCTGCAATGCGGGAGACCTGGGTTCGAACCCTGGGTTGGGATAATCCCCTGGAGAAGGGAAAGGCTACCCACTGCAGTATCCTGGCCTAGAGAATTCCATGAACTGTATAGTCCATGGGGTCGCAAAGAGTCGGACACAACTGAGCGACTTTCACTTCAGAGGCTAAGAAGTCCAAGATCAAGCTGCCATCAGATTTGATGTCCGATGAGAACGTGCTTCTTGGTTCACAGGTTATGAAATCTATCGACAAGAAAAATAACTTAAGATGATGGTTAACTGTTTAATGCCTATTAGTGTTAGTTGCTCAGTCCATGGACTTCAGCGCACCAGGCTCCTCTGTCCATGGGATTCTCCAGGGAAGAATACTAGAGTGGTAGCCGTTCCCTTTCTCCAGGGGATCTTTCTGACCCAGGAATCAAACCTGGGTCTCCTGCATTGCAGGCAGATTCCTTACAGTCTGACCCACCAGAGAAGTGTAATACCTAATCCAAGCATACTTGTTAAATTTTTAAAATAAATATAAATAAAAAAGATTATACTACTAAACTCAATAATGTATATTTACAAATATCTAAATAATTTCCAATTAAGATAACATATCAAAACATTAAATGATAAACATATATTTATCTATTTTAGTTTTTAAATTCTTACATAGAGACAAAAATACTTCAGCTTATTAACAAAATGTCTTTGTCACATTAAAATTGTACTATGAAAACATATCTAAAAACTGTAAGTTTTTATAATTATGTATTAACAGATTTGTTAACTTACAATGTAACGCTAATATACAATAGTTCACAATTGCCTGCTACCTAGTTTTCAGTGGAAAGTAAACGTTACTAGTAGTAAAAAGTCTATTTTAAACACACCAAAAATGTAGTTCCTGAACTGGGAACACTCAAACCAAAATATGGAATGAAACTCCGGGGTATACTGCTATAAGGCATCTTATATAGTGAGGAGGCAGTGACTGTTTATTCTCTACAGTGATTGGTTATAATATTAGAATTTTCTTAAATGATAATGATAGGAAGTTGGTTAATGCTTTCTTCACTTCAATTTTGGTGAACAGTTTATGTTTTGCTTATGATTTTTCGGAGAAATCAGCAAGAAACGACCCAAGTTAAGTTAGTCTCCACAAATAAGCTACATTAAGCTTTGCTTGTATGACTAAACTCGTCTTGTCTGCTCAGGAAATTTTCAAGGTTGGTTTCCTTTTGACTTTTTTTTTTTTTGCATTGAGGCAATTTATTAACTCCAGGTACATAATACAATTGGTCTTTCATATCTAAATATAACAATCCTTTTGACTTTTTAATGTTAATGAGAGAGTGTGCATTCTTTCTTATAATTAATCTTTGAAATCCAGCATGTGTTTTATTACACTTACAGCCCATCTCAGACTAGTCATATTTCAGATGTTCAATATCCAACATGTTCTATATTTGTATATGCTGTAAAATGATCTCCAAATATTACTAACTACAGAGGAACCATGTTCATAAGATAGAGATTCTTTGTTTCCTAGGCAGATTGCATTAAAGGTAATAAAAAACCTTTTATAATCTTTTATTTAAAGCAGACCAATAATCTAAGAATTTTCGTGCTTTTTAACAGAGAAAATAAAATGCAAGTTTTGTATTAGGGAATTACTAATAAAAAACCCATAAAAACAAATCTATTCAATTTTAGCCAGCTTTGACCACACACATAAAATTTCTTTTCCACAAATCTTCTGTAACTTTCTATATCCATTCAGCTTCTGTCCTATTTCTTTTGTTTATTCTGGAATAATCATTTTATTTAGGAAAAAATCACATTTTCTCCTTTACTGCTCCCCCCCAAAACACACCACATATCAAAACACAAAAAAAGTCCTTTATACCTTTTGTTATCCAAAAACATTCTATTTTCTTAAATTCTTTACATATACAGTTGTTTTCCTTTAAACTACTAGTAGTTTTATTTTATGTATTGATTATAAATTTTATTTACCAGTACCACTGCTAGATGGTGAGTCAGAAGTAGAAAATAGAGCTATCACTCTTGCTATTTCAAACATAAAACTTTTTATTCTGATGAATACAATTTAATTTACAAGTGATAGGAAGTCATCTATAAAAGCAGCTTTGCTGAGGATGGAGGATACTAGAAATATGCGATGAAATCATACTGAGAGACTCAACATTAAACAGATAACAAATTATCTCAGATCAGTCAGGTCAGTCGCTCAGTCAACTCTGACTCTTTGCAACCCCATGAACTGCAGCATGCCAGGCTTACCTGTCTATCACCAACTCCCAGAGTTTACTCAGTCTCATGTGTATCATGTCAGTGATACCATCCAACCATCTCTTCCTCTGTTGTCCCCTTCTTCTGCCTTCAATCTTTCCCAGCATCAGGGTCTTGCCCAATGAGTTGGTTCTTCATATCACGAGGCTACAGGATTGGAGTTTCAGCTACAGCACCAGTCTTTCCAGTCAACATCCAGGCCTGATCTCCTTTAGGATGGACTGGTTGGCTCTCCTTGCAGTCCAAGGGACTCTCAAGAATCTTCTCCAACACCACAGTTCAAAAGCTTTAATTCTTCAGTGCTCAGCTTTTTTTTACAGTCCAACTCTCACGTCCATCCATGACTACTGGAAAAACCATAGCTTTGACTAGACGGACCTTTGTTGGCAAAGCAATGTCTCTGCTTTTTAAAAAGCTGCCTAGGTTGATCATAGCTTTTCTTCCAAGGAGCAAGCATCTTTTAATTTCATGGCCGCAGTCACCATCTGCACTGATTTTGGAGCCCCCAAAAATAAAGTCTCTCACTGTTTCCATTGTTTCCCCATCTATTTGCCATGAAATGATGGGACCAGATGCCATGATCTTAGTTTTTTCATTGCTGAGCTTTAAGCCAACTTTTTCAATCTCCTCTTTCACTTTCAAGAGGCTCTTTAGTTCTTCTTCACTTTCTGCCATAAGGGTGGTGTTATCTGCATATCTGAGGTTATTGATATTTCTCCCGGCAATCTTGATTCCAGCTTGTGCTTCATCCAGCCCAGTATTTCACATGATGTACTTTGCATATAAGTTAAATAAGCAGGGTGACAATATACAACCTTGAAGTACTCCTTTCCCTATTTGGAACCAGTCTGTTGTTCCATGTCCAGTTCTAACTGTTGCTTCCTGACCTGCATATAGATTTCCCAGGAGTCAGGTCAGGTGGTTTGGTATTCCCATCTCTTGAAGAATCTTCCATAGGTTGTTGTGATCCACACAGTCAAAGGCCTTGGTGTAGTCAATAAAGCAGAAGTAGATGTTTTTCCGGAACTCTCTTACCTTTTTGATGGTCCAGCAGATGTTGGCAATTTGATCTCTGGTTTCTCTGCCTTTTCTAAAACCAGCTTGAACATCTGGAAGTTCACAGTTCACATACTGTTAAAGCCTGGCTTGGAGAGCTTTGAGCATTACTTTGCTAGTGTGTGAGATGAGTGCAATTGTGCAGTAGTTTGAACATTCTCTGGCATTGCCTTTCTTTGGGATTGGAATGAAAACTGACCCTTTCCAGTCCTGTGGCCACTGGTGAATTTTCTAGATTTGCTAGCATATTGAGTGCAGCACTTTCACCGCATTATCTTTTAAGATTTGAAATAGCTCAACTGGAATTCCATCACTTTCACTAGCTTTGTTTGTAGTGATGCTTCCTAATTTTCTCAGATATTAATACACATTTCCAAGCAAAACGAGAGAAATATTGATCAGACTCCACAAAATCTGATGGAGTGGGGGTAGTGAGGAGAATATAAGTTATCGTTCCAAAATGGGTTTGGAACAACTGATTCTCATAATTGTCTCCTGGAATAATGCCTAGGGTGCCAATGGTTACTGAAGTTTCTCTGAGGAAATAATTGCTCCATCATTGAGTTCATTCCACTCAGAAATAGAAGCCATAAGTCAAAAGTGAAACATTTTATTTAACGTGAAGGAATTGCTCCTGAAAGAATTTGCTATGTATTTTAACCAATTTCTCAAGGTTTTTATTTTTATTTACAAATGATGACAGAAATATGTGCTAGGAATGACATTTCAGGATTTTTTCAATAATTTCTTAAATGATTACACCACTTCTAAGAGGAAGAATCCAAAAAAGTGTGTGTTGTTGAAACTTCTAGAGATATATACCAGCAATACTGATGCTATCTTTCAGTACAAGGTGAGAATATAATTATATCAGAGCAGTCTTTTGACCTCATAAGCAAAGATGTGACTCCCTGGTTTAATTCTTCTTTCAAAATTTCAAACACAACTATTTAAGTTATTAACCTATCACCCTGAAGGAAAAACCCCCAAAGGGCAAAATTCACCTTCCAAAATCTCAGTTAATTCCCACAATTAAAGTAATAAAAGATAAATGTAAGCATCATATCTCAGAACATCTACTGTAAATAACATTTTGTTCAGGGACTTTTAAAAAGAAGAAAAATACTATATATACTATTGATATATTTCCCTTAAATTTACTGTAATATTATCTCATGTTTTTAGGAGAACTTTTTTTTTTTTCCTTACAGTTAAATTTTATTTGAAAGTGAGGCTTGGAAGTAAACCGAAGTCCCAATCATTAATTAAATCACCAATAATTCAGATGATTACAATATTGTAGTGGTTTGAAGGCACTACCACTAATTTTAAAGGGAGTAGGTTTATACAAATATTTTCACAGTATCTGGTAATGATTTCATCATCCTAGGCCTCAAAAAATAAAATAAAAAAACGATTGATATTTGACAAAACTGCCAAGCCTGATATTCATTTTAGAATACTTTTAACCTGCATATTAAACATTTAATCTTGTTTCACTTGCTTCACTTTTAAAGTAAGTATTAATAGTAAACAGCAGCAATATAATCATCAACAATAGTAATGATAATATCCAAATGTAGTAAGTGTCCAGTATATCATATTGGACAGCACAGACCTTTGTTTGTAACCTTAACTTTGAGATAAATGTGAGTCTTTGCCTAGGGCAGAAGCTCTAAATAAGATAAAATTCTGTCAGAGCATCCCAGAAATCTTAACACTGAGGACAAATTTCACTTGAATCCTAGGAATAATATGTCAGCTTTAGATCTATTCAAAGAAGTAGACTTCACTGAATGTTATCCAAGTTCAAACATATATATATTGAAACATATATATATATTGAAATATATATATATATTTCAATTATATGTATAATTTTCATATTTTCAGAAACATGAGACTTTTTTTTTAACCTCTGATACTTATTTCTGAAGGGAGGTGTCTAGGAAATGGCTGACTGTAGGACAACAATATGTAACATACATAAAGTTTTAGATTTAATAAATGTAAAATTTGAAAAGTGAGACTTGAATAGACATTATAGCATGCTTGTTCTTAGATTTGGGGGACAAAATTAAAAACAAAATCAATGCCACATTCTCTTTTGGATGAAATATCAGTAGACTAAGAGGGCAAGAAGACCATAGCAGCTAGTAAATGAGAGTAATATTTATTTATCAGTTATCAACATTTCAGGTTTGTTCATACTTAAACAACATATCAGACAATCTCATTCTTTAAAATTGTAAATGAAATTATCTGCACACCTATTTTACCCACCCATTAAATGCCCTAAACATATTATCTGACTCCATATGTAGTTAATTACACAATAACATATTACCTCTTTGGGCTTCCCTGGTGACTCAGATGGTAAAGAATAGTAAAAAATCCGTGTGCAATGCAGGAGACCTGGGTTCGATCCCTGGCTTGGGAAGATCCCCTGGAGAAGGGAATGGCTACCCACTCCAGTATTCTGGCCTGGAGAATCCCCATGGACAGAGGAGCCTGGTGGGCTATAGTTGATGGGGTCACAAAGAGTGAGACATGACTGAGCAACTAAGCACAGCACATACTGCCTATTTAAAAAGTCTTGAATTATGAGATTTAAAATTATTATTATATGTTTGTAATCTTTTATTTCAAACCATTGCTCCTAGATATATTTAGAACTTAGAATTATTTTGGATTTAGACACAGCAAGTAAAACATAAACTATGTAGTTTGAAATATCTCAGGAGCACACCATAAAATATCTTAATGAAAAAGAAAGTGTAAGTTGCTCAATCGTGTCTGACTCTTTGCCACCCTATGGACTATACAGTCCATGGAATTCTCTGGGCCAGAATACTGGAGTGGGTAGCCTTTCCCTTCTCCAGGGGATCTTCCCAACCCAAGGATCAAAACCAGGTCTCTCACATTTCTCGCAGATTCTTTACCAGCTAAGCCACAAGGGAAGCCCAAATATCTTAATATTACCCCACAAAATCATATGAACACTAAAAGACTATAAATGGCTTCGAGTCAACTTGCTTCCCAGGTGGCACAGTTGTAAAGAATCCGACTGCCAAAGAAGGAGACACAGGAGGTGCAGGTTCAATCTCTGGGTTGGAAAGATCCTTTGGAGTAGGAAATGGCAATCCACTGCAGTATTCTTGCCTTGAAAATTCCATGGATAGAGGAGCCTAGTGGGCTATAGTCCATAGGGTCTCAATGAGTTGGACATGACTGAGCATGCATGATATAGATACATGTCAATTTAGGTCAGATTTTTCCAAAAATAAGTCTGCCACAAATTTATGTTAAAAATATTTATTTCTGAGAGCCATTTGGTTTTAGAATTGTGGAAAAGGACCTGTGGGTTCATAATAGAATGAAATTATCAGTGTTTAAATTAGATATTGTTTCTAAGCTGTTGGTTCATGAAGCAGTTTTAATGTTGCAATTATTTAAATGTCTCAAAAACTAGACCCAAATATGGCAAGGATGTTGGTATTATCAGACCATTAAAAAAAATCTGCAATTAATATGCTAAAAATATAATAAAAAAAGTAGATAACATGCAGGAAGAGATCAATAACATAAGCAGACAAGTGATATCCAAGAAAGAATTTAAAAAAAAAAAGGTGAGAGACCCACATTCTAGACCATAAAAGAATCTTAGCTCTCAGCCCCCAAGGAATTAAACTAGAAATTGATAACAAATTTACATGGAAAATACACAAATGCTTGAAGATTAAACAACACACCTCTAAATAACACATGGGTCGAAGAAGAAATCTCAAAAGAAATTTAAAATACTTTGAACTTAATGAAAATGAAAACACAACTTATCAAGGTTTGTGGCAGGAAGCTGAAGCAGTGGTTAGAAGGAATTTGTGTGTGTGTGTGTGTGTGTGCGCGCGCGCGCACAGAATGTATATATGAGAAAAAAAAACAAACTTCTAAAATCAATTACCTGAATTTTCATCTGAAAAAACTTGAAATATGAGGTAAATCATATCCAAAGTAACCAAAGAAATAATAAAAAGTAGAGCAGAAATCAATAAAACTGAAAACAGGTAAATAATACAGAAAAATCAGTGAAATCAGAAGTTTTTCCCTTGAAAATATTAGTAAAATGAATAAGCCTTTAGTCAAGCCAATAGGAGACACAAAGGCAAAATTACTAATTCCATAAATGAGACAAGTGACATCCATATAGATTCTATATACATCAAAAGGATAATAAAAGTACCATGAACAACCCAATGTCCACAGTTTGGTAACCTAGATGAAATGAACTACTTCTTTGAAAGGCACAATCAGCAAAAACTCATATAAAAAAAGACAATCTGAATTGGCTTATAACTATTAGAAACTGAATCAACAAATGATTTTCTAAAACAGAAGGTGTGACGTCCAGTTACGTTTTACAGGTGAATTCTACTAACATTTAAGGAAAAATAATCATACTAATTTTCTACAATCACTTCAAGAAGAGGAAAGCAGAGGGACTATTTCCTGGTTCATTCAATGAGACCAACATTTCCATTACACACAAAAGTACAATAGGAAAACAACTGACAAGAAAACAACAAAGCGATATCTCTTATAAAATTAGATGCAAAAATCCTCAGTAAATTATCACCAAATTGAATCCAACAATGTATAAAAAAGAATTATACACCATGATCAACTTGTATTTATCTCAGATATGAAAAGTGGATTCAACATTTGCAAATCAGTTAAGGTAATCCATCCCATGAACACACCAATTACATGAAAAGAAAAAATAAATGATCATATCAATAGATGTAGAAAAAGCATTGAACTACATCTAACAGCCATTCATGTTACAAACTCTTAGCAAATGAAAAGTAGAGGAAAACTTCCTCAACTTGATAAAAAAAAAAAAATCTACAAAAACCCTACACCTGACATCACCACACTTAATGGTGAGAAACTAGCTTTCCAGATGAGATTAGGAATAAGGCAAGGATATTCCCTCTCACCATTCCTTTCCAATATTATATTTATAAAACTGTCTTTGTTCATAGATGACATAGTTTCTATAGAAAATCTAAATCTAAAAATTTGACAAAAAGCTTTTGGCACTATAAGCAACTATAGTAAGCCTACAAAATGAACATAAAAAAGTCAATTATTTCCTATTAAAAGCAATGAACAAATGGAATTCAAAGTTAAAAATACAGAAGACCCAAATAAATGAAATACTTAGTTACAAATGTAACAATATGTGGAAGACCTATATGAGGAAAACTACAATGAAAGAAATGAAAAAAATCTAAATTGAGAGATATTATACCTTCATTTATAAGATTCAGTATGATCAAGGAGTCAGTTCTTTCTCACTTGATCTAGAGATTCAATGCAATCCCAGTCAAAATCCTAACAAGTTATTTTTTGACTATCAACTAACTGATTCTAAAGTTTACATTGAAAGACAAATGACACAGTGGAGACTATTCAGTATTGAAGAACTAAGTCAGAGGACTGACATATTTTGACTTCAATATTTACTCTAAAGCTACAGTAGTCAACACAATGTTGTACTGGTAAAAGAATACACAGATCAATCAACAGATGGAAAGTTCAGAAAGAGATTCACATAAACATAGTCAACTGATTTTTGACAAAGAAGTAAAGACAATACAATGAAGAAAAGACAGACTTTTCTTCAAATGGTGCTGAAACAACTAGACATTGTCATGTAACAAAAATTTAGACCCAGATCTTATACACTTCACAAACCTTAACTCAAAATGGATCACAGACCTAACTGGAAAATGTGGAACTATGAACCTCCTATGAAAAGACACAAGATGGCAGAGAAGAAGGACGTGTGTTCATCTAATCCTGCGAGAACTCCAAAATTACAACTGGCACAATCTGCACCTTATTTTGGAGCCCCCCAAAATAAAGTCTTCCACTGTTTCCATTGTTTCCCCATCTATTTGCCATGAAATGATGGGACCAGATGCCATGATCTTAGTTTTCTGAATGTTGAACTTTAAGCCAACTTTTTCACTCTCCTCTTTCACTTTCATCAAGAGGCTCTTCAGTTCTTCACTTTCTGCCATAAGGGTGGTGTCATCTGCATATCTGAAGTCATTTATATTTCTCCAAAAAATCCTGATTCTTGCTTTTGTTCCACCCAGCCCAGTGTTCTCATGATGTACTCTGCATATAAGTTAATTAAGCAGGGTGACAATATAGAGCCTTGACGTACTCCTTTTCCTATTTGGAACCATGTTCTTCCATACCCATCCAGTTCTAACTGTTGCTTACTGACTTGCATACAGATTTCTCAAGAGGCAGATCAGGTGGTCTGGTATTCCCATCTCTTTCAGAATTTACAGTTTTTTGTGATACATACAGTCAGAGGCTTTGGCAGAGTCAATAAAGCAGAAATGAAAGTTTCTCTGGAATGCTCTTGCTTTTATGATGATCCACCGGATGTTGGCAATTTGATCTCTGGTTCCTCTGCCTTTTCTAAAACCAGCTTAAACATCTGGAAGTTTACAGCTCATGTGTTGTTGAAGCCTGGCTTGGAGAATTTTGAGCATTAATTTACTAGCGTGTGAGATGAGTGCAAATGTGCAGTAGTTTGAGCATTCTTTGGCATTGCCTTTCTTTGGGATTGGAATGAAACTGACCTCTTCCAGTCCTGTGGCCACTGCTGAGTTTTCCAAATTTGCTGGCATATTGAGTGCAGTACATTCACAGCATCATCTTATAGGATTTGAAATAGCTCAACTGGAATTCCATCACCTCCAATAGCTTTGTTAATAGTGATGGTTCTAAAGCCAACTTGACTTCACATTCCATGATGTCTGGCTCTAGGTGAGTGATCATGCCATTGTGATTATCTGGGTCGTGAAGATCTTTTTTGTACAGTTCTTCTGTGTATTCTTGCCACCTCTTCTTAATATCTTCTGCTTCTGTTAGGTCCATACCATTTCTGTCCTTTATTGAGCCCATCTTTGCATGAAATTTTCCCTTGGTATTTCTAATTTTCTTGAAGAGACCTCTAGTCTTTCCCATTCTATTGTTTTCCTCTATTTCTTTGCACTGATCACTGAGGAAGTCTTTTTTACCTCTCCTTGCTATTCTTTGGAACTCTGCATTCAAATGGGTATATCTTCATTACCTCCACCACAGTTTGGTCTCAGGTCAACAACAGGGAGGGAACACAGCTCTGCCCATCAACAGAAAATTGGATAAAAGATTTTCTGAGCATGGCCCCGCCCATCAGAACAAGACCCAGTTTCCCCCACAATCAGTCTCTCCCACCAGGAAGCTTCCATAAGCCTCTTATCCCTAAGAGAGGAGATAGAAAACGACAATCACAGAAAACTAATCAAACTATTAATGGGCCACAGACTTGTCTAGCTCAAGGAAACTATGAGCCATGCCCTGTAGGGCCACACAAAATGGATGCATCGTGGTGGAGAGTTCTGACAAAATGTGGTCCACTGGAGAAGGGAATAGCAAACCGCTTCAGTATTCTTGCCTTGAGAACCCCATGAACAGTATGAAAAGGCAGAAAGATAGGGCACTGAAAGATGAATTCCCCAGGTCGGTAGGTGCCCAATATGCTACTGCAGATCAGTGGAGAAATAACTCCAGAAAGAATGAAGAGATGGAGCGAAAGCAAAAACAACACCCAGTTGTGGATGTGACTGGTGATCAAAGCAAAGTCCAATGCTGTCAAGAACAATATCGCATAGGAACCTGCAATGTTAGGTCCATGAATCAAGGTATACTGGAAGTGGTCGAGCAGGAGATGGCAAGAGTGAATATCAACATTTTAGGAATCAGTGAACTAAAATGGACTGGAATGGGCAAATTTAACTCAGATGACCATTATATCTACTACTGTGGGCAAGAATCCCTTAGAAGAAATGGAGTAGGCCTCATAGTCAACAAAAGAGTGTGAAATACAGTACTTGGTGCAATCTCAAAAGCAACAGAATGATCTCTGTTCATTTCCCAGGCAAAACATTCACTATCACAGTAATCCAAGTCTATGACCCAACCAGTAACTCTGAGGAAGCTGAAGTTGAACAGTTTTATGAAGACCTACAAGACCTTCTAGAAGTAACACTCAAAAAAGATGTCTTTTTCATCATAGGGGACTGGAACACAAAAATAGGAAATCAAGAGATACCTGGAGTAACAGGCAAATTTGGCCTTCGAGTACAAAATGAAGCAGGTCAAAAGCTAACAGAGTTTTGCCAAGAGAACGCAGTGGTCATAGCAAACACCCTCTTCCTACAAGAGAAGACTTTACACATGGACATCACCATATGGTCAATACCAAAATGAGATTAATTATATTCTTTGCAACCAAAGATGGAGAAGCTCTATACAGTCAGCTAAAACAAGACTGGGAGCTGACTGAGGCTCATGTCATGAACTCTTTATTGCAAAATTCAGACTTAAATTGAAGAAAGAAGGGAAAACCACTAGACCATTTAGGTATGACCTAAATCAAATCCCTTATGATTATACAGTGGAAGTGGCAAGTAGATTCAAGGGATTAGATCTGATAGACAGAGTGCCTGAAGAACTATGGGCATAGGTTCATGACATTGTAAAGGAGGAAGTGATCAAGACCATCCCCAAGAAAAAGAAATGCAAAAAGGCAAAATGTTTGTCTGAGGAGGCCTTACAAATACCTGAGAAAACAAGAGAAGTGAAAGGCAAAGGAGGAAAGGGAAGAGAGATCCAAAGAATAGCAATGAGAGATAAGAAAGCCTTCCTCAGTGATCAATGAGAAGAAATAGAGGAAAACAACAGAACGTTTTTCAAGACTAGAGATCTCTTCAAGAAAATTAGACACACCAAGGAAACATTTCATGCAAAGATGGGAACACAAAAGGACAGAAATGGTATGGACCTTAGAGAAGCAAACAATATTAAGAAGAGGCAGTGAAAATACACAGAATTATATAAAAAAAGATCTTCATGGCCCAGATAACCACGATGGTGTGATCACTGGACTAGAGCCAGACATCCTGAGTGGGAAGTCAAGTGGGCCTTAGGAGGCATCCCTAAGAACAAAGCTAATGAAGGTAATGGAATTCCATTTGAGCTATTTCAAATCCTAAAAGATGATACTGTGAAAGTGCTGTACTCAATATGTCAGCAAATTTGGAAAACTAAGCAGTGGCCACAGGACTGGAAAAGGTCAGTGTTCATTCCAATCCCAAAGAAAGGCAATGCCAAATAATTTTCCAACTACTGCACAATTGCACTCATCTCACACACTAGCAAAGTAATGATCAAAATTCTCCAAGCCAGGCTTCAACAGTACATGAACCATGAATTTCCAGATGTTCAAGTGGATTTAGAAAATGCAAAGGAACCAGAGATCAAATTGCCAACATCTGCTGGATCACAGAAAAAGCAAGTGAATTCCAGAAAAATATCTACTTCTGCTTTATTGACTACACCAAAGCCTTTGACTGTGTGGATCACAACAACCTGTGGATAATTTTGAAAGAGATGGGAATACCAGACCACCTGACCTGCCTCCTGAGAAATCTGTATGCAGGTCAGGAAACAACAGTTAGAACTGGACATGGAACAACAGACTGGTTCCAAACAGGGAAAGGAGTATGTCAAGTCTGTATATTGTCACCCTGCTTATTTAACTTCTATGCAGAGTACATCATGGGAAATGCCAGGCTGGATGAAGCACAAGCTGGAATCAAGATTGCCAGGAGAAATATCCATAACCTCAGATATGCAGATGACACCACTCTTCTGGCAGAAAGCGAAGAGGAACTGAAGAGCCGCTTGATGAAAGTGAAAGAGGAAAGTGAAAATGTTGGCTTAAAACTCAGCATTCAGAAAACTAAGATCATGGCATCTGGTCCCATCACTTCAGGGCAAATAGATGGGGAAACAATGGAAACAGTGGAAGATTTTATTTTCTTGGGCTCCAAAATCACTGCAGGTGGTGACTGTGGCCATGAAATTAAAACATGCTTGCTCCTTGGAAGAAAAGCTATGACTAATCTAGACAGCATATTAAAAAGCAGAGACATTACTTTGCCAACAAAGGTCCATCTAGTCAAAGATATGTTTTTTCCAGTAGTTGTGTATGGATGTGAGAGTTGGACTATATGGAAAGCTGAGCACTGAAGAATTGATGCTTTTGAACTGTGGTGTTTGAAAAGACTCTTGAGAGTCCCTTGGACTGCAAGGAGATCAGACCAGTCCATCCTAAAGGAAATCAGTCCTGAATATTGACTGGAAAGACTGATGCTGAAGCCAAAACTCCAAAACTTTGGCCACCTGATGCAAAGAGCTGACTCAGCTGAAAAGACCCTGATGGTGAGAAAGATTGAAGTCAGGAGGTGAAGGCGATAAGATGACAGAGGATGGCATGGTTGGATCCCATCACTGACTTGATGGACATGAATTTGAGCAAGCTCTGAGAGTTGGTGATGGACAGGGAAGTCTGATGTGCTCTAGACCGTGGGGTTGCAAAGAGTTGGACATGACTAAATGAGTGAACTGATGAAACTCCTAGAAAACAACATAGGAAAAAATCTAAATTGCCTTTGTGCATGGTCATGACTTTTTAGATGCAACAACAATGATACAATCTATCAAAAAATGTAAGTAGGATTTTACTAAAATTTAAAATGTATAGTTTATGAAAGACATTGGCAAGAAAGTGAGAAGACAAACCATAGACTGGGAAGAAATATTTGCAAAGACACAACCGATAAAGCTTTCCAATGTGGCACTTGTGGTCAATAACCTGTCTGCCAATGTAGGAGACATAATAGATGTGGCTGACCCCTGGGTCAGGTAGATCCCCTGGTGAAGGGAATGGCAACCCACTTCAGCATTCTTGCCTGGAGAATCCCATGGACAGAGGAACTTGGCACGCTATGGTCAATTGGGTTGTGAAGAGTCAGACACAACTAAAGCGACTTAGCACGCACACCTAATAAAGACTTATTCACAACATATAAAGAGCTCTTAAAACCCAACCTAACAACCCAACCAAAAAATGGACAAAATATCTGAACAGCACCTTCACCTACAAAGATAAACAGAGAGCAAATAAGCATAATAAAAGATATCTGGCATCATTTTCAATAGAGTATTGCAAATTAAACAAAAATTAGACACCACTATATACCTACCGGGCTTCCCTAGTGGCTCAGATGGTCAAGGATCTGCCTGGAATGCAGGGGACCTGGCTTCGATTCCAAGGTTGGAAAGATCCCCTAAAGAATGGGACCCATTCCAGTATTCTTGCCTGGAGAATACCAGGGACAGAGGAGCCTGGCAGGCCACAGTCCATGGGGTTGTAAAGAGCTGGACATGGCTGAGGGACTAAGCACATAAATATATTAGGATTGTGAAAATCCAAGATGTTAATAACACCAAATGCTGGCACAGGTGTTTAGCAAGAGGAACTCATATTCATTGTTGGTGGGAATCAAAAATGGCATAGCCAGTATAGTTCTTTCTATGTTTGGAGGAATTTGCCTGTGAAGCCATCTGATCTTGGAGTTTTGTTTGTAGAGAATTCTATTTTTTTGTTGTTTTTCAGATTCTACTTTTACCTCTAGTGACTGGCATGTTTAAATTATTTATTTCTCAAGGTCCTACTGTATAGCACAGGGAACTATACTCAATACCCTGTGATAAATCATAATGGAAAATATAAAAAGATTGTATACATATGTGTAGCTGAATCACTTCAGTGTACAGCAGAAACTATCACAAGACTGTAAATCAACCATACTTGAAGAAAATAATTAAAAAATGGTATAGCCACTTCAGAAAACAGTTTGAAACTGCTTACAAAACTAAACATACTCTTATTATATGATCCAGCAATCACATTCCTTGGTATTTACCCATATGAGTTAAAAACTTATGTCCAAAAACACCCTGAATACTAATTATTATAGCAGAATTATTTATAACTGTCAAAACTTGAAAGCAGCCATCATGTCCTTCAGCATTTGAACAGATAAATTGTGGTGCATACAGACAATGGAATATTATTTATTGCTAAAATAAATGACTTATCCAGCCACAAAAAGACATTTTTACTATTAAGTCTCAACCTCATGTCCAACTATTTTGCAGCCCTATGGACTATAGGCTGCCAGGCTCTTCTGTTCATGAGACTTCCCAGGCATGAATAATAGAGTGCAATGCCATTTCCTTCTCCAAGGGATCTTTCTGACTCAGAGATCGAGCCCAAATCTCCTGTACTGTCAGGAGGATTCTTTACCACTGAGCCACCTGGGAAGTCCACAAAAAGACATGGAAGAGCCTTAAATACATATTACCAAGTGAAATAAGACAGTATAAAAAAGTTATACAGTATAATTCCAACTATATAACACTCCAGAAAAGGCAAAACCATGAAGACAGAAAAAGGAACAATGGTTGTCATAGGTCAAGGGGAGTGAGGGACAAACAGGTAGTGCATGGAGGGTTCTTAGGACAATATAACTATTCTGTATGATGCTATAATGGTGGAGACGTGTAACAGATTTGCCCAAATGCATAGGATGTGCAACACTAAGGTTTAATTCTAAATATGAAGAATGGATTTCAGGGTGATAAAGACGTATTAATGTAGGTTCATCAGTTGTTGACAAATGTACCATTCTGGTGAGGGAATACTGATAGTGGAGGAGGTTGTGAGCTGTGTGGAGACAGGAAGTGGTGGTGGTATAAAGGAATTTTCTGTATTTTCCATTGAATTCTGATGTGAACCTAAAATTGCTCTAAAACAAAGCATATTAAAAACAACAACAACAAAAAACAAATCTTTTTTGTAAATATAAAATCATTGTTGCTTTCAAACTAATCACCAGATACTTGGCTTTGTTTTTCAGTTCCTTTCCTTCAGTATTCTTTAACACTCCTCTAAACAGTTGACTATTCTATTTGCATTAGAGTGAATCATATGAACTTGCCATTTCTTATGATTCAAAGTTGTCAAATATTGGCAATTTCAACTAACTCAAATTAAGTTAAAAAGAAGGAAATAAACTACAGCAAAAAGCTAGTGCCTAGCTTGTAAAAAGCAAGTTTATTAAAGGGCTTCCCTGTGGTTCAGATCGTAAAGAACCCGCCTGCCAATGAAGGAGATGCAAGAGACAAAGTTTAGATACCTGGGTTGGGAAGAGCCTCTGAAGAAGGAAATGACAACCCACTCAAGTATTCTTGCCTTGGAAATCCCATGGACAGAGGAACTTGGTGGGTTATAGTCCATGGAGTCTCAAAGAGTCAGACACGACTGAGCATGTGCACACACAAGTTTATTAAACATTATTTCTTTAACGCTTGCACATGATTTGAGTCAGAATAAATAAATCATCTGGGCATTAATCAAGATATGCCCTATGAAAAAATATTTTCTAGGGTCATAGGAAACTGGGTCCTCGTACCTTATACATAAGATGGATTAATTGGTTTTTTTGCCACCAGTCATATCTGCTCAACAACAGGAAATAAAGGATATATAATCTTTTAACCAACAAATTAAATAAATAAGAAATTACAAAGAAATGTAATGCAAGCTCAATTTTAAATTTTCACTCTTACTCTTCCCTAGGCTCAAAGATAAAGGAAAATAAACCTCCAAATAGACGTATACAGAAATATTCTTCCGGTTTAATCTATGTGAACTTGCGAGGTTCCCAAGGCTGCTAAATTTTTTCATTTAAAAAAGCAGAATAAATAAAAACAAAAATTATTGATTTCAATTTATTAACTTTGCAGAAACATCATGTGGCCTCAAATTCTTACGAATCATCAGCATTTGTCTAAGAGCTATCTTGAAGTCAAGCAATTAAATTCTCCTTCCTGCTTTTGCTATCTGTGTTACCTTACTCCAAGTCTCAGGTTCCTCATCAAAAACTGAGGATAGCAATAGTGCCTAACTCACAGGGTTGCAATGCAGAATAAATGAGATGATGTTTAAAAACAAAAATGGACTGAAAATTATTTACCAAAGACAGAAATGCTATAATACATCATGCTGTTATGTGCTTAGTTGCTCAGTCATATCTGACTCTCTCTGCCCCCGTGGACTGTAGCCCACAGGCTCCTCTGTCCATGGGGATCCTCCAGGCAAGAATATCTGAGTGTTCTCCAGAAGAATACCACTTCTCCAGGAGATCGTCCTAACCTAGGGATCAAACCCTGGTCTCCTGCATTGAAGGCAGGTTCTTTACTGTCTGAGCCATCAGGGAAGAAGCATAATACTAGTGAACTAAAAGTATGGACTTCAATATGACTAAATATTTAAAGACTAGTTTACAAAATTATTTTTAAAAGATCAACTTTATTTTTGTTTTAAGGATCAGATTTTATTTATTTATTTTTCCCACTTTATTTTTTTAATTGGAGGATATTTGCTTTACAGAATTTTGTGGTTTTCTGTCATACATCGACAAGAATCAGTCATAGGTATACCCATGTCCCCTCCTTCCCAAACTCCCTTCCATATCCCTTCCCATCCACCCTTCTAGATTGTTACAGAGCCCCTGTTGGAGTTCCCCGAGTCATACTGCAAATTCCCGCTGGCTACCTATTTTACATATGATATTGTAAACTTCCATGTTAATCTCTCCACACATCTCACCCTTTCCTGCCTCCCCTCCCCCCCATGTCCTTAGGTCTGTTTTCTATGTTTGTTTCTCCATTATTGCCCTGAAAATAAATTCATCAGTACCATCTTTCTATATTCCATGTATATGCATTAGTATACAATATCTATATTTCTCTTTCTACTTACTTCATGTTGTATAATAGGCTCTAGGTTCATCCACCTCATTAGATCCGACTCAAATGTGTTCCTTTTAATGGCTGAGTAGTATTCCATTGTGTATATGTACCACAGCTTCTTTATCCATTCATCTGTCAATGGACATCTAGATTGCTTCCACATTCTAGCTATCCTAAATAGTGCTGCAATGAACATTGGGGTACATGTCTCTTTTTCAGTTTTGGTTTCCTCAGGGTATATGCCTAGTAGTGGGATTGAATTGGATCCTTGGGTCAAGAAGATCCCCTAGAGGAGGGAATGGCAACCTACTCTAGTGTTCTTGCCTGGAGAATCCCATGAACAGAGGAGCCTGGCAGGCTACAGTCCATGTAGTGTTGGACACGACTAAAGTGACTTAGCTCAGCACAGGGCTACAGATACTTTATAGCACAAACTATGCTATATTCCATTACATTTATTAGTTTTAAGGGTATATGTTTCAAAAAGTGATTTTAGCTACTTGATATATTGATTTAAACCCCATCAATGCTCTTTTAATTAATTTGAGACAAGGTCAAATAATATTTCACTTTACAACTGGTAGGAGTTATACATCAATTTTATAATGGCAATGATCTACATGAAACAGGTTAGTCCAAATGGCATTCTGCTAAATAAAGAACTAAATCACCCACTTAATTTTTTATGAAAGCAACTAAGACAGTTAAAGGAAAACTGAGTTTGAAACTTAAAAATGGCCAATAAGTTTATGTGTTATTTCCATTGCATACATTCCTTATAGCTTTAAATAAAGACATAATCTTCCCACAGGAAGTATAGAAACAGGAAGGACCTAAAAGAAGCAGAAAAAATTAAGAAGAAGGGGAAAAATACTCAGAACTATACAAAAAAGATCCTAATAACCCATATAATCATGATGGTGTGATCACTCACCTAGAGCTAGACATCTTAGAGTGTGAAGTCAAGTGGGCCTTAGAAAGCATCACTATGAACAAAGCTAGTGGAGGTGATGGAATTCCAGCTGAGCTATTTCAAATCCTAAAAGATGAAGTTGTGAAAGTGCTGCACTCGATATGCCAGCAAATTTGAAAAACTCAGCAGTGGCCACAGGACTGGAAAAGGTCAGTTTGCTTTCCAACCCCAAAGAAGGGCAATGCCAAGGAATGTTCCAACTAATTATTGTAATGCGGCAGTTAGTGTCTAAAATGTACTCTATGGTTCTGATATAGTTACTGTTTTCCTCTCAAAGTTCCTAGTCTACAGATTAAGGGTCATTTATATTATGATTCATGAACTGTATAAAGACATTGACCACTCTTCTAAATTGATTTTTCATTGAAGTATAGTTGAATTACAATATTGTGTTATATACTGCTGTACAGCAAAGTGAATCATTATATACACACACATATATACATATATGCATTTTTTTGCATTCTTTTCTATTGTGGTTTATCACAGGATATTGAATATTCCCTGTGTTATACAGCAGGACCTTGTTTATCCATTCTATATATACCAGTTTGCATCTTCTAATCCCAAACTCCCACTCCTACACTCTCCCACCCACCTCCCCCTTGGCAACCATCAAACCATTCTCTACATCTCAGATTTTGTTTATGTTTCACAGATAGATTCATTTGAAAACACTGACCATTTTTATTTAGAAAGTAAAAGCTAAGCTGCTGTGTAGGCTGGTGTGAAATATTCTGCTGTACAACCAAAGGGTATTGATCTTTACAATGCATTTAATAATGATTAAAATATACGTTGTTGCCTGTTACTTAACATTCTACAGAATAGTCAATTCTGAAGTCGTAAATATCTAGTATAACACTTCAAATTATTCCCCAGCCTTGGGTGTATTAAAGATAAATTGATGAAAAATATTCTGATCCACTTTAATGAGTCTGGCATAGTATTCAGATTGAACCTACTAAATGTCTTAAAGAGGTGAGGAATACTTGCACAGTTCTATTTTTGTTTTTTGACTAGGGAAAACAACTAAAAAGTGTAAAGTGGGATTATGAGATTTTTTTGGAGGAAATAAACATGTTTTATGTTTTAGTAAATCAATATGATGGGCCCACTGGCTATAAGTTCATATACTTGATATGTGAAAATTCTGAGGGAATGGGTGCCAGGAAAACCTGAATTGTAACAGATGAGTTATTGGAATCTCAGTGATGATAACTCTGAAGTAAAAAATTCTAGGGGGATTAATTTATACCCACCTTCCCCCAGCCCCCATATTGCAAAAATTACCTTCAGGGGCTCAACCAAGAGTCCTATTCTAAATACTGGAGAAAAATCTCCTCTTGCTTTTGGCAAAGGGAGGGGTACAAGAGCCACCTTGAAATAAGTCAGTGCACTATGTTCTTCCCAAATAGCGTGGCATCAGAAGAAATGAACTAACCACAGCCTAAACTGTTGGGGTTTTATCACAGCCTAACTGACCTGGGAAAGGAAATACCCAACTCTTGTTCACTCAAGCTAACCTATCCCCTTGTCCTACACCTAAGGATAAGGGAAAAACTGAGAAACACTTTTGAAGTTCAGAGGTCAGGAGCATAGAGTCACTAAAAGACTGAGGGCTAATACACAGATTATGGAATTATCCCCTTACCCCACACTTCTAAACCATATCACCAAAGGCTTATTTATACCAGTTCCTTATACACAGTACATTGAATATCGCTGTTAAAAAAAAAAATTATAAGGCATACCAAAAAGCTGAAAAAACAATTTGAAGAGACAGAACAGCATCAGAATCAGATATGGAAGGAATGTTGGAAATATAGACCAAAAATTTTAAAACATAAAGAAATGCAAAAAAGCAAAATGGCTGTCTGAGGAGGCCTTACAGATAGCTTGGAAGAGAAGAGAAGCGAAAAGCAAAGGAGAAAAGGAAAGATATTCCCATCTGAATGCAGAGTTCCAAAGAATAGCAAGGAGAGATCAGAAAGCCTTCCTCAGCGATCAGTGCAAAGAAATAGAGGAAAACAACAGATTGGGAAAGACTAGAGATCTCTTCAAGAAAATTAGAGATACCAAAGGAACATTTCATGCAAAGATAGGCTCGAAAAAGGACAGAAATGGTATGGACCTAACAGAAGCAGAAGATATTAAGAAGAGGTGGCGAGAATACACAGAACTGTACAAAAAAGATCTTCATGACCCAGATAATCACGATGGTGTGATCACTCACCTAGAGCCAGACATCCTGGAACGTGAAGTCAAGTGGGCCTTAGAAAGCATCACTGGGAACAAAGCTAGTGGAGGTGATAGAATTCCAGTTGAGCTATTTCAAATCCTGAAAGATGATGCTGTGAAAATGCTGCACTCGATATGCCAGCAAATTTGGAAAACTCAGAAGTGGCCATAGGACTGGAAAAGGTCAGTTTTCGTTCCAATCCCAAAGAAAGGCAATGCCAAAGAATGCTCAAACTACTGCACAATTGCACTCATCTCACATGCTAGTAAAGTAATGCTCAAAATTCTCCAAGCCAGGCTTCAGCAATACGTGAACCGTGAACTTCCAGATGTTCAAGCTGGTTTTAGAAAAGGCAGAGGAACCAGAGATCAAATTGCCATTATCCGCTGGATCATCGAAAAAGCAAGAGAGTTCCAGAAAAACATCTATTTCTGCTTTATTGACTATGCCAAAGCCTTTGACTGTGTGGATCACAATAAACTGTGGAAAATTCTGAAAGAGATGGGAATACCAGACCATCTGACCTGTCTCCTGAGAAACCTGTATGCAGGTCAGGAAGCAACAGTTAGAACTGGACATGGAACAACAGACTGGTTCCAAATAGGAAAAGGAGTACGTCAAGGCTGTATATTATCACCCTGCTTATTTAACTTATATGCAGAGTACATCATGAGAAACGCTGGGCTGGAAGAAACACAAGCTGGAATCAAGATTGCAGGGAGAAATATCAATAACCTCAGATATGCAGATGACACCACCCTTATGGCAGAAAGTGAAGAAGAACTAAAGAGCCTCTTGATGAAAGTGAAAGAGGAGAGTGAAAAAGTTGGCTTAAAGCTCAACATTCAGAAAACTAAAATCATGGCATCTGGTCCCATCACTTCATGGCAAATAGATGGGGTAATAGTGGAAACAGTGTCAGATTTTATTTTTTGGGGCTCCAAAATCACTGCTGATGGTGATTGTAGCCATGAAATTAAAAGATGTTTACTCCTTGGAAGGAAGGTTATGGCCAACCTAGACAGCGTATTTAAAAGCAGAGACATTACTTTGCCAACAAAAGTCCGTCTAGTCAAGGCTATGGTTTTTCCAGTGGTCATGTATGGATGTGAGAGTTGGATGGTGAAGAAAGCTGAGCGCCGCAGAATTGATGCTTTTGAACTGTGGTGTTGGAGAAGACTCTTGAGAGTCCCTTGGACTGCAAGGAGATCCAATCAATCCATCCTAAAGGAGATCATTCCTGGGTGTTCATTGGAAGGACTGATGTTGAAGCTGAAACTCCAATACTTTGGCCACCTCATGGGAAGAGTTTACTCATACTCATTGGAAAAGACCCTAATGCTGAGTAGGATTGAGGGTAGGAGGAGAAGGGGACGACAGAGGATGAGATGGTTGGATGGCATCACTGACTCGATGGACATGGGTTTGGGTGGACTCCGGGAGTTGGTGATGGACAGAGAGGCCTGGCGTGCTGCAATTCATGGGGTCGCAAAGAGTCGGACACGACTGAGTGACTGAACTGAACTGACATGATTAATATGCTAAGAGCTCTCAGGGATAAAGTAGACAGTGTTAGAATAAAAAACAAAGAGATATCAGCTTTAAAAATTCCCTGAGTGTACAAAACCAGTTTAGTCATACAAACAAAGCTTAATTTAGCTTATTTTGCAAGGCTAACTTGACCTGGGTCATTTCTCTCTTATACTTCTGGAAATCATAAGAAAAACTTAAACTGTTTCCCACAATTGAAATGAAGGAACCACTAACCAATATCCTATTGTGATCACTTAAGAAAATTCTATTATAACTAATCACAATGAAGGATAAACAGTTTCTGCCTTCTCAGTGTATACGCTGCTTTATAATGATATGCCCCTGAGCCTCATTTCATGTTCAGTTTGGATGATTCCAGTTCATGAACTGTTTTGGGTGTCTGCGAAGTAAACTTTCACTAATTATCTACTTTGGTGATTCATCAGTTTTGCCTCTTCTGTTTTTGACCTTCTGAGAACAGCATGCAAGAAGAGAATAGCAATGAAGCAGAGAGATAGAAATTCTAAAGAAAAAAACACGCTAGAGATAAAAAAAAAATTGTAATAGAAATAAAGAAAGTCCTTGACAGACAGGCTTATTAGTAGACTGAAAATAGTTGAGGGGAAAAAAAATCTCTAAGCTAGAGTATATATCAATACAATCCTCAAAACCAGAAAAGCAAAAAGAATGACAACTTTAACAGAACAGAATACCCAAAGATCATGAGAAAACTAACAAAAGCTGTAACATACATAATAAGAATAACAAAGAGAGAAAAAAAAAATGAAGAAATATTTAAAACAGTAATTACTGAGAATTTCCTCCAAATAAAACATTAGACACTAAACCACAGACTCAGGAAACTCAAAGAACATCAAACAGCATAAAAGCCCCTCCCTCACCAAAAATTCTACAGGCATATTATTTTTAAATTACAGAAAATTAAAGATAAAGACAAAATTCTGAAAGAAGAGGGAAAAAACCACCATATGTATACAGAAAAAACAAAAAGGAACTACATCCAATTCTCAGAAACCATATAGCAAAAAAGAGAACAGAGTGAAATATTTAAAGCATTGAGAGAAAAAACTCACCAACTTAAAGTCTGTACCCTGCAAAATTATCCATTCAAAGTGAAGAAGAAATGAAGATTTTCTCAGACAAACAAAATTGAGTGAATTTCTTGCCAGTAGAACTGCTTCATAAGAAATGTTAAAAGAAGTTCTTTAGAAAGAAGGAACATAATATAGGTCAGAAACTTGGCTCTAAATAAAGGAAGGAAGAATACTGAGAAAGGAATCAGTGAAGGGAAAATAAAATTTTTCCTTTATTCTTATGCTTAACTGACCTAACCTATACCAGTTTGTTCAAAATAATAATAGCAACAATGCATTCAATTATGTATGTTTTACATATGTGTGTGTGTGTGTGTGTGTGTGTATGATGTATATGATATACATATCAGTCCAGTTCAGTTCACTCAGTCATGTCCAACTCTTTGAGACCCCCTGGACCGCAGCACACCAGGCTTCCCTGTCCATCACCAACGCCCAGAGTTTACTCAAGCTCACGTTCATTGAGTCAGTGATGCCATCCGACCATCTCATCCTCTGTTGTCCCCTTTTCCTCCCATCTTCAATCTTTCCCAGCATCAGGGCCTTTTCAAAAGAGTCAGCTCTTCACATGAGGTGGCCAAAGTATTGGAGTTTCAGCTTCAACATCAGTCCTTCCAATGAACACCCAGGACTGATCACCTTTAGGACGGACTGGTTGGATCTCCTTGCAGTCCAAGGGATGCTCAAGAGTCGTCCCCAACACCACAGTTCAAAAGCATCAATTCTTCGGTGTTCAGCTTTCTTTATAGTCAAACTCTCACATCCATACATGACTACTGGAAAAACCATAGCCTTGACTAGACGGACCTTTTTGGCAAAGTAATGTTTCTGCTTTTTAATATACTGTCTAGGTTGGTCATAACTTTTCTTCCAAGGAGCAAGCGTCTTTTAATTTCATGCCTGCACTCACCATCTGCAGCAATTTTGGGGCCCAAAAAAGTAAAGTCAGCCACTGTTTCCCCATCTATTTGCCATGAAGTAATGGGACTGGATGCCATGATCTTACTTTTCTGAATGTTGAGCTTTAAGCCAAATTTTCCACTCACCTCTTTCACTTTCATTAAGAGGCTCTTTAATTCTTCTTCACTTTCTGCCATAAGGGTGGTGTTATCTGCATATCTGAGGTTATTGATATTTCTCCTGGAAATCTTCATTCCAGCCTGTACTTCATCCATCCCAGTGTTTCTCATGATGTACTCTGCATATAAGTTAAATAAGCAGGGTGACAAGAGACAGCCTTGACATACTCCTTTTCCTATTTGGAACCAGTCTGCTCTTCCATGTCCAGTTCTAACTGTTGCTTCCTGACCGGCATACAGATTTCTCAAAGGCAGGTCAGGTGGTCTGGTATTTCCATCTCTTTCAGAATTTTCCACAGTTTATTGTGATCCACACAGTCAAAGACTTTGGCGTAGTCAATAAAGCAGAAATAGAAGTTTTTCTGGAACTCTCTCTTGCTTTTTCGATGATCCAGCGGATATTGGCAATTTGATCTCTGGTTCCTCTGCCTTTTCTAAAACCAGCTTGAACATCTGGAAGTTCACGGTTCACATACTGCTGAAGCCTGGCTTGGAGAATTTTGAGCATTACTTTACTAGCGTGTTAGATGAATGCAATTGTATTGTAGTTTGAGCATTCTTTAGCATTGCCTTTCTTAGGGATTGGAATGAAAACTGACCTTTTCCCTTCCTGTGGCCACTGCTGCATTTTCCAAATTTGCTGGCCTATTGAGTGCAGCAATTTCACAGCAAACACAAGGTATACACATTGGGAAGGAAGATAGAAAACTGTCATTGTTTGTAAATGACATGATCATCTATATAGAAAATCTGAAAGAACTGACCCCCAAAATCCTCCTGAAATTAATAAGCAATTAGAGCAAGGTTGTTCTGTGAGCCCGCCAGGTGTCATCATGCGGTATTCGAGTTTTTTGCAGGAAAAGTTTGTTTTTTTTTTGGTCTCTCTGGCGATCTCATTGTTTGTGCTGCTTTCTCACATCAGCTCCCTTATCCTAATGGCTGATGCAGCCCGCACCTCCCTGCCCAGCCCCCAGTTGCGGGTGGTGGACAAGGTTAGGTTCGTATTCTGTGGGTTTTGCTTTTCCCTCACAGTTATGTTGTCCTCTGAGATTCTAAAACTCTCCACAGACACGCCTGTGAGAGCGTTTCCTACTGTGTGAAAACCTCTCCTCGTTCATGACTCCCTCCTCAGGATGGGTGTATGTCCCTAAATCTTTCATTTCTGATTTTGTCATTTACATTTTGTCCTACCAAAACAAACAAACAAAGCTAACGGCAGTGATGGAATTCCAATTGAGCTATTTCAAATCCTGAGATGATGATGTTAAAGTGCTTCACTCAATATGCCAGCAAATTTGGAAAACTCAGCAGTGGCCACAGGACTGGAAAAGATCAGTGTTCATTCCAATCCCAAAGAAAGGCAATGCTAAATAATGCTCAAACTATCACACAATTGTGCTCATCTCACATGCTAGAAAATGCTCAAAATTCTCCAAGCCAGGCTTCAACAGTATGTGAGTTTCCAGATGTTCCTGTTGCATTTAGAAAAGGCAGAGGAACCACAGATCAAATTGCCAAAATCTACTGGATCATCCAAAAAGCAAGAGAGTTACAGAAAAATATCTACTTCCTTTTTATTGACTACACCAAAGCCTTTGACTGTGTGGATCACAACAACCTGTGGAAAATTCTGAAAGAGATGGGAATACCAGACCATCTAACCTGCCTCCTGAGAAATCTGTATGCAGGTCAAGAAGCAACAGCTAGAACTAGACATGGAACAACAGACTCGTTCCAAATAGGGAAAGTAGTATGTCAAGGCTGTATATTGTCACCCTGCCTATTTAACTTATATGCAGAGTACAAAGTGCAAAATGCCAGGCTGGATGAACCACAAGCTGGAATCAAGATTTCCGGGAGAAATATCAATAACCTCTGATATGTAGATGACACCACCCTTATGGCAGAAAGTGAAGAGGAAGTAAAGAGGCTCTTGATGAAAGTGAAGGACGAGAGTGAAAATGTTGGTTTAAAACTTGAAGCCTGGCATGCTGCAGTCCTTGGGGTTGCAAAGAATAGGACAAGACTGAGGGACTGAACTGAACTGAAGAGCAAGGTTGTAGGTTACAAGGTTAATATACATAAGGCAATTGCTTTCCTACATATCAACAAAAAACAGGTGGAATTTCAAATTAAAAACACAATACTGTTTATATTAGCAGCTAAATAAATGATATAGGCAAAATCCAACCAAATATGTACAAGACATCGAGTGCAGCTGGAAATCTCTGATGAATGAAATCAAAGAGGAACTAAATAAATGGAGAGATATTCCATGTTCATAGATAGGAAACTCAATACTGTAAGGTATCAGTCCTCCCAATTTGAGCTATAGATTTAATGTAATACCAATTAAAAGTCGAGAAAGTTATTCTATGGACAAACTACAAGACACAACCACATCTATTACAATGACGAAAACAAAATCGACAATACCAAGGACTAGTGATGACAGAGTGCCACTAAGAGGAGTGAATTTTACTTTATGTAAAATATAGCATTATACAGGACTGAAAATACTACCGGAGCCCTAGTTTAGCTATGGGGGAGATGAAATGACTGTGGTCATGGTTGCAGTTTGCAGAGGTAAGCCATTCTGTAGTTGAAAGTGACCATGAAACCTTCAGAGAAGCATATGATGTGGAAATGCAAATGATTATCAGGATGGTTGGAAAATATTTCTCAGAGTTTCTAGAAACTTCCTAGAAAGGAGAACAGCAGAAGAAAAAATTGCACTCTGTAAATCTGGCCAAGGAGGGGCTCAGAGTTATTATGGTTCAAGCAATAAAGAGGCATAACCTGATTTTGTTATCTTAAGCTGGAAAAGAACATATTAATTACATATCATGATCCTTGAAATCTATGATTCTAAGCATAAAGTATGTTTGGATTTAATATCTTCTTATATGATCCTCCTACAAAAACAAAACAAAAAGCCCCAAACCAAAAAAAAAAAAAAAAAAAAATGGAGGAAAGAGTCAATACTCCCATTTGTAAACTGAGTTATATTAAGCTAAGAGACTTTTAATAATTAAGCCAAAGTGACACATCTAGCAGACACAAGAATCATTCCTAGGTCTCCTGAATCTAAGTATTGTGCTTTACCCAGTATAGGAGTGACCTCTGTCCAGCCACCTGTGTACCCAGGGGTCAGCTAGAGGGGAAGGTATTATAATGAGTGGGCAATAGTGGGCACCACTGGAGCGTCCCAAGGCATATTAAAACTAGAAAATGTCTGCTTTTATCAGTGAGGCTGAGAGCATTTAAAGTGCTCTCATCTAGGAGAAGGCGATGGCACCCCACTCCAATACTCTTGCCTGGAAAATCCCGTAGACAGAGGAGCCTGGTAGGCTGCAGTCCATGGGGTCGCACAGAGTCGGACACGACTGAAGCGACTTAGCAGCAGCAGCATCAAGGAACAAGAAGAAAACTCTTAATTTCTCCTTTCCTTGAGGAGGTCAAGCAATACAGTCTGATGCAAATGCTCACCTAGCCAATAAAGACAGGTTTCTATGCCAGAAAATAAGATTCAAATGTTGTTAATAAAGTATGGGGCTTCTCAGGTGGTGCTAGTGGTGAAGAACCCACTTGCCAATGCAGAAGATGTAAGAGATGTGGGTTTGATCTCTGGGTTGGAAAGCCCTGGAGGAGGGCATGACAACCCATCTATAGTCCATAGACCCATGGACTATAGCCCATAGGGTCGCAATATGCAATTCTCATGCATAACATGGTTTGTGGGCAAAACAAACAAACAAACAAACTTGTGGAGCAAGGTCTGATTTTGGAGGAAAATAAAACCTTATCCAGGTAAGGAAAATGAATGATTTTTTTGTATGATTCTGTATGATTCTTTCTGTATGATTCTTCTAACCTTCCCTGCCCCACACTGCATACCACTAGACCTCTCTTCTCTCTGTTGAGGACTCTCCTTCTTTGGAATACAAGACCCGTAAATCAGATAGAGGTGGAGAATGACAGAGTGTGAAATGCTTAAAGATAATGTACTTGAGTCTTCATCATTTCTTTGGAGAAAGATATCATCCCATGAAATTGCCCAGACAGTGAAGCCCTGTTCACTTAAGAAACGGCAAGATAGGTGGTACTGGGAGCTGATAAGGGGCATCCCTCTTTCACAGATACTGTGATCACTGACATCAGACTCCTGGTGAATTAATTAAATAGAAGAGGCATCCGCCCATGCATCACTACAGACTTTGGGACCAAGAGAAACCACCAGTGTGGACAATCCAGATTATGACTTAGCTGAAGAGTGGGTACAACTGATAACTCAGATTCACACGCTATCTCAAACCAAGGTAGCTACACATGCGTCCTATGGGAAAGGAAAACAAGATACCTATATCACATAGCACATAAAGTTTATATATTAGAATTTTGTCAAAGGTAAAAGAAAGGCAAAACTAAACACTTTGAAAACCCCCATACTATATATAACATCTTTCCTTTTTGTGGATGATGACACCAATTAACAGTTTGGGAAAGTCCATCAGAATTATCTAAGATAGCTGTTTAAAATCAATGGCAAAGTCATCCTGAATCAAAGCCTAAAAAATACAGCCTGATTGGTGATATTAAGGAGATTTGCAGCAATTCACCATCACATCTTTGTGAGATGAATGATAGCATCTGTTAATAATTAAGAACCAGCTGGCTCAGAAGAATACTAGGGATTTAAAATATATAACATCTTTAAACAAGATAATTAAGATAGCTTGCCAGAAGCCAAACTAATAGATAAATAACTTTTAATATCACATCTATTAATAGAGTTTTAAATAATCATTATATGGCATCAGACAAAAAGGATCTGTTTTCAGAAAGACTGCCTGGCCCAGTAAAGAATACCATGAATATTCACTTAACCTTATTATAATTTATTTTCTGTAGAGACACAGATGGCAAATGACATTCCTATCCTCAGCATATTTCAGTGGTGGAAGCCCGAATTTTGTAAAACCCAAAGCAAAATTCCTTAGGAAACTACTAAGGCAGTATAACAATCCATCATTAATAATTAATGAGTTAATATCAGTGAAGTTATTAGGACAATTCCTGGCATCCAGAAGTACTATGTGTTTGATAAAATACAAATAAGTACCACAGAAATGTTAGAGGTAGTTCTTAGAAAAAAAAATTAAAAAGAAAAACTCTGCTGTTCATGTTTTTCTTTTCTTTTTAAAATTTATTTCATTTATTTATTTTTGGCCTTGCTGGGTCTTATTGGTACCGTGGGCTTTCTGCAGTTGTGGAGACCAGAGACTACTCTAGTTGTGGTGCACGGGCTTCTCATTGCGGTGGCTTCTCTTGCTATGGAGCTTGGGCTCAGTAGTTGTGACACATGAGTTGAGTTGCCCCATGCAGGTGGGATCTTCCCAGACCAGAGATTGAACCCACATCCTCTGCATTGGCAGGTGGGCCCTTAACCACTGGACCACCAGAGAAGTCCCGGGGGTACTTCTTTATTGACTATACTTACTACAGCTGGGGCATGATTGTGTTGTACAATATGTCATGTGCGATGCCCAATAAATGATTGTTTTACTTTCCTTTTTAACTACCACTTATGACAACATAGAAGAACATAATGAGTTACTTATTTTGTTTACCAAATATCTATTAAGCACTTAGTAACAAGCACTGTTCGGAAGACTGGGGATGTAATAGTAACCAAGTAAAACACAAGACCCTACTCCCATGGGAGACCATTTTCTACTAGAGAAGGAAAGTAACCAGGAGACAATTAACCAGGATAACTTCAGGCGGTGATATGTATTGTGAAAAAAAAAATCCAATAAGTTATTGTGATAGTGATGGAAGGTTGAAATTATCTCTTCAATCATATCAAAACAACTTTACAAAATAATCCCTTCTGCAAAATGGAAGTCAGGTGTTTTTTTCATACCTCACTTCTAATCACTCTTGGTCCCTACCCAGGATGTAAACACCCATTCTCTCAAGTATCTGCTTTGCCAGGCATCTTTCACATAGTTTGTGTGTGTGTGCTCAGTCACTCAGTCATGTCCAACTCTTTGTGAACCCATGGACCTGAAGCCCGCCATGTTCCTCTGTCTATGGAATTTTCCAGGCAAGAATACTGGAATGGGTTGCCATTCCCTACTTCAGGGGATCTTCCTGACCTAGGAACGGAACCCACATCTCTTGTGTCTCCTGCATTGGCAGGCAGATTCTTTACCACTGAGCCACTTGGGAAGCTCCTTCACATTATTAAGTCTACACTCTTGCATCTCTCTAGGGCAAGCACACCTGTGTCACTTGGAGCTTTGCAGAAGAGAATACGCCTCCCCCTCTCCTCGCCCTGTGTTAAATACAGCCCTCTCTGAGAACTCCACCTTCTTTGTGGAGCTTGTCAATTTATACCACACATTCGTTCTACCCCTACACTTGACTTGGTCCTAGAAAGTGGCCTATGGATTGTTTATATATTTTATTGTCTATATATTGTGTTTTTTGACATCTTAGAAATATTTCTGGGGACTTCCCTCATGGGCCAGTGGTTAAGAGTCTGAGCTCCAAATGCAGGGGGCCCAGGTTTAATCCCTGGTCAGGGAACAAGATTTCACATGCCTCAACTAAGTTTGTATGCTGCAAATTATATCGCACATACTACAACTAAGACCTGGAGCAGCCAAATAAATAAGCAAAAAAAAAAAAAAAAAACAAAACACTTTCTGCCTGGGGACATACTGTCCCTCTCAGTTCAAGTCAATTCTTAAGATTTGGCTCAGCCTGGATCGTGCCTTTGATATTCAGACTAACCAACCCAGAGTCACACACCCTGTATGGCTCATACACCCCAGAAGGCAATTTTCCTCTGCCTTAATCATTCCAGGGCCAGGTATCAGGCAACTAAGGACTATTACTATATTTACAGTCTGCTAAAATTATTTCAATTAGCCAATGCTAAATTGATTTCTCTTCCCTGCCTTGCCTTTTACACAGAAACTCCAATAAAGGATGTGTGGCTGCGTAGGGCTTCCCTTTGCTCCTGTCCTTTCTTTGTTCTGAGTGATGCTAGTACTTCCTCATGCAGCCCTGTGTAGTTTGCTGCACCTCAGGTTCTAGGCTCTGTGACTATAATAAACTTTGCTTTCCTGAGCCTCTTCTATGTCTCCCTGTGGCTGCATATAACTGATCACCACCTAAAAAAATCACAGAACAGGCCACTATACTCCGACATCCACACTGCCCCTTCCAACTGTTCATTTTGCCACTGTTTTGTGACAACAGCTCTTACTTTGAAGACTACTGATCCAATTATGTAGCCTCTGATCTCTCATTTGTTATCTTTTGCCTATTGTTCACTTCCCTATATTTAAAGATGTGTTTATTACCTGGTCCCTAGTCTTCCTTTCCACCTCAAATGGCACCAATTTTCTGAATGGTTTCAATGTCCTTAAAGATGATGTATTCATGATCCCAGACTCATAATCCCATGTCGTCCTGAATTCAAATGACATTTGTTTTCATGCCATTTCAGCCACATACACGTAACACCATATCCTAGATTTTGCTATCAAAAGAAATTAGTCTTCTATGGAATATAAAACCTCAATTTTCAATTCCCTGACTACATCTTTTCCATTTTTGTATATCAACTATGTCTCTTACTTGTCTTCATGAAGTACTGCAATCCTTTAACCAAAATGTCTCCCAATTTACCAATCCCTGCCCATTTTCATTACCTTGTCAACCTACAAAGTTAATCACAACTTTAAGCATTCCCTCACTGACATCCACAAACAACATATCCCTTGATCTTTAGGAAATTCAATATAAAAACCCTACATCTCTCATTGAGCCTACCATGCAATCTGAGAAAGTTACACAGTTATAAGATATGGTGTCTTCTCAAAGTTGTGGTTGTCAGCCTCACCTAGGTGTCATGTTTGTTGCCTGGCCCTGCCTGTCTATGACCCTATTCACCTACTGGTTCCAATTCCTTGTCATCAGGTTCAAAACCTTTCCAGCCTCTTCAAGTCCCCAATCCTCTTGCGTGTAGGTGTAAGTTGCTTCAGTCATGTCTGACTCTTTGTGACCCTGTGGACCGTAGCTCATCAAGCTTCTCTGTCCAGGGGATTCTCTAGGCAAGAAAACAGTAGTGGGTTGTCATGCCCTCCTCCAGGGGAACTTCCAAATCCAGGAACTGAACTCGAATCTCTTATGTCTCCTGCATTGGCAGGTGGGTTCTTTACCACTAGCGCCACCTGGGAAGCTCCCTCTCGACCCCAAATGCTCTTACCTACTGTCATTTCCCCCATTCTTCACAATAGTTAAAATCCCTGATCACTGTGTCCCTATCTACATAGAAAACTTATTCCCTCTGTTTCCATCCTTCTCTTATTGCAGTTTGAGATTTCCTATAGACTTTTGATTCTCTTTACTGATGTTTATGACCCAAGATTTCCCAATTTGAACCCAATTTCCACACAGCTGCATGACAACAACCACATAAAACACAGCAACAACAACCAAACCTGATTCCCCCTGCTATTTTGAATCCTTCAGTTACTGACTTCAGGATCAGGTACAATATTCCTACAACAATGAAACTGTCTTCCAGTCAAGTCCTCATGTTCCCCTCCCCATCTCAATCCAAGAAGCCTGTGGTCCTATGGCTGCATTCTTCTCTTCTTGCTCCTTTCTTCTGTATCCACACCAACAACTCCTTCAGCTTTGTCAAGGCCTGGACTCCTACTCACCTTTCAACATTTTCCACAAGGAAGTCTTTACTTGTCTCCATTCAAGTATGTTAGGTGTCTCCTCTGTACATTCTCATATCACAAACTTTAACCCATTTTCTCTTAATGATGTCAATTGTCTGTCTCCCTTCTACACTGGACTGTCTTAAGAGCAAAGCCAATTTCATCTTTTCTTTTTTGACTTTTTATTTTGTATTGGAGTATGGGCTTCCCAATACTTTGGCCACCTGATGTGAAGAACTGACTCATTCAAAAAGACCCTGATGCTGGGAAAGATTGAAGGTGGGAGGAGAAGGGGACAATAGAGGATGAGATGGTTGGATGGCATCACTGACTCCATGCACATGAGCTTGAGTAAACTCCGGGAGTTGGTGATGGACATGGAGGCCTGGCCTGCTGCAGTCCATGGGGTCGCAAAGAGTCGGACATGACTGAGCTACTGAACTGAACTGAACTGATGGGCTCCCCCAATGGCTCAGTGGGTAAAGAATCTGCCAGCAAGGCAGAAAACACAGGAGGCTTGGGTTCAGTCCCTGGGTGGAGAAGATCCCCTGGAGGAGGAAATGGCAACCCACTCCAGTGTTCTCCCCTGAGAAATCCCACAGACAGAAGAGACTGACAGACTTCAGTCCAAAGACTTGGAAAGAATCAGACATGACTGAGCAGGCATCCACTTTGTATTGGAGTATAGCCAATAAACCATGCCACTGATAGTCTCAGGTGAACAGCAAAGGAACTCAGACACACATTTACACGTATCCATTCTTCCCCAAACTCCCCTCACATCCAGGCCTCCACATAACATTGAGCAGAGTTCCCTGTGCTATATAGTAGGGCCTTGTTAGTTATCCATCTTAATTACAGCAGTGTATACATGTCCATCCCAAACTCTCCAATTATCCATCTTTTCATCCACAGTTTGAAACACAATTTTTATTTAACAGCTAATGATGATAATTTTTATATGAACAAAACCTTCATCTGCTTACTTATGTACACTGTGAGATGACCTACTATCTTATATTAGTCTACATTTCTTGAACCTTTCATGTAAAAATCCACTTGAGTAAAACCTTACTTATGCTTTAATGCATATTTCTATTTAAAATTGCAGTTTGCTTCAAAAGATGATGGTGAAAATAACAAGCATTCACTAAGTGGTTTTGTCCTCTACTGTTCAACAACCACTCTTGTGCCAGCTACTAAATTATCTAGGACACTTGACTTCTCTGGGATACAGCTATTAATCCTATCTTATTTTTAAGCTGAAATAATAGTACAGAATTTTTTCTTTTACACTGATGGGTGGTTTTGAGTGTTGGTCTGTGTGTTTCTGGAAGCAGGAAGGGGAAGGAGCAGGCACAGGGTAAATGCAAGAATGGAGCAGTATTTCCATTAATTATTTTAACCCTGTGGTGTCCAATACAATAGCTGCTGAGTACTGTCCACAAGTTAAGACAAATTAAAAATTTAGTTATTCTTAATAAAAAAGATCAGTTCTTTAGTCACACTAGCTGTATTTCCTATGCTCAATAGCCACATACAGACAGCGGTTCCATTGTGGACAGTGTAGAATATTTCTGTCATTGTAGAAATTTTTACTGAATAGTCTTGATTGAGCTACTGAATTCTATACTGTACACATGTATGGGTACCTATAGATATAAACTAAAGCAAAGTTAAATCATCAGTTCTTGCAGATTTGATACATCTACAAGTAAAATTAATAAAGTCATTATAAAATTAGTCATGTCATCTCCAACTGTAAATAGTCAAATTCGCCAAGCAGGTATCTGTAAGCTTTTAATGAAAACCACTTGACATTACAGATTCAGAGGTTAATTCTCCCATCGGTGCATGCATAAATCTTCCATAAATGTTAACAGGAGAATGTTAATGACAGATGCTCCAAGATCAACATGAGAATAGCTTCTGTATTATGGAAATCTAGTTTCTTTCTATTCTAATCTACTTGAAATTGTGCTTAATATTTGCATGATTTATAATGAAATAAAACCTCACTTGTAATGTCTTAACTCCCAAATCTGTTTGTTTCATAGTACAAAATTGGGGGTGGTATAGGATAGATTGAGATATTCGCCTAAAATACTCATACTGATCTTCCGATTCAGGAAAATTATTATCACAAATCCCTACTGACTTTTCCTATTTCCTTCCTTCTTTTTTTCTCTCTCTCCTTAGTAATTAATGAGCTGATTCTAAAATTTATACAGAATTACAAGGAACCCAGAATAGTCAAATCAACTTTAAATATAAAGAACAAAATAGGAGGACACAAACTTCCGAGTTTCAAAACTTAACTACAAGCCATAGTAATCAATAGTGTTAGCATTAGACCCTCAGTTGTGTCCAACTTTTTGTGACCCTGTGGTCACAGGGTCACAAAGAGTAACCTCCAGGCTCCTCTGCCCATGGAATTCTCCAAGAAAGAATACTGGAGTGGGTTTCAATGCCTGTCTCCAGTGTATCTTCCTGACCCAGGGATTGAACCCAAGTCTCCCACAATGCATGCGATTCCTTACCATCTCAGCCATCAGAGAAGCCCAAGTATAGGATAGACATAAACAGATGGAATAGAATTGAAAGTTCAGAAATAAATCCATTCTCTATTGCGTTCTATTGCCAATGGATTTTCAACAAGGGTGACAAACCTTCAGTAAGAAAAGAACAGTTTTTCAACAAACGGTGCTAAAACAACTGGAGTTAAGTGCTAAAAGTATAAAAACTCAGAAGAAAACCTAAGACTAAATTTTTTCTGATCTTGGATTTGGCAGTGGATTCATAGATATAAGAAGAATGAGCAACAAAAGTAGATAAATCAGATTTCATCAAAATTAAATCTTTTGTGATTCAAAAGACACTATCGATGACAAATTAAATTAAATTAATTGACAAGTTAAAAGACTATTAATGACAGCTTCAGGGGTGAAGTGAAGTGTAAGTCTCTCAGTCATGTCCGACTCTTTGCAACCCCATGAACTATATAGTCCGAGGAATTCTCTAGGCCAGAATACTGGAGTGGGTAGCCTTTCCCTTCTCCAGGGGATCTTCCCAACCCAGGAATTGAGCCCAGGTCTCCCACATTGCAGGCGGATTCTTTACCAGCTGAGCCACAAGGGAAGCCCAAGAATACTGGAGTGGGTAGCCTATCCCTTCTCCAGGGGATCTTCCCAACCCAGGAATTGAACCAGGGTCTCCTGCATTGCAGGCAGATTCTTTACCAACTGAGCTATCAGGGAAGCCCAGTCAATAAAATATAAAGATTACCTACAGAACGGGAGAAAATATTTGCAACTCATATATAGGGTAAGGAACATATATCTAGAATATTCAAAGAATTCATACAACTTAATAATAAAAAGACAATCCAATTAAAAATAGACCAAAGAACCTGAATGGACTTTTCCCAAAAAGGATACAAATAACAAATGAAAGGATGCTTGACATTATTAGCTATCAGGGAAATGCAAACCAGAACCATAATGATACACCAATTTATACCTAATAAAAAAACGTCAGATATAAGTATCTGTGAGTATGTGGAGAAAATAGAGCCCTCATACACTGATGTTGGAAATGTAAAATGATGTGTAATTTAGAAAAAAAAAATCTGGCAGCACTTCAAATGTTTAATCAGAGTTACCATAGGAATTGGCAATTCCACTACCAAGTAAATATACAAGAGAAATGAAAGCATATGTCCACAAACAAAAACTGGCACACAAATGTTTGTCTATTATTAACTATTAATAATAGACCAGAGGAGATCACCCAAAAGTCTATTAGCTGATTAATGGATAAGCAGAATGTGGTACTATCTATACATACAATGGAAGATTACTTGGTCATAAGACGTGCTAATCCATGCCAGAACATGGATGAACCTTAAAAAATACTATACAAAAGAAAGAAGCCAGTTATCAATATAAAAGACCATCTATTTGTACGATTCCATTTAAAGGAAATGTCAAGAATAGTAAACGCTAAGGAGCTACAAAGTATGTCAGTGGTTGCTGAGGGGTGAAGAAGTGGGGTTTCTTTTTTTCCAGCTTTAAGATATAACTGAAATATAACATTGTGTAAGTTTATTGTGTACAATGTGATGATCTGTTACATATATATTGCAACATGATGCAGTAGAGTTAGTTAACATTTCCACCACCTTAATTAATTATAATTTCTTTTATGGTGAGAACATTTAAGACTTATTAACAGCTTTCAAGTATGTAATACAGGATTGTTAACTATAATCACCATTCTATATTATAGATATCAAGAACTTATTCAAAACTGTAAGTTGGTACCCTTTGACCAGCATCTCCCCATTTCCCTCAACCTCCAGCCTCTATTCTAAACTATATTTTCTGTTTCTGTGAGTCAGCTTTTTAGATTTCAAATATAAACGATTGTCTTTGTCTGCCTCTAAAGTCAATCCATATAGCTGCAAGTTGTAGAATGCCCTTCTTTCTCATGGTTGAATAATATTCATGTGTATTATATTTATATTATATATGATACACTAATATATGTTGGGGAATGTTTAACAGGAGGATTCCTACGTGCTGTTTCTCATAAATCCTCTGTTCCTTATCAGTGGAAAGGCACGCCGCTCCCAGGACTGAGGTCAGAGGATGAGACAGGCTTGAATCTCCGTCAGTAAACATTCTCCTTAGGACAAAACTGGTTAGTCTCGATCCTCTTTCTTGAGATATGGATTGTCTCCTGATTTTGTGACTATTATTAATCCATTGTTCCCTTGGTAACGGTTGCTGTAAGTTTGGCTTTCTGATCTTTATCATTGTCGAAAGAAATTTCTTGTACAACAGCATACATATACTCACAGAGAGATCATTAAAGCACCCTTCCTCCACCAGAGGCTTGGGTCGCCGTGTCTTTCTTTCTCTCTCTCTCCTTTTCTCTCTATCTCTTTCTCCCTCAGGCTAATTCTCTGGAGCATAGAAATCCGCTGAGCTCACTTTCTCACCCGGGCTTTCAAGACCTCCTCGAGAGGGCGCCCTGTGCCTTCGTGAGCGGTGCAAACCCTGTGTCTAGGGTTTTATTGATTCTCTGCTTAAATCAGGGAGTATCAGCCTCTTTCTCTCTTTCACTTTCTTATCGTTGACTCCGGACCACCAGGTTCCAGTCCATTAAAGGACCACAACAAATATACAGTACTTCATTATAATATATGCTATATAACAATTTATTTAAATGTATACATATATATATACTTCTTTATCCATTCATCTATAGATGTACACTGAGGTTGTTGGATTGTTTCCACACCTTTGCTATTATGAGTACTACTGCAATGAACAGAAGGGTGTAGATATTTCTTTAAGGTCTGGTTAAATTTCCGTTGGATATATAACCAGAAGTGGGATTGTTGGATTATATGGGAGTTTTATTTTTAATTTTTTGAGGAAGCTACACACTTTTGTAGAGAGGTCGCACCAATTTACATTCCTACCATAGTGCACAGGGTTCTCCTTTTCTACACATCCTCCTCAGCATTTATCATTTTTTTAAATATTATTATTATCAAGTAAGAATAAGCATTCTAAAAGTTGTGAGGTGGAATTTCACTGTGATTTTGATTTGCATTTCCTCAGTTGAACACCTTTTCGTGTATCCATTGATCATTTGAGTGTCTTCTTTGGAAAAACATCTGTTTAGTTCCTTTGCCCATGTAATAATGATATTGTTTTGGATTTTTTAGTTACTGAATTGCATGTTTTCCTTGTATGTTTTTGATACTAACTCCCTATCATATATATGATTCGCAAATATTTTCTTCCATTACATAGTCTACCACCTTTTCATTTTGTTGTCTGTTTCTTTTACTGTGAAGAAATATTTCAGTTCAGTTCATGATAGTTCAATTATTTATTTTTGCTTTTATTACTTTTACTTTTTTGTGTCATGTCCAAAAAGATTTTGCCAAGACCAATGTCAAGAAGATGTTTTTCTGTGTTTTATTCTATGAGTTTTATGGTTTGAGGTCTTATGTTTAAGCCTTTAATTGTTTGAAGCTAATTTTTGTAAGTGGTGTAAGATAGAGGGGTCCAACTTCATTCTGCATGTGATTATCCAGTTTTCCTAGCACAATTTATTAACAAAACTGTCCTTCCCCCTTTAAATATTCTTGACTACCTTATCAAATATTATTTGACAACATATATGATGATTTACTTCTGGACTCTTGATACTGTTCCATTAATCAATGTGGTTTTTTTAAATCAGAATTTTTATGCCAATACCATACTGTTTGATTACTATAGCTTTGCAGTCTAGTGCGAAACCAGGTAGTGTGATTCCTCTAGTTCTGTTCTTCTTCCTCGTGATTGCTTAGCTATTCAGGGTCTTTTGTGGTTCCACAAAGTTTTAGTGTTGTTTTTCCTATTTCAAAAAGCCATTGCAATTTTGATAAGGATTGCATTGAATCTATAGATAGCTTTAGTTAGTATGCTCATTCTAACAATACAAATTCTTTTGATCTATGAACATGGAATCTTTCCATTTATTTGTGTCTTCTTTAGTTTCTTTCATCAAAGTCTTGAAGTTTTCAACATAAAGATCTTTCACCACGATGATTAAGTTTATTCCTAAGTATTTTATTGTTTTGGATGCCACTATTAATGAGATTGTTTCCCTTATTTCTTTTTCAGATATTATGTTGTTCATGTATAGAAACACAGCAGGTTTTGGTATGTTGATTTTGCACCTGCATCTATACTGGATTCATCGATTACTTAAATAGGTTTTTGTTTGCTTGTTTTTTTGGTGGAGTGCATAGGATTTTCTATATCTAATATCATATTACCTCATCTGCAAACTTTGTAATTCATATCTCTGATAAGGAGCATGTCAAACATTTAAAGAACTCACAACAGCAAAAAACACAAAAAAATCTGATTAATAATTGGGCAGAGGATCTGAATAGACATTTTTCCAAAGAAGAAATATAGACAGTCTCTAGGTACATTGTAAGTATGCAGCATCACTAATTAGCAGAGAAATGAAAATCAAAACCATATACCATACAGGCTATTATTAAAATGACAAATGATAAATGCTGGTGGTGATGTGGAGAAAAGAGAATCCTTGTGCTCTATTGGTGCAGTCATTATGGAAAACAATACATAATTTCCTCAAAAAATTAAAAATAGAGCTACCTTATGATCCACCTATTTGACTTCTGGTTATTAATCTGAAGAAAACTAAAACACTAACTCAAAAAGATATATACCTTCTTGTTCACTGCAACATTATTCACGATAGCCAAGACATGGACGTAACCAAGGTGTCCATTGATGGATGAATAAATTTTAAAATGTGACGTATATTTTAAATGGGTTATTATTCAGCCATAAAATGAAGGAAATATTGCCATGTGGGACAACATGGATGAACTTGGAAGGCATTATGTTAAATTAAATAAGTCAGATGGACAAATAGGCATGAAAAAAAAACATTTGATTTAAATTACATTAAATAATAATAGTAATAGACATAAAATGCATAGATACAGAGAATATGTTGGTGGCTTGAAGAGGTGGAATGGGTGAAGGTGCCCAAAAGATCCATACTTTCAGTTATAAAATAAATACATTCCTGGGATGCAATGTACATCACAGTGACTACAGTTAATAATACTGCTTTGTATATTTGAAAATGAAGGGCATAGATCTTAAAAGTTCTCAACACATACAAAAATTTGTAATTGTGTTGTAAGAGATGTTAACTAGAACTATTGTGATGATCATTTTGTAATACATATGAATACTGAATCACTATGGTACACATTTGAAACTAATATATCAATTATACCTCAAAAATTAAAAAAAAAACATGATTTGCATATTAAATTGGTCAATTGTATGCTTTATATAGTGACAAAACTGCTAAAAAAAAAAAAAGAGATGATGAGGTTAGTTGATCCTGCTCACAATATAAATTATAGGATAGATTAGTTGACCCTTTTCCAACCTATATGAAAGCATTTCCCCTTCTCAGCATTATATATCTTTTGAGGTCAGGAGTAACAAAGAAGGAAAAAATATGGCTAACAGAAGAATAACAGAGTTAGGTAGGGAAAGAAAAATTCCATGCATTTTTATATTTCTGCCATCCATTTTATAATTTGTAGGGGAAAAAGCTAATTTTATACTGAAAAATCCTGAATAAATTGAATTGGAAGAGAGAAAAATGGTATGTCAAGAAACAGACAAGCATATGGGTGTTATAATTTTGTACATCGTTTTTCAAATACATCAAACTTAAATAATTCATGTTTTATTGAGGAGAATCACCTAAAATTGCACAGAGGTTCACTATCTCCATTTGATAAGTGTTGAAGGACTGTTTGCTTGTCTGGCGAAAGGAATGAATGAATGGGAGATGTGCCACAGAGATCTAAGAGAGGAAACTTCCAAATTTACTAGAATTCACGGTTCTATGTCTAGCTCATCACTGGCCCTTGGCAAGTATTTATTTTCCTCCTCATCCTTTCTTCCCCTTCCACTTGTTTCACTTACATTTTTTATCAGAGTAGACTTAAAGTTCCTGAGTGGAGTGTAAAATAATACAGATAAGAAGGTTACAATTTTCTTGAAATATTTGCTAACATTCCTTCAGAAACCATACACTATATTCTGTGCAATGTATTCTTGAATTAAAGAGATCACCTACTGCAAAGCTATTATTTTTCTTCTATTTAAATACAGAGAATTTAAATGGGCACATACTTCCTCATCATTTTTAGAAGCATATTCAAAAAATGTAATTTTTTTTTCTAATTTTACTAAATCCATAGGATCACAAGTGTTTACATCTTAATTTGAATATGATACACTAAGAAATATATTATAAAACAACATAGTTTAAAAGAAAGTCTGGATTTATACATGCTTATTGAGTATTACGGAGCTACTATTACAGGTAAATGACTATTGATACTTATCTTGAGTAGGATGGGGGAAGAGCGATGTACTTATATGATATGAGATCAAATGTTTCAGAGGCTGGTGATGCTGATAATTTTCAGCTGGAGAAGGTTATCTCAGCTGTGGCAAAGGTACCACTATTCTGATAACCCATGCTCAGGATACACATTTTAACTGATCATTTTTCTTACCAAGGCTGGGCAAGATGTATCTCCAGCCCAGACAGCTACTACCAAGTATTCGAAAAATAAAAGCTATCTGCCAAGTCTATGATAAAGATTATTCAATTGCTCTATCAGCTTGGAACATCTCTCAGCTAAATAATGAGTATTAGATAAGAAATAGTTTGGGAACATGACCAGGAACTTTGTATTTATTCTGAAGTGAGTGAAGTGAGAGTAACTCAGTCATGTCTGACTCTTTGTGACCCTATAGCCTATACAGTCCATGGAATTCTCCAGACCAGGATACTAGAGTGGGTAGCCTTTCCCTTCTCCAGGGTATCTTCCCAAGCCAGGGATCAAACCCAGGTCCCCCACATTGCAGATGGATTCTTTACCAGCTGAGCCACAAGGGAAGCCTGAGAATACTGGAATGGGTAGCCTATCCTTTCTCCAGCAGATCTTCCTGACCCAGGAATTGGACTGGGGTCTCCTGCACTGCAGGTGGATTTTTTTTTAATCAACTGGGCTATCAGGGAAGCACATTTATTGACTCTCCATGAATAATGCAATTTTAAAAATATAATGTGACCCCTACAGTCAATCTGTTCAAGATTTGGTGAACTGTTGAAAGGGCAAATAGCCAGGCAAAAATGCCCACAGAACACAACTTGCTCTTTGGTAACTACTGTAGATTGGTTTAATTCAGAATTTATAAAAATCACGTAAAATATTTTACCACAGTCTCAACACTGTGTTGGGAACTTAGAATTTGGTGGTGGTGGTTTAGTCGCTGTTGTGTCTGACACTTGAGACTTCATTGAGTGTAGCCTGCCAGGCTCCTCTGTCCTTGGGATTCTCTAAGCAAGAATACTTAGAATTTAAATATGAATAAAATATTGCTCTAGCTCTTCAGATATTTACATTATAATTATCATGGAATAAACAGATGGAAGTCTCTGTAGGTTTTTTAGTAGTCCTTTTTTTTCTATAATAATTTCTTTATTTTCCATTCAATTTTGGAAAATTTTTTGTTGAAACTGTCTGTCTTAGTCTTGATAAGATAAAAAAGCAGAGATGTGTTATCATAATTAGATCAAGATCTCAAAGTCCCTAGCACACTTGTGAGATCTGAAGATGGCATCCAAATTAAATCAAAGAATCCCAAGGTGGTAAAACTCAAAACAGTGTGAGTACTTGACAATGTGTGTTCCTTTTCAGGGGAAGGAAAATGTCTGTTTCTGTATTCAGTGCCTGGAAACTCCTCTGCAGACATCATCAAATGCTAATTTCTATTTTTCTCTACTTAGGAATCGTGACAAAGCTGTCATAACAAAGACGTTCTTAAAATTCAACAATGACTCTGACAGAGATGGTGATTTGATACTGAATTTATTTCCTGAAAGTAAGGAATTATAGACCTGAATACAGAAAGTATAGCTCAAACGCTCCTTTAAAAGTTTAAATTCTTAAATGTGAGTTCTTCACAGAAAAATGAGAATCAAAATCATGAGGAAAAATATATTCCTAGATTTTATAGACAATATATCAAGAATCTCAGCACAAATAAGAATTATTTTAAGTCATTCATTCCTAGTGATCATAAGCCAAATAATTCAGAAAGCTTAATCATTTTTTCTATAGCAAGGTATAATTCAACACAAGTTTTCATTAATTGAATTTTCCCTCAATATATCTGAGAAGATTAACAACTGAGAATTGCTTCTTTAATACTATAAATGATGCTAACTAAATTCTCTAATAACCTAACTATAGATTCTTTCTACAAATGATGCTAACCAAATTCTCTAATACCTGACTGTAGATTCTTTCTACCAGATAATCCAGAACTTCCTAATCGCCCTCTCCCTTTTTTCTTCTTGAACCCACAGCATAAGAACAACCTGCCCTTCACCACCTTCCAACTGGTCTAGGTGATTCAATAAACACATATTAGAAACTGTGCTAATTGCCAATGCCTCAGGGATGGGTAATGTATGTTTCTTCTCTGTTCCTATACAGGAGAAAGATATACAAATGAATATTCAGAACTTAACATTGCAAATAATATAAAAGAACTATGTATCAGTTCTTTGAGACAAGAGAAGGTAGTAACCCTCATTGCAACAGGGTAGACTTCACAACCCTGAACCAAGTTGTAAGAAATAGATAGAAGCACACCTGGTCAAAGGGTGGGTGGGTACATGTGTGTACCTGTGAGCACACATGGATGTATGGGAGGTGGAGAACTGGGGTAGGATGAAGTGAGTAAACATAGCAAATATTCCAGGTAGAGGAAGAGGATATTCAAAGATAGTATTTCTAAATGGCTGGAACTCAGGTTTTATCATAGAGACAGCTAAGCACTAAGACTGAAATTAAACCCAACATTTAACTAACAAAGGAAGAGGAGCAGAGGGCTATGGGGGCATGAATTAGGAGAGGCAAATATCCCCAAACTGGGTGTCACACAACAGCTTTGCAGAAAGAGTGACACCTACAGAGAAGCCTGTTTCAGTGAGTGCACTACCGTCTACCCAGATATCTATACCAGAAACCAAGAAACCAAAATACTTTTCTTAGGTTATTTCAAAGGTTTTCAAGATCTTGATTCCACCTTGGTTCATCCATTTTCAGACCCTATAGTTTAAAATTGTCTAAAAATCAAATCCTATTATGTCACTATTATGACTGATGACCCTTATAGTGACAATATCCAAATTCATAAACAAGGACTTTGGGAATGTGGCTCTTTTTACTTTTCCATACTCATCTCTGCCAGTATGTCCCCAGTGCCCCAAGCTCCTGCCAGACTGAAGTACTTTTAGTTTTTCAAAGATGTTATGCTTTGTCTCCAAATCTTGCCTCTACCTGGAACCAGTTCTTTAGCAAAGGATAGAAGACTTCTCTCTTGTTTAGGTCTTGTGTGCATGCTAAGTAACTCACTCGTGTCCAACTCTTTGCGACTCTGTGGACTGCAGCCCACCAGACTCCCCTGTCCGTGGGATTCTCCAGGCAAGAATACTGAAGTGGGTTGCCATGCCCTCCCCTCCAGAGGATCTTCCTGACCCAGGCATTGAACCCAAGTCTCTTAAGTCTCCTGCATCAGCAGGCAGGTTCTTTACACTAGCACCACTTGGGTTTAGCTCCTAATTATTCTTTAATTTCCTATTTAGATGCATTTCTTCTGCAAAGGAAGTCCTGACTCAAATCTAAATTATCCCTCCAATTCAAATCAGTACCTCTCCTCTCCACTATGCCATGTTCTCCATTCTACCCCCAACTTCTTGCTAATGAACACTCTGGCTCTGAGAAAGAGGCACTGCCCCTCTCCTCTTCACCCTTATGTTCCTAACTGACAACACAACACATGACTCACAGGAGGGATTTGATAAATATATGGTAAACAATGGATAAAAGTTTAAAATAGTACCAAAAATGTATTATCAAATATAAGCCTCCAATATAAGAGCTAGATTAAAAACTTCCAACACTTATAAAAGTTAGGTCCTCGTTCACTTTCTCACAAAGTCTCAACATGACTTGGGATCACTGTAGATTAATGAAAGTTCCATGAAGAAGGTGCTGTTAATCCATTAAAGTTAACATTTAAAATAATCATGCTTTGTAAATTCATTAAAGTTAACATCTAAAATAATCATGCTTTATACTTAAGGTGAAAACCTGGTCATTCCTTCCTAACACAGACATACTTTCGTTGTGTTTATCATACTTGTATGAAATATTCTGGAAGTAATGTTACCCCTAGGAACACCCATTCATGCTCATGCTCTGTATCCTTGCATAATATTTTTGCAAGAGATACAGAACCAAAAATTTATTTTACATTCTTCTATTAGCACTTAACAATTAGTCCTGAATTCACCCTAGTGAGGAACTCCTAAAGGACAAGTATCTTATTCTCTTTTAACTTTTATTGATGTTTTCCAGTGCTCTGGAAATCTTTCATGTGAGTATGATGCCCAGTGCATATCTTTATTATTACATGTATTTTATTCTAGCTAGTTATCTATTGATGTAACTGTCTCATTCAAGTCAAGGTTTTTTAGAAGAGAGACTACATTTTATTCATCTCTGCATCCTCAGAGTCCAGCACAATTTCTGACTCATAATAGATCCTCAAGATATGTTTGTTTGATGGATAAAATAAACTTTATTTACTTGATCCATTTTGCAAATCTAGCACTTTGAACAACTAAAATATCTTAGTGAATTAGACCTGGGGAAGGAAATGGCAACCCACACCAGTATTCTTGCCTGGAAAATTCCATGGACAGAGGAGCCTGGCAGGCTATAATCTATGGGGACGCAAACAGTCAGACATGACTGAGCGACTGAGCACACACACAGTGAATTAGAAGAACATCCCGTTTATTTAACTTTCTAAAATGCAAATGGAATCACATTTTCCTTGCTTAAAAATCCTTTCTTGTTCAGTTATTTGCTTAATCTACTGCCTGTTTTCATTCATTTACAGTCATAACACAAATAATGATGGTTCTTTTTACTTCATCTTCAGTCTACGCTAGATGTTTTCCAGTTTTTTTTCACTTGATGTTCATCATATTTCCCATATTCCTGGGATTTAACCCACAGAAAACAGTAAAAATATATAACTAAATGAAGACTTCTAAGCAATAAAGATTATTCTCTCATTCTATGCATAAGTAAATTGAATTAAAGTGCAATTAAGTAATGTGCCCAAGCCCTCACAGTTTAGTCAATTGCAAAAGAAAAAAATAAATCCAAATCACTTTTCTTCTCTTTTCTGGAGGGAAAATATTCTTTCTTTCCAAACTCAGGAAAAATAGGATGTTCCCAAGAAAATCTTTCCTGACCGCCCCAAACTCCCACTCCAACCACTTCTCTCAATAAAATGAATAATCCACTTATAAATGTGACTTACTTTTCAATATTAAAAGACTGCACTTAGCAGACTATGTTGTTTAGTCACTAAGTCGTGTCCAACTCTTTTGTGACCCCCCTGGATTGTAGCCCAAGCTCTTCTGTCCATGGGATTTCCCAGGCAAGACTACTGGAGTGCATTGCCATATTCTTCTCCAGGGGATCTTCCTGACCTTGGGATTGAAACTGCCTCTCCTGTATTGCAGGAGGAGTCTTTGCCACTGAGCCATGAGTTTGTCTCCCTTCTTTTCTTGATGGCCCTGGAGTGAGGACCTATGTCATTTTCATTTTAGCAACCTTAATGCTAAGTACATAATTGGTGCTCAAAACTGAATTTGCTAAATTCAACTGAAAGGTCAATGCTAGGGCAGTATGTTAAAATATTAAAGTTATACTTCATTTTTACAATCAAATTATTACTTTAAACAAATATAACTTTAAAAAATAATACAAATCTGATGAACTCTTTTTAAAAAGGAAACCATATATTGAGTTCCCTCATCACTCATTTGGTAAAAATCTGCCTGCAATGCAGGAGACCCAGGTTCAATTCCTGGGTCAGGAAGATCCCCTGGAGAAAGAAATGGCAACCCACTCCAGTATTCTTGCCTGAAGAGTGCCATGGACAGAGGACACTGGCAGGATACAGTCCATGGGATCACAAGAGTCGGACATGACTTAGAGACTAAACACCACCATGTGTTGATTCACACCTCAATTCTTTGAGATCTGCCTTTTTTCTCACCACTCAGTCAAAACTGCCCTCTGGAAGGCCTCCAAGGACCCCCATGTCAATAGCTCCCTCCCTTCTCCAACTCCCTAAACGATCTATCTTGAAAATGATCCATCACTCCCCTCTTCTGTACCCGGGTCTGGCCATGCCAGGTTTCTATGTTTCCTGTTTCTCTGTCAGCTTCATCTCTACCCCTCCTCCCTGTTCTCTCTTCCTTCATCCAAAAGAGAAAAGTTCAGGTCTGTTGGCTGCCAACTTCCTGTCTCATCTCCTGCTGACACTGTGTGGATGATCACTACCTTCTTTCCTCTCCAGTCTTCCTCCTCAAAGTTGGCCTCACATTTCCACCTGCCAGTCTCTCATGTCTAAGTGACCATCTAGAACCTGAACCTCCTTCAGCTTGTAACAGACTGCCATGGTCCATGCCCTGGCAAAGGCATCACTCTCCCCTGGAAAGATTCCCTCCATCACCTGTCTGCAGCATCCTTGAACCATCGCCTGTATCACTGACACATTCATCTTCCTGCCCAAGGCTCATGCTCACTGCATCACTCCCTGCTTGTATCCTTCCGTGGTTCCCCAAGCTCGGGCACACCAACCAAGAAGCACATCAGGACTGGCCTTGGGAAACAACTGCCCTGATTCACTTTGACACACTCCTGAGTTCATCCAAACTCAAGATTATTTGCTCCCAGATCACTCAGGTGTATTCTTGCTTTTGTGACTTTATTCTCTTCTTTCCGTTCACCTCCTGAGCCTTCTTTCATCATAACTACCTTTAGTCTCTGGGTTCATACAAATGCTTTCTGCTATGAAACCTTCTGCAACTCCCTACTTTGTGTTTTCACAGAACAGTTTTGCACACAAGGGCTGACATTCATCTCTCTTCACCTTTTATTTTTGTATATGTTCCTTCAGAAGCAATTCTGTAGCCCCTATGGTCCCTGGAAGGGCACTCTGCCCATATCGGAATTGAGGAGTATCAGATGACTCAGACAATTCTGATCTAGATACAATTGCCCCAAATAATAATAATTATGTTGAATTATTTCAGCATTTTAGTGGCATCTCTGATGAGAATGCTGGTGCCAGGAAAAATATTTTAATTGAAATGCAAAAAAGTAAAATGCAGACGTAAATTCACAGGTTAATTTTGGTTTTTAAAAGTCTGTCTAAAGTGGCAGAGAGATAAATAGTGGGAATATGGAGAATTTTTAAGGACAGTGAAAACACTCTGTATGATAGCACAATGATGGATGCTTATCATCATACATTTGCCCAAATCCAAAGAATACACAATACTGGGACTGAACCCCGAGGTATACTGTGGATATGGATGATTATGGTGTATCAATGTAGGCTTACCAGTTGTAACAAATGAACTACTCTGGTGGGGGATGCTAATAATGCAGGAGTTTATGCATGTGTGGAACAATGGGAAATCTCTGTAACTTTCTTTTAGTTTTGCTGTGAACTGAAAACCGCTCTAAAAATTGTCTCAAAAATATCTATCCTATCTAGAAAGTTGGGTTGGGTTTGGAGGTGGGAGGAAGGTTCAAGGGGGAGGGGACATATGTATACCTATGGCTGATCTATGTTGATGTACAGCAGAAGCCAACATAGCATTGTAAAGCAATTACCCTCTATTTAAAACTAAATTAAAAACCATTTGTCTTAAGCACCAAAATACTTCATTGTCTTTATACTGTTTGAACATTTGAGAATCACAACACAAGACCTCATAATCGCCCAAATATCTCCTTTGCCAGCCTGTTATGCTGCTATCCTCCTCAATCACCATATTGGAAATGTATTTATTTTGACTCACTGTTGGGTTTTTTTTTATTTGTTTGTTTTCAACTGAAATATATTTGACATATAACACTGCGTAAATTTAAGGTACACAGCATTAATTTGACACATTTATATATTAATAATCTGATGGACTTTGTAATGATACTTAGAACCTCTATCTGATCACATAATTATTTTTTCTTTTTAGTAATGGGAACAACTGAGATCTAGTCTCTTAAAACATAATTATAATGCAACATTGTTATTTATATTCAGCATACTGTGCATTAAATCTCTAAAAATTACTTACTATTTATTGCCAGTTTGTACCCTTAAATACCTGTCCTACCTCCTCACCCCCATCCCCTGTTAAGCATCATTTTACTCTGTTTTTACAAGTTTGTCTTTTTTTAGATTTCACAATATGTGATATCATGCAGTGTTTGTCTTTCTCTGCCTTAGTTCACTTAGCATAAGGTCCTCTCGATTTATCCTTGTTGCTGCAAATAGCAAAGTATCCTTCTTTATCATTGCTGAATAATATTGTCTGTGTGTGTGTGTGTGTGTGTGTGTGTGTGTGTGTGTGGGCACGTGTGTGTATCCCTACATCCTATTTATCCATTCGTCCATTGATGGACACTTAGGTTGATTCCATATCTTGGCTATTGAGAATAACACTGTAATAAACATGGGAGTCCATATCTCTCTGATATTCTGTTTTTATTTCTTTCAGGTATATACCCAGAGGTAGAATTGCTGGGTTATATGGTAGATCTATTCTTTAATTTTTTGATTAAAATTTTTTTCTATATTGTTTTCCATACTGGCTGAATTTATATCCTACCAACAGTTTATAAGGTTCCCTTTACCCTTGCCAATACTTGTTATTGTCTGTCTTTTTGATGATGGGCATTCTGCTAGGTGTGAGATGATACCTCACTGTTGTTTTGGTTTGCAGTTCCCTGATAATTAGCAATGATGAACATTTTTTTCATGTACCAGTTGGCCGATTGAATAATCTATTTGGAAAAATTTCTGTCTAGTGCTTCCGCTCATTTTCAGATCAGACTGGCTTGTTTTCTTTCTGTCTTTCTCTCTTTCACTCTCCCTCTTACTATCTTCCCCTCCCTTCCTTTGCTATTGAATTGTAGAAGCTCTTCATTTATTTTGGATATTAACCTTTCTGAAACATACTTTGCAAAATTGTTCTCTCACTCTATAGGATGCCTTTAACATTTTGTTGATTGTTTCTTTTGCTGGGTGGAAGTTTTTAACTTTGATGTAGTCCTATTTATTGATTTTTGCTTTTATCATTTGTATTCTTGGTGTTATAGCCATTTGAGTCAAAATTCGTTGTGAAATATTCAAATGAGGATCTCTGGCCCAGAGAGGTAATATGTAAACCTCTGTATACAGAGGTAATACTGCAAACATATTACCTTAAAAAGGACATATTCCTGGTTCCACTGACTCATACTAAAGCCAGAGTCAGCTGCACAGTGGGGTGTCCAAGGAAGCCAAGAGACAATGTGAGAAAATTGTTACTGTGAGAAAATAGATAGGATAAGATCAATAAAATATATTCCCATATCACTGCATTTTTTTCCCTTCAACAAACATTTTGTATGGGGCAAGCCTCATGCGTGTAAATCACTTTAGTGCATGACCACACAACCCATCACCCACCACCTTGTCCTCATTCTTCATGGATCATTCCTTCTAAAAGTTGAAAAAATAAGAGATTTTTTTCCCCTAGTTGAGGTCATCAAGATAGGTGTTATACAGAAATGTATTATTTGAATTGGACAGATTCCAACAGGGTCAGGAAAGATTTCAACAAGCAAAAATTGCAAGATATCCTAGGATCTATTTCTATGAGTACACGTTATGAATTCACAGAAATGAGTCCTAGAATGAATGCCTACAAAATGCCTTTGGGGATGTATTATGTATTCTAGATTCCTGGAAAATAAGTGTAACTAAGGCAAAATAAGGTAGGAAAAGGAGACAAAAAGAGGAGGAAAAGGAAAGTAATATACACTAGTTGAAATAAATATGCTTCTTCAAATTGTCGATCTAAATTAAAGTGTATCATTATCCCCATTTTACTGATGAAGTATACAGGCTTAAAAAGGTAGAGACCTGCTCAAAGTCACAGATCTGATCAGCGTTGCTTCCTGCTCAGAGAACATCTGCGAACCATGCAACAGCAGCTACGGGTCTCAGCATTAATTTGCTTTTGCTCATTTTCAGACCCTACCCCATGATCTCAACATATACTGTGGTAGTAGAAATGTGAGTCAAATGATTTGGAGTTTAAATGCAAAGTATACAAATTCCTAGTATAACCATACTTATAAATTCTTTGGATCTTAGTTTTTCCATATGTGAAAAAAATGGGAATAATAACAGAGCCTGAAACTACTGCGTTGTTAAAAGGATTACATGAGTTAGTTCTTAGATGAGTGTCTGGAAAATAGTAAGAATCCAGCTGTTGTTACCTATCATTATTACTCTTTGGGACCAAGATGATGACTTAATTCTCTTCTTTTAAACTCTGTGTCTGAGTTACCCTCTTGATCCCAGCTAACTTTAGGATCTCCATTTCAAAAATATTAAGAAAAAATACTAATAATGAGGCTACAGATACTTTCAGTTGCTGCTGCTTCATTGCTCAGTGGTGTCCGATTCTTTTACAGCCCCATGGACTGTAGCCCATCAGGCTCCTCTGTCCATGGGATTTCTCAGGCAAGAATACTTGAGTGGATTGCCATTATCCAGGGGATCATCTCAACCTAGGAATCAAACCCATATCACCTACACTGGCAGGTGGGATTCTTTACCACTGAACCACCAGGGAAGCCCAGGAGTATACTTTAAGACTCATCAAATATTTAATATTAATAAAAATCATAAACTATTATATTGAGACAAATTATAATGCATTGTTCTCTGTCTCTGATATTAATTTTTCTTCTTTTATTTGTTCCTCAAATTTGGGTCAACAGCAAGTGAATGAAGGAATGCTATTAATACCCATTACTTTGAGATGTGTAAATCACTTTAGGGTATTTCAACTACATTTCTTTCTCTTAAGGTTCCTCTACCATTCTCTAAAGACACTTACAGACAAAATTACATTTTTAACCATTTGATATTACTCCAAATGATAGAACACAAGCAAAACAAACACATATACAATGATAAAGCAAAACAAAAAGACCCCAGATATTGTAACATTAATGAATATATGTGGAATCTAGAAAAGTTGTATAGATAATCTTATTATATAAAGCTTTTAAAGATTTTTCAGGATGGCTGGGTGAAATATCAATAATCTCAGATATGCAGATGAAAACACCCTTACGGCAGAAAGCAAAGAGGAACGAAAGAGCCTCTTGAAGAAGGTGAAAGAGGAGAGTGAAAAAGTTGGCTTAAAACTCAACATTCAAAAAATGAAGATCATGGCATCTGGCCCCATCACTTCATGGCAAATAGATGGGGAAACAATGGAAACTGAGACAGACTTTATTTTCTTGGGCTCCAAAATCACTGCAGATGGTGACTGCAGCCATGAAATTAAAAGACACTTGCCCCTTGGAAGAAAAGATATGACAAATCTAGACAGTGTATTAAAAAGCAGAGACATTACTTTGCCGACAAAGCTTCATCTAGTCAAAGCTGTGGTTTTTCTAGTAGTCATGTATGGATATGAGAGTTGGATCATAAAGAAGGCTGAGCACCAAAGAATTAATGCTTTTGAACTGTGGTGTTGGAGAAGACTCTTGAGAGTCCCTTGGACTGCAAGGAGATCCAACCAGTCCATCCTAAAGGAAATCAACCCTGGAAATTCACTGGGAGGACTGATGCTGAAGCTGAAGCTGAAGCTCCATTACCTGGGCCACCTGATGCAAAGAGCCGACTCTAGGTGACCTAAGTGGGAAGGAAATCTAAATAAGAGCGGTAATATGTGTAAGTATAGCGGATTCACTTTGCTGCACAGCAGAAACAAACACGACACTGTAGAGCAACTGTACTCCAATAAAAATTAAAAAAAAAAAAATCCTCCGCAAAACTCAAAAGACACTGAATACAAAAACATGCAAACTAAAACTCCTATTTCTTTTTGAGCTATTGGCCAATAGTTCATTGTCATCATCAAATAAACACAATGGTAACTATTGGTCCATTTGTTTTCTGTTTTTTTTGGTCAAAATTACAATCTGTCATTCTAGCCAGATTATTATGAATGTATGGAACTGATGGATCAGTTGAGACTTTGTATTGACACAAATGAACCGTTAAATGTTTAAAAAGGAACTCAAAATTGATATTTTGCTACATATGGGAATTAAAAATCAACTTCACTTAGCACATTTCTGGATATAGACCCTATAAGTCCCTCATCTTCTCCATTTTCCTGAGATAAAAAAGGTGAAATAAACTAACATGGAGTAGAATACACATAGTAGGCACTCAAAAATGGTGGCTATACCACCTCCCTGTAATACGTTACAAAGACTCTAAGCATATGTAATGGCAAGCATGATAGCATAAGAATTCAAAAGGACACTGATTTGGGTGGTAGGAGTCAGTAGGGCTTTTCTTAGTTCCTGATTTTTTTTTTTTGAAGTGAGCCCCAATTTTAAAGATTATTTTATTTTTCTATACTGTAATTAATTTTACAGTCTCTGAGCAAGGCAAGCATTTTTTTTCACAAAAGCATTATACATGTTAAATTTAATTATAAATAGCATAGATACAACAAAACTAACTATATCATAATATATCATTCTTCTATATCTTTTGATTTTAAAAAATGTACTAATAGAAGGAAAAAATATGCCCCATAAGGGACACATCTGAGATCTATGCAACTTATAAGAATAAAAATACACTAAAGTGTATTTTATACATAAACTTCATCTATATTATTACATGAATGCTATTTTAAATTGGTAGCTAACAATAAAAGCTTGAGCTTAAAAGTTACCCTGGGGCTTTTTAAAGACCCATTGCAACTCAGCTACCCATTTGTTTTTCCACTCAATTCACTAAAACAATAAATGTATATTTTGCAGACTTGCTTATGTTTTCAACAGAGGCATCTGGTGTATTATTTTCATTTTGTAAAATAATTCATATAAAAGAGAAAAAATATATATCTATATAAGACATATCACTGCAAGTATTTGCCTTTTATCAAGTAACTATCTGCTAATGGGACTAGATTTCTGCCTCTTTGAATTGTTTGCCCATCACAGTCACCATGTAGTCCATAAAGGGAACTGGTCTCACACAGCGTCATTCAGTGTGGGCACAGTGAAAGGCACATGGGTTTCAGATGATTTGGGTTCAATACCAGGCTCGATAGCTTGAGCTATCTATACAGCTATCTATATAGCTAACTATACAGCTAATTTCAGTTAAATAGTTTAACATCCACTAGATTTTATGTCCTTCTGTTTCAATGAGACTGGTGATTATGTGTGCTCTCCTTATCTTATAGGATGAGTTGGTTAAGTTATGAATATGAAAGCATTGCACAAGTGTTTCCCAGGTGGCACTAGTGGTAAAGAACCCACCTGCCAATGCAGGAGACCTAAGAGACGTGGGTTCGTTCCATCCATGGGTATAGGAAGAACCCACGTGCCTTGGAGCAACTAAGCTGGTGTGCTACAACTATTGATCCTGTGTGCCTAAGCCTGTGCTCCGAAACCAGAAAAGCCACCACAATAAGAAGCCTGTGCACTGCATCTGGAGAAAACTCGCAAGCAGCAATGAAGATTCAGTGCCCCCCAAAATAAATAAACCAAATGAATAAAATTAAAAAAACAAAACAAAAACACAGAAAAAAGAATTAACTTGGGAACTTCCCCAGGCAAGATTAATAGGCCTAGAAGGGATTCTCATGTCAACTACTTTCCATATTGTAACATACCTGTTTGTTTATGCTCTATTTTTCTGGCTAAATTGTGAGTTCTTAAAAACAGAGACCTTTTTTTTTTTTTTTCCTTTGTCCTTCAGGCACTCAGGATAGGGCGTACCACCTATGAGGAACATTTGCTGAATATATATTGTTGCTTCCACTCTAAACCACACCTGGGCCAAAAATCTGTACGCAGCACCAAGAAGCCGGAAATTGAAAATCATCAAATTAAAACAATAATGACCTGGAATACAGCCACATGACACAGAACAAAATAATACTGTTCCAAAAGTCAAGCCATCACTCCTTTGTCTCAAAAGGCAATCTCATTATGCCTAAACATTTCAAAGAGATATTATTCATTTATTTATTTTTGGCTGTGCTTAGGTCCTCGTTGCTGCATGGGCTGCTCTCTAGTTGCGGTGCGAGGGTTTCTCATAGCAGTGGCTTCTCTTGTGGAACATGGGCTCTAGGGCCTGTGGGCTTCAGTAACTAAAGCACATGGGCTCACTAGCTGCATCTCCTGCGGGGCTCCAGAGCACAGGCTCAATAGTTGTGGTGCACAGGCTTAGCTGCTTTGCAGAATGTGGGATCTTCCTGAAACTGGGATCGCACAGGTCTGCCTTGGCAGAGGCAGATTCTTTACCACTGAGCCAGCAGGGAAGCCCCTCAAAGAGATATTTTGGAAAAACCCTACTGCTTCCATTCATTGTATCTAAATAAAATCACCTAACCATTATTAATGATAATTGTGAGAAGTATTTTATAAACTTCAATTTGAATGATAATATCCATTTTGGTAAAAATGTAAAGGAAAGATTGAAAATAATGTCATATGGGCCACATTGCGGAAAAATATATTTTTGAGTAAAGTGAAGATTGAAGGGTCCTGGGAACTAAGCCAAAAACTAAATACATAGCAACTATAGCAACATGTTAACTCTCAAGCAATAATTACTTTCTTACTGCCGTTATTACTTGAAACATTATTCTTTCGGGGATTGATTCAGAATATGTTACCGTATTGAGTAAAGGCAGCTGGGTCACAAATACTAAGAGAAAATTTAAAAAAATATCAATGATATGTTTTTAATTTATATATTTCTTTCCTTTAGATTTCTAATTTTATTTCTGTTCTCATCTATTAATTTTAAACATATCTATATCCAGATTTTAAAGAAGGAAATGGCAACCCATTCCAGCATTCTTGCCTGAAGAATCCCATGGACAGAGGAGCCTAGCAGGCTATAGTCCTTGGGTTCGCTAGAGTTAGACACAACTGAGCAACTAAAACACCATAGCCAGATTTGGGTTTTCTTGGTCTTTCTTTTTTCATATAACGAGTCCCTTAATGCTTCCTCATGAGTTGTATTTTCCAATCTCTTAATCAGCATTTCTACTTTTTCCCTAGCTTAATGTTGCTAGTTACTAGTGACAGTCTGCAAGTATAAAATAAATATCTTCTAAACTCTTTTCATGCAATAGTTTCATTCTTTAGATTGACTACTATGATTCTCTGCTAGTCTAGTTAAGTGAATTTGCATAATAATAAGCAATTTGTAAATGCTCTAGTTCAGTTAAGCTATTCTTTTTAAGCAATTCTATTCACTAAGGTTTTAAAATGCTTTGAAATCATTTTTGTTGGATATTCTTCATAATGAAATTGTGAAATAGGTCAATATCAAACTCACTGCTATCTAAGTTTCTCAGAGATACTATATAATTAAGCTTTTACAATCCTCTGAGGTAAAACAGAATCTAACCTCAAAAATATTGGATGAAGAAACTGGCGATAGTATCACTTTATAAATCTGGATAGAATTGATGGAACATTCCTAAGGACTAAAAAGTAACACTGAACACATGAGTTTGCTAAACGTTTAGTATGAAGGTCACCTGACTGCCCTGAGGCACTCTGCATTCGGATTTTGATTGCAAGAATTCCTGAAGCAAAATTCCACAGTCTTCTACCTGGGGGAGTGGGGGAAGGGAACAACTGGGAGTTTGGGATTAGCATATGTAAACTATTATATCTAAGATAGATAAACAACAATAGCACAGGGAACTAACTATACTCAATATCCTGTGATAAATTTCCATAATGGAAGAGAATATGAAAAAAAGCATCTCTGTATGTGTATAACTGAGTTACTCTGCTATACAGCAGAGATTGGCACAACACTGTAAATCAACTATATTTTGATGAAAAAATAAAATTATAAAAATAAAATAAATGTAATAAATGATTCAGCTTCCCTGTTCAGCCTCTACAACTAACATAAATCCAATTTCCCACCAATTTTGCTAGTTCTTCTTCTTCCATGGGTTTTGAACCCTACTATCAGCCTTAACTCTCCTAAATGTCCTCCAAGTTTAGACCTATGTCACTTCACCTAAGGATTGCCCCATTTAACTACTTACGTTAATTTTGAAATGCCCTATATTTTGGCTTCTAAGATACCTAGTTTTCTTAACTGGCTGCCTTCATTTTCTCTTAGGGTTCTTTTCCCCCCAGCAAACTCCTTCCATGCCACTGTTCCTAATGGATTGATATTCTCCAGGATGATATATATTGAGCTAATCTCTTTAGTCTGTATAAGTCCGAAGTGATCTTATCAACCACAAAATCTTTAGGCAGCCCTTCTCTAAAATCTTTCAAATGTCTCTCCACCATGGATGTTTCTTCTAAGCTGAAACATTAGGTTCCCCCTATCTATTGAACATCTCTGATGGATACCACATAAGTATCATAAACTTTATATGTCAACACAGCTTCCTTTAAGTGCTTTTCATTCCGAATCTCAGTAAATGTAATCACCATTCACTTAGGCAAACAGGCCTCAAATCCTGGAGTCATACTAAAATGTTCTGTTTTACTTCCCACAGTTAGGAAAACTTCACTTATCCAAAATATTTGAGAAACTACTATGTAACTAAATATTAAGCCACGTACTAGCCACAGTGATTCAGCAGTAAAGAATCTGACTGCTAATGCGGGAGACACAGGTTTCATTCCTGGGTCAGGAAGATCCCTGGGAGAAGGAAATGTCAACCCATTCCAGTATTCTTGCCTGGGAAATCTCATTGGCAGAGGACAGAGAAGGCTGGTGGACCAGTCCATGGGGACGCAAAAGAGTTGGACATGACTTAGCAACTAAACAACAGGTCATATTGTAGTAAGCAAGGTAGACACCATTCTTACAAAATGTATATCTTAATGAAATGTATAGAGGTAAAGAGGTCATTCATATCATAATCTATGTGAAAGACACTCCCAGGAGTGTCTGGGACTCTCAATATACAACCTATGAAACTGTATATGGTACTCCTGCAAACACAGTGTCCAAAGGACAATAGTATAATGTTCATTATTTTTTTTTTTTTTTTTACTATGTCTCTACATTATTATTTTCCTGGATGGCCACAATAGCTCTCTAACTATTTTATTTCTTTTTTCCATAGTTCCCATGCTATGGATCCACTACAATGTTGCCAGAATAATCTTTCTAAAATTCTAAGCTGACCACAACCTTATACAAAGCACTACCAACAGGATGCAATTCACGTCCTTAAACTGGCCTAAAAGCCTTCATGATGGAGCCCCTTTATCCTCCATGCCTCTGTGGCCATGCTGAGCTCCTTGCCAATCTCCATGTCTAGCGTACTCTCTCACTGCTCTAGGCCTCAAAACATGCTTTACCATAAATAACCCTTCCCTTGTGAATCACTTCTTCTTGCCCTTCACACTTATCCCTGGCATCGCTTTCTACAAAGTCTTTCTTAAGATTTATCATGGTCTGGGAAGAAGAGGTGGCAAGAATACACAGAAACACTATACAAAAAAAGATCTTCAAGACCCAGAAAATCACGATGGTGTGATCACCAACTGAGGGCCAGACATCCTGGAATGCAAAGTCAAGTGGGCCTTAAGAAGCATCACTACAGACAAAGCTAGTGAAAGTGATGGAATTCCAGTTGAGCTATTTCAAATCCTGAAAGATGATGCTGCAAAAGTGCTGCACTCAATATGACAGCAAATTTGGAAAACTCAGCAGTGGCCAGAGGACTGGAAAATGTCTGTTTTCATTCCAGTCCTGAAGAAAGACAATGCCAAAGAATGTTCAAACTACAGCAAAATTGCACTCATCTCATATGCTGGTAAAGTAATGCTCAAAAATTTCCAAGTCAGGCTTCAACAATACATGAACTATGAACTTCCAGATGTTCAAACTAGTTTTAGAAAAAGGCAGAGGAACCAGAGATCAAATAGCCAACATCCATTTGATCACTGAAAAAGCAAGACAGTTTCAGAAAAATATCGACTTCTGCTTTATTGACTATGACAAAGCCTTTGATTGTGTGGACCACAACAAACTGTGGAAAATTCTTAAAGAGATGGGAATACCAGACCACCTGACTTGCCTCTTGAGAAATCTGTATGCAGATCAGGAAGCAACAGTTAGAACTGGACGAGGAACAGCAGACTGGTTCCAAATACGGAAAGGAGTATGTCAAGGCTGTATATTGTCACCCTGCTTATTTATCCTATTTGCAGAGAACATCATGAGAAATGCTGGACTGAATGAAGCAAAAGCTAGAATCAAGATTGCCGGGAGAAATATCAATAACCTCAGATATGCAGATGACACCACCCTTATGGCAGAAAGAGAAGAACTAAAGAGCCTCTTGATGAAGGTGAAAGAGGAGAGTGAAAAAGTTGGCTTAAAACACAACATTCAAAAAAGGAAGATCATGGCATCCTGTCCCATCACTTCAGGGCAAATAGATGGGGAAACAGTGGAAACAGTGACAGACTTTATTTTCTTGGGCTCCAAAATCACTGCAGATGGTGACTGCAGCCAAGAAATTAAAAGACGCTTGCTCCTTCGAAGAAAAGTCATGACCAAACTAGACAGCATATTAAAAAGCAGAGACATTACTTTGCCAAAAAGGTCCATCTAGTCAAGGCTATGGTTTTTCCAGTAGTCATGTATGGATGTGAGAGTTGGACTATAAAGAAAGCTGAGCACTGAAGAACTGATGCTTTTGAACTGTGGTGTTGGAGAAGACTCTTGAGAGTCTCTTGGACTGCAAGGAGATTCAACCAGTCCATCCTAAAGGAAATCAGTCCTGAATATTCATTGGAAGGACTGATGTTGAAGCTGAAACTCCAATACTTTGGCCACCTGATGTGAAGAGCTGACTCACCGGAAAAGACCCTGATGCTGGGAAAGATTGAAGGTGGGAGGAGAAGGGGATGACAGAGGATGAGATGGTTGGATGGAGTCAATGACCCCATGGACATGAGTTTGAGTAAACTCTGTGAGTTGGTGATGGACAGGGAAGCCTGGTGTGCTACAGTCCATGGGGTTGCAAAGAGTCGGACACAACTAAGTGACTGAACTGAACTGAACGGGACTTCTCCAATGTTCCAGCAGCTAAGACTCCATGCTTCAAATTCAGGATGCCCAGGCTTGAACCTGGTTCAGGGAACTAGATCTCTCATGCCACAACTAAGATCTGGCAAAGCCAAAAAATTAAATATTAAAAAAGATTCATCATGGTCCTATGGGTGCCCCCCATCTGCTCTCTCATGTCGCCCTGCCATATGCCCATCATATTACTTATGGAATAAGGGCATAATAACAACTTTGAAATTCTTATCTGCTTGATTCTATGCTTTTCAGAACAGGAACCCTGCTTTGCTCATTTTCATATTTTGCTTGCTTTAACTAGGCCATTCAGATATGACCTAAATCAAATCCTTTACAAATATACAGTGGAAGTGACAAACAGATTCAAGGGATTAGATCTAATACACAGAGTGCCGGAAGAACTACAGACAGAGGTTTGTAACATTGTACAGGAGGTGGTGATCAAAACCATCCCCAAGAAAAAGAAGTGCAAAAAACAAAACAGTTGTCTGAGGAGGCCTTACAAATAGCTGGGGAAAGAAGAAAGTAAAAGAAAAGGAGAAAAGGAAAGATATTCCCATCTGAATGCAGAGTACCAAAGAATAGCGAGGAGAGATAAAAAAAATGCCTTCCTAAGTGAACAATGCAAAGAAATAGAGGAAAAGAATAGAATGGGAAAGATTAGACAACTCTTCAAGAAAATTAGAGATACCAAGAGAACATTTCATGCAAAGATGGGCACAATAAACGACAGAAACAATATGAACCTAACAGAAGCAGAAGGTATAAAGAAGAGGTGGCAAGAATACACAGAAGAAGTATACAGAAAAGATCCTCATGACCCAGATAACCATGTAATCACTCACCTAGAGTCAGACATCTTGGAGTGTGAAGTCAAGTTGGCCTTAGGAAGCATCACTACGAACAAAGCTAGTGGAGGTGATGGAATTCCGGCTGTGCTATTTCAAATCCTAAACGATGATGCTGTTAAAGTGCTGCATTCAACATGCCAGCAAATTTGGAAAACTCAGCAGTGGTCACAGGACAGGAAGAGGTCAGTGTTCATTCTAATCCCAAAGAAGATTCAAAGAATGTTCAAACTATCACATAATTGAACTCATTTCATATGCTAGCAAAGGAATGCTCAAAATTTTCCAAGCTAAGCTTCAACAGTACATGAACTGAGAACTTCCAGATATTCAAGCTTGATTTAGAAAAGGTAGAGGAACCAGAGATCAAATTGCCAACATCTGTTTGATCATAGAAAAAGCAAAAGAATTCCAGAAAAACATCTACTTCTTCCTTATTGACTATGCTAAATCCTTTGACTCTGTGGATCACAAAAAGCTGTGGAAAATTCTTAAAGAGATGGGAATACCAGACCACCTTACCTACCTCCTGTGAAACTTGTATGCAGGTCATTAAGCAACAGTTAGAACCGGACATGGAACAATGGACTGGTTCCAAACTGGGAAAGGAGTACGCCAAGGCTATATATGGTCACCTTGATTATTTAATTTTATGCAGAGTACATCATTTGAAATGCTAGGCTGGATGAAGCACAGGCTGGAATCAAGACTGCTGGGAGAAATATCAATAACCTCAGATATGGAGATGACACCACCCTTATGGCAGAAAGTGAAGAGGAACGAAAGAGTCTCTTGATGAAGGTGAAAGAAGAGAGTGAGAAAGTTGGCTTAAAATGCAACATTCAAAAAATGAAGATCATGGCATCTGGTCCCATCACTTCATGGGAAATAGATGGGGAAACAGTGGAAACAGTGACAGACTTTATTTTCTCGGGCTCCAAAATCACTGCAGGTGGTGACTGCAGCCATGAAATTAAAAGACACTTACTCCTTGGAAGAAATGATATGAAAAACATACACAGTGTATTAAAAAGCAGAGACATTACTTTGCCAACAGAGGTCCATCTAGTCAAAGCAATGGTTTTCCTGTAGTCATATATGGATGTGAGAATTAGACCATAAAGAAGGCTGAACACTAAAGAATTGATGCTTTTGAGCTGCAGTGTTGGAGAAGACCTTTGACAGTTCCTTGAACTGCAAGGAGACCAAACAAGTCAATGCTAAAGAAAATCAATCCTTAATATTCACTGGAAGGACTGATGCTAAAGCTGAAGCTCTAATACTATGGCCACCTGATGCAAAGAGCTGACTCACTAGAAAAGACCTGATGCTGGGAAAGACTGAAGGTGGGAGGAGAAGGGGATGACAGAGGATGAGATGGTTGAATGGAATCACTGTCAATGGACATGAGCTTGATCAAGCACTGGGAGATGGTGAAGGACAGGGAAGCCTGGTGTGTTGCAGTTCATTGGGTTGAAAAAAGTCAGAAACAACTGAGTGACTGAACAAGTTAAAAACATTGCCTATGGCCTGAAATATACAGGATCGCCCATTCTCAAGCCTCTGCCCTTTAAAGGTATAATACTTTTTCATTCATATAGAGATAAATTTTGCAGAACAGAGAATAACATTTGTCTTTTGGAGGATTTACAGGAACACTGTGACCAGACCTACCTGGGTAGCTGCAAGGACAAAGGATTCCCACACAAAGAAGTCTGTAGTGACCAACCACACCCCTTTCCCTTCTAGCTAAAAGAACCCTGAATTCTACCTTGGGTAAGATTGTTCTTTAGGACACTAGTCCACCATATTCTGGGTCCACTGGCTTTTGAAATGAAAATTCAAGCCGCTAACTCCAGTATCTTGACTTATTGGCTTTTTATGTGGTGAGCAATATGAGCTTGGGCTCGGTAACACACATACTCTTAGTGGCTGTATTAACAGCCTTATGAATAAAGACCCTTCTCTCTTTGACTTGTCTCTACTATCTACTCATAGCTGCTAATGAAAAGGTATTTAATACATTCTTTTTGAAGAAAGTCCCTTTGGATTCTGGTTGCAACATGCTGCCACAACTATCTTACAAATTCAGTTATTTTCTACTTGATCTGCTTTGATTTCTCAGCCGTGTCCATCAGAGCTGACCATTCTCCTTCTCGAAAGGTGGACTCAGCGTCCTTATGCAATGTCCTTCTTATTTTCCCTCTATCTCTCTGGTTACTTCTTAGTCAGCTACAGAGGTTGTTCTTTTATCAAACCATTAAACATTCCTCCTCCGAGGTGTCTTCTCCTCTGTGGAGCCCTTTTCCTATCTTACTCTTTGCAGGTTAATCAATCTGTGCTTTTTATAATCCCATTTTTACAGAGGTAGAAAAGTAAATTCATTCTGTTTAATGAATAGAAGAATGTATTTTAACAAGCATAGTTCCTATAGTAATATTGAACAAGGAGGGAAACAAGAGAAGAGCAAACCACCAGATGATTTTTGAAAAAAAAAAAAAAAATCTTAAGTAGATATATAGCATTAAAAGGATATTTCCCGAATAAGTTTTATAAAGACAGGGTTATGTGGAGGGCAGGGAAACTTAAGGGTTATTTTGTCCTGTAAAATATAACACAGTGATTCTCATAATGTTAGTGAATATGAAATAATCTGTGTTTGTATGATATGGCTTTAATCCACTAAAGAGGTACTGTGCATTTACCAATGCAAAAGTTGTAACAGCCTCCCTCAGGCAAAAGTGCTTAAGTGTCTGATAATGTCTAGTGACTTGCTTAAAAGAGGATAAAACAACACACCCTCAGGCAGGCAAGAGGATTTAAATCGAGCCAATTTAGGAAGCATAATGCTTTAGCAAATTCAGAAATTAATCCAGATTAAGACATTTTGCTTTTAGGATCTGTTTCAAAAGACCTACACCTCTAACTTAGAAGTGAGTGCAGGGAAGGGAGTGAAAACATACATGCTATAAATATCCTCATATGTATAAAAGTATACCTTCAAAACTTCTAGAGCAAAACCACCAACATGAATTATAGAAATATAGCTTCACTTCTAATGAAAAAATCTATTGGGAATGGGGAATATTGTAATTTATACTAATATAAAGAATCTAGAAGTGCAGATAATACATCTGCACATGTTTTTTGCATAGTACAATTTAGAGAAAACTTCAAGGAGTTACTTAATCTGTATGTTTCATCCAGAGAACGGACAAATTTCGTCTATGTACGTGAAGTAAGTTATGGATCAAAGGTACCGGATCTCTAAAGCAAACTTAAGAATTTAATTGAAATTTTATTGCTACATACACCTATTCTATCTAGGTGAAACTAGAAGTGATATTTTTATAGTCCAAATTGTGTCCTGAGAGTTAAACTTTCACATCTGAGCTCAACAAACTCCCAAAGACAAATCCATATGGTTATATAAGTGAGGCACATTAAATCAAGTGATTCCATGTATAAAAACCTACCACTCATGTGTGAGAAAGGATCCATTTTACTTACTGTTATACCTGAAATTTATTCTGTTCATGTAACATGGACACACAGTGTCTACAGTTAGTGATTTCTTGCTAACCCACTGTTGGGCTTGGTTTAAAACACTTCTAGTGACGATGATCTTCATTTCTTGTATAAGAATTTCTTTGTGACTTTTATGACCAACTTAAAAATTCATTGAAAATTGTAACATGACCTTACCTTGCTTCCATTTTCTCTCGCTTCTCGTTCCATCTTGAGGTCAGAAATTAGAAGGTTCTTATATTTGTTTTTTCCATTAGTGCTATGGTCATCTATTCTGTATTCCGAAGTCAGCTGTGCTGAGAGGGGACTGTCACTCAGGTTCAGTGGTTGCTCCTCCTGTTCCAGCCCAGTTTTGCCATCACAGTTGGAGTCGCCCATCTCCCTGCTGTGTGTTCCCCCTGAAGCAATTGAACTGTGCCCCAGAGTCTCGTTGCCATTGAAGCTCTCTGTGGCAGAATCATCTGTTGAAAAGAAAAAAATTTATGTTTTGATTTTAATTGATATGCTGGTAAGTTTCTACTTCAACAAACATTTATTGAGCTCCTATTCTGGGCTTGGCATGGTACTAACGAATTTTACATATAATGTGTAGTTTATCCTTAGCAACAAACTTGTGAAGTAGCCTGTATCATTTTTAACCTAGTAGGCATACGTAGGCACAAGAAGTGAAGTGTAAAATAAATAGAAGATAAAATAATCTGAAGACAAAATAAACCATTCAACTGCAAATGCAATCTCAAAGAAAAGTAAAATGAAAAAAAAAACCATTGCCAATTATTTTACAAGTTTTTGTTTTTTTCAGTGAGAATATCCAGATTCGGTGAAAACTCTGATGAGAGCATTGTCCACCCTGCTAGTGGGTTATATACTAATACAAGCTTTATGGGCATTTAATATGCATCTGAAACATCAAAAGTACTCAGAAACTTTGCTCAGCAATTATAAAGGCTTTCAAGCCTAAGGGGTTTAATCATTGCTAGCATCTCTCTGCAGATAAAAAGACACTGAAATCAGTGTTGCTTATATCAAAATACAAAATTTTAGGAATGATACAGATTATCAAAAATAGAAATTTGGCTTAATATAAGTTGGAACATTTAGAATATTATGGAATTAGTCAATATCCCATTTTAAATATGCAGGAAAATGTGAGTCAAGAGGTACTAAATGGAAAAAGCTAGTTACAGAAAGGTGTGGTCAATATGACCCCAATTTTGTGAAAAGAAAGCAGATAAATATAAGAACAAAAAGACTGAAAAGTTGTAGTCCAAAATGTTAATATTGATATTGTCTTAGCAGTATGGCACTGGATTTTCTAACATATTCTCTATTATCTACTCAATAAAGAATTCATAATGTACTATAAAGTATATCATTTATAACATATAATACATAACTTTCTAATAACAAAAATGGAATAATTATAGAAGAAACAGGGAAGGAGAAGCAGCAGAACTAAGAAAACTTTTCTGGCTTTAAAATACAGAAGAAAATCGGTTAGAAGAAAATAATATCAAAGCCAATGTATTAAGAGAGAAGAAAAATCAAGTTTACCTAAACAATAAAATTCTGTTTCTTTTCATTTCTTCTTTATATTCATAGCAAGAATCTGCTATTCATTTTAAAGGGACCCAGAACAAGGGATCAAGATATCCAGAAGGTTTTCTAAAGAAGGTGGCATTGGAGTTGAATTCCAAAGCTTTAATCAGGTGAAGAAATTGGGGAAGAGCCTTCCCCACCTATAAATTGTCAGGTGCAAAGTCATAGAGGAAAGAATATGCAGGCCCATGAGAAGTAAGAGTACAGAGCTGAGTGCCAAAGAGACACCGATGAAAGGGAAGCCTAAAAAGAGAGGAAAAGAAGTGTTTTGTGCATCAAAGAACTTGGATTTTATCTTGATAGCAAACAGAAGTAATTTTAATTAACTATGTGAAGTGATGTGAAAAAAATATATGTTTTAAAGGGATAACTCTGTCTTTGATGAGGAGAATGGTATGAAGTCAACAATCTGGAAGTTGGGGGGACACTTAGGAGATGTAGAAGTCATCTGAGTCAGCTTGTTGAAAGCTCAACAAACTCTAAGTAAAACAGCAGCAGTGCAGAGTAAGAGGGGGTGACTGAAAATATTTTAGAATAGAAAACATATGTGAAACAAACAAACAGTTATCAAAGGGGAAACATTGGAGGGAGGTATAAATCAGGAGCTCCGGATTAACATACATACACTACTATATATAATGAATGGATAACCAACAAGGCCCTACTATACAGCAAAGGGGAACTCTACTCAGTATTCTGTAATAACCTAAATGGGAAAAATGTGTAAAAAAATGAATATATGTATGTATAACTGAACCACTCTGCTGTATACCTGAAACTAATGCATACTTGAAAATCAACTATATTTCAATAAAAATTAAAAAAAAAAAAGAAGAAGTACGATTGGTAATGGTTGGACACAGGGCTAGGAAAAAGTCTCAGTTTCTTACTCTATGGCTGATTCATGTCAATGTATGGCAAAAACTATTACAATATTGTAAAGTAATTAGCCCCCAACTAAAATAAATAAATTTATAAAAAAAAAAAAAGAATTCAGAAAAAATAAATAAATAAAAAAAAATAAAAATATTAAAAAAAAATGAAATCAAAGGGCAGTCAGTTTAATTTTCAACAAAATAGTATTTTTTAAGCAATTCTCTGAACATATTTTGTGAGAAAATGAAAATGAGTTTGCAGGGCAAGAAATTACTCTGTTTATGTACCCATTCAAGAAAAGACCTCATTTGGTGAGAAAACAAGAGAATTTAGGAAACTGGCCATAAGTAACATGTATAGTGGTTTCCACAGCCATTAATTTGAGAAATCAATAGCATTCTTTTAATAATGAACTATCCAAGGTTTGAGAAACAAAATTAGGGGAATAAATTATGTAAGTAATTTGGAATTTTAAGGATGTCCTTCTATGCTAAGTCGTATGGTTATGCTAAAGTATGAAAAGTTATTTCTTTTTATTTATTTATTTCTAAGAAACCCAAAGAAAAGTATAATGGACTGATTCAAGGCCAATTATTTAATTCATGAAGAAAGTTGTAATTTTACATTTGTGTACTTGAATCCCTTCAAAAATAATAAATATTTTATGTAAGAAATTTTTATCATCACATTAAAAAGTATAACCTCAAAGATATATTTAAAAACTAAATCTATATTTGCATAGAACAAATCCAATGTCAATTATAGTCAAACATGTTATATCTGTAATTTTAATCTGATATCATCATACATATTAATAAATAATATATCATCTATTCATTTTTAAGATAAAAGAAGGGTTAGCATTTATCAAGAGAATCTTTAATAAAAGTCATGTATTTATAATTTTGGTATAAAGCATAAACAGTAAAGAAGGAAAATATTTTTAGAGAGAGTGGTTCACTCCAGATGTTACCAAGGTAACTAAATTCAACAGCTTTACATATTTCAGTTCCTCAGTAAATCATATGTTTCATGAAGGACAAAGTATTTACTCATTTGTATCAAATACATATTCACATATTTTATCTTGTAAATGGTAAAAGAATCTATTTCACAAGCCACTTGTTTCAGAAATCAAAATTTAAAACAAAGTTTTTGATGTCTATACTAGAAAAATTTAATATAAAGAAGTGAGCAGACATGAAACTGAGGATTCATTAACCATTTTTATTACCTACTTTCATAAAACCACATTCACCATTTTCATTCTCTCTTCCTTAAAGATAATTTTTTCAGAATTATAGACCACAAATCTGATCCTGTTAATCAAAACAATTCACATCAGATTACTGGTTTACAGGGGAAACCTGCTTTCTTACCCAGCAGAGTTTGCTCCATCCTGAGTGGCTGCAGGCATGTGGGTACCAGGCTGCTACACACAGTGTTAGGTTTAGATCTGTAGTTATGATCATTACGTTCACAGGCCCAGAATGATGATGCTCCTCTCAAGTTTCAGTCTGGGTGCCATAGCACTGGAACCAAAAACTGTGTATTTGAGTCCCAAGGAAAAATAGCACCTGGAGCTTTGGAAATTAAGAGTGTCCAGGGTGCCTAGCAACAAAGGAGAATGTGGAATATGATGACAGGTAGTGTGGAATCTAGTGACATCAGAAGGGCAGTTGGATATTTGAGTTGCATTTGCACTGAGGTTAGTTTTGATGAGACGGATTTAGTATTGTGAAAGGGGCTGTCCACTTGAGCTTGGCTGTGGCTCTTGTCTATAACACTAACATGGGTAGCAGGCTATTGCCTTCTTTCTCTTTCCCCACTCCTCATTTCCTCCATAAGTTAGTATAGATGCTAGAAATATTGTTTAAATTAACATCTCCACCAGAATTTTGTGCAAAGTAGGTTCATCAAAACCAGTCAATAGTCTTCCCTATATAAAATGAATTAACCTATAACAGTATATGTGGTATATGGCTGTGGGTATATTTAAATATATCTATATATACACATATATGTATATCTATATTTTATATATATAAATATTAATAATATGATATATATATATATGTTTGAAATCTCCCAAAGCACCTGACCTACTTTCTTACTCACTTTTAGTAGCTCTTCATTATGGCCTTTAGGCCAAGTGCCTTGGGCAAAATGAATAGGAAAAATATATATCATCCTCATTTTAATTTTAATATTTGGAAATTTAGTCCTAAAATGCAGGTCAGATGCTCACAGGGTCCAAAAGATTTTAATGTTTGCCTCCAAATGCAATATAGTCTCCTATCTCTAGTTCTCTGACTACATTTTAAAATCAAACCATTCAGACTAAGGAGAAGTTTACTGAGGCAGATAAATTCATATGTGTGTTACATATGCATGCATAACTACTACTGAAAGGTTAAAGGTCATTGATTCTAAAATGATCAAACTGATATTGGGAATAAGAAAATAACAAGGAGATTCAGTTTTCAAGTAAATTAATTGTACAGAAGGGTGTTATTCCAGTCTGGGAGCTCCGAATTCAGACCACGTCATTGCAAGGACAGGCTCTAATTACAGGAGCAAGATAGTGAAGACACCAAAATAAGCTATATGTTCCAAAGGATATCACTAACCTCAGCACAATAAGGAAAACTAATTCAGAGCCACCAATGAGGAGATAATAATATGCATTTCTTCATATCACTTTGTTTATAAAGTTTAACTTAACCAAATACCTATTGTGTGTTAGACACTCTTTTTGGGATTGTGAGTCCAGAGAGACTCCATGTAGAATTTGTTCTTAACTTGGCTATATCAAAAGAATTACAATGCAAGTCAGAAAACAGTATTTGTCCCATGTAAGCTTCATATAAGGCACAATGAGTAAACAAGGTTTTCAGAGAGAGAAAAGTTGCTTATATATCATGGAGGATGAAGGATGGTATCAGTTACAAGAGGTGCAATCTGAAGGAGGTGAGATACACATAGATACATACTGGCGATGGTGTAGGTTATTCTAGTTCAGAGAGCATATGAGAAAAAGAAACATAGGCAGGAAAGAGCTAGAAGAGGACAGAGAACTGAATACAGTCCACATTTCTACATTCCAAGACAGGGAACTGTATGTTTCAGCAAGTTGTGGCATTTTATTGTATATTCCTTTTTGGGAATCACATAAAATTACTGATGGTTCTCCCAGGGTAGGTACTTGGAGAAGCCAATTGATTATGTGAGTTTAGTCTGTAAAAAGTCTATCTCTGCTCCTAGGTTAGAGTCACTGTCAACTAATCAATAAAACTTTCTCCTAATTCTAAGAGGACCCATTTTAAAAGATGGTCATTCATGACTTATCAATGGTTTCTAATTATCTAAATAAGTTATTATAAACTATGACTTTCGTGCTTACACATTAGCTTGTTTAGGGTTTCAAAAAACCAAACATTTTACAGAAAATAATATGCATTAACCTTTTTTTATAATCACAATGTAATTCAAAAATATCTGATTTATTCTGCTGATGAAGTCAACAGTTACTGTGAATACTGTGTTTTACTGACTATATTCATGATACAATAAAATGCTAAATTTCAGCTAGAGATAAGTGAAAATTATATGTGTATGGATATATACGTATATGTATATACATGTGTGTGTTTGTGTGTGTGTGTGTGTAGAGTGCTTTATACATAGTTGATGTTATCTATAAGGTGAGGTCACATACAAGAGAATGCAAGCAGTGTTAAGGGGTAGGGTGGACAACTGATGAGAAAACAGGGACCTCCGCCCCACAACCGTAAGGAACTAACCTCTGCCTACTGCTTGAATAAACTCTGAAGTACATTCTTTACCAGAATTTCCAGATAAGAGGTTAGACAGGCTGACCCCTTGATTTTAGCCTTTGTGATACCCTGAGCTTAAAACCTAGCTGAACTTGCCTCAACTTTTGACCTATAGGGCTGATGAGCTCGTGGCAATTTATTACACAGCAACAGAAAATGAATACAATGACAAACATAAAGGAATGTCATGGTGTATTAGGATAGGTAATACCACTTAAAATTATTCAAGTATACTGAATGATTGGTGTGGATCAGTGTTTCTCAAACTTTAATTGCTCCAGAATCTCCTGAGTAGATAGTTAACAATACAGATTCACTTGGGCACTAAAAACTTATAACTCAATAAAAATCAGAAATGCTGGTTTCTTTTATCTTGGTCAGGGGCAAGAGATCAAGAAGCAATCCTCTTAAAAGAGTTCTAGGGCCATTAATTAATGTAGATCATCTCCCACAACTAACTGGTTGAATATGGAACTGTGGGTAGTAACTGTTGATAACAAGAGAACTGAATATGACCGATAGCCCCCAAATCTGAGCTCAGTAAGATAGAATCTAAGCACATTTTAATGTCATTTAACAAATCTCTAGGAAATTTTCAGAAAAAAATACCAGCCAAATATTCTTTCCCTTAACAAAACTAATCAAAACTTCACAAAAAAAAACAGAGCCAGTTGGCTTCACTTTTTAAAAGACTCCTAAAAGGATATGTCTTTTCCCAAAGAGCTTATATCAATATGTACTGAATAACCAAAGATGTTATTTTTGGGAAAAGGATCACTTTGATTACCTTAATAAACTCTTAGGCAAGAAGGGCTTTACCAAGGTCACGAGTACATTTGCAAAATCAAGAAACTTTATCCTGCCCATAAACCAGAGCTGTGTGCCAACTACATGTTCACATGTGCTCAAATTATTGTCTGATTTTGCTTACATGGTAGGCAAAGAGTATTGTCCAGGAAAAACTGTCAAATTCTTCTAATTTTGTTCCCGGGGTCCCTCGTGTTCTTTTCCCTATTCTCATGGCAACTCCTCCAGCTATCTGTGTGCAAACGGGCTCTCCAAGTCATTTTACTGAGAAATAGATCCACAGATTGATTATCCCTTGACTGAAATTCCCCCACAGGAAAAGGCTACTTCAGCTAGACACTTGTAATTGAAACCTTTTATCTCTAATTGTGGAATGAAAGGCTTTTCTCTTGGTATTTTTAGCCATTAGCAAGCAGGTGAAGAAGTGTATTGTTGTTTTGAAAGTGTGTGTAGAGGAAGAAATCCTACAATTATCTAGACCTAATTCATTCCCAGGTTCTCAGAGTGACTTGGAGGCGAATGATTGGAGTGTCTGATCTGTGATGCTTTTGTTTAATCCTGCTGCTCTCAAAAATGTCCCTGTCCCTCCTGTAGTGGGTGGACCAGGACCACTCCCTGATGAAGCAGAAGCTTTCATGCCCAACCTCCTGAAATTCCAAGAAACTTGAGCCACCCAGCACTTCTGGGACTTGATAAGCAAATCCTATACTAAGAATTCTGAAAGGCTCCCCACACACTCCTTTCTCTTCTACATGGGTCACTTACTGGTTTGCTCTCAAGTCCATCTTCCCCTTTTCTTTGCAAACCATTTCCCAGATTTCCTTGATCTTGTTTTATGACTGGTTTAAACAATGGGAAGTACTGGCAGGGACAGGAGGGGAGAAGAAAATGCCTAAGTGTCCCCATTTCCCCACCCATACACAGTTCCCCTCTGATTCAGGAGAACTCTGTTTCTAACTTGTTTAAAGGGTGGGGAGTCTTCTCCACATCCCAGCTCCCACCAGGAAGCATCTTCCTGCCAGAAAGCATCCTATGCATGTCTGTTTACCAGCAGGTAGCTCTGGCTCTTGGCCTCTAGTAATGCCATCTGCTCCCCAGCTTTTACACTTCTAGCTCTAGCAGAGGCTTCCTTCTATTACTAATTCCTACACTGCTTTACACATTGCGAAGAATGCCTTATTTTAATTTTTTTCTAATGAATGCCATGGAATGAACAACATTTTCCAGATTGAATCACAACGAATAAAATTCACTTTACTTTGGCCTCAGGACTTCTGTTTTCTAGCACCTGTGATGTTTTTATAGTCAATATCTTGTGACTTTTTTCCTTCATAATGTCAATTCACTATTTGATATCCAAGAGATTTTTCACTAAGCTTTATTTCTACCTCTGGAGTTGAAATCCATCATTGTCTGTAACATTGATATCTATGAATTTATTGGCTATCTTGAAGGATTCAAGGTCATTAAGCATTTGTTGGCAATTATAAAGCATTATTATTTAGACACTTGTCAAGGTATTGGTATCTTTCTAATAAAGACTAAATTATTTTTATTGATTTAGACAAAGGATTCATCTGAGTAATGCCAGTTACTTTGACTCATTAAACATCTTAATTACATAAATCATTTTGGTAGTTATCTCCTTTACAATATTCAAAACAGACCTGGGCATAAAATAAGACTATCAGTTTTCCTATTTTATAGAGCTCAATGAAGAACTTAGTTGCTCGAGTCACCTTGACAGTGACAAACATAGGATTAGAAACTGACTTAATTCTAGACCAAATTTCTATTTAAATTGTACTGCTACACCTCAGCAGGAAACACATGTTCAGGTATTGTGAGGAAAAAAGCCTGAAAAAGACAAGTGCTTTGCTGTGGGGGAAAGAAAGGAGCTAACTTTCGATTTAGCAGGCTCTTAGAGACACTACCAAATTGAAGGGTGTGTATTCTGAGTTGCTCATTTTGCAGTACTTCGTAATATCAGGAATCACAGTGAACAGCCTGCTACCACCTTTCCCTCACTTAACAAAAGCCTTCTGCCCACCCTTCTTGTGATTAAGCATAAACGGAACAGCCATGATGTTTTTATAAACGCAGGTCAACTTTCAATCTCACCGTGATTATAAGAGTACAGGCTGACCAATGACATGATATTTACAACCAAAGACAATTCTGTTTGACATTCAGGGCTGAATGATATCAAATGACACTATTTTAGAAAACTTACTGAAATTTTGAATAAGCAGGAAAAAGTCAAAGAACTTACAATTACAAGAGATCAAAGAAAACCAACATTAACATCCATATTTAAAGGATATAGAAAATTAAAGCCCTCTTGTTGAAGGAGAACAGTAATAGATTTGTCACCTTTTTATTTAAAAAGTGATTTCATCTCACCACGAGGAAACTGAAATTTGTAACTATGTGTGGTGATGGGTATTAACTAGATTTACTGGTTAGCATTTCACAACCTATACATCTATTAAATCATTATGTTGTACATCTGACATTAATAAAAGGTTGTATGTCAATAATATCGCAATTGAAGAAAATAAAGGAGTTATCCTCAGACCGCAGTTAAGATCCATGCAAATCACCATGAAGCCATGGGCCCTACAGCCACCTCAGCAAGGTAAAGCTCTGATACCACTTATATTCCCACCATCACCCTGGATCACTAGAGTCTGGGTGAAGGACAGACAAGGGCCAATGGTCACACTCATGGGAAAGGGTATGAAACCTGGATGTCATGAATGGCTTCACTGTTATAAATGAGTATTCAGTAAGCACATACTCTGTTTTTACTGTGAGTAAAAACTAAGGAAATGAGAAGGGGAGAAAGACCTACCAACCCAACTCTAAAATAAACTTCTTTGTAAAAATAGCAGACACTGTGCTTGCAATGTAGAGAATAAACTGTAAGTCAGAGACATTTATAATAAAAAGTTCTACTTTCATAACAGCAGAATCCTAGAGTGCTCATCAAGAGTTCATAATGTATTCAGACATTTGTCACCACCCAGGTGGCACTAGTGGCAAAGAGCCCGCCTGCCAATGCAGGAGATATAAGAGACATAGGTTCAGTCCCTGGGTTGGGAAGATTCCCTGGAGGAGGGCACAGCAATCCACTCCAGTAGTCTTGCCTGGAGAATCCCATGGACAGAGGAGCCTGGTGGGCTACAGTCCAAAGGGTCGCACAGAGTCGGATGTGACTGAAGCGACTTAGCACACACGCATGGGAATAAAATGGTGAGACATTTTCAGCAACAGACATAGCACTTGCTTTGGTTGTATTAATTCAGTAACTTAACAAATAGTAAAGATAGAAGTGTCATTTCCACATTTTGCATTTCTATCTCACACTCAAACTCACTATACTTGAATCAATCTAAAGCTTTAATTTTGTTAATCCTGAATTAAATAACCAAAGGTTAGTTTGAGCACTGATTTTGGGGGAAAAGGAAGCTCATGGTTCAAGAAAACCATGAAAGCACTCAAAATATTGAGTTTGAAACAAAGCAAACTCTTTCAAGTCATAGATGGTTGAGGGACTGACTCTAATTGAGCAGGCTGGGCAACATCAGTGCAGCCATCATATCCTAAATTCTCCTCTAGAGTACAGGCTCTCCCAGACCCATCCCTACCAACACCCATGGAACAACGTTTGAAGCAAGGTCAACTGGTTTTAAAAAATGGTTGGAAGATCACAAAAGTCATGCTCTCTGCAGTGGAGCCTACTGAGTTCATTTCTCAAGCAAAAGCTGGAACCAGCATTCTAAACTAATTTCTCCAGGAACCAATGACCAGCCAGGGTCGTGTTCGCTTTTTCTGCTGAGATTAATTGCTTTATTTTGGAAGATATTGCCCAGATCAGGAAAAAAAGATAATTTTCATAACTGACCTAATTTATTCTTTTTAGGGACCCGGTGAATCAAAGCTGATAGGCATTATTTGCCTCGTTTTACCAACATGAAAATAGATGAGTCTTGAAAATATCCTGTGCTTCTCAGTTAGCAGAGCTAATGAATGACAAAGCTGACACTCAATGGCAGATGTCACATCCAGCCCTTGTAAACCAGTGTCCCCTACTGGTTCTCAGGCAAGGCAGGCTTTAGAGAGGGTTTCAGTATGAGTATGAGGATTAGCAAACTAAAGAGGAAGAGAAGGAGCGGGAGGAGGAGGAAGACAACATGAAGACAGCTTGGAACAAGCCCTAAGACGGGGAGCCATCCAGTAGGCAGGAGAAGAGGTATTTGGTGAAGAACACTGAGGCCAGGAATCATGGAATTAGGAAGAAATATCATAGGATGCGTCAGGAATTAGGGGAAATAAAGTGATGGTTAGAGTGTTCGTGTAGGGGGTACTGAAGTTGCAGAAATGCCCTCCAAGAACACATCTTCTTCCTCTTGCTCTGAAATCTACTAAATTACAAATCTACTAAATTACAAAAATGAAAGGCTAAGCTTTTTTCTTCACTGTGTACCCTGAAGGTAGCATTATGACTTGTGTGGAGTGGATATTCAACAAATGCCTAAAGAATTACATTGATTCCAAGCCATATTGATTCTATTTTCTCAACTCTTGATTTTCCTAGTTAAAAAATTTTATATATATATACTAACTTTTCACACAGGGAAGTCATTTTTCCCAAATGTTTGAGAACCTTGCTTTAATATTCCTTTGCATAAAGTAGTATATATGCTGCTAAGTCGTTTCAGTCGTGTCCGACTCTGTGCGACCCCACGGATGGCAGCTCACCAGGCTCTGCCGTCCCTAGGATTCTCCAGGCAAGAATACTGGAGTGGGCTGCCATTTCCTTCTCCAGTGCATGTAGTATATATAGCAAGTCATCAATTAGAAATACAGTATTTTTTAAAAGTCAATGGAAGAAAACATTCAAGTTTTGCTGATGTTTTATTTATTATAGTAAAAGGAATGGCAAAAAGTAATCTTAGAGTGAGTTTGAGAAAAATAAAAATGACTAAGAATGAAAAGTATTCTCAGGCAATAAATATTCTTCCTATAGCAGTGGTATATATGTTCATTTCGATTAATACTATTTCTATCATGATAAATCACTGAACTCTCTACAAATCAAAAATTAAAAAAAAAATCTGCCTTGGTTGACCATTTAAAAAAATTTCTTTAAGTTTCTGTACTCACTGTATTCACTTAAACTCTGCAATATAAAATAAGAGCTCTTACAAAGTGATTATTTCTAATTAACCAAGAGTTGTTCAAAATATACTCCTCCCCACCACACCCCCATGCTACTATACCAACATTACATAACCATGGCCATCTATAAAATCATCCTTTGAAAAAGTGCAAAGGATGATTTGATCCAAAGTGGATTCTGGTTTGAAAGCCTTGAGTTTCTTGACTTAAGCCAGAGATAAGACATTTACTGAGTTGAATGGCCTGTTTTGGAGGGTGTTCATTGCTGATGGCTCCTTTTCATGATTCTTTCTCAGTGACTCTCCATTCAAAGAAACCAAACTGGACAATGGATATATCATTTTAGTGTATGGATGTCCTCTCTATATGCCTTCTGGAACAAATAAACCTGCCAACAGCCTATATAGCCTTGGTAGTCACATGACCTCCCAGGTCAATACAGCCAAGGCAGGCACCTGACCAAAGGGCCACCAAACTATACAAGGTCAGAACAACCACCAATGTGGTCAAACCAGAAAGGTGAATTAGGCCAAAAAGGTTCCATCTCTTAGATTAAGCTACCTCCTCTCTCCTCATTGTGTGACCTAGTGATGAGCAGCATCAAAATCACCTGTGTACTTGTTAGAAACACAATCTCAGGTGTAACCCCAAACCTACTGGATCAGAATCTGCATTTTAACAAGACTCCCAGTATATCCACGTGCATAATAAAATCTCAAAAGCCCAAACTCCTAACTGGTTTAGCAGGCACAACTGAGGCAGAGTCACAAGGAAACACTTGGCTAAAGAGTTTACAAGAGTCCATGTTCAAGCAAAATTCAGCAGAGGAAGCCAGAGTGTGGGGGGGAAAGAGCAACACGAGAAAAGGCACCTAATAGAGGGACTATGTGGCAGGTTGGCCTCACGAGGTATCAGCATAATTATTAACCATTCCCCTTTCTGACTCTCAAATTATTTTCCAGGTAGCTCAGTGGTAAAGAATCTGCCTGCAATGCACAAGTGGGTTTGATCCCTGGGTTGGGAAGTTCCCCTGAAGGAGGAAATGGCAACCCACTCCAGGATTCTTGCCTGGAAAATCCCATGGACAGAAGAGCCTGGAGGGCTACAGTCCATAGGGTTGCAAAGAGTCAGACACGACTGAGCACGCATGCACGCATATACCCTTAAATATGTTCCAGTTTGAGCAACAGATTACATGATAACCTTGTATCTAACTCAGTAAGGTCAAAGTTAACTCACAGCCTGGTTGTTCTACACTCCTGTTCTTGGATTCCTTAAATCACTATCTCCCGTATTGTGACACACCATTTTTACAAACAATGACTACCCTCATTATCTGAAGCAACTGCTGCAAATAAGTTCTCTGTATAACTAGTGCCTACTATGTATCATGAAAAATAATTTTAAAATATGTACTGGGAATTTAATTTCTATCTAATCTTCAAAGCAGGCCCAGGTAATCTAATGTTACCAGGGCATATTCTGGGATCGTAATTAAATGACTTCCTCAAAGTCCCACAGGTGCCCAGGCCTAATTCACATTCAGGGAAGCTGGTTTCATGGTCCTTATCTTTTCCCTTCCACCCCACACCTCTCCAGGAGACAATCTCATGTCACCTAATTCTTCTGGTAAAGCTGAAAACCCCAGCCGTGAAAAGAAAGCACACCAGGCATGGCTCTCTCTGAAGGCACAGAAACATTTTGTTTCAAGGATGCTATCCCTCTCTATTTTTCTGACAAAATGCTTGAGTGTTTTATACATATGAATTCAGCGTTATTTTTCAGACTAAACAAAACCAAGACAGTTTTTTTTTTTTATTTTACTCTATTTAAATGTTTTTTCTTTTTTTTCTGAAAAAATATACCTTTTTCTTACAGGCAACAAGGTATAATAACTAATTTCTAATATTAAGTATAGTGACATAACAACCTAAAATTAATGAATTAAGCCAGGACAACGTTTCACATTTATTCAACATGCAGATCACTTCAGGTATTATTTACAACTGTTATTAAGTGGTGCAAAATGTATTATTAGTGAATGATTTCATGCCTCAAGAAATATATTTTCTCCTTTTTTCCCCCTAATATGAATAATATCTTAAAGGCAAAGGAAAGTAATGGTTTATGTAAAATTCCAGTTTGCTCACATTTTCTACCATTAAGAGAAAGGTATTATGGCATTTGTATTTACTCTCTTAATAATAAAAACTTTGAATTTCAACTTTTACATGCTTCACCTTTTTTTTTTTTGGCTGCACCATGTGGTCTGTGGGGTGTTAGTTCCCTGATCAAGGATCAAACCTGCACCCTCTACAGCAGAAGCATGGAGTCTTAGCCATTGGACCCCAGGGAAATCCCTACATCCCTACATGCTTCATCTTCAAAAGAAAAAAAACAAAAGAGAGAGATAATATATGCTTCATCTTAATATTACCTCTTTTTAAAAAGAATGCATGAAGAACAATGCATTCTAAGATAGTGCATCCTAGGTTACATATCCAGAGAATTCTAAGTTCCAATTCCCTTACTACTTTGGTTATTTTTCCTTTTAGAGGTGGTAAGAGGGAAAGGAAGGCAGGGATATGGTTGGGTGCAAGGCACAATGCTTGCCACATAGCAGTGGCTAAGTAAGTTGTAAATCACCCAGTAGATGGATGAAAGGAAAGAAGGTAAGGGGAGGAAGGAAAGAAGGAAGAAGAGAAAAAATAAGGTAGGGACATGCTCCTTGATAATCAAAAAGAGGATACTATAGTTTCAAAAATCAGGATATTGAAATAGTTCTGTTTTTGCTGACTATGACTGATAATTAGATAATAATTCATTCTACTGAATTAACTGATAAAGTTTCTCTGATATACGAATTAGAGTAGGTGAAAAACAAATGAAAGATGAAGAAGGACAGTCCAGAGAGTAAGTCACGGCAAGGGAGGGGAGAGAGGAGAGGAGAGATGAATTGGTATGGAAGAGGCAGGGAAGGGTGGACAGGAGGGGGAAGGCAGGAGATAACGGGGAGGGGAGGAGAGAGAAGGGGAATGATTGAGAAGGAGCACTTACTTTGATATGAATGACATAATCACTTAGTCAGGGTTGTCTGATTATTACATGTCTCCCCCAGGACCCCAAGCTCTGTCAGAGCAGGGACTAGGTTACTTTCACTCTCTGCTGTATCTATCATTGCTCCTGAGCCCAAGTGCCCTGCTTCTCTGTGGTAAGAATTCTTTTATCTGTGATAAAGAAATGGGTCCTTTTATATCTAATCTCTCATGGACAGATAATTTGCAAAATTAAAAAAACTTGAAACATACAAAATACAAACCCATTTGAGAGTGAAAGTCGCTCAGTTGTGTCCAACTCTTTGTGACCCCATGGTCCATGGAATTCTCCAGGCCTGAATGCTGGAGTGGGTAGCCTTTCCCTCCTCCAGGGGATCTTCCCAACCCAGGGATCAAACCCAAGTCTCCGGCATTGCAGGTGGATTCTTTACCAGCTGAGCCACAAGGGAAGCCCAAGAATACTGGAGTGGGTAGCCTATCCCTTTGGGCCAGTAACAGTTTGAAGACCAACACTGGCCCCTAACAGCTCCTTGAAGATCTTGACTTGGTAGAAGCTCATTAAAATTTAGTAAAATATATAAACATTATATACATCAGAACATCAGTGGTTCAGCAGTTATATCATGGTTTCTGTGAAATTTGATCTATTTATTTTCCTTATTTTTATTGCGACCACAATTCTGGGGGAAAACAGTGACTATGACCCCGATTTAAGTAGCTACACTGACGACAAAGGACAGGCTCCTTTACTGATGGCCCCGCACTGAGTAGCAGAACAGAAGGGGAATCGGGTCTCTTGACTCTCAGGCCACCACTTTTTCCCACAGGCCTGGGTGTTTCCATTTTTCTGCCTTCAAACTGTACACGTGGCATTAATTAGAGAGCTGTAAACACTTTCATTTTCACTTTTGGCTAGTGAACTCAGTGAATCTCGAATTTACACATTTCAGCTCTAGAGACATTTGCAGACCAATATTTTAAGAGCTAGTCTTGAATCTGGGTTAGCCTGTCTTTTGGTATCTGTAATATTAAGGTGTGTAGTTCATTGCCATTTCAGCAGAGACCCTGCCACGATTGATGAATGGTTCCCCAAAGATGTCTGTGGTCTATCCATCCACTTTGCTCTGGTCTGTAAATTGTTACGTCTTTGATAGCAAGAGCTGGTATAAAATAGCTCATATAACAATATGCAGACAATGACAATCTTAGCAAGTCCCTGGGCAAAATGTTCTTTCCAACTACTGATTCAAAATAATGATAAAAATGAAAAACACCTACATTCAAAATCTTAGCTACCATTTTTTTTAAAAGGGATATATCTATTGATTTATTGTTTATCCATTTATCTTGCTGGAAAAGTACATAGAAAATTATTCCCCCCAAATTATAGCCATTAGGAGTACAGTAGGTTGGGAGTGGAAGACTGTGGGACTCTAGCATTTGCTTTATAATTTTTGTACTTTTGGAAATCTTTCTCATGGATATATGTTTTGAATATGTAATTAATAATTTGTGATACAAGTGATTCTAGAAAGTCTAAATGTTTTATTCATAAATATGCATTTTAAGACAAATGTGTAATATTATCTTTTCTGCTCTATAACATGCAGAGTTGGTTCTTAGCCCGTTAGCAGACAGATGAGTAAACTACACTGGAGGTACAGAGCGGAGAAGGAAATATGTACAAAGCCAAAGTCTGTATGTTTCCCACTTTCCTATGCTGCCAGGCAACAAAAAAATGAATATTTTGAATCATTTAATGGAATCTGCTTTTGTTTCTAACTTAGGAAACATGGAGTAATCTGCTTTTGTTTCTAACTTAGGAAACATGGAGTGGATAAACAACAAAAGAAAATGTATCTGACATGCACCAGTGACAATGACACAACCCAGAATTCTGTTTCAAAATTGTTCATAGGAGTTTGGTCAGAAATATATTTTATAAATTAAATATAATACTGAGTTTTCCCTCTGTTACTGTAAAATTTCTAAAAAGGATGCATGTGGGTGCAGAGACCATGTTGGCTTGGAAAGGATCACGTACCAACCTGGTTACATGTGGTTAACTTCATCAGACACCCAAAACTATTCTAGGATGGAAAAAGCATAATGAAATAGTTGCCAGAATATATATCTAATTATCTATCACCTAATCCCGGAGCTTGCTCAAATTCATGTGCATCGAGTCGGTGATGCCATCCAACCATCTCATCCTCTGCTGTTCCCTTCTCCTCCCACCTTCAATCTTCCCTAGCATCAAAGCCTTTTCCAACGAGTCAGTTCTTCACATCAGGTGGTCAAAGTATTAGAGCTTCAGCATCAGTCTTTCCAATGAATATTCAGGACTGATTTCCTTTGGGATGGACTGGTTGGATCTATCTTCAGTCCAAGGGATTCTCAAGAATCTTCTCCAACACGACAGTTCAAAAGCATCAATTCTTTGGCACTCAGCTTTCTTTCTGGTCTAACTCTCACATTCATACATGAATACTGGAAAAACCATAGCTTTGATTAGGTGGACTTTGTTGGCAAAGTGATGTCTCTGGTATTTAACATGTTTTCTAGGTTGGTCATATCTTTTCCTCTGAGGAGCAAGCATCTTTTAACTTCATGGCTGTAGTCGCCATCTGCAGTGGTTTTAGAGCCCAAGAAGATAAAGGCTCTCACTGTTTCCATTGTTTCCCCATCTATTTGCCATGAAGTGATGGGATTGGATGCCATGATCTTACTTTTCTGAATGCTGAGTTTTAAGCCAAATTTTTCACTCTCCTCTTTCAATTTCATCAAGAAGCTCTTTAGTTCCTCTTCACTTTCTGCCATAAGGGTAGTGACATCTGCATATCTGAGGTTATTGATATTTCTCCCAGCAATCTGGATTCCAGCTTGTGCTTCATCCAGCCCGACATTTCACAAGATGTACTCTGCAGAGAAGCTAAATAAGCAGGGTGACAATATACAGCCTTGACATACTCCTTTCCCAATTTGGAACCACTCTGTTGTTCCATGTCTGGTTCTAACTGTTGCTTCTTGACCTGCAATCAGATTTCTCAGGAGCCAGGTAAGGTGGTCTGGTATTACATCTCTTTAAGAATTTTCCACAGATTGTTGTGATTCATACAGTCAAAGGCTTTAGCGTATTCAATGAAGCATAGTAGATATATTTCGAATTCTCTTGCTTTTTTGATGATCCAACAGATGATGTCAATTTGATCTCTGGTTCCTCTGCCTTTTCTAAATCCAGCTTGAATATCTGGGAATTCTTGGTTCATGCAGTGTTGAAGCCTAGCTTGAAGAATTTTCAGCATTACTTTGCTAACGTGAGAAGAGTGCAATGGCGTAGTAGTTTAAGCATTCTTTGGCATTGCCTTTCTTTGGGATTGGAACAAAAACTGACCTTTTCCAGTCCTGTGGCCACTGCTGAATTTTCCAAATTTGCTGGCATATTGAGTGCAGCACTTTTACAGCATCATCTTTTAGCATTTGAAATAGCTCAACTGGAATTCCATTACCTCCACTAGCATTGTTTGCAGTGATCCTTCACTAAAGCCCACTTGACTTCACATTCTAGGATGTCTGGCTCTAGGTGAATGATCACACTATTATGGTTATCTGGACCATTAAAATCTTTCTTCGTATAGTTCTTCCGTGTATTCTTGCCACCTCTTCTTAATATCTTCTGCTTCTGTTAAGTCCATAACTTTTCTGTCTTTTATTTTGACCATCTTTGTATGAAATGTTACCTTGGTATCTCTAATTATCTTGAAGAGATCTCTAGTCTTTCCCAATGTATTGTTTTCTTTTACTTCTTTGCACTGATCACTTAGGAAGGCTTTCTTATCCTTCCTTGCTATTCTTTGGTGCTATTCTCTGCATTCAGATGGATATATCTTTCCTTTTCTGCTTTGCCTTTTGCTTCTCTTGTTCCCTCAGCTATTTGTAAGGCTTGCTCAGACAACCATTTTGCCTTTTTTGTATTTATTTTTCTTGAGGATGGTTTTGATCACAGCCTCCTGTACAATGTTAAAAACCTCCATAGTAATTAATTAATGTTAAATGAACAGGTTAAAATTCTAAGCTCTATGGAAATCTTAGGAACTTGGGAATGATGTAGGGTGGATTTATAATAAATTTAAATAAATTTAATAAAATAAATAAAAATAAATTTAATTAAATAAATTTATAATAAATTTAAATAAATAGGAAAAATCACATTTTGAGACTATTTTATGAGGACTCATAAGAAACAATAAACAGAAATTCACATTTTTTAGCCTTTTCCCCTATATTCTCCACTATGAAGAATTGCAAACAGAAGAAAGGACTGAAATCGAAGATTACTGATGTTCTTTATTTGGCAGATGGTAAGAGAAGCACATGCCTCCCTTCCTGGTATGGGTAATAGTCATCCCTTGAGATCTTATTAGCTACAGTGAAAAAAAAAATTAGTTATCACCTTTAAATTTCCTACTTGCTTAAAGGAATTTCCAGAAAGAGGATAGAGATATGCAGCATTCTCTAATAAAGTCATGGCTTCTGGGATTTTCTAAATTTTGAAACCTCTTTCCAACTATTAGAAAAGAATTATATGTAATTTTCACTTTTTTCCTTATTTTTTTAACTAATAGGGGTGACCATTATCAGACAAGGTTGGAAGACATTGACAGTATCTCCTGATCTCACACTCAGTCACTCAGCGTGTCCGACTCTTTGCAACCCCACGGACGGTCGCCCGCTAGGCTCCCCTGTCCATGGGATTTCCCAGGCAAGAATACTGGAGTGGGTAGCCATTTCCTTCTCCAGAGGATCTTCCTGATTCCGGGATCGAATTCACATCTCCTGTGTCAGCATTACAGGTGGATTCTTTACCTGTTGAGGCATCAATGAAAGCTCATTTCTTATTCTCCTTTTAAAATCTACATCAGGTTTTTTCCACAAAGCGTTGTATTAGCTATAGTATAATGTCTATTGCTGTTCTTAAATTTACTATACAGGGCTAAACTTTATAGCCCTATAGTTAGCTTTTACTAAAAGGTATGACATATCAGTGATTCTGTCACAGATAGTTTTCAAAGAGGTTTTGAAACAAAGAGGTTCTGTTGCATGAAGTTTTGTATGTGATTTAAACATATAGAATCAGGCTGCAGGACAGTATTATACATAGACATGCTTTCTTAGCATATTAAAAAGAAGAGATACCATTTTTCTGACAAAGGTCCATCTACTCAAAGACATGGTTTATCCAGTAGTCATGTACAGATACGATAGTTGGACCATAAGGAAGGCTGAACCCTGAAGGACTGATGTTTTTGAATTGTGCTGGAGAAGACTCTTGAGAGCCTCTTGGACAGCAAGGAGATCAAATCAGTCAATTTTAAAGGAAATCAATCCTAAATATTCATTTAGGATTTAGGAAGGACTGATGCTGAAGCTCCAATAATTTGGCCACCTGATATGAAGAGCTGACTCAATGGAAAAGAACTCTGATGCTGGGAAAGATTGAGGGCAGGAGGAGAAGCGGACGACAGAGGATGAGATGGTTGGACAGCATCACCGACTTAATGGACATGAGGTTGAGCAAACTCTGGGAGACAGTGAAGGACAAGGAAGCCTGCCAGTCCATGGGTCGCAAAGTGTCAGACATGACTTAGGGTCAAAACAACAAAAACAGTGTGTGCGTGTGTGTGAGAGAGAGAGAAAGAGAGAGAGAGATCCCTTCCCTTGAGCCTCACTTTAAAAACTGAAAAGCTCGCAAGACCTCTCTCCTAACAAGCCCCTTTCTCTCAGCAGGTATGAGAAAGAAAACTGGTCCAGAAAACCGGATCCTGTTTTCTAAAGTTTAAAGGAACATCTCCACCATTTTCGATCCCAATTGTTATGAAAACAAGTGCATTCACAGTGAAGGGCAGATGTTGGAAAAGCTGTCTATGGATCTTTCATTAAAAGTCTCCAAAGTTTGAGGCAAAGTGAAAGAAGAGGTAGCACAAATATTCAGACTGTTTATGAAACAAAAAAATAAGAAAGAGAAAGAAAAGGAAAGAAAATCCAGAGCAGTAATTGAGACTTAAATCGATAGATTAGGATTGGGAGTGATTGCTATCATACATTAAGCACTAAGTGCAGTTTCTTTTTAGTAGTCAATCTTCGATCCCTCCAACAATTCCATGAAATAGTTATTATAGCGAAAACTATCAGCTAAAGAAAAAGTGTATCTACTAAGGCCTTCCGAGATGACCACCTCCAACTTGTTGCCACTTACTCCTTTCTGTTAGCACCTGTACTAACCTGTATCACAGCATTTTTTCATACTTGGACAATAGGTAGAATAATATTGTAGTTAAGAGTATGGGTTTCCTCAATTCGCCTAATTCTCTCCTTCCCCATCTAGATCCACAAGTTTGTTTTCTACATCTGTGCCTTTATTCTTGCATTGGAAATGGGTTCATCTGTATGATTTTCTAGATTCCATATATTAATACATGTGCATATTCAGTGCAGCACTTTCACAGCATCATCTTTTAGGATTTGAAATAGCTCAACTGGAATTTTATCACCTCCACCAGCTTTGTTCAAAGTGATGCTTCCTAAGGCTCACTTGACTTCGCACTCCAGGATGTCTGGCTCTAGGTGAGTGATCACACCATTGTGGTTATCTGGGTGATGAAGATCTTTTTTGTATAGTCCTTCTGTGTATTCTTGCCACCTCTTTTTAGTATCTTCTGCTTCTGTTAGGTCCATACCATTTCTGGCCTTTATTGTGCCCATTATTGCATGAATTTTTTCCTTGGTATCTGTAATTTTCTTGAAGTGATCTCTAGTCTTGCCCATTTTATTGTTTTCCTCTATTTCTTTGCATTGATCATTGAGGAAGGTTTTCTTATCTCTCCTTGTTGTTCTTTGGAACTCTACATTCAAATGGGTATATCTCCTTTTCTCCTTTGCCTTTCACGTTTCAAATCCTAAAAGATGACGCTGTGCAAGTGCTGCACTCAATATGCCAGCAAAGTTGGAAAACTCAGCAGTGGCCACAGGACTGGAAAAGGTCAGTTTTCATTTCAATCCTAAAGAAAGGCAATGCCAAAGAATGTTCAAACTACAGCACAATTGCACTCATCTCACACACTAGGAAAGTAATGATCAAAATTCTCCAAGCCAGGCTTCAATAGTACGTGAACCGTGAGCTTCCAGATGTTCAAGCTGGATTTAGAAAAAGCAGAGGAACCAGAGATCAAATTGTCAACATTTGCTGGATCACCGAAAAAGCAAGAGAGTTCCAGAAAAACATCGACTTCTGCTTTATTGACTATGCCAAAGCCTTTGTGTGGATCACAACAAACTGTGGAAAATTTTTAGAGATGGGAATACCAGACCACCTGACCTGCCTCTTGAGAAATCTGTATGCAGGTCAGGAAGCAACAGTTAGAACTGGACATGGAACAACAGACTGGTTCCAAATAGGGAAAGGAATACGTTGAGGCTGTATATTGTCACCCTGCTTATTTAACTTATATGCAGAGTACATCATGAGAAATGCTGGGCTAGAAGAAGCGCAAGCTGGAATCAAGATTGCCAGGAGAAATATCCATAACCTCAGATATGCAGATGACACCACCCTTATGGCAGAAAGAGAAGAATAACTAAAGAGCCTCTTGATGAAAGTGAAAGAAAAGAGTGAAAAACTTGGCTTAAAACTCAACATTCAGAATACTAAGATCATGGCATCCAGTCCCATCACTTCATGGCAAATAGATGGGGGAACAATGGAAATAGTGGCAGATTTTATTTTAGGGGGCTCCAAAATCACTGCAGATGGTGACTGCAGCCATGAAATTAAAAGACGCTTTCTCCCTGGAAGAATAGTTATGACCAACTTTGACAGCATATTAAAAAGCAGAGACATTACTTTGACAACAAAGGTCTGTCTATTCCAAGCCATGGTTTTTCCAGTAGTCATGTATGGATGAGAGTTGGATTATAAAGAAAGCTGACTGCCAAAGAATTGATGCTTTTGAGCTGTGGTGTTTAAGAAGACTCTTGAGGGTCCCTTGGACTACAAGGAGATCAAACCAGTCCATCCTAAAGGAAATCAGTTCTGAATATTCTTTGGACGGACTGATGCTGAAGCTGAAGCTCCGATACTTTAGCCAACAGACGTGAAGTGTTGACTCATTGGAGAAGACCCTGTTGCTGGGAAAGATTGAAGGCGGAAGGAGAAGGGGACGACAGAGGATGAGATGGTTGGATGACATCACAGACTCAATGGACATGAGTTTGAGTAAACTCCGGGAGTTGGTGATGGACAGGGAGGCCTGGGGTGCTGCAGTGCATGGGGTTGCAAAGAGTGGGACACAACTAAGCGACTGAATGAACTGAACATGAACACTATAATGGCAGAAAGCAAAGAAGTAAAAGCCACTTGGTGAGGGTAAAAGAGAAGAGTGAAAAGGCTGGCTTGAAGTTCAATATTCAAAAAACTAAGATCACAGCATCCAGTCCCAATCTCTTTATGACAAATAGATCGGGGAAAAGTGGAAACAGTGACAGATTTTATTTTCTTGGGCTCCAAAATCACTGCAGATGGTGACTGCCACCATGAAATTAAAGGAAGCTTACCACTTGGAAGAAAAGCTATGACAAACCTAGACAGTGTATTAAAAAGCAGAGACATCACTTTGATGACAAAGGTCCAGATAGTCAAAGCTACAGTTTTTCCAGTAGTCATGTACGGATCTGGGGGTTGGACCATAAAGAAGGCTGAGCATCAAAGAATTTATGGTTTTGAACTGGGGTGCTGGAGAAGACTCTTGAAAGTCCGTTGGACAGCAAGGAGATCAAACCAATCAATCCTAAAGGAAATCAACTCTGAGTTTTCATTGGAAGGACTGATGCTGAAGATGAAGCTCCAATACTTTGGACACCTGATATGAAGAGTTCACTCATTGGGAAAGATCCTGATGCTGGAAAGATTGAGGGCAAGAGGAGATGGAAGTGGCAGCATTTGATATAGTTTGATAGGATCACTTTCTCAATGGACATGAGTTTGAGAAAACTGGGAAATAGTGAAGGACAGGGAAACCTGGCATGCAGCAGTCCATAGGGTTGCAAAAAGTCAGACATGACTTAGTGATTGAACAGTAACAACAAATTCAGTAAGTCAGAAAGAAAAATACCAATACAGTATATTAACACATATATATGGAATTTAGAGAGATGGTAACAATGACCCTATATGCGAAACAGCAAAAGAGACACATATGTAAAGAACAGACTTTTGGACTCTGTGGGAGAAGGCGAGGGTGGGATGATTTGAGAGAATAGCATTGAAACACGTATATTATCATATGTGAAATAGATCGTCAGTCTAGGTTCGATGCGTGAGACAGGGTGCTCAGGGCTGGTGCACTGAGATGACCCTGAGGGATGGGATGGGGAGGGAGGTGGGAGGGAAGGTCAGGATGGGGAACACATGTACACCCATGGCTGATTCATGTCAATGTATGGCAAAAAACACCACAATATTGTAAAGCAATTAGCCTCCAATTAAATTTTTTTAAAAAAATCACTCAAAAAACCCCACAAAACCAATAACAACTTCAATCTTAAGTAACTACTATCATTTATGAAACACTAAAGGTGATGCAAGTGTTTTTACATTAATGTTATCTCTTTTGATTCTCAAAACAATCCCATGAAATAGCTACTATGGGGAATAATTGGACTGGACTGTGTCCAACAGTCCGCTAACTTATAACACAAGGCTTTATTGTACATACAGAAACCCAAGCCAAGACAATACAAATAATTGTTTCCTCATCATCGCCTCTCCATGGCATATCCAAAGACAGGTTTCTACAATGTCTCATTTAAGAAATAAGAATGTGAGATAGAGTGAACTGGAATAATCCTCTGCTATCCATTACACAACTTTAAGAATATTCCTTGACCTCTAAGGTTAACTCTCCTCATTCATAAAACCAGGACATGACAGTAATTAATGTGTCTGGCAGTATTTTAATAATTAAATGAGATAATGTGTGTAAAAAGGTATCAGGATACAATAATGAACTTTCTTTGAGGAGAGATGTGGCTTCTTCCCCTGAACCCTTCCTTAGGGCATTTTCTTCAAAATATATGGGTGTGATAAGAGGACCAATCTTTTGATTTCTCATGTAAGAGTGAGACTTCTGACCCGTCAAACTGTAAATGCATGTCTCCAGAATTAGTTCAGATCTTTCTTTCAAAGACAAAAAGGAGATAATCACAGATGTATCTATTTGTCTCACAAAGAGATAAATAATTTGGAATTGTTTTTTATTCTACTTTACTGTATAAATATGTGTGAAATTCTGTCCAGACTCTGGAGTTACTTTCATGTCACCTTACATCCTTACTCTATAACCAATTGTGTTTTCTCTCTTACTTTTATGTAGGTATAGAAGGGTCTTTGAGCTTCCCAGGTGGCTCAGTGGTAATGACTCCATCTGCCAATGCAAGGAGATGGAGGTTTGATCCCTGGGTTGGCAAGATCCACTGGAGAAGGCAGTGGCAACCCACTCCAGTATGCTCGCCTGAAACATTCCATAGACAGTCCTGGCTGGCTACAGTCTCTAGAGTTGCAAAGAGTCAGATACAAAGAACATGCATGCAGATGGGCCTTTTGGGGGGCAAGATTGTTATTTCCCCAATAATTATACACCTAAAGTATCCAAAATGTTCATTGTTGAGGCTGTTATTGTAATTATTATAATTATTATCATTTCAGGGCTATAATAATAGAAAATTCTTCCAGTTACCTGGATAAAAAGACAATATAAAATATATTTGTCCCTAGCTAATTGTGTAAGCTACAGAAGTGGTTTTCTCAAAAATTCAACTGAATATATACTTTTTTCCTTTGCACTGAACTTATCATATATTAAGGCCAAGAACAGAGTACAAAGTTCCCTAGTTGGAAACTATCCCTATTTAGATTTTAGAATTGTCCAACTCTAGTAACCAAAATTAAACTTCTTTTTGATCACACTAAAAAGCTGTTCTTCAAAAGAAAAATACATGTCAAGCTCTCACATGCTCTAATTGCTATATACAACTATTAAAGAGAAAACAAAATACAGAGAGTAGTAAAATAAATGCTAAGATGCTATGAAATGTCATGTAGTAATGTGACCTTCTAAGAGAAACTACATTATGAGTAAGATAACTACTATAATTAAATTCAGTATTGTTTTTAAGGCTTATCTATCAAACAAGATAGCCAAAGTCAAACTCATAGCTGCCTCCATTACCACCACCACTCTCCTCATAAACCCCCTCTTCCTATTATCTTTCCCTACATCTAGTAATGGCACCAATGGGTTTGGGGTTTGACGGTTCTTCAGTGCTATCCAGTCGTGGGGCAAGTCTATCCTCCACTTGTTTTATCACACCGCTTACCACAAGATATTTTGATTTTCTATCTTTCAGTCATTCCCACCAGACTGTTTTTATGAATGCCTGAACTTTTGCATTTTGCTCTATAATTCCTACCATCTGTCTTGTCGCCTGTCACTTGGCAGAGGTCAAATAAACCTTGGTTGTATAAATTAACACATGAAATTCCATAGACTACATGTCTATAATTCTTTCTCATCTTTTCCCTGTTCTTAATTCTCAGTACTTGTATGCTACCCTAGGCTCTCTATCCTATTCACATCCCTGGAGTATTGCCCAGACCATCTATACATCCTACCCCACATGTGTAAGATACATCTTCACATAGAACTGCTCCTCTTTTTCATTCTGGTTCACAGATACTCATTGGTCCCATCAGCCCTTAAAAGTTTTAAGTGTTAGTCACTCATTGTGCCTGATTCTTTATGACCCCATGAACTCCAGCTCTGCGAGGCTCCTCTGTCCATGGAATTCTCCAGTCAAGAATACTGGAGTGGGTTTCCTTTTCCTTCTCCAGGGGATCTTCCCTACCCAGGGATGGAACCTGGGTCTCCTGCACTGAAGGCAGATTCTTTACCATCTGAGCTACCAGGAAAGCCCTCAAAAGTATATATCATCAAGAGCACAAAGCCCAGGCTAATGTTCTGGTCTTTCTACAACCTGATTTCAACCACTGCCCCAGCCAACTTCCCCATGCACCATGCTACCCATCTGCTTACATGCAACCCTAAGAAAACATAAATTTGGCATCTTATATATTTGTCTTGAGACATAGTAAAACTTGAAGAATATGAAGAGAAGATTTTTACATCAGCATAAATCTTGAAATTTTAAAAAGAGAAGAGGAATTGTTGCTTTAGTATAGTTCTCAAGTGGCCTTTAACCCAAACCTGTGTCATAGAATCCAATCTTATATGAAAAGTCAAACTGAACCTTAATTTGATTTTTAAAAGCAAATACAAAATGGGTTCATGTCACAGTATTACCTTTTATGCTGAAGATTTTTATTTTTAATATTTACTATAATAATCATCAACCATACTGGGAAGTTTTAGAAGCTCTCAATTTACATAGTAACTGACCACTAGGAAATCATGTGTTAATGCCTCCAATGTGGGTCTGTCGAGTTCTCTAGCAGAAGTTTATATTGTGATTTTTTTCCTGTGTGGTTGTTTCCTCTGGTTTCCCATGCAAAAGCTCAGACCACTTTCAGATCACCTAGAAACCCCACAGCTTTCAGAAGACCTTTATGTCCTGAGGAGTTTTATTCTTCAAATGGACTTCTGGACTCTCCAAATGACATTTCAAACCTCTGAGACCTGTTCAAGAATGGAGCTACTTGCTCTTCCAAAAACTCCTGAACCAAAGCATTTCAGGGAGTAATTAGGCTTTGAAGGGTGACCCATTCCCTCTCCAAGCAAGACCTTGACATGATAGGCACCCAAACCAAACCTGCCTCAGGGATGTGACAACTTACAGCATCTGACTCCAGATCAATCAGACCGTATTCCTAAAATAATGATCATGATAATAACCACCACTACCACCACCACCAAAGAAGACTTGAAATGGAAAATTCTAAGTGATATAACAATTTTTTGTTGCTTTTTTTCCTTTACACTGGTTAAGAATATCTCTCCAAAAAGTTTGATTAACAGAGTGCCTGGACTAAATCTTTGACTTATGACCTTTCAATTATTAGTCAATCATGTCCTGGTGTTATCTAAGTAAATGATGCCCATTTTTTCTTAGTCATCCTTCTTCTTTCCCAGGTGTGTTCTGCTCATTTTGAGCTACACATCATACAGTAGACCTGAGTCTTCTCCCTTTTTAGCATAAGGTCATTCATTGATTTCCTCACTTTTGCCTGAAGTCTATGAAGAGGGATAAATTACTCCATTTTGTTTTCTGCATGGATGGGGGTGAAGGATGAGAAAGCGTAGAAAGAGCAGATTTGCTTTTTCTTTCGGTGAGTCCTACCTTCAACTAGTGATCGAAACCACAAAAAAGACTGTTAGAATAATTTGCAATCATTTACTGAAAGGGACTCCTGACTTTCTGCTTTGTCTCCATTTCTTAAGCGCATCAGGCTTCTGCATGGTTACAAGTTGAATGCTATTAAGCCAAGTACGACCCTTATGGCTTTGTGTGTTTTCCCTGACATATGAAGAGAATAATTTTATGTCGCCTTTTAACATAATCGTTCCTTTAAATCTAAGACATGTCTTCTATTCTAGTATTAAGTTTAAGAGAAAAGGAGTATATGTGTCATCTCTGCTCTGCTTTTTCAAACAACCAAATCTCCTTTATTCTGATAAAGCAACACATATCAAATGCCAATTAGGTATTTTATGATAGTGGCTATATTTAGCATAGACTGTGATGGTAGTTGTAGTCTGCTATTACATTAGTAGCCTAAAATTTGGTCCATAGAAAGCAAAACTCAGTTTCTAAATACACACTATACATGTATGGTCACAATCAAAACAACTGAAAACATGATGAATGCAGCATGATACAATTTTCACCATGAATACTTTAAATAAAAACACATAAACTCTCAGGGTAATACACACTGATAGTTAAAACACACTGACAGTCACACAGTTTATATATTAGTAATACATGTAAACTCTATAAATGCTTGAAAAAATAATTTTTGGATGTGGATTAAAGTATACTTTGAAGTAATTAAGTTTTTGAAAGACTAGACATCTTCACAATAGCTATCAAAATCAAACACTGCAAATCCACAAGCTTTCCCAGCACTTTAGCTAAAATATATGCAATCCTTAATAACTGCATAAAAATATACAAATAGAAATCAAGGGGAAAAAAATCTAAATAAATCCACATAGACATCCCCCAGAACAAAATTCATTTGAGGCAAGCAGCGGAAAATCCTGAAAGATTTACACACTGCACATGCTTTATGCTGAGAAGTTGAAGCAGCAGCTCAAATAGAAGAGCTAAATAAATTAATCTTACCTAAGAATACCTCTTTATAATTTTATAACTACCTTAAAAGAACTCTACCAGTTGTATGCTTCTAAAAAGATATTCAAAAACATGTATACACAAAAGAAAAAGAACATTTACAAGCCTAAAATGAATTCTCATCACTTTGAGAGTTAAAGAAACACACCTGCTTCAACATAAAGATTTTTTCATGAGTTTCTCTTTCTATGAGATTTTAAATTTAAATGTGCAAAACCCCAGGGTAAATCAAGTGCCCAAAACATATAATACATTTATTTTTGCCTATCTCATTTTGACATGCTCCCAGGATTTCAGATGGATGTTTCAAAAAGTATCTAAAATTTTTCCTCAAGTTCCTGATGTGGTCAACCCTTTAAATACCACCAAAACTAGGAAAACATTGGCAGTCTCATCAGAGTCTCCCACTATCATTCTACTGCTGCATGGGACAGTCTTCAACAAGACGGAGACAAACCTCATTCATCAATATTCTACTCTGGAGGAGCTGAAACTTACTGTGAATTCTGCTCTTCAACTTAAATACCAGTGTCTGTGGCAGGCCAATTCTATCATGGCAGAGAGAGCATCCCTCAGGCGAGGTCCAACCTTTCTCTCCAAGTGCACCCAGGGATTAGTCTGACTTCCCCTAAATTCTCTCCTCTGCACAGTAAGAGCTAATCTTTCCTGTATGAAGCAGGAGATGGGGTTGCTATGACAACAGAGCACATTCTAGCAGTGGGACTACGGAGATGAGCCTTCAAAGACTCAGGGAAACAGGCACTCAGTTTTCCTCCAGGGCTATGGGCTCCTTCCTTTAGGATTTAATCCCCCAACAAGTTTACTGACAGACTGGGTTGTTGATTATTTATGCATTTTGCTACGGGGAGATCACTGGTTAAGAACACGGCTGGAAGATTACAGCATTCTTTAACAAAAGTGCCATTCTCGGTTATATTAAATTTCCAATTTTAAATGCTCTGTATAGCTCATTTAAAACACTACTCTCCTAAATTTAAATCATTCTCCTTACTCTAAGTTTTTCTAAAATGATATTAATATGTTGAGAATGGCATGATCAAGTGGAAAGCTTTATCTTTCTTTTTGTTTGTTTGTATATCATCTGCATTGTATCAACTTGAAGGTTACACACACGCGCGCGCGCGCACACACACACATCCATTTTCTCTCTAGCGTCCATGTCTGGAGCCTTGAGGTTTCAGGGTGGGGGAGGGGATATGCTAACATAAGCAAATCCTTGCAGCCATATTTTGCATACATGTATTAGCCGGAGAATAATCACAATAAGTGTTAATCATTTCAAAAAATAATCATCGGTGGAATTTTAAGTGTCTTTGCAACAGCAGAAGAGAGCTAGTCTCAGGTCATACTGTACGAGGGCAGAATTTCTATATTATTTTCAAACAGCGGTTATATTTTTGGAACATAATTAACATACACATTATTACATATTTTAAATAGTCGTTAATGCCTTTGAGTTGCCCTAATTGTATCCTATTTTGCATATTCATTTTCCTCCAGAAACATCCCAGTGCATCCAAGCCTGTCCATTTCTTTTGTTGGGAAGAAAGGACACAGGACTGGAAAAGTTTCCCCCTCTCCGCAGCCAAGGTTCAGTGTACCACCACCAGGAATGCGGATATCACCCACGAGTCCTCCAAACTGTCCTTTGTACTCCTGGATGTCCCCATCATCCTCTCCACTCCTCAATCCTTTACGTCAGGAGCAGCTTTGACTAAGCACCACCCTTCCCCCACATGAAGCGGGGACTACTGTGCTTTGTGGCTGAAGCCACAGAATTGGCATCATCTACACCCACTCTTTCCAGTGAAGAGAGAAAACAGGTCCGATGGATGTGGCTATCACTTAGAGGGGAGGGCATCTATATATTAGACGAATCCAACATCCTATTGGCCTTCTAGGAAAATCATCAGGCTACCTTTTTTGGTCAGTTGGCTAATTTACTCATTCATTCATTCATTGCACAAACATTTATTGAGCACCCACAATGGCCAGGTACTATAGGGATAGAATCCTCCCCGCAAAAGTCATTTCATTTAGTAAAGCATAAAGGTTCTATTTCCACATGTAGAGTGAAGATTAAATAATGTGTGGAAGTTGTTTGTCTTTGTTATTTTTTCATTTTAAATTGGAAGATAATTGCTTTACAATGTTGTGTTGGTTTCTGCCCTACAACAATGCAAATCAGCCGTAAGCATATCTATCTATCTATCTATCTATAGATATAGATAGATAGATAGATAGATATACAGATATAGATATAGATATATATATATATATCTCCTCTCCCTCATCAGGCTTATTTCTTGTTTGTCATTCAAATATGTATGAAATACTTTGTGTTATTAATGAGTACCTCAGTATTGAAAATAATGCACATGTTTACACTTAGTAATTCATATCAAATAGACAGGGCATTTGAAAATTCACTTTGATTTGTTTTTTTGATTTCTATCATAGTAATAAATAACAGTTAAATGTGTTGAATGTGTGCCTTGGGCTATATCTCCGTGATGCCCATGTACTCACCTTATACGTATATGCAGAATTTTTACCGCCTCTCCCCACTCCAGGATCCTATTCCCAGAGCTTGTTCTGAAGATCCATTCTCATAATTTAAAAACTTATGACACTTGTTTTCATGATGTTCATTATTATCTAATTAGTAAAAGGCTATTTTTTTCATTTTTCACGCTCTTCTTCAGGGAAACTGGATAAATGCCAAGACATGTAAACAACATATGGTTTACTTTCAAAATCAACCAACCAGAATTACTTATTTTTAAAGAATCTCTGAGCTCAAAGAATATGTTGAAGAAATAATTTCCTGCTCTAATAGCTAATGTTTACCATCTGCTATCCCTTTAAGACTAACTACCTAGAAATCAATCATGTTATATATTTTCCAGCTCCCCTGCCCCTGAAAAACAGTATTATGTTTTTTTTAAAATTTTTAAAGTAGGTCACACAAAAGTGCTACAACTTAGATTTGAATTTTGCATGTGAGTTATAACCAACACAGGTTATAGGAATGTCAGCAATCACAACTGCTAGAAATTTGTTTATTTTTTCTCCACTGTATTATTTTTTGAGCCCCTGCTTTTCAATATAATAATTAGTATATCTGCTAGATGTTCATCTGAGGGGAAGTGGGGATAGAAAGGGTAGGGAAGAGAACATTTTCCTGAAAACTTGCTTTGAGGATCAACCCCAAGGCAGTTCTGAGGAATGAGATTAAGACACTGGAGCTCACAGCAAGGAGAGCAAAAGTAAAAGTGAAAGTCATGTCTGACTCTTTGCAACCCCATTAACTGTCCATGGAATTCTCCAGGCCAGAATACTGGAGTGGGTAGCCTTTCCCTTCTCCAGGGGATCTTCTCAACCCAGGGATCAAACCCAGGTCCCCCACATTATGGCAGATTCTTTACCAGCTGAGCCACATGGGAAGCCCAAGAATCCTGGAGTGGGTAGCCTATCCCTTCTCCAGCAGATCTTCCTGACTCAGGAATCAAACTGGGGTTTCCTGCATTGCAGGCAGATTCTTTACCAACTGAGCTATCAGGGAAGCCCAAGGAGAGCAAAGTGTGGGTCAAAATCGATTTTTCTCTAAGCATCCCTCTTTTGTAGAAAGGCTTAGATACAGTCTCTAGACTTCAGCTGGATGCTGATCATAGACTCCAAACCACATGACTAACCTATCTGGGCCTCAGTTTCCTCCTTTCAAAATGGGGAAAATGATAACATAATGGTACTTGTCTCATGGAATTCTTACCAAAATCCAAGGAATAAATATATGCAAATTTCTTATAAAAATGCCCAACATAGAGGAAATGCTACTTAAAAATTAGGAATTACTTAGAATACGGAAGTCAGAGACTACATATTATTCATCTTTCGTCTCCCATTTCTAACACCATTATCTGATATAGGATATGTACTCAATAAATATACAAAAGTACTTTTCATATCATTTATATGGCTTTAATATAGATGGGGAAACAGTGGAAACAGTGTCAGACTTTATTTTTTTGGGCTCCAAAATCACTGCTGATGGTGATTGCAGCCATGAAATTAAAAGACGCTTACTCCTTGGAAGGAAGGTTATGGCCAACCTAGATAGAATATTTAAAAGCGACTCGATGGACATGGGTTTGGGTAGACTCCGGGAGTTGGTGATGGACAGAGAGGCCTGGAGTGCTGCAATTCATGGGGTCGCAGAGTCAGACACGACTGAGCGACTGAACTGAACTGAATATGTAATAAAGCAAAGTGATTATATAATAACTAGGGACTGTAAAATAGATCAGAAAAGAAATGTAAATCTGTCAATAAATCTAATTTTTTATAAAATTGTTTATAAACTTTATAGATTTATAAAATTTAGTAAATAAAGGACTGATGCTGAAGCAGAAGCTCCAATATGCCACCTGATGCGAAGATCTGACTCCCTGGAAAAGACTCTGATGCTGGGAAAGATTGAAGGCAAAAGGAGAAGGGGGTGACAGGATGAGATGGTTCGGTAGATCACTGACCCAAAGGACATGAATGTGAGCAGACTCCAGGAGACAGTGGAGGGCAGAGTAGCCTGGCATGCCATGGGCCATCGGGTCGCAAACAGTTGCACACAACTTAGCAAATGAACAAGGAAATCAGAATGAATTTTTAAATACACAGCACTCCTGTGAATTAATTCTATTTTAAGAACTGTTTGCTAAACATAGCTACAGATTAGGAGGAGTGGGATCATGTTGCAAATGAACAACATAATCCCTTTTGGTTTTACAGGAGGAACACTTTCACTTTTGAACAAAAATATTCAGCACCTGTTTTAATAGGTATTAAGCTGAGGGCTGGGATACGAAGACTTAGATCACTGGCCCTGTCTCACTGAGTTCACTATCTAATGTAGGAAGTAGACGTTTATCCAACACATACTCTGTGTACCAGGCACAGTTCTAGGTGCAGAGTTATGAAATCATCAAAGGGCAGTAGATACAGTCATGATGGAACAGACTGGAACAGGCCAATGCTACCACTGAGAACAACCAGCTAATTATTAAAAATGTATACTTGACATGTGTTTGAAGGCATCTGCTTATTGACCACCAGGATGAAAGAGCCCAAGATCCCTAAGAGAAGGAAATCCGAGAACTTGGGAAACAACATTCTCCAAGCAACTTTCCCCCTCAGGGCAAATGCTGATTTTCTTGTGAGGAGAGACTGAAGTCTAAGTACACATGGCTAGGAGGCAGAGAAAAGAGTAGAACTTTTAGAAATCTCATAATACCGTAAAGAAAAAAAAAAAAAAAAGATTTCATATGGGCGAAGGTAGCCAGGATTAGAGGAGTTATGATCCTAGAGAGAAAGGGTGGTAGCATGGAAGTGAGAACATGACTCACGGTTTTACCCTTAGGACTTTGGCCTATTTTTAAGTTGCACTGGGAAAAAGGTAAAGAAGACAAACAGAAAATTGCTTAAAAAATAAAAAAAAACAGAGCAATGTTTGCTGCTGCTGCTGCTGCTAAGTCGCTTCAGTCGTGTCCGACTCTGTGCGACCCTACAGACAGCAGCTCACCAGGCTCCGCTGTCCCTGGGATTCTCCAGGCAAGAATACTGGAGTGGGTTGCCGTTTCCTTCTCCAGTGCATGAAAGGGAAAAGTGAAAGTGAAGTCGCTCAGTCCTCCAACTCTTAGTGACCCCATGGACTGTAGCCTACCAGGCTCCTCCGTCCATGGGATTTTCCAGGCAAGAGTGCTGGAGTGGGGTGCCATTGCCTTCTCTGGAGCAATGTTTACTGTAGTCCAAGTTCTGGACTGAAAACATAAGGAATTGTATGGATGAAGCGCTTTTGTAAAAAAACCTGGCTACCTATTGGCATCTCTTGAAGGTTAGACCCTATGAGTGGAAGAAGAAAAGATGCAGAAAGCTTATTATAAGAACTGAAACCCAGCATCCCATCAGTTCAAAACAATTCGATCAGATAATCTGGGCCTCCTTATCTGCATAAAAATTGATAAGGGAAACTTATTCTAAGTCAGATAACATTGCCCAGACCCTCTACTATTTTTCATACTCAATATCTGAAATTTAATTTTTTAACCATGATAAGGAATACCAAGAAATAGGATCAAGAAGAAAAAAATAGATCACAGGAAAACAGGCAGTAGAAAGATATACCGATAACCTAGTTGTTCTCTTGAAATAACTGTGATTGTTATATTTAAGGAAATGAATGAAAAGAGGTGGGAATTTCACCATAGTGAGAATTTCTGTAATGAAATCAAAGAGAGAGTCAATAATTTTAAACACGAGATATTTAACAGTAAGTATTTATGATAGGCTTTACCGTTGATAGTAGTTGGAGAGAAAAGTATAGAGAATTAGTGAATTGGAATACAGATGCAGGAGATGCAAGTCTGATCCCTGGGTGGGGAAGATCTCCTGGAGAAGGAAATGGCAACCCATTCCAGTATTGTTACCTGGGAAATCCCATGGACAGAGGAGCCTGGAGGATTATAGGCCACGGGATTGCAAAGAGTTGGACATGACTTAGTGACTAAACAACAACAATCGAGAATATCTAGGCTGAAACGTTGAGTTGAGTGAATAAGAAGTAGAGAAAAGAGAATTAGGGACATACAGGAAACAAGATGACATAGGAAAACACATTTTTAATGCGCTAGTAGTGTTTAACAAGTTCTCCAAAAAAGCACAGCATATTTTATATTTTAAATTTCACTGAAATAAAAATATGTCACATACAATAATTTATAAATAATGATAATGAAATCTACTTTATTTTCGACAGTAAATTCCATATAGCAAAGTGATTCTCTGAGAATACTTGGCTTTCCATGTATATCAGAATGAAATTCAAATCTCTCATCATGGCAAAGCAAGTGTCAGAAATCACCTAGTTGTCCATCAATAGAGGAATGGATAAAAAAGATGTGGTATATATATGAAAGAGAATATTACTATATATTCTGTAAATATATAAAATCTATAAAGCTATAAAAAGGAATGAAAAGTTTTGTTTTGTTTTGTAGAGACACAGATGGACCTAGAGTGTGTCATGCAGAATAAAGTGAGTAAAGAAAAACGAATTATCATATATTAACACACATGTGTGGAATATTAAAAACAGTACTGGTCAGTGTACTCAGTCATGTCTGACTCTTTTGCGACCCCATGGATAGTAGACTGCCAGGTTCCTTTTCCATGGGATTTCCCAGGCAAGAATACTGGAGTGGGTTGCCATTCCCTTCTCCAGGGGATCTTCCTGACCCAGAGATCAAACCCAGGTCTCCTGCATTTCAAGGCAGATTCTTTAACATTTGAGCCCCAGGGAAGCCTCTGAGAAGTCTTAACCACCTGTCAGAAGCACCATGTAGAGAAACCAGGGGCAGAACTACATGGAGGCCACAAAGGGAAGAAGAGGTCCTGACGTAAGAAATAAAACAAGGCCATTTGTTCTAGTAACCCAATGTCCCAGAGGAAAGGAACCTCCAGCCTTTCCCCACCAAGGCATCAAGCATATGACTGAGCCACTTCTGATGGTCCAGGCCAACCAAGCTCTCAGACATGAGAGTCCCAGGAGATATCACAAAGAGCACAAGCATTACAGTAATCTGTCAACCCACAGAATCACGAGATCATAAAATGGTATGGCTTTAAACAATCATGCTTTGAAGTTGGTATCTTTATAGATAACCAGAGTATCATGTCTCCCAGGCTCTGAGCAGTTTGACAGTGGAATCTATACTATTACTACACTTGTACTTACAATCACTGAAACAGTACTTTTAGACAGAATTCTTTTCAATACATGCTTGCAAAGTTGAATTAATAAATTCAGTTATCCTCAATTTGAATATGCAAAACACTCCACACAACTGTTTTTAAATTTTCATTTTGAACCACTTTTTAGTATTGCTTTATATATTATAGTTGGGAACTTAAATTAGTTCTGCACCATATGTATTAAACTTTTTAAGTTCCCATCCCACTGGTTAACTTACCCCTAACTACTCTATTTTTCCTCTGCATTTATCTCTCATCAAAAGATTGTAAGTTACTAATTTACAGTGTTTATTATCAGTCTCCCCCATGCTACCCACTTTCTCTCATTAAAATAGAAGTGTAAGGAGGACAAAGGGAGGGTTTTCCCTCTACTTGGCTTACTGATTTATCCCAAGTACCCAGAGCAGTGCCTCCTATCAGTAGATGCACAGTATTTGTTGGTTGAAGTAATTCATCATTTTAAGAGAAAATGAACATATTTTTGAATCATGTTGTAGAGAAAACCAAGACTTAGAAAAGATATATAGTTGGTTATTTATGGAGGAGGACTTCATGACCTGAGGTAAGAAATGTTACTTCTCTGTGTTTTGGCAATTACTGCAGAAGGAAAATCTTGGTGGAAATGAGATAAATGTATATGGAACACTCTGACCTCCTCAGAATAAAGGTGCTATGTATCTGCAGGAAGACATCACATTCTATCTTGTTGTGTGATTTATTTCAAGTTGTAAAGTTATTTCTAGACATTCAGTATTTTTCTTTCTTCTGAAAACAGAACTTCAAATTAACTCCGAGTAATATACAAGGCTGACATGCTCCAAGTGACCTGAGTTTCACACAGAAAGAAATTCTAAGATGTCTTATAAAATGAAAACAGCTTTATGTTGTTATATATAGCAACCGTTGAGATATATGTTATAAAATGTCAGAGAATGTAATTAAGGACAAAGAATACATGCTTGTATTTAGCTTAATCATTAGTTCATAACAGATATCTGGAAAATGTCTGCTGAATTAATGGTGTATGAATAAACACTAATCTTACCTATAATAATTTTAATAATAGCATTTGCTATTATGATAATAAGCATTATCTTAATGTTGTTCTTCAAGACATAGTGAATTAAAAAAATTCAGTGAGATATTATTACCAACATTACAATCCTATAGCCCTAGTTTTATGGGAAGAGTACTATTTGTCTCTCATACTGTTCGTTATAGTATTTCCAAGTGGAGAATACCATGTGCACAAGATAACCTTATGGGATGGTGGTCAGATAATCAAAATGTTCCAACAGGAAAATTGACCAGTAGTCTGAACTAAACACATTCTTTCAAGGCACATATCTAGCACTGCTAGAGTTACATTTCTGGGTTGATTATAAAGTTGGCTTAGGGAAGCTACATTTTTTGTTTTCATCAGCTCTACATTAGTGGAGTAATAACTCATATGAACCATGCATAAATGAAGGAAAAGAAAGTATAGCCCATTGATTGTAACATCTACCATTTATGTTATTTATATATCATGTAATATTTTTAACCATCAATATTATACATCCACTAAGGTACAGAGACCACATCTTCAATACCTGTTGTATCCTGTGTGCTTAGTTGCTCAGTCATGTTCAACTCTTTGCAAACCTCATGGACTTCAGCCCACCAGGCTCCTCTGTCCAGGGGGATTCTCCAGGCAAGAATACTGGAGTGGGTTGCCATGCCCTCCTCCAGGGGATCTTCCCAATCTAGGGATCAAACTCTGGTCTCCTGCATTGTAGGCAGATTCTTTACCAACTGAGCCACCAGGGAAGCTCCTGTTGCATCCTACAACATTTAAAAAGAGTGAACAGGACTTTCCTGGTGGTACAGTGGAGACGAATACACCAGCCACTGCAGGAGACATGGGTTTGATCCCTGGTCTGGGAAGATCCCTATGCCATGAAGCAATTAAGCCTTTGTGCCATAACTACTGAGCCCAGGCTCTAGAGCCCATGAGCCACAACTGCTGAGCCAATATGCTGCAACTACGTATGTCTGCATGTCTGGAACCTGTACTCCGCAACAAGAGAATCCACCACTCAATAAGACTGCACACCACGATGAAGAGTAGCCCCCACTCACTGTGACTGGAGAAAAGCCTTCACAAAGCAACAAAGGCCCAGCATAGCCCTAAATGAATAAAGAGTGACGAGTTAGTTAATAGTTAGCATTGTATATCATTGTTTAACATATCCTCATAACATATAAACTAACTCTTACCGTCAATTACTGAAGTAAGTAACTACGTATTATTTAGAATGATACGTGCTACAAAAGACATAAAGTCTACCCTGATAGGTAAAAAGTAAAGCAGGGATACAGGAAAAAGTGAAATAAGGACAAGACCGGATGATGTAATAAAACGAGCAAAAGAAGGAAATGAAGATAAGAAATGGCAAACAAATATCAAAACCTGGAATATTAATGAGTAACCCAAAGATTCATTTGAAGGAATGAAGGAAGAAACAGATCTGTAGAAGTCTCAGAGAGGATAGAGAGTGGAAAAACAATAAATACTCGAGAGAAGTACAGAAACACAGCACTGGGTGATGGACCCTAAGTCTCAGTTATGAGTCTCACCTGAAGGGCAAGGCAGATGTATCAGAACCTCAACAAGCCTGAATCATTCCTAAAGAAGCCTCTCCTAGAATACTATAAACTAGCTAAAAATATAAGGCACAATCCTCTCCTTATAAATATGTAATTGCTATTTCCATCCCATTTTTCAAACTGTTCAAAATTTCTAGAGACAATTTTGGTCTACCTTGCAGCAGAATATACCAAAGGAGAGGTCACCTGATTATCTGATTTTTTAAAAAATAGTAGTAATGTATTCAGTTTCACTCAAACAGCCATTTCACACACATACACACACACACATATATATTTACATATCAAAATTAAAATAGGCAAACAGATGGAAAATGTCAATATTATATCATAAAAAGAAGTCATTTGGACTTTGACAAAAGCAAATGGAAAGCAATAGTGCATATTCACAAAAGAAATTAACTATACCCGGAAGTGGACTGAGACCTTTTCTCTTGCACTTACAGTGTATGACTGGACAGAAATCATCTCTTCAGGTCTGAGTGTTCATAGCTCTTAAGAGGGCACAGAAGAAGCTAATCTTTCTGTCTACATTTCTCCCAAAGAAAATAACATCCATAGACGTGCTTTATAAATCATTTCATGCAATAAAAATATAAACAAACACTATTCCTTCCGGATATTACATAGTGCTTTATTATTATATGATGATGGTTAACAAATTTGTAAATTGGTCATATCATTAATATATCTCTGAATCTTACGCTAAAGCTCAAGTATTTTCTCTCAAGTTGAGATCTTCCTACTTAAAAACAGACATTCTAAAATTCTATAAAAGAGCTTTTATTATGGTTAAACTAATGTACAGGAAAAATTAATTCTATTTATGTAGTTCGGAAGTGACATTTTTTTCTTGCTTGCATATTGACTGGCATGATTGAATGGTTCTCATGTTTAGAAAGAATCAGCAATTATAAACTCAAGTACAACCTACACAATACAATCAGCATACTGATCTATGAAGCGCAAAACATATTTCCTCTTTTATTGGTGCAGGACCAGCATTACTGAAGGATCAAATAAGTCCAAGGAAAGTGAAAACGAGACCACTGGGCTAAACAGTCTATCCTTACTCAACTTCTCTTATTTGTTGAAATTTTAACAATGAAGGTCAAAGAAAAAAGAAAAATTAAGGCTACAATACAGAATTATCATCAACACCTCATGCATATAATATTGTGCTTCTACACAATGGAGGGTATTATATAGATTATATACAGCCTCAACGCACACGACCTTTTCCTCCATCTACATATACTATGATATCTTAAAAGCCTTGTACCTTATAACTGCCATTCAGAAGTTCATCTGAAATGGGGTCAGTGGTAATAGAGAGTCTGATATCTAGTCATTTATAAAAAGAAACTGTTTTTGAGGATCATATGTTAATGAATTTTTTATCCTAATAATGCATTTCAAATTATAAAATATCTAATTACTGTTCCTAATCATTATTGTTATGAAAATTGCTCTCTGAAATTTTAAAATGTGAAACAAATATGTAGTATTACTAGTAGTAGATATAAATAAATTATATTTCACTTTGTGAAACTGGGACATATAATTCATTAGTATTTTTAATTGTGATATGAATCAATTGTTACATAAATTTCTGTAGTTTGTCATCATGCATCATTGATTTCACTGAAATTGAAAAAACTGATTCAAGTCTTACAAACGTTCTAAGCATATTTCAGATTGTCTACCGAAAGCATCTTACCATGATCATTGTTACACATGAACATTTGCTGTCATGAATTTTATTCCACATGGTGTTTTTAGCATATATGTAATTTATAAATGTCTTATTTATATGACAAAAATGTTTTGAATACACCGTAGTTACTCACGAACTAGACAATACAATCTACGTAGAAATTCTTTGGGTTTATTCAGTTCAGTTCAGTCGCTCAGTCATGTCCGACTCTGTGACCCCATGAATTGCAGCATACCAGGCCTCCCTGTCCATCACCAACTCCCGGAGTTCACCCAAACTCCTGTCCATTGAGTCAGTGATGCCATCCAGGCATCTCATCCTCTGTCATCCCCTTCTCCTCTTGCCCCCAATCCTTCCTAGCATCAGGGTCTTTTCCAATGAGTCAACTCTTTGCATGAGGTGGCCAAAGTATTGGAGTTTCAGCTTCAGCATCAGTTCTTCCAATGAATACCCAAGGCTGATCTCCTTTAGGATGGACTGGTTGGTTCTCCTTGCAGTCCAAGGGACTCTCAAGAATCTTCTCCAACACCACAGTTCAAAAGCATCAATTCTTTGGTGCTCAGCTTTCTTCACAGTCCAACTCTCACATCTACATGACTACTGGGAAAACCATAGCCTTGACTAGATGGACCACTGTTGGCAAAGTAATGTCTCTGCTTTTTAATATGCTATCTAGGAGGGTCATAACTTTCCTTCCAAGGAGTAAGCGTCTTTTAACTTCATGGCTGCAATCACCATCAGCAGTGATTTTGGAGCCCCCAAAATAAAGTCTGACACTATTTCCCCATCTATTTGCTATGAAGTGATGGGACCAGATGCCATGATCTTAGTTTTCTGAAAGTTGAGCTTTAAGCCAACTTTTTCACTCTCCTCTTTCACTTTCATCAAGAGGCTCTTTAGTTATTCTTCACTTTCTGCCATAAGGGTGGTGCCAACTGAATATCTGAGGTTATTGATATTTCTCCCAGCAATCTTGATTCCAGCTTGTGCTTCTTCCAGCCCAGCATTTCTCATGATGTACTCTGCATATAAATTAAATAAGCAGGGTGACAATATATAGCCTTGATGTACTCCTTTTCCTATTTGGAACCAGTCTGTTGTTCCATGTCCAGTTCTACCTGTTGCTTCCTGACCTGCATACAGGTTTCTCAAGAGGCAGGTCAGGTGGTCTGGAATTCCCATCTCTTTCAGAATGTTCCACAGTTTATTGTGATCCACACAGTCAAAGGCTTTGGCATAGTCAATAAAGCAGAAATAGATGTTTTTCCCGAACTCTCTTATTTTTTCAATGATCCAGCGGATGTTGACAATTTGATCTCTGGTTCCTCTGCATTTTCTAAATCCAGCTTGAACATCAGGAAATTCATGGTTCATGTATTTCTGAAGCCTGGCTTGGAGAATTTTGAGCATTATTTTACTAGAGTGTGAGATGAGTGCAATTGTGTGGTAGTTTGAGCATTCTTTGGCATTGCCTTTCTTTGGGATTGGAACGAAAACCGACCTTTTCTAGTCCTGTGGCCACTGCTGAGTTTTCCAAATTTGCTGGCATATTGAGTGCAGTACTTTCACAGCATCATCTTTTAAGATTTGAAATAGCTCCACTGGAATTCCATCACCTCCACTAGCTTTGTTCGTAGTGTTGTTTTCTAAGGCCCATTTGGCTTCACATTCCAGGATATCTGGCTCTAGGTGAGTGATCACACCATTGTGATTATCTGGGTCAAGAAGATCTTTTTGTACAGTTCTTCTGTGCATTCTTGCCACCTCTTCTTAATATCTTCTGCTTCTGTTAGGTCCATACCATTTATTAAGTCAACTCAATAAAACAGACAACTAGTAACAAAACTTGAACAAGGTATTCAAATAGGTATATTACTGCATTTCTTAGAAGAGAAAGGGGTATAATCTCATTCGAAGTTAGCACTGAAATCTAGCTTAATGAAGTTTTAATAGGAGTTAGAATGTTTTTATTTTCATTATTCTCGGAGGTAGGTCATAAAGGATCTTGTTGCAATGTATGTCAAAGAGTGTTCTGGCTAAGTTTTCCTCTAAGGGTTTTTTTTTTTTTGTCTGGCCTTACATCTAGGTGTTTAATCCACTTTGAGTTGTGTGTGATATTAGGAAGTGTTCTAATTTCATTCTTTTACATGTAGCTGCCCAGTTTGTCCAGCAGTACTTACTGAAGAGGCTGTCTTTTCTCTAATATATATTCTTGCCTCCTTTGTCAAAGAAAAGGTGCTCATACCTTTTGAGGTGTGTGGATTTACCATGTTCCATTAATCTATACCATCTTGATTACTGTAGCTTTGTCTTACAGTCTGAAGTCAGGGAGCCTCATTTCTCCAGCTCTATTTTTCTTTATCAAGATTGCTTTGGCTTTTCAGAGGCTTTTGTGTTTCCATACAAATTGTGAAGCATTTAGTTCTAGTTCAGTGAAAAATGCCATTGGTAATTTGAGAGGTATTGCAATGAATCTGTAGATTGCTTTGGGTGGTACAGTTATTTTCACAATATTGACTCTTCCAAACCAACCACATATTGTATCTCTCCGTCTGTTTGTGTCATGTTTGATTTCTTTCATCAGAGTCTTACAGTTTTCTGTCTCTTCAGGTCTTCTGTCTCTCTAGGTAAGTTTAATCCTAGGTATTTCATTCTTTTTGTTGCAGTGGTGAATGGGATGGTTTCCTTAATTTCTCTTTCTAATCTTTCATTGTTGTTAGTGTATAGGAATGCAAGAAATTTCTGTCATATAGAGTGAAGACAGAAAAACAAATATCGCATATTAATGCATATATATGGAATCTAGAAAAAAGATACAGATAAACCTATATGCAGGGCAGGAATAGAACCTCAGATGTAAAGAATGGTCATGTAGACATAGAGGAAGAAGGGTAGGGTGGGGCGAACTAGGAGAGAAGTTTTGACATATATACCCATCATGGGTAAAACAGGTAGCTATTGGGAACCTGCTGTATAACACAGCGAGCTTAGCTGGGTGATCTGTGATGACCTAGAGGGGTGGGATGGAGAGAAGAGGGGAGGAGGCTCAAAAGGGAGGGGATATTATGTACACTTGTGGCTGTTTCACTTTATTGTACAGCAGAAACTAATAAAACAATTATACTTCAACAATAAAATTTTAAAAAAACAACTGCCTTCTAGCACATTTTCAGTTAGATGAATTCTCCCTACATGCCCATTGAAATTAAAATGATATAACAATATATTCTAAAATCCAGAGATCCAAAAAGTTGAATATTAGACATGCTAAAAGTTTCATCGATATACACAATGGAATATTACTCAGCCCTTAAAAAGAATACATTTGAATCAGTTCTACTGAGATGGATGAAACTGGAGCCCATTATACAGAGTGAAGTAAGCCAGAGAGAAAAACACCAATACAGTATACTATGCATATATATGGAATTTGAAAGATGGTAACGATAACCCTATATGCGAAACATAATAAGAGACACAGATGCACAGAACAGTCTTATGGACTCTGAGGGAGAAGGTGAGGGTGGGATGTTCTGAGAGAACAGCATTGAAACATGTATATCATCATATGTGAAACAGAACACCATTCCAGGTTCGATGCATGAGACAGATGCTCAGGGCTGGTGCACTGGGATGACCCAGAGCGATGGGATGGGGAGGGAGGTGGGAGGGGGGTTCAGGATGGGGAACACATGTAAATCCATGGCTGATTCATGTCAATGTATGGCAAAAACCACTACAATATTGTAAAGTAATTAGCCCCCAACTAAAATAAATAAATTTATTAAAAAAAAAAGTTTCATCGAAAGAAATTAGTTTCTTCTCTTAAAAAAAGGCTAAAATGCATGACTTTTATCATCTGTAACACCAGCAAAGCTTTCAGCATGCAAATAAGTCCCCCTTCAAAAAGTATTCCATGATGTACTGTTATACGATTATACAATGAAATGTGTTGAAATTATAATGATTCTTTTACTTTTTAATTTGAAGGCTCATGCACATCTATATATTCTCTCATATATATTTCAATAATTATTTTAAAGTTTTGAATAATCTGTTTGCTATATAATCTGATGATAGGTGATAAAGGCTAAGGACTTTTGATAGGAGATTATAAAATACACTAAGAAATTAAGTTTTAGTAATTTTCAAGTATTTGTTTCTTTGATTTAATGGAAGACTTTGCTTGAATATGAGGAAATTTCCATGCAGAATTTCCATTTTTGCCACTAAATTACATCTTTCAGAGATTTTAAATATTTATATAGATCTTCAAAACACAAGTCTCAAGAGTTTGACTTAGGAATTAATATCTAAAATATATAAGCAGACTTTTAGGATGAACTTAACTATCCATTCTAACAAAAAAATAACAATTTTGAAATTGGCTTTGGAATATTTACAGAGATTCAAAGTAATGACTATATAAATTTTTAAAATAATAGCTACCAATAATTAATCTAAAAAAGAAGGCAAATTTGGGACATGCATTTTTATTTACTGCAAATTAAAATTTCTTTATCCTAGATGATTCACTCAGTCTTGAGAATTATCAAAATAACTCCCAAGAGATTTTTATTCTTTAATTACGCTAAAATGCAAAGTTCTTCATTACTATTCTGAAACATGAAATGTTATTCATTGTTTTTTCAATTTCTGCTTTCCCCCCAATTATTTCAGTCTTTACACCTGATTAGAATATGGTTATAGGTTTCACTATGAATTTAAATATACTTGAATTTTGTATAAAGGGAAAAATTATTTTGGAACACTGTTATTAAGCATTAAATTATTTACATGGAATTTGAATGTCCAAACTTAACTTATATTGTAGGCTCTAAAATACATAAAAGCAGCATGTAGTTTTCAGTAGAGAGCTGACATGTCACATCACTACTAAAATATTCCAAAGCTGTCTACTATGCAAAATATTTCAATTATTTATATTTGAGAAGTACTTTAACATTTACAAAGCAGTTTTTTACAAGATGGAGTACAAATATATGTTCCTTTTCCTAGGATAGCACTTAACCTTTGGTTCAAGAAAATCGGGTTTGCTTGTTTTATTCTAACTATAACTATAATCTGCAAACTCTAGCACAATTATTATAACAGAATAATATGAAGGGGACAAGGTGTCACTGTAAAACAAGGGAACTTTTTCATCTTTAGACTGTGACAGTGTAAAGACTTGGGCTAGCAATATGAATTGATAGCCAAATTAGAAAAACACAGCTAGTAATATATAAACACATTTTAAAATACCTTCTTTGTGTAAGGCATTATTCTATGCATACAGCCTGAACAAAACAGGGGAAAAAAAATGTCTTTTATCCCCTCATTTACATTCCAATGAGGGAAGAGAAAAAATAAAAGATGGAAGTGAGTTACATAGATAGTTGAAGAAAATAGTGTTATGGGGCAAAATAAGGTGGAGGAGGTATATACAGTTTGCAATTTAAATAAACAGATTGTTTAAGACCTCACTGGAAAGATATTTGAGCAACCTCAAAGGAGGCATTGGAGCAAGTAGTGTAGATACAAGAATTAACAACAATTAACAGGCAAAATTAACAACAATCACAGAGAACCCCGAGGCCCTTGTATACCTGGCATGTTTGAGGTGCAGCACAAGGGCCCTATAGCCAGACCATACAAAGGACTTTAAAATTTACACTGAGAGATGTGAAAAGCCTCTGAAAGGTTTTGAGCAAGAGTGACCTGATCCGACTGCAGTTTCAAAAGGATCACCCAGGTTGAGAATATAATGAAGGAAAGGAGATAAGAATGGAGGCAGGGAGACTAGGTCTGAGGCTACTTTAATAAGCCAGGCAAATGGTGCTGGTGGTCTGGATCAGGATAGTGGAAATGGAAGTGGAGATAAGTGTTCAGATTCTGGACATGCTCTAAAGATAAAAGGAAGAACAAGCAAATCTTCTGATTGATAGCATGCTGAGTATATGATAGAAAGCAGGAAGTCACAAGTGACTAAATATTTTGGTCTGAGCAACCTGGAGGATGGAATTATCATTGAGATGGTGGAATTATCATTGAGATGGTGGAATTATCATTGAGATGGTGGAATTATCATTGAGAGAAAAAAGACTGCAGGTCTGGAGGGTTTTGTTTGTTTGTATTTTATTATTTTGTGGTGAGAAGTTCAATTTTGGATGTAGTAAGATGTTTATTCTATATCCAATTGGAAATGTCAAATAGGGTATTGGGAATACAAGTTTGGAGTTAAAGGTAGAAGTCTGATTTGGAGATTTAAGTAGTCATGGCATTGATGATATGAAGAGTCTAAATGTTATCACCACTGGAGTGACTGCACATAAAAAAGAAAACATTAGAAAACTGAGTCACGAGGCCCAGCACATTTAAGAAATAGAGCAACTGACAAAAAGTTAAGAAACAAACTGAGAAAAACATGCCAGTGCGACAGGAGGAGAATGAGATGAGCAAGGAGCTTCTGCAGCTTCCATACCTGACAGTGGACATGAATGTGTGTGGACAGAGGAGGAGCAGACCTGATACAGATGGAGAGCCTCTGCAGGGACGAGGAGAAATCAGGCAAGACAAGATAACAATTTGGTTGAGTGGATACTTTAAAAACTGAAAATAGCCCCAAATATTAAAAAAAAAAACCTTAGTATGCCAATTCTTCTTCTTCTCCCCAAATCTACTAAAAAGGCAGCAGTAGAGGGGAAAAATGCAAAAATAAGTTGCTTGTTCCTTAACATTCTTGCAATAATTGCACTCCAAAACCCTCTGTAATTGAAATTCAACAGTAAACAAACATATTTGTGACTACAATACAGTCTCCTGTCTGTTGAAATATGGCCAAGATGAAAAACTCCTGGGAGGTTAGGGGTTTGGCAAATTAAAGATGAACTCAATATAATTAAAACTACGACCCAGCAATAAGAGGAATTTGGAATGGTTAGTCCCTCACCCTAACCACCAGGCATGGAAGGGATTTTTATTACCTGGGAAATAAAACAATAAAATGGTATACTTCAAGCATTCCTTTCTAATGACGTCCAGAATACAATAAAACTTTATAAGATATATGAAGGAAAAGCTTATCCATAATAATAAAAAAAAAGGCAAAGTAAATAGATCCACAAAAATTCAGTTATTGAAATTAGCATCTTGGACTTTAATAAAATTATCATTAGTAATTAACATGTTAAACAATTTACAGCAAAATATTGATATATTGGGTAAAGTGATGGTGTATTTCAGTAGAAAACCGGACACACTAAGGAAGCATCAAATGCAAATTATGAATGAGTTTAACATGCAATATTACAACTGGAATATCAAGAGGAGAAAAGAGAGAAAATGAGAGTAAATTTTTTTTAAAATCAATGCATGAAAAATTGAAGAAAATGATGAAAAATCTCAACCCACAAATTTAAGAAGCTCAACAAATCCCAGTGAGAACTTATACACATACACCCACATATAAACACACCTGGGTATATCACAGGCAAACTGCTGAAAACCAAGTATACAAGAAAATATTAAAAGCAGGCACAGACAAAATACAAATAACTGAGAGGATGAATATTCATATGGGCAATGGCTAGGCCAAATACAGAAATGGAACTCTGACTCACATCTTCTGTAACCATCCCAGGAAACCAACTGCTTTTCTATGGTAACTAGATCAGGAAGTCAGACTACTTTAAGTCAGACTGGTAGGAAGTTATAGACAACTATCTCTAGCAACCAACCTAAAATGTCAAATAATCCCTGCAACAATTGCTTTAAAATGACCAGGGTTTGATGAATTGCTGATAGCCTAAATTTTTGTCTCTGTGCTCAAATTAGGACTAACCCAGAGAAAGTCCTGTGCACCCTTAACTACCTTCACAGGACTTCTCACTTTTAGTTAGCCCACCTCCAGCTTCCACATGCCAATAGCTTTCCAGTAGGGAACATCTAAAGCCTTTCCTTTTTCATTATAAAGCTTTTCCTCTCCTCTCTCTGCCTCTAAGTCTCTGTAAAACATAAGTGATGGTGGCTGACTCTTGCTATAACTAGCTCTCAATAAATAGCCACTGCCTGTCCTCATTTGGTTGGTTTTCATTTATTTCCACCTAATCTATAGAACACAAGTGATTGCTGAATAAACATAAACAAATAATTCAATCCAGAATACAAAAAACACAGTCTCTATTTGAGGTAAAAATACGCATAAGCTAGAATTCCATCATCAGTAAAACTGTCCTTGAAAAATGAATGCAAAATACAGATACATACAACAAACAACAGTTGAGAGAACTTGTCACTAGAAGCATCTACACAACAAAAATAACATAGTAAATCCTTCAGTACAAAGGTAAATAATTCCAGATGGAAACTCAGCCTAAAAGAAAAGTGAAAGAAGTTATAAATATGTAAGAAATACAAATGATGATATTAAAATATTTCTTATTCCTATTAATACTATTAAAAGCAAAAATAGTATTACAAACATGGAGTTTATAAATTGTGAAGTGAAAGATGAAAGAAATAGCACAAAGGAAGGGAACAATTGGAAATATATTAAAATTCTTACATTAAAAATAAAAAAGTAGTGTATTCATTCAAAGTATATTAAGGTAGATACATATTGAAATTTCTAGATAACCATTAAAAAAGAGTCAAAAATACAACTAAAAATCCTCCAATTAAAAGATATTGTCAGAAAATGGACAAACAATAAATTCTGCATTGTTGGTGGGAATGTAAATTGATACAGCCACTATGGAGAACACAAGAGAAGACTCTACACATGGACATCACCAGATGACCAACACTGAAATCAGACTGATGATATTCTTTGCAGCCAAAGATAGAGAAGCTCTGTAGAGTCAGCAAAAACAAGACCGGGAGCTGACTGTGGCACAGATCATGAACTCCTTACTGCCAAATTCAGACTGAAATTGAAGAAAGTAGGGAAGACCACTAGACCATTCAGGTATGACCTAAATCAAATCCCTTATGATTATACAGTGGAAGTGACAAATAGATTCAAGGGACTAGATCTGATAGACAGAGTGCCTGATGAACTATGGACGGAAGTTCATGACATTGTACAGGAAACAGGGATCAAGACCATCCCCAAGAAAAAGAAATGCAAAAAAGCAAAATGGCTGTCTAAGGAGGCCTTAAAAAAAGCTGTGAAAAGATGAAAAGTGAAAAGAAAGGAGACAAGGAAAGATATACCAATTTGAATGCAGAGTTCCAAAGAATAGCAAGGAGAGATAAGAGAGCCTTCCTCAGTGATCAGTGCAAAGAAATAGAAGAAAACAACAAAATGGGAAAGAACAGAGATCTCTTCAAGAAAATTAGAGATATCAAGGGAACATTTCATGCAAAGATGGGCACAATAAAGGACAGAAATGGTATGGACTTAAGAGAAGCAGAAGATGTTAAGAAGTGGTGGCAAGAATACACAGAAGAACTGTACAAAAATGATCTTCATGACACAGATAATCACAATGGTGTAATCACTCACCTAGAACCAGACATCCTGGAACGCAAAGTCAAGTGGGCCTTAGGAAGCATCACTACGAACAAAGCTAGTGGAGGTCATGGAATTCCAGTTGAGCTATTTCAAATCCTGAAAGATGATGCTGTGAATGTGCTGCACTCAATATGCCAGCAAATTTGGAAAACTCAGCAGTGGCCACAGGATTGGAAAAGGTCAGTTTTCATCCCAATCCCAAAGAAAGGCAATGCCAAAGAATACTCAAACTACCACACAATTGCACTCTTCTCACAGGCTAGCAAAGTAATGCTCAAAATTCTCCAAGCTAGGCTTCAGCAATATGTGAACCATGAATTTCCTGATGTTCAAGCTGGTTTTAGAAAAGGCAGAGGAACCAGAGATCAAATTGCCAACATCCGCTGGATCATCGAAAAAGCAAGAGAGTTCCAGAAAAACATCTGTTTCTGCTTTATTGACTATGCCAAAGCCTTTGACTGTGTGGATCACAATAAACTGTGGAAAATTCTGAAAGAGATGGGAATACCAGACCACCTGACCTGCCTCTTGAGAAATCTGTATGCAGGTCAGGAAGCAACAGGTAGAACTGGACATGGAACAACAGACTGGTTCCAAATAGGAAACGGAGTACGTCAAGGCTGTATATTGTCACCTTGCTTATTTAACTTATATGCAGAGTACATCATGAGAAATGCTGGGCTGGAAGAAGCACAAGCTGGAATCGAGATTGCTGGGAGAAATATCAATAACCTCAGATATGCAGATGACACCACCCTTATAGCAGAAAGCAAAGAAGAACTAAAGAGCCTCTTGACGAATGTGAAAGACGAGAGTGAAAAAGTTGGCTTAAAGCTCAACTTTCAGAAAACTAAGATCATGGCATCCGGTCCCATTACTTCATAGCAAATAGAAGGGGAAACAGTGGAAACAGTGTCAGACTATTTTTTTGGGCTCCAAAATCCCTGTAGATGGTGACTGCAGCCATGAAATTAAAAGACACTTACTCCTTGGAAGGAAAGTTATGACCAACCTAGACAGCATTTTAAAAAGCAGAGACATTATTTTGCCAACAAAGGTCTGTCTAGTCAAGGCTATGGTTTTTCCAGTGGCCATGTATGGATGTGAGAGTTGGACTATAAAGAAAGCTGAGTGCCGAAGAATTGATTCTTTTGAACTGTGGTGTTGGAGAAGACTCTTGAGAGTCCCTTGGACTGCAAGGAGATCCAACCAGTCCATCCTAAAGGAGATCAGTCCTGGGTGTTCATTGGAAGGACTGATGTTGAAGCTGAAACTCTAGTACTTTGGCCACCTGATGTGAAGAGCTGACTCATTGGAAAAGACCCTGATGCTGGGAAAGATTGATGGAAGGATGAGAAGAGGATGACAGAGGATGAGATGGTTGGATGGCATCACTGACTCAATGGACAGGAGTTTGGGTGAACTCCGGGAGTTGGTGATGGACAGGGAGGCCTGGCGTGCTGCAGTTCATGGGGTCTCAAAGAGTCTGACACGACTGAGCGACTGAACTGATCTGAACTGAACTATGGAGAACAGTATGGAGATTCCTTAAAACATCAGGAGTAAAACCACCATAACCACCATATGACCATAATTCCACTCTTGGGCTTATACCCTGAGGAAACCATAATTGAAATAGACACTTGCACCCCAGTGTTCATGATAGCACTATTTACAATAGCGAGGACATGAAAGCAACCTAGATGTCCATCAACAGATGAATGGATAAAGAAGTGGTGGTGCATGCATTCAATGGAATATTACTAAGCCATAAAAGGGATGTGTTTGAGTCCATTCTAGTAAGGTGGGATGAACCTAGATCTTATTATACAGAGTGAAGTAAGTCAGAAAGTGAAAAACAAATACCATATATTAACATATGTTGGAAATCTAGAAGGACGGCACTGATGAATCTATTTGCAGAACAGCAATGGAGATGCAGGCATAGAGAACAGACTTGTGGACACAGTGTGGAAAGGAGAAGGAGGGACAAATTTAAAGAGTAACACTGAAACATATACATTATCATATGTAAAACAGATAGCCAGTGGGAATTTGTTGTATGATGCAGGAAGCTTAAACCTGGAGCTCTGTGACAACCTAGAGAGGTGAGGTGGGGTGGGAGGTTCAAGAGGGAGGGGATATATGTATACCTATGGCTGATTCATGGCAACCCACTCCAGTACTCTTGCCTGGAAACTCCCATGGACAGAGGAGCCTGGTAGGCTGCAGTCCATGGGGTCGCTAAGGGTCGGATGTGACTGAGCGACTTCACTTTCACTTTTCGCTTTCATGTATTGGAGGAGAAAATGGCAACCCACTCCAGTGTTCTTGCCTGGAGAATCCCAGGGATGGGGGAACCTGGTGGGCTACCGTCTAGGGGGTCGCACAGAGTCGGACACAACTGAAGCGACTTAGCAGCAGCATGGCTGATTCATGTTAATATGTGGCAGAAACTAACATACCATTGTAAAGCAATTATCCTCCAATTAAAATCTTTAAAAAAGATACTGTCTGGCTGGAGATATATGTTAAATACTGAAATGAATCTTTCTGTCTATCTATCTATCCATCCATCCTCCATCCATCCATCCATCAATCTATAGAGAAAGAGATGGTAGGGGACATTCAACAGCATGGGGTCATACAGAACTGTATTTTAAATATAAAGAAAAAGAGAAGTGAAAAAAAAATGACAGGAATACAAGTAGATAAAAAATAAATAAGGATTTAGATTTGAATGACACTATTCACTAATTGTCATTTAATGACAATTAAGTTGACTTGACATATATAGAACACCACAGGAAAACAACTACAGGATATTTTTATTTTTGGGTGCATATGAACCTTTCATCAAATTGTTCAGTATACTATTTGTATTATCAAATAATACTCTGAACCATGGAATGAGTCTCAATAAATTCAAATCTAAAATCCCCTCAAAGATTTGGAAATTGAATACTCACTTCTGATTATAACATGAGTCAAATAAGAAATCCCAGGGAAAATTTTAAGATGTTTTAATTTTCATTAATGTAACAAAATTTACCAAAATATATGTGAAGAAGTTAAAGTTTCACTTAGAAATATATAGTTTTCAATGCTTACATTGGCAATGAAGAGTCTAAAATTAAGAAGCTAGAAAAGGAAAAACCCAAACTAATCAGAATAATCATTAAAAATTGAGAAGAGTAATAATTTAAATGGGGGAAATAATAAAAAATATACAGAAGAAGCAGCACAACTAAAGTTGAGTCTTTGACAGTATTAGTAAAATTCATAACCCTTTGGAATAACTTAATGAAAATAATAAAAATACATGAATTACCAATATCAGAAATGAGAAGTACAACATGGATGTATCTAGAGGGTTAACCTTGCTAAGTGAAATAAATCAGACAGAGAAAGGCAAATACTGTAAAATCTTAGTTGTATGTAGAATCTAAAAAACAAAACAAAATGTTAACAAACTCATAGATACAGAGAACATGTATGTGTTTACTAGAAGGGAAGGTGATAGGGTGTTAGGTGAAATAGATGAAAGGAAATAAGAGATCTAAAACTCCAGTTATAAAATAAGCAATGGGATATAATATAAAGCGGAAGGAATATGGTTTATTATATTGTAATAACTTTGTTTGGAACAAATAATTTTTAGACCTATCCTGGCAATCATTTTGTTACTTAGGCAAATCACTAATGTAGTACATCTAAAGTTAGGGCTTCCCAGGTGGCTCAGTGGGTGAAGAATCTGTTTGCAGTGCAGGAGACACAGATTTGATCCCTGGATTGGGAAGATCCCCTGAAGAAGGAAATGACAACCCACTCCAGTATTCTTGCCTGGAGAATCCCATGGACAGAGGAGCCTGTCGGGCTACAGTCCATAAGGTCACAAAGAGTCAGACACGATTAAAGTGACTGAGCACAGCACACACCAGAAGTTAAATATATTTCCAGAATTTATTTGTGAATTTTTGGAAGATGGCCATTCTGACTGGTGTGAGGTGGTATCTCACAGTAGTTTTGATTTCCATTTCTCTAATGATCAGCAATACTGAGCATCTTTTCATGTGCCTATTGCCCATCTATATGTTTTCTTTGGAGAAATGTCTATTTAGGTTTTCTACCTATTTTTTGACTGGGTTGTTTGTTTTGATTATACTAAGCCACATGAGCTGTTTGTAAATTTTGGACACTAATTCCTTGTTAGTCTCACAATTTGCAAATATTTTTTCCCCTTCTGTGGGCTGGTCTTTCTTTTTGTTTACGGTTTCCTTTGCTGTGTAAAAGATTTGAGTTTAATTAGGTGCCATTTGTTTATTTTTGTTTTTACTTCTATTACTCTGGGAGATGGATTGGAAAAAATATTGTTGCGATTTATGTCAGAGAGTGTTCTGCCTATGTTTTCCTCTAAAAATTTTATAGTGTCTGGCCTTACATTTAGGTCTTTAATCCATTTTGATTTTATTTTTATGTATGGTTTTAGACAGTTTTCTCATTTGATTTTTTACATTTAGCTGTCCAGTTTTCCCAGCACCATTTATTGAAGAGACTCTCTTTCCTCCATTGTACAGTCTTGGCTCTTTTGTCATAGATAAATTGAACATAGTCTAGTATCATACTGTTTTGATGACTATAGCTTTGTAATACAGTCTGAAGTCAGGGAGCCTGATTCCTCCAGCTCTGCTTTTCATTCTCAAGATTGCTTTGATTTTTCAGGGTCATCTGTGTCTCCATAAAAATTTTAAGATTTTTGTTCTAGTTCTATGAAAAAAAATACCATTGGTAATTTGATAGGGATTGCACTGAATCTATAGACTGCCTTGAGTAGTGCAGACACTTTGGCAATATCGATTCTCTCAATCCAAGAACATGGCACGTCTGGTAAAAATAAATCTAAACACAGTACTTACACTTTTCATAAAAATTAACTCAAAGTGGATCAGAGACCTAAATATGAATGAAAAACTAGAAAATTCCTAGATGACAACCTAGGAAAAACCCTACATGCCCTTAAGTGCAGTAATTACTTTTTAGATATACTATCAAAAGCATGATCCATAACAGAAGTAATTAACAGCTGAACTTATTGAAATGAAATTTTTCTTCTCTGCAAAATATGGTATCAAGAGAATTAGAAGGCAAGCTACAAACTGAGAGAAAATATTTGCAAAAGACACATCTGATAAAGCCTTGTTATCCAAAATATACAAAGGACTTTCAAAACTCACCACAAAGAATGTAGCTCAATTAAAAGATGGGCCAAGGACATTAACTGATGCCTCAGCAAAGAAGATACACAAAATGCAAATAAGCATATGAAAAGATGCATGAAAACTATGTTATTAGTGAAATGTAAATTAAAACAACAATGAGATCCCATTATATATACCTATTACAATGGTCAGAATCCAGAACACCAACTTCATCAAATGCTAGTGATACGGAACAACAAGAATCCTCCTTTATTGCTGGTGGGATTGCAAAATGGTACAGCCATTTAAGAAGAGAATTTGGCTGTTTTTTAAAAACTGAACACACTCTTACCACACAATCTAGAAATCACTCTACTTAGTATTCACCCAAATGACTGGAAAATTTCTGTCCACACCAAAACCTACACACAGATGTTTACAGCAGCTTTGCCCATACTTGCCAACACTTGGAGGTAATCAGATGTCCTGCAACAGGTGGATGGATAAATAGACTGTGGTGCATTCAGACAATGGGATATTATTTAGCGCTAAAAATAAAGGAGCGATCAAGCTATGAAAAGACATGGAGAAAACTTAAGTGTATGTTACTAAGTGAAAGAAGCCAGTCTGAAAATGCTGCATACTGTAATGCCACGTATACAGCATTCTGGAAGAGACAAAACTAGGTAGATAATAAAAAACATCAGTAGTTCCAGAGGTGAAGAGCAAGATAGAAGAATGAGCAGAGCGCAGAGGATTTTTACAGGAGTGACAATACACTGTATGATATAATGATGGATATATATATCAATACACATTTATCTAAGCCCATAAACTGCATAACATCAAGAGTGAACCCTGAGGTAAATTATGAAATTTGGGTAATTATGATGAGTCAATGTAGGCTCATTTTTGCTTAAGAAAATGTACCATCTGGTGAATGATTTTGATAATGTTGAGGTTATGTATGTGTAGGGGCAGAACTGTGTAGGAAATCACTGTACCTCCCCTCTCAAGTTTGCTGTAAACATAAAGCTACTCTAAAAAGATTTTTTAAATAAGAAACAAAAGATAAAGCTACATATTTAGCTTTCAGTGGGAAAAAACCTGGAAAAATCATTTTAACTTTACATTTTTGAAGCAGGAAAATAGGAAGGAGTCATGTTCCTCTTACCTATGGGAAGTGTATGGTGTCTTTTTTTTTTTTTTTATAGCTTTGAAAAGAATGTACCCTATGAAACCTAGGAAACTCAAGTTTTTACACAGTTTTACATACCTTGACTGATAAAACTTTTAATTACTACTTTTTACATTAGACATTCTTTTATGGCTTATCTAACTTTATAAGCAATATTTTATAAATTATGAAAACAACTCAAGCATGAAGAGCCATTAACATGTATTTTATAATAAAGGATGAAGTAATACATGTTTCATAGCTCAAGAAAGACCGATTCATCTCAGGTACCAAGAATTTTAAGAATAGCGCCATTCCCTTCTCCAGGGGATCTTCCCAATCCAGGGATCGAACCGGCATCTCTTACATCTCCTGCATTGGCAGGTGGGTTCTTTACCAGTAGTGCCACCTGGGATGCCCAAGAATAGAGGATTACAGTATAATAAACATATACTTTTTTAGGCTTTTCCTCTTAGGTTTTAAAAAATCTTAACAAAACATTTTCCTTTCTTAAAAGAGAAATTTGTATTTATGATTTTCTTTAACAAAAGTAGTTTTAATGGTACATACTTCCCCTCTTACACAGGATTTACTGTTTTATTTTATATAGTATAATTTGGTTTTCTTCTGTCAAATATAAATTCTAAGATAACAGGTAGGCTGTCTGCCTCATTCATTGCTATGGTCCTAGAAGTAAAAACTACCTGACTCATAGCAAGGGCTTAATGATTAAGAAATAGGTAAATTATTTTAAGCCAGTACATTAAAAACTATAAGTTTTTTCTATCATAATTATTAAATGCGTCCAGAAGTTTACTTCTGGAATTTTTTTCTAATTCATTAGGTCATGTTGATTAGAGTTTAGAGTTGAACAAAAGAAGAGAATGAACTAATTTCTAAATAGTTTTCACCATGATCTTGGCACGAGAGGTATGGCCAAAGTGAAGCAAAATTCTGAAAAGTCAAAAGCATGTTTTCTTTCAGTGCTCTTCTTCCCCTCAGTTTAAACAGTTCAAAGGTGAACAATTTTTGAAGTTAGGGGATGAGTACATTTTGCTATGAATACATACATACTCTACTATTTTCTTTATTTGCATATGGTAGCTCAGACAGTAGAGCATCTGCCTGCAATGCAGGAGACTCCACTTGAATCCCTGGGTTGGGAAGATCCCCTGGTGAAAGGAATGGCAACCCACTCCAGTATTCTTGCTTGGAGAATTCCATGGACAGAGGAGCCTAGCAGGCTACAGTCCATGGGGTTGCAAAGAGTCAGACATGACTAAACATCTTAACAGTTTCACTTGCACACATTTGAAATTTTTATATATATTTTAAGCATTTTATATATTACATATACTTGGTACATTTATATTTTATGCAATTTTATATTATATATTATGCATTAGATACATTATATATAATAATGCATTTTATATATTTTATATATATATATTTTATATTTTACACATGCAGGCATGCTCAGTCATGTCTGACTCTTTGCGAACTCATAGACTGTAGTCTGGCAGGCTCCTCTGTCCACGGAATTTTCCAGGCAAGAATACTGGAATAGATTGTCATTTCCTACTCCAGGGGATCTTCCCAACCCAGGGACTGAACTCGAGTCTCTTGCATCTGCAGGCGGATTCTCTATCATCGTGCCACCTGGGAAGCCCACATATACCTGTACAATATATACATATACAATGCACACATGCTAAATCACATCAGTCTTGTCGGACTCTTTGTGACCCCATGGACCGTAGCCTTGCTGGGCTCCTCTGTCCATGGGATTCTCCAGGCAAGCATACTGGAGTGGGTTGCCACATCCTCCTCCAGTGGATCTTTCCGACCTAGAGATCAAACCCGTATCTCTTACATCTCCTGCACTGGCAGGCAGGTTCTTTACCACTAGCACCACTTGAGAAACACACCACATATACAATACACACACACACACACACACACACACACATATATATATACTTTTACATATATGTAAAAAAAAGTCTTTAAGTTCCTATAGAGCCTTCCCAGTTATAAGTGGGTAATTTAAATTTGAATATCCATTCACGTTTGCAAAGGTTTCATTTTGAAGGGTATATATTTTAATTTTGATAAAGAAGAAAATATAAGCACCTTCAGAAACCAAAAGTACAATGATAAAGTCTTGTACTCCATCATAGGTGAATGAGGATGGTATTTTAGTAGGAGACAGACAGTAGCATGCACATGGGGTGCCTTGAACTAACTACAAAAAGGCTGGCTACTTGCAAAAGGTGCTTCCTCTTGACAGATGAAAAGATGTCCATTCCTCTGGGCAGATGCAGCCATGCATAAGTCCATTTATGCTGACAGAAATTAAAACACTCTGGAATCAGCATTCACTCACCCATGGCCAGCAGCCTTCACACAAAGGTCATCACTAAACACCCACACATCAGTTGAGGGGAGCCATTTCTGGAATCTTCCAAATCACTAACATCAATAGTAGCACATTCTGCTTACTCAAAACATCATCCTGCATACTATACAACATCCAGCAACATGTGGTAAAAAATTATTAGTGCTGGCTAACTGTACTGAATGAAAGCCACCCTTTTGCTGCCTTAATATTACTGCCCCTGCCTCTCAGGTAGAGTGATGTCTGAAAATAAATTCAGTTTGCTTAATGGCCCCTAAAAATGTAGATGTGATGTGTCCTCAAATTCAGATTGTTTTCTCTTTATTGCAGATTACAGTCATTATTTTGGCTAATAGGAAAAGGAAGTTCAGAACTTACACATTCTCCCTTCCTTTTTTCAACAAGATGACACTATATTTCTAATTTCACTTTGGGGGTTGAAGTGCAATGGTGGCAAAGACATTTCTACTAAGCCCTACAAGCTGGGACTCTTCAAAATTACTGTAGGTGTTGGGGACTCTCAGATGAGAGTTCTTTAGTTCTTCAAATGGCACCTCTGCTCAACTACAGGAAGACAGAAAAGTCACTTGAAAAGCATTAACTGAGCATTAACTTCTCTCAAGGACAAGAGTTCAAAGAGCAGCTTCTTAATTTTTTTCATGCAGATTTGAACTGCTGCCTTCTTTTATATAAAATAATGTAAATGGCAAAATCTCACTGAATAGTACAGTAACATTTAATACTTCGATGGTTCTCAGATACAAATTTTCTACAAAATGGCGGTGAGTCAATTTACTATTTCTAACAAAATAGAAAGCATCTATTTTCAGCAATGTGACTATGACCTGAGTCCTTGAATAGTGAACTCCACTTATACTTGATTTTGAATATACATTGCCAACTCCCTGGAGGTGCATTCACAAGTCAATATGAAAATGCATTATAGCAGACAGTTAAGTTCTTGCTTTAGAATCAAATGGAATGCATATGGTCTACTGAATAAAAAGACACATTTCTTTTTAACTAATGCCATAACCTATATATACACATATGCATGTGAAAAGTGAAAGTCACTCAGCCGTCTCTGACTCTTTGAGACTCTGTAGACTGTAGCTTGCCAGGCGCCTCTGTCCATGGAATTCTCCAGGACAGAATACTGGAGTGGGTAGCATTAGCATTCCCTTCTCCAGGGGATCTTCCCAACCCAGGGATCGAATCCAGGTCTCCTGTATGGCAGGTAGATCCTTTACCATCTGAGCTACCAGTCTGCATGCTGTTGTTGTTCAGTCACCCAGCTGCTCCTGACTCTGCGACCCCATGCACTGCAGCACACCAGGCCTCCTGTGTGCATAATTAAAGTACCCAATAACCACCAACTGCTTAGAAATTAAATTTTCCTAAAAGTTAACAGTTGCAATACAGTATTTTAGCATAAGAGAAAAAGAAAACAAAACACAATTCAAACAAATTAAAACTAAAAAAACCTGCTAAGTACCTTGAATTATGTGGAATTAAAGCCTATAGGATGAAAGATATGTAACAAAGAAGAGGAACATCACTTTAATTCATATGACATACTTAATTTTAAATATTTATAGAAATGAAGAATGTTGGTAGAAATTTGATATCAGTAGACCTCTAGTGGTTATTAGAGTAAATGATTATTTTACTATTTTCCATTATTGCCTCTCATAGCATAAAACAAAAAGTATTCAAATGTACCAGGATATTACTTTCCATGGCAACAGTGCAAATATTAGCAAATATCTATTTATGTCTTTGGAAAAACAATATAAAAAAATGAAACTAACTTCTAAAGTAAGTTGGCTACAAACCACCAAATAAGAACATTCTAGTCCTGCTATGCTTGAAAAATACCTTTACAGGTTTTAAAATCCAGATATTTATCTTTCCCATCACAAAATAACTTCCATGAGGAGAGGAATCTAATGCATATTTGTGTGTTATTTCTTTTCATCTCAGATGGTTGAAATATGCTAGCATTTTCCCAAAGCCAAGATATTTTAATCTAAATTTAAATATTTGGATTAATAAATGCATGCTTTTATTTGCAAAGCAATATTGACCAATGCGGACAAGGCAATGGCAACCCACTCCAGTACTCTTGCCTGGAAAATACCATGGATGGAGGATCCTGGTAGGCTGCAGTCCATGGGGTCGCTAGGAGTTGGACATTACTGAGCGACTTCACTTTCACTTTTCACTTTCATGCCTTGGAGAAGGAAATGGCAACCCACTCCAGTACTCTTGCCTGGAGAATCCCAGGGACAGGGGAGCCTGGTGGGCGGCCATCTCTGGGGTCGCACAGAGTCGGACACAACTGAAGCGGTTAGCAGTAGCAGCAGCAACGACCAATAAATATATGCTTTTATTTGCAAAGCAGACAATAAATGTGTGTTTTCTCTTTACTTTAGAATGAAATGAGTGTCAATTTTTGAGGATGATAGTTATAAAATTCTCAGTGTTGGTCAGGTCACAGAAATTTGCAATAGGTAGTCACAAAAAGGATTCTAATTGCAGGTAAAATGCCTCAGGTGAAGTTAATTTCCTTCTTCTAAATTCAAGTTATTGTTATTAATGAGGACTTTTGCCCTTTATTAATAAAGATGATTGGCAAGATGCAAAAGATGCCTTGACCTGTAACAGCACTCTTCAGGTGACACTATATTAATATATTATAGACAGAGAGCAGACCCCAGGAGACAATGCCACACTGTAACAAGCCAATTACCTCCCACAAGTAAGAATCTGTTCCTTTGCTACATATTATCAAATAAGTCATTTTAGAAAGGTAAGTGGAGGAGAAGACAGAACATTTAACATGTCATGTTCAAGATAATTACGTGTGCATAAAGACAAGCCGATATGAAAAGCAGTAATTCAATAATTACTCACACGGGATCAAAGTATATAGTTTGAAAACATCTGTTTTGATATGGGGGAGGATTTCTAAAATGCCAAGTGATCATTTATAAAAGAATATAGGTATAAAATGAACCTGGTATCCAATTTCCTACAAAGTGTTTAAAAAAGGAGGGAAGTTGATCAGAGAGATAAATTTAAGGTAACTGTGAAGGTTCCCTCAGAAATGCTAACTTTGGGCTTTGTTGCAGATTTAGTGATGGTTACCACTGACATGGTCATCAACTCAAGTGTACAAAAAAGAACATTCTCTTTTATAACTGGTTTCAGTTTATTTGCCCCACTTTTGGTCATGGAGGGAAATTTACAACAAATGAATGTAATTCAGTCATTTCCAGCGAAACCTCAGTCTTTTTTTGTGTAATAGCTCAGTCTCTCTGGTAAACTTATCAGGGTTCAAACTTCCCCCCTACACCCCTCTGTCTTCTCTCCCTAGGAGCCTTAAGGACGCAGTGTTGTATGAAGCTTGGGAAGGTTTAAGTGAGAAGGAAAGAGAGAGCAATTTTTTCTGTCTTTACTGTTCCCCGTGGAAGGCTTTCTCATCAGATGTCTATCCTTACCGAATCTGCTGATGGTGACCATGACCCTGCCAGGGATTCCAGTGATAAAGTGAAAGAAAGTGAAAGTGAAGTCGTTCAGTCATGTCCAACTCTTTGTGACCCCATGGACTGCAGCCTACCAGGCTCCTCCTTCCATGGAATTTTCCAGGCAAGAGTACTGGAGTGGATTGCCATTCCCTTCTTCAGGGGATCTTCCCGACCCAGGGATCGAACCTGGGTCTCCCACATTGCTGGCAGACGCTTTACCGTCTGAGCCACAGGGCTTTTTCATCCCAACCACGGAGATTCATCCAGCTAAGCAGGCCTCTCAGCTGCTTCTTCCTGCCACTTCATCCCAGGTTGGTATGTGTTTGTAAGACTTTCCTTTAGTCTACTGTATTATCTTAGTATCTCATGCTACTGCTATTGCACTCTTTAGATGCTATGTTGGACAGTTTTTCTGAATAGCTCGTGGGTAATGAGACCCACACTCACTCTGCTCTTTTATCCTTCTATCATCTTTCAATTACCCTGCCACCCTGTCCATGGCCACAGGACTTTTTCCAGAAAACTATGCAGCTCATCCCTCTAAATTGCCCTATTCCACAGATAGTTGGACCATTAGCTTCTTCAAGGAGGAAAAAAATTCTTTGTAATTATGCATTTTTGTCCATTCTATAATTTATTCATTCAGACCCCTAGGCTTTTGTTCCTATTTTAAGCCAGTTTCTTAGAATTCTATTTTATGTTTGGATCTTGGCTTTGAAAGCCATGGTTTTAAAGGTATATATCTATGCTATTAATTTTAAAATACCCAGTACTCAAAAACAAAGCAATCAATTTTTTATTCTTTCTATACCATACTTTGCCTCAGGGCAATTCATCTGGAAAGCCCTAGTGTCTGCTTTAGAGGCAATGTGGCTAGTAGAAGGATTTGAAAAACCATGCACACACGATTTAACATCAAAATGTTGCTCCACCAAATATTCCACCTTAACAGTTTCCAAAGTACACAACTTGTGCACAGTCTTGTTTCTGCCGGAAGTGCTCGTGTGTGTCCTTTTTCACCTGAGAACTGCCGTTCATCTTCTAGACCTATGTCACTTCTGAGCGGTATTTCCAGCTCCTCCAAATGAAAGTGAAAGTTGCTTAGTCGTGTCCCACTCTTTGTGACCCCATGGACTATACCATCCATGGAATTCTCCAGAACAGAATACTGGAGTGGGTGGCCTTTCCCTTCTCCAGGGGACCTTCCCAGCCCAGGGATCGAACGCAGGTCTCCCGCGTTGCAGGCGGAATCTTTACCAGCTGAGCCAGCGGGGAAGCCTGTCCTTGGCCAGGTTAAATCCAAGCCACGGCTCTACTCTCTCATAAGGAAGTATACTTCTCGCAGAAGTTGTTACAATTTGTAAGGATAAATCTAATCATGTATCCCCACCCCACTAGACTCTATATCAGTGTTAACAATATAGACCCCTTTTCTGCTTTACACACTACTCAATTTCTAACACTTCATATAGTAGTTCTCATACATAGTAGATGGTCAATAAATTCTTATTGTAAATGACTATATTATCTTATTGGTTCCTATCATAGATTATGATTTTGTAAAGCAAGTATTACTCCTCATTGAAAATGCAGGGTTCTTGAACTAATAGTATATGAAATGGCATGCATCAGGAATACATAGGTCACATCATAGAAACTGGATCTAAACTTTGGTCCTGTGAATTCTGATCCACTGCTGTCCATCATACCATTGTCCTTGTTCATTGTCATTGCCACCTTAAATAATAGTTGGAATCTGGTTTACAAAGAATTCTTAGTAAACGCTTGTTTAACAAGGTAAAATATTTTATAACCAACAGTTATAGTTTAATGGGAAGAAAATAGGAGACGCGGTTTAATTTGGCAATAATAATAATATGTGATCCAAGAAACTATCTTGCTTATTAAACATCATGATAGTATTATTATAATATCACCACAATAGGATAAGAAACATTTTTCAAAAGAAAGGGAAAATACCTAATCTGTTGAACTTATTTATAAACTGTTCATACCCAGAATAACATTCTGTAGTCTTTTTTTAAGAAAGCAGGGATAGACCCTTATCTATAAATGTAAATGCAGAAGTTGGCCCATTTACAGATTGGCTGGCTGACAAGTCCTCTAACACATGTAGGGACACTGACAATTGTTAGACAAAAAATATGCCCAAGCGGTAAATGGTTCTATTATTAACCACTCAATTTACCAAATATAAACTCTCAAAACCACAAGCTCTCACAATTGTCTAATAAATTTTACAGGTCTACTTTTGTTCTTTACTTTGTAAATGCAAGTTTTTACTTTGTAAAATGCAAGTTTTAATTTATAGTATTAAAAGTTTTCTTTTGAAGTTTGATGTTTTATTTCGAAAGTTTGCTCACATTTGTGTAGCACTGAATATAATTCTACTTCACTTAATCTGGATAATTTCCACCTTCTGTACCCTTTAATACCATTTTTTTTAAGTTTTATTACATTAACATGACTATTATTGTTATATAAAGTATGCTATTTTAAGACATGTGACTTGTCTGATTGATATTTCAAAATAGCCTATTCATCTAGATGCTTTATGCAGGAAAATGGTACTCTATCCAAAAAGTTGTACATTTTTTTTTGTTATTTCATACAAAGCAAAGCTGAAATGTTATCCCCCAAAAGCTTATTGGCATAACAAATCATTATTGGCATAAGCAGATGGTCATGAATGACAAGTGTTTTTTTCCCCCTCTTCTGCCAAACTTTGGTCTTATTATTTAGAATAAAGCACAGTAAAGTAAAATGAGAAGATTCAAAACAAGGAATGAAGTAGAGGAGGTAAATTACAATTTCTCATTGTCCTTTCCATACAAGGGAAGAATGAGGGAAATGAAAGAAATTGTCAAAAGTCAATTACATATTTAACAGATAAAAGGAAATATGAATTTTAAACACAGGGCAATTACTGTCAAGAATACTATTGAAATACACAGAATTTAAGTTTGTTACTCCTACTTTAGAAAGCTAGGCCAAATCAATAGATTTCAATGGCTAGAAATAATATTTTAATTTCTTCATAACAATGCAGAAACAAAGATACATGCATGAAAATAGTGAAATATGCAGACACATCTACAAGCAGCTATTATAGACACATTAAAAAGCACAGGCAATCGTAAAGTATTAGCATATTAATGCTTTGTTCAGAAAATAAGAACTTAATGGGATGGTTGAGCATGCATGGCATAAAATAGTGTGTGTAAGTAAGCACAGTTACAGAATATAATAATGCAAAGATTGCAGACTTGGGTGTGGGGCAACTTGAAAACTCATCTTTAAAGACGTAGGCTCCAAATCCAGAATTCCTATGTTCCGATCTTGATTCTAGCACTTAGCAACTGGATAAAGATAGTAAGTTAGCCTCAGCTTCTTCATCTATGCCATGAAAATAAAAACTTCTACTACTTCCTAGGATTGATGGGAAGTTAATTCTTGGGATAGTACCTGGCATACTGTAAGCAGTCAAGATGCTTTATTTCTCCTCATCATCTATCTTCACTTTCATATGGAAATATGTAAAACAATAATCTGATTTTTAGATGGTTGAATCCAGATAGTAGTTTAGATGTTTTTCATCAACTCTAAAATAGAATTCATGTCATGTGTTATGCACATGACATGTACAGATGTGAGAGCTAGACCATAAAGAAAGCTGAGTGTTGAAGAACTGATGCTTTCAAATTATGGTTCTGGAGAAGACACTTGAGAGTCCCTTGGACTTCAAGGAGATCAAACCAGTCAATCCTAAAGAAAATCAACTCTGAATATTCATTGGAAGGACTGATGCTGAAGCTGTAATACTTTAGCCACCTGATGCGAAGAGTCGACTCATTGGAAAAGACCCTGATGCTGGTAAAGACTGAGGGCCAAAGGAGAAGTGGGTGACAGAGGATGAGATAGTTAGTTAGCATTACTGACTCAAGGGACATGAATCTGAGCAATGTCTGAGAGAGAGTGAAGGACAGAGGAGCCTGGAATACTGCAGTCCATGGGGTCGCAAAGAATCAGACATGACTTAGCAACTGAACAACAACATGACATTTTAGTTAGATAAACCACTCATGTTGTTGACATTCACTGAGAGTCAGCGTGTCTTCCCTGACACCAATTTAGAACACTGGCCTCTGTTCAGTGTACTAAACTCCCCCATACCCACAATGCTAATATGATTTTTCTTGATCACTTTATCATAGATTTGAATAAAGTCACAGCTGAGCAGTTATAGGTCTTCCCCGTGGCTCAGTCAGTAAAGAGTCTGCCTGCAATGCAGGAGACCCAGGTTCAGTTTCTGGGTGGGGAAGCTCCCCTGGAGAAGAAAATGGCAATCCACTCCAGTATTCTTGCCTGGAGAATTCCATGGACAGAGGAGCCTGGTGGGCTACAGTCCATGGGGTCACAAAGAGTCGGACATGACTGAGTGACTAACTCACAAGCAGTCATGAGTTGTATCTTTTATTTCTGTAATGCTAGAATCTATTCTCCAAGACGTTGTTATACCATAGCAATAACGAGATGTTAGTGGATATGTTAGTGAAATAAATCTGCACACTGAAAGATAGGCAGATGATATCTGACTGTCAAAACATTCAAAATTTCTGAAATGTATATAAACATCTGAGGTTGTCAAAGCCTTAATGATGTTGCTGTTCAAGAAAATCCCAATATCCTCCAGTACTTGAAGACCTCAGGATACACTTTAAGAAAAACACTTGAAGGAAAACAATCATTATTGTTGAAAGCACTAAAATTCTCTCTCCCTCCTCCTTTCCACCCCTCTATATACACATACACATATACGCAAATACTGATGCAGATAGATACATTTGGGAAGGAATAGAAATAAGGGCTCTTATAAATGATGGTCTTAAAGAAAAAGAGAAAGTTAATTTCACATTTTGGCAATACCCATGAGTCCTTGTGTCGATATAGTTTCTTACTAAAGGCATGGAAGAGAAACACATGTATACCCATGGCGGATTCATGTCAATATATGGCAAAACCAGTACAATATTGTAAAGTAAAAAAATAAATGAATAAATAAATAAAAACAACAACAAAAAGGCATGGAAGACTGGCAGCAAAAAGAAGAGAGAGGGTGATTCTAGATGATTCTTGCAGTCAAGGCTAGAGGAGAAAACGGAGAAAGTGGGAAGTCTGCTCCTTCAGCAATCACCTGGTTTTCTAAGCATTCATCATAGCAGTATTTTGGAGTTAAAATAACTCTTTAAAGATGTGAAAGTCTGGTGGGAAAAAGGAACATCTCCATCATTGTTTAATCCCTTTCTCTAGTATGAGAAAACATTTAAACCAGTTAAGAGATACATACATCACCAACTCAATGGACATGAGTTTGAGAAAACTCCGGAGATTGTCCAAGACAAGGAAGCCTGGGGTTCTGCAGTCCATGGGGTGGCAAAGAGTCGGACATGACTCAGTGATTGAACAACAACAGTGATATACAGATGATAATGGAGTCCTGTTTACTTTTTTAAAGAAAAATGATTCATCAGGATGAAGGTAACAAACTGTTATAGAGGAAAAAGAGAATCCAAAAGGGGAAACACTCAGAGCATTCTGGGGCTGGACTTAATCTTATAGAGGAGTTATCTAGCTTCTCAAGTTTCAAATGTAGGGATGGTTGTCCAAATATGTTAATTCTTAAGGCTGCAATATTAGTTACTGGCAGAGCTGGGACAAGAATTCAGGTCTCAACATTTAAGAGTTGCTTTATGTTGCCTTGTGAGTGAATTCACTTTCAGATCTCAAAGCTAGTTTATTATTCCATTGCTCCTGACAAGATTTGGGAGGAGGAAGACAAGGGAAACAGCACAGACAGGTAGCAGAAACTCCAAAGTAAGATGTAAAGACAGCTGACTACTCAACTCACAGGCTAGCAAAATCAACTACTTATCTATTATTTGGTAAGAAAAAGTGGATCTAAGAGTTGAATACACCTTCACTACAGAAGTAAGCAAATGAAGAAGAAACTTTAAAACATCATTTCAATTAAAAATCTACATTCTACTGTATGTCAAACACAGCTTGCTGTTGTTTAGTTACTAAGTCACATCTGACTCTCTTGTGACTCCATGGACTGTAGCCTGTCAGGCTCCTCATGTCCATGGATTCTCAAGCAAGAATACTGAATTGGGGTTGCCATTCCCTTCTCCAGGGAATATTTGTGACCCAGGGATCAAACCCTCGTTTCCTGCATTAGCAGGCAGATTCTTTACCAGAACACAAGGATGCACAGTAAGTGAGTGAAAGTCGCTCAGTCATGTCCGACTCTTTGCGACCCCATGGACTATACAGTCCACGGAATTCTCCACGCCAGAATACTGGAGTGGGTAGCCTTTCCCTTCTCCAGGGATCAAACCCAGATCTGCCTGCATTGCAGGCAGATTCTTTAACAGCTGAGCCACAAGGGAGCAGATTCTTGACCAGCATGCAAGGATGCACGAGATACACTCATTTCCTGCCTCTACGGTGCTCCCCATCACAAAAAGTGAGACTGATAAGAAAACAATTATACTATAAATTTGTAATGAATATAATTAAATATCCTTTTTTCTCTAATACGCTTCAACTATCCTTTCCTTTTCTCAACCCACAATCTAATTATGATCTTTGTAAACCTAGTAAATAAAAATTTCTTATGGTCAATTTAGCCTCATTTTGTAACTGTTTATCTATGTATAGTTCTCCTGCAACAGCAGCTTCAAAGCCTACTCAACATTGAGATTATTTTTGCCTAGAGGATAAAGCCGTTTTATAAAAAAAGTAATAGCTAGCCAACCCACAGTAGCAACAAGAAATGTGTAAAGAACCACGCATGGCATTGGCTTTACAGTGAGAGTTTATAAAGGCTAGGCAGGTGATAGTACAAAGAAACAAAAACAATTAGAAAAAAAATATTTTTGCTTAAGACTTTCAAATTAGGAAAATTCAAGAGGTTTTGATTCTATAATGTAGCCAGACTCATGGATTTGTAGGTTCAAATTTTATCTGAATACATTCACAAAGGATATGTACTTTCTAACAGCTCTTCCATGTGACATGAATTCTTGCCCTTATTTTTGTATTATTGGGCAGACAAAACTCAATATTCAAAGACTAAAGGGTCTAGTATCTTCCATTTGTTTCCAATAGAATTTCGGCATCACCTAGGGGAACAGAAACATTGAACACTGGATTCATACGTAAAAAAAAAAAAAATAAATAAGTAGAAACCTCAATTAAATAGAGTCAGAAAATCAAAAAGAGGAGTCTCATACTCTGCAATGATACCAGAGCCCAGCAGGAAGAAAGATACCTCTTGTTTCCTTGCACAGACTCAGCCAACAAAAAAAGCCATGGACTCTTCATTTACTACAATCGTCCAACTCCCTTTCCCCCTCTGTAAAAGAGGGCTCCTTCTCGTGTATGTGAGGACTTCTAGGAGGCTCTTCATGATTAAAGACCCTAAAATAAAACTCTGCTGAGCCTGAATAAACGCATCTTTCCTGGAGAACTATCTGGCAGTGTATTTGTTTTATGTCAACATTTTGGAAACCATACAGAGACCAGAGAAAACACCTGAAGATTCCTGGGCTGGTGGGCAAACGAGTGTGAGACCAACAATTGAGCCCACTGTTCCTCACTGCTTTCTTGCCAAGATATACCTGCAGTTTGCAGGTATATCTTTCTCCTCAATCTGAGTTCACACCCTGTTTGTGTTTGAAGCTCTCCAGACTTGTGATCTACTTTAAGGTTTTGTCTATCTAGTTAAGGCCTTGTCTGTATGTGAGCACTCACTTAGCACTGTGGACTCATTTTACTATCAGACTGTTTCAATCAAAACTGGCTGAGAAGCCATCTGCCCATTCCTTTGGGAACAGGGGCTGCTTCACTAAATCTGTGCAAGTTCAGCTATCTCATGGGTCTAGCCTTTTGGAATAGGGGCTGTTTTCTGGCAACTGGCTGGAAAGCCTTTGGCCTGGCTCCTCCAGTACCATGCTGTATCCTTAGACTGTCTGGTGTTAGGGCTAAAGGCTATTCGCACTGGAAGCTGTGTAAGTTGGAAGCTGTTTGAAATTGAGCTGTTTAAAGCTGTAGGTTATTTAAGCTGTTTGAAAATTGTTCTTTTACTCTAGACAAAAACCCCTGAGAAATAGATCCTACTATCTAAATATTATGAAGGTTCCCCTTCAAGACTTCCATTTACAATTTATGTTTTAAAACCATGGCCATTCCTCATGTACATTTCAAACTAAATGGACTGACTTGACCAAAGGCAATTTAGAATATCAAAGGCGATTATGGAGAACTTTGGAATTTACCAAACTTAATTTCCTGGAAATGGAATTGGACTACATAACTCAAAAATTTCCAGAACTGAGTGCGATGTTTATTTTGATTTACTAGTATTTGCAAGTTTTCTAACTTTATGAGGAGTCTAAAATTGCCTCTCTGAAGATTAAGATTTTAAGATTGAGGCAAACAAATGATTAAAGAAAGAAAAATGGCTCCCAAAGCCCCAGGCTCTTCCTCCTTCAATTCTTTGTCTCAGATTTGGCCACTGGTACCATCCTGTCTCTCCCCCTTGGCTTCTCCCATCAGACTCGGCCTTCAGCACCATCTTCCTCCTTCCCTCCTACAACTATACCTCCGCTATGCCCCCAGTTCCCTCACCAATTCTCTCTCCAAACTGCCCCCTCTTCTGAAACTCTTCCCTCTCCCTTTTTATCTGAAATTACCTGAATCTGCCGCTTTAAAATCAAACCCTCTGAGGATCCAGAGGCTAAACTCTTAATTACTTATATCCCCTGGACTAAAGCTGAACTGTGAGCCATAGTCAAAGATCTTCCTAAAGTAACTGAAGATCTTGACAGACTTGCTGAGGAATTGAATATGGTCATTTAAACTTATCAACCTGGTTTCTTAGATTTATATCAGTTCTCTCATAAGGCTGTTGGTAAAGGTCAGGCCCAGCACTGGATGAAAACCAGTAATTGGGAAAATGCTGAAAGGTCTCTGTAATTAAAATCAGGAGACCAGCCTGCTAATGTACACACGAGCTGCTGCTAAGTCGCTTTAGTCGTGTCCAACTCTGTGCGACACACAAGCAGGCTTGAGCAATTGTTAGGCGACTTTATTGAGCTTTCCCAAGGCCTTCCCCAAACTTGCTATTTGGAACAAGATTCTGGCCTGCAAACAAAAATCTGATGAACCTGTTCATGACTTTACAATCAACTTCAGATAATTTTTAAAGAGAATTCTGGTCTTCCTTCAGATGTTGGTTCCTCCCAGGTAGTTTGTAACTCTGTTTATCCATGGGCTGAACTGGGACCTTTCTCTTCTAGTAAACTGGATCAGGATGGAATGGGAACCATGTCCACTTTAGATTTAGTTAATTTGGCAAACTAGTCCTCTCATACCCTAGGTGAGTCACCTAAAAGGGGGATTACCGAAATTCTTAATCTTCACATCCAGCAAATGAAGAATTCTAAATGAAACCAAAATCCTCTTGGTTTCTGCTATTATTTCAAAGAGCCAGGACATAAGAAAAGAAATGGTTACAAATTTAGGGGTGCTTTCTAACCGGCCTTGCCAACATCTCCCCTGCTCTCAATGACAAGTTTCCAAAGAACTATGGGGTTCTTCCCAATTCTCTCTTATTTGGCTTGGAGAAACATTTCTCCAGATTTTGGATTAACCTCTTTCCATCCTAATTGACACTGGGACCACATTCTTGGTGTTCAAACACAGACACAGAGTACTAAAACACTTCTAGCGGGAATCTCTAAGGAACCTGTCTCGGAACCTACTTACTATTCCCTTTGGTTTAGGCCCTTTGAGAAATATACACCCCATTTTTCCCTCTTTAGTTTCCAGTGCCTATACCTTTATTAGGTTGGGAGTTTTTAGAGAAGTATCATGCTGGAATTTCTTTCTCTCAAAAGGAGTAAATAATTCTAGAATTTCACGGTAGTCATCAAAGTAACCAATCAGGTGAATTAAATAACCCTTTGGCATTTTTTATTTGTTCCATCTCTGATAGTACTAGAACAGACTCTGGAAACAATCTTTACTCCTGCTGAATCAGTTACCAAAATCCTTTTGGACACCTTCAAATAATACTGGCAAAATTCATAGCATACCTCCCATAAAAATTCAAACAGATGCCTCAAAACCTTTTCCCAGAATCAATCAATACCCTATAAGTAAAGCAGCTCTTCAAGGCATAAAACCCATAATAGAAGATTTCAAGGCTGAAAGGTTCATTATTCCTTGTCAAAGCCCCCGTAACACTCCTATTTTACTGGTGAGAAAAATCTAAGGTCTGAGAATGGAGGTATATCCAGGACTTCTAAGCAATAAACAACATCATTACACTCTGTTGTTTCTAACCCTGATAGGTTACTAGTCTTCATTCCTACCAAAAGTAAATTCTTTACTGTAATTGACTCACACAGTGCATTCTTTAGTATTTCAGTTGATAAAAAAGCGGTCAATACCTTTCTGCCTTCACTTGGGAAGAAAAACAATTCACCTGGACTGTAATGCCTCAGGGTTTTACTGAGAGCCCTTATTTCTTGCAAATCCTAAAGGCTGATCTGATATAAAGTGCCCCAGAGGTTCTACTTTGTTGCAATATGTATATGATTTGCTTCTTTGCTCCTTCTCAAGCCTCCTCACAGGAGGATTGCATCCAAGTGGTAAAGTTCTTGGCCTTAAAGGAGCAGAAGGTTGTCAAAAACTTTGCAGTTTGTCCAAACCCAGGTTCAGTATTTATAGCATCTGATATCTGAACTAGGCCTTCACCTAGATACAGACAGGCTTCAAACTGTCCTAAATCTTCCCAAACCCAAAACTAAGTGCTTTCTCGAGCTAGTTAGTCACTGCCGAAATTGAATTCTAAATTTCTCTCTTATGGCCAAATCTCCATGTTTTACTAGAGAACAAAAACCCCAATCAAATTCTATGGGAATAAGTGACTGCCTAGCCATTAAGGCCTTAAAGGAGAGTCTGATGAACTCATCTGCCCTTGGGCATCCCAATTATTAGATTACCTTTTTTCTTTTTCTATAATGTAAAGGAAGGAATGGAGCACTTGCCCAGAAACATAAGGACCACCATCCACCCAGAGGGTGTTACAATCAGCACCTGGACCCTGCCGCTTAGGGTTACTCCCCTAGTCTTAGAGCCATTACCATCACTGTTTGTTTGGTTAAGACCTTCAAGAAAAGTGTTGTGGGATTTCTTTTAACCATTTTTGTACTTCATGCATTTCAGTACCATTTTTGTACCACTCCTGAATTCTCATCATACTCATCATTTCTCATTCATCACCTCACCTCCCTATGAAGTCCTTCTAGTAATTGCTCCTCAGGTAACTCTTTTACATTGTAGCAACCTTAACCCTACCACTTTCCTCCCCTCTGTCACTGAGGAAGTCCCTCATAACTGCTTAGCGATAATGTAGCACCTCCTGACACCTCGTGATGATCTACAGTAAACTCCTCTGGAGTGACCTTGTCACAGTTTGCTATCAGAGACAAAGACTTTATGAACCATACCTTGTCACCTGGAGACTTCACCTATTGGAAAGAGCACCTCCAGAACTCCTCAAACTCAACGGAGATGTCTCTTAGGTACTTCTAACCCTAGTCCCACCAAACTTCAAGAAATAGATTCTTAGATTCAAATGACACATCTACAGAAAGCACTAAAACCTGAATAGACCCTGAATGTGTATCGTCTGGTGATATGAAAGTAAAAATTTCCTAGAATTGAAGCAGGTGAAATTTGATAAAATAACTTTCCCAAGATATCAGCACCAGGCCTGTTGGAACATATGTGGACCAAACTTATGATGATGATATAACACTTCAGGTGTCTATGATCTTGATAATATATAGACCTGAGATTTAAAAAAAAAAAAAAAAGTGCCTGAGCGTTCTCCCTAGTACCATTCATCATTATTCAAATCTGACCTCAATAGTTTTCTAACCTGTGCATTTTCTCTCTGATAGGAAACATTACTCTTAGGAAAGGTCTTTTCCTGATGTTGAAGGACAAAAAGCCATTGAAAGTATACAAAACCTTACTCTTGGCCAGTGATGCTTTCAGAGAAAGCACTTGCTCAAAAGGGGAAAATGAAAAAAAAAAAAAAAAAATCAACAGAAACTTGACTTAAACAGAGCTGGGAGACCAGAAGGGGCAACTCAGGCCCTATAATGACAACAGAACCCAACTGGAGAAAGAAAGACTTCACCTGCTTCCTTGGAAGGATTCAGCCAATGACAAGCCATGGACTCTTGTTTACTATAACACTCTCAGCTTTCTTTTCCCCTCTATAGAATTACTCCCCTCCTCTTACCACTTTGGAACTTACACGTGGCTCACCATTACTGCAGACCCCAATCTGTAATTCTCTGCTAATCCTGAATAAACCTATCTTTGATGGAGAAATATCTGGCAGTCTATTTGATTTCAGTCAACACATGTAATCATTTGTGAACCAATAATCACTACTGTGAAGAAAATGACAAAACACAAGAGCAATACTTGAAAACAAAGAACTAACCGAGAAGTAAAATTTCAAGCTAACCCTTTACTGATCAGATTAGACTCTTGAAAGCAAGCCTAGAATCAAGCCAATCGCCCCCAACTTTCCAGAGGCCCAGGATCGAGCTAAAATTGGACTGGTCACTGGGGTGTACAAACTTGATATTGAAATCAATAAGCTAAATTTCTATCAAGCACTCTCTTATATGAAAAATCACTTACATAAAATAAGGATCAAAAAGCAGAATTTTAACTTCAGAGAAAAGTAAAATTTCAAATAATATGATCCTAAATACAAGAAGAAAATAATATTCCCCACAAAAGCATATTAGATAAGTGCACAACTCAGCATCTTTTTTTCATACTTAATCTTTATACATAAGTCAAGTTGCTATTTCTTCTGCTTTCAGAAATAGAGAATTACTACTTAAAAGCTACTTTAAATGATTAAATACACACACACCAAGACACATACACAAGCATAATAATATTACAAAAAACTCTAGCAATCAAAATTTCCGCTAAATCAAGGTAACATTCCTTACAATTAATGATTTTCTCAACATAGCTTACAATAATACATTATATTTCTGCAAATTATAATTACTTATAGAACAACTGCAATGAAAAGAAAGCTCTCAAAAAACATCATTAGCTTAACTACCTCATTATAGAGTTAATTCAATAAATTTTCTATAGAAGTTATGTTTTAATCAGGCATTAGAATTTAAGGAAAAAAAGCAGCATTGTATCATTTTCATGTATTTTAAATACAGAAACATATTCAGCTTAAAAATTGAGAAAACAACAGGGCTAAGAATAGGTTCAATTTTGGAAGTCAAAAACTTTATTCCATTTATGTAAAAAAAAAATATATCAACACTCTTTTAACCATTTTTGCTTTGTACAAAATTTCCTAAACAATTAGAAGCAGTTAAAAGAAAACAAAGTTTGTAGAAAAATGGAAATGCTTTACTCAAGACAACACAGCATCTATAGAGAATTTAGTGTTAAGTCTCAAATTTTAATAGCTTTTGTACTTAAAAGTCACCATCATAACAAATTAACTACTAAATTTAATTTCCTATCACATATCCTGTTATACATCATTTTTATTAAAAATGTGCTTTATTAGATTTTCCAACTAAATTAAATGACCAATAGCAGTTGTTTTTATTGCTGCTTTGTATACTTTAATAATTACCCAAAACTATTCTGTTCAGCTAAATTAGATGCAATTTTAGTCATAAACATTTTTACTAAAATTGTATTCACATGTACACAGGGTGGTAAAAAGGAATTGCATGTGTGTGTGTTTTCTTAAATTAAATCCAGTGTGTGCAATATTCAGATACAGCAGGCTATAAAATATAATAGACTAGCAGAGAGGTTTTTCTAAACTAATAAAGAATGCAGTGTGAAGCAAATTTCATAATGAAGAAGACAATTTTAACTGAAACCCATAGAAACTCACACAATCCTCACCAGAAAAGTGACTCAGAAAGTGGTGGTGGTTGGTTTAGTCGCTTAGTCAGGTCTGACTCTTGTGACCCCATAGACTACAGACTGCCAGGCTCCTCTGTCCATGGGATTCTCCAGGCAAGAATGAGTGGGTAGTCATTCCCTTCTTCAGGAGATCTTCCCGACCCAGGGATCAAATTCGGGTCTCCTGCATTAGAGATGGTCTCCGAATTGCAGGCAGATTCTTTACCAACTGAGTCACGGGAGAAGCCTGATACAGAAGGTACCACTGACCAAAAACAGCATTTGGGTATGAACTATACCTACATGACTCAATTCTGTTGCCAACTTCAAATTCCAAAAATGTCAGATAGAAATGTGAGTGGTATCTTCAAAATTATAGCCTGGAGCAGTGGCACCATCCTTTTTCCTTAGTCATCCCATTGAGATGGGTTCCCCTAAATCTGTATTTTTAAAATAAGTTCCCCAGGTAGGAGTCTACACTGTCAGTCCAGCATATAATCTAAACAAGGACAGAAGAAAAAATGTGACTGCCACTGCAATATTGCTTTACACAGTTATTTACCTCACAACTAAATTGCTATTTTTATATTTATTCCCTTCCATGTTTACACCTAAAACAAGACTATGGTCATCTTATACATTTACTAGTCAAGACACATGCTTGCTGTACATGTGTATGCATCATTGTTCTGAAACAGAAATATATCCCAATTTCAAAAACTTTTTGCTTTAATAATTTTCATGTTCCATCAATATTTTAAGTTATTCGAGAGTTTGAACTATTAGGTTGAGTTAATATGGCAAGTTCATATGGTTCAATCTAATATATCATGTTTGTGTTCGGATATTAGCATGCAAAATGTTTACCTATTATTTGCAGATAACATGGGTCCAGTTCAAGACAACCACATTAAAAATGAGTATTGTAATAAAACAAGTCATCTGAACTTTTCGGTTTCCCAGTGCACATAAAAGTCTTCTTAATACAATATGCCAGTCAGTTAAATGTACAATAGCATTATGTCTCAAAAAATAATGTATATAACTTAAAAATACTTTATACTAAAAATGCCATCATCATGAATCTTTCGTGAGTCAATCTTTTTGCAATAGTAATATTGATCACTGAGCTTTTGCATCAGAAATCACTGATTATAGATCATTATAACAAATATAATAATAAGAAAAAGGTTAGAAATATCAATATTACAAGAATTACCAAAATATGACAGAGAGAAAAAGTGAGCAAATGCTGCTGGAAAATTGGCACTGATATACTTGCTCAACACAGGGCTGTCATAAACCTGCAAGTTGTAAAAAACACAGTATCTGCTAGGTGCAATAAACTGAAGAGCAATATTAATAAAAGATACTGAATTACCTATAATATAGTAATAGCCTATGTAAATTATTACTTAATTTTCATTAAACTGATATTTATGCAAAAAAATTACCTGTTCTCAGCAGTAAGACCTAAAGTTCTTTGAAGTTTATTATAATTAAGCATTATTATAGGGGGCTTCCCAGGTGGCTCAGTGGTAAAGAATCTTCCTGCCAATTCAGGAGATGCAGGCAATGCTGGTTCAATCCCTGAGTGGGGAAGATCCCCTGGAGGAGGAAACAGCAACCCACTCCAGTATTCTTGCCTGGGGAATCCCATGGACAGAGGAGCCTGGTGGGCCATGCAGTCTCAAAAAGTCAGACATGACTGAGCATACATGCATAAGATGTATATGTATATATGCACACTATGTTTGTATACATATACACCATATTCTAATAATTGTATGCAGATTAGCCACTAAATTCCAATTATTTTCTGTGTATCAAAAATGGCCTGACCAATCGAAACATATTAAAACCTTTTTAGAAAACAAATATGTGGAAAGGGGAAAGTTTTCAAATTCTGGCAAATGAATGATGCATTTCTAAATGCTATGAGAATTAGAAAACATATACCAGAAAGAAAAAAGCTGCCTTGAATATATTACTTAGAAGTCTATCATAGGTAAGTGATGTGAAAGTTGCATAGTCATGTCCGACTCTTTGCCATTCCATGGACTGTAGCCAGCCCAGTTCCTCTGTCCATGGAATTCTCCAGGCAAAGATGCCGAGTGGGGAGCCATTTGCCTCTCCAGGAATCATAGGTAAAAGCTGAAGTAAACGTCAAAGGGCTTTAGGGGAATTCTTCCCTCACAAGTCTCTCTCCCTCTTTTGTTGTTTGTAGACATTATACTACTTTGCTTGGCACATGGCCATTGTTAATTTTTAATGAATAAACAAGTCATTGTTTGATTCATTAATGAAGTACTAAAATATTGCAAAAATTATGTTAAAAATATCTCTACATAATTCCATTGAGTTGAGAGATAAGGTACATTCAACATCTTTTAGAGCAATGTATTCTGTGAAGTCACAACCAAAATGAAACAAAATGAGGGCCAAAGAGAAATGTATACAGTTTCTCTATTGTAATCCCTTACTTTTAAAGGCAAATAAGCTAACATGCAAAGATTTGAAAGCTGTGCCTCAACTTCTCTTTATAGTCCTATATTCCTATAGTCTTTTAAAAATGGCAAAAGGGAAAATACAATTTGTTGTGACTTAAAAATACAAAAATCCTTTGCTAGTAATAATCTAATAATATTTTGGAGTTTCATAAAGCACAAATTTTCCCTTATAAAACTATCAATAGTATACAATATGTTATTAACTCAGAATGGTAATTCAGATGTTTCTTAGAGAAGTATTTCTCTACCAGAAGAAATTGAATATTGTGAACTGAATCTTTAAGTCTGTTTCTAAATCCAACGCTTTTGCCAGAAATCCTTTATTAATAATAAATTACCTAAGACAACAACGAAAAATAAATCATCTGTTTTTAGGTACCAGTTCCAAATAAATAATTTTTTAAAAAAGAATTCTATTTTGAGCTAGTCCATGCTCCCATAGATTTCTAGGATCTGGGATTGGACAACGTAAGCCTTAAGCAACATTTCTATTCATAATCCATTGAAATAGGTGGAAAGACAAGAATACGTACACACTGATAAACATTGGAGTACTGAGCACCTCTAAGCTTTTTGATCCAGGAGAGCATTTTGGAATTCCATGGGCCACAACCACTACAGAGAAGAACCTGTTGCACAGTCAGCCCCTTATACTTCACCAGAGCTTAAAGGACCTCAGTGTCCTGAGTAACTCAAATGATTATGTAACATGTTATTTTACCCTAAAGGCATTCTTGAAGATTGCAAACAAGTTTTACATAGTTTAATATATTTTAATGAAAAAACGGGTGAAGGTGGTCAAAAGGAACAAACTTCCAATTTAAAATAAGTACATTCTAGGGACTTAATGTACAGCATGGGGCCTATAGTTAATAATACTGCACTGTAATTTGGAAGTTGTTTAAAAAGTAGATCTTAAAAGTTCTTGTCACAAGAAAGAAAAATTGTAACTATATGAGGTGATGGATATTAACTAGACTTATTGTGGAGATAATTTTGTAATATATTACATAAAATTGTTACATTGTACATCAAAACTAATATGATGTGTTATGTAAATTATACCTCAATTTTTTAAATGAGGGTAAAATATTTCCTATACAAAGATTCAAAGTTTCTGTGCATTTTTATATTTTAATTGAATTAGGGCATTATAAACTTAAAATAAGTAAAAGAATTGAATATTACACATCAATTTTGACACATTTTTTTCTTATCAAATTCGTCATTCTGATTTGTATTTTCTTCACCTTTACCTAATTATCTAGTCTGATGGCAAGACATTTCCCTTCTCTCCTCTCTTTTTCCTATGTGCATTATATAGTTATATCTACAAACTGATTTATATTTCATATTCTCTTTCCCTTGATATTGAAGAGATTTAAATATCTTCCATTACCATGCGAGATGAGAACCGAAGAAGTTTTTTTTCTCACTATGTCCAATAATACACTGTTACACTTACTTGTGTTATAATTATGGGTAAAAGTCCTGAAAACTGACAAGATGCTATTTCAATTTCTTTACAATAATACCTTAAAGTAATTACTTAGTACTAAAGAAAATAGAACATTTTAGCTTTAAAATGTTTATATTGTTCATATTTTATGAATACGAAACTGGAATTTCATACTTTCATATTTCCTAGACTTCTCTCCAATTTCCATTTCTAAACTTTTCTCCACTGCCCTCTTAATATTCATCTTATTGGATTATTACTGAGATGGTCCTTCTCTGCCTACACAAGACATGTAGTGTCCTTAACTTTGGGATACACAGGACATTTTCAGTGTCTAGAAACATTTTTGGTTGTAATGGTTGAAGGTAGGCAACACTGGTATGTAGTGGGTGGAGGCCAGTGATGCTTCGAAATCCCTGGACTACTGTAAATTGAAGCTGTGTTCAGGTTGCTACCATAATTGGATTTGTTACATCATAAGTCCTTACCCACTGACTACTAAAGATCAAAGCATATTATCCACAGGAAAGCAAGACAACCCCAGACCCAAGGTAGTCCTAGGACTCTACATCCCCACTGATTTCAAGGAGACACAAACTAAAAGTTTTAATAGCACGGATTCTTACTTTTACAGAGGCAGGGCTTTTCCCACATTGGCTCAATGAACTGTAACCAGAAGCAAATGGTATATGTATACTTTTATTCCTTTAGATTGTGTGTTAGTTAAAGGCATAGGGACCATATCTTTTTCTACTAAACATTAGACTGTATATACGGGCTTCCCAGGTAGCACACAGCATTCCCACTTTCTTCCCAGTGGTAAAGAATCCACCTGCCAATGCAGGGGACACAGGAGATGTGGATTTGATCCCTGAGTCAGGAAGATCCCCTGGAGGAGGAAATGGCAACCCACTCCTATATTCTTGCCGGGGAAATCTCATGGACAGAAGAGCCTGGTGGGCTACAGTCCATGGGGGTCACAGATCTGACATGATGGAGCATGCACTCACACATACTGTATATACATCTTAGTATTCAAGAAGCTCTTAAAAAAGGTAATACGGATGAAAAAAGCAAGAAACAGACTACAGTAAATGATATAACCTATTTTTATAAAATGATGACAAAACCTTGAGTATGTACATCTGTGTGTAAGTGTGTGTGTGTGTGTGTGTGTGTGTATAGAGAAACTGAGGAATGATAGTTTGTCAGTATGGGTTACCGATGAGAGTGCCATTGTCAGGGAGAAAGAGAAAAGAAAATCACAAAAAATATGCAAAATGTATGTGACAAATCATGATTGCGGTGAAAAGTTAGATTTACATAATAGAGCATAATTATTTACATAATAGACTATTTAAGAAGTATGTTGAATGGAGAAACTGAAAGGGAATCAAAAGCACAAAAATCCCCTAATTAATATGATATTTATAGTAGAGAAGAAAAACAGCTGATAAGAAAAATAATATCATATCATACCCTGATAAATTCTCTGAAGAATGTTAACATTTAGGTAATAGAGAGGAGGAGAGAGTCCCAAGCTCAAGAAAGATATTAGGGCTTGGAGAGGCAAATGTGAGACTTATCAGGATACAGATCATATTGAAAGCCGAGTGATTTCATGTGATCATCTAGGCAGTGAGCACAAAAGAGGAGACAGAGAAGGGCTGCACCCCAGCATACTCTCCTATCGACAAGAGAATGAAAAAGGAACCCAGAGACAGGCCCACCAGGAAGCAAATGGTGTGTGATCCTTTGATATTAGTAATGAGAAAGAGGAGGACTAAAGTCGCATCAAAGAATCAGGGCAACATGAAGACTGCTGGTAGCACTCACACGAGCAAGCAGAATGGGATGGTGAGAATGAAAGCCTACCTGAGATGAGCGGGGAAGAGTAGATGAGGAAGTGGAGATGAGACAGGGTCTCGGTTTTGCAGTGAAGAGTATTGTGGGGGTGGGGCAGAGAAAATGGCAATGAATGCAGGGACATCGTGGGATTAATGGAGGTCTCCTAAGGAGGGTCTTTATTACATCATGTGTGTATGTTGATTCTGGGGGAAATCTGTGATGCAGGAGAAAGAAGAGGTAATTGCAAGAAGAGGAAATTGCAAGATAAGTGTGAGAAGGAAGCATTGAACATGTAAGGGAAGGCTTAGGTTTAGGCTGGAGAAGAAACTAGTAGGTATGTCCCTATCCTTGAAGCATACATCAACGTACAGTGAGAAAGGCATCAACGCCTGATCCTAAGATGAAGTAATATCTGACATTATTCCTCCACATTTTATTAAAATCAACATATATTTATACCACATCAACTGTCTCCTAGCCAAAGATCCATAATAGACTTCAATCAAGAAAACAAAGGATTTGCATCACGAGAGACATCCTCTTATTATTTATGATCCCAAAAATTAAGAAGTAAAAAAGATGATGGTCAGGTAAAACATGTGAATAATATTAATAGAGTGATACACACCCACCCACCTACACACATATATATGGTTATTCCATTATCCTGGTGCTACACATTTTTCATTAAAAAACAAAATCTGAAAATCTACTAATATTTTAGAAGAAACAAAGCAACTTATATCCACACCAGAAGAACTACATTCTTAGAAATTTCCCAAATAAGCATCATTTCTATTGCAAGAGCTGTTATACTATGTAATGAGTAAAATATGATTTTAAAGCCACTGATGCCCAGTGTCCTGCTCCTTCTTTATAACTCACGCCAACAAGGACACAAGCCTCTTTTAGATTCATCTGAAGTGGGAAAACAAGCTCCCCCCTCATATTTTTAAAGACTTTCTGATTAAAACTAGGGATTTCTTGTTTGACAACATAAGAACACTAACAGCAGCAATCTTGTGCAACCAGTTTTTAAATCAAGTATCAGATAAAACAAGTAAAGAGCTTTATTTGCTATCAACAGATGCAGGCACAAAAATACCCAGTCAAAAAGCTCATGTAAATTTGTTAATTACAGGAATAATAAACTATTTTTGAATAAAATTGGACAATTTCCTTCTATTTGTAACCCTGAATTTTCATCTGCAATTACCAAGTAAGGAACACTTCCTTGCATACAGGATATTATACTTACAAAGACAAAAATCTACAAAGATAGTTTTAAAAAATCTCCGAATATACTAGACCTTAAAGTGTTAACTGCTAAACCTTCTCTACATTTCCAGTTTTCTCAACCTTAACTGCTCTATCAAGGACAGTGTGATGACTCAGGAATCATCAACAGACCCATGAATGAAAGATAACGATCATTCTTTCCTTTAGAGCTGAATAAAACAGTTCAAAATCGCAGCAAAAATCTTCTTACCCAGCAAAATCACTATGGTAAAATTGTTCTTTTATAGCAATTGTTTTTTGGTTATACCTTTTTGTCTTTTAGTAAAATCAAAACATCCTAATTAATCTCTGACCATTATTAAACTCTTCATTCAATCAGGAGAACAATGGTCCAAGAAACCAAAGCTAGAAAACATCACAGAAACCCAAAGTCCACTAATGTAACTCATTTTAAGCTCAGAGTGCAAAACATGGGCAAGCTTGAATTTTATAACTAGCATTTACAGTTTTAATCCAAGTAGTTGAATCTAAGAATAATGAAGTGGATAACATAACCTGAGTGTACAGAAAAAAGTCTCCATAGAAACAGATAAAAAATTACCAACCAGAATAAGAAGCGGTTGTTTTAATCAATTCTGATCCAAGAATTGTTTTGTTTGGTCAGTTTGAAAGGCTTACCATCTTGTTGGCCATGAAGAGCCTGGGGACTTTGCATCCTTTCCTCAAGATTGGAGCTGAGGTCAGAGTTCACAGCTGACATCCGTGTTGAGTCACTCATATCAAATTCATCACTTTCTATTGAACTTTCATCCTGAAAATGGTTTTAACATATCATCAAGTATCATAAAATATAATATACTCAGATAATGACTATTTTATCTGTTGGATCAATTAAAGTTTAGCCAGTAAGTAAGCTTTTATAGGGCTCAGTTAAATGTTAACATGAATAGATGATTGAAATAACAAATAAGACATGAAGACTTGTGAAGATTCAACGTGTCTTTGTATACAGGAAGATGTAAAAGATTTAAAATAATGTATTTAGGAAGGATGTAGTTGAGGAATTATCTGAATAATGAAGGAATGTATTTTTTAATTATTAAAAAACTTTTTAAGAGTCAATCACAAAATATAGCATAAAAAGAAACACGTTTTGATTTTTAATGACACTAAAATATTATAAGCAAAAATCTGACACTGTAATAAAAAATCTGAACTGAAAAATTTTTATTGGTAAACAGAACAGAATCTACTTAAAGAAAAATTTACATGTTTAGATTCAAAGTCCTCACTAGTCAGAAAACAAGTTAATCTTAGTACAGCCTTTCTTCCTTGCAAGGGAATACAAATGGTGTTACAACAAAAAATTCTCAGTAAAAGTACGAAAGATTCAGAAGCCAAACAGCAACCAAAAGCCAGATCAGCAAATGGCTAAATTCCCAAAAGGCAAAGCTGCCAAATTGTCAATTCATCAAAAAGTCTATCAAATATTAAGTTAAAACAAATATATGCTATGTTGCTATAATCATTTTCTTGAAGCAAATTCCTTTGGGAGAACTGAGTTTCAGATAAATGCTGTGTGCTTATGTAGGCAGGCAGGCCTGAGAAACTTGTGTAAAATACCAAAATGTTTCACTGAAACCACCAGGTTTAACTTCAACTCATAAATATTTGATCTCAAAGTTTAACATTGATGCAATGATTACCAGTAGCAGCAGTAGTAGTACTGCTAATTATATCACAGACTCTGTTATTTAGTTGTTCACTTATGTCAGCTTCATCCAACCTGTGAGTTAGCATTTACCCAGTTAACATGTTGTGAAATTTACCCAGCATTTTCCCAGTTAACACTTTGTGAAATTGAGGCATAGAGCAGTTAGATAACTAATCACACTATTACACATCAGAACTGGGATTCATTATGATGTCACCCAGGCTTGAGAAAAGAGCTTCTTTGAATAGCAAGTGTTCCCTTGGCTTCATAAATGACATCTCGGCATCAACGAAGAAATTGCTATGGTCAGGAAACAGGAACATTCTAGCACACTAACAATGGGCACTCTGATCCTTAGCTCAGGCCCAGGTATCTGGGTGTTCTTCCTCTGTCAAAGGTTCTGATAGTGCCTGGGTCTACCAAGCAGCACTGAAAGTGAAAGCGAAGTCCTCAGTCATGTCCGACTCTTTGTGACCCCATGGACTGTAGCCTACCAGGCTCCTCCATCCATGGGATTTTCCAGGCAAGAATACTGGAGTGGGTTGCCATTTCCTTCTCCAGAGGATCTTCCCGACCCAGGGATCGAATCTGGGTCTCCTGCATTGTAGGCAGACACTTTACCGTCTGAGCCATTAATTCAGCAAGGAAATTCCACGTCGGGAGGCCTCTGGGCCATCAGCCACATAGACTTCTCCCAGCCACATGCCCTGTCTCGGGACATTATGTTTTCTCTAATTCTAAATTTTATGAAAAATCCAAAGTATCTGAAATAAATATTTATGTTCAAAGAAGAAAAAATAATAGAATTCAGTGCACAGATTCATGTTATCAATGTGCACCATATATGTACATATGTAAACACACATAGACTGATGATATGCATAACCATTATATATACTCCCTCTCTCTCTCTCTCTCTCCATATATATATATAGTCTGTGATATACTATTTTAGAGCACATTCTCTGGAGCCACACTGCCTGGATTCAGATCTATGCTCTGCTACCTATTAGATGTGTTACCTTAAGCAAGTTACCTAACATTTCTATGTCTCAGTTTCCTCACCTATAAAATGGGAATAATAAAAACAGTATCAACCTCATAGGGCTGTGTAATGATTGAGAGGCTATATTATATTTAAAGTAGTTAAAACAACAGATACAAAGTAAGCACAAAGCTATTTGATACTGTTATATAGAATATGTAACAAATTCTACAGTATATAAGATTTATATTTATTATACATGAACACACACAAACATGAATTTAAATATAATGGTAAAGATGATCAATCTGTATTTATAAAGTAGCTGTGGATACTTTATGAAGAGTCTTTATAAAAGTACTTAATATATGCACTACAAAGAGCTAGCTAGATGTAGTCTAGTAAAATATTATTTCCATGATAAGTGTACATGTGTGTGAGAGAGAGATTTGTATTTAATATGTGTGTGTGTTTGTGTGTGCGCACGGGCGCGTGCACACACTCAATCGCTCAGGCATGTCTGATTCTTTGAGACCCCATGGGCTGTAGGCTGCCAGGCTCTTCTCCCCATGGGATTATCAGGGCAAGAATACTGGAGTGGGTTCCCACTTCTTCCTCCAGGGCATCTTCCCGACCCAGGGATGAAAACCATGTCTCCTGTGTCTCCTGCATTGGCAGGAGGATTCTTTACCACTAGCACCACTTGGGAAGACCCTATATAAATGTGAAAGTGAAAGTGCTCAGTTGTATCTGACTCTTTGCAACCCCATGGACCATATAGTCCGTGGAATTCTCCAGGCCAGAATACTGGAGTGGGTAGCTGTTTCCTTCTCCAGGGGATCTTCCCAACCCAGGGATGGAACCCAGGTTTCCCACATTGCAGGCGGATTCTTTACCAGCTGAGCCACAAGGGAAACCCAAGAATATTGGAGTGGGTAGCCTGTCCCTTCTCCAGGGGATCTTTCCAACTCAGGAATGGAACTGGGGTCTCCTGCATTGCAGGTGGGTTCTTTACCAACTCTCAGGGAAGCTATATAAATGTATTACGGAAAATATATAAATGTATCTAGATGTAAAAAGTATGTGTGTGAGGCTATGTGTATGTTTAAAGAGAAACTAGATACAAAGAGTGATGCTGCAGTGTCTGTTTTATAGAATGGTTTATACGAACTGCACATTATGGCTGATCAATGTTGCTAGTGTGACTAAAGAACTGAAAATTTAATTTTAGCTAATTTAATTTTGGTTAAATTTCAATATCCCTGTATGGGTAGAGACTGCCATGTTGCAGATTCAACTATTCCTCACTGTTAGATATTTTCAGTCATTACCATTAGCAATGCAATAAACATCCTAATATGTAAATTGTTTTATATATCAAACTCCTTAGTATAAATTTCTGGTCAAAGCATATAAATAACTTTTTAAAGTTTTAAATTAATTATTGCCAAACTCTCTCCCAAAAAGTCTGTTGTGGTTTAAATTCTCATCAATACTTTATGACAAGGCTGATCTTACTTTGGATACAGTATTTTGTAATTTTTTTTTTTTTATAAACACAAATTTATTATGAAGTGATACACAAAATGGACAGAAGCCCATAGCAGCTGCTCATCATTGCCAAGCTAGCATAGACTTTGGAAATAAATCCCGATTTCTTTTTTTGTTGTTGTTGTTGTTTTAAATTTTATATTGAGTTTTTTTTTTTTAATTAGTTTATTTTCTATTTTTTAACTTTACAATATTGTATTTGTTTTGCCATACATTGACATGAATCCACCATGGGTGTACATGTTTTCCCCTTCCAGAACCCCCTTTCCACCTCCCTCCCCATCCCATCCCTCCGGGTCATCCTGGTGCACCAGCCCCGAGCACCCTATATCATGCATTGAACCTGGACTGTAATTTTAAAGGAACTCCCATTCCTGGCTGTCTTTATTTCTCTTACTAGCATTTAGTATCATCTTACATACATACTTTCATCATTTATTTCCTTTATGGTCTGTCCCCCACCATCACTAGAAGATAAGCTTAATAAAAGCAAGGATTCTGTCAATTTATTCACTGTTTATCTCCACTGCCTATAAGAATGACAATTACATAAGAAGGTACTCAATAAATATTAAGGTAATTGATTAAACATTTATTAAATTTAAATATAACTTACTACAAAAGGGATATCTCACTTGATTTCCATTTTTACCATGACTTATTTAACCACTTTTCTATCTTTCAATGATCACAATTTCCAAAATGTTGTAAGTAATATAATTCATCATTTATCTAAATAGTTTTAAGACAATGTACACCCAAGGTAGAATTTTTAAAATGTAAGGATAAGAGTTATTTTCCTAGTCCAATTATCATTTAAAAGGATCCATTTTTTTACTGTGAAATACTCAGGATTTTTTAGAAGCCAGAAGGACTTAGCGTATGTGGGCTCTGCTGGCTCAAAGTCGATCTCACTTTTTGGCCTATTAATAAACATATCAATACCTAAATGAGTTTCCTACAAATAATTTGAAAGCTCTAACTAGTTTATGGGTTTTTAAAAAATGATTTTCAATGGTGTGATGAATCATGGGAACAATATTTTCATTCTTGGGGATGGATAAATAGTAATATTTTCTTAACTGCTTTTCCTGTCTTTGAATGGCTTTATTATGAGTTAATCACTTACATATATCTACCTGATAATACGGAATCTGATATCACCATGGCATTAATACAGATATTCTTATAGAATATACTTTTCATCAAGTCCTTTGAGATAAAATAATTTTATAAATACAGTTTTGAGATTAAACCTGCTGACATAAAGAGGAAAATAAAAAATTTGATTTGAGCTTTATGAACAAAGTTAACAAAACAATTGTAAAAGAATTTAATACCTCACCAAGTAATGTTATAATTAAAAATAAGTATTTAACCACATTTCCTCTTCCAGAGAAATTTCAAAAAGGAGAGAATATATTAGCCTGAGAAACTATTTCTAATATAGATAATTTGAGTGTGTATATTAACTAACTAATTAAGAAGGATTTACTAAGCCACACTGTTAGAAGTATTTGGGGAATACACACAGGGTTTGTATACAACTTAGTCCCTGCTTTTGAGATACTTCAACCAAACTGGTAAGTTAATCAGTATCTAGGAGAATAATATTTAACAAATGTTCATTCTGTGTCTAATATATGCCAACAAGCTCATTGCTAAAATCTTACTATACAAATTAAGTAAAATAATCTGAAACATCAAAACATTTCTAGTTAAGATGATTCAGAGAAGTAGACAAATACATAGAATCATGGTTAATTGAAAAACAACTTTAAAATATACAAAAGATTTGCATGATTGAAATGATCATACTTGAAATATCTATGAAATTGAACTTTCTGATTTGCAGGTAAAATAGCCTTAATATTATAATTTCCCTGGATACACACTTATTTGGAATACTTTCCCCTGAACTTCCTAGCACTTTACCAAGGTTAGTTCAATGGTAGCCTATGAAGAAAAATGAATCTTTGGGGAGAATGAACAAATTTTCACATAACACTAAAGTGGATGTGGTCAGATAGGGAATCTGTTGACGACTAAAAATTTCTCCCTGTTTCTCCATCTGTGCAGTTCTATTGACACTCCTTTTATTAAAAAAATAAAGTACTGTCTTCAAAATGCCATCATGCTTAATATGAGAGTCATGGTTATCAAGCTTCATTCTGACTTGTGATATAAGGGTAGATATTTTCATTTTACCTCATCTTGCTGTGAGTTTAGCAGCTGCAGTTTCATGTGCTTCATATAGGCCATGGTAATTGGCATGTTGTAGTCAATCATGCTGGTCACCAAAGTGGGAGGTTTTCCATTATCTGTAATAAAACATTTTTAATGGGTAATGAAAGTGATACAGTACTCTACCTGTAATTTCAGAATGATCTAGTTTGTTCAAATTGAAATAGGATGCAAGATATATATATATGACTGGCAAGGCTCAATAAAGGTGTTTGGGGACAAAATAGCACTATGGATAAACTGGTTATTTCTAACTACAAGTTGAGTTTTTTTTGATATCTTGGATAACAATGAGTGAAGCTAATATAGTGATTAAAAAAAATCATCAGTATTTTTGTATTTTTCTCCTTTGCTGTACACATTTCTTTTTTGGCCATGCCACACAGCATGTGGGATCTTAACGCTCCAACCAGGTATTGAACCCAAGGCTGGGCTTCCCTGGTGGCTCAGACAGTAAAGAATCCGCCCCCAATGCAGGAGACTCGGGCTTGATCCCTGGGTCAGGAAGATCCCCTGGAGAAGGGAATGGCTACACACCTCAGTATTCTTGCCTAGATAATTCCATGGACAGAGGAGCCTGGTGAGCTATAGTAACACTTTCACTTTAACTTCTCACACCTGCAGTGGGAGCTCAAAGTCTTACCACTGGACCATCAGGGAAGTCCCCACACTTACTTTCTAAGTGGACCACATGAGGTCAAAAAGGAAGCTTTTTATTTTTATATTTTGCCATTCTACTCATCCTCCAACACATGGGAATTAACTAGCTTCAATATAGCTTTGAGATTAACCTCTGTGAGAAACTCATATATTAGGAAAATAACCCAAATAATTTTTAATGAAAGCCAAAGCCAAATAGTAACTTCTCCATAAAAATTTTCAGTGAAAGAAAATTATTATTCATTACTTTTAAAAATAAGATGATGATAAATTTAAAAGAACACAGATGGAACATCAATTTCCTTGCCGAAGATAGTTAAAACACCATGAAATACACACAATGAATGAAAATTAAACAAAAAGTATTGGCCACAGTCAAGAATGTCTTTCATTTGAAGAAGGGCATTGTACTGCTTTGTAAGTGGATTTACTGGCTCCTATTTGAATAAATAAGATGATTTGACTTGTTGAACTGTTTCAGTCTACCACATGCTTCGAAAAATGTGGGCTATAAATTGCCATTATGAATAAAATTACTTGAAATCTCACTATTTGACACCGCGGCTACCTTTATGATCTGTTGCATCTGGGTTTAAATGCATTCTTTTCTGGCACTCTGAGCAGCTCATTAGAAATCGTGTCACCGCTTCTCTTGGTAGGAAGGCATAGCTCTCTGAAATCTGGAATGATTCACAAAACAGGAGTGTTATTATACAAAAGGACTGGGCATGATTCAACAGAAGTGATTACTGTATTTCCAAATAAGACGCATTATTCCATAATGGCAGGAAGCACAATGAAAGCATGCATTGCATACCATGCATCATTTCAAGAAATATCTATCCAACTTGATTGCGTGTCTCTTAATAATCACTAAGAACGCGATGTGGAGGAAGAGGAGCCACATCTGGATGGAGGTCTTTTTCTATTTCTGCATTTCTTTTAGGAAAAATAATCACAGGGTACAGATACTCAGATGAATTTTCCTTATTAAAATTGGCCCCCATGGTTTTGGCAATTAAACTCATTGCTAGCACCATTAACATGGTATCCAATTTTACATATGCTTTTAAAAATTTAGCCCCAAGGAGAAACAATCAACTTTAGGTTTTGCAGAAATAAGCAGGTCTTCATGATTGCTTTTCAAAGTATTTTCAGTAAAAATAAAAAAAAATAATCTGAACAGAATTCATGTTATCTATTTACTGCAGTGAATCATCCTTTCCACAGAAAATGACACACCTGGAATGCATTCTGGCCACCAATTTTTTATTTGTTATTTTACATCAGTTTTTCATAATCTATGTCACACTGAGAATCAGAGCCACTTTTCCAGCACCCTATCCAGAGCTTCTCTTTTCAGAACCGTGATCTAGAATCAAATTAAAAATCAATATTCTTATCAGTGATTCTTTAAATACTGACTTTTCAAAAGCCAAGGTATTTCTCTCATCAAAGCAAAGATTCTGGAAGTTAAACTGATAGACTGCTAAACATCACTAAATAAAACCCGGCACTAACTCTGACAGGGCTGCTAGGGAGTCTGATTAGGGCATTAGTTTTCCACCATACTAACACTGACATTGGTCCATGAAATATGAGATAAGCAGGAGGAATAAATGAGTTGTAAATTAGATATAAGTGCCATTAACAGTATCTCAGGTGCATGTAGAGCTGTTATGAACACTGATGTATTTTAAGTTTGTAGAAAGGAAGGAAAATATGCACTTTGTGTTCAACTGAGTACAAATCTACACAGGTCCTTCCATGGTAATGGAGGAACCTTTTGCTTATCCAGGCTGCAGAAGGAGCATGGCATCAAGGAAACCTCACATACTAAAATCCAAAATTATAAAGTGTATTTTACCCTGGATTTCATATGAAAACCAGTTTGCATCACTTAGCCTATCACTTTGACGCTCAGGGAAAAGAAGCCATAAGAATATCAAAGAGAAGAAATTAGTCTACAACTGAAAATAAGTCATGGATGATCCATACACAGGTAATTCACATTCAACTCTACTAGGATTAGACAATGAAAATCTGATTTTTAATATAATTTCATTTGTAAATTGAGATGTTCAGATTAAAAAAAAAAACTTCTTTGTAATACAGGAATTGTGAGGAAAAAGAAGTAGAGTAATTTCAAAGTATTTCATCAAAATACATCATGTTAGTTATGAAGTAAAGAAATACATATATACAATTTAAATGCTCATTTTCGTTCACACCCTCTGTCTCTCCACATACACACACACAAATTTGACTTTTATTCATCTATTTTTACAAAAGGAACTAACATTTTAGCCTGATTTAGTTATCTGATTAATTTTTCTGACTCTAAAAACCTATCTTACAATAATTTAGAAGTGAAGTCTTTGCTGCATGCTCTGTCCAGACACTTCATATTTTAACACATATGGAGTTATAATCCACTGGAACTAATACATCTAACCAGTAAATTCATTAACAAGCAGGATTTGAGAAGAATGCTCCATTAATTTATTTTCAAAGAAGATTTCTATTAATGCTTTTCTCTTCTTACATAAAAGAGAAATCTTCAATTGAAAAAAATAGCCAAATGGTGGAGTAAGAGAGATGCTGTGTTTGCTTCCATGGTCCTGATGCTTTGCAATTTTCCCTTTCTTAGTGTTAATAAAGCACTTGTGTAGAAATCCGATCTAGAGAGCTTTATCATTGACCTGATTCAATTGTATTATTTGTCCTAGCACTACCTAGTTCCAATTTTTTTAATCATTAATCATATTTAATATTTCTTTCGTACTTTTACTCTGAAAAACAAGTATCTGTAATGACCACAAATAAGTTATATAAGTGGATAAATATCTGTACATTTGTTAATGAAATAATAAAAATTCCTTCTGGTATCTTAGAAAAGATATTTTAGTAAGTATTTTATCACATTGATCTCTGTGGTATTATTCTGGGCGTATCACTGTATGTTATGTAAGTGGACAAAACCACCTCTTTAGGTGCTTTTTTTCATGTTCAGAACCCATTTTATAGGGGGACCTGCTGAGACACCCTACTCTCCTCAGACCTTTTCTACCCCACCTCATGCTCACCAGAGCCCAAGGACCTTGGAGTCTTCTGAGGCACAGGGAGGAGAAGAGATCCTCAGAATAGCTCTTCAAGTCTCACACTCATTTCTGAAGGGATATTTCTCCTGCCATGATGGTGAAGAGGGAAAATTCTTCCTTTTCCTTTTTCTAGAATCTTTCCTCTCCAGCCTCTTTGAAATTAAGTGTCCTAGGCAGCCTCCACTGCCATGCTTCTCAGAACATTTTTAAACAGTGAGGAGACGTCCTTTAAAAGTTCTAAAATTATGGTACATTTGAATAATTACATTTTCATTTTAATAACTACAATTAAAGCCCATAATGAAATACTGTACTTGGTCCTGTCAATATCCTTTCAAAACCCTGCTGAGAGATTACACGGACAGTCTACATGAAGACTCTTGAACTTGAGGCCTGAGCTAAATGCTCCTATGGCCCTTGCCCTGATGAAAGGGTCTGCTTCTGTGAATGTTTAAATGTTAAATCAACTTTAAACAGACGTTCATAAAAGGAAATAAAACTCAGGGATGTGTTCTTCTAGGCTGTCTATTCATCAAAGTCCTAAATATGTAAAAACAGGTGCAAATCAAACCTAGAAGGGACAGAAATTGAAAAATATCTTGATTCATATACTTGAAATACTATTCTACTAACTATAATTAATCATCTAAAACACTATGTCATTCATAAATGTCTATTTCCTTGACCCATTTTCCAAATCTAATCACTTCTCTTTTTCTAGGACAGAAATCAGAGTTTGAATATATGGTACAGAGCATTTCTAGAACACTAGTGAGGATGATATTCGTTTGAAAATTCATTCTTAGAAATATCTTTATAACTGGGAAAGATAGTGTATTTCCTTAGAATTGGTTTATCCACACAGAAATGCTGCATCTTGTTAGCAATAAGAAGCAAAACATCACCTGAATGGATATTAGTCATGTTCCTTCTGAATGAAACACGAAAACAACAATAAAAACAGCAACAACAAAACAACTGCCATGTGACAAGTCATATATGTTGTCAGTAGCAAAAATAAACATCCAAAGGAAGGACTAGAACATAGTCATAGTGAATCTTACAAACCAATGACCTCACACTACTCATCATGTAAATAATTATGAGGCATCTCTTTCTTAGAAATATTATTTTCTATAAATCCAGACTTGTTTTCTTAGATTTGTATATTGCTTTTTACTGAGTTTTGTATGCAATATTTTAGGTAGTGGCTAAAACAAGATTTTATAATAATTTCTTGATAAGAGGATCCACTGGTATAAGAGGTTAAATGAACTGCCACTGTTACAGAAGAGAGGGCAAAGCAAAGAGCTGGAACTTGAAACTGGATCTCTCAGTCCTGGTCTATGTCCATACACTGAAGGGACCATGGTGGGCTCATCCAATTGACAGGTTAGACAAATGCATAAGGTCCAAGGAAAGCAGGAACGTCAAAATAGATTTTCAAAAATTTGATATTCTAAAAAAAGAAAAAGCCCAACCTAACCCTAACCCCAAAGTGTTACCAGAGTCAGGACTTGGGAACTTTCTTTTCTTTCCTGCTATCACTGCTATATTTTTTATTATATTATTATAGCTACAAAGCCCTAGAGATATACATACTAAGTTTTTTAAATTAATTCTATTTTTTTCATATTATTTTCCCATTTAGGTTATTACAGAATATCGAGCATAATTCCCTATGCATACAGTAAGTCCTTGTCAGTTATTTATTTTAAATCTATTTAAAATATATCTAATTTAACAAACCCTTCAACTTGGGTTGTGGCTAAAGATTTGTAAGATTTGTTGATGCTTTTTATTTATTTTCTTAAGAAAGGCAGGCTGCCACATACAGCACCTCATTTGGTGTGTCTGGAGTCTTGGAAGCTTGACTATCCTACATTCTCCTACAAATGGACCTTGAGAGCTTGTGTGGAGGTTCTGGCAGGGGAGAACAACTACTCATATACCTTTGACCCAAGAATGATCCTCCTGTATCAGGGAAGGTCATGCTCTTCAATGGAGCATGCAGTTTCAGGAGGAGGCACCTGGAGTGGTAAAGAAGGACGGGTACACCTGCCTAGTCAGCCAGAGCAGTTGAATCAACCCTGGCGATCAATGGGGTGACAGGTGTCACAGATAGTCCTCACATCCTGTTGTTCCTATTTTTGAACTTCAAATTAGCTGTGGTTGAGCAGTGGGAATGTTGTGGCACCTTTTTTCATTGCTTATCACATCTAAAGACTTTAATTCATCTGTGTATTAGACAACATTGATAGTGTCTTCAATGAAAACATTACATTCTAAGTCCATTAAGACTGGAATTCATCAGTAATGCAGAAAGTAATAAATTTTATTATCATCCTAAGAAGTATAAATCACCTCTCCAATTTAAAAATATGGTATTACTTCTACATAAAAATAACTGGCTCAGAGAGTAAAGCGTTTGCCTACAATGTGGGAGACCTGGGTTCGATCCCTGGGTTGGGAAGATCCCCTGGAGAAGGAAATGGCAACCCACTCCAGCATTCTTGCCTGGAAAATCCCGTGGATGGAGGAGCCTAGTAGGCTACGGTCCATGAGGTCGCAAAGAGTCGGACACGACTGAGCGACTTCACTTTTCACTTTCTTTAGGATTTATGGATGGAACAGCATTTAGAACCAAGATAGTATGATATTAGTAATCTAATGATAAACCTATCCACCGGAAGAGGATCTAATTATTAAGTCTCATGAGGGGCACGCTATTGATCTTACACATTTGTGGGTTAAAATAGAAAATGTAAAAAAAAACTATCAGGAACCTATTTCTGAAAAGTTTACTGACAAATACTATAGTTGAAAGGAAGATGAGCATTTTTACTTTGCCAATGTCCCTGCCTTTGTGAAGGAAGAAGAAGCAGTAATTTTTAAACCCAACAATTATAAAACCAATGGCAGTTTCCAAGTGCCACTCACCTTCCCCTCAAAAGCTTATCAAGGTAAAACTGCAACTTATTCAAAAGAACTAAAGTTTTAAAAGTCAATCACAGTTAAATGAGTATGCAAATCTCATAAATTTGATAATATATGTAATTCCTAGAGTCTTCTTACATTTACTTTGGAATAGCACAGTTTTATATACAGAAATAAGTTTTTCTTACCGGGATCTGACTATGTGGGTAATATGAAATTAGAAAAAAATTTAAATTAATTATTCAAAATAATTTAATAATAAACTGTTATATTTAAAATGGTAACCAAGGACCTACGGTACAGTGCAGGGAACTCTGCTCAATGTGATGTGACAGCCTGGATGGGAGGTTTGTGGGAGAACGGATGCTTGCATATGTATGGCTGAGTCACTCTGCTATGCACCTGAAACTATCACAGCATTGCTAATTAGCTATACTCCAATACAAAATAAAAAATTAAAATAAATAAAATAGATATCAATGAAGCTTAGTACAAGTCAAAAATGTAAAAAGAAAAACAGTAATTGAATAAAAACTGTTGTTTTGCTATACTTTTTCAGACTGTGTGAGTCACAATTACATGATCCAAGGTTATCTCATTACCTTGAGCCATAAGGTTTTACAAATTAACAGCAAAATTGATAACAGACAAAAACTTTTTAACAGGACTGTTTGTCCTGTCCTTCTTGCCCAGTCCTAAGAATTCCAATTTTAACTGTGTTGAATTTCCAAGCATTTTCAATGGAAAGGTCCTCAAAACTGACTCAGCTTGTCCCTAAACCTGCAATTCTTTGGCTCCTGAAATGGGAGAGAATTGACAGTTCTCTAAATTAGGGTTCTAGTTAACTTTGTGACAACTTTTATTTTCTTTGGCTATTTTACACAAAAGGAAATGCTTTTCTAAAATTCTAGTATGTGTGTGTTTCCCATTAATTGGGTACTCTAAGCAAGAATTCTTTCTGGATTTTATAATTTAATGCTCAAAACAGTCCCAGGGATAGATGACTATCATCACCATTATCATCTCTGTTTAACAGACGAGGAAACTAAGCTTCAGAGAGGTTGTATAATTTATCAAACAAGAAGAGATAAGCTCTGGTTTCAGAGCCTACCTTTTATTCAGTTTTGATCACCATATTTTACAGCCTCTCCTGGTCATCAGTATTAAAAATGAAAGAGAGACTGTCTCATCCTTAAGAGTTGGGATATTAACCTCACAGCATAGGTTAATTAAACTAAAATGTTTATAATGTTCCCTAGAGCGAGGTTCTTTATAAGTATAAAATGCTCCGACTGGTTTGCGGTGACCTCTTTGAATATAAGGGCCAGTCAAGGGCTCTGTACCTTGTCTCAGGTTACAGAGTCCACGAGAAACACGTCAGACTGCAGTAACAATGCAGAGCTCCACCTGGAGGAAATGAACTGGCCATCTGTTCAGTTGCAGCAGAACTGAGGCTAAATAATGGCTTTGTCACAATGCTGTAATATTGTAACAGCCAGCAACTGAATGCAGAGGATGTCCACTTTTAATAGAATGTACAAGAAGGAGTTCCTTCTTCCCTGTAGCTCAAACGGTAAAGAATCTGCCTGCGATGCAAAAGACAGGGTTTGATCCCTGGGTCAGGAAGATCATCTTGAGAAGGGAATGCCAATCCACTCCAGTATTCTTGCCTGGAGAATCCCATGGACAGAGAAGCCTGGCAGGCTACAGCTCATGGGGTCGCAAAGAGTCTGACACGACTGAGCAGCTAACACACACAAGAAGGAGTGTAAGTAACCTATTTCTAAAGGAATAAGACTCTAATTGTTCAAAGAAATTCACCAGTAGAGAAGCTATTGTTGGTTTAAGATTTGAACCTAATACATGAGCTAAAATAGAGACATCGCTTGACATGGGTAAATCATGAGCATTAGCAAATAAAAAATGCTAAAATCAAAAGATTTATCAAACAGAATCATAGCATTTTGTCCTAAGTTCACTAAGGTCTTAGCAAAAAATAATCAGAATTAATGCTACTAAATGTTAGCAATTTGGAAAAATAGGCAAGTGCTGAATTTCGTTGTTAAGTAACATGACTCCACAGCCTGATGCCTTTGTAAACACTATGCTCCATTTCAAATACTGAGTTTTAGAGCAAAATAAAGTTGGTTTAATCGCACTACTTTTGAAATTACCTTCTCCACATTAGCTTCATAAAGTGAATTTTTTAAAAAGAAATAACACCTTTATTTCACTGGAATAATAACACTAGAACTTTTTTTTCTTTTTTGCCAAGTATCATACAGTAAACCCATGAAAGAACTCGCCTTTGGGGCCCAATATTTAACATTCTCTTCTGTGAAACTCCTGAGATCATGTATAAAGAAACAGTCTCCTAATGACATTTATCATAAGCCTATTGTGATATTTAATGTTTAATATTGTGGTATTTTGGGCTTCCCTGATAGCACAATTGGTAAAGAATCCAGCTGCAATGTTGGGAAGATTTCCTAGAGAAGGGATAGGCTACCCACTCCAGTATTCTTGGACTTCCCTTGTGGCTCAGCTGGTAAAGAATCCACCTGCAACACAGGAGACCTGGGTTCGATCCCTGGGTTAGGAAGATCCCTTGGAGAAGGGAAAGGCTACCCACTCCAGTATTCTGGCCTGGAGAATTCCATGGACTGTATAGTCCATGGGGTGGCAAAGAGACAGAGTTGGACATGACTGAGTGACTTTCATTCACTTCATTCATTATGATATTTTATCACATACCACTTGCAATGTACACCTCATATGTCCTGATTCAAAAAGACACCACAGTCCAGAGAGACCCCTATCCTAGGAAGGAAAATCTTGTTTATGGGCATTATCTCCAGTTGAACAAGGGTCACTCTATCTTTATCTGGTTTACACACTGTATACTTTTGAATACATCTAAAGAGAGGAAATTAGGAAAAAAAATATATGTATATATACACACATATAGCATATACATATAAAGCTTACCAACACTATAGCCTTTGGCCCAGATACTTTTACAGATGTGTTATGAAACTATAAAGTCTAACCAATGGTTTTCTTACATTTATTTGAGTTTTCTTTTACTCAGGTCATGCATGAGAAAAGATAAACAGTGAACATCATTATACTTCTACAGAGGAACTTCTGGATCAGGGGAGTGGCACATGGAAACAGTCTTACAAAGGTGAAGACACTTTTCACCTAAACATTGAACAAACATCTATTAAAGGCATAGGCACTAAAATTATCCCTAATACTGCTAGGTATGGTTATATACCACTAATACGTCGGGCCATATTAAATAATTGAAATCACCTGTTGGTAATTGTTTCACAATCCAGACATGATTGAACTTCCAGATGTACAAGCTAGATTTAGAAAAGGCAGAGGAACCAGAGATCAAATTGCCAACATCCATTGGATCATAGAAAAAGCAAGGGAATTCCAGAAAAACATCGACTTCTGCTTCACTGACTATGCTAAAATCTTTGACTATATGGATCACAACAAACTGGAAAATTCTTCAAGCAATGGGAATACCAGACCACCTTACCTGTCTCCTGAGAAACCTGTATGCAGGTAAAGAACTGGATATAGAACAATGGACTGGCTCAAAGTTGGGAAAGGAGTATGTCAAGGCTGTATATTATCACCCTGCTTATTTAACTTATATGCAGAGTGCAACATGTGAAATGCCAGACTGAATGAAGTTCAAGCTGGAATCAAGATTGCAGGGAGAAATATCAATAACATAAGATATGCAGATGACACATTCCTAATGGAAGAAAGTGAAGAGGAACTAAAGAGCTTCTTGATGAAGGTGAAAGAAGAGAATGAAAAAGTTGGCTTAAAACTCAACATTCAAAAACTTAAGATCATGGCATCTGGTCCCATCACTTCATGGCAAATAGATGGGGAAAAAATGGAAACAGTAACAGACTGTATTTTCCCGAGCTCCAAAATCGCTGTAGACAGTGAATGCTGCCATGAAATCAAACAATGTTTGGTCCTTTGAAGAAAAGCTATGACAAACTTAGTGTATTAAAAGGCAGAGACATCACTTCGTTGACAAGGTCCCTATAGTCAAAGCTATGGTTTTTCCAGTAGTCATGTATGGATGTGAGAGTTTGACGATCACGAAGGCTGAGCATCAAAGAATTGATGCTTTTGAACTACAGTGTTGGAGAAGACTCTTGAGAGTCCCTTGGACAGCAAGGAGATCAAACCAGTCAATCCTAAAGGAAATCAGTCCTGAATATTCATTGGAAGGACTAATGCTGAAGCTCCAATACTTTGGCCACTTGATATGAAGAGTCAACTCATTGGAAAAGACCCTGATGTTGGGAAGATCGAGAGCAGGAGGAAAAGGGGGAGACAGAGGATGCGATGGTTGATGACATCACTGACTCAGTGGACATGAGTTTGACAAACTCCAGGAGATAGTGAAGGAAAGGGAAGCCTGGTGTACTGGCAGTTCATGGGGTCTCAAAGAGTCAGAAAGGACTGAGCTACTCAACAACAAATAGGAAATCATTGTAATCACTTGTTGGTAATTTTTTGGCTAATTTTAATGTGATTCCAAAAAATGCTTTGATCGGGACTCAACATAAATGCTCTCAGGTAAAAAGCGTCTTTATAACAACATAATCAGTTAAACAAAAGGGCAGACATTAAGCTTGTCTGATCATATTTGCAGTTACTCTGACCCTCAGCAATTTTTGCTTCCAAACCCTAAGTGCCATTTCAGCAAGACTTCGTGTTATACTGTATCTATTTGACCTCTATACGTCTGTTAACTAACTGAACTCCTGTGACTTAACATCTTCAATATCAAAACTAGGATGCTCCCAGGTTTGCTCTTTAGCCCCTGCAAACTCTCTACTGCCCCCTGGTGGTGGGTTTTCAACTTTTTGGTTGGGTTCTTATCAATCCCATAGTATTGATTTTGCTACACTCTGGTACTGTTACTGGGGCTTCCCTCATAGGTCAGTTGGTAAAGAATCCGCCTGCAATGCAGGAGACCCTGGTTCGATTCCTGGAGCAGGAAGAGCTGCTGGAGAAGGGATAGGCTACCCACTCCAGTATTCATCAATTACTCCAATATGCCTTTTTCAGTTTATATCACTGTCTACTATTCCTTTGTTCTTTTCTGATCATTTTATATATTCAGTCATCACACCCATTTATCAGGTCCTCTTGTCTTTTTCATTTAGTTAAGGAGTGGCCCAGTCATGAATATCTTGAGTTGATTTTTAAATATGATTAAGTTTCCAAGGGGCTTCCCAGGTGGCGCTATTGGTAAATTACCCTCCTGCCAATACAGGAGACATAAGAGACACAGATTCAATCCCTGGGTTGGGAAGAGCCCCTGGAAGAGGACACAGCAACCCACTCCAATATCCTTGCCTGGAGAATCCCATGGAGAGAGGAGCCTGGGGGGCTACAGTCCATAGGGTTGCACAGAGTCAGACACGACTGAAGCGAGTTAGCACACAAAGGTTCCTAGATAAAATACAACACTCACAATTAAATGTGAATTCCAGATAAACATGTGATATTGGGAATAACGTATTAAAATTATTGTTAATCTGAAATTCAAATATAACTGGGCATTCTGTATCTTTATTTAAATCTGGCAAACTTGTAGGGTACATTTAACTGAGATGAATGAAAATATGGGTTAGAGCCCAAAGATAATTTTAAATGTGGAACAAATTGTTGTGCCAGGAAGATCTAAGAATATATCAAGAGCAGAAGTGAGAAGCAGGGTAGGTGGAAGTGATTACTGGGCATCTGCAGGCAATCTGAAATCACAGTGCTCATTGAAAGAAATGTTTTCCAACTTTTTAGACCAACAGCACAGGCAGAAATATATTTTACATCCTAAGCCAGCATGTATACACATTTCTACAGTAAAATAGATCATTTCTATCCTCTTCTATTTCATTTTTTAAAAGTTATCACAAGTCAGTACATTCACCTGAAAACCCACGAATAGGTCATGACACATAATGTGAAAAATACTGGCCTAAAGCACAGAAATACAGTCTGTCAGTCCAAAGACATTTGCTGTGGTGTTGAGAGAAGATGGTGGTTATGTGGTCAAATTTAAAAGGAAGGCTACAAATTCAAAGGAGGTCTAAAGTGGGCAAGACTATTCTTAGACAGTTCAGGTCAAACTTTAGACAGCTAAAAGCAAGTTGGAAATCTGAGGCAAATGCTTCAGATGAAGGGCGAAGGGAATAAAAATGGAATCAAGCGCAGTCTATCCTCCAGGGATAGGAAAACAGTACAAGAGCAAGGAAAGAGGCAAAGGCAGTGAACTTTGGCAGAGGCACAGAAATATGCTATATGATGAAAAGAAACAAGAGGAGGAAAATAGAGAGGTAAAACCCTTCTAGGGCAACATTGGATGAACTGAGCATGACATCACTGTCCATTAGCAAATCAAGATGCAGGCAAACAAGAAATAGAAATGATCTAATTATAGCTAATTCATTTTTATAAGAAAGAGTTTTTGCTCCACTGATGACACTTAAAATTTAGCTATACTACTATGCAGAAAAGAACTTTATTTTCTATTTTTTATCTTTATTATAATGATGAACATCTTTATCTTGGAGTTGTATTTTGCAATAATTAAAATAGCCATCAACTGTGCAAATGTGACTACAGCAAAAAGAGAGTCCAATAAACTGGAGTTATATTTCCAAAGTTGTGGGTAATGTTTTTGTGTTTCTTCTTACGTTAGAATATCTGGCTATTAAGGAACAGATTGTCATAACGGAAAATCTTTATATTAGATGAAAAAAAAAAATGAGCAGATGGATACTAAAAAAGTTTTTCTCCGTACATGGTTCCTAAAAGTAAAATAAAGAGAATCCCTAACTGTTGCATGTAAATAAAATGACTCCGCACAGCAAATGTTTATTCAGTGACTTGCAGCATGAATAGCTTCATTAAATATACAATTACACACATGGAAGTGTGGGAAAATTGACTTCCTCTATCTTCTGTGATATATTAGTGTTTTTTCTGGGACTTAGGGGAGAACAAGTTGAATTCAACTTTTTTTGGTCCAGATTTCAACGGCATGGTCAAGCTCTCATGGGTTCCTGTTTCAGCTCCCTTGGTTAAAGTTTACCCTTATTAAGCCCTGAGAGGCAGAGGGATGGCAGTACTTCTTTTAAAACACACGGTCAAGAATACTGCTGCCACAGTCACCCAAAACAGTCAAGATTTAGCCCTCTTAGGAAAAACAGAAGAAAAATAGAGAAGCTCAGGCTTCACTTTACTAAGGAGAGCCGTGAGTCACACAGCCCTCACGTTGTTATTCAGTTCCCCTGTCACGTCCGACTCTTTGCGACCCCATGGACTGCAGCACACCAGGCTTCCCTGTCCTTCACCATCTCCCTGCTCAAACTCAAGTCCATTGAGTCGGTGATGCCATCCCTCCATCTCATCCTCTGTCGTCCCCTTCTCCTCCTGCCCTCAGTCTTTCCCAGCATCAGGGTCTTTTCCAATGAGTCGGCTCTTTGCATCAGGTGGCCAAAGTATTGGAGCTTCAGCTTCAGTATCAGTCCTTCCAGTGAATATTCAGAACTGATTTCCTTAGGATTGACTGGTTTGATTTCCTTGCAGTCCAATGCACTGTCAAGAGTCTTCTCCAATACCACAGAGTTCGAAAGCATCAATTCTTCGGCGCTCAGCCTTCTTGACGGTCCAACTCTCACACCCACACATGACAACTGGAAAAACCATAGCTTTGTCTATAGGGACCTTTGTCAGCAAAGTGATGTTTCTGCTTCATATGTCTATGCAATGTGCAGAGTCTGTGAGGAGTTCAGAGGATTTAGGGCACCAGTCACTCATCTCCTTGCGTGGTCCTTCAATAAAACTTTCTCTGCTCCACCATTTTGGTTTCTTTGGCCTCACTATGTGTCAGGCACACCAAAGTGACTTTTGAAAACAGGGAATAACTAGGACTGTGTTGCTGGAACTTAGCACTCAGGGGTTAAGGATAAATCTTGGAGTACTTGGGGCGATGCCCTCTGTCTGGCCCCGAAGTCTGTAGTGCCCTATTGAGAAATACTTCTTTAAACTGTACAAATAACTATGCAAACCAATGGATACATTTCGTATACCAAATCACAGTGCCCAGGAATACCCCAAAATATTTGAACACCAAATACAAAAAAATTTGGTCCAAATCCCAATTCTTAGAATCCATTTTCTCACGATTCAGCTCCTTTCCGATTGCTAGGGCCAAGGAGCAGAGCCATGCTCAACCATGGCTGTGCTAAGGCAGAGGACGTTCCCGGAAAAATGAAGGGGAAGGAGAGGGTGAGGAAGAGAGCAGAGGAACAGATAAAGAAAAAAACAGGAAAACAATGTCACTTGTTACTTATAAAATGGCTAAAACTGCTGCAGATGAAGTTAGTGAATAGTGCTTTCAATTCTGGAAAAGTCATGAATGAAAATATGGGTGGATGTTTTCCATGGGCCACTGAGGACATAGATGATACAAAGAAAGAGGCTGCTCAGCATCTAGTTAGTAGACAAAAAGGCGTTTATGGCATCCGTCACCTCACAAAGAATTCTGAATTTTTAGAGAATATCATGTTTCTATTTACCCCACTATGTATAACATCATGTTGGGACCAATGATTACATTTACACCTTTACATACATAAATACTATGAGCCTCAAAACAACCCTATAATTAACACATGCAAACACTGCGTGCATAAAACTCACCTAATCAGGATTTAAACTCAAGTCTAGCTGACATCAAAGGTGGCACCGTGTTCTTTCTACTACCCCATGTCCTAGTCTTCTTTCCTATTATGTTTTATCCCAATTAAATAGGTATTTATTTACAATTTAATTTATCCCAATACATTAAATTAAAAATTACATATTTAATTTATCCCAATTAAATATGTATTTATTTACCTTCTGGGAGAATAGCATTGAAACATGTATATTATCATATGTGAAACAGAACACCATTCCATGTTTGATGCATGAGACAAATGCTCAGGACTGGGGCAATGGGATGACCCAGAGGGATGGGATGCGGAGGGAGGTGGGTGGGGGGTCCAGGAAGGGGAACACATGTAAACCCATGGCTGATTCATGTCAATGTATGGCAAAAACTATTACAATATTGTAAAGTAATTAGCCCCCAACTAAAATACATAAATTTATTTTAAAAAATATGTATTTAAATAAATATCCATGTGCATATACTGTAAGAAATTCAGGAGCTTTTATTTCTGACATCATCACAGTGTCCAGGAAAACCTAAACCTCTGGATCTGAAGAATCATCAACTAGAAAGTATTATTTGTCCTGGGCTGTTTGAAAAGCTGCACTGGCACATTTTCACCACAAGGGTGCACTGAAGTAGCAATTTATCAAGCTGGACATAAAGAATTAATGATGTTTCTAGAAAGGGTTAATTTCTTTTCAAGGAATATATCTATTCACAATAACACAAAAAGTATCAATAACAGAATTTGTGACATTAGTTGATGATAAACTGGTTTGGATGAATTCTTAAATATTTTGATGGTCTCAACTACCTAAAAGAAAGTTTCTGAGTAGAAGGATTTGCACTCTTACTCTGCCCACCTGGGCTAATTCTCACTACAGCTGTATAAGAAATAAATCAATTCTGACAAATGAATGAACATTATTATTCTGTTTTAGGATTACTATTTAATAACTCTAATTGGCAGGCCACTGATTTACTTTTTCCTTCTGAGTTGGTTTTATGCATCTGACTGCTTATGCTTGGCCTGAGTAATTTTGAGTTACCAAAAATAATGAGTGTTCCCACATGAAAGTTAGGTTTAACATTGTGTGTGTGTGTGTGTGTATGTGTGTGTGTTTAATCACTCAGTTGTGTTTGACTCTTTGTGACCCCATGGACTGTAGCCCACCAGGCTCCTCTGTCCATGGAATTCTCCAGGCAAGAATACTGGAGTGGGTTGCCATGTGCTCCTCCAGGGGATCTTCCCAACCCAGGGATCAAACCCAGGTCTCCACATCACAGGCGGATTCTTTACCATCTGTGCCACCAGGGAAGCCCAATATTATGTGTACCATGTTTAAACTTGATAGCTGTTTTCAATACTCAGCAATCACCTTCATAAAACCTCTATACTTGGGGAGGGGATATGCTGATATGGTTGTGCATCTGATAAGAAATAAACCAATGTGTGAAAATGTAAGTGATGTGTTTATACCTTGCCTCAAAGATGATAGTATAATTAAATGGAGCATCAAAGCTTTCCCTGAAAAACAAAGGGGAAGCACGTGGGTTAAATAACTTTGCTACCTTATTCAGAGCCTGCAAAACTACAGAAATCCAGGGCACTGTTCAAGTCAACATGAACTGGGTAGTGCAGGGTCTTTAGAGCCATGGGCCACAGTTCTGATCTTATTTCATTATCTCCATTTATAGTAACATCTTTATACTACTTAGTTGGTATCAAAAATTCAAGGACTTCACAGAGACAAGGTGAAATTTCTCCTTCAACAAGCATTTATGGAAAACCATGAGATGGTCCTTTTACTAAGCTGGGGCTATACAATAATATGAGAGACAGATATGGCCCCCCACCATTAGGGACTTCACCATTTTTTTAACTTTGACACTAGCTATAAATAAAGGGGGGGAAAAAAAGAAGGAAAATTTTGCTATTTTCAGCAGCATGGATGGACTTGGAGGGCATTATGTTAAGTGAAATATGTCAGACAGAGAAAGACAAATACTGTATGATTTCACTTATGCGTGGAATCTAAAATATACAACAAACTATTGAATATAACAAAAAAGAAGCAGACTCATAGATATAGAGAAAAAACTAGTGGTTACTAGTAGGGAGAAGGAGGGGCAACAGAGGTACAAACTACTGGGTGTAAGATGGACTCAAGGATATATTGTACTATATGGAAAACATAAGCAATATTTTGTAGTAACTGTAAATGGAAAGTAACCTTTAAAAATGGCATTAAATAAATTGGATAAAATAAACAAGAGGAATCACACAAAAGTACCATAAAATAGTTATAACTGAGTAAGTTTTAAAATAATAAAATATATTTTTAGATCACTGACTTAATATATAACAGAATCACTGAGTTCTATATTAACAAATGTTTATAAAATATATTTGAGTTTGGAATAATTTTAAAACTTTTCCCTACTTCTACTTGATACCCCAAACAGTTGCTTATTTAAGCCATTTCAGTGTGTAATAACAAAGAGAAATAAACAATGTCATCTGCATATAAAAGACAGGGACTTATATCTGTTTAACTGTTGTATTATTTTGCTTTTTTTTTTTTTTTTTACATTAGGTCCATGAAGATTGTTTACAGACATAAAATTAACTCCAAGTCCCAGAGAATATTTTCTTCAATCCTTGGCTTCAGAAACACCCTATATATGCACTTGGATCTGTGTTAGCAAAAGGAAGAAATCCCAATAGTAAAAGGCCATCTGAGGAGGGACACAGGAACACAGCATGTTGATATTCTATCTGTAAATCATGACTAGGCAGTTCCTCCACTGAGAAATCTACTTAATATTCATAGTTTTTAATCTAATACTTTCTATTTCAAAACAATACTCTCATCTTTTACAAATATTTCATAAAAGAAATACGTGGGGTTTGCAGAGGCCTTTCATCCTCCTTTGATACCATGGGCTTCCCAGGTGGCTCTAATGGTCAAGAACCCACCTGCCAATGCAGGAGACGCAAGAGACAGGTTGGATCCCTAGAGGAAGGCATGGCAACCCACTCCAGTATTCTTGCATGGAGAATCCCATGGACGGAGGGGCCTGGCAGGCTACAGTCCATGGGGGTCACATGAAGTCGTACATGACTGAAATGACTGAGCACGCACACACTTGATAACACGAGCTCTCAACTTCTATACCATACATGCCAAAGACTACTACCCATGATGCCACACCAGGACCCATACAAAAATCAGGCGGATTGTGCTGCTTGGAACATTAGTAGGTTTATCTATGGCATGTCACACGTTTGTTTCCTACCTGTTCTTCAGCTAAACCCAGCTACATATGAGAGACAAACATATTTACAAAATGATCACAGAAAATGTCAATGACTGCTAGCAGCCTAATTTATTCTCTCACTTCTCTTGCCCGAGGATATGTGAAGTCCATATAAAGATATAGAGGTCAATGGTTTAATCCAAAGAAGTTAAATTCTAATTATAAACTTAAGGCATTGTGATAGGGAAGGGAAGTGATATTCAGAGATCGAGGCCTTCCTGACACTAATCACAGAAATAGCTATAACCCCCTATTTCAGTAGTGTCTCAGGCTATAGGACTATAAGTCAAGCAAGACTGATGGTTACAGGATCATTTATGTTTACAATGAAATTTGAGGTGTGGTCACATCTGTTGCACTGCAGCTTAAAATCACATTATAAATTTAGTAATGGCCTGCTCACCACATGATTCAGATTACTGCAAAAATTTTAACAAAATGGAGAGCAGTGAAAAATTTCTGACACTTGAGAGTCATTTTTTATGGCCTTTCTTATTTGATTGCTATTTTTAAAACTTGGAAAAAAGAAGTCTAATGATACAGATACTTTTCATGATTATTATTATCATTATTATTATTTATAAGAGAGCTCTCTAGATGATAATAAAGCCAAAATCTTCTATCTCTCTGCTATGCTCATCAGCCAATCTGCTTTATCAAGAGCAGGAGGCATTTCCCTGTTTGAACACTTCCTGTGCCAGCCAACTTGTTCACTTTGGTACTATTTTCCTTGCGTACAGTAATGGCTCCACACGTACTGTGAAAATTGCTGTAATCCCTTCAGAGCTAGAAGAAAATAGAAATACAGCCTCCTCATTTCACATGTGCAAAAACTGTGGCCTATGCCAAGTAGGGGGTAGATGAATTGCTAGGAACTCTCAGAACTTTAATTTAGTGTTATTTTTTTTTTTTGGACAGTAAAATTGTTGCAACTTTTGGTCATTCCTCTTATTCTCAATTGACAAGAATTCTGAGAATTTTCACATAACAAACTAGCCCAAACAGTGCAAGTTAAAATATCCCACTTAGCAGTAAAGTCACCAAACCAATAGATATTAATAAAAAACAACAGGATAAAAATGATGCTGACAGGGTTTTAAGGTTAAGTGTTAAGAGACCTGAAAGAATAAATACTTTTCCTTTCTGAAGTCAGAGTAGGGATATAGACATTCTGGCTCATATATTATTTTTCTATAGTATTTCCCTGAATGTTGTTGTTGTTTAGTCACGCAGTTGGCCCCAACTCTTTGCAACCCCATGGACTGTAGTCCACCAGACTTCTCTGCCCATGAATATCCCTGAATAAGAATATTCTATTCATATTGAAAGTAAATTATTTAAAGAGAGCCAGTTTTAAAATTTTTCAGAAAAGTAATTGAAAATTAACGTAAGACTGGAACTTGGGAAGAAGCAAAGAAATAACTAAAGTTCTCATAAACATCGTCTAGCAGGAAAGGTCCTAAACAAAGAGATCCTGGCTTACTTCCACTCTTCCCTTCAGCCTGGTCAAACCCTGGATAACAGTTATGCTGTGGACTGTCCGAGACTGTGACATTTATAAGGTGTACACAAAATAATGTCTCAGTTATGACTTTTCCTCTCTTTCCCAACATTGGGGGGCATTGGGGCAAGCAGAGGAAATTACATCCATAATTATATTTAGGACAATGACGGAGCTACATTGATTGCCCTGCTTGTCTTTCTACCTGGTACAAGACTAGTGATTGGATAAAGGAGAAATAATATTATTCAAAAGTTGACCACAAGGCAAGCACTTCATGAATATTAATTGACTTATTTTACCATGCCATGCATACCATTACCTCCCTCTAAACAGGAGGAGAAAAAAAGTAAATAACTGGCCCAAAGAGGCACAGAGAGGAAGTACTAAATTTGAAATTTAAAACTGAGTTTGCCTGGCTTCTGGTCTACTTTCTTGTAGCTATAGCATATGCTTTCCATTCGGAATTAAATGAATGCAATTATTGGCAGCTATATATGTGAGTAATACATGTAAACTTACTGTTTCACACCACAAATTACATGTGTATGTGTACATTTACACATATATATGCAGACTGTTCTCTCTACTGAAAACACTGACTTTTCTCACTAGTTCCTGTATTTCCAACCACTTACTTTTATTTTAGCAAGAAAGAGCTTTGAAACTTTATCCTTTAACTGGGCCCTAACTGAAGACACCTTTCTGGGAAGCCAACTGTGCTTTAGCCTGTGACAAAATGCAAGAGATAAAAGACAACCGGAGAAGAGCTGTGTTTCCTGAAGGTGGAATTCAGACAATAGTTGAGAAAAGTTAAGGACTGGAAGATAGCTTCCTGCATTCATGAATTTTTTTTAAACAATGTTACAAAATTAATTTTGAAGTCACTTTCCAAACTGCTAAGTATACTTGCGTTCAATCTTCAGTAGAAAGATATATTGAAGTTCAAATGTAAGTGATATCTGAATGATTCACACTTCTTCTCTACTCTGTTAAGGTATATCATCAACTCAAAAATATTGAAGGAAACACATTCAATGCACCAGTAAAGGTTTATAAGACACGGAGACGAAAGGGAAAAAATACCTAAAAGACACTCGAATTCAACAATGACTGAAAAAAATTATTTATGATAGCCTTTACATATTCCTAAAATGTGTCATTTTATGTGGATTTTTAAAAAGAGCTCATAAGTAATAGAACACACCCTCCAATTTTATCTCTAGTCAGATCAGATTGCAATAAAATTTAGGTTGTATAATGACTAGATATTTCAAGGAATGATATACTGCAGAGAGGTAAAAACAAATGGCATTCAGAAGTTAATCCAATATTAAAGGACCACCATTTCCTGCAGAGTGAAAACACAGAAAAGATTTGCAAAAAAAGGCAAAGTAAATAAAATGACCACTAAATCTATCGGTAATATTATTAAGACAATATGACACGTTTTAATGATTAGTTGTATAAGTATAGTTTCTTGGCCATGTAGCATAAGGGAGAAAAAGAAAGTCAATAAACATAATCATGCATGCTCTATGAGCTAATGTGTTAGAAATAGAAAATAATCTTAATGGGAACCATTATAATTGCAGTAGGTTATCTAGCTAATTTTACCAATGACTAGCCAATTCGAACATTAGCATTGAGAACTAAATTCTGACCCAACAGTCTAGGGCCCTAATAGCACTAAACCACTTCATTTCAAATTACATTTAGTGTGATGTCCCATTAGTTGAACACTTATATTAACTTTTAATATTAGATTTAAATTCATTATAGAGTCATGTGTACATTTTTGCTGGCCATGCAGCAGTGTTTGTTTTTTTTTTCTTCCCCATGATGTATTATTACTCCATAAAATGGAAATGTATTTTGGAAATGTAATTAGGATTCAATTGAGGGATACCAGAAGTCAAAAGGTTAGGCCAGAAGAAACCTTGGTGATATTAGGAAAAGGTGAGAATACTTTAGTTGCAAAAACAAAAATAAAATTTGGCAAAGAGAAGGAACTTCAAAAAGGACATTCTCAAGAGGGAATGGGTGATGCTTCAGACACTATTAGTATGTTCAAAGTTGGTATCTATCCCTATTCCAAAATGCAGAAAATGTCTCCAAAATGTTAATGCAAAATGATATATATTAGAAATGTATTTACCAATTTATCGGAAGGGTTTAGCATGCTTTATGGCAGTTCAGATTCTCTACATTTAGTAAAACATCAGATGAGAGATTTGGGTCTATGACATATTTTTATTTTAATTAAAAGTTTCTAGTAAATGCACTTCAAAGATTAAATCACTTTCAATTGCTTTTGGCACCTACACAGATTCGGCTGCCATATGATTACTGACAATGAAGCTACTTGGGTTTTGTTGGTTTGCTTTCATTTAATACAATTGAACTTATGTATTCCTACCTTACAAAGTCCTATCAAGTTCAGGTAGCTATTTTGTAAAAATGAATTATCATTACCATAACAATACACAGTTAGTGATATTAGTAGATCAATATATAATTTTTTCTCCTATTAGTATCCAGAGATACAACCCTGGCTTAGGAGACAGGCAAAAGGAGTATGTTCAGCAATATTAGTTTGCACAAAAAAAATTTAAGAAGCTAGATCATTGTCATTAGTCATGATAAAAATGTCTCCTAGGATATGTAAGTCAAAAGAAAGTTTATGTGGCAGAATTATGTAAGGAAACTTACAAAAGTGCCTGCCCACAAACCATGCAATCTGGAAACAGCCAAGAAACAAAACCATAGAGAAGGAGAGATAAATACAACATGTATTAGGGGTTATTATGCAACTAAGATTCAATATGATCCTGGAAATATAGCAAAAAATAGTTATGGAAAAGAAGCTATTTCTTATGCTCAGTAGCTAATTTTCAAACATATGTACCTGTATTTGAAACTTTGAGCATTTCACACATTTTTCTGTATCTGAAAAAAAAATGGATCCAGACTGATATTGTATATAAATATAGCTGAAAACAGTTAATATAAAGGTAGCCAAAAGCAAAGTTCAATAAGAATTATAAAAAAAGGATATTGTTCTGATTGCTGATAAAGTATTTCTGATGTACACTTGCTCATATTGGAAAAGAATGATTTACTGTTCAATTTTCCTAGTAAAGGATGAATTATCTAAATAAGATGATTTCATAAAATGTTTAATTAAATTAAAAACTAGAATAAAATGTTTAGATCGAACAGTAAGTATAATTAGAAACTTTAGAAATAATATATAACTCCATTTTGACAGTAAATATTTCAAAGTCTAACAGTTAATTAAATCTGTTTTCTAGATAATTTACAATAAAAACATTATATATTTTCATTTTTAATTGATCAAGGGCATTAGACTATAAAAATAACACATATTTTTAAAATAATCTATACTGGAAAATTAAGAAATGCATACCCTTCAGGGTAAATGTATTTAATACAAGGTAATATAAGAAGAAGACATAAAATTTTCTTATTCATGTGATTATAATTATTAAATAAGAAATACCTGAACATATTAATATGATTTGAAGGGGAAGGACAGTTAAGACAATAGTGGTAGTAAAAAGTTCATCTGTTCCAGTACATAATTTATATTGTATGATTTGAAAATATATTATGTATCGAACATATAACACAGATAATCTTCGCATGTGGGCATTTAACTGGGACTAACCACATTGTATGCTTATTTTAAAAAAATGATAACGCTAAAAACACGTTTGAACTATATGAAATAAACTTAGTGAACATACAACAAAAATAAAATCAGTAATAATAATAGTTTAAATGCTGGGTGTGACCATGATACAGTAAAATTTATGTGGAAGATAGAATATTCATAGTTATTTAACCCAACTTTAACAAGCATATAATATCAAATTTCAAAATGCATGCCTTTTTTTCTCTTTTATTTTCATTTCTTAACTTACTGCTTTGTAAGTTCTCTTTTGTCCAGCATGTTTCCGAATTTGTTCTCCATTTGGCCCTGTTTCCACATGCATTGAATAGATAATGTCAAAGAAATCTTCAACCACAGCTACCCGCCGCAAAGATAGCTTCTCATCTACCCCTACACCATCCTGTGAACAAAACCAGAAAAAAAAACAGGCACAAGATTAATAAAGATGTATTAAATACATCAGATTAACACATAAATTTCATTATTCAAAAGCATTTTGATAAACTGAACCAAATCATCTAGACAGGAAAATTGAAAAAATGTGATTAAATATCTTGTTTTATACTTAATTTACATATAAAACTTTAAGAAACATGAAAAAGATATTTGGCAGATTTAATCATGCCAACAAAGGTCCATCTAGTTAAGGCTATGGTTTGTCCAGTAGTCATGTATGGATGTGAGATTTGGACTATAAAGAAAGCTGAGCACCAGAGAATTGATGCTTTGAACTGTGGTGCTGGAGAAGACTCTTGCGAGTCCCTTGGACTGCAAGGAGATCCAACCAGTCCATCCTAAAGGAAATCAGTGCTGAATATTCATTGAAAGGACTGATGTTGAAGCTAAAACTCCAATACTTTGGCCTCCTGATGCCACATGATGCTGACTCATTTGAAAAGACCCTGATGCTGGGAAAAATTGAAGGCGGGAGGAGAAGGGGATGACAGAGGAAGAGATGGTTGGAAGGCATTACTGACTCAATGGACATGAGTTTGAGTAAACTCCGGGGGTTGGTGATGGACAGGGAGGCCTGGTGTGCTGCAGTCCATGGGGTCGCAAAGAGTCGGACACAACTGAGCAACTGAACTGAACTGAATCATGCTTACCCATTAATGCAATCTTTTAAATTTTGTAATGACTTACTTGTAACTTTCTTAAACAGTATAACTTTCTTAAATTATTCTAAAATATATTATTAAGGCCTAGTATTTTATTGCAATAATTTCTTTCAGATATTGATTTATTTATCTAATCAATATCTATTGTGTTCCTGGGTACTGGACATTGTTATTAGAGAAATCGAAAGAAATAATATGAAACCTCTACCCATAATATCAGAGTCTAGGAAAGAAAATTCATCTATTCTTCTATTCAGATTAGACTAAGGGATAGTATGTGCTAAAGGTTAAAACTGTGAGCTCTAGAGATTATCTAGGTGTAAAATTTGGATCATCCACTCAGAAGTTGTGTATTTTGTGCAAATCACCTAAACCTCTCTGAATTTGTTTTCTTACCCATAAAATAGGAATATTAGAGCTTACTTAACAGAACTGTAATCATTAAATGAAATAATGTATGTACAGGATATAACCCAGTGTCTGACATTTAGTGAACAGTCAGTAAAAGGTGGCTTTTGCCATTCTGATGATTATGATAAAAATATAACTACTAGGGCAATTCAGAGAATAAAGATGTCACCTCTGACTGAGGCACCTTCATAGAAGAAACAGAATTTGACAGTTTGCTGAAGCAGGGGATTCATCACGGCAGAGAGAAAGACCACAAGGAGCCAAAAGTTCCTGTACATGATTGAGAAGAGCAAATAGTAAGCTTTGAATGAGATAAGAAATAAATTTAACCTTACATGTCTCCACCTGAAAGAATTCACTACTTCTGAGTGGAGGATCCCAAGTACCACCTATCTCTAGAGCACCCATTTTTAACCTTTAACCCTTAGTCTAATATTGACAATATCATAGATACATTTTTATTTCTGAAGTGAAAGCTTTCCCTGCTTACAAATACACACACACACACACACACATTCAGACAGTGTTCTTATTCAAACCTTATTCAACCTGAAGTAACACTGCGTTTCCATCAGTGCTGGCATACAACAGAAGAAGGTGATTAACCTGAGCAAAATCATTACGCAGTCAGTGAGTCAAATGGCAAAGCCTCTGAACAATTGTGCTGGCAGACTAAGCTCACTGCAAAACTGAAAGCAAATCGCATGATGTTTTTTGTTAGTTTGGTTTTATTTTATTGATTTGTTTCTGGTTCATAATAGATCTCAGAAGCAGCAGTGCCTAAAGCAGGATATTAAATAACTATCAAGTTTTATATAAGGCCAAACAGCCAGATATTCTGCCTTTGTTAAATCTGAAGTGCTTCCTCATAAATGATCTGTGATGCATGTGGTTCCTCACTAGGTTTCAGGCCTTTATGATTTCTCCCCTTTAATATCTCAAGGCATCTCTTCTTCTATACTGGAATCCATGGATAATCCTTCATTGCCTTGTGATACAAGACCAGTCTGCAGTGAGAGCTCAGGGAAGGTGCATGAAACAGTAGCAACAAGCCTGGAAATTTGCTCAAACTGAGAGGTTGGTTGTCAGGGAAGCACCACGTCAGATGTCCATCCACCAGCTCTCCTGGCCAAGCCTCTACTCCTCAGAGAACATCCACTCTTCTTAGGCTGGAAATAAAAATTCTAAGTTGACTGACTAGCAACTCTGTCCTCAAAACTTTGTCTTCCTTCCTCCCAGAAATAAAGCTTATGGAGTTTCCTCTCTGCCCCCTTACTAGATAACCAGAAATATAGTAATTTTATAAGTTACTGTGTAGTGATTATAGCCTATATATTCATTCCTTCAACAAATATCCTACAAGTACCGACTACTGCCAAGCCCTCTGGCTAAGTGCTAAAGCCATCAAAGTGTAGGAGATAGATAATCCAGGTGTTTATGTAGTTTTCAGTCTAGTATAGAAAATAAATATTGAGTCAATCATTGCTAGAGCTACATATTAATTTCCTGAGGCTTCTGTAACAAATTACCGCAAAATTGGTGGCTTAAAACAAAGTGAATTTATTCTCCCATAGTTCTGGAAGACAGAAGTTCAAAATCAAGATGTTGACGAAGCTGCACTCCCTTTAAAAGCTCCAGGGTATGACATTGGCTTCTTTTTTTGATGTGCCTCTGCTCTGTCTCTCTCACTTATAAGGATTCATCTTACATGATGGAATTTAGGGTCCAACCAGATAATCAAGGCAATCTCCTCATACCAAGATCCTTAACTTAATTGCATCTACAAAGACTCTTCTCAAACAAAGTAACACTTACAGATTCATGGGCAATAGGATTGAAATCTTTGGGTGGGCCTTATTCAACCTACTGAAGGCAATATGTATTAGAGTACAGAAAGTGCAAGTTGTGTGATGGGAGCATGTATTGGAAATGCCTTACAATTTTTGATTAACAGTCAACACTCTGATTTTGGACTATACTATAAAACTACAGTAATCAAAATGTATGGTACTGGCACAAAAACAGATACTTAGATCTATGGAACAGGTCAGAGAGCCCAGAAATAAGTCTACACACTGATGGTCAATTGATCTACCTCAAAAAAGGTTAGAATACATAATGCAGAAAAGACAGTCTCTTTAACATGTAGTGCTGGGAAAACTGGACAGCTACATGTAAAACAATGATATCAGAACATTCTTTAACAGAGTATACAATCTCATTTTATTGGGATGTCACAAAGAATAAAATACCTAGGAATAAACTTATCTGAGAATGCAAAAGACGTGTACTCCAAAAATAGAAAATGAAGATGATGCAAGCAAATGGGAAGAGATACCATGTCCCTGACAAGAAGAATTAATATTGTTAGAATGACCATACTACCAAGGCATTCTACAGATTCAAAGCATGCTTTATCAAAATGCCAATGGCATTTTCCACCGATCTAAAACAAGTAATTTTAAAATTTGTTGAATATTTGTATCGCAACACAAAAGAAAATAAATAGCCAAAGCAATCTTAAGAATCTTCTTGGGCTTCAAAATCACTGCAGATGGTGACTACAGTCATGAAATTAAAAGACACTTACTCCTTGGAAGTAAAGCTATGACCAACATAGTAGCATATTAAAAAGCAGAGACATTACTCTGCCGACAAAGGTCTGTTGGTCAAAGCTATGCTTTTTCCAGTAGTCATGTATGGATATGAGAGTTGGACCATAAAGAAAGCTGAGCACCGAAGAATTGATGCTTTTGAACTGTGGTGTTGGAGAAGACTTTGGAGAGCCCCTTGGACTGCAAGGAGATCCAACCAGTCCAGCCTAAAGGAAATCAGTTCTGAATATTCATGGGAAAGACTCATGTTGAAGCTGAAGCTCCAATAATTTGGCCACCTGATGCAAAGAACTGACTCACTTGAAAAGCCCCTGATGCTGGGAAAGATTGAAGGCAGGAGGAGGAGGGGACAACAGAGGATGAGAGGGTTGGATGGCATCACCAACTCGGTGGACATGAGTTTGAGCAAGCTCCGGGAGATGGACAGGGAAGCCTGGCATGCTGAAGTCCATGGGGTCACAAAGAGGTGGACATGACTGAGCAACTGAACTGACTGAACTGATCTTGAGGAAGCATAATAGAGCTGAAGGTAGCAGGATCCCTGACTTTACACCATACTACAAAGCTACAGTGGTCAAAACAGCATGAAACTGGTAGAAGAACAGTATTGCATATATAAGATATATACATGATATACATATACATAATAGTGTGTTACTCAGCCATAAAAATGAATCAGATGTTGCCATTTGCAAAACCACGGGTGGACCTAGACAGTATTAAGTGAAATAATTCAGAGAATGACAAATACCCTGCTTTCACTTATATGTGGAATCTGAGAAATAAGTGAACAAACAACAAAACAGAAACAGGGTCACAGCCACAGAGAAGAAGGAGATGACTGCCAGAGGGAGGTGGGGTAAGGGATGAGTGACGCAGGGAGATCAATTAAGAGGTGTAAACTTCCAGTTACAAAACAAATGAGTTACAGCATGGGAAATACAGGCAATAACAATGTGATATCTTTGTATATTAACTAGTCTTATTGTGATGATCATGTTGTAATGTATAGAAATACTGAACCATGAGATATGCACCAGGAGCTAACATAATGTTATAGGTCAATTATACCTCAAAAAGCAAATAAACAAAGTCACAGGAAAAATAAATTAGATTTGTGGTTACTTGAGAAGGGTGGGATAAAGGGAACTGATTAGTGGTTAAAAGGTACAAATTCCCAGTTATAAGCCCTAGGAATATAATATACAATATGATTAATATAATTGACACTGATGTATGTTATAAAAGAGCTTTGATCACAAGTAAAACTATTCTTCTCTTACTTTATATATGAGATGATGGATGTTCACTAATTGCGGTCATCATTTCACAATGTATATAAGTCAAATTATTTTGCCTTACACCTTAAACTTACAGTGCTGCTTATCAATCATATCTCAATAAAAGTGGATGACCCCTCCCCCCAAAAAAGATTACAAATCAGAGACCTATCTTTCTACCCTAAGTAACTAGAAAATGAGTAAAATAAAACCAAGCAGAAGGGGAAAATACTTTTTAAAAGAGAGAAAGAGAACAGAAAAAAAATAGACAAGATCAGCAAAATCAGAGAGTAGCCTTAGAAAAAGTTTCCTAAATGACAAAACATCAGTTTTACTGACCAAGATAAAGAGGGAGAAGACACAGATTACTAACTCAGGATATTAAGAGGAATACTCCTCCTGACATCACAAAAATAACTGTATGCTAACAAATTAAATAACCACAGAAGATGAACGACTCCTACAAAGATACAAATCATTAAAACTAGCTTAAAAAATAGAAAATTTGAATAGATCTGTCACAAGTAAACAGATAAAATTAGTAATAAAAAATCTTTTCACAAAGAAAAGTACAGGTTCAGAGGGTTTTACTAGACCAAATAATCAAAAAATCAAGCTGATTTATCACAAATTCTCCTAGAAAAATAGATGAGAAAATACTTCTGAAATCACTCTATGAGGTCAGAATTACCTTTATGACTAAAATATTGGGTTGGCCAAAAGGTTCATTTTTAGTGAATTCTTGTGTGGGCTGAAGACACAGAAACATTTTTTTTTTGGCAAATTATGCTTAATTATTTCAAGAAAGGTAAAAATGCACCTGAAATGCGTGTCAAAAGTGGTTTGCAAAGTTTCATGCTGAAGATTTCTCACTGGATGTTTATCCACAGTCAAGTAGACTAGTTTAAGTTGACAGCAATTAAATCGAGACATTGAAAACAACCAGTGTTATACCACATGAGAGATAGCCCATATCCTCAAAATATCCAAATTAAGTGTTGAAAAGTTTCACATTGGATGCACTGGGAATACATTATTCAATAAAGTTCTAGATGAAAATGAAAAGTGTCTTTTATTTTTATTTAAAAACTGAAGGAACATGGGGAAGGAAATGGCAACCCACTCCAGTATTCTTGCCTGGAAATCCCCTTAGAGGAGCCTGACGTGCTACAGTCCATGGGGTTGCAGAGTTGGACACAACTTAGCAACTGAAAAACAACAGCACTCACTCATGATAAAAGTTCAGCAAACTAGGAAATGAGGGAACATCTTCAACTTGATAAAGCACACTTACAAAAATCCTATAGCTAACTACACTGTCTAGTACTAACGTTGGATATACAGCTTTATACATTTGCTAAAACTTACATTGTACAGCACCAAGCGTGAACCCTAATGTGAAAAGTAGACTTTGGGTGATAAGAATGTGTCAGTGCAAGTTTATTATTACAAATATACCACTTTGGGTTGGGATATTAACAGTGGGAGAGTGTGTACATGTGTGGATACAGGGGGTATATGGGAGCTGTCTGTACTTTCTGTTCAATTTTGCTGAGAACCAAAATCTTCTGTAAAAAATAAAGATTAATTAAAAAGAAACTGAATGAAAGTTTTGGCCAATGTGCTTAATATATCACAAAGAAAAACACTTCAACAAAATACTAATAAATAAAATCCAAACATATATATATAAATTATTATGTACCATAATCAAGTAGGATAACACCAGATAGTTTAACACAAGAAAATGAATTAATATACCATATTAATAGAATAAAGGGCAAAAGCATATGATCATCTCAACAGATGCAGAAAAATATTTGACAAAAGCAACACCCTTTTCTGACAAAAACTCAGTAAACTAGGAAAAGAAAGGAATCCTCAATCTGATTAAGGGTATCTTTAAAAACCTCACACTAATGTCTTATTTAATAGTGAAAGACTTAATGCTTTTCCTCTAAGAACAGAGCAAGACAAGAAGGTCTGCTCAAGCCACTTCTATTTAACATTGTATAGTGAAGCTTCTAGTCACGTCAATGAGACAAGTAAAAGAAAGAAAAGACATCTAGACTGGATAAGAGGAAATAAAAATATCCCTATTTGCAGATGTCATACTCTTGTATATAAAAAAGTCCTAAGGAATTCACTAAATAACTGTTGGAATTAATAAATGAATTTTTCAAAGGTAAGATTCAAAATCAGTACATAAATATCAAGTGCATTTCTGTTCATTAGCAATGAACAACCCCAAAACAAACTAGGAAATATAATTCTATTTATAATGGCACCGAAAAAATAGAATGCTAGGTATAAGTTTAGATTTAATAATGTTATAGTTAACAAAAGAAGTGCAAAACTTGTACACTGACAGGTGCAAAACACTATTTATAAGAAATTTTAAAGTATCTAAATATATGTATCCCATGTTCATGGATCAGAAGGCTTAATATTGTTAAGATGGCAATACTCCAAAAATGATTTACAGAATAAATGTAATTGCTATTAAAAGCTACCTAGCTTTTTTACAGAAGTTGACAAATTAAAATGCATATGTACTGCAAAATACTAAGAAAAATTGAAATAATATTTTAAAATCAGAAATTTGGAGATCTCACACATCTTGATTTCAAAACTTACTATAAATCTAAAGTGATAAACATAGCATTGTACCAGCATGAGAACCGATATATAGATCAGTGGGATAGAACTGAGATTTCAAAGATAAAACTTTACACTTATTTTCAACTAACTGTCCAACAGGAGTGACAAGATACTGCAATGGAGAAAGAATAGTGTTTTCAACAAATGGTGCTGAGACAGCTAAATGGTGGTGGTGGTGATGGTTTAGTCACTAAGTCATGTCCAACTCCTGTAACCCATGAACTGGAGCCCACAAGATTCCTCTGTCCATGGGACTTTCTGGGCAAGAATACTGGAGTGGGTTGCCATTTCCTTCTCGAGAGGATCTTCTGAAACCAGGGGTTGAACCCAAATCTCCAGCATTGCAGATAGATTCTTTACCACTGAGCCACCAGGGAATGAGACAACTGGGTACCCAATGCAAAAGACTGAAGCAGCCATCACTATGTCACACAATGAAAATTAAATCACAGTAGATCACAGATCTAAACATAAGAGCTAAAACTTTAAATATTTACAATAAAACAGGAGTATTTTTAACCTTTGGTAAGGCAAGATTTTCTTAGTTATGAATCTTACTGCAAAAGCAACAAGAGAAACATTGATAAAAAGAACTCCACCAAATTTTTTTTTCAAGTCATGCCGCAAATAGTATGATCAAAAAAGTGAAATGACAACCAAAAAAATGGGAGAAAACATTTGAAAATCTTGTATCTAATAAGAGACCGTCACCTGGAATAGATGAAAACATAACTCAATAACAGACGAATAATCCAATTAAAAGCTTGGTTTAAAAATTGAACAATTCTCTAGAGATGTTCAAACGGCTTAAAGGCACAAGAAAATATGTTCAACATCATTAGTAATTAGGGAAATTTAAATCAAAACCTCAATAAGATATTATCTCACATTCACTAGGGCTGTTATAATCAATACTAATAAACATTGGTGAGAATAAGGAGAAATTAGAACCCCCCTGCATTGCTGATAGGATTGCAAAATGATGCCACTGCTTTAGAAAATTCAGAAGCAACTTGGAAAATTAAACATAGACTTATCAGATGACTTAGCAAGTCTACATCCTTGTATAAATTCAAGACAAATGAAACCATACATTCACATAAAATATATGGTACATAGTATAGAAACATTTATAATAGCCAAAAAATATGAAAAAATTCAAATGTCCCTGAGCTGATAAATACAAATAAAGTGCATTTATACAAGAAAGCCATACAGAGAAATAGAAAGGGATGAAATGTTGAATCATGGTATGACATGGATGAACCTGGAAGATATTGAGATAAGTGAGAATCCAATCACCAAAAAATCACATATTACATGATTTCTTTCATACAAATGGGCTTCCCTGAGTGGCTCAGATGGTGAAGAATCTGCCTGTAATGCAGGAGACCTGGGTTTGATCCCTGAATCAGGAGGATCTCTTGGAGAAAGGAATGGCTCCACAAAAGGCAAATTTGCATAGATACAGAGCAAATTCTTGGTTGCTTAGGACTTGGGAGAAGAGAATGAGGATTGACAGCTCATCGGTACAAGTATCTTTTAGAAGACAAAAGCGTTCTAAAATTAGTTGACAGTGATATTTTTATACCCTTGTTATTATTGTTCAGTTGCACAATTGTGTCTGACTCTTTGCAACACAGTCATGGACTGCAGCATGCCAGACTTCTCTGTCCTTCACCATCTCCCAGAATTTGCTCAAACTCCTGTACATTGAGTCAAGTGATGCCATCCAATGATTTCATCCTCTGTCGTCCCCTTCTCCTCTTATCCTGTCTTTCCCAGCATCAGGGTCTTTTCCAGTCAGCTCTTTGCATCAGGTGGTCAAAGTATGAGTTTCAGCTTCAGCATCTGTCCTTCCAATGAATATTCAGAGTTGATTTCCTTTAGGATTGACTGGTTTGATATCCTTGCTGTCCAAGGGACTATCACGAGTCTTCTCCAGCGTTATAGTTGAAGGTATCAATTCTTTGATGCTCAGCCTTTTTTACTGTCCAGCTCTCACATCCATACCTGACTACTGGAAAAAACATAGTTTGACTATACAGACCTTTGTAGGCAAAATGATGTCTCTGTTTTTTGAATATGCTGTCTAGGTTTGTCATTGCTTTTCTTCAAAGGAGCAAGCATCTTTTAATTTCATGGCTGCAGTTACCATCCACAGTAATTTTTAAGCCCAAGAAAACAAAATCTGTCACTGCTTCCAATGTTTCCCCATCTATTTGCCATGAAGTGGTGGGACTGGATGCCATGATCTTAGTTTTCTGAATGCTGAGTTTTGAGCCAGCTTTTTCACTTTCCTTTTTCACTTTCGAGAGGCTCTTTAGTTCCTCTTTGTTTTCTGCTATAATGGTGGAGTCATCTGTATATCTGAAGTTATTAGTATTTCTCCCAGCAATCTTGATTCCAGCTTGTGATTCATCCAGCTGGGGGCATTTCTCATAATGTACTCTGCATGTAAGTTAAATCAACAGGGTGACAGTATACAGCCTTGACGTACTCCTTTCCCAATTTTGAACCTGTCCATTGTTCCAAGTCCAGTTCTAACTGTTGCTTCTTGACCAGCATACAGGTTTCAGGAGGCAGGTAAGGTGCCAATGAATCATTTATAACCCTATGAAAAGGCTAAAAAATTGAATTGTATACTTTAAATGAATGGATTGTACAGTATGTGAGTCATATCTCAATAAAACTGCTAAAAGATGTGGTCTCCAACAGTTTTGGATTTTGAGTTTAAAGATATAAAAAAATATAGGAAAAGGATCTTATATAATACAAATTTAAACAGTCCACAAATGCCTGAATGTCCAATGCAAACATCTTAGTCACTGAGGCTTATAGTGGTGTATTGTTAAGTGTTTAACAACTGTCTCATAAAAATATATAATTCATATGGTTATTATAAGTTTTAATGATATAAAAGATGTATAGCATGTAATTTATAAACAGTAATAAAATATACAATATTTTCTACTGTAAATTCCATGAGACAATAAGCTTTCATGAGCTAGTACAACCTAGCTCCAGGATTTCATTATTTTATCTCATTCAGGATGAGTGAATGACATATTTAATGATTTAAGTGAATATTTTATAGTATTGTTCCTATGGTCAACCACTGACCAAAATGCCTCTGAAAACATAACCTTAAAAAATTAGCTGACCTAACATGTCACTTCAGGGTGCTATAAAAATATACTAGCTTTGAAAAAACTTTATGTTAATATAACCACAAAACTAATCAGTTTTCTAAACTGAGTCTGTGATGGTAAATATGTGGTTTAAAAAAAGTTAGTTTTTAATGCCCTTACTGTATTATATTAATATTAAAACTATATTGAGGGAAAACAATGGTTAAGTTAAAAAATGAGCCACCCTCACTTAACTTTCTGCTAGCTTACTGATTGCCAAATAGTGAGATGATACACATATACATAAAAATTTAAAGCAATCACATGAAATTAATAAATGAGAGGCAGGAAGCTTAGACATGCCAACATTATTATGATGAAATCAAAATGTCATTCCTATTAAAAGACTATTATACAGTTCTACATGTCTCCTCTTGGCATTATAGGATCTATTGTAAAGATACTATTCCTGGATTACAAATTCAACTCTACTGAAATTCCTCATTTCCAACTATATTACAGGGCCAGAGAAGAATAACTGATAAAAAAGAACCACTGTGGGCTAGATCTCTCTCCTTCAATCCTTCCTGACTTCCATTCTCCACAGGAGACCTTATTGGCTTGGGAGGTAATATGGCAAGAAATGGATACAACTGATACTAGTATAGCACTGAAACATACTATTCAGATAAAAACAGGAGCATTTATCAGAGTTTTCCACTCAATTAAAAATAATTTAAAGTCCAATTTTTGATACAAATATAACATCTACTGAATAATTTTCTTTTAAATTATAACCGAGAATTCAAACTAAGGTCAATAAAGTACATTTACTGTCTAGGAATCAATGAATTAAAATAATCACCTTCCATCCTTCAGTTCAACTGCTATAAAACAGGTATTCTAACTGGTAAAGTCATTTTTATAAACTAATTAATGTGATAGGTAGCAACTTTAGTGAAATATCTAGAAATAAAAGCAGTATGAAGGGCTGCCAATTCGTAAACAACAAATAAAACATAATAGGAAGTGTTCTAGATTCATTCTTTTACAAGTGGTTGACCAGTTTTCCCAGCACCACTTGTTAAAGAGATTGTCTTTTCTCCATTGTATATTCTTGCCTCCTTTGTCGAAGATAAGGTGTCCATATGTGCGTGGGTTTATCTCTGGGCTTTCTATTTTGTTCCATTGATCTATATTTCTATCTTTGTGCCAATACCATACTGTCTTGATGACTGTGGCTTTGTAGTAGAGCCTGAAGTCAGGCAGGTTGATTCCTCCAGTTCCATTCTTCTTCCTCAAGATTGCTTTGGCTATTCGAGGTTTCTTATATTTCCATACAAATTGTGAGATGATTTGTTCTAGTTCTGTGAAAAATACCATTGGTAGCTTGATAGGGATTGCATTGAATCTGTAGATTGCTTTGGGTAGAATACTCATTTTCACTATATTAATTCTTCCAATCCATGAACACGGTATATTTCTCCATCTGCTTGTGTCCTCTTTGATTTCTTTCATCAGTGTTTTATAGTTTTCTATATATAAGTCTTTTGTTTCTTTAGGTAGATATATTCCTAAGTATTTTATTCTTTTTGATGCAATGGTGAATACACACCGAGGAAACCAGAATTGAAAGAGACGCGTGTACCCCAATGTTCATCGCAGCACTGTTTACAATAGCCAGGACATGGAAGCAACCTAGATGTCCATCAGCAGACGAATGGATAAGGAAGCTGTGGTACATATACACAATGGAATATTCCTCAGCCATTAAAAAAAATACATTTGAATCGGTTCTACTGAGATGGATGAAACTGGAGCCCATTATACAGAGTGAAGTAAGCCAGAAAGAAAAACAACAATACAGTATACTAATGCATATATATGGAATTTGAAAGATGGTAACGATAACCCTATATGCGAGACAGAATAAGAGACACAGATGCATAGAACAATTTTATGGACTCTGAGGGAGAAGGTGAGGGTGGGACGTTCTGGGAGAATGGCATTGAGACATGTGTATTGTCATATGTGAAACAGAGCACCATTCCATGTTCGATGCATGTGACAAGGGCTCAGGGCCGGGGCAATGGGATGATCCAGAAGGATGGGATGGAGAGGGAGGTGGGTGGGGGGTCCAGGAAGGGGAACACATGTAAACCCATGGCTGATTCATGTCAATGTATGGCAAAAACTATTACAATATTGTAAAGTAATTAGCCCCCAACTAAAATAAATAAATTTATAAAAAAAAAATAATAATAAAGACAGTGAAATAAATACAAAATCTGCAACTCTCAATTTTTATGAGGAGAAGGAAATGGCAACGCACTCCAGTGCTCTTGCCTGCAAAATTCCATAGATGGAGGAGCCTGGCAGGCTACAGTCCATGGGGTTGCAAAGAGTTGAACACGACTGAGAAACTTCACTTTAAACTCAAGAATTCACAGAGAACATCTATAAATCATTCAATCTAATTTTTACCATAGATTTTTACCATACCTTTGAGGCTTTACCTAAACTGAGAGTCACTCTTGTTCCTATCTTGTTTTGTTGACTCCATAAGCTCACTTTCTACTGGCAGGTTACTGGTCCCAGCCTTTATAGAGTGATGAGGGATGAAATAAGAGGAATGTTTGGTGTGTAAAGACTGAGTGAAAGTCACTCAGTCATGCCTGACTCTTTGTGACCCCACGGACTGTACAGTCCATGGAATTCTCCAGACCAGTATCCTGGAGTGGATAGCCTATCCCTTCTCCAGTGGATCTTACTGACCCAGGAATCGAACCAGGGTCTCCTGCATGGCAGGTAGATTCTTTTTTTTTTTTTTAATTATTTTTTAATTGAAGGATAATTGCTTTACAAAATTTTGTTGTTTTTCTGTCAAACCTCAACATGAATCAGCCATAGGTATGCATATATCCCCTCCCTCTTGAACCCCCCTCCCATCTCCCTCCCCATTCCACCCTTCTAGGTTGATACAGAGCCCCTGTATGAGTTTCCTATGACATATAGCTACAGGCAGATTCTTTATCAACTGAGCTATTAGGAAAGGCAAAAGTTTTATTTGTTTGCCTGTGCTGGGTCTTAGTTGTGGCATGTGGGATCTAGTTCCCTGACCAGGAATCAAACCTGGGCCCTCTGTATTGGGAGCACAGAATCTTAGCCACTGGACCACCAGGGGAAGTCCTGTCAAGACTGAAAGGTATCCCAAACATAGCTTACTGCAACTACATAAGGACAGTGGAATACAGCTCTGCAGAAGAGATACAATCAGAAAGCCCAGGAGTGGGGCAGTACCAAGAGATACAGGCATTTGCAAGGCTTAGGAATTTACCTCTACTGGAATTTACCTCTATTATGTGCAAGATACTGCGATAGATCTTGAGCTAATTTAACAACTTATAAGATGTATTTCCCTTCCTGAAAGAGTGTGTGGTCTACAACTAGAAGTTTTAAGGAAGTATGCCAAAAGAGACTATAATTAGTAAAGTACAATAAAGCCAATATGCTCCCAAGGCTGGCTCCCAACCCTGGCTACACATTGGGATCTCCCGGTGAACTTTAAGGAATAGTCTGATACCTAGATTCCTGCCACAGGGAATGTAACTAGACAGGCATGGGTTTTAAAATATCTCCCTCTGTAATTGTGACGTACAGCCATGGTTGAGGAATCAGGAGAGGGGTGAGTTATAGGTGAGAATGGAAGAGAATGCTGAGCTCATGAACATCAGACTCCGTAGTCATTTATTACTTTACATGCAGTGGGAAACCATTCAAGGATTTTTTAACGTGAGAATTCCAAAACAGATTAGTGCCCTAAAACAATTCCTATAATAGTAAAATGTAAAGTACTAAAACCTGAGTAAACAAAGGAGGCAGTAGGAAGAGGAGAAAGAAAAGCAAAGTTGAGAGAAAATTCCAGAAGGTAAAGTTCAGCCATTGTTGGTGACTGCTTAAAAAGAAGGGTGAGTTGAAGAAATGAATGAATGGATTTAAAAGAAGGGCAGAGAAGTGAATGAGACCAAAAAAAAAAAAAAAAGGTGGGGGTGGGTAAAGAGTAGAATGAAAGGGAGAAGCTGGTAGATGAAGCAGAAGCCACAGGGCTGAGGACGGAGCAAATGATCTGCACAAGAGCCACTGTGCCCTAAGCCTGCCCTGCTCAAGTGGACCCCACTAGTGTGGTACCCACGTGGTCCCTTACCTTATAGTTACTCCTGGGTCTGACAAGGCTGCTATTCCCAGTTTACATACAGGACACTGGGCACAGAGACTACAAGGAACTTTCTCAGATCACTGGATTGTGCTAGGATACAAAGCCACAGCTCCGGAGAGCAAGCAGTTATCCCTATGAAGAGGAAAAGTGACATGAAAATACCCATTCCCACTCTTTTTGTTTCCATCCTTATTTCAGTTATATCTGAACCTGAAAGCAATTACAAACAAATAAAGCAAAGAAACATTTGATGTCCCAGCTAGTAACGCCTGACAAATAATCATTTAAAACTGCATGATTATTATAAGATCACCCATCTCCACTCTTATTCAAGCAGAATGTGCTAATTATCAAAGAGGCCATCTGCAGTCCTAAACTCTCTTTTTTTTTAACCTAGGGGAAGATCCTGCCATTTGGCTTTCAGGGCTTTGGTTCACTCTGTATATTTAAAAACAACAACAAAAAAGAATCTGATAAAATGATTTACAAGAGGCCTTCAACTGAAAAATAACTTTGATTTTTATGTACTGATTATTGAAGAAATTCACCCTTACATGTGAAATATAGTGAGTTTACAAATGAAATTAAAAATCTGAATTGGTGGCATTTTTAGCTAACACCTTCTAAAGGGTTTGAGTTACTGTGTTTTAAAAAGGAAAATAACAACATGCAGAATTTTAAGCAAACAATATTTCAGAGAAAAACAGTACAAAGGAAATGTATTTTAAAAAGAAAAATGCGGTATTTCGACATAAAGTACTTCAATCTAAAGTACTTCAACCTAAAGAAATGCATTTTTGTGAAAGGCAAACCTCTACAAAATTTATTAATTTTGTACCAGCCATTTATTTTCAAAAAAAAGACAAAATTTAATTCTACTTCTTTCCACAATTGATGATTTACCAAGAACGCAGCTTTGAATTCCAAGGTTATCTTTCTTCAATGAGAAGATAATTATAAGTATTTATGTGGAATAGTCATTATCTCGGCTATACAAACAAAAGTCCAAGTGACTAGGAGGCCAGTCCCTGCCAGCACAAAGAAGTCTGGAAAAACATTGCTTTGCCATATGTTCAGATACTGGCAAAAGCAGCTTTCCTTGTCGGTACTATCTAATAGGAAGGACTTTTCACCACTTCCCTGACAGATGTTGTTGTTGCCCCTGAAGTGCAAATAAGTAATTTTCAATTTTGAGGTTTTGGTTAACCAATTATCATTTAGGCTGCATGCACCTTGTTTTTTTTTTTTTTTTCATTATTTCATTGCATTTGTATTTATTAAACAGTCTATGCAGCAACCAACAAAAAGGTAAAAGTTAAAATTCTCTTCTTAGCTGATTTAACATAAATTAAGCATTCATCTGGAGATATCTGATCACTTGAGCTGTCTCTTTTAGTCATCACTGTGGATCATTCAGTATTTGGCTCTGATGTGAGAAATTCAAATGCATCATCTTGCACTTTCCCTTAACTAACAGTCACAATCATTACCTAAAAGAGTGGCAAAGTCCCTTCTGTAATTCGGAACTAGGAATTAGAGCAATGCAAATAAAAATTGACTTTTAGAAACACTGATACTCACAGCAAACTTATTGATAAAAAATTTAATAGACCAAAATATATATAGTGTCCATGGCCGATAACTTATGATGTATGAGTATGTTTGGAAGAAAGTGGCCACAAGAAACAAATCACTTAAAGCCTTTGGAGATAAGAAGGCTATCTTGGGGACTTCCCTGTTGGTCCAGCAGTTAAGACTCTGTACTCTCAATACGGGGGGGCCTGGGGTTCAATCCCTGGTTGGGGAACTAAGATCCCACATACTGCAACTAAGCTTGCACAGCTAAGCCCGTGTGCTGCAACAAAGACTCAGCACAGCCAAAATAAACCATAAATTAAAAAAAAAAAAAAGAAGGCTATCTTTTGAGTCATAATTCCCCAGGGGTGGGGGTATTACCCAAACTTCTCAACTTTCCCTGAAAATTCCATAAGACTTCAGTTTAGGAAAATTGAGAGTAGTGAGTAGGTACATATGGCCACAAAGCAAGAATTTTTGTCCTTATTACAATCCAAGGAATTAAAACCTAGAAAGAAAATTTCTTCTCTTCTAAATTGATCAGAAGAGCTGCAACAGGGTTTCATTGAAAAGTAAACATGATTTAGCTAGTGAGGTGTGTAAACAAGATCTCTGTCAAAACTTTTCTATCACACTTACCCAAAACTTTCTATACACTGTTATGATTATTACTATCATTATCATATTTTGGTTAATGGTATGGACACCAAGATCAGCAATCTAAAATCCCAAATCATTCTCTTATCCAGTAATCAAATAATTCTATCTATAGACTGTTTTTTCAATCTACTCCTGCCCCATTTCCTACTGGGCTCTTGATTTACTAGCTCAGGGAATGACTTTTGGTATCTAGACTAGGAATTGCAGATAGAGAAATTTCAACTCACTCCAGGATAAAGGAGCCTGGTGGGCTACAGTCCATGGGGTCTCAAAGAGTCGGAAACGACTGTGCACTTAACACTTTAAAATTACATTGCCAAATCTATTTTTGATGGTGGCTATCTAGAATGTAAAGCCTTGATTTGGGTTGATAAGGAAGAGTACTTTTCTAAGTTAGCACTGTCTCCTCTGGACTCAAAAATATGAGGTGACACATGTTAGTGACTTAGACTCTGGCTTAGACTATGGAAACAGCATTTTATTTATCATTTTATCATTAATTTCTCTCTGTTCCAACCTGCCCTCAAATGACTAAAATAACCTTCCTTAAAAGTGATAACCAAATGAACTTATGATTTATAAATGTCTACAAGACTCTCAAGCCTATAAGATAAAATTTCAAACTCCTTAATTTATTTTACATGTTTTCTTAATCTAATTTCAATTTACTTAACACAACCCACCTTGTCTCTCACCATCCAACACAGGCTGATCACAAAGAACTTTTCAACTTTCCCTGAAAATTCAGTAAAACTCATGACTCATTAATTCCCCATGAGAATCTAAGCTTTTCTCAGGCAAAAACTGAGTTTGTCTTTTTACTGCTATATCACAAGGACCTAGAATTGTTCCAAGTAGAGAATAGATGGACTATAATTTCTGAGTAGATTAATTAATAAATTCAGGACTTAATAAATGAATAGTACTTGTTTTCTCCCTAGAAAGATTTTCTTCAACTGGCAAACTCCTGTTTACCCTGTAAAATGCATCTCAAATGCCTAGTGACCATGAAGCTTTCCCTGACTCCTTTCTGCTATGGTACTCACTGACTTCCCTGTGTCTCTACCTTCTTTTGTTCATTCTTGCTTTTAGAATTTAATATGCTATTTGGGTTTTTTAGTTTTATTAATAATGTATATATAATTAAGATGCACAGATCTTAAGTATGATGTTCAGTTAGCTTAGAAAAAGGCATTGAACAATAAACATTTTAATCATCCAAGAATTTTTTCATAATCCTTCTTAGTCAATCCTTTCAAAGCAATGACTAATGATTTCAATCATTAGATGCTAATATTTTGCCCATTCCAAATATTTATATGAGTGGGATCATACAGTATGTTCTTTTGTATTTGATTGTGTCTCATTTCTTTCATTTAGAATAATAATTTAGAGATCCATTCATGGTGCTGTGTGCATGAGTAGTTACTTCTTTTTATTTGTGAATAATATCCCACTGCATGACTAACTTACATTTTGTCCATCTTCCAGTTGATGGGCATCCAGATTGATTCAAGCTTGGCACTATTTTGAGAAAAGATGCTATGTTGGATTTTAAATGATCTCTTCACTGCTGCTGCTGCTGCTAAGTCGCTTCAGTCGTGTCCGACTCTGTGCGACCCCATAGACGGCAGCCCACCAGGATCCCCCGTCCCTGGGATTCTCCAGGCAAGAACACTGGAGTGGGTTGCCATTTCCTTCTCTAGTGCATGAAAGGGAAAAGTGAAAGTGAAGTTGCTCAGTCATGTCTGACTCTTAGCGACCCCGTGGGCTGTAGCCTACCAGGCTCCTCCATCCATGGGATTTTCCAGGCAAGAGTACTGGAGTGAGGTGCCATTGCCTTCTCCACTAGAAAGACTTTAATCTGCACAATACATCCAGAGAAGAGGCTTGTTGATAATTATTTTGAACTTTTAATACTTCTCAAACTATTATAGTCCATGGCATCTAGTACTTAATCAGTAAAGTTGCAATTAGAGCATAAATTGTATTTCTGTAACCTGGACAATTTGTAGAATCTCTTTGTCAAACAGCTGGCTCATGCTATAGGTACTGGGAAGTGATACCACATTTGCCTCTCTGAGGCAAACTACCATATTCCACCATACACTTCCAAAATTTCCTTGAGGAATTCCCTTACATTTCCCTGGGCTTTGGTTTCTCATCTGAAACATGAAGGTAATTACAGCATGCACCTGTTTAGCTTTAGAATTATTTGAACTTCACATGAAATTTAAAAGCATCAACCAATGTTAGTTGTTACTTCACTATAGATAATACATGTCCTACAAATATCTGGATAGGCTTTTGCAAAAATAGTTTTGGGGATAGTACAATAAAATACACAGCAAAAGGTAAAAGTAAAAGGTTGGCCTCAGAAAGGCCAACACAATATTAAAGGAGAAGAACAAAATCAGAGGACTGACACCACCTAACTTAAAGATTATTATAAGGCAATAGTGATCCAGACACTGTTATATTGGTGAAAGAGTAGACAAGCAGTACAAAGGAACAGAATATAAAGTGCAGAAATAAACCCACATAAATATAGTCAACTGGTCTTTGACAAAGTGGCAAAAGTAATACTATGGAGGAAAAAAAAGTCTTTTCAACTAATGGTTTTGGAATAACTAGACATTTATATGATTTAAAAAAAGAATCTAGAGACATAACTTATATTCTTTACAAAAATTAACTCAAAATGAACCACACACCTATGTGTAAAATTCAAAACTATATTCTTGGAAGATAATATGAAAAAAAAAAAACTAGATGACCCTACGCATGGCAATGATTTTTTGGTACAACACTAAGGGTAACAAATAATTGATAAGGTGGACTTCACTAAATTAAAAAAAACGCTGCTTTGTGAAAGACACTATCAAGAGACTGAGAAGACAAGTCATAGATGGGAAGAAAATATTTGCAAAACATAGCTGATAAAAGATCCAAATATTCAAAAACTCTTAAAATCCAATAACAAGAAAACCAACAACCTGAAAACAGGCAAAAGACCTGCACAGATAGTTCATTGAATAAGATATATAGATGGAAAGCAAGTATTATATGCCATTAGGAAAATGCAAGCTAAAATGATAAGATATCCCTAGATATTTATCAGAATGGCAAAATCCAGAACAATGTCAATGCCAAGTGCTGATTATGTTGTGGAGCAACAGGAACTCTCATTTATTGCAGGTGGGGATGCAAAATGGTACAGCCACTTTGGAAAACCTTTTGGTCATTTCTTACAAAACGAAACATATTCTCATCATATGATTCAGTAATTATGCTCCTTGATATTTATTCAAAGGAGTTGAATATTTATGTCCATATAAAAACCTGCACATATTTACAACAGTTTTATTCATAATTGCCAAAACTTGGAAACAACCAAGATATCCTTTAGCAGGTGAATGGACAATAAATTGTGGTATATCCAGCACTAAAATGAATGAGCTGTCAAACCATGAAAAGACATAAAGGAATCTTAAAATGCATACTACTAATGAAATAAGCTGATCTAAAAAGGCCATGCACTATACTATATAAACTATATGACATTCCGGAAAAGGCAAAACTATGGAGACAGTAAAAGGATCAGTGGTTGCCATGGGTTAGAAGGGAGAAAGGGACAAATAGGCAAAGCAAAGAGAATTTTTAGGGTGGAGAAGCTATTCTTTACAGTATTGTAATGATGGATATGGGCTTTCAGGTGGTGCTAGTGGTAAAGAATCCACCTGACAATGAAGGAGATGTAAGAGATGTGAGTTTGGAAGATCCCATGGAGGAGGGCACAGCAACCCACTCCAGTATTCTTGCCTGGAGAATCCCATGGACAAAGGAGCCTGGCAGACAACAGTCCGAAGGGTTCAAAGAGTCACACATGACTGAAGCAACTTAGCACACACATGATGGATATGTTTGTCAAAACCCATAACATATATAACAAGAGTGAATCCTAATGTAAACTATGAACGTTAAAAAATAATGATGTGTTAATGCAGGTTCAACAATTATAACATATGCACTACTTGGGTGTGGAATGGTGATACTATCAGAGGCTGGACATGTGTGAGGGCAAGGGGCATATGGGAAATTGCTGTAGATTTTGCTCAATATTGCCATGAACTTAAAATTGATCTAAAATAATTTAAAGTACATTTTAAATAATTTTTACTTTTATTAAACATATAAAATTTAAATTTGGAAAAAAATTGTAATTAATTAAAAATATATATATATTTTAAAGGAAAAAATATAAAAGGCCATGGGCTCCTTTTGAGAGTGAAAGCCTTGTTTTTCTGTGTGACAGAGTGGAAAGTTATTCAAGGAGACCAAAACCAGTTCAAGACATTTTTTGCAAAGAAACTTGGGTCAATTAAAAAAAAATCAATTGAAAATTCACAGAAAATTAAAATATAACAAAAATCTATTCTATCTATTTCAACCAAATGCATGCTAAGTCACTTCAGTCATGTCCAACTCTTTGCAACCCTACAGACAGTAGCCTGCCAGGCTCCTCCATCCATGGGATTCTGCAGGCAAGAATATTGGAGTGAGATGCCATTCCTTCCTCCAAGGGATTTTCCCAACCCAGGGATCAAACCTGTATCTCTTATATCTCCTGCATTGACAGGTGGGTTCTTAAGGACTAGTGCCATTTTCAGTTCAGTTCAGTCGCTCAGTTGTGTCCGACTCTTTGTGACCCCATGGACTGCAGCACTCCAGGCTTCCCTGTCCATCACCAACTCCTGGAGCTTACTCAAACTCATGTCCATTGAGTCAGTAATGCCATCCAACCATCTCATCCTCTGTCATCGCCTTCTCCTCCTGCCTTCAATCTTTCCCAGCATCAGGGTCTTTTCAAATGAATCAGTTCTTCACATCAGGTGGCCAAAATACTAGGGTTTCAGCTTCAGCATCAGTCCTTCTAATGAATATTCAGGACTGATTTCCTTTAGGATGGACTGGTTGGAGCTCCTTGCAGTCCAAGGGATTCTCAAGAGTCTTCTCCAACACCACAGCATCAATTCAAAAGCCTCAATTCTTCGGCGCTCAGCTTTCTTTATAGTCTTAACTCTCACATCCATACATGACTACTGGAAAAACCATAGCTTTGACTAGATAGACCATTGCTGGCAAAGTAATGTCTCTGCTTTTTAATATGCTGTCTATGTTGGTCATAACTTTTCTTCCAAGGAGTAAGCGTCTTTTGATTTCATGGCTGCAGTCACCATCTGCAGTGATTTTGGAGACCACAGCCTTGTCTAACTCAATGAAACTAAGAGCCATGACGTGTAGTACCACCCAAGATGGACAGTTCATGGTGGACAGCTCTGACAAAACATGGTCCACTGGAGAAGGGAATGGCAAACCACTTCAGTGTTCTTGCCTTGAGAACTCCATAAACAGAATGAAAAGGCAAAAAGATAGGACTCTGAAAAATGAACTCCCCAGGTTGGTAGGTGCCCAATATGCTACTGGAGATCAGTGGAGAAATAACTCCAGAAAGAATGAAGAAATGGAGCCAAAGCAAAAACAAACCCAGTTGTGGATGTGAGTGGTGGTGGAAGTAAAGTCCGATGCTGTCAAGAGCAATATTGCATAGCAACCCGGAATGTTAGGTCCATGAATAAAGGCAAATTGGAAGTGGTCAAACAGGAGTGCCATTTTAACTACATATATTTCTAAAAATATTTCTTCATATTTTTAGAACAATTCACATTGAACAGTAAAAATTGCCAAGGATATAAAACATTCACTTCCATTATTTTTTTTAAAAAAGAAACTTTCCACCAAGGCAAATTTCCAGGGTTTTGTGGACAACAACTTAAAACAGAAACAAACACCTAAAAACAGGCCTCTGAAAAAAAAGGTTAACACATACAATGAAAGGATGGGGTAGGAAAAAAGAAACAAAACCCTGCCCAGTTGTAAAGAGGGTGACAAGGTAACTTGGTTTACTTTCATTTGTCTCTTGGTTGGGGAATCTGGGGAAAACTTTGAGGGAAAATTAGTTAGAGCTATTAGTCCTAACTAATAACTAACTAAGTAGAGTTAATAGTCCTCAGATTTAAGAAATACAAGGAATCCCCGAAAAATCCAGTCTTGAATACGTTGTAGTAAAACTGTAACTAACCACAGACTGACATATCAACAAGCAGCCAGAAAGAGAGGACAGGTCACTCTTAAGGACCAACTCTGTATCTGACTGCAAACTTCTCAATAGTCACAAAGTCAGAAGACAATAGAGTAACAGCTTCATGATTCTATGGGCACATACATATTAATTCAGAATTGTATAATCAATTAGATCATCATTCAAGAATGAGAATTTTTAGACAAACAAAAACCATAAGCATTTACTTCTCTATTGAGAGAATTTAAAGTACTTTAGATGCAAGAAAATTGCTAGATGATGCTGGAAAAGAAATATTCAAATTAGAAGTATAATTATACATAGCTTTTTTTAGCCATTTTTCCCAAAGCACTTTTTAATAAATAAGTCACATTCTTAAGGAGTCAACAGTCAAGAATAATTACTCCCTATATGTAAAGGGAAAGAGAAGCATGGAATAGTTAAAAGAAATATGCCCACATTAAGAGCTAGTTTAGCTCCTATGGCTAGGAAATAACTGAATTGTTTTGCTACCATGATATTTAGTTTATAGTTTTGGAATGCTCATGCACTTAACTTCTTTGGGATATATATATATACAATCAAGGGTAGAGTTGCTTATTCATGAGTATATTTACGTAGACATTGCACTATTTTTAATATATATGAAATAATCACAAATTTCTAAAAACCCAGAGTCATAAAATAAGATGAGCTAGTCTTTACAATTCCTTTAACTTAGATATCTCCCTCCGCATACACTGATATTCTGTGCTGTACCTTTGCTTAATTCTATAATGTCATGTAAGTAAATTAAAACTATTATGTGAAAATAAGCTTATATCTGTTGACAGCTTAATATGTACCCCAGGCTGTGCTTAACACTTTACATGTATTGTATCTTTTATTCTTGATAATAATCATGTCGTTCCCATTTCACAGATAAGGAAGCTGAGGCTCATGATCACATATATAGGAAATGGAAAGCACTGCAGGAGATAAAATAATGAATATGGCACAGCCTGAAGGTTATATCAGTAGGAAACAAGGTAGCCTCTGGAAAGAATAATTAGCCTCATTTAATAGCACATAATGAATCACAATGTTTATGAAATATTAAGTGTGTTAAATATAGAGTCTATATTGTAATAAAGAGACCTCAAATTGTTGTAGCTTAAGTGAGATAGAAACATATTTGTCTCTCCTCTGAAGTCTAGTATATTCCTCTCTCCTCTAAAGTCTAGTGGGTCAGAACCAGCCTGGTAGCTTTGCCATCAGAAGCACGTGACTTCTGAGGAGTCTCCAGACATCTCTATTTCCCACCCAGAAATAAACATGAAAATGAGAAAGTGGAGTAAATAAGTCGCATTCAGCATAATTGTTTATGTCTCATCAGTCTAAAATCAATCACAGGACCACATCTAGAGTAAAAGAAAGCAAGAAAATGTAGTCAACAGATTGGTCAAAAGCACATAGGTGTCCAGTTGAAATTTCAGAGGATTCTGAGGAAGAAAATGATAAATACGAAGGACAAGTGGAAGTTTCTGCCTGATTTACTAATCTATTCTGATGCAAACAGGAGACCTGTGCAAAGTCCCATCCCATTATGCTTGTGGGATGTAAGAGGGATGGCCTGGAAAAGTAAGTCGCGATCCAACTGGGGGAGGCTTCAATGCCAATCTGGAGTAACCTATTAGAGAATCCTTTTTTTTTTTCAGTATATAATTTTATTGAAATATAACAGAGTAAAAAAATGCACAAAACATAAAGGTACACCCTGATGAATTTATACAAATTTAACACACCCATGTAAAGATCACTCAGATTAATATAAGAGGGGCAACATAAGCACAAACTCCCACATGCCTCTTCCCAGTCACTAACTTTGCTCTCCTCCCCAAAGATAACCACGAACTTGTCAACACAGATTAAGGCTGCCTATCTTGTTGTGCCATGATGCTTGTGGGATTCATACATGTTGCAGTGTGTAGCAGTATTTTTATCTACTATTGCTATACAGCATTTCCTCATAGAATATGCCATTATTTACTTAATCATTGTGATGTTGAAACTGAAACTCCAATACCTTGGCCACCTGATGTGAAGAGCTGACTCACTTGAAAAGACCCTGATGCTGGGAAAGATTGAGGGCAGGAGAAGAAGGGGATGACAGAGGATGAGATGGTTGGATGGCATCATCGACTCGATGGACATGGGTTTGGGTGGACTCAGGGAGTTGGTGATGGACAGGGAGGCCTGGCATGCTGCGGTTCATGGGGTCACAAACAGTTGGACATGACTGAGTGACTGAACTGTCCTCAAGATAAACATTTGTGTTGTTTCCAGTTTTCAGCTATTAAAAATTATACTGCTATAAGTTTCCTTCATGTTTTTGTTTTGGTTCACCCAACATTCATTTCTTTTTGGTGTATAACCCAAGGAATAGAGTTTTTCATGGATATGTTCATATGTTCAACTTCTGCAGATCATATCAAGCAGCTGTAGTAATTTATTATTTTTCTAGAGTATCTGAGCATTATTCTTGTTCTGTAATCTCACCAACACTTGAGAATATCATTCTTTTTCATTGTAGCCACTCTGGTGGGTATAACTTCCATTTCTCTAATGACTCTCTAGTGGTTTTTTCATTCTCTCATGACTAACGAGACTAAACATCCTTGCTTTCATTTATTGGCTACCTGGAGAGCCATTTTTGTTGAGTATCTCTTCCAGTCTCTTGTTCAATTTTTTTTTTATTGGGTGGTCTTTTTATATTTCTCTATATAATCTGAATATGAATCATTTGCCAGTTTGTAACTGACTTCTCAGAGAACAGCTTTTAAATTTTTTGAATGAAAGAGTGACATGAATAGCTGAGAAAATTAATACACCATGAAAATGAAAAAGTCAAGCAGGGAGATTTTGAAAGACATTGTATAAATTTCTGGAGAAATGGAATGAGGGCTTAATTTAGACAGAGAGCAATAATAATAGAAAAGAAAGGAAAATGGTGAAAAAAATACTGTATAAAGGATTAATTCATCCATTTATTTATTCAATACTGAGAAGCCTTGATAACTGATTTGGAAAATTATGGAATATAGGCCATTCATGAAGAACAGGGATTACTTCATAAAACAAGACAATCAATATTGGCAGGTGAGAACTTAGGAAAATGAAAGTTTATAATTACTGAGCCATCTTTAATATGGAATCAGCAAGACAAAAAGAAAAAATCACAAGGTAGCACAAGACCAACTTAAAGACATTCTATCATCCTTGCCACTGCTTAAACTCCATGTTCCTTTTTTTGCAGGTCACTCAAACAATAAATGGAGAAGGCAATGGCACCCCACTCCAGTACTCTTGCCTGGAGAATCCCAGGGACGGGGGAGCCTGGTGGGCTGCCGTCTATGGGGTCGCACAGAGTCGGACACAACTGACGCGACTTAGCAGCAGCAGCAGCAGCAAACAATAAAAAAATAAAATAGCATAACACAGCCTTAAAAAATCATAATGGAAGAGAAAACTCTTTTCTCTAGGTCAATTTTTCCAAGAAAAGATATTTGAGGGGCAGCAATCCTAGGATGCCTGTCTATCAAAACATTTCCCATTTCCCCCACCCTAAAAGCTCAGCCACAATGCCCTTCCTCTTCCTATTCTGACTTATTAGTAAAAGTTAAAAGTAAAGGCTTCAGAACTTCCCTCAATGTAAAGTGAAAGTTGCTCAGTCCTTTACGACTCTTTGTGACCCCATGGACCATAGCCTGCCAGGCTCCTCTGTCCATGGGCTTCTCCAGGCAAGAATACTGGAGTGTGTTGCCATGCCCCGTCCAGGTGATCTTCCCAACCCAGGGATTGAACCTCGGTCTCCTGCATTGCAGGCAGATTCTTTACTGTCTGAACCACAGGGAAATGGAAGGCTGCAGAACTTCCCTCAATGGTTACATTCAAATGCTCATCAGAGTGAGATCTCAAGTCATCTATCATCATCGGCATCAATATCATTATCTGAGTACACTGAGCACTTACCATTTACTGGGTATTACATATATATTTTATTTAAGCCCTCTAAATCCATGCAAATAAGTACTATTACTATGATTCTCATCGTATAGCTGGAAAAGATAAAACAAAAAGTTTAAGCAATTTGTCCAAAGTGACTCAACTGGTAAGTCATGGAGCTTGGATATGAGCCTAGGCAGTTTAACTCTAGAATCTGCTTTCTTACCTATTATCTTTCTCTCTTATCTAAATATTTCCTATCAGCTATCATGTCAGAATCATTAACAGTTTAGGCCTTAAAAGAATAACACCTTATTCTTTTAGGCTGTAGGAGTCAGGACCTGGGTATGGGAAGCCCCTTATGGCACAGCACACTCTAAGGACAGAAATGAGACTGAGACCTAATCTGAGTGATAAAAAAGACCACTGCAAATATCTCATATTTGTTTGCTTACCTCCCCCTCAATGTCCACACCCCCACTATCACTAATCTGGATCATTCCCATTTCCCTCCACTTTCATTTCCTCTCCACCTCCAAACTGTCACCCCCTCCAATTCATTCCCCACCCCACAGCCAGAATGATCTTTTCAAATTATAAAACAGTTCATGCCACTCTTCTCAAAACCATTCAGCAGCTTCCTACTGCACTTAAGATAAAATCCAAACTCTTCATCAGAACACACAAAGTCCTGCAAAATCTGTGCCCTGCTTCCCTTTCCACTCTCATTGCACTCCACTCTGATCCCTTCTACTATGCACATTGGATTTTATGCAAATTCTTGACCACAACAAGCACTTCTCCACCTCCAGATCAGTGTGAGACTCTGATCTCTGGCCTGTTCTTTCTCCAGCAACCTAAATGTTCAGTTTCTTCTCATCCCTCATAGCCATTTAACACATAGAAACTTTGCTTTGATCGTCCCACCTAAAGTGCTCTCCTCACCTTATTCTTTGTTATAACAGTACCCTCACCTACTTTTGTAGTAGACTTTTTAAAAAACTGTCATTTGATTGCTCAGTAGAAGTGTAGCCATCTGTCTTTCCCACCTGAATGAATTAAGCTTCATGATAGTGTCAGCCTGGCACATGCTAAACACCAATAAGGAATCCAATCAGATGAACGTAGAACCATGAGAGCCATTTACTGATTCTTATCTTGGGTAACCTGGTGGATAGTAGGGTCACTCACTGAGACATGAAATACAGTAGGAAAAGTGAGCTTTGGAGAAGAACATAGTTCAGTGAGAGGTTGAATTTGAGATGCCTACAGGTAAGACAAGTAGAAATGCCCATGAAGTAGTTAGAAATGGGTGTCTAGGGTTCAGGGAAACATCTCTACACGATAACACAGACTTGGAAGACAAGAGAGTAACAGGACAGATGAAGCTATGGAAGTGAACAAGAAGACTCAGGAAAATATGCCTGATGGAGAAAGTAAAAGACCAACAAGTAGTATAAAGGAAGGAACATTACTAATAATAGAAAAGGAAAAAACTGAGAAAGAGCCTTCAAAGTGGTCAGAGAAGCCCCAGGAGAAAATGGGGAGAGATTTCCAAGGAAGATGATAGGGTCTATCAGAAAGGTCAAACACTGTGGAGACAGTAAATAGGAAGACAAATGAAAGAGGGAATGAGATCTATTGTTGAGGAAACCCTGGTGACCTTTGGGAAAGGTTGCAACCAAGCAGATTTGTACACTAAAGACACAAGTTTTTCCAATTCATAGCTTTAGCTAGGGCTTGGACTATATAAAAATCTTGCCCAGTGATTTTGAAAACCCTGTGACACAGGAAGTGTGACAAAATGAAATTATTAAGTATCTTAGCTATCAGCTTTAGGAAAGAAATAGTTACCCTTCATTGTTGGGATTTTCTAAAGAGGTACTATTAGAGTCAGCTGAAAAGCCTGGTCCATTCAAAACTGCAGGACTATGTAAGGAAACTCATGATTATCAGTGGCAAAAGCTACCAGGGTGCTTTCAGAGAATGAAAGCTGCACGATATACACATTAAACAGGAAAGAAATTTGAGAGGCAAGAGGTTGTGACCAGCAGCAGTTTACAGAGGCTACCAGGGTATGGTTGGCAATTCAAGATCACAGATGCCTCAACTTGCCCTAATCTGAGTCTTTCTTGCTAAGTGCATTCATGCTGGTAGTCAGCCGAGATGCAACCATACACTAAATTTTGAACCCGAGCAGAGGATAAGTATTCTAGGGTATTTAATGTACCTCCTCCCTCTAGTTCAAAGGCAGACCCACACTAAAATAACCCCCCTTGCAAAACCAAAAACTGATCTCAAATGTGGATGGAATAAAGCTCAGAAAAGAGAGATGTGAGCACTGGATTGGCATGAAGAACTGGCAAAAAACAGGGAGGGTCTTCTGAACGCTTCACTCTTTCTCTCATATATCCCCAGATATTCTGACACATAATTACTCCACTCATTTGTCCAAAAGTAGTTAATTTCAGTAAAAGCACATTCCTGTAAATATTATCTATAGCCTATAAGTGAAAACTAGAAATTTCACATATCTACTGTAATTTAAAATAAAAACAACTTGAAATCTCTTTCTGTTGATAATTAGATTTGGCCTAGGGCAGTGTTTTGCGAACTAAATAAGCTGTTAAGTAGAGGTGTGGGGCAGACACAGTAAGTATCAGGGAGTCGTTTTATTTTTCTTCCCCCAAACCAGTTATTGTGGAAGGCACTGAGATTAAAAAAAAAAAAAAAAAATTTGGGGGTGGAAAGCTGAATAAAGAAAGACATGGTGAGGAACCCGGGACGAATTTTGGACGTCTGCCCTGTTTGTGGGAGGCGAGCAGTGGCAGCTACTGGATTAGAGTCCTGGTAGAGACCGCTAGGGCAAAGGAGGGCTCTGGTTTCTGCTTCTTTTATTTAGACAGCAGCGGCTGCAGCAGCTGGTACAGGTGAGGGCGCCCTGACGGTCGTCATGGCAACGCTAGAAGGGTGGAGGTGAGAAAGACTCTCTCCATCCAGCAAACCTCCGCCACCTCTCCGCAGACCTCGCCCAGGCTTCTCGACTGGTGCTCCAACCACAAGCACAGTCCGTTCTCGCCTCTCCAGCGTCCATCTCCAACAGCACGGTTGCCTTGGCAACGGGTGGGGAGGGAGGAGGGCCAAGGCCCTTTTCCCTATGGCGTTCCCCGCCCCTGTGCTCAGAGGATGAGGGCTCAGGGGAGGTCTGAGTCCTCCCCCAGCGGGGCTGGGCCGCGCGGGGCACTCAACACTAAAGCACAAGGCAAAGCAGGCTGGAGACTCCAGCCACCGCGAAGCAGCCGCCAGGGTAGAGGCTCAACTGCCTGGCCCTAGGAAGGCATCTCTCTCCTCACTCCTCTGGGAAGGAGGTGCAGTCCTGCTGGGGTCGTGCCTGTCGACCTTCCATAGGTCCAAGGGTCTGAAAAAAAGCTTGCCCCACCCCATTCATACCCAATTCCGGCATGGAAGCAGGGAGGAGGCTAACTTCCAGCAAGACCCCCTCCAGTCCCAGCCAGCTTAGTGATACCCTCTGCCAGCCCCTTCCATCCACTTCGGGTTATCTCCAGGACAAGGACACCGAGTCTTTTCCCTTTTCTCTGCTTTTCCCTGGCGTTTGGGAGCAAAGGGTAGAGGTCCTTGGAGGTTAGGAGTAGGCTGCAGGACCCCAGACTTCCTGCAGGGTCAGGGTCTCCTCCCGCTGCCCAGACATCCCATGGGAGAGGGATGTGGGAGGGGGTCTGGCACCAGCAGTGTGCTACCACCCCCAGTCAGGTAAACTGTGTCCAGGAGAGGCACCCTCGACGGACGATTCAGGATTGCATACAGAAACTAATTTTGCTCGGAGCCTAAAAGAACTGAATCACGTGTTTATTTACTTGAGCAAAACAAGCCCAGGCAGAGAAGGGCTTCTCTTTCAGCAGCTTAGTCAGTGGACTTCGTTGCCTTGCATTCGAATGCATCAGAAAGCATCACGATTTTGAAAGAAATAAACATTGTTTAGGTACTGAAAAAGAAAATGCCAAAAAAACTATGTTTCATTTTCCATTTGAAATTCTGAGGACAGTTTTTCTATAGTTTACAATCTACATCTATCCTTTTCTTGAGCAGCAATGAATATTTTATTGCTATAGCCAGGAGTTTTCATAAAGCCGTTATTATCTTTTTAATAAGATGCACAACATTTGAAAATTCTAAGCAATACCTGTGATGCTGAATATATGCTGTATCAGTGATTTTTTTGAATATTTGTGGAAATACTTGATGAATCAGCTTGTTGTTAACTAACTGTTCATTACCTAGCATTTGCAGCAAAGATTATATTTTTAACTGGAGAAAATATGTAGGAAAATGAACAGCATTTATTAAACAGAATTAAGTTTAACAGTCTGCTTAAGAAATTTGAAAGTGATTTGCTATATATATTATATAAATTAAACATAAATATTATAAATAAATTTATAAATATATAAATTATATATATATATATACACTAAATCACTTCAGTCATGTCTGACTCTTTGCAACCCCAAGGACTGTAGCCTCCTAGGCCCCTCTGTCCATGGGATATTATATAAATTAAATATAAATATTTATATATAAATGTATAAATATATAAATTATATATATATATATATATATACACACACACACACACACACACTAAGTTGCTTCAGTCATGTCTGACTCTTTGCAACCCCAAGGACTGTAGCCCCCTAAGCCCCTCTGTCCATGGGATTTTCCAGCCAAGAATACTGGAGTGGGTTGCCATGTCCTCCTCCAGGGGATCTTCCCAACCCAGGGATCAAACTTGAGTCTCTTATGTCTCCTGCATTGACAAGTGGGCTCTTTACCATTAGTGCCACCTGGGATATACATAAATTATGTAATATACATGTGTGTAATTTACTATAAATATATATATTTGGGCACTAAATAAATTTGGCTACCAAAACATAAAGGATCTTCGAATGAAAGTCTTGAGATTATATATAAACCTTAAAATTCAAATTGAAGTGTTATCTGATTGTTAACCCAGATATGTCCTGTTGCCTTTGCATTGAAATATTCAACTTTACTAGGCAGTAGTTTAAAAGATGATTTAATCATCAATAACTGAATATTTAGTAAAGACAATATTCCTATAATCACATTCTAAACTGCCAAACTATTTCAAATATTATAGGTAGAAATATTGCTATCATCCCCCTAAGGATATTATCCATGCTCTTAATGCCAAATTTCTTTCTTCTTTAAAAAATAATTTTTGCCTACATTGATTAAAAGCAAATGTATATTTCAATTGGGAGAAATATCTGTCTACAAGTCATAGAATGTATACTAATTTATGTTTAATACTTCAGTTTATGCTCTCAGGATCCAAAAGTGTCGATAATCAAAGCACCCCACATTACAATGTGAAGTTTAAGTGAATGGGAAGTGAGAGGAAAACTTTTAGCTTTCTGGACAGCTTCTTCTGCCATTTGAAAAGGTTAGCCTAGCTTCTCACCCTTATATTTCCCACGGTATTAGAAGTACTAAGCATGTCAGGCACACCTTCAGTTAGGTGTCAATGTTTGCATATTAAAGTACTGCTCCACTTCCTCAAGGTACAATATATACTGAGGCATTAAAATATAAAACTTGACACAAAACTGCTAACTGAAGCTTTCAAAATGAATGAATATCTGATCATTTAATCTTAGTGTGCACTAAAACTGAGGAAGCTGGGAAAAGCAAAGTATATTAAGAAATGATTTGAAAGAACCTGCATCATATACTCAATACGTAATTTTAACTAATAGATGTCTCTAGGTAGTAGAACCAAAGGTTATTTTTTTTCTTTCTTTTGTGTTTCTTTCCTTTTCAAGAAATCTAAGCAGAAGGCAATTTAATAATAATGAACATAATATATATTTAATATTGATAAATGCCTACACTTTGAAAGCATAGCATATGTTCAGTTTATTAGTTGTGACGGTTATTTTTTCCAATGTTTAAAATCTTTAGGTTGTACTATATACTAGAAAAAAAGCCAAATGAATGAAAATTGATAAAATATGTCTTTCCAAGAGTTAGGGAAATTGACAGGCTTGTAAAATCAACTACAGAACCAGAAAAACTTGTATCTAAGTGTCCAGTTTTCTCACTAAATAACATCATGTTACAAGAAAGTGTTACATTTAAAGTGTTCATTAAACTTATACAAGACTGTCAAACCCCCAAAGCATCATATCATGGAAAGCTGACCATTTTTATCCATAGCTATATCAGAATATAATCACATCATAACTTATCTGAGTAAGTAGATACCAACTAATTTATAAGTTGGAATTAAAATGTTTTACTGAAAGGCATTAATAAAACAATAAAATGACACAACATAAAAATAGCTACCGTGTAATTCCCACTTTAACAGGACACGCCACTTGAATTTGAAGTAAATAAACAAATTCTGTCATAATGAGCAGGGAGGAACAGAAAGATGTTTGTCTTTTACAAAACACAGATTACACAAAGATTTGTGTATATCCATTTCCCCAAAGTCCATTATCATAAATCTGTCATTTGAATTTGAGCTGATAATAAATATCTATCAGTGCAAAAATGTCCACTGAAGAAACAGGGCTTCCCTGGTGGCTCAGACAGTAAAAAATTGGCTGGCAATGCAGGAGACCCAGGTTCAATCCCTGGGTCAGGTAGATCCCCTGGAGAAGGGAATGTCAACCCATTCCAGTATTTTTGCCTGGAGAATCCCATGGATAGAGAGGAGCCTGGCGGGCTACAGCCCATGGGTTCACAAAGAGTCAGACACAACTGAGCGACTAACACACACACACAAAGAAATTGAACAATATTAACTGGAGATTATGTTTTTAACAATCAAGCTGTTACTCCAACAGATATGTAATAATTGATATACAAAGTTCTGTTAAGCTTTTAAAATAGTAACCTTTGACTTTTTATGCCTCCCACATATCCATATTAAACTGTTCTCAAGTGTTCTTATACTTACCTGTATCTCTTACTTGTAGTACTTACTCAATTTACTACTTAAGTAAATGTTTTTTTTTTTTTTTTTGACTCTTACAATTCAGTCTTTTCAGAGTAACCAAAAATATCTCTCTAAAATGAAGATCTGAGGCTACTTATTTAAGGAGTATATATGAGTAGATGGGGACACAGTGGGAGAACACGAGCATTTTAGATGTGTGACTGAGCTCACACTTAAGGACAGGAAACGATCAGGGACACAAAAACTAAAGTTTGAAAGAAATGGCAACATGAAACCAAAGGAGAAAGCTATAATAGCAAGCTAAAGCTTGGGTTTCTCTGGGAGCAACTGCCTACACCAGGAACCTACAGCTTCTGGGGACTGGAGAGAATGGGCAGAAGAAAAGACTAAACCTGAGATTCTGGCAAGTTAAGGACAATGAAGCAGATTTCTAAGAGCAAAGAATTAGAGGGAAAGGAATGAATGAAAACTGACTTCATTTGGGGCAATGTCTACACATCCAGATTTCACGTCACCAATTCTCTTTTCAATGTTATCTAAATTTCTATTGAAACCTTTGAGTTTTCTACTTTCTAGATTTGTTTTTTTCCTCTTTTGTTATTTTTTAAATTTTGCTTCTCACATGTACATCATCTTTTTCCCTCTAAAATGATATTAATCCTCCACAACCGATAAGAGTTATGAATTCAGAATTTTAAGAAATATATATTCAAAAGTGTAAGTGTTTTGAAATCCCCACCTTGACACATTATAGCAAATTTGTTGACTACAATAGAATGATAAAAAGAAATGTTAACACCTTCAAGAAAAAGAGACAGATCATGTACAGAGAAAGGACAATAGAATTGGCAACACATTTCTCAGCTGGAGGTATGATGGAATATAGAAAATAACATGACCTTTTTAAGAAAGGTTTAAAAGTTAAAATAATAAGTCTAAATAAAAATGTTTTCAGCTAGAAAATTAAGAAACTGCCCACTAACTTTAAAGAAACTTCTAAAGCACCAATTTTATGTGGAAAAAAAGGTGAGGGTGGGACGTTCTGGGAGAATAGCATTGAAACATGTATATTATCATATGTGAAACAGAACACCATTCCATGTTCGATGCATGAGACAAGGGCTCAGGGCCGGGGCAATGGGATGACCCAGAGGGATGGGATGGGGAAGGAGGTGGGTGGAGGGTCCAGGAAGGGGAACACATGTAAACCCATGGCTGATTCATGTCAATGTACGGCAAAAACTATTACAATATTGTAAAGTAATTAGCCCCCAACTAAAATAAATAAATTTATAAAAAATAAATAAATAAATAAAAACACCACACAAAAAAATAGATAAATAAAGTTCATCCCCAATACTCAAAAAAAAAAAAAAAAAATACCTTCAGAGGAAAAGATCAACAGATGTGAAAAAGAAATATGGAAAGTAACTAGTGAATTTGGACATGAGCATTAAAAACAACTATATTTATGAAATAAAGATAAATATTATTTGTATTTAATATATAATATTTATATACTTATAATTGATGCCTTCAAACCATGGTATTGAAGAAGTCCCTTGGGCAGCAAGGAGATCAAACTGATCAATATTAAGGGAAATCAACCCTGAACACTCATTGGAAGGATTGAGGCTGAAGCTGAAGTTTCAGTGTTTTGATCACCTGACACGAATAGCCAACTCACTGGAAAAGTCCCCAATGCTGGGAAATATTGAGGGCAGAAGGAGAAGAGGGCATCAGAGGATGTGATGGCTGGATGGTATCACCGATGCAATGGACATGAACTTGGGCAAACTTCAGGAGATGATGAGGGACAAGGAGGCCTGGCATGCTGCAGCCTATGGGGTCACAAAGAGTCCAACACGACTGAGTGACTGAACAACAACTATATATATATATATATGTATATATTTAGAGTAATTACATAAAAGAACAATAATAATAGTATCTACATTCTGGAGTTTAGAAGAAAAAAGAGACTAAACTAAAAGGTAATTCCTGAAAATATATACAGTATAGTATAGTTAGTCATATCTGACTTTTTGGGACTCGCCTGGACTGTAGCCTGTCAGGTTCCTCTGTCCATGGGATTTTCTAGGCAAGAATACCAGAGTAGGAAGTCATTCTCTTCTCTAGGAGATCTTCCTCACCCAGGGATCGAAGCCAGGTCTTCTGCATTTCAGGCTGATTCTTTAGAGTCTGAGCCATTGGGGAAGCCCCATGGAAACACGGTAGCAGTCAATATTTAGCAGGAAGGTCAAGATGTAGATTGTAATAATCATGCATGGTCAGATGTAAATGTCAATCACTATGGTAAATCTAGTGTATAAAATCCAAATTAGTAAAGGGGAAATGTGAATGAAAAATAAGTTAAAATGTCAAGGTAACGGAAAAAGGAACACTAAAAAAACAAGGTAAACAGAAAACAAAGAATGCGATGTTAAAATATATAGGTATGTACAAACAATCACAGAATCTTTTGAAAACAATGAAAAGATACATCGTCAGACATACAAAGCCAAAAGAATTCATTACTAGCAGACCTATACTATAAGAAATGCTAATATCCTTCAGGCAGCAGGAGATGATACCAGATGGAAATATGGATGTATAAATGGGAAGGAAAGGTAACAGAATGATAATCACATGGGTAAATATATTACTGTATTATCTTTATTATGTAAATATCTTTGAAGATCATTAAAATCTGAATATAATAATGTATTATAAGGTTTATCACACATCTATTTGAAAATATATATATATATATATATATTAACAAGAGCATAAATGTCACAAGGGGAAAACGAAAGTGCACCATGCCAAGCTTCCTCAACTACACAAGATGCATAATTCTTAAAGGTAGACTTTCATAAGTTAAATGTATACACTATAAACTCTACGGCATTTGGTAATATTTAATTAATTTCAAAAATGCAGAAAAAGAAGGGGGAAAGAACAAAGAACAGATTAAACAGAAAAAAAAAAACAGCAAGATGACAGACTTAACACTAACCACATTAAATATAAATGATACAAATGAACTTATTCACAGAACAGAAAGAGAGTCACAGATGTAGAAAGCAAACTTACGGCTACCAAGGGGAAAAAGTAGGGGGATAAATTGGAAGATTGGGATAGATAACTAATAAGGACCTACTATACAGCACAGGGAACTCTGCTCAATACTCTGTAATGACCTATATGGGAAAAGAATCTAAAAAATTGAATATGTGTATATGTATAAGTGATTCACTCTGCTGTACAGCAGAAACTAACAGCATTGTGAATCAACTATACCTCAATAAAATTTTTCTACATTTCTAATAAAGACTCAATTAAAAGGCAGACATTATGAAAACAAGATCCAGCTATATACTGCTTACAAGAAATGCACTTTATAGTTTACCCATGAACAATGCAGGGGTTAAGGGCACAAACCCACACACAGTAGAAAATCTGCGTGTAATTTAATAGTCAGCCCTCTGCATCCATGGCTGCAACTGCAGATTCAACTAACATACCATTGCATGTACTTACTGAAAACAAAAATCTGAATACAAGTGCACCTTCGCAGTTCAAATCTGTGTTATTCAAGGGTCAACTGTATATTTCAAGCCACAAATAGTTCACAAATAAAAGGATGAAAAAAGATGCCATCCCTGTACTGTAGAAGGGGGATTATTACTGGAATGCAAAGCTGCTTTAACATTTGAAAATCAATGTCATCCACCATATTAACAAAAAAAAAAAAAAAAAAAAGCTCAGTTCAATAACACAGAAAAGGTCAATAACAGACAAAAACCAACATCTATCCCTCATAAAACCTCTTAGGAATGCTGGAATTGAAGGGAAGTTGCTCAACAGGAAAGACATTTTACTACGTTATGCTTAAAAATGCACCCAAGTGAAATACAGACTCCTCAGTATGAACTGCCAAACTATTCACTGCTTGGCCCTGTGAATTATTTAAACTTCTCTCTCATAAGTCTCCCTGTCTTATTCTACTCTCCAGCCATGTAATTCTTTTTTTCAATTTTCCCTTTTGCTTCTCAGCCTTTGCACATGTTTTGTCTTCCGCTTCACCTCCTGCAACCCCCAAATTTCTAAAGATCCTGGAGATTCTGAAGATTCTAAGGGAGAATCTTTTCCTTGCCTTTTCCACTTTTTTAGAGGACACTCACATTCCTTGGCACATGGCCTCTTCTTGCATCTTCAAAGCGCATTGCTCCAACCTTTGCTTCTATCTTCATATCTCCTTTGAATCTAGCCCTCCTTTCCTCTTATAAGGACTCTTGAGATTATATTGGGCCCACCTGGAAATTCTAGGATAACCTTCCTATCTCATGATTCTAAACTTAATCACATCTTCAAAGCCCATTTTGCCACGTCAGGCAAAATAGTCACAGGTTCTAGAGATTAGGCTAAAGACAACTTGTGCAGGCCTTTATTCTGTCTACTACTGTACGTAAAACGTTTTTTTGAATATAGGAAGTTAGGTTTTGTATTTTCTAACATATCAAGCTATTCAGAAGTATACAGAAAAGTATCAAAGTAAAATGAACTTTTGTCAAATACAAATGTGTTGGTAATGTGTAGTATACATGCTAAAAATAATTGAAAGAAAATTTCCAAGATTGTTGATCTATAGCCTAATATGGCAGTCCCCCATCAATAACACTGATGATAAAGCCTGCCATCTCTATGGCAACTAAAATGGATATTATTCTTGCTACATTCCCAGCTAGTGTCTTATCCTATTTATCTAGTTTGAAACCTCTGAACAAGTTACTAATTCAGGCACTGAGCAAGCCATTAAGGGGAAATGTCAAAGCCAGATAGAAAATTAAATATCATAAACGTATCATATATAAAAACCATATATGTCTTCTCTGTCAAACACTGTGCAATCAATACAACTTAGGATTTATTAAAAGAATAGAGCTTTATAGCATTTTACAATATAGAAAATACTCAAGAGTTATCAGTCGCCCAAACTGCATTTTATCATGCTATCCTTCAAACCTTCTTCCAAAATCAAAGGCCTCAGTCTACTCATGAGTATAAGAATATACAATCTTAATAACACCTATCATTTGTTTAATATATTAGCTTATTATTGTTCCCACGTCACTTCAAATACACATATTTTCTCTTTCAATCTGGATACCATACTCTTTGAGAAAGAAAACAAATATTTAAAGCCCCAATAATTTTAGACCTATAATTTTACATATATGTGTGTAAATTTACCCATATATATCTGTATGTAATCAGTAAATTATAACCAAATGTAATTTTAAAAACCTAAGTGAAGTTCTGTCACAAACCTGAAATTATCAAAACACATCACTTGTATGTCACCACCCAGCACTATAATAACAAAGTGACTAAATAATTTTTGATAAGCAAATCAATATTAATACATCAATTGTTAATATTAACCTACTAATATAATTTTGAATCAGTTTTATGTGCTGGTTAAAATAAATATTCATACTTGGATGAATGTTAAATATTTTTATAAAAGTAAAAAGATAAATGTTTGTAAATAAAAAAAAATCAGCTTCTCCCTATATCCACCAAATAAGTGGTGATGAAGCATTTAAAGGATATCTTCTTAAGGGACACCAAATTACTAACCTGCTCTGAAATTCCATAAATCTTGATCTGTCTTCAGAATATTATATGAATTCTTGAATGGCAAATCTTTGCCACACTCACATATGTTATAGATGTATCAAAATCTGCTCTTCCTAAAAGCAATGAAAGATCTTCCATAAATTGTCAGATTCAACTTTTCTAAAACACTAGAAACTCATAAAAGGCTTACAACAACCCAGCAAGCATTGTTAAAGAGCCTTGGAGAGAACGTAGAAACTTACAGTGTTTTAACTTTCTCTAGTTCCATTTCCTAACATGTTGTTCTGCAATAGCTTTGATAAGTAACAGCCCACATTATTAGTGCACTTTGTAGCCACCAGAGGAAAGAGAGTGGAACTGGAACTTTTTTGAAGCCTAAGTTCCAAAGAGCATTCACATTATTTTATCTGTCAAGTAGTTCTCTGGGAGACCCCATGTGTCAGGGTGTTCAAAATTGAATGACTCAGAATTCACCTAATGTGAACAGCCCTCCACTAAGGAGCATTTATGGAAAACAATTACAGGAAAATGTTTTATTTTCATAGCTCCCAAGACAGTGAATTGCACATTTGAGTCAAACAGCAGACTAAACAAAAACTTACAATTAAAAACTATGCAATGAGATGTCCATAAGGTTTTAAAAAGCTTCAACATATACTTAAGAATCCAGGACACACACATGTAAAGAGATGTTTGCATGCTCAGAGAAGGTCTAAGAAGGACTCAGGGTCTTACCTCTAGCTGACCTTGAGGCTTTGCACACGCAGGAAATAAAGGTTAGAAAAGAGTTGTCAGCTGCCCAGCTAAGTGTCAAAGGTTTGTCCCAACATACACAGATAGCCCCTTAGCAAATACTGGGAGATTTACAGGTTCCAGGAATTTAGAAGCAAACCTTATATGTTATTGAAATTATGTTGATAAAAATCCTAACTAGACTGCTATATATTAATACATTTTTTAAAAAGAAAGAAATTGATGGTAATTCTCACAGCAACCACTAGGAAAATAACTCAAAATATATAGTAAAAGCAACAAAAAGGAAATTAAAATGGTACACAAAAAAGTAAGTATTTAATACAAATGAAGATAAGGAGTTAAGAACAAAAAAGACATGACATGGAAAACAAATAACAGAAGAAATAACTCCTTCCTTAGCAATAATTACATTAAATGTAAAGGGATTACAACAATTAAAAGATGGATATAGGCAGAATGGATAAAAACAATCATTCAAAAATACATATACAATAGACTTATTTTATATTCAGAAACAAACATACTGAAGGTGAAAGGATGGAAAAAGATATACCATGCAAACAGAAACCAAAAGAGAGGAGAAGAGGCTATATCAAAGTTAGACCAAGTAGACATTAAGATAAAAATTATTACTGGAGGCAAATTGTGACACTTTATAATGGTAAAATTGACAGTCCTTCAAGAATACATAGCAATCATTGACATACACATACTGAAAAACAGAGCCACAAAATACAAGAAGAAAAACGTGACAGAATTAAAGAATGTAATAATTAAAAATTAATCGTTGGAGACTTCAGTACTCAACTTTCAATAATGCCTCAAACAACTAGACATGACAGACAATCACCAAAGAAACAGACAATTTGAGTAACATTACAAATCAGCTAAACCTAATAGACAGACATATTTAAGATCACTCTATAACAGCAGCAGAAATATGTATTTTTCTCGAGTGCATATGCAATGTTCTCCATTATAGACCATATACCAGGCCAAAAAACAAGTCTCAATAACTTTAAAAGGGTTGAAACCATATTAGATATTTTTCTACAACCACAATATAAAAAATTCAGAAATCAATAAGAAATTTGGAAAACTGACAAATCTGTCAAAAATAGAACAACACACTCTTCAGTGAGAAATAGTTTGAGATGAAGGAAAACAAAACTATATCTAAACTTATGGGATACAGCTAAAGAAAAGTTCTATGAGGGAAATTTATAGTGGTAAGTGCCTAGATTTTAAGAAAGAAAGATCTCAAATAATCTAATTTTCTATCATATTAGAAAAACAAAAGCAAGCTAGATGCAAGAAAAGTAGAAATAAATGAAATGAATATAGAAAAACAAGAGAAAATTAATGAAACCAACAATTGATTCATGGAAAATACCAAAAACACTAATTAATCTTTGGCTAGACTCATCAATTAGAAAAAGAGAGAAGATTCAGATTACTAAAATAAGAAATTAAAAGGGGAACATTACTACCAACCTACATAAAAAGAATTCTAAGAAGATACTGAACAACTGCTGACGAAAAAAGGTATAATATAGATTTTAGTGGAAAAACTACTAGAAAGCACAAACTACAAGAAAATGTAGAAAATCTGAATAGACAAATAAATAAGAGATTGAATATTTACTCTTAAAAATTACAAGTATGAGCGCAGGAATATATGGACTCACTGGTGAATTTGACCAAAGTTTTAAAGAAGAATTCATTTCACATATACTCCTCCAAAAAAAAAAAAAAGACTTCTCAACTGATTTTCTAAGGTAAGTATAACCCTGATACCAAAATCATGCAATGCAATCACAAGAAAACAAAATTACAGATCAGTATCCCTTTTTGTGGGTTTTGCAGGTGGCTCAGTGGGTGAAGAATCTGCCTGCAATGCAGGAGACACAGGAGATGCAGGTTCAATTCACAGGTCAGGATGATCCCCTGGAGAAGGACATGGCAACCCAATCCAGGATCCGTGCCTAGAGAATCCCATGGACAGTGGAGCCTGGCAGGCTACAGTCCATAGAGTCGCAAACAGTGGGACACGACTAAAACAACTGAGCATCCCTTTTCATGCTGGAGAGGACTCTTGAGAGTCCCTTGGATTGCAAGGAGATCAAACCAGTCAATTCTAAAGGAAATCAACCCTGAATATTCATTGGAAGGACTAATGCTGAAGTTCCAATACTTTGGCCAACAGATGCAAAGAGCCAACTCATCAGAAAAGCTCTGACACTGGGAAAGACTGAAGGCAAAAGGAGAAGGGGACAGTAGAGGAAGAGATGGTTAAATTGCATCACTGACTCAATGGACATGAATTTGAGCAAACTCCAGGAGAGAGTGGAAGACAGAGGAGCCTAGTGTGCTGCAGTTCATGAGGACACAAAGATTGGACACAACTTAGTACTGAACCACAATAACAATCCATTATGAAGAGACACAAAAATCTCCAACAAAATAATCGCAAGCTAATTTTAGCAGCCTATAAGAAATTATATACACAATAACCATGTGGGTTGATCACAAAAATATAAAGCTGATTCAAGCGACAAAAATTAATGCTTAGATAGCCAGGACATGGAAGCAACCTAGATGTCCATCAGCAGATGAATGGATAAGGAAGCTGTGGTAGATATACACAATGGAATATTACTCAGCCATTAAAAAAAAATACATTTGAATCGGTTCTATTGAGATGGATGAAACTGGAGCCCATTATACAGAGTGAAGTAAGCCAGAAAGAAAAACACCAATACAGCATACTAATGCATATATATGGAATTTGAAAAACGGCAACGATAACCCTATATGCAAGACAGAATAAGAGACACAGATGCATAGAACAGTCTTATGGACTCTGAGGGAGAAGGTGAGGGTGGGACGTTCTGGGAGAATAGCATTGAAACATGTATATTATCATATGTGAAACAGAACACCATGTTCAATGCATGAGACAAATGCTCAGGGCTGGGGCAATGGGATGGCCCAGAGGGATGGGATGGGGAGGAAGGTGGGAGGGAGGTCCAGGAAGGGGAACACATGTAAACCCATGGCTGATTCATGTCAATGTATGGCAAAAACTACTACAATATTGTAAAGTAATTAGCCCCCAACTAAAATAAATAAATTTATTTAATAAAAAAAAAATTAGTGCTTAGGGAATATCCTAACAAATCCACTGAAAAACTGGTTGACTAAGGAAATGAGTTTGGAAAAGTTGAAAGATACAAGATCAATATATAAAAGTTGTGTTTTCACTTATCAATGAAAAATGTGAAAATGAAATGAATAAAACAATCCCCTTTACAATACCATAAAAAATATTTAGAAAGAAATTTACCAGGAGAAATGACTTATACACTGTAAACTTCAAAATATTGTTGAAGTAAAGGAGACTTACACCTCCATCTTGCACAATATGCCAAAATCAATTCTAAATGGATTAAAGACTTGAACGTAAGACCTGAAACCATAAATCTCCTAAAAGAAAACCTAGGAGGTAAGCTCCTTGACAATGGTCTTGGTAATGAATTTTTGGATTTGGCAACAAAAGCAAAAGTAAACAAGTAGGACTACATCAAATTAAAAACCTTCTGCATGGCAAAGAAAACCATCAACAAAATGAAAGGGTAACATATGAAAACAGTAGTAAATATTTGCAAACCATATGTCTGATAAGGAGTGAATATCCAAAACAGATTGAAAACTCATAAACTAATAGGAAAAATTCAATTAAAAAGGAGCAGAGGATCAGAATAAATATTATTCCAAAGAAAACATTCAAATGGCCAACAAGTACTTGTAAAGGTGCTCAACATTACTAGTCATCAGGGGAATGCAAGTCAAAATGACAATGAGATATCACCTTACATCTGTTAGAATGGTTATCATCAAAAATACAGGAGAAGACAAGTGCTGACAAGGACTTGAACAAAAGAAAACATAAATGGGTGCAGCCACTCTTGAAAACAATATATTATTCAAAACATTAAAAACAGAGCTACCATGCAATCCAACAGTACTTTTCCTACCTATATATCCAAAGGAAATGAAAACTCAATATTGAGGTGATATCTGTACTCCTTTGTTAATTGTATAATTCACAATAGCCAAGATATACAAACAACCTATGCCCATCACTGGATGAACAAATAAAGAAAATGTGGTATATAAATAATGGAATACTACTCAGACATGAGAAAGGAGGAAATACTACAATTCACAACAACACAAATGAACCTTGAGGGCATTATGCTAAGTAAAAACACAACATACAGAAAAAGACAAAAACTGCATGTTATCTTTATACATGGGATCTATTTTTAAAAAGTCAAAAATCATAGAAACGGAGAGTAGAAAGTGGTTGCCAGTGAGGTTGCTTAACGGGTACAAACTTTCAGCTATAATGTGACTAAGATCTAAAGATCTAATGCAAAACATGTGACTCCAGTTGATAACACTGATATAATCAAAATTTGCTAAGAGAACAGAATTTAAATTTTTCCAGAACAACAAAAGACGATGTATGTGTTAATTATCTAGATGGCAAGAATCCTCTCTCACCATGTTTCAAATCACCACAATGTACACTCTAAATAGCTTACAATTTTATATGCCAATTTACCTCATAAAGTTGATTTTTTAAAAAATATACAAAGATAGCCCAAGTTCCTAGATTCAGTTCAGTTCAGTTCAGTCACTCAGTCGTGTCCAACTCTTTGCGACCCCATGAACTGCAGCACGCCAGGCCTCTCTGTCCATCACCAACTCCCGGAGTCTACCCAAACCCATGTCCATCGAGTTGGTGATGCCATCCAACCATCTCATCCTCTGTCGTCCCCTTCTCCTCCCACCCCCAATCCTACCCAGCATTAGGGTCTTTTCCAATGAGTCAACCCTTCGCATGAGGTGGCCAAAGTATTGGAGTTTCAGCTTCAACATCAGACCTTCCAATGAACACCTAGGATTGATCTCTTTTAGGATGGATTGATTGGATCTCCTTGCAGTCCAAGGGACTCTCAAGAGTCTTCTCCAACACCACAGTTCAAAAGCATCAATTCTGCGGCGCTCAGCTTTTTTCACCGTCCAACTATCACATCCATACATGACCACTGGAAAAACCATAGCCTTGACTAGACAGACTTTTGTTGGCAAAGTAATGTCTCTGCTTTTAAATATGCTATCTAGGTTGGCCATAACCTTCCTTCCAAGGAGTAAGCATCTTTTAATTTCATGGCTGCAATCACCATCAGCAGTGATTTTGGAGCCCCAAAAAATAAAGTCTGACACTGTTTCCACTGGATTAGAAGACTATTATTATGATGGCAATACTCACCAAATTAAGCTACACACTCAAAACAATCTATATCGAAATTCCAACTGCTTTTTTAAGAGGTACAAACTATTATGTATAAAAGAAGCTGCAAGGATATATTGTACAACTGGGAAATTATAGCTAATGTTTTATAACAACTATATATGGATTATAACCTTTAAAATTGTGAAACAATATATCACATACTTGTAACTTATATATTCAATAATATTGTGCATCAACTATACTTCAACAAAAAATTGAAGTTCAAAAAAAAAAGAGAAGTTGGCAAGTTAATCCTAAAATTCATTGGAAATACAAGACTCAGAAAAAGTAAACCAATCAAAAAAAGTTAGAGAAGTCATTCTTCTTGATGTTAAAACATACTACAAAAGTGCAATAATCAAGGAAGCATGGTTCTAGCATAAAAACAAACATATAGATCAATGGAGTAAAATTGGCATGTGTGTGTGTGTGTGTGTGTGCTAAGTCACTTCAGTTGTGTCCGACTGTTTGTGATCCCATGGACTGCAGCCCGCCAGGCTTCTCTGTCCATGGGATTCTCCAGGCAAGAATACTGGAGTGGGTTACATTTTCTTCCCAACCCAGGGAATGAACTCATGTCTCCTGCACTGCAGGCAGCTTCTTTACCCACTGAACCACCTGGAAGCCACACATATCAGTAAATCATACCTGCACAGTCACATGATTTCTGACAGGGGCACCAAGGTAGTTCAATAAAGACAAGAACAGTCTTTGACAAATGGTCCTTGGACAATTAGATATCACATAAAAAAGAATGAATCAGATGCTTTTGTCATACCATATCCAAAAAGTAACTCAAAAGGATCAATTACCTAAATATTAGAACTGCTGCTAAGTTGCTTCAGTCGTGTCCGACTCTGTGCGACCCCATAGACGGCAGCCTACCAGGCTCTGCCATCCCTGGGATTCTCCAGGCAGGAATACTGGAGTGGGTTGCCATTTCCTTCTCCAGTGCATGAAAGGGAAAAGTGAAAGTGAAGTCGCTCAGTCGTGTCCGACTCTTAGCGACCCCATGGACTGTAGCCTACCAGGCTCCTCCATCCATGGGATTTTCCAGGCAAGAGTACTGGAGTGGGGTGCCAAATATTAGAGCTAAAGTTATAATAATATTCTTAGAAGAAAACAGAGGTGCAAAATTTTATGACTCTACTTTAGGTAAGAGTTTATTATTGTGACATGTATAACACAATCAAACAAAGGAAAAAGATATTTTGAATGGTATCAAAACTAAAAATTTTTTACATGCCACTGTTGTTCAGTCATCCAGTCATATCTGACTCTTTGTGACCCCACAGACTGCAGCACACCAGGCCTCCCTGTCCCTCACCATCTCCTGAAGTTTGCCCAAGTTCATATCCATTGCATCGGTGATGCCATCCAGTCATCTCATCCTCTGATACCCTCTTCTCCTGCCCTTAACCTTTCCCAGCATCAGGGACTTTTCCAATGAGTTGGCTGTTCACATCAGATGAGCAAAATACTGGAGCTTCAGCTTCAGCATCAGTCCTTCCAATGAGTATTCAGGGTTGGTTTACTTTAGGATTGACTGGTTTGAACTCCTTGCTGTCCAAGAGACTCTCAAGAGGGTTCTCCAGCTCCACAGTTCAAAGGCATCAATTATTAGGCGCTCTGCCTTCATTACGGTACAGATCTCACAACTGTACATGATCACTGGGAAGACCATAGTGTTGACTACACGGACCTTTGTCAGCAGAGTAATGTCTCTGCTTTTCAACACACTGTCTAGGTTTGTCATAGCTTTCCTGCCAAGAAGCAATCATCTTCTGATTTCACGGCTGCAGTCGACATCCACAGTGATTTTAGAGCTCAAAAGAGAAAATCTGTCACTACCTCTACTTTACCCCCTTCTAATTGTCAAGAAGTAATGGGGTTGGATACCATGATCTTAGTTTTTTAATATTTAGCCTTAAGCTGGATTTTTCATTCTCCTCCTTCACCCTCATCAAGAGGTTCTTTATTTTCTCTTTGCTTTCTGCCATTAGAGTGGCATCATCTGCATATCTGAGCTTGCTTCTCCTGCCTATCTTGATTCCAGCTTGTAACTCATCCAGCCTAGCATTTCCCATGATGTGCTCTAAATAATCAGAGTGATAGTTGACAGCCCTGTCATACTCCTTCTCAATCCTGAACCAATCAGTTGTTCCATACAGCAACACCTGTTGCTTCTAGACCCACATACAGGTTTCTCAGGAAACAGGTAAGATGGGCTACCATTCCCATCTCTTTAATAACTTTCCACAGTTTATGATCCACACAGTCAGGCTTTAGCATAATTGATGAAACAGAGGTAGGTATTTTCCTGGAATTCCATGCTTTCTCTATGATCCAGCGAATGTTGGCAATTTGATCTCTGGTTCCTCTGCCTTTTCTAAACCCAGCCTGGATGTCTGGAAGTTCTTGGTTGGCATAATGCTGAAGCCTAGCATGCAAGATTTTAAGCACAACTGTCCTATGGTTGAACATTGTTTAGTACTACCCTTCTTGGGAACTTGGATGAAAGTGAACGTGAAAGTCACTCAGTCGTGTCTGACTCTTTGCAACCCTATGGACTATACAGACCACGGAATTCTTGAGGCCAGAATACTGGAGTGGGTAGCCTTTCCCTTCTCCAGGGGATCTTCCCAATCCAGGGGTTGAACCCAGGTCTCCCGCATTGGAGGTGGATTCCCGCACTGCAGGGAACTGGGATGAGAATTGACCTTCTCCTGTCCCAATTTGCTGACATATTGAGTGGAACACTTTGACAGCATCATCTTTTACATGTCAAAGAACACTATCAAAGAAGTGAAAATCCAAACCACAGTATTGAAGGAAATATTTGTTTATAATAAATTGGATAAGGACATAGTTCCAGAATATAAATAGAAGTCTTATAGCTCTACAATAAATAGGCAACCCAATTTTTAAAATGAGCAAAGAACTTGAATAGTCATTTCCCCAAAGAAACATACAGATGGTTGATGAGCACATGAAATGATGCTCAACATGATTAGTCAGTTAGGGAAATGCAAACCACAAGGTGATACTACTTCATAATCACAAGGATGACTATAATTTTAAAAAATGGAAAAGAGCAAGTATTGGTAAACATGTGGAGAATTTGGAAACCTCATACATTGTTGTGTGAATTTAAATGGCAATTGAAAACAGTTTGGCAGTTCCTAAAACAGAATTACCATATGACCCAGCATTTCCCCTCCTGGGTATAAAACCAAGAGAATTAAGTAATGCCCACAGAAGACTTTGTATGCAAATCTTCACAGCAGCATTATTCTTGATAGCCAAAGGCAAAAACTACTCAAAGAGTTGATAAACTAACGAATGTATAAACAAAACATGGCATATCCATACAATGGAACATTCTTTATACATAAAAAGAAATGAGGTACTAATACATGCTACAGCATGGTTGAACTTTGACAACATTATGCTAAGTGAAAGAAGACTGACATAAAGTCCACATGTTGTATTATTTCATTTATATAAAATATCCAGATAGGCAAATCCATTGAAATAATAAAGTTGATTAGTTTTAGGGACTAGGGGGATGGAGAACTGAAGAGTGAGTGCTAATGGATGTGAGTAATTATTTTCAGGATGATGACTATATTCTGAAATTATGTAGTGGAAACAGCTGTCCAGCCTGGTGAACACACTTACAACCATTAAATTGTCCACGTTAAAAAGGGTGATTTTGGGGTACATAAATGATATTAGTAAAACTGGAATACAAAAATACATTTGTTAATAGTTTCATACTTCAATTTATTGTAAACTGGGTGCAGAAAGAATAAAGTGTGGAAAGAAACACACAAAAATGTCTAACAGTGACAATTTTGAGATAGTGGGATTAACGGCTATTTTTTATTATTAACTTTTTCAAAATTTAAAAAAATTGAAGTTAACTGTAACTTCATAATCCTAGTAAACTGAATGTGATACAAAAGAATAGACATCCATTTGCCAAAAAGCACATAAAATTTGACCCACCCCTTATACTTTCTTAACTCAAAATGGATCATATAATGTAAAATGTAAACTATAAAATATTTATTAGAAAATTTAGGGAAATTCCACCATGACTAAGTAGGATTTGATTCAGGCATGCAAGGTTGTTTAATTAACTAAGGTAATCCATCATGTCAACAAACTAAAAAAAAGTAAAATAACAATCACATGATTATATCGATAGACTTGGAAAAGTCTTTTGATGAAAAGCAGTACACATTAATGGTAAAACCTCTTAGTAAACTAAGAATAGAGAGAAAATTTCTCAACCTGACAAAGACTATGTACAAAAAAAAAGCTACAGCTAATGTCATATTTAATGGTGAGAAACTCAAAGCTTTCCCACTAATAAGTACAAGGCAAGGATTTCCCTCCTCACCACTCCTTTACAACACTACACTGCAAGTCTTTGCTAATGCTATATATTAGGCAATGAAAGATATATAGATTGGGAAGGAAGACATAAAACTGTCTTTGATCACAGATAACTTTATCATCCGTGTAGAAAATCTAAAAGAATCAGCAGAAAAAAACTTCCTGGGACTTATAAGCAATTATAACAATGATGCAGGATAAAAGGCTAAATATGCAAAAGTCAACTGGTTTTCCACAGACTAGTAATGCACAGTGGATTTTAAATAAAAATAATATAATTTACCTTAGCACCAAAAATGAAATACTTAGATATAAAATAACAAAATAGGCATAATATCTATCTGAGGAAAACTACAAAACTCTGGTGAATAAAGTTAAAGAAGAACTATAAAAATGGAGACATATTCTGCTCCTGGAGAGAAAGACTCAATATTGTCAAGGTGTCAGTTCTTCCCAACTTGATCTATGGATTCAAGGCACATCCAGTCAAAATCCTAGCAAATAGTTTTATGGATAATCGCAAACTGTTTTAAAGTTTGTGGGAAGAGGCAAGTGACCAAGAATAGCCAACACCATATTGAAGGGGAAAAACAAAGTTGGAGGAATGACTCTACTTGACTTCAAGACTTACTGTAAAGCTGAAGTTATCAAAACATTGTGCTGTTGGTAAAAGAATAGACAAATAGAACAAAGGAATACAATATAGAGCCCAGAAATCCATCCTCATAAATATACCTAACTGATCTTTGGAAAAGGGCAAAAGCACTCTAATGGAGAACAGACAGTTTTTTTTAACAAATAGTGCTGGAACAATGGGACACTCACATAATTAATCTAGACAAAGATTACACACTCTTCACAAAAATGAACTCAAAATGGATCACAGACCTAAATGTAAAATACAAAACTATCAAACTCCTAGAAGAAAAACACAGGAGAAAACCTAGAAGGCCTTTGGTATGATGATGCCTTTTTAGATATAACACTGGCACAGTCCATGAAGGAAATAACTTATAAAACTGAGCTAGATTAAAATTTAAAACTTCTGCTCTGCAAAAGAAAATATCATGAGAATTATAAGACAAACCATAGACTGAGAGAAAATATTTGCACAAGAAACATCTGACGCAGGACTACTGTCCAAAATATACAAAGAACTCTTAAAACCAACGACTTAATTAAATCATGAGCCAATATTTTAACAGACACCTCACCTAATGAGATACACTGATTGCAAAATAAGAATATGAATAGATCCTCTGCATCATACATTTTCAGGGAAATGAAAACTGAAACAATGAGATGCAACTATACACCTATTAGAATGGCCAAGATCTAGAACAGCGACAACATCAAATGTTGGAAAGGATATGGAACAACATATAAGAAAGCAAAATGGTACAGCCATTTTGGAAGACGATTTGGCTTATTCTTACAAAATTAAACACATTCTTACCACATAATCCAGAAACACCACTCCTTGATGTTTACCAATGGAGTGAAAACTTGTGTCCACACAGTAACATCATACATGGATGTTAACAGTAGCTGTGTTCATAACTGCCAAAACTTGGTGACAAGCAAGCTGTCCTTCCATAAGCGAATGAATAAATGAGCTGAAACAAGTATTCATTGTTTGTATACCCAAACAATGGAATATATTCAGCACTAGAAAGAAATGAGCTTTCAAGCCATGAAAAGACATCAGCAGGGGTTAGGGAGCTTAAATGCACATAACTAAGTGAAAGCAGCCAACCTAAAAAGGCTACACACTGTTATGATTCCAACTATATGACTTTCTGAAAAAGGAAAAACTATGTAGACAATAAAAAGACCAGTGGACGTCAGGGGTTGGAGGACAGAGATCAACAGAGCACAGAGGACTTTTAGGGAAGCAGAAATATTCTGCACGATATTATAATGCTGGATATTTGTCATTACACTTTTGTCCAAATCCACAGAATGTAAAACACCTAAGTTACATTATGGACCTGAATATTCACTGGAAGGACTGATGCTGAAAGTCCAATATTTTGATCACCTGATGTGAAGAGCTGACTCATTGGAAAAGACCCTGATGCTGGGAAAGATTGAGGGCAGGAGGAGAAAGGGACAACAGGGGATGAGACAGTTGGATTGCATCACTGACTCAATGAACATGACTTTGAGCAAACTACTGGAGATAATGAAGGACAGGGAAGCCTGGCATGCTGCAGTCCCTGGGGTCGCTAAGAGTCTGACATTACTCAGCGACTGAACAACAACAAACAACAACAACAATGGACCTTGGGTGATTATGAGATGTCAAATTAGGTTCATTCTTGGTGAATATTTTTTAGGTACCATTCTGGTGAGTGATATTGACAATACGGGAGGTCATGCCAAGTATGGAGTAAGACAGTAAGTCTTAAAGAACAAGAATATCTGTTTAATCTTGGTTTAAGCAAAGAGTCCTTTAGTATGACATCAAAATATGATCCGTGGAAGGAAAACTGATAGATATAACAAAACAGAAAACACCTGATCTGTGAAAGATATTGTTTTCAATGGTGTAAAGACAAGACACAGACTAGGAAAAAATATCTTCAAATCACATTTTTTACAAAAAATATGTATCTTGGATATATAACCAACTCTAAAAACTCAATAACAAGCAAACAAATACCCCAAATTACTAAGTGAGCAATAATCTAAATTGTTCAAAGAATATATCTGGACACAAGGAAACAGGAAAAGATGCTCAAAATCACTACTCACTAGGAAAAGTAAAGCACAACTACAATGAGATATGTGTAGATGTTTCAGTTGCTAAGTCATGTCTGACTCTTTGTGACCCCATGGACTGTAGCCCACCAGGCTCCTCTGTACATGGGACTTCCCAGGCAACAATACTGGAGTGGGTTGCCATTTCCTACTCCAGGGGATTTTCCCAACCCAGGTATCGAGCTCCATCTCCTACATTTCAGGCAGGTTTTTTTTAACACCGAGCCAGCAGGGAAGTCTACACAATATGATACCACTGTATATCTATTAGAATGGCAAAAAATATGGACAATGTCAAGTATTAGTGAGGAATGATGCAACTGGCACTGTATACTTAGCTAGAAGAAATGCAAATGGTACTGTCACTTTGGAAAATAGATTAGCAATTTATAAAATAAACACACATCTATCATATGACATTGCATTCCCATTCCTAGATACTTATCTGAGAAATGAAAACATATTCTGAACAACAACCTGTATGCAAATGTTACAGCAACTCTATTCATAATCACTCAAAAGTGGAAATCACTCAGATGTCCTTCAATAAATTAAATAGACAAATTATCAGAACTATATAAAAAAGATCTTCATGACCCAGATAACCACCATGGTGTGATCACACACTTAGAGCCAGACATCCTTAAATGCGAAGTCAAGTGGGCCTTGGGAAATATCACTAAGAACAAAGCTAGTGGAGGTGATGGAATTCCAGTTGAGCTATTACAAATCCTAAAAGATAATGCTGTGAAAGTACTGCACTCAATATGCCAGCAAATTTGGAAAACGCAGCCGTGGCCACAGGACTGGAAAATATCAGTTTTTATTCCAATCTCAAAGAAAGGCAATGCCAAAGAATGTTGAAACTACAGCACAATTGCACTCATCTCACACGATAGCAAAGTAATGCTCAAAATTCTCCAAGCCAGGCTTCAACAGTACATGAACCATGAACTTCCAGATGTTCAAGCTGGATTTAGAAAAGACAGAGGAACCAGAGATAAATTGCCAACATCCATTGGATCATGGATAAAGCAAGAGAGTTCCAGAAAAACATCTATTTCTGCTTTATTGACTATGCCAAAGCATTTGACTGTGTGGATCACAATAAACTGTGAAAAATTCTTAAAGAGATGGGAATAACATACCCCCTGACCTGCCTCCTGAGACATCTCTATGCAGGTCAGGAAGCAATAGTTAGAACTGGTCATGGAACAACAGACTGGTTCCAAATCGGGAAAGGAGTACATCAAGCCTGTATATTGTCACCCTGCTTCTTTAACTTAGATGAAGAGTACATCATGAGAAATGCCAGACTGGATGAAGTACAAACTGGAATGAAGACTGATGGGAGAAATATTAGTAACCTCAGATATGAAGATGACACCACCCTTATGGCAGAAAGTGAAGAACTAAAGAGCCTCTTGAAGAAAGTGAAAGAGGAGAGTGAAAAAGTTGGCTTAAAACTTAAAAGATTCAGAAAACTAAGATCATGGCATCTGGTCCAATCACTTCATGGCAAATAGATGGGGAAACAATGGGAACAGTGACAGACTTTATTTTTGGGGGGCCCCCAAATCACTGCGGATGGTGACTGCAGTCATGAAATTAAGAGATGCTTGCTCCTTGGAAGAAAAGCTCTGACCAAACTAGATAGCATATTAAAAAGCAGAGACATTACTTTTCCAACAAAGGTCCATCTAGTCAAAGCTATGGTTTTTCCTGTAGTCATGTATGGATGTGAGAGTTGGACTATAAAGAAAGCTGAGTGCAGAAGAATTGATGCTTTTGAACTGTGGTGTTGGAGAAGACTCTTGAGAGTCTCTTAGACTGAAAGGAGCTCCAACCAGTCCATCCTAAAGGACATCAGTCCTGAATATTCATTGGAAGGACTGAGGTTGAAGCTGAAACTCCTATACTTTGGCCACCTGATGTGAAGAACTGACTCATTGGTAAAGACCCTGATGCTGGGAAAGATTGAGGGCAGGAGGAGAAGGGGATGACAGAGGATGAGATGGCTGAATGGCATCACCAACTCTATGGACATGAGTCTGAGTAAGCTCCAGGAGTTGGTGATCCTGGTGTGCTGCAATCCATGGGGTCACAAAGAGTCAGACACAACTGGGTGACTGAACTGAACTGATGATATATTCACTGAAAGGATTCAAATCCGAGATTTAAAGAAACAAAGAATTGATTCACTTGACATAGATAAGTTTCAATTTCATTTTGCTAAATGAAAGAAGCCCGAGTCAAAAGTCTACAAGTCATGTGACTCCACTCATACGATATCTTGTAAAAGGCGAAATTATAGGGACAGAGAATAGACCAGTGGTTGCCAAGCGTAGGGAATGGGGAAAGGAATTGTCTGTAAAGGGAAAGAATGAGGGAATTTTAGGGATAATGGAACCATTCTATCTTATGGTTGTGGTGGCTGTTACAAGACTCTATGCATCTGTCAAAACCCAGAGAATTGCTTGGGCTTCCCAGGTGGCACTAGTGGTAAAGAACATACCTGCCAATGCAGGAGACATAAGAGATGCACATTCTATCCCTGGGTTGGGAAGATCCCTTGGGGAAAGGCATGGGAACCCACTACAGTATTCTTGCCTAAAGAATCCCATGGACAGAGGAGTCTGGTAGGTTACAGTCCATAGGGTTGCAAAGAGTTGGTCACAACTGAAGTGACTCAGCAAGTATGCACACATGCAAATAAAAAACTGAATGTCATAAACAGAATATTAGTCTACATGAGGAAAACATACAAATAAAATGAATAAACAATATCTTAGAAAAAAACAAAAAAGAATCAATAAGGGATGAAAAATATTAAATAACTGTAATCACTAAAAGGAGCTCTATGCCAATTCAAATGTAGTAGGCCTGGAGAGAAGAGTGGTTTTTGTCTAAACATTGGCTGTTTCACATAATTTTAAAGCTTCAACTGAGTTCTTGTAACTGCAAAGAGAAATTCAGAACTAATTTTAAGTTTTGAATTGTCATGTATAAGAAAATGATCTATATCATTATTATTGCTATAATAACAATGCTATAAAATACTAATTATATATTAAGTATATACAGTATATACTTAATATATAAGTATATATACTTAATTCAGAAGTATATACAATATATACCAAAGGAAATCAACCCTCAATATGCATTGGAAGGACTGGTGCTGAAACAGAAGCTCCAATACTTTCACGACATTCACTCTCTATTTTGTCCCTAGACACACATGTTCCTATCTTTCCAATTACCATCTACTTTGCAGTTTCACTTGCCTCTTTACCCTAGGCTCCCATAGGCATCCTTTAAAACACAATGTCTATCTGAGAAACTGGATCATTCTGTCAAGAACTGTGAAGGATCTGAGATTTCCCCTTGCTTGCAAGCTAATTCAGCCTGCCACAGTTTTCATGGATGGTGGCAGAAGACGCAGACACCTGCATTAGTGACAAAGGGCCATTGGCCCTTATAGGGGTAGTCATAGACAGAGTATCAGCATTTGTATCACCTCCCCAAGTTATCTTACTCACAGAGCCACAAGGAGGAGGTCAGTTGTTCCCTGCACATGTGGTGGGACATATTACAGGAAAGAAATCCCAAGCTCAGGGAACCTGTTTTTTTAATAATGGGTAGTACGTCTGGCTGTCTTGCCCTGGAGGAAAATAGCATCTTTATAATACTGAACAGTGAGTAAACTGTTCAGTGAGTAAACCTACCTTTTTCCCCCAAAGGGAGACATTATCTCTATTGTCCAAGCCTGTTCACTCTACAAATATCCTTTGAAGACAGTCCCCAACAAAAGCAGTCAGTGCCTCTGCTCACAAGACATGAAGAAATGCTAGTAACCTTCCAACACTCCCAAACCTTTTTTCTTGCTGCTAAGGTCACATATTTACTCTAGAAGGTTATTAAATCACATCTTATAGCATCCTTAATGAAAGCAAAATTCAAGTGGTCCTCACAGATACTCATCTTTATTATTTTCATCTTGTGTTTATATCAGAGATACCTGGTTGCTCACCTCAAATGTCCTCTAAATCCTTGGCACGTAATTACCTCTAATTGACCAAAGTCCCCCTTCCCAAGAATTTCAACTTGAGACAAAGGACTGAGGCAGCCAAGAATTGGTGCCTTGGCAAGACAGTGCCATTAGCAAAGTGAAGACACAGGAGATAACTATGAAAGTCTTATTTTTTTTTTTCTTTAAATAATCTTTAGAGAGCAGAATGGAACTGCTGTGCAGAGGGATGAATTTCCAAGCCACCAGGCAATCCCACAAAGGGGGAGAAAAGCACTTCTTGGAGATTTTCGCTCCAATGAGGCCCAACTCTCTTCTCTTCGGTTGCATTCCATGAAAATTCCGTGTTTCCCATGAAGCTCCCTACAGTATCCCCAAGTAGTTTTACATTTTTTAAAACTTTTTAGTGTAATTTTATAGTATTCACCTATTAATTCTTGAATAACCCTTAAATACAATTGACCTTCCTAAGAACAGCAACAAGTCACTCAAATCATGGCCCAATCTCCTCCTTCGCGAAGGAGATAAAGTCAATTGTCATGAGCTCCTATGGACAGACAAGTTTGTTGGGCTACAGTCCATAGAGTTGCAAAGAGTTGGACAGGACTGAAGTGACTTAGCATGCACATAGCAGCACCTCTTATTTTACTTCCAAAGACCTACAACATCATCTGTCTAACTAGACGTATACATGATTACAATCGTTACTTTACACTGTATGCCTAATATGACAGGACAACCAGCAGTCCTTTGATCAAGGCAAATGCTTTTCCTTTACTTTGTGTCAGTTATTAGGCTTGCAACTAGCTTTACAAACTTAGCAGAAATAAACATGCTTGTTTTGGCAAAGATATCTTCAGCTCTGAAAAATGCCACTTTACTTTTAGAATCTTTTTGGCCTTTCATGATAAAAAATGATCCATTTTATTATGAAAGATGTTATTTTATCCATTCCCTGAAAGACAGCTCTGATTGCTTTACAGAGAGAACACTATGCTTTCTTCTTTGAAAACTTAAGTGAAAACTTTCATGATGTCAAGCAATGTTTGATAGTTTAACTACTGCCAGTGTGTCAGGGCAAGAGAGTAAGTAGCTAGATACTCAGTCAAGATCCAATTTTAAGATGTTCATCATCATATATTCTATGTCGACTCTTCTTTTGGGCATGTAAGGTGGAAATAACACACTTGCAAATCCATTTATCCTGACAGATACACAACTGTACTCCTTATTCTGTTTACTTTATTGTAAATTACATTAGCCTCATACTTTGACAAATCATTTTATTTCCCTGGTCGGCTTTTATAAAATACAAATATAATTCAATAAAATAATGTGCACATTTCACAAATATAAACAATAACATGAAAGCACTTGACCTCCTTCCCTGTTAACCGAATGCTAGCCAAGACCAAGTGAGCATATTTTCCTCATAGTACCTGAGCAACCAAGGATATAAAGGTCATGACCCATCATTGAGAATGTATTGAGAATGTAATCTGATGAGCAATCATAATTAATCCTACATTTCATATTTATTAAATGTATTTGAACCAGTGTTTCACCCTTTTTCTCTGTGACACAGATAAAAGAAAGTTTGGCACAGCTAAACTTCCAGTGGACCATTTGATTCTCAGCCAGGCTATAAAGTAAGTCAAAGATTTTACCTTGAGAAACACTCACTTGTCAGCTAACTGAAGGCAAAGATTTTTACATATTGCTTAATTATCGCACACCTAGACCAGCTGAGAACTACTATATGCCCAGGTAGCTCACAGTCCTTAAATATGTGTATTTCAAATTTTGTTCTTTCTTTCCCTTGCCTTAATATCTTTTTGACTCCAAGGAGACAATTTTTGTTTAAGCATGACTTCTCAATCCAGTTTGGCCTTTATGAATTTCTAACCCTTACTGCTACTTCCCTGCTGGAAGGTTTTCACATATGTGGTAAAAATCATCAATTTTAATATTTCCAAAACAAGCTCATAGCTAGGTACTACCTAACATAAAGAATGCCTCAAATTTCCCATGCCATTTATCATGTTATTGCACTAGTAATCCAGATTCAGCCTTTTATTTCCTCTTTCCCCCATATCTACTGTTGATATTAAAGCTATGGTATAGTTTTTAAACATATTTTTAGTTATGCTTAAATTACCACTGTAATATGGACTTATTTTAAGAGCTAATATGATCCAAAGATATGTAATAAAATAGTTGATAGTGTAACCCCATCCACCATGTCCTGCTCCTTCTACACAATTGAGGTTTGAGACTGGTACGGCACAATGATTATTGATACCCAATGGATACCCAAATTCATACCAAGTCTTTCTAATTCTGTTTCAACTACCCAAGCTCAGGTCCTCCCGATCAAAATGACAGTTTTTTTCATGTTTGAGTACCTTCACTTTGTCCGTAATCCATTAGGATCACTTCTGCCATACTGATCTTAAGATCACGTTCTATTTTGCCACGTTCTAACATCACAACAGCAACAAAACAAACACAGCCAGCTGAATAAATTCTAAACTTCTTACTTTACCATTCAAAGATCTTCCAGTTGCTGAAGCACAAAATAACAAAAATTTGCACAAGGAATTAGATGAACAAACTTATCCATTACTAATTGTGTTACCCTATCTCTAAGCCTTCTTCTTTCTCTACAGAATGAGGAATAAGTAAAGCAAACAAATGTCCTAGCAACTGTAAAACTATACAAAGTCTGTCTTTCAAATCTTAGCTTCCATTACTCCACTAAGTGTTCACTGCTTTTCAGTTCAGTGAAACTAATACTGACCCTTGAACAACACAGTGTTGAACAGTGTGGGTCCAATTATGGGTGGAATTTTTTCAATAAATGCATAAAAATGTATATGTACATACATGTATTGCAATCCTTATATAAACATAAGGTGAGTGGTATTCAATATAAAGTTAATAATGTGTTAGTTTCTTGTTCCGTAACTTTGCCTTTAAAGAATTTTATTAGCATACAGTGCGCATCTCTCTCTCATAACTGGAGAAACTTCATATTCAGCCTATCATCACAGGTAAGGGATTTTTTTTAATGTAACGATATTTCTAATACTGTTTGATGAATATGACTGAAATACTGTGTGCCATAAAAATTGATAATGATTCATTCATTAGTGTACAGGCTAGGCTACTGTGAAGCAATCATACGGATTACACTGGGCTAACTTAAAACAATTATATTGCTGCTCCTCCATTACCAATGCATGAAGCGTTATACCAGTAAATAAATCTCAATTTCTTCTTCACCTTATTTCACTTTTTGATGTCTAATATTAGTAATATGTATGACATGCAGCATTTTGTTATCATATGGATAATACTGATGTAGGTACTTACAGATGATTCATCTTGTAAACAGAGGTTACTAGGTTATTGATTAATACAATACATACAGTACTGTAAATGTATTTTCTCTTCCTTATGATTTTCTTAACATTTCATTTCTATAGATGACTTCATTGTTAAGACTATAGTACATAAAACACTTAACACACAAAATGTAACTTAATCAACTGTTTATTTGTAAGACCTCCAGTCAACAGTAGACTATTAGTAGTTCAGTTTTGGGTGAGTCAGAGATTCTCAACAGCATGGGGTCAAAGGGCCCAAATTCTCACATTGCTTAAGGGTCAACTCTATGTGCCATTTGCTAGTACTACAACTGCCAAAGTTTCTGTCCTTGTTATTCCTCTCTGCACACAATAGTGGACTCTTACCCTTAATAACATATTATCTATATATTAAGGTAACATTTTTCCTAAATTTTTTCCTTAACCAGAATAACTATCTTCTATAAATCCCAAAGCACATGGATTTTGCTTCTAACACTGCAAACTTTTGTAACATATTTTTTAAGTACCTTACATATTGGGACAGTTTTAAGCTTACAGCAAAATTGAGTGGAAGGACCTACTGTATAGCACAGGGAACTCAGCTCAATCACGTGTGAGCTTTATGTGCCACATATGTGGCCAGTTATGTGCCACATAATACTGCCATTTATGTGGCAGCCTGTATGGAAGGGGCCTGTATTTGGGGAACAATGCATGCATGTATATACAAGGCTGAGTCCCTTTGCTGTTCACCTGAAACTATCACAGCACTGTTAATTGGCTATGCCCCAATACAAAATAAAAAGTTTAAAAAAATAAATAATCACTGTGGGAGGAAAAAAAACACTGAGGGGAAGACACACAAGATTTCCCATATACTCCCTGCCACCACATGTGGGCAGCTTCACCCACTATCAACATCCCCCACCAGAGATGGACATTTGCTACAGTCAATGAAAGTACTTTGTCACAATGAAAGTGCTACAGTCAATGAAAGTACTTAGTTTACATCACGGCTCACTCTTGATGCACATTCTATGGCTATAAATAAATGTATAGTGACATGTACTTATCACTATAGTATTATACAAAATAATTTCATGGATCACAGCCTTGTCAAGGCAAAGGGACTTACATAACTCCGTGAAGCTATGAGCCAAGCTGTGCAGGGCCACCCAAGACAGACGGGTCAGAGTGGGGAGTTCGGGCAAGATGTGGTCCACTGGAGGAGGGAATGCAAACCACTCCAGAATTCTTGGCTCAAGAACCCCATGAACAGTATGAAAAGGCAAAAAGATATGATACCAGAACAGGAGCCCTCCAGGAGTCCAAAATGCTACTGGGGAGGAGCGGAGAAATAACTCCAGAAAGAATCAAGAGGCTAGGCCAAAGCAGAAACAATACTCAGTTGTGGATGTGTCTAATGGTGAAAGTAAACTCAGATGCTGTAAAGAACAACACTGCATAGGAACCTGGAATGTAAGGTCCATGAATCAAGGTAAACTGGATGTGGTCAAGCAGGAGATGGCAAAAGTGAACATCGACATCTTAGGAATCAATGAACTAATATGAATGGGAACAGGTAAATTTAATTCAGATGACCATTATATCTACTACTGCAGGCAAGAATCCCTTAGAAGAAATGGAGTAGCCCTCACAGTCAACAGAAGAGTCTGAAATGCAATACTTGAGTGCAGTCTCAAAAATAAGAATCTGATCTTGGTTTGTTTCCAAGACAAACCATTCAATATAACAGTAATGCAAGTCTATGCCACAAGCACTAATGCCGAAAAACTGAAGTTAATGGGTTCTGTGAAGACCTACAAGATCTTCTAGGACTAACCCCAACAAAAGATGTCCTCTTCATCATAGAGGATTGGAATGCAAAAGTAAGAAGTCAAGAAATACTCAGAGTAATAGGCTAGTTTGGCCTTAGAGTACAAAATGAAACAGGGCAAAAGCTAACAGTTTTGTCAAGAGAACACACTGGTCACAGCAAACACCCTCTTCCAACAACACAAGACATGACTCTATACATGGAGATCACCAGATGGTCAATAATAAAATCAGATTAATTATATTCTTGGCAGCCAAAGATGTAGAAGCTCTACAGAGTCAGCAAAAAAAGACCTGGAACTGACTGTGGCTTATGTAATGAGCTTCTTATTGCAAGATTCAGGCTTAAATTGAAGAAAGTAGGAAAAACCATTAGACCATTCAGGTATGACCTAAAGCAAATCCCTTATGATTATACAGTGGAGCTGATGAATAGATAGAAGGGATTAGATCTGGTAGACAGAGTGCCTGCAGAACTATGGACCAAAGTTCATAACACTGTACAGGAAGCCATGATCAAAACAATCCCCTCAAAAAAAGAAATGCAAGAAGGCAAAGTAGTTATCTAAGGAGGCTTCACAAATAGCAGAGCAAGGTAGAGAAGTAAAGGGGAAGGGCGAAAGGGAAAGATATATCAGACTGAATATAGAGTTTCAGAGAATAGCAAGGAGAGGTATGAAAGCTTTCTTAAGTGAACAATGCAAAGAAATAGAGGAAAATAATAGAAAGGGAAAACTAGAGATTTCTTAAAAAAACTGGAGATTTCAAAGGAATATTTCATGCAAGGATGGGCAAGATAAAGGACAGAAACAATAAGGACCTAAAAGAAGTAGAAGAGATTAAGAAGAGGTGGCAAGAATACACAGAAGAACTATACCCAAAAAGTCAGATAACCACTCACCTGGAGCCAGATATGCTGGAGTTTGAAGTCAAGTGGGCCTTAGGAAGCATTACTACGAACAAAGCTGGTGGAGGTGAAGGAATTCCAACTGAGATATTTCAAAACCTAAAAGATGATGCTGTTAAAGTGCTGCACTCAATATGACAGCAAATTTGGAAAACTCAGCAGTGGCCACCGGACTGGAAAAGGTCAGTTTTCATTCTAATCCCCAAGATGGGCAATGCCAAAGAATGTTCAAATTACCATATAGTTGCACTCACTTCATTCAAGCTAGGCTTCAACATTAGGTGAACCAAGAACTTCCAGATGTAGAAGCTGAGTTTAAAAAAGGCAGTGGAACAAGAGATCAAATGCCAACATTTGTTGGATCATAGAAAAAGCAAGGGAATTCCAGAAAATATCTGCCTCTGCTTCACTGACTACATGAAAGTCTTTGACTGTGTAGATCACAACAAACTGTGGAAAATTCTTAGATATGGGAATATCAGACCACCTTACCTGCCTCCTGGGAAACCTATATGCAGGCCAAGAAACAACAGTTAGAACTAGACATGGAACAATGGAAACTGGTTCAAAATTGGGAAAGGAGTACACCAAGGCTGTTTATTGCCACTCTTCTGTTTAAACGTCTATGCAGGGTACATCACGGGAAATGCTGGGCTGAGATGAACCACAAGCTGGAATCAAGATAGCTGGCATAAATATCAATCAACCTCAGATATGCAGATGATACCACTCTAATGGCAGAAAGTAAAGAGGAACTAAAGAGCCTCTTGATGGAAGTGAAAGAGGAGAGTGAAAAAGTTGGCTTAAAACTCAACATTCAGAAAACTAAGATCATGGCATCGAGACCTGTCACTTCATGACAAATAGATGGGGAAAAAGTGGAAACACTGACAAACTTTTCTTCCTGGGCTCCAAAATCACTGTGGACAGTGCCTGCAGCCACAAAATTAAAAGATGCTTGCTCCTTGGAAGGAAAGCTATGACAAATCCAGATAGTATATTAAAAAGCAGAGACATCACTTTGCTGACAAAGGTCCATATAGTCCAACTATGGTCTTTCCAGTTGTCATGTACAGATGTGAAGATTAGACCATAAAGAAGGCTGAGCACCAAAGAATTGATGCTTTTGAGCTGTGGTGTTGGAGAAGACTCTTGAGAGTCCCTTGGACCACAAGGAGATCAAACCTCTCAATCCTAAAGGAAATCAGTCCTGAATTTTCATTGGAAGGACTGATGTTAAAGCTGAAGCTCTAATACTTTGGCCACCTGATGCAAAGAGCTGACTCACTGCAATCAACCCTGATGCAGGGAAAGATTGAGGGCAGGAGGAGAAGGGGGCAAGAGAGGTAGAGTTGGTTGGATGGCATCACTGACTCAATGGACATGACTTTAGCCAAACTCCACGAGATAGTGAGGGATAGGGTAGCCTGGCGCTTTGCAGTCCATGGGGTCACAAAGAGACTGACACAACTTAGCCACTGAACAACAGCAACAAAAATCTTCTGTGCTCCATCTACTCATTCCTCCCTCCTCTATAAACCCTAGAAACCAGTCATCACATTTACTGTTTCCATAGTTCTGCATTTTCTGGAATGTTATGTTGTTAGAATCATACATTACATAGCCTTTTCAGTTGGCTTCTTTTACTTAAAGATTGTGTATTTAAGGTCCCTCCAGTCATTTCATAGCTTGACAGCTCATTTCTTCACAGTGATGAGTAATACCCCATTGTCAGAGCATACAACAATTTATTTACCATTCACCTACTGAAGTATAATTTGACTGCTTCCAAGTTGGGAATTAAGTATAAACTGCTATAAACATCCATGTGCAGGTTACTTTGTGGACATAAATTTTCAACTAATTTGGGTAAATATTCAAGTTTACAATTGCTGAATCTTAGGGTAACAGAATGTTTAATTCTGTAAGAAACTGCCAGACAGTGTTCCAAGTGACTGTTCCATTTGAATTCTCACCACAATGAATAGGAGTTCTGTGGCTCCATATACAATAGTTTCTGGTATTTGGTTCTGTTAGTGTATTGTATTTATTTCATTCTAGGAGTATGTGGTAGAATTTCATCATTGTTATCATTTGCAATATCTTAGTAATAGATGATACAGAGTATTGTAACTATTTCTGTACACATTGTAACTGTTTTAATATGGACTTCTTAAGAGTAGCCAAAGTTATCTGTTATCCACTGAATGTAACATAATGCCTTGAAATAATTAATGAATAAAAGCTAGGATTGTAGTGAAAAAATTAAAATAAATTATATAAAAAGGATTATCTCAGTTGATGAGAAGGCCGAATTCAGTTGCCCAGCTATCTTAAGATATTAAGGCCAGAGTTAGTCATTCCTGCAACTGTAGTAATTTTCTATGTTTACAAATATTTATTTGTATTCTATTTGTTCAAAGATGATATTCTTTCTCGTGATGAAATAGATTTGTAGGCCCAAGGTACATGGCCTTAATGTATCACTCTTGGTGCTTTGTTTGTTTGTACAGACTGAGAGAGATTAAAGGGAAAAAGAGCTATACTATCCAATATGTGAACTCCTATCCAGGACCTCCAAAACCTTGAGTAATGGTAATCTGACTCTCAAAGTTAATTCACAGAGCAAAGATCTATTATCTTACTATATACTGTACACTGTTCTAGAACATGTAACATACTGTGAGCAAAACCAAACAGCTTCTATTCAATGATAAGGTCAATGATTACCAAGAAATACATTTCTGTTTTTCCCCCTATATCTTGCAGGAGACTCGGGTTCGATCCCTGAATTGGGAAGATCCCCTGGAGAAGGGAATGGCAATCCACTCCAGTATTCTTGCCTGGAAAATCTCATGGACAGAGGAGCATGGCTGGCTACAGTCCATGAGGTTGCAAACAGTCAGTCATGACTGAGCGCCTAACACTAATAAAATATTTCAAAATCACATGCCATTTAGTGTATTTTAAACTATAAATACTATAGGTTAGAAATAAATCAATCTGAAAAGAATAAGGCTAAAACTCTTTAAATCTAGTCCAAAATATTTATTTTATTTTCATTTTTTATTTGCAAAATAAATATGCTTTGAAATTCTATGTGATTGTGAAATATTTGAATGCAAAAGATTCACTTTGACATTTAAACTTGAAGATGCATTTTTAACCACATTTTTGCTTTTTCCTATGACCTCAGCAAGTTTCCCATCCAAACTATATACTAGATGATTTTTAAGTTAAAAGAAATTATATATCTGAATAATATGTCTGATATTTAAGAACATATAGTGTACACAGTATTTGATAATGCAGATTATATAATGTCTAATATGTATTTCTTTTAATTTAAATATATAAATATATAATGTATAAATATATAATACATAATCTATGTAATATTTTATATAATATACATGTGTTACATATGTGCATACATATATACATAAATTTTTTTTAATCCACTGCATACAGATAGTATCCAGATGAATTTCAACATCTCTGTTTTGGCAGAAATTCAGAGTTATAAACAGCAGGCTTTCATCTGGAATTACAGACTACATAAAGAGGCAAAACTGATTGATTAATATTCATTCACTATAATTTGTAAGAGCTGAGAATGCTTATCTCTTGATAAGGATAGCTGGAGACCATCTGTAGCAGATCACGTGAAAAAAAAAGCTTGGAATGTCAATTAAAATAATCTCTTAAAATATAATGCAACTAAAAAATGATATATATGACACACATCCAATGCTCTTCTCTAAAAAATTGTCAAAAATTATAAATTCAGTTAAGTTCTATTACATATAGGTATTTAATATTTATATGAATGAATGTGCTGTCCTTTATATATGAAGGTAAAATTATCCAGTCATGATGAATAAAATGTATGCTTTGAATTGTTGGTTGTGTTTATCAGTTTACAGCAAGTTACATACTTTTAATCCCGTTTGTGGTATATACTCCTAAACTGGGTAAAATGTTTCAAGGAAAGTGTTCACAGACAGTGTTAATATACAAACATAGTGAATGGAATTTTAGGTCTTGATAGTTTAAAATTTAAATAACACTTTTAGTTGAATACACATATAACTAGGTTGGCACAATGATTTTCAAGTCACTTTACATTTTGTTAGAGCTGTATGTTTATTTTCAACTCTAAAGAATTATTAGGTGGCCAAAAAATTGGTTTGGGTTTATCTTTAACAGCTTATGAGGAAACCCAAATGAACTTTTTGGCCAACCCAATACTTTGCTATCACTCAGATCAGCATATTATAGGAATTTCTTTGTATTTTAAAACAATTATAAATGGTATTTTATACATAGGTCTGGTGCACAACATGAAATTGTTTCACACACAATCATACAAATAAGCTAACAGAGCCAAAGAATTCTATTGGGTCCCATGAGTCATAAACATCCCATGTTGTTAAGAATCCCTGAATAAGCTAACATACTTTAGCTTGAAATCATAGCACAGAAACATAATACAGAAATAAGAAGCCAACTTTAGCTGTGCTTTGCTAAAGAAACGGCTCTGTAACTATAGCACACAGCTTCAAAGGTCCTGAACATATGTGATAAAGTAGAAAAATTCCATAAATATTTGAGTGTATCTCCACTCAATTCTAATAACTTTATCATTTTAGAATTTACTGTCAAATGGAAAATAGTAGTCAAGTTGCACTCTCTTCATTCGGATTTGTCTACCTGTTTTGGTAAATGAGTTACATTACACTAAAGGAAAAAGTACACACACATACACACATATATATGCAGATACCTATGCATATATACACATATATACCTACATAAATGTGTGTAGGTGTATATATATATTTTTATACATATGCAAATATATATATATATGTATATGTGTGTGTATACAAACACAGGGTCAGGAAGATTCTGTGGAGTAGGAAATGGCAATCCAACTCCAGTATTCTTGTCTGGAAATCCCATGGACAGGGGATCCTGGCAGGCTATAGGCCATGGAGTCACAAAAGAGTTGGATGTTACTAAGTGACCAAAACAACAATATGATAAGATAATTGATTACTTTTGCCAGTTAAGATGACTTTGCTGTAATTAACAGAATAGCTACCTTAAAATTACTTATGCATCTAATATTTTTTAGACAAAATTTCCAGAGGCAGTGTTGTTTCAGATTTGCTTCTAAGTCAAGAAGGTATTACCATGACCTAACTAAACTCTTTCCCTTGGTTTCCTCTGTTATCCTCCCCATATCAGCTCTATCTCCCTGATGTTTGCAAGAAGACTTCAGAAATCCCAGGCTTCATGTGTACTCACTGTCACATCCAGCGAAGAAGAGTGTTTTATGCTTTTCATCTCTTTTTATTCAGGGACAATTAACTTTGCTGCAACCTTACAAAAGACTTTCCATTGGCCAAGTCAAGTTTCAATGCCCTAGCTGCAGGGGAAGTCAGAAAGCAAGTACATAGGCATATATCACCTTTCCAAGGGGAAACAGGCTCTGCTAGCAGAGGACCAGGAGAGGGATAGGGTTGGGAGTTATAAGTCTACCACATCTCTAGATTTGTCAATTTACCCAACATTGTTCAAAATTTGTCTACCTATCCGCACCTTTCTCTTTCTCTCTCAGACACACACACACACATACATGCACCCACATCTACACTTCTCTCCTGCAACGATCAGCTGTGTAGGGGAGATGGTGTCTATTATGATGTTCTAAGATATTTCTCCACTGTATCCAGATTGTAATTAAAATTCTTACATCTTGGCTGTATTTTTACCTACAAGGATTCAGAAGACTTTCTTGGCATCAATACAAAGAGCTATCACAGGTTGTAGCTCTTTAAAAAAAAATGGAAAGAGCAAACAGAAGCAGTAAAAATGTGCATGGGATTCATCTCTCTCTCTTATAAGTTAGCTGGGGAAAAATTAACCCATTCCCAGTATTGCTAAATGCCTTTGTTCAAAACTCAAATATTAAAATATGTTACATATTTTGCTTCACCTTATTCATTTTCCAAGAACTACTATAAACTCTCTCACCTTGAGCAGTTTTTGGATAATAGGGTTATAGAACATTTTTGCATATAATTAATATAGAAACTACTCACTCAACAAAAACACCTTTTACAGAGCTAATTTTTAACATACAGGTATTTAATTGACTCCAATACAATGGATTCAAATTAATGGAAAGTGTACAGTAAAAAGGGATTTTGAAATGACTTACCAAGAACTTGTAATTACAACCTTGGTTAAATCATTTTCAAATAAAATTGAAATGACATTCAGAAATTATTGACATAGTTTTCATGAAACACTAAAGCATGACTGTATCATTTTTCTCAAATCTACATTTTATAGATTTTATTACTGACAACTGGTATCACGTGTATATACTAATTACACTCTAAGTTGAAATTAATATAAAGAAAAACCCAAGGATAGGTCACAAATAGAAAAATTATTATCCCTCAACTTACAAACCCAAGCAGCTAAGTAAAATCATAAGTTGCAAATCTTGATGATTTATTAAGGCAAAATAATGAAAAAGCCAAACAATTTATATAAATTTTATGGGTATATTGAAGTGGCGCTAGTGGTAAAGAACCTGCCTGTCAATGTAGGAGACATAAGAGACACGGGTTCAATCCCTGGGTCGGGAAGATCTGGAGGAGGGAACGGCAACCTCTCTAGGTTCCCTGGTGGCTCAGATGGTAAAGAATCTGCCTGCAATGTAGCAGACCTGGGTTGAATCTTGGGATGGGAAGATCCTTTGGAGAAGGGAATGGTAACTCACTCCACTATTCCTGCCGGGAAAATCCCACAGACAGAGGAGCCTGGTGGACTACAGTACATGGAGTCACAAAGAGTTGGACATGACTGAGTGACTCACACACACACACTGATACACGAAATCCTTTAAAATCATACCACCATGTTTTCCTTTGAGGTCTCAGTGTTAGTAAAAGAAATATTAGGGTTTTTTTCCCCCCACAAATGCTATTTAACCTTAAAAAATCTTTGTACCGGTGTGTGCTGAAATAAGCTTTTATGCTGCCATTGCATTGAGGCCAATTATGCCTGTTACAAGTGACTGTATGCATTTTATTTTCCATTAGCAATGGTCAAGATATCTGCGACCTTAAGAAGAATCACCTTGTCTGGAATTCTTTGCCAGCATTGCCTCAGTAAGGTGAAGTAGCATAATATCAGAATAAGGTACAAAAGTGGATCAATCACCTCTTTAAAAAAAAATATCCCTTCCAGTATAGAAAGAATTTATTTTTTCTACTCCCCAAGCTAATCTCCACCCAACTATCTCACTTTAAAAAGTTAGATAACTGCAGGAAAGAGATTCATTCATAAAGACCCTAAAAAGGTAATAAAATCTCACTTTCTGACAAAATTAAAAGGATCATTATGTGACTGCACCTTCTCTTTTTTCTTAAGTTTGAAAAATGCATTAATTTCTGAATAAGAGATTCCCTCTGGAATGTCTATGCTGAAGACATTGTTTCCCTTAATATTCCTTGAGGACACAGAGCAACTTATTTGTCCTACTGTATCCGGTTCATGAAATCGTAAAGCTACACAGAGGTAGCTGCACACATACTTTCCCTCATAGGAATCATTAGTCAGATTACCAAGACTATCATCTTGCTTTAATCAAAGAACGCCAAGTCTCACATCTTATGGAAATTGCTGATCTGAGCCATCTGAGTCTGGAAACCTCACACACTCACAGCATTTTAAATTGTATAGAATTAGGATCACAGAGTGATTGCAGCTGACATTGTAATTGAGTAAATAATAAAGTAAATGATCTGTTACATTAGTGAACTTGACGTTACTGAACTGTTGTTGATAGAACAAAGATTCTGATTAGCTGTTGACGAAAGGGACTTGAAGGCCCTCAAGCAAACCTTTTGAGGAGATTTACTCCCATTCTGTTAACTGCAAAACCGACAAATCTGCAGCGAATTTCCATACACTGGAAAGATTATTGGCATTTAAGGAATCTAGAAAGAAGGGACTTAATACTTTGCAACAGTTTAACTTATTTTCCAGGAACTTCTGCCTTTCTCCATATTGGGAAGCCACAAATAAAAGTTCAAGAAAGTAATATTCAACAAAAGAGTATTTCCTCTAAATTGAATAACTGTCATTTAATTATATATAGTAAAAAAAAAAATCACAATTTTATAACCTTTTAGATATTTCTGATAACATTTTGGGGAAGATTTTTTAAATTGATAGCAGATATTTTTAAGCATTTGGAGATGGATTTCTACTACCCTCATAGTCTCTCAAATGTACTTAAAGAGTGAATAAAGCTGTATGTGCGTGTGTGTCTGCTTTACAAACTCAACTCTTTGGAACCCTGTAGACTGTAACCTGCCAGGGTCCTCTGTCCATGGGATTTCCCATGGCAAGAAAACTAGAGTGGGTTGCCATTTCCTATGCCACGGAATCTTCCTGACCCAGGGATCAAACCCCGGTCTCCTGCATTGACAAATGGATTGTTGACCATTGAGCCACCTAGTAAGCCCATAGCTAGATAGAGCTAAGTAGATATATAAGTTCTGGGGAGTGGGGTAGTTTGGTTGGGGAGGGGGAAGAAGGAGGAGGATATAATGATAAATTTGAATGGATCCACTACTTAGATGGAAAAATAAATACAAAACAGCACTAACTCATATACAAGAATTAAGCAAGTTTCAATGATAGTCAATGTATTATTTTACTTAATTATGCCTTTACAATTAAGAAAATGAAAAGAAATCTGAAAACTATAATCTTTACCCTTTTTCTCATCAAGTTCATCCTTTTAAACAGAGAGTAGATAACAAATGGCATTTCAGTGTGAACAGATCCACAGGTAAATTCTAATTCCATCCCTTCACTTCATAGTTCATCAAGAAAGGGTTAAAAAGAAGACATTAACATTTGACTTGTCTACATTAAACACACGTGTGAGGGCTGATAATTCTCTAAAAGAACAAAGCCATATGTTTTTATTAAGCAATTACTATACGCTTGCTTTGTGCCAGGGGCTACACAATAGTGGGGAGAAATTTAGAATCTGCCTGCTCTATGAAATTTATCTCATGGAAATGACAAGCTCTGATTAATTAATTATAGTAGCACATGTATTATCATAAAGTGAGATGAGTGCTAGGAAGGCATGTTAATGAAACAGAAACCTATCTTAGGTTTGATAAAGGCATTCTGAAGAATGTAGGATCTGAAGAATGTATAGGAGTCAACTAGCAGAAAGAGGTTATGGGAGGGTGGTTTGATAATCTAGCACAAGAACGACATATGCAAAGGCCTCTGTGGGGATGAGAGCATCATCAATTTAAGGACATAAATACATACAGATCTATAGAAATCACATAATCTTAAGAGAGAGAGGAAATGGATAGGAGAAAATGAACACGGCTTCAAAATTTTATGGGAAAATATCAAACGTTCTATCCTATGAGTAATTGCAGTCCCAGAAGACAGGGGGAGAGAGAATGGGGCAAAGAAAATATTTGAAGAAATAGCGGGCTAAACTTTCTCAAATTTGGTGAAGACATAAACTTATACAAAATTTTTTAATACTCAATACACTCATTAGACTTCAAAGAGAATGCAAAGAAAACCCCAGGTAACCATATCATAGTCAAATTGCTATAAAGCAAAGATAAAACGATCATCTTCAAAACAAATACATGAGAAATATTATTCCATACAGAATAACTACATAACTGTGGACTTCTCATCAGAAAGCCTATAAGTCAGAAGTTGGTAGAAAAATATCTCAAAGTTCTGAAAAAAATGTATTATTATAGTTTTTGCTCTTGAATTATTTACTTTCTTTGAATTACTTATTTTTTTAACTTCTTAAATTTAACAGGATATCACACTGAATTTCAGTCCTCCTGTATAAGAAGCACTAAAAGTTACAAACACCAATGTGACTGCATCACGAAATTTCTGATACAATTTTTATCATCCAGTTTAAAATGTTTTCTAATTTCCCTTTTTATTTTTGCTGCAATGCATGAGTTATTTAAAAGTGTACTTTTAAAATTGCCAATTCTATTTTTTAATAATTCACTTTTAATTCTTAGAGTAAAAATGGAATGTATGAATTGGAGGCTTAGAAGTTCATCAATGCCTGTTCTTACAGTATAAGGCATATCCAATTTTTACAAATGATTTGTACATTCTTGATAAGAATGTGAAGGCTGTAAGTGCTAGGTACAAGCTAAATATATATACTCATTTTGTTGCTGTTGTCCAGTCACTAAGTTGTGTCCGATTCTTTGCAACCCCATGGTCACACTAGACCGAGGTTATTTACCGTTGGAATAAATCTGGTATTTCTTTAGTAAAGGATAGTCAAAGAAGACAAAAATTAAAAGGGAGATATGTGATATATTTCCAATTTTCATAGTGTTTGTCTATTTTTCTATGTAATTCTGTCAAATTTTCTTTATATATAATAAAGTTTACACCGTTAGTAGCATACAAGTTAAGCATTATGTTCAATAGCGACTCTTCTTATCCATAATAATATTGTTACTAATAATGAAATTCTAGTCTTCCATAAATATACATTCATCTTCTATTCTATGATCATCTAATATTCAATGATACCTTATAATTTTAACCTGTAACTCTATTAATTTGGTATATCATCGTAATGAGATTAGATCTACATCTTTATCTAATATGTTAATTTTCCCTGTTTTATGTAAAAGTTTATATAATTAGATTGAATTCTGAGTTAATTTAGTGCTCTTCTTTCTCTTTTACATATCTTTCTTTCCTCCATTTATGCTATTTTTAGAATATACCGAAATTATTTTTCATATTCTAATTTTGTCCTCTAAAGCCCAAATCTAAATATTTCAGTCCTCCTTTTATTCAATACATGCTTAAACTGCTTTAAATTCCAGAGGTCATCTTCCATTAAATTTGTTATTTTTGTCCAGAACTTTGCTACCATTTTTTATTTCCCAGTATTGCATATTAACATAATTATTTTACAATAATATTTAGTACACAGTCATTTGTTCTAACTTTTATGTTCACCATTTCTTCTGACATCCTGATCATTTCTTTTGAGATCTCTATATTCTTAAAATACACCTTCTAAAATTTCTTTTGTGAAGGTCTGCTCATGGTAAAGTCTCTCATAGGAAAATGTCTCATTACACCTTTTTATTTTTCTCAATATTTTGAAGTCATTTGGTTTCCATTAATGCTTTTCAGATGTAAGCTATCAGTTTACTTGTTTTTAAAGAGCATTTGTTCTTTGTGCTTCTAAAGTTTTTCTATTTATCTATGTTTTTCTAATGTTTCCCTACTATGTGTCTAGTTATGACATTTTATGTCTTGACATTTGCCACATTTCCTGAAGTTGTGGATTTATCTTTTTAAAGATCTTAATTTTAAGAAAACATATATTCAAAAATCTCATCTTTGTTATTTTCTATCTTCTACCTATGGAACTCTAATAAAAATTTTGACCTTCTCATTTTATTCTCCATGTGTCCTAATCCCTCTTTTCTTATTTGCTATCACTATGTCTGTCTATCACATCTAAAGAAATTACCCAAGTTTATCTTTCAGTCCATAAATTCAATATTAAACTGTGTCTGATTTGCTGTTTAACTTCTCTCTTGACACTGAGAGAATGCCATGTGAGGACTATCATAGCCAACACACGCCAGATCGTCAGTAAAACAGCAAGAAGCTAGAAGAAAGAGTCTCGCTCCCAGCCCTCAAAAGGAATCCACCCTCCTAACACCTTTATTTTGGACTTCTAGCCTCTACAGCTGTGAGACAATACAGTTCTGTTGTTTTAAGCCACACAGTTTCTGCTACTTTTTTATGGTAGTCTTAAAAAACTAGTACAGATTTTGATAATAATTTTTTCATTTTTAGAATTATCTGATTCTTTGAAAATTTTCCTTTTTCTGGATGAATATCTCATTTCTTTCTTATATTTTGAGCCTATAGTTTGAAAGGCATATAAAACATATTCACTTTATATGCTGTACATAATAATTCTAATATCATAAATGCTTGGAGGTCTGATTCTTCTCTTGCAATTTCTGCTGCCTCTTAGTTATGGGTGTTTGTTTTATAATTTGTAATTATGGCAAATTCAAGTACAGTTGAGTTTTATCTATTGGCATTCTGGGAAGCATGAAATTAAAGTAGATCACTCCAATCTACACTCCACTAAAGAGAGTGCACATCAGCTTCTGCCAGTGACCCTCAGGTGTTGCCAACCTTGATTCACTGTTGCTAATTTATTAGCTTAGGATCTCTAAGACCACATTGCTGCTGCTGCTGCTGCTGCTGCTGCTAAGTCGCTTCAGTCATGTCCGACTCTGTGTGACCCCATAGACGGCAGCCCACCAGGCTCCCCCGTCCCTGGGATTCTCCAGGCAAGAACACTGGAGTGGGTTGCCATTTCCTTCTCCAATGCATGAAAGTGGAAAGTGAAAGTGAAATCGCTCAGTCGAGTCCAACTCGTAGTGACCCCATGGACTGCAGCCTACCAGGCTCCTCCATCCATGGGATTTTCCAGGCAAGAGTACTGGAGTGGGGTGCCAATGCCTTATCCGAAGACCACATTACTGTTGTATATTTGAACCCCAGATCAAAATACATTCAGAGGTCTATAAATTCTTCTAAGAAGTTTTCTCTCCTTCAAGAGTCAAGTCAAAGAAGAGAGGTTTCCTTGTTATATCCTAGTCCACCATTCACTGAGAATGAAATTCTTTGATGGTTTCAGCTTTATGAGGAGTCTTAAAGATATGGGCCATATCTCCTGACCCAGAGGCAGATGTGAAAGTGCAAACCCTTACAACAAAAAGAGTACCTAGGAATAAACCTATCTAAAGAGAAAAAAGATACATATACAGAAAATTATTAGGCACTGATAAAATAAATCAGGAACACACAAATATATGGAGAGATACACCATGTTCTTGGATTGGAAGAATCATTATTGTGATTCTTATCACAATAAATAAATATACTATCCAAAACAACCTACAGATTCAATGCACTCCCTATCAAATTACCAATGGCATTTTTCACAGAATCAGAACAAAAATTTCACAATCTGTATGGAAACACAAAAGACCCTGAATAGCCAAGGCAATCTTGAGAAAGAAAAAAAGAGCTGGAGTAGTCAACCTTCTTGACTTCAGACTCTATTGCAAAGCTACAGTTATCAAGACAGTATAGTATTGGCACAAAAGGAGAAGTATACATCAATGGAACAAGACTGAAATCCCAGAGATAAACCCATGTACTTACAGGCACCTTATCTTTGACAAACGAGGCAAGAATATACGATGGAGAAAAGGGAACTTCTTTAATAAATGGTGCTATAAAAACTGGGCAGCAACATGTAAAAGAATGAAATTAGAACACTTCCTACCACCATACACAAAAGTAAATTCAAAAATGGATAAAGACCTAAATATAAGGTCAGAAACTATAAAACTCTTAGAGAAAAACATAGGCAGAATACTGACATAAATCACAGCAAGATTCTCTTTACACACCTTCTAAAGTAATGAAAATAAAAATAAACAAACAGGACCTAATTAAACTTAGAAGCTTTTGCATAACACAGGAAACTATAAACAAAATGAAAAATGAGAATGACAGAAAACAACTACAACTGAAGCAACTAACAAAGGATTAATCTCCAAAACATATAAGCAGCTCATAAGCTCAATATCAGAAAAACAGACAATCCAATCAACAAATGGGCAGAAGACTTAAAACAGACATTTCTCCAAAGATGACATACAAATGGAAAATACACATGAAAAAATGCTCAACATCACTACTTATCAGAGAAATGCAAATCAAAACTACAATGAGATATCAACTCACACCAATCAGAATGACCATCATCAAAAGTATACAAACAATAAATGCTGGAGAGGATGCAGAGCAAATGGAACCCTTTTGCACTGTTGGTGGGGGATGTAAACAATACAGACACTATGGAGAACAGTATGGACATTCCTTTAAAAAGTAGGAATAAAACTACCATATGACCCAGCAACCCCACTTCTGGGCATTGTTGTTGTTAGTCACTCAGTCATGCCCGACTCTTTGCGACCCCATGGAGTGCAAACCACCAGGTTTCTCTGTCCATGGGGTCCTTCAGGCAAGAATACTGGAGTGGGTTGCCATTTCCTTCTCTGCTACTGGGCATATACCCTGAGAAAATCATAATTGAAAAAGACACATGTACCCCAATGTTCACTGCATTACTATTTACAATAGCTAGGACATAGAAGCAATCTAGATGTCCATCAACAGATGAATGGACAAAGAAGTTGTGGTACATATATACAATGGAATATTATTCAGCCACAGAAAAGGAATGAACTGGGGTCAGTTATAGTGAGGTGGATGAATCTAGAGTCTGTAATACAGAGTAAAGTACATCAGAAGGAGAAAAATAAATATCACATACTAACACATATATATGGAATCTAGAAAAATGATACTGATGAACCTATTTGCAGGGAAGGAATGTAGAATCAGAAGTAGAGGATGGACTTGTGGATATAGCAGGGGAAGGAGAGGGTGGGATGAACTGAGACAGTACGAGGAGTATATATTTGACCAGTGTATATATTTGACGTATATACACTATCATGTGTAAAATAGCTAACTAGTGGGAAACTGCTATATAACACAGGGTGCCCAGCCTGGTGCTCTGTGACGACCTAAATGAGTGGGATCAGGCGCTGGGAGGGTGGCTTAAAAGGGAGGAGAGGTATAGTTATGGCTCATTCACATTGCAGTAAGGCAGAAACCATCATAACGTGGTAAACTATGCTCCATTTAAAAAAATGTTGACTGGAAAAGGTCAGTTTTCATTCCAATCCCTAAGAAAGGCAATGCCAAAGAATGCTGAAACTACCACACAATTGCACTCATCTCACACGCTAGCAAAGTAATGTTCAAAATTCTCCAAGCCAGGCTTCAGCAATACATGAACCATGAACTTCCAGATGTTCAAGCTGGTTTTAGAAAAGGCAGAAGAACCAGAGATCAAATTGCCAACATCCGATGGATCATCAAAAAAGCAAGAGAGTTCCAGAAAAACATCTATTTCTGCTTTATTGACTATGCCAAAGCCTTAGACTGTGTGGATCACAATAAACTGTGGAAAATTGTTAAAGAGATGGGAATACCAGACCACCTGACCTGCCTCTTGAGAAACCTGTATGCAGGTCAGGAAGCAACAGTTAGAACTGGACATGGAACAGCAGACTGGTTCCAAATAGGAAAAGGAGTACTTCAAGGCTGTATATTGTCATCCTGCTTATTTAACTTATATGCAGAATACATCATGAGAAATGCTGGGCTGGATGAAACACAAGCTGGAATCAAGATTGCTGGGAGAAATATCAATAACCTCAGATATGCACATGACACCACCCTTATGGCAGAAAGTGAAGAAGAACTAAAGAGCCTCTTGATGAAAGTGAAAGAGGAGAGTGAAAAAGTTGGCTTAAAGCTCAACATTCAGAAAGCTAAGATCATGGCATCTGGTCGCTTCACTTCATGGCAGATAGATGGGGAAACAGTGGAAACAGTGGCTGACTTTATTTTTCTGAGCTCCAAAATCACTGCATACGGTGATTGCAGCAATGAAATTAAAAGACACTTACTCTTTAGAAGGACAGTTATGACCAACCTAGACAGTATATTAAAAAGCAGAGACATTACTTTGCCAACAAAGGTCCGTCTAGTCAAGGCTATGGTTTTTCCAGTGGTCATATATGGATGTAAGAGTTGGTCTATAAAGAAAGCTGAGTGCCGAAGAATTGATGCTTTTGAACTGTGGTGTTGGAGAAGACTCTTGAGAGTCCCTTGGACTGCATGGAGCTCCAATCAGTCCATCCTAAATGACATCTGTCCTGGGTGTTCATTGGAAGGACTGATGTTGAAGCTGAAACTCCAATACTTTGGCCACCTGATGCGAAGAGCTGACTCATTGGAAAAGACCCTGATGCTGGGAAAAATTGAGGGCAAGAGGAGATGGGACGACAGAGGAAGAGATGACTGGATGGCATCACCGACTCAATGGACATGGGTTTGGGTGGACTCAGGGAGTTGGTGATGGACAGGGAGGCCTGGCATGCTGAGGTTCATGGGGTCGCAAAGAGTCGGACACGACTGAGCGACTGAACTGAACTGAACTGAAATTCTAGCATATCTGGTTAAAATATCAAGAGTGACCTAAAAAGGGATTTGAAACCTATTCAGGTTTCACTATGCATGCACACACAAAAATGAGCTCCTTAAAGGAGAAAAAATCTAGACTTACTTATCTCTGTGCTCAGTCGCTCATTCATGTGCTACTCTTTGTGACCCTACAGACTGTAGCCCGCCACTCTCCTCTGTCCATAGGAATTCTCCAAGCAATAATACTGGAGTGGGTTGCCATGCCCTCCTCATTTATCTTTGTATCCCTATCATTAAATGTAATGTTTACTACTTTGTCAATCAGACCAAACTATAATGCCATATAATACTTTTACATAACACTAGAAGTTGAATCAAAATTCTGTAAATTTATACTTTTAATTATCATTATACAAGTGTTGAGAATGGCATAAATTAATTACAGGTTTGAATATTCTGGAAGCTTCTTTAGTATATGCTGTGTTTAGTCATTCAGTTGTGTCCAACTCTTTGCGTCCCCATGAATTGTGCCTGCCAGGCTCCTCTGACCATAGGGATTCTCCAGGCAAGGATACTGGAGTGGGTTGCCATGCCCTCCTACAGTGGATCTTTCCAACCCAGGGATCAAACCCAGGTCTCCTGCACCGCAGGCAGATTCTTCACCACCCGAGGCACTAGGGAAACCCAAGAATATTGGAATGGGTAGCCTATCCTTTCTCCAGGGGAACTTCCTGACCCAGGAGTCAAACCATGGTCTCCTGCATTACCAGTTGAATATCAGGGAAGCCCTCTTTGTTATAGTTCATGGTAAAAAAAAAAAAAAAAAAAAAATCAGTTAATTCTTGGAAGTGAGAAGTTTTCCTACAAAACACCAAACTTTTATGTAACTGCATTTTAAAATATTGCATTTCACGTCAAGCTGGTACAATTTGGAGATGAGGGAGAAGATTCCTGTAAAAATACACAGTAAAAATTGTGCCTGGTGTCACTAACCCTTTCCAGCCTATTCACATAACTGGATACCAACAATAACAGCAGCAGCCTTTTAAACTGAAAGAAAAAAGGTTTATATTTACCATTCCTTTTTTATAATTTCTACTTTTTTCTCCACTTTCATTCCAGTAACTGTTAAGGTGTCTTTCAGTCCTTGGCACCATTTACTGAGTATCATCACAGCAGTAAGTAAATAAGAGTTGACAGGGAAATTAATGTGTTACTTTTCATTAGAGGAAAAAAATACTACTGTGAGGAAGAGCTCTTTAGAAATTTCATTTTGAGTCATGACTTTCACCATTTTATAAACTGGGCCACCAGTCATGTTGATTTGACAGCATGTCAATGGCTTTCCTTTTATAACCAATAGATCTTTAGAGAAAAACTGAAAAAATATGTGCCCATAAAGACATGTGGTTGTCCCAGTACTCATGTCAGTCCATGATGTGGTTCTTACTATGTGAGGAGAAATAATAAAGTAAAAATGAAGTGAGTTTTTCCTTAAGTTAAACTAATTCCATTTACAGAGCGCTTCATTCTCAAGTTGTCATTTCTAGTTTTTGTTGTTGTTATTTGTTGCTCTTATGCTAAAATGTTATTTAACAAAATGTTGGTATAATAGGTGATGATTTTTGTTTTGCCTTAATGTTCCTAATATGCCTTAGGATATTAATGCCTTAATATCCTAATATGTCAAAACAAAAAAATGCAAATTTGTTTTCGACTCATGTTTAAAATTTTTCTTAATTTACTGATCCAAAAAATGAAAAAGCCACCAAGAACCTCTCTACATTAGCGATACATTGATGTATGGTACACAGGTCAGACTCCAAAGCCATCCATGGTGGTATCAAAAGTCAGCTGCTAATAAGAGAGAGATGACCAGTTGAAAGGAATAAAACCCATTGTTGGAATAAGTAAGTTGACTAATTTAGTGAAAATATCCAATATAAAAGTTCTGTATGACAAGAGGAATCCCTTAAGGAAAGCATTTGTTTTTGTTTGTTTGTTTTTCCCTGTATGGTCCTAACCAACAGAACAGTTCCTTATGAATACAGAACATTTCAAAACTGAAGATCAGCTTCAATCAAAAACAGAGGCTCATTCTTGTCTTGAAAAAAATAATTTCATAAGGCATTTTTAAGTTTTAACCTATTTATAGGGTTGCTTCTTTGTATTATAACACAGAGAAAAATTAAGAGAGAGAGAGACACATAAGAAAAATATAGACAGAGAGAGAGAAGGAAATGATACTTTATTGGCTTTGTTTGCATTATCACCTCCAAACACACAACTTTTACTTAGCAATTTTACTTCTATGACATGTATTGTGCACAAGCATGTCTCTGTTTTATAAATATTAACACATTTAATATTCATAAAAGAGCCATGAGGTAAGTATTATTTTCACTTTATAGCTGAACAGTGAATCAGAGATATTAAGTAATTTGCCAAAAGTCACACAATTGTCACACAATATGTGACAAAGGTGAAAATCAAACCCAGGCAGTTGTCTGCTTTTAGAGTCCATATTCTTAACCACTACCACTGCTGCCACCATGAATTAATAGTAGACACTGTATATCCCAAGAATCAGAAAACCAAAATAATTACATATAAGGATTGTACAGAAGTAGTAATAAAAAGTATAACAAATAAGTCCTAATTATTTGATACTTTTCCCTCAGCATCCTTTCTCCATCACACATAAAATATTGTGTCTCTCATGGTTTCTTTCACGGCTTCATATGCTAGCCCACCCAAGTGAACACTGTGTGTGCTTAGTTGCTCAGTCATGACCAACTCTTTGCGACTCCATGGACTGTAGCTCCCCAAGCACCTCTGTCCATGGAGCTTCTCCAGGCAAGAACACTGGAGTGGGTTGCCATGCCCTCCTCTAGGGGATCTTCCTGACCCAGGAGTCGAACCGGGGTCTCCTGCGTTGCAGACGGATTGTTTACCAGCTGAGCTACTAGGGAGGCAAGTGAACGTGGCCCAATAAATTTCTGAGTTCAAAACCTTTCATCTGGAGTTCTTGGTTTAGTTATAGTGTCTTGGAAATTTTCAAAATTCTTTCAAGGTCCAAATTACATTTTAAAAAATACTTGTAATTTTTCTATTTAAATATATAATTTATATATATATATAATCTCATAAATGCAAATTTTAAATTCAGTGCCATGAGAACACCAACATTCTACATTGATGTAGAGCTTCCCTGGTAGCTCAGCTAGTAAAGAATCCACCCGCAATGCAGGAGACCTCAGTTCAACTCCTGGTTGGGGAAGATCCCCTGGAGAAGGGATAGGCTACCCACTCCAGTATTCTTGCCTGGAGAATCCCCATGCACAGAGGTTCCTGGCAGGCTACAGTCCAAGGGGTCTCCAAGAGTAGGACGGAACTGAGTGACTAAGCACAGTACACACTGATGTTCTAATCAAGAAACAAACTTTCTCTCTTCTTATCTAGATCCATGTTTAATACATACAGAAAATTTGCTCATTATCTACATTTGTGTAAGCATATTTTTATTGTCAATATATGCATTTATTTTGCTTTTTTAGAGCATTTAAAAAGTTAAAGAAAAATTGTTATTATTTCTCCTAAGTCTAGGAACCAATCAGATTTAGGACTGACAAAGTTGATTTCAACTGGCTTTGACCAAAAAATAAAAGGTCAAAATTCCACTTTTGCTATAATTACATTCTCTTTTTTAAATTAAATTCTTTAATTAAATATTTATCAGGCACTTGCTATGAGTTAGATACCACAAAGAATCCTGGGAATACTGAGATTAATGTAAGTATTACTGCTGCTCAGAGAGAAACTCTGGCATGTTCATTTAGTCCAACAGATTAAAATCATTAGTTAACCCACAGGTCTACAAAATTTACTGTATTCTAGATTATTCACTTCAGTATCTTTGTTCTATAGTTAAAATCTAATTCTTCCTTTCATTGCCTAAAAACATTAACATATTTGTTTCTATTGCTCCCAGTTCATGAACAGTCTCTGGCTGGCTGATTACACTTGTCAATTTTTCTAATCTTGACCATATAGGCAAGCACTACTAGAAAACTTTTCAAAAGAAGTAAAGTCTCCAATCTTCTAGACAATAGACATTAATGCTGGAGATGAATAAACCCACTAAATATCCATGATTTTCATGAAACAAAAACTGAGAAAATATTACAATGAAACCTATGGTTTTATTTGCATTTGTTACCTTCAAACATCAACTATGAACTGGATAACTGCTCAAAGAGGAAGTATGACTTTATGTTGTTATTGAGTATAAGTTATTTTTGCATTTACATGAAAAAATGGATAGGATGGGAAAGTATCATTCATACATATCTAGTAGGAAAGTGAAATGGTACAGACATTCTGGGAAACAGTTTCAGTTCAGGAAACCAACATGCACTTGTGCAACACTTCAGTTGCACTCGGGCATTTATCCCAGACAAATGAAAGCTTATGTTCACACAAAACCTATACCCGAATATTTATAGCGGCTTTCTGTGTAACAGCTTCAAACTGAAATTACATCAGATATCCTTCAACAGATTAAAGATTAAACAAATAGTGGTACATCCATATCAGAGAGTACTACTCAAAAACAAAAAACAATTTATTGATACATACAAAAACTTGGATGTGTCTCCAGGGAATGATACTGAGTAAAAAAAAAAAAAAAAGCCTATCTTCAAAAGTATGCTGTACGTATGGTTTCATTTTGAAATTGCAAGTTTTTAGAAATTTAGTATAAATCAGAGATTGCCAAAGGTTAGGGTTAGGAGGTCATGGAGGAGTGAAGGGGTCAGCAGAGAGATGACTATGGTTATAAAAGGGTAGATTGAGGGATCCTTATGTTGTTGGAACTATTCAGTATGTTTGTGTAGTGGATACACAAACCCAGACACAATGAAACTGTGGAATTTAACACACACAGACACACACGCACAGCAAATAAAACTGGGGAAATCAAAATAAGATTAGTGAAGTGTATCAACAGAATTAATTCTGGTTGTGATATTACACTATAGTTCTGCAAAGTGTAATCATTAGTAAGAAATGAGTACAGTGAATCTACGATTATCTCAATAAAAATTTCATTTCAAAAAAAGGGAGATTAGAGAGCTGGAAGAGTCTGTACCCTTTCCTCTCGCTCTTTCTCTCTCTCACACACACATAATTTTCTGCCTGGAAAGCATTATGTCTACCAGAACTAGAGCTGCTTCAGTAAGTGAGATGAAAGCAATATTAAAAAGGCAAATAGGAAAATAGGAACCTTGATACCTTATGACATCAGGACTTCACCATATCATCCCTTTGATTACTACCTTTAGCCCCCTTTTTTTGAATGAGATAAAAAATAAACTTTTGCTTTTTTGAAAAAAAAAACAAAAAACAAAACCCACCACAATGTGACAAGTGCTAATAAGGCAGCATAGACAGGATATACCTCTCCTGGTTACATACTGCCTTCCGATACAGTTCTGACTCATGAAAATGCTATTTGTGTGAGAACTAAAATAGCTTTCAACAAAACCTAAATGCCAGTGATTAGTTCTTATAGTTTGCACTAAGCACTTTTAATCCAATGGTCCCTGCAGCAATCTTTATAATAAAATACTTTATAATATTTGTTGCATCATTCCTTTTCATTTCAGTATTCTCTGGTTCCCTGATACTTGGACTTATTCTAATTCTTATTTTTAATTGGAGGATAATTGCTTTACAATGTTATGGTTTCTGCCATACACCATGAATCAGTCAGAGCTATACATATGCTCCTTCCCTCTCAAACTTCCCTCCCACCACTCCACCCCATCCTTCCCCTCTAGGTTCTCACAGAGCACCAGGCTGACCTCTGTGTCATACAGCAAATTGCTGCTGGCTATCTATTTTACATATAGTAATGTATATCTTTCAATGTCACTCTCTTAATTCATCCCATGCTCTCCTTCCCCTGTGCTTGGATTTTTATAATTTTAAATATACATACTATATTGCAAAGTAATCATTTGATTAACAAGCTCACACTCATACTTAGTCACTAAGTTGTGTCTGACTCTTTGTAACTCTGTGGACTGTAGCCCACTAGGCTCCTCTGTCAATGGGATTTCCTGGGCAAGAATACCAGAGTGGGTATCCATTTCCTTCTTCAAGGGATCTTCCCGACCCCAGAATTGAATCCTTGTTTTCTACATTGGCAGGTGGATTCTTTACCACTGAGCCACCAGGGAAGCCCTGGTTAACATGAGGAGACTTTTTAAATGTACTATGGTCAAAATCTATCCTGGATAATAAGTAAGACAAAGAATGGACTAAGGAAAAACTCAGTCACTATCCTTCCCTTGGCCATTTGTATTCCATTCTGGAGCCATGAGTTTCTCTTCAAGCATATCCTGAATTATTTCACATAATTGATAAACTCTTAAGATGTCTTTACATTCTCTCTCAACATAGATGATACTTCTGCATTTATTGGGAAATGAGATGACAATGACAAAAAGGAGAGGAATTAATACTTAAATTCTTTGTTGTCAGAAACTGACACAGGAATCATATGTATTGCCTCATTTAATCATCACAATAACCATGTGAAATAGCTGTCATTTATTTTCCTTACTTCATAGATGTCAGGAGAACTTTTGAAGTATGAACTGATTTCTTTCATTTGTCTTTCTATGTGTATCCTGGTCCTTTCCCCAAACCGAGTTGTGAGGGTTATATACATACACTGCCCTAGGGAAAGTTGTGATGAACACACATTTTTTAAAAATGCTCAAATGTTCAAGTCTTGGATCTTAAGTTTCAAAAGTTTACTTGGAGTTGCAAGATTCTGAGCTTTGGATCTTCAGAAACCTAAAGCCTGAGGATCCATCACATACTGTTTATGCCATAAGAAACAGACCTGAATAAATGTTGAGGAAGTAATAAACAGTTTTCACACTTCCTGTGAGATAACAATTCTCAGTGGGTGAAGACAAACAGAAGAAAATGTACCTGCATATTCATGAGTTCCTGAGAAGTCCTGCAGTCTATGCCTCCCTAAAGTTTTACTTTAAAAAGAGTTCTGAGAAGCTAAACCCAGATAGCTTTGGGAATTCCTGCAACCCCAAATATGCAGAATATATCAAGAGAGATGCCAGGCAGGATGAATCCCAAACTGGAATCAAGATTGCCTGGAGAAATATCAACAACCTCAGATATGCAGATGATACCATCTAATGGCAGAAAGTGAAAAGGAACTAAAGAGCCTCTTGATGAGGGTGAAAGAAGAGAGTGAAAAAGCTGGCTTGAAACTTAACATTCAAAAAACTGAGATCACAGCATTCAGGGGAAAAAATGGAAACAGTGGCATATTTTATTTTCTTGGGCTCTAAAATCCCTGTGGACGGTGACTGCAGCTGTGAAATTAAATGTCACTTGCTTCTTGGAAGGAAAGCTATGACAAACTTAGAATACCAAAAAGCAAAGACATCACTTGGCCAGCAAAGATCCATACAGTCAAAGCTATGGTTTTTCCAGCAGTCATGAACGGATGTGAGAGTTGAACCATAAAGAAGGCTGACTGTTGAAGAATTGATGCTTTCAAACTGATGCTGGAAAAGAATCTTGCGAGTCCCTTGGACAGAAAGGAGATAAAACCTGTCAGTCCTAACCCTGAATATTCATTGAAAGGATTGAGGCTGAAGCTCTAATATTTTGGCTACCTGATGCAAAGAGTCAACTCATTGGTAAAGACCCTGATGCTGGTAAAGACTGAAGGCAAAAGGAGAAGAGGATGGCAGAGGATGAGATGGTTAGAGAGCATCACTGACTCAATGGACGTGAATTTGAGCAAACTCTGGGAGATAGTGAAGGACAGGGGAACCTGGCGTGCTGCAGTCCACAGGGTTGCAAAGAATTGAACACAACTTAGTGGGTGGCGCTTTTTTTTTTTCCTGCATCTGACATAGTTTGTGAGCAAGAGAATGGAGACAGCTGAATGCCAATGAGTACTAGTGTGAGAAAGTCTCACAAGCACCCACAGGAGAGGAGGTGAACTCATCCCATGATATCAAGAAAGACAACAAGACACCTGATAGAGTCCCGTATTTGTATAAGCCCTGTATTCACGAACAAGGCGTACGACACTAGCAATCTACATGACAGAAGCGAATTGGATGGGGCAATGTATTGGATTGGCCAGAAAGTTCATTCAGGCTTTCCTATAAGAGATTATGGTCAATCCAACACATCTGAGCAGATACCAGTACCGTCAGCAGTAACCAAAGCCCAGTAACTCCACTCTGTCTGTGACACTATGTGAACCACCCTCAGTCCTTAGAATCCCAGGTAAAAGGATACTTTTGACTTACTGAGTTCACCAGGAATTAACTAAAATTTAGATTCTGCTTTCACCAGATTTCATTTGCTTTTATTTATCTAGTTCCTTAGGTGGAAGCTGAGATTACTGATTTGAGACATTTCATCTTTTGTAACGTAAGCACTCATCATCATAAACTTTCCTCAAAATCTTCCTTTAGGTGCGTCCTGAAAATTCTGATATGCTATACTATCATTTTCATTCTGTTTGAAATATTATCTAATTTTCTTTGGGATTTCTTCTTTCACCTACAGATTACTTAAAAGTATCTTGTTGAAAATCTGAATACTAGGGGAATAACCAGATAACTTTCTCTGATTTAATATCTTAAGACTTTTAGTTAGAAAATATCCTTTGTATATTATATATACTTATCACAGCTACATAAACTTTAAAACCCCACCAGTGCTATAATTTTTCCTTTCAAAAGCCATACATATTTTAAAGAATATAGAAGAAGAAAAATAGCTTATTTATAGTTTCTATTGCTCTTCCTTTAGTAAAGTTCCAAATTTCTTTCTAGTATCATTCTTCCTCAGGCTTCCCTGGTGGCTCAGGCAGTAAAGAACATGCCTGCGATGCAGGAGACCAGGATTTGATCCCTGAGTTGGTAAAATAATCTGGAGGAGAGAATGGCAACCCACTCCAGTATTCTTGCCTGGAGAATTCCACAGACAGGGGAGTCTGGTGGGCTACAGTCCATGGGGTCGCATAGAGTTGGACACAACTGAGTGACTAACACACACACGCACACACACACACACACACACACACCATTCCTCTTCAACCTGAAGAACTTCCTTTGGCATTAATTTTAAAGCAGGTCCAGTGGAAAATAATTCATAGTTTTTCTTCATCAGATAATGTCTTTATATCATCTTCTTTCTTGAAAGGATATTTTTCAATGAATATACAATTCTTTCAACATTTAAACAAAAGAAAAGTAAAAAGGTACTATTGTTGGGGTCCTCCATTGTTTCTGAGGAGAACTCTGTGGTCATCTAAATTATCATGTGTTGTTTACCTCTGGCTGCTTTCCAGATTGTTTTGTTTCAGCAGGTTCATTATGAGTTTTATAACATTTTTAAATTTTATCTTGTTTGGGTTTTACCATGCATCTTGGTTTGTCACCAACTCTGGGAAACTTTCAGTCATTATTTTTCCAAATATTTTTCTTCTATAACAATTCCTTTCTTTTCTTCTTCTATGGTTTCAGTGGCAAAAAAAAAAAAATGTAGTTTTTTTATATTGTAATCTTCTACACTGTTTTTCAGATATGATAATTTCTATTAATCTATCTTTAAACTCATTGACTCTTTCATCTGCTTTCTTCATTCTATTCTTGAGCCCACCCAGTAAATTTTTACCATTTATTAAATTTTTTAGTTCAAATCTTTGTATTTTATTCTTCTTACAAGAACTAAAGTTACTCTTCCTCTGCGTAGAATATCTATTTTTCCATTAATTTCAAAAGTATTTGCATTTTCTGCATAGAGCATTGGTTATAATAGCTGAAAGTTCTTAACTTCAACATCTGATTCAACTTAGAGTTAGCATCTGTTGATATTTTCCTCTTAAAACATGTCCAATTTTCATCATTTTTATATGCAATTTTGCATATAAAATTATCTTATTTCAGGCTGTATCCTGAACATTTTGATTATGTTGTGAGGTTCTGGATCCTACCAAAATCTTCTGGAAAGTGTTGTATATTTATATCATGCACTAAATCCTATTAGATTCAGACCATGAGCTTTGCTTGCCCTCTCACCAGTGATTCCATTATCAGTTAAGTTTTCAAATTTTTCTGTTCCTTTGGGTCTAATCTGCATATGGGTAGCGTAAGGATTAATCTGGGACTTGTACTGTAGCTTATATCACACTTCAGTTCTCAAAGACTTGGTCATGGTACTTTGCATATAGGCTTCACATTCACAGCTTGACAAAGAATTCAGTTCACACAAAGATTTAGGGGATGGCCTCTCTGGTATTTCCCTCACTCTTGTTTCCAACATCCCTTTATTTCTGATTCCTCTAGCCTGAAAATACCAGTGCCTCTCAGCATTTCATAATTCTGTGCTTTGTATAAATTCATGAGACTGGAGCCATCTTCAGGACGCATGTATCAGGAAAATGAGAGAGAGAAAGTAGTGGAATTTCACACACACTCAGACCACAGGGGCCCTTTTCACCCTGTTCCTCTGGCCAACAAGAAAGGTTATCCACTAAGAGTTTTAGGTTTTCTCTGCCAGCACGGCCACCATATAGCAGCAGTGCAGCTCCATGACTGAGACTAGCCTTCAGTTAAATCTAGGAGATAAAAGAATGGGAAAAACAGAGAGAAACTCACCCCTTGTCTTGTTTGGCATCTAGTCCATTTCCATCCACATTCTGCCTTTTATTGTTTTTCAGAGTGCTCAGGTAGTTGTGTTTTATATTCTCACTAGAGTTTTTCATGAAAGAGATCATCCATAATGATTCATAATGAAAGAGATACACCTTTTTGACCAGCACTGGCAACTCACATGTAGCTTTTTTTTAGAAACAAAAATCATAAGCCCTGGCCTGACCCAGAATCTCCATTCTAACAAGATACTCGAGTAATGGGTAAGCACATTAAAACAGGAGCTAGAAGACAGGAATAAGATTTACGAAGTTCTTGGATCCTAAGAAGATTCAAGGAAACTTCCTCATTGAGGGCCAAAAAAATCAATTCCAAGATACAAACACACACACACACACACACACACACACACACACACACACGTATTTTTGAAAAGGATAGATAAGTATCATAATTAAGTGGGAAAATAAAGTAAAAAAAATAAATAAATGATAAACCATATGGGAATAGTAAAGAAAATCATGGATGACAGTTATGGTAACAACAAGGATGGGAACTACATTTAATATCTTAAAATAAAATATAATGAAAAAGACTCTGAAAAGGAATATATGTCTTAGTTATATATGTATATATACAGATATAGATAAAATTGAATCACTTTGCTGCTTTGCTCTACACTAGAGACGCAGCATTGTAAATCAACTGTACTTCAATAAAAAATTTTAAAAAATGGGCAAAAGAGTAAAATCAAATAAAAATTTTAAAAAGAAGAGAGTTATGGTAGAAACACTTGATTAGGTATTTATAAAGCCATAAAATAATTATGAAGAGTATTGGGGAAATCTTAATTAACGATTTTAAATGAAAAAAACAATTCAAAGTTATAGGCATACTATGACTATAACCCTATATATAAAGTATGCCAGGTACCATATTTTAGAAAATAATTAGAAGAGAACAACAAGGATGTCAAGGGAACTGGAAACTAAGAATGACTGCCTAGAAGGGGGAACTCTAAATGAGTCAGGTGATGGACCCCACCTTTGCTTCCCTGATATCCATGTTCCCCTTCCCACCTCATCAGCTTGCTAGCGTTCTTTTGGAGATCTCATCAGTGTACATACAGACATAATTGATTACATGTAGACTTTCTGAACTCCATCAAAAACTCAGGAGATATTATAGTATAAAACCTAAAATCACTTAACTTATACTGAAAAATATAACTCAAAATATTCCCAATATTGGCAACAGTTTGACCAATGCATTCACTCTCTTTGGACAATTTATGTAGGAACCCAAATGATCAAAAGGTGGCTTGTTAAATGTGGGTTTAAAGAGGGCATGATAAACCCACAGGATCAAGTTATGGCATTGGCTCACCTGAATGGAGACAACCATCAGGAAACACTAAGTTCTTCATCATCATAGCAGTATAGTATTTTATCAGCACTACCAGTATGTGTATCTTTAACTCATTTTTTCCATGGCTGGCCAAACACCACTTATTATTATTATCTATATTAGTGCATAAAGCTCTTATTATCCTTAAAGCGATTTAGTTAACTTAAAGCTAGTTAACTTTAACTAGTTAAAGCTAGTCAATTAAAATATTTAAAGTTGGAAAACAGTGAATGCATTACATGTAAATGTCAATATCAAATTCTCATTTATTTAATACATGCTACTGCTAAATCGCTTCAGTCGTGTCCGACTCTGTGTGACCCCATAGCCGGCAGCCCACCAGGCTCCACCATCCCTGGGATTCCCCAGGCAAGAACACTGGAGTGGGTTGCCATTTCCTTCTCCAATGCATGAAAGTGAAAAGTGAAAGTGAAGTCATTCAGTCGTGTCCAACTCTTAGTGACCCCATGGACTGCAGCCTACCGGGCTCCTCCATCCATGGGATTTTCCAGGCAAGAGTATTGGAGTGGGTCGCCAATGCCTTCTGTGTAATATATGCTAACATATATTTATTTGCTAAACTTGTGATAAGACAAAGATATTTTAAGTATGGGTCTACCAATTGACATTCCAAGTGTGGACAATGCCCTGGACAATGCATTGTCTGTGACTTCCAGTTTCAGTTAAAGTAAGTTATTACTTGTAATCTAGGCTGCGCAGAAACCTGTTTTCTTCTTTTTTCTCTATTTTTTTCTAATTGTACTTTTTAGCAATTAACATTTATTTTGAGCCTTTCTAAAGCATTGATTTTACGTTCATGGATTCAGTTCATCAGTTATGAAATATTCAAATGTCATAATCATGTTAATTGAAACTCACATAAAAGATGTGGGAAAATGTAACCAGTAATATAGACACAACTCAATTTTATGTGTACAAGGTATAGGTTACTACAGTGTAGACTATTTTGAATGAACTATCCACACCCTGGGAAGAGAGTTTTGATTAATTCACTAATTAGTGAAGCTCTATTAAGAGATCTTTTATTCTACTTTCAATCAAAATACCATCTAGTCTTGAAAATCCCATCTAATTAGGTCAATTGGTTAGAGGATAGTGTTATTATGACCAAGCTAGACATTAGATCCTCATATGTGTCACTTAGCTTTGTCCCATGTTCCTAGATTAAACCCCTAAAGCCCTCTAGCCATCTGGCAACTGCAGTTGGGTCCACCTATAAGTGTTGTCTCTGCACCCCCTCACCCTGGCACCCCACCAAAAAAAAAAAAAAGGTAACTTAAAAAATATTGGCCAACCTTATCTCAATGACTACTATCTTTATACATAATTATGAGACCCAAATATTGAAATAATATTTTATGAAAACACATAACTTTAAAAAAGGAAGAACTAGCAACAAAAACACTCTTTCTCTGACTGTCAGACAAGCTATTCCTTTGTATCACCAAAATGAAGCTTCCAAGTTCCTGAACTTATATTCCGAGTCTCCTTCACAACCTTCCAGTTTTCTAACAGTGCCAAACACTTGAAAAATCTGTAACTCTGAGAATAACTTGCACAAATGAACACTTGATTAAAATTAGGAAGAGTGGGACATAAGAGTCTCTTGAATAAACCTCAGATAGAAAAGGGAAAATAATCAAAATAAAGATTTTCTCTTCTCAACAGAGAGAGAGGAAAATGATTCCAATTACTGTTAATATCTTAACAGAAGAAGATATACCTGTTATTGTTATTTTCTATATGCTAATTCCCAAAATATTATGCAGGTCTCATTTAAAACGCATATTATAATAAAGTAATTATTTAAAAATAAAATTATAGTATGGTTAGTGCTAATAAATGATATTGCTGTGTATTGTTATTTGTCACTATGCAGTCAAAAAATACTTAAACATACATTAATATAATGTGTATAACGCTCTATTTTAATATGTGCATTCCTCAATCTCCATCCTCCCTGAAAACCATGAAACAGTAAGCCACTTCATATTCTATAAAAAAAACAGATGGAATGAGACAAATGCTCAGGACTGGGGCAATGGGATGACCCAGAGGGATGGGATGGGGAGGGAGGTGGGAGGGGGGTCCAGGAAGGGGAACACATGTAAACCCATGGCTGATTCATGTCAATGTATGGCAGAAACTACTACAATATTGTAAAGTAATTAGCCCCCAACTAAAATAAATAAATTTATTTAAAAAAATAGATGGAATATAATGAACTATTTTAATTAAAAAACAGGAAAATCAAAGTAGTACATAGTAATTAAGCTACCAGTTCAGTTCAGTCACTCAGTCATGTCCGACTCTGCGACCCCATAAACTGTAGCACGCCAGGCATCCCTGTCCAACACCAACTCCCGTAGCTCACCCAAACTCATGTCCATTGAGTCGGTGATGCCATCCAGCCATCTCATCCTCTGTCGTCCCCTTCTCCTCTTGCCCTCAATCCTTCCCAGCATCAGGGTCTTTTCCAATGAGTCAACTCTTTGCATGAGGTGTCCAAAGTATTGGAATTTCAGCTTCCACATCAGTCCTTCCAATGAACACCCAGGACTGATCTCCTTTAGGATGGACTGGCTGGATCTCCTTGCAGTCCAAGGGACTCTCAAGAGTCTTCTCCAACACCACAGTTCAAAAGCATCAATGCCTCAGCACTCAGCTTTCTTCACAGTCCAACTCTCACATCCATACATGACCACTGGAAAAACTATAGCCTTGACTAGACGGACCTTTGTTGGCAATGTCTCTGCTTTTTAATATGCTGTCTAGGTTGGTCATAACTTTCCTTCCAAGGAGTAAGTGTCTTTTAATTTCATGGCTGCAATCACCATCTGCACTGATTTTGGAGCCCCCCAAAATAAAGTCTGACACTGTTTCCACTGTTTCCCCATCCATTTCCCATGAAGTGATGGGACCAGATGCCATGATCTTAGTTTTCTGAATGCTGAGCTTTAAGTCAACTTTTTCACTCTCCTCTTTCACTTTCATCAAGAGGCTTTTTAGCTCCTCTTCACTTTCTGCCATAAGGGTGGTGTCATCTGCATATCTGAGGTTATTGATATTTCTCTCGGCAATCTTGATTCCAGCTTGTGCTTCTTCCAGCCCAGCGTTTCTCATGATATACTCTGCATATAAGTTAAATAAGCAGGATGACAATATACAGCCTTGACTTACTCCTTTTCCTATTTGGAACCAGTCTGCTGTTCCATGTCCAGTTCTAACTGTTGCTTCCTGACCTGCATACAGGTTTCTCAAGAGGCAGGTCAGGTTAGATATATTTGTGTGTATATACACACAAATATATCTAATGTAATCAATAACTATCTCAATTGAGCTGTTAGAAATTATACATTTTACTAAATTATGGATCATCTCACCAAAAACAATTAAAATGGCAACACATTAGGCATTAACAGAATGCCATTTAAATTATTCCCAGCTGCATCTTAAACCACAATTAATCTTAGTCAAATATGCTTTTTAAAAAGTTGTTTTAACTGAGCAAATGTTTTTTGAAAAATTTAGACGGAAAAACTATGTATTATTTTCTCTTGCTGTAGAATTACAAATTGGGTGGCTTAAAGCTTCACAAACATATATTATCTCACAGTTTCTATGGTCCCAAAGTCCAGCATATTTTAATAGGTCTTCTGTCAGTTCTTATAAAGCTAAAATTAAGGTGGGAGACAGCTACATTGCTTCTTGGAAGCCCAACTATGAAAAGCTTCCTTTCGTCACTGCCAGAATTTATTCCTTGTGGTTGTAGGACTTAGGTCCCCATTGTTTCGCTAGCTGTTGGCAAAGCATGCTGTTAGCACCTAACTGCATGGCCCCCTCCATCTCAGCAAAAGAGAATCTCCCTTGCAATGAATCCAACTCAGGTTTTGAAATTCTCTGCCTGCTATTTCTGCTATAAAAACTCTCTGCTTTTAAAAGGTTAATGTGATTAATTTAGACGCACCTAAAAGAGCCCCTTTCTTCAAGTTAACTGTTCCATATAACATAACCATAGGAATCGGAGATCATATGCACACTTTCCACTCACACTCGAAGGTAAGGGGATTAAACACATGCGAGGGTCATTTGGGAGTCATCTCAGAATCCTGCCTATCACAGTACAAAAAGATGAAGAACCACAGTGGCAGAGACAGGTATGTATATTAAATCAAAGAAGTCTGAGGAATAAGCAACTTGGAATAAGATTTAGAATGCTGCCTTAAAGTATAAACTCCATGTTCTAAGCAATATTTGAAACATTACTTTGAAAAGGTCTGTGCTTGAATAAGTATTCTACTAATATATAGAAATCTCCTGTGAGTTTTAGAACAATTTCTCTGGTAAATCTTTGTATCTGTGGATGTAGTAATAAGAGGCCAAAAATTATTTCTCCTCAACTCTAAAAACAGAAGAAAAAAAAAACATTTTATTACAAGATGATTTGATACATATTCCTTTTTCTTTCCAAAATTTTTGTTTTAATTTTTATAGATTTAAATTCTTGCTACATTTTGTCAAATGTTCATAATACATTAAACAAGTTAGAAGTCAAATGTATCATCAGCAAGATGAATGAAATTTTGACACATTCATTCGAAAGAATGCAGACTACAGCTACATACAACAACATGGGTGAATCTCACAACAATAGTCAATAAAAGTACAAGACATAAAAGAGTATTTAGAGTACCATTCTATTGTAGAAATTTTAAAACCAGGAAAAATTAAACTGCGTTGTTTAGGGATGCCTTGTTGGTATGTCATTAAGTTGTGTCCTTTTAAGTGTCTTTAAATTTATTTTCTTACATTTCAAACAATCCTATTTTTAATACTGTATTAGAATTAATAAAGTCTGACATTTGTACAGCATGATTCAATCACACAATATCAAGCTATTGAATTATATTGATTTACTGCTTGACAATTTGATTTCAATATCTGTGTAACATTTATAACTATAATATTTCAAACAAATATTGAGGCAAAAGGAACTATTCAACTTTTATTCTTTATTCATCTGATTTACATTCAGCATAAACTAAGGAGAGATCTCAAGTTCCTACCCATAAAACCTAAATCATAACATCTTTGCTCAAACACTTCTGGTAGCTGGCATTCCCTATAGAAGGAAGGTCAAACTTTGTAACATGGAGGTAGAGGCTTCCCATAATTTTGCCCCCACCCACTTTTCCAACTTCATCTTCCACTGCACCCTGCACTTCAGCTATTCTTGACTGTGTACCACCTCAACTTGCCTTTGATGAAATAAAATCTCACCTCCACTGAAACAATACTGAAAGAGTATAGTTGTTTTATGGATGTCATGGATTTTCATGGCTAAGAAATTATTTTTAATATTGTGTTAAATACAGAGGCACTCCCCTGTAAGAGAGAAGGTGATATTTTAGCTTAAGTATAAGGTCTTAACTAAAATGATTTACTGTGAGGTAATATTAGGCTTCAACAATAGTTTCTGCCTTCAACAATAGCTCAGTCAGTAAATCATCTGCCTGCAATGCAGGAGACCTGGGTTCAACTCCTGGGTTGGGAAGATCCCCTGGAGAAGGAAATGGCAACCCACTCCAGTATTTTTTCCTGGAGAATCCCATGGACAAAGGGGCCTAGCAGGCTATGGTCCAGGGGGTCACAAAGAAACTGATACAACTAAGTGACCAAATACACACACACAATATTATCCTATGGATTAGAGTAACTGTCTCCAAATTGGTATGTGCACACCCCAGGAAATGCATGAGATGACCTACTGAGATAAATAAAAACATTAAAATTTATGTTTGTATACATTTAGTAATAGTTAGTGATGGACAGGGAAGCCTGGCATGCTGCAGTCCATGGGGTCGCAAAGAGGTGGACACAAGTGAGTGACTGAACTGAACTAATGGTCCTATATATTTACATTTTTGAATGTGCACTATGTATTAAGTATTGATACAGAACTATATGTAATTTATAAAAATACACATGTTGGGGGAATATTCAATTTGTTTTAATCACTAGAATGCATTATTTTAAAAGTTTGAAAACCAAAGCAAGGACTCTGGAATCCAACTGAAATAGTTTCTTGTCCCAACTCTAACACTTAGGAGCTGTGTGACTTTAGAAAGTTATCTTAATTTAAACTACAATTTTATCAAGTATGTAATGAAAAATGTTCATCTGATAGGATTACTGTGAATGTTAAAGGGGACATTTTGTTTAAAGTTATTATCTCAATCCTTAACAAATATATATTAATAAGTTGATAAATGCAAGGCATTTTTATTAATTGTGTTACATTCAAAACTTTCTATTGCCTAAAGAAGCAATGTGCTCATTAAAGAACTCTAGATGAAAAGCAATGTCACCAGTTTCACAGCCTTAAAAAAAAAGCCCATCTTTTCCTGCTTCTGATGGGACGGCAAATGGTATAACTGCTAAGGAAAACAGTATGGAAGTTCCTCAAAAAAATTAAGAATAGAACTACCATGTGATCCAGCAATCCCACTTGTGGTTATACATCCAAAAGAATTGAAAGCAGAGTTTTGAAGGGACACCCTTCACAGCAGCACTATTTCTATCAGCCAAAAGTGAAAGTGAAAGTTGATCAGTCGTGTTGACTCTTTGCCAACCCGTGGACTATACAGTCCAAATTCTCTAGGCCAAAATACTAGAGTGGGTAGCCTTTCCCTTTTCCAGGGGATCTCCTCAACCCAGTGATCGAACCCAGGTCTCCCGCATTGCAGGCAGATTCTTTCCCAGCTGAGCCACAAGGGAAGCCCAAGAATACTGGAGTGGACAGATTATCCCTTCTCCAGGGGATCTTCCCAACCCAGGAATTGAACCGGGGTCTCCTGCTTTGCAGGTGGATTCTTTACCAACTGAGATATCAGGGAAGCCCAAAGGTAGAAGCAATTCAAATGCTCATCGACAGATGAATAAACAAAATATGGTAAATACATAAAATAGCATATTATTCCACCATTAAAAGTAAGAAAATCCTGTGACACAATTTAACATGGATGAATTTTGAGGGTATTATGTTAAGTGAGATAATCAATCACAAAAAGACAAACACTGTGTAATTCCAATTATACTGTGGGGGGTGGGGGTCTTCCCCAATGGCTCAGAGGTAAAGAATCTGCCTGCAATGCAGAAGTTCAGTTCAGTTGCTCAGTCATGTCCGACTCTTTGTGACCCCATAGACTGCAGCACGCCAGGCCTCCCTGTCCATCACCTACTCTGGAGTTTACTCAAGCTCATGCCCATTGAGTCAGCAATGCAGAAGGTTCCAGTTTAATCCCTAGGTTGGGAAGATCCCCTGGAGAAGGAAGTGGCAACTCACTCCTGGGAGAACCCATCGACAGGAGTCTGGCAGGCTACAGTCCATGGGGTAGCAAAGAGTCAGACACGACAGGGCAAGCATGAATGCAATTATATGAGGTATCAAAAGTAGTCAGATTTACAGAATCAGAAAACAGAACGGTGGTTTCCAGGGGCTAGAGGGAAGGGAAAAGAGGGAGTTCTTTATTAGTTACAGAGTTTCAGTTTTGCAAGATGAAAACATTCTAGAGATCTGTTGTACAACAAAGTATATATGCTTAATACTATTGTACCACACACTTACATATGTTTAAGATGGAAAAGTATATCTTATGTTTTTTTAACCACAATTTAAATAAAATTTAAAAAATAGTCCGCAAATCTGGTTATAACTAGTTGGTGTGTGGTGTTTAAATAAGATTCCATTGTGTGATGGGGCTGGGAAATGATCTTCATTTATCCCATTAATTACTGCCAAAGATATATTACACATGATGCCCTCCCTTCTGTCAAAACAACTTTTGCAAAAAAAAAAAAAAAAAAAATTATCAAGCAATAGACACACCTCATGGTATGGTGTCGTAAGAATATGGTCAGTCGGTTCAAGAGATATTAAGTTGATAGAATCAACAATATTCTATCAAGTATTGACCATAAGGAGAGAAGAAAGGGGGGAAAACCAATCATATCACACAGACTTTTGGCTTGGAAAGGTGAGCATATTGTATTGCCACCCATGGAGAAAGAAAAATTTTAAAGAAAAAAAACTTTTTTTTGAAGAGGTTAGCTTAGAGGATCTAGTATGGGTAATGGAGAGAAGAAAAAATTTTGAATTTGTTTAATTTTAAGTGCTTTGGAATATCTTGATGGAAAATATCTAGTGGAAAACCTAAAGCACAGATCTGAACTCCAGCAGAAGCATATTAAGTCCTCAAAACAGACACACAACTGAAGCCATGGATGGGGGTACCACTAGTCAAGAGAAAGAGAGAGTGAGAAAAGGAATTCAAAATGTATCTTAGTCAAATTATTTAATTTTAAGGATACCTAAGTAAATAAATCCATGAAATTTGTAAAAAAGTTTGCCATCGAATTTTAATAGCGCTAATACAATTATCTACAATGTTCTGGTGGAAAGAGTGAAAACAAAGTTATTATACCTAGCTAAGTTGTCCTTTAGGTACAAAGGAAAAGGACAAATATTTTTCAATTGCATATAAACCCCAAAGAATAGAAAATAGGAGCCCTTCTTTAGGGGAAAAAATGATGATCAGGAATTACAACTAATCAACTGATGGATCAAGTCAGATAATTTACAGGTAAAGAAAACCAGGTAAAAGAATGGATGATATGCATTTAAACATAACAAAGGGACAATAATTGTAAGAAGCAAATTACATACTATAACATAAAGAACCTTGACAATAAAAGCAATGATATAATTTATATAATACAACAAAATATATAACAATTATAATAGAATAAATGTAATGTATTATAAACAGGACTATCAGTAACAAGAAGGTGAGAAATGAAAAAAGATTTGTTCCTTATCTACCACTGGAGAAAGTCAATTATATGGTATAAAACTGAAATTGTATTTGAAAAAATAAATATAATTCACTGTTGATATTTTTCTTAATCTTTTCTGTCAATTTTAGGAATAAACACTTCTATGAATAAGCCTTAATCTATTAGAAAATTTTTGAATTTTATGTATTTTTGTGACATTTTGGTAATATTATATTTTATTCTTCTTAAATTGGCATATAATTATCATCCCAGTTTTAGAAAATCACTTCTGCTTCTCCGTGTACAGTAAGACTATTGACCATTATCTCTAATCTTCTTTTGGGATACTTGTTTAGATGGATGTCTGTAATGATACTCATAATCAGTTAATGGTTATATCTAGGCAAGAGACTTAGCATGAATTTTTGGCAATTTTTTCCTTTTCACTTAGACTTTTGAGTAATGAGAATGTATCACTTTTAAGAAAACAAAGTCATTTTTACTTCTAAAAACGGAGTAAGAAAACAGATGCAATATAATACATTAGTGCATATATGTGTCTTGTATTTTAACTCCTTATTACACTGTGATTTTGAGTTCATAACACATAATTAAAATTATATCATGGTGTTCTTGCCTTGTTAATGCTTAGATTAGCTTCCATTTTTGTAGCATCTATTATGTGTCAAGCATATGCTGTATATACTATATACTTATGAAGTATGATTATTAATTCTCATCCAAAACTAAAACTAGGCAAAGTTTTGGATGCAAATTAGGAAATCCTCAAAGAGAAATTCTCAGAGAGAAACAAAGTGGAAATTGTCTTTAAATAAGAAACTTTCTAACTCACAACTCCAGTAAATGTCAAATCCAGGATTTAAATCTTGCTCTAAAATCCATACCCTGCCCACTATACCAAGTTTCCTACCATCCATGCTGTCCATGAAGTTTATATTGCTATCCTAGGACTATGAAAATGAGCATAAGCTAAAACACATCGGATTCACTTTCATCTTTCCTAGTTAGATATAAAAAATCTTAGCAAATACAATAGCTATTAGTGAGAGGTCTTTATGATCTTGACATGGAGATTGAAACTTTTGGAAATTCTGCTGCCACTTGCCTGTTTCCTTCCTCATCTTTCCTCTATCCTATACAGAAAGTCCAGAGTTAAAATCTTGACAAGTAGAATCACAGAATTGTTGCTCAGAAAGTGTCTAGAGGGAATGCATATGAGTGTTGGGTCTTATCCCTCACCTTCACCATAGTCACTAGTAACACAACTAAGAAGAACTAACAGAAAAGTTAAGGACTGGTATCTTTGGAAACAAATGTGGGATAGTGCTCATATGGGCTACCCAGGTTACTCAGTGGGAAAGAATGTGCCTGTAATACAGGGCATGTGGATTTGATTCCTGGGTCAGGACGATTCCCTGGAGAAGGAAATGACAACCCACTCCAGTACTCTTGTCTGGAAAATCCCAAGGACAGAGGAGCCTGGCGGGCTGCAGTCCATGGGGTCACAAAGAGTCAGACACGAATCCGTGACTGAACAACTAGTCCTCATGTACTAAGAGGGTCTGATTTCCTTCCGGGGGTGTTAACTCGACAAGCCCTTTGTCTCTTAATCCTCATGGCCAACTGGCCTCTAGTGAAAGGAAAGGAAAGGAAAGTGAAGTCGCTCAGTCATGTCCGACTCTTTGTGACCCCTGGACTGTAGCCTCCCAGGCTCCTCCATCTATGGAATTTTCCAAGCAAGAGTACTGGAGTGGCTTGCCATTTCCTTCTCCAGGGGATCTTCCCAACCCAGGGATCGAACCCAGGTCTCCCGCATAGCAGGCAAATGCTTTACCGTCTGAGCCACCAGGGAACCCTGGCCTCTAGTAAAGGCACCCACTATTCCCTGAGAATCTAAAGGAGGTGCTGTGCTAGGGACTTGGACTCGCCATGGATGACTGATTCCTCCCAACAACTCTTAAGTGCCACTGAAGTCAGCTTATAAACCACAATGCTGAGACTCATACTTGGGATCTCCTTAACCCCCACAAAGATCTATAGTATAGTGTGTCCCAAAATATTTACATGAAGGGGGAAAATGCATCAGTCATCAATAGCAATTCCCACTGTGCAAGTATTAAGAGATAAGCAAAATTTGGTTGCCTCAGGGACTACTGTTTTGATTAGTCTCTGTCAGAGATACAAATTATCATTATGTATAGCTGGCATATCCCTCAGCTTTGTTTTCTAGCATTTCTATAGCAAATTACAGATCAAGGCCCAATACATATGATGTGAGCCTCAGTCACGGACTTAGGCCAAGTGGAAATGTACACAGACTCCTTATGTATTATTTTCTTCACTCTGATGTGGTATTAAAAAAAATAACCAAAACTACAATCAGAGAACTTAAAAACAGTAACTGCTTATGAACCAGTCCATGAATATTCATTCTAATCACTGTACAATAATCAATTAGTAGTATACACAGTGAGAAAATATGAAATCTGAGGCTACAGATTGAGAACTGAATAAATTATCATTTTTAAGTGACATAACTAGAGATACTGTATTTTCTTTTCTGGATAAAAAATTCATTTTATGTTTCCTCATGGAATAAATAAAGAGAAAAAATACATGTACATGGTTAAAAAAAGGGGGGTGGGGCGAAATGTGTTCCTACAAATACAGGGAAAGAAAAGCATTGCTCACATTATTTGATTTTATAATTTGGATATTCATTACCTTGTTTGGTTAAGACTGAAAGACAAATAGAAATGTGAGTTTACTGAATTTCCTAACGACTTATAGAATGCAGTACACTTAAAAAATAAACAATAATGCATGAATAATATTATTAATGAAATGTAATGAAATTTCTGATTCTTTTCTAAGTTTACATTTCCTAATATGAAGTGGCAAAATGTGGTTACATTTTTAAGTGTGATGTTTTAACTAATTGTTGCCAGAAAACAAATTGTCAATCAGAATGTAAAGCTTCTGAAAACAAACTAAGCTACAACTATCAGAGATGTAAAACAGAGTAACCATAGTGAGGCTAATTTTAAATGGTCACTGATTAAACATTGCTTCTGAATCAATGTCAAGCATTTCCTGTATCTTTTTTAGAACTGTTTGAAGTTATCCATACTCTCATACTCCATAATCTCATACTCCTAAATTTCTGACACCTTTAAGGAAAGAACATAGAAAATAACAGTGGTAGTATGGAAAAGAACTTAGATCCCATGCTCAGCAAAGCACATATGTGTGTGTATACGCGCACATGTACGCGCACACACACAGTCCCATTCCAGACCTAAAATGGCTGAGTCGCAGGATGTTGTTGCTTGGTGACCAAACAGTATCTGCTCAGGCACACAGTAATCTAAAGAGTGACAGATATGCCCCTCAGTTTTAGGCATGGCCAGTACAAATAGTAAAGGGCATGTTTATCTTCTCCAATATTCTACATTTTTAAGTCAGTTGTCACTTGCTTGACTTTATCATCAGTTACCTTGAGGCTTCGGGGGAGAGTATTTGCGAAGCTATAAATACATCTGCTCTTTTGGAAAAACAAGAAGTAGGACCAAGCTTCTTTTAGAATGAAAGATAGTCCTGTTTCAATTAAGCCTGCATGGTGTGTCTGCTCTGTTCTAGTCCGACCTCCCAGTTGCTATCAGTCTCCCTTTCTTTCATTAAACACAAGGAGTTAATTAGCCCCAGCCTGTCCTCTCCCCTTCTCTCTTTCCCTTTTCGTAGTAGTAATGATGCCTAATTACCAGCAGCAGTGGGTAACTGCAACACCAGGAATGAATCGCTCTCAGTGACAGCAAAGTCAGCCATGAACCTTCAAACCTCAGAATCCTAGAATGATTCTCAGTCTACTTGAAAATACCATTCAAATATAGTACTCTCTTTCAACCAATAAATGCTTTTGGATGCAAAAAAAAAAAAAAAAATCAGTTGTTTTTTCTTTTTGTCTCTCTGATGACTGCACCCCTGCTATCATAAAGAAAAACCATCATAGGTTTAAGGAAGAAATACCGAGATGTGAGGAAACACATGATAAAAGGGATCTTTCATTTATTTTTTAAGTCAATGAAATGATGATTGGCTGTCTCTCAGAGAAGGAGGAGCCTATAATTCTATGTCAGGAGCAGCATAAAAATTTCATAAAGAGCAATAGGAAAGTTCATGAATTAAAAACCTCTTCAAAATTTCAAAACAGGTGTGAACGAAAACCAGAGCTCTTAAATATTACACAGGAAACCATCATGCAAGAACATCACCTGAAGGATTACATTTTCTCCCTTAACTATATGGAATCTTTACTGAAAAGAGAAACACGTGTTACTTTATTATTAATCCTGGAGTTGTTAATCTATATTAGATATCTTAGCAGCAATTCCTTAACAACTCTGCATTAATTTTTCAATGAAAATGTGGTACCCAAGAATGTGAATGCTGGCTTGAATTACTGGCATCCATGTTTATCTCAGTGCCTCTATGACCATTACAGAATTTATATTAGAATTTTTATTTAACCTTTTAAAAAAGAACACCTGTATATACATACAGTAGATGTAACCAAATCCATTTGAGTATAAACTCATTGGAGAAATACACAAGTGAAGCAATCTGACACATAAACAGAGGTACCTAAGTAAAACATTTTAAGAAATGAAAAACAAACTCCCAGCTAGCAATTTACAAAATAAAATACACACAATCTTATTAAGCAATATTCAGATAAATATATCTTAAATCATTATTTTATTCATCAATTAGTTCAGTACCACCCAAAGGAAAATACATTATGTTGTGAATTCTGATTTACTTTGTCTAACTAAGTTATTTTTAAAAATCAGGTTCTTAATGTTACTCCCAATATAAATGAATCAAAGCCCCTCATTCTCTATGACAGACTTCTGGCTCATCCAGATGTAGATAAACCTAAGTTCATCCATGCCCATCTAGTGCTCATTATTAATAAAGCAATCTCACTATTGTCTTTAGCAATGCCACATGTTAAAGGCGAAGTCTGCGTTTATAGATCACCCTCCTAGAAACCTTTCAACAATGATGCATATTAAAAAAAAAAAAAGCATAACTTTTGTGTGTTTCCGTTTCACCTTGATTCCCATGTCCATTTTTCCATATAAATTTCAAGAGATATACTTCCTTCAAACAACTACCCCTAATTAATCTCAAGAAACTATAAACTGCTTTCCAAAAAGAGTCCTCCATATAATCCTTTGAAAAACCTTTCATGCACGTATTTCCAATTTAATATACCTCCGTTTGAGATAGAAGAGTAGCTTTCAAGGCATCTCCTCTCTAGCATCCTCCAGGAATACTGCACGGGAAACAGTTGCCAGTGAGAGATGGAGGAAAAGGAGCAAATGCTCAAGAAACCCCAAAGCGAGGCAAAAATGTACCGAATGCCAGATAACCCTCCCCCACCCCTACTCCGGACGACTACCCACCTAGCATGATGAAGAAAGAGGTCTTATGGATCTGATCTGCAATCCTACTTGCAGCCCACAGTTCCCATCTCCTGAAAACGGAAATTGACGCTGCCGCCGCTCCCCGACCTCACAGGCTTCTGCCTGGGGAGGCTGAGATACACTGAGCTACACTGAGCTCTCAGCGCCAGCACTTGGGCTTGCAGTTTTGCGGCCGTGAGACTAGAGCCATCCCAGAATAAGGAACAAATAACGTACACCACTTGATTGCGCCCAGACCCATCACTCTTTGTTGTTCATCATGTAGCTGCGGCTTTATTTGTGAAAGCGGCAAGTGAGGAAGGAAGGGGGTGGGGTGGGCAGGAGGAGGCATCTCCAGGTCCCTATCTTCCATCTAAATCTTCAGGGCAAGATCTCTGGGAGTGATTAAGGCGATCGGACAGCCAGGTGTCTCCCAGGCGGCGGTCTAACTAACAATAAAACCTGATAGTGTCCGGGGGAGGGGGAACCCCGCATCCACGACCAGCGCCACGTTCGGGCTTTGTGCCAATAAAAAGACACCGTAGACTATCGATCAGAATCGTCTATTATCAGAGCGTGCGGCTGGGGTTTCAGCGTGGCCTTTATGCGCGGTGGCGAAGGCGGGACACGCGCCGGGCGCCCAGCGAAGGACGTGGGACAATGGCCCAGACCGAGGACGCGAGATGCCGCCCGACCCGGGGATGAGAGCTCCGGAGACGAGGAGGGCTGCGCGCTCCAGAGATGCGCTGCTGCTTTAAAATACAGGACCACAAAGACTCCACTTTGGGGGAAACGCGCCTGGCTCACACGAGTGGGGACGACTTGGGGAGGGGGGTTGAGAAGGGTGGGGGCAAACGAGCCAACGGTGGCTCACGGCTCCCCCGTTTCTCCCCCCACCCCCCACCTCCCCGCCGGGCTGCTCCGGCAGACAAATAACAGAAGCAGGCGAGTCACTCACCGTGGTCTTGACCGGCACGTAGAGCACTTGCTTGGCGCCGCCGCCGCCCCCGCGGACCTCGTCCGGCTGGCCCAGCTGGAAACCCTTCGATTTGACCCAGAATTTAAATTTGGCGTTGTCCGTGGAGCTCGACTCGCAGCCGTTGAGGAGCTGGACGATTCGCTCGTATTTTTTACGGGTCACCGTCTTGGTCTTGCCCGAGTCCCCGTAAGTCCTGAGGCACCAGTCCTGGAACTGGCTGTACACGTCGCGCTCGCTCTCCATGTTCCGCGCGTCCGGCCGCTGGCCGGAGGCTCCCAACGCACTTCGCACCTGTTCACCCCCGGCTCATGAAAAATGCAGCCCCCCGCCACGATGTAGGGGACGCGAGGTCCCGGCCGCCGCCAGAGCCTGCCTCGGGTCGGGGGGAAGGGGTGGAGAGATGGGGCGAGGGGGAGGATGGTCCGGCTGGGCACCAGCGATCAATGCCCTGTGCTACCAAGTCTCTGGTTTCATTCGTAATTGCGACGGATGTCTCCGGACGCTGTTCTCTTCCTCTTAGTGATGGGTCTTTAATATTGTGGGAGTAGGACCATCCTCTGGCCCCGGGGAGCTGGGTTTTGAATAATTAAAATCCCATTTCTTGGTTTATTAAAAATCCCAATATTGACTTGGGGTGGTCCCTCGACGCCTCGCCCGGGGCTGCGTCCGGGGCAGGCAGGTGGAGCGCAGCGCCGCCTCCCAGCGCGCGCGCGCCCCCGAAGCTTCCCGGCCTCCGGCCCCACCACCGTCCAGGAGCGAGGGCTGCGCCTCTCTCGAAAGCAGCTGCCCGGCCGGGAGCCTAATAGCCCGAAGGGCACCCGGGTGCCCGGGCTCTCCTTCCTCCAGGGTCCCGTTCCGCTTCGGCCTTCCCTGTGTGGGGCGTTCAGGGACTAGAAAGAGAGAAAGTTCTTACCTGTCATGTTGTTAAGCCCATCAAATCCTGCTACACAGGAAATTTCTTAAGGTATTTTTAAATCGGCTTAAAATGTCATTTCTTCAGATGCATTTAGGCTAAATTCCAGTCCCGTAGGTAGGTTCCGGGAGTTAAGTCCCAGAATTAGCAAAGCATCCACGGAGATTTGGCCGGAGTTCTCTAGGATAGCCTGTGGTACCCTGAACAGATATCCGCTCCAGGGGGAAGTGGGTAAACGAAGGCAGGCCGCTGGCGGCGGGTCTCCCCGATAACGATGGGGCCCCCAGACAGGACTCTTCTGGTCTCGAATGAACTGGGTACAAGACATAGAAGTTTATGATATAGATGCTTCCAACCCTCTGCATGAAATTAGAATATAGCGAGCAATCATTTTCCCCTTGCTTGGTTACAGTTTGCAGTTCACACGGGAGGTTTCGGATGTCTATTTTCCCCCTGCCACGTCATGGACAACCCCTCCTCTGCTCAGAGTAGCCAAATATGAGTTCCTCCGGACGATTTCTCAAGCAAATGAGATCAGCGGTTCCTCCATTCAGGATTTCCATCCGTTTGTTACAGAGCTGGAAATAGGGGAGTTCCCATCCTCCTCGCGCTGAGATCGCGGCCGCTCCTCTTTATTCTACTCTCTGCGGAGGCCCGCGCCCGTCCCGGGAGGCGGCTCTGCCAGCAAGGCGGCCCGACCAGTGCCCGGCGCCGGGTCCACGTCCTAGCCCACCTTCGCCCCCTCGTCGGCGTCTCCAAGACGAAAGCCCCAACTGGGAGGAACGCGGGGTGTTTGTCCCCACTGCGCCGCGGCTGGTCCCGGCACTTGCAGAACGGTCAGTGGCTCCTGCTCCGCCAGGCTGAGTGTGCGCGTGTGTGTGAGCCGGGGAGCGAGGGTGTGCAGGGGTGCGCTGTGTGTGCGCGCGTCTCCGGGAAGGTCTCGCGGCGGCGGCTGGAGCCGGGACTGACAGCCCGGGCGGAGCGCGAGCAGCTCCACACACTAAACCTCTCGCCTCTCCCTTCACCCCCCACCCCTCCCACTCCCCTCTTCTCCCGCCCCCCCGTTCCCCGGGCCCTTCCAAGCTCTCTGATTGGCCAGTGGGACAAAAGTTTCTGTGGAGACGGCTGGGCGCTGACGTCACGGGCAGAATTGTCCCATTTAGGGATCCCGGGGGCAGTGCGCATGTTGCAGGCTGCAGGTTAGAGGCGGGAGGAGGTAGCAGCGGGCCTGGCGGCAGCCAGGTGGCGGAAAGGAGCACTCAGCATCCAGGTGGGGGGACGACTCCAGCAGGGTTTCCATGGAGATTCCTCTGGGTCTAGCCTAAAAACAGCAAATCAGCTGACACCATTAGCTCAGGACCTAATTACTGCTTATTGGAGCAACAAATGAGGGAGAGGGCCAGCTGCAAAGGAAGAGTTTTCATCCACCACCCGCCCCCCTTCCCTGTCTCCTCCTCTCTCCCTTCTCTGGACGGCTCTAGAGTCCCGGGTGAATTCCCATTAACTTGCAAGATGCCTGCAACAACAGCTCCCCTTCTCTGGAGGCTACCTGACTGCTTTTATTCTTTTTATTCCCTTCTTTTGAATCGAAAAATAATGCTAACATGTATCAGTGGTCCTGAGTCCTTGAATTTGTTTGCCCAATAAATATTAGCCCAGTAGAGCTCAGAGGAGCCACAGGCCAGTAGAAGTCACACGTGGATTTAATATCAGGGGAGGATCACTTTCAGTTTATTGAACTGGGAACTTATCTTTAGGCTTTTCACATTTTAAAAAATATTTCCAATATCTGAAGTACATAATATTTGGGATGAACAGTTGGACAGAGAATATTTTCAGTCACCCTTCTAAATGGGGTATAACTCACAAGAACAATTCTCTTTAAAGTTGCCCTAGGGAGATCAGAGACAAGAGGATGATTCCAAGTGGAGAGATGTAGGTTTTCTGGTATATTGGTCATAGGTTTCCTAGGAGATTCTGGAAGTATAGTTGGTCATAGAGTGGTCATTCATTCAAGATTAAGCTGGTTCTATAGAGTTTACTTTCACTTATGGATATAGCTTAATTCACAATTTCAGAATTCTTTTTGGTAGCTCTTTCATTTGAAAAGACATCCCAACTCCTCTAAGCCTCATTCAAGTACTTTCAGAACCAGAAAGACTTCCTTCTTTGACTTACTCAAGTCATCTGCCTCTAAACTCCTCTGGATAGTGTCTTTCAAACATTTTTTTTTAAACTTGTCTCATAGTAAGACATACATTTTACTTCGGCATCGAGTGCATATATACATCTCTCCTCCAAAAACTTTATGAAGTATTTTTTATTACATGTAAGACATACTATTTGCCATTTTTCTATTTTTTAAATTTGGTAAAGAATTTTCCTAACTCAAAATATTTATTTTATGATCCAGCAGAGGATGACTGGCACCTATAGTTTGGAAGTGTTTTAGATCATAAGAACTTGCGCTGCTCTTGTACTATATGAATAGAGGAGCCTGGTGGGCTACAGTCCCTGGGGTTGCAAAAGAGTGGAACTCGGCTTAGCAAATAACAACAAATATCCCACTGTACAAATTGAATCTTTATTGGAAGACTCTAGAGAGTTCTTATGTTCTTGTTTTCCAAGTAACTCCAGAACAATGAATATGTGTGCATGCTCAGTTGCTCAGTTGTGTCTGACTCTTTGTGACCCCATGGACTGTAGCTGTCCGAGCTCCTCTGTCCATGGGATAACCCAGGCAAGAATGTTGGAGTGGGTTGCAACTTCCTCCTCCAGGAGATTTTCCTAATCCAGGTATCGAACCTGTGTCTCCTGCGTCTCCTGCATTGGCAGGCAGATTCTTTACTACTGAATTGGTGGCACTAGTGGTAAAAACCCACCCGCCAAAGCAGAAGACATAAGAGATGTGAGTTCGATCCCTGGGTTGGGAAGATCCCCTGGAGGAGGGCATGGCAACCAATTCCAGTATTCTTGCCAGGAGAATATCATGGACAGAGGAGCCTGGAGGACTACAGTCCATAAGGTTGCAAAGAGTAAAACACAACTGAAGTGACTTAGCTTCAGTCACCTGAGAAGCCCCAATGCACACAGTAAGTGCTTAATAAATATATGCTGAGCTAGTTAATAAAGTAAGGAAAATGAGAAGAGAAGGAAAGAAGAAGTCAGCAGGCATAATCCTTGGCCATTCCTGTTATCTTTTGATGGAGGTTGTTTGGATAAAGTTTTGCCCCAGTTAAGGAAATCACAGGGCCTGACCACATACACATGTTCATTCTATTTATCATTATACTTAATACTCCATCATATGGAAATTACAAATTTGAGACATATTCACAGAACACAAACAAATATGTATAACCCCTAGTTACATTAACTAGATTTGGTACATAAGCAAAAGAAAAAAAAAAACTTACAAAATTGAAAGATATCATATAAGGCATTATTTTTAGAAGGAAGAGGTAAACAATAGAGTATTCACACTAGACCAAAGGAATTGAGAGTCCTAGGACTTTGAGGGCCACACTTCTCAAAGCTCTGTAGATTCTCTGGTCTCCAGTGTGCTCTGCTCTGTATCTGGAACTCATTATTAACCAGCAGGCTCAATCAACATCTTTTACCATATCTTTTCTACCTAAGAGCACAAACACTTGAAAAATCTAAAATCTGCTTCAGTAACTCACTCTGGATACATTTCTCTCCTCTACTTTTAACTTCTCCAGAAGTTCTTTCCAGTTCCTTCAGCTAAATTATTCATTGAACAGGCTGCTTGGAGTTTAACTGGCATTCCCCCCAAGACACTTTCTTCAGAATTGCTTCTGTGCAGAACATCTCTCTCCAAAGAGTGACTCTTCACCCCCGTATCTGAACACCAATCCCTCAGCCCTGGCCTAGATTTCTGCATGCTATTTATAGGGAGAGGAAGTTAGAAAGTGTTGTATCAGAAAATTATATTTTAATGAAGGATAATGCAAATTTTGAAACATAAATCAACATTATGAAAGTAAAATTTCTGTCAACATCAGTCAGTTTGTATATCATTTAAAAAAAATCTGGAAAATCTTGCATTTTAATATCCATCACAAATAGTTACGCAGGACTACTTATTCATCGGCAAAATGTTATAGTGCAAACAGCTAGTCTATAATCATAAAATAAGGATTCAAAGACTAAACAATCCTTCCTTCATCCATCTATATAATTATATTTTCATTCAACAAACACTTACTGGTGCTGATCTCTCTGGCTTCCCTGGTGGCTCAGATGGTAAAGAATCCACCTACAAGGCGGGAGATCTGGTTTGATCCCTGAGCTGGGAAGATCCCCTGGAGAAGGGAATGGCTACCCACTCCAGTATTCTGGCCTTGAGAATTCCATTGATAGAGGAGCCTGGCAGGCTATAGTCCATAGGCTCGCAAAGAGTAGGACAAGACTGAGTGACTTTCATAATCTCTCTGGTAGGCTCTAAGGTTACGGTAGTCCACAAGACTGGTGCATATATATTGCCTTCATCAAATGGAACTTAAAATTTTCTAAGGAAGACAGATAATAAGCAAAGAAATAAAAAATTAGCACTTGAGTACTAATTAGTGAGTGCTAGAAGAGGCAGTGGGGGAGAATGGGACCATGATAGAAAACAATGGCACAGTAGAGGGAATTGGAGACTCAGGGAAGATGACTCTGAGTAGGTAACATTTATCATGACACCTGAAGGATGCAAAGAAGTCAATCAAATCAACGGCTAAGAAGGGGAACGATAGAGCACAAAGGCAAGAGTTCTTGGCATGTTTAAGGATTAGAAAGAAGACCAATGTGAGACTTCCCTGGTAGCCCAGTGGATAAGAATCTAACTTCTAACACAGGGGACAAGAGTTCGGTCCCTGGTCAAGGAACTAAGATCCCACATACCGTAGGGCAACTAAACTGGTGTGCTGCAACTAGAGAAGTCCATGCTGGCATGCCACAATAAAGACCTGCTGCTGCTGCTGCTGCTAAGTTGCTTCAGTCGTGTCTGACTCTGTGAGACCCCATAGACGGCAGCCCACCAAGCTCCGCCGTCCCTGGGATTCTCCAGGCAAGAATACTGGAGTGAGTTGCCATTTCCTTCTCCAGTGCATGAAAGGGAAAAGTGAAAGTGAAGTCGCTCAGTCGTGTCCGACTCTTAGCGACCCCATGGACTGCAGTCCACCAGGCTCCTCTGTCCATGGGATTTTCTAGGCAAGAGTGCTAGAGTGGGGTGCCATTGCCTTCTCCCAATAAAGACCTAGTGCAGCCAAAAAAAAAAAAAAAAAAACAAAACAGACCAGTGTAACAGAAGCTTGTTGAGCTTGAAATAGAGAAGTAGGCTATGACACCTCAGTTGTCTTCTGCTGCCATATCCTGTAGGGCACTGCTCACCATGATGAAGAGTTTGCGATTCATTATTGGTCCAGTGGGAAATCAATCAAGTATATTCAAAGCAGGAGAATTATATGTCATAAGATGCATTTTTAGAAGTTTCACTGGCCACTTTGAAAGGATTAGGAGGAGGCACACATGGAAGCAAGATTAGTAAAGAAGCTTACAGTAGTTGTAGTAGTTTAGGTGAAGTATTATGGGGATGGATTAGAAAGGTAATGGTCACAGTCGATGGAGAGAAGTGATGATTGAAGGTATGTTTTAAAGATAGCAGAAGGCTTGCTGATGCAGTGCATGTGGCAAGTGAGAGAAAAGATTGAGTCAAGGATGACCAGATGGCTTCTGGCTTTAGTAGTATGGCTAGTGAGGCCATTGACTTAGAGAGGGGAGTTTGAGGGAGGAACAGATTGGGAGTTGGAGGCTGAGGTAGGAGCAGAAGTAGGTTGGGGTGGAGAGGCAGGAAGAAAAATTTAATTTCAGAAAAGTTAAATTTGAAATATGGAAAGAATGGTTCATATAGGAATTTGAATATAGAAGCTTGAACGACAGAGAAAAGTCTGGGCAGAAGATATACATACAGAAAATGTAAAGCCAAGGGAATGAATGACATCACCTCTATCCACATTCCTCTGTCCCCATGCCCCCAGCCTGCAAAGCGAAATCCTGTATGTTTTGATACTGATTTTGTATACACTGATACCCTAGGACTGAAATGGAATGGGGTGTACTGTACAGCACAAGTTAGCTCCTTTTGATATAACAGTGATGATGGGAAAGTCTGAGAGAAATAGCCAAGCCATTTGAATCAATCCTTGGCTGGACCTAAATTCCTAGTAAGTTCCAAAATTTACCTGGCCTTAAAATAATTTATATCTTAAAAAGGAAAGACACATACTGTATGACATCACTTATATGTACAATCTAAAAAATACAGCACACTAATGAATAAAACAAAAAAGTAGACTCACAGATATAGAGTACAAACTAGTGGTTGCCAGGGGGAACAGAGAGAGGAGAAGCAATATAGGAATAGGGGCAAAAAACATTATTGTAGGATTATATGAACTCATTTGTGTGAAACTTCTGAAAGCTGTAAAGCACTAAAGAATTTGAAGAATATTTCATTCAATAAAAATTGAATTAAATTGTTTAAAAAGTAAAAAATAAAATTTGACTTCAAAATAAATAAATCAAAATTTAAAAGAAAGACTGAAAATTTTGGTTTGACCTATTCTAGATTAGATAAGAATCTGGAGGGATGCTGAAACAGGAATCTATACCTTGAAGATGACCTATGAGAAAATTGGCCATTGAAGAGATGGAATAGAGACTTTGTCTACTGAGTTGAGTTAGTAAGAGAATCCAACCCCTTTAGCTGCACCAGACAATATGATAGAGGGCCCTTGGCACTTTGAAACCCAGAAGTTCTAAACATCATTATGCATTCAGATGTTTAATCATCTATTAATAACTCTTCCAAGGAAAAGGAACTTGTAAAGGAAGCAAGTAGCCAACTCTATCAGCAATTTGATCATCATACATCATGGTAACTTTTCAAAATGAAACAATAAACTAAGTGAAAGCAGGGATGTATTTCCCTTGTGCCAATAGGGAAATTTGAGACTACATAAAAAGTGTCACAAATCTCATTTTATTAGTTGACTTCCATATTGACTCTTCTTCCAAATAATTTGAGAAGCACTATCTTCAAGATTCTGTAGCTATACTTTGGCTCAGAAAAGAAATGTTTTTGAAAGAGTTTAAATATTGTCTTGATCTTTAGGGCTGCCATTACTAACACACACACACACACACACACACACACACACACGTGTGTTTTTTTAAACAAATTTTGTAAGCTATGGTATCAGTATCCTTATTCCATTTTCTAATCAAAAGAAAAAAGATTAGAAATTTAATGTTTGTTGCTTGGCCCCAAATTGATTTTTATATTTGCTTGGTGTTATAACCATTAAATATGATACATTGGTCAGAAGTTAATTTCCATATATACTTAATTTGTGCAAACTAAGAACAAATTAGACTTGACAAATCTAGTGGGTTTGCTGAATTTCTGTTTGGTTCCTACCTTTATCATCTCTGTATGAACAAGTCCATGGCACAGTCATTTCCTGCATTTTAACAGCCACATATGGATTCATTCAACATTCATCCACCTGACATTTTCATCTAGCTGTCAGAACTATGATAAAGTCCAACGTTAACAGTCTGGTGTTCATGTCCCTTGTAACAGAGAAGAAAATACATTTTTTCTGGCCCCAAATATTGCTTTATTTCCAGTAGCCATATGGCTTATCTTTTCTTCCAAAATATATGTCTTAAAACAGTCATCTACATATCTTCAACTCAGTGGACAGCACAATTATAGAATTTCTATATTATTTTTAGAACAGTTATTTTGTCATGGAAAATAACAATTCTTCAGAGAAGAGGGGGCAATGCACATCTTCCTAACTCCCATTACACTTTTCCCTATTTCCAGTTTTCACCCTAATTTCTGTTGAATGAACCAGTTAAAATTTCACCATTATGTAATGCTTAAATCTTATTTACAATACATAATTAATCATTATAAGATATTTGTTTGACTTGCAAGTTAAAAGTGACAAGAATGGATATATAATTCTTGGCTGAAATCACAGACTGTAGAAATAGACTTCACATGAAAGACATCTGAGTTCAAATATCAGAATCTACACGTTATCTGTAACAATGCTGAAATACTGTCCTTTGGGGGTGGGTGTGGGGGTGGAGAGAAGTTGAAGAGAAAACTACTCCTAGTTTTCCTGGGACTATTCTAACAGGTATTGAAAAGTAAGGCAGAAAATAAGTTTTACACTTTTCTTCTTGCTTCTAAAATGGACATCTCCATAGTCTTTAGAAAATTCTTTAATTAAATTTCTTGATCAAAAGCAGAATAACCATTTAGAAGCTCCAAAAATTTAAGTTCTTTTTTAACTTTATATTGAGTTTTGAAAATGAGAGTTAACGTTTAAGTTATGAAGTATTCATCTTACATGCAAAATTACCTCTTAGACAATTTTAAACTCTCTACTGATCGCTTGAAAAAGCAGAACACCACTACAGGAGTGATACACTTCCATTTATCTTAATGAATTGCAAATTTTAGATTGAGGTAATCTTCAAGGTAGAGTTTTATATATGTGTGCAAGAGATACAACTGCCTAACATATTATAGAGCATAATTTATTAAAAAACAACCTCACTAAGAATAATGAAGCTATGAGCCAATCAAAACTTGAAGTCATTTTAGCCATTAGTTTGCAGTTGGACATGATGATTGAAAAAACCCCGCACACAAGGGGAAGTGGAGCAGCCTCTTGAGGGTCGGGGTTATAGAATGGTTTACAAAGACAGCTATGTTTCTGAGGACACTTAGGCATAGATGTCTTCTTGTAGAAAAGCCAGTATACCTAAATTTTGAAACAGCAATAGTCCTTGAAATCTCAAGACTTCTTTGATTCAAATAAACTCATCTGAGCATATCATTTTGTGGGAGTATTAAATTGACTAATCTCAAGTAAAATGAAGTGATTTCATGCCTTATACTTTAAAAACTTGCTTCAGAACATTTATAGACTATTATTTTCTAAAACAGAAGAAAAACTGTCATTTTAAAGTATCAATCAGTTAATTAAGAAAAATATAAATATGATATTGGCTCATTGTTACTAGTCCCCATCAAGGTAAAGATAGAGTATTGATGTATACATTTTATGAATAAAATTAATGTGGATTTCTGCTTCTAGTGCTGTGGCTGTCTAGAAAGTAAGAGCCCTTTTTCAAGAGAACAACTCAAGGATGCCTAATGAGCAGTTCTGATGGCATGACTAGGTTCACAGGGTGTGCTTGCTCTCCCCTACCACAAAAACATCCACTGAAAACTGATCAGTGAGCAGGCCACACACCCAAGGGGCTCGATGATCTTATGAGCAATATTGATATCAACATCATGGTAGAAAGACTGAACATTGGATCAGTATCATAGTGCTGGAGCTGTTTCTAAAAACCCTACGTGAAGCCAGAGACACTAGAAGGGTGACAAAATAGTTTGGAAGTTGGCCTTGCCTCCCAGCTCATAGTAAAAGTGAATATAAATTTTCTGTAGAGGAAAACATCCACCATTTAATAAGGTCTGTCTTAGATTAAAAACAACCAAATATGAGCATACAACTTGAAATCTTCAAAAACAAAAAAATAACTATCATCTATAAAAGCCAGCATACGTAACAAGAACAAAAGTAAATTCCAAAGATTGTATTCAAAAACAGACAGAACTAATCTATGGTAGAAGTCAGGTTAGTGGTTTGATTGTAATGACTGGTAGAGGACACTAAGAAGGTTTCTTAAATGGTAGTAAGATATTTTTTCCTAAACTGTGCTAATTATACAGGTGGTTCACTTGGGGAGAAAACATTGTGTTATACACCTATTATTAGTACACTTTTCCCCATTAATGTTAATCTTCAATTAAGAAGTTTACTTTTAAAAAGCAATAAACATGCAAACTGTGTAGACCAATCACTAACAATGTTCTTAAAGTATAACTGATATGCCAAGAGAGGAAGTAAAATGAAATCATAGAAAACACTTAATTAAAACCACAGAAGACAGAGAAATAGGGGAGAAAAAAGAACAACAGATAAAACAAATAAAAATACATGATAGATATTTATTCAATCATATAAATATAATCACTTTAAATGTGAATGGGCTAAATATGCCAGTTAAAAGACAAAGAAGTCAGAGTGGATAACAAAATAAGACCCAACCGTATGTTGTCTTCAAGAAACTGAGTTTATACAGACATAGAAAACAAATTTATGTTTACCAAGGAGCATAGTGGGAGACAGGGGGAGATAAATTAGGAATTTGGGAAGAACATATACACATTACTATATATAAAATAAACAACAAAGTCCTCCTGTATAAAACAGGGAAGTATATTTGATATCTTATAATAACCTATAATGGAAAAGAACCTGAAAATATATATACATACACATGTGTATATATATATATATATATATATATACACATACATACATACATATATAAAGTGAATCATTTTATATTAGTATACTGTACACCTGAAACTAACACATATAAACATATAACTATAAACTATACCTCAATTTTAAAAATGATTATAAAAAAAGAAAAAAAAACTGAGCTTAAATATAATTCATATAGATGAAAAGTAAAGGAATGGAGAAATATATACCATCTTAACATAATTGGGGAAAAGAAGCTGATATATATTAAATTCAAACAAACCGACTTTGGAATGATAAAAATCATCAGGGATAAAGAGATGCATGTATTATGACAAAGTGATAAATTCTCTGATTACATACAACAATGTTTAATGTGCATGCACCTAGTATCAAAATATGTCATACAAAAAACTGATAGGATTGAAAGGATAAATAAACCCACTATTACAGCTAAGACTTCAACATCTCACTTCCAGTATTGATAGATAAAGTGGGCATAAAGTCAGTGAAGATATAGATGACCTAAATAGCATTATCAAAGAAGGCAATGGCACCCCACTCCAGTACTCTTGCCTGGAAAATCCCATGGATGGAGGAGCCTGGTGGGCTTCAGTCCATGAGGTCGCGAAGAGTCGGACACAACTGAGCGACTTAGCAGCAACAAACAGCGTTATAAATCACCTTGATCTAAGTGACATTTATAGAATAGTCCATCTAACAGCACATTCTTCTCAAATTCATAGGGAACAGTCATCAAAGTACACCACATTTTGGGTCAAACAATAAAATTTACAAATTTATAAGAAGAGAAATTATACAAAGTGTATCTTCAGACCATACGGAGTTAAATTAGAAATCCCCAGAAACCTCCCCAAATTTTGGAGATTAAAAAACTACTTATAAATAACACATGAGTTAAAGAAAAAACATTTGGGAGAAAAAAACATACATTTTTAGCTAAATGAAAGTACATCTTATCAGAATTTATGGGATGCAGCAAAATAATGCACAGAATGAAACTATAGCATTAAATACATATTTTAGAAAATAAAAATATTAAAGGAGTAGTTTATTTTCACCTTAGAAAACTTAAAAAGAAGAGTCAATTAAGCCAAACAATAGGAGTAAAGGCCATAATAGAGTAGAAACCAATGACATTTAAAAAAAGAACAGAAAAATCAACAAAATCAAAATCTGCTTTTCTAGAAAATGTAATAAAAACAATACACTTCTAGCAGACTTACCAAGAAAACTGAAAGAAGATACAAACTACGTAATTCAAAAATGAAAGAGAAGCATTGCGACTTAGCATATGGACATTAAACAGTTTATAAGGAAATACTATGAACAACCATACATCCATACATTTGATAACGTACACAAGGAAAAATGGAGACTCTAAATAGACTATATCTATTAGAGAAATTGAATCAATATTTAATAACCTTCCAAAAGAGAAAGCATGAAGCCTCGATGGTTTTACTGGTAAATTCTACTGAATTCTATCATTTCCAGTGAAGTAATACCAACTCTACAATCTCTTCTAAAAACTAGAAGCAGAGGAAACAGTTCTAAACTTGTTCTATGAGGCCATCACTACCTTAATACCAAAAGTAGATAAAGACATCTCAGGGAAAAAAAAATCTGTGGACCAATATAGCTCATGAACATGTTTGTAAATATTCTAAATACAATGCTATATGTTACAAGTCACATACAACAATATTAACAAGTAATTATACACCCGGACCAAGTGGGATTTATTCCAGACATAGAATGTTGGTTCAACATTTGAAAGTCAACCATAGTTATCCACATCAAGAGTTCAAAGAAACAGAGTACTGTTGATTCTATCAATTTAATATCTCTTGAACTGACTGACTATATCAACTGACACAGAAAAACATTTGACAAAAATCCAACACCCATTCATTATAAAAACTCTCAGCTAACTTGGCCTAAAGGGAACTTTCTCAGCTTGATAAAGAACATCTATAACCTTCCAAAAGCTAACATCACACTTAATGGTGAGAATTTTCTCTAAGTTGTAGAATTAGGCAAGAATGTCTTATCTTAGCACTCCTATTCAATAAAGTATTATAAGTCTTCCCTAATGCAATAAGAATTTTCAAAAAGGAAAAGAAGATATGAGGTATACAAGTTGGGAAGAAAAAAATTACAGCTACTTTTTTTTCACAAATGGCCTGTTTGTCTTTGTAGGAAACCATAAATAATCTACAAATCAAAACTCCTGGAGCAAATGACCAATTACAGCAAAACTGCATGATATAAGGTCAATATACAAAAGCCTATAAAGCAGCAATGAACAGTTCTAATTTGAAAATTTTAAATGCCATTTACAATAGCACCAAAAACCTGTGAAATACTGAGGTAAACATCTAATATGTATGCATATATATATATATGTATACATAAATATGATAAATATGCAGAAAAGGATAAAATTCTGAGTTATTTTGTAGAAGTGAATGAATTGATTTTAAAATATATATAGAAAGGCAAAAGACCTAAAGTATCTAGTAATATATGAAAGAGAACAAAGATGTAGGAAACACAAGACTTAATTTCAATACTTAATATAAAGCCATAGTAATCAAGACACTGGTATTGGCAAGAGAATAGAATACATAGATCAATAGAACATAATAGACCCACCAGAAATGCACCCAAGCAAATAGACTGACAATAGAGCAAAGACCATTTAATGGAGAAAAGATTTCTTTTCAGCAAATGGTGCTAGAATAATTGGACATTCATATGTGAGAAAAAAATAACCTAGACACAGAATTTATATGTCACATAAAAATTAACACAAAATATCATAGAACTTTATGTGATATCTAAAACTATAAAACTTTTAGGGAAAATACAGAAAATCTATATGACCTTCAGTGGAGTAGTGAGTTTTTAGAAACAAGACCAAAAGCACAGACCAAGGAAAAAAAATAATAATTTGGACTTTACTAGAAATTAAAACTTCTGTGAAAAACACTGTTAAGAGAGTGGGAAGATAAGCCACATCCTTGAAGAAAATATTTGCAAAACATATATCTGATGAAGGACTTGTCTTCAAAGTATATGAAGAATTCTTAAAACTCAACAATAAGAAAACAATCTGATTTTCAGAATGGAACAAAAATCTAAACATGTATCTCACCCAAGAAGGCAAACCTGTGGCAAATACATATGTGAAAAGATGCTCAGCATCATTTTTCTTTAGTGCATTTTAAATGGAAACAGTAAGATTTCACTACATACCTATTAGAATGACTAAATTGAAAAAAAAAGTCTACCACCACCAATGCTAGCAAGGAACTCTCATTTATTGCTGGTGGGTTTTCAAAATGATTCAATACTTTTAAAGACAGTTTGGCACTTTCTTACAGAGCAAAACATAGATTTGCCATAAAATCCAACAATTGCAATTTTAAGTTTCTACCCAAAGAATTTTATAATCTATACCCACACAAAACACTATTTGTGAATGTTTAAGCCAGCTTCATCACCCCTAAACAGGAAGCAACCAAGAAGACTTAAATAGATGTTGGGTTAACAGACAATAGTACATCTGTACAATGAAAACCTGTTGAGAAATAAAATAGATGAACTATCATTTCATTTTATAAATGAACATTCACAGAATGGAATATTGCTCAGAAATAAAGAGAAATAAATAAAAAGACAAATACTAAATGTATTCCCACATTGCTTAGAGAAAATCAGTCTGGAAAGATTGTACACTGTCTCTTCCTGATTATATGATATTATAGAACAGGCAAAACTATGGAGACAGTAATACAATCAGTGGCTTCCTGGTGTTTGGAGTGGGGATGATTTAAATTACCAAGCTAGGTGTACAAAAGGTAGAACCACCAGAGATCAAATTGCCAACATTCATCGGATTATGGAGAAAGCAAGGAAATTAATTCCAAAAAAACCCATCTATTTCTACTTCATTGACTGTGTTAAATAAAGCCTTTGACTGTATGGATCACAACAAACTGGAAAATTCTTAAAGAGATGAGAGTACCAGACCACTTTACCTGTCCTCTGAGAAACCTACATGCAAGTCAAGAAGCAACAGTTAGAACCAGACATAGAACAGCAACAGACATAGAACAGACATAGAACCAGCAACAGACATAGAACAACTGACTGGTTCAAAATTCGGAAAGGAGTACAACAAGGCTGTATATTGTCACCCTGCTAAGTTAACTTCTAGGCAGAATACATCATGTGAAATGCTGGGCTGGATGAATCACAAGATAGAATCAAGATTGCTGGGATAAATCTCAATAACCTCAGATATATAGATGATACCATTCTAATGGCGCAAAGTGAAGAGGAACTAAAGAGCTTTTTGATGAGGGTGCAAGAGGAGAGTGAAGAAGCTGGCTTGAAACTCAGCATTCAAAAAACTAAGATTATGGCATTCAGTACCATCATTTCATGGCAAATAGAAGGCAAACAACTGGAAGCAGTGACAGATTTTATTTTCTTGGCCTCCAAAATCACTGTGGATGGTGACTGCAGCCATGAAATTTAAAAATGCTTTCCCCTTGAAAGGAAAGCTATGACAAACCTAGACAGCATATTAGAAAGCAGAAGCAATCACTTTGCCAACAAAGGTCCCTCTAGTCAAAGCTATGGTTTTTCCAGTAGTCATGTATGGATGTGCAAGTTAGACAATAAAGAAGGCTGAGCGCTGAAGAACTGATGCTTTCAAACTGTTGTGGAGAAGACTCTTGAGAGTCCCTTGGACAGTAAGGAGATCAAACCAGTCAATCCTAAAGGAAATCAACCCTGAATATTCACTGGAAGGACTGATGCTGAAGCTGAAGCTCCAGTACTTTGGCTACCTGATGCAAGGAACTGACTCATTGGAAAAGACCCAGGTGATGGGAAAATCAAGGGCAAAGGGAGAAGGGGACTACAGAGGAGAAGATGGTTAGATAGCATCACTGACTCAATGGACATGAGTTTGAGCAAACTCTGGGAAATAGTGAAGGACAGGGAAGCTTGGCATGCTGCAGTCCACAGGATTGCAAACAGTCAGACACGACTGAGCAACTGAAAAACAACAATATTTAACTATATACACTAGAAATAATGGATATGTAATGATACATTAATCGTACAATTTTAAATTATTATCTAGACTAGTTTACTGAAGTGTGATCCTGGGAATAGTAGTTCAGCCTCACCTGGAAAATTATTAGAAATATAAATCCTTAAACCCCACTCAGACCTACTGGCTCAGAAACTCAAGAGCGTAGAGCCTAAGACTCATTTTAACAAGCCCTCAAGGTATTTATTTCTGGTGCTATCTCAGATGTGAAAAATCACTGATCAACACTAAATTGTGATTGCAATTGTAAGTGGAGTATAGTTATAATTTTCTAATTAAATTGTCTGTTTAGTTTTATACCTGTCGTAAAAAAAATGTTACTCAATTAGTCACTATTAATGTGATTCTATTACTCTAGAGATTATCTCAAGCAGTTGCAAAATGAGTTCCTAAAATCATACAAGGTTTGAACATGTGAAAATAGATGGAAAATTTACAAATTTTATTTCTTATTGTGATTGGAAGAAAAGGTTCCACTTTTTTTAATTAAAATATTTTAATTTTAATACTTAAGCTTTTCATTATGAAATAATTTCATACTCGCAAAAACAGTAAAAAGAATATCAATATACCCTTCATCCAGCTACTCCAACAGTAAACACTTCACATAACCACAGTGTAATGATCATATCTGGGAAATTGAAAACATTTTTAAATAATCAGGAAACCCCACTCAGATTTCACCAGTTGTCCCATTAGATCCTTTTATAAATCCAAGATCTAACTAAGATTATACAGTGCATTTAGCTGCCATGTCTCAATCCCCTCTAATTTTGGACTCTTCTTTCTTTGTTTTTCAAGACCTTGAAACTTTTGAAGTTTTTTGCTATGCTAAGTCATTTCAGTAGTGTCTGACTCTTTGAGACCCTTTGGACCGTAGCCTGCTGGCTCCTCTGTCCATTGGATTCTCCAACTGGAGTGGGTTGCCATGCCCTCTTCCAGGGGATCTTTCCAAACCAAGGATCAAATTCGCATCTCTTACATCTGCATTTGGCAGATGGGTTCTTTACCACTAATGCCACCTGGGAAGTCTTTTGAAGCATGTAGGTCAGTCAGTCATTTTGTATATATCCTTCAATTTATGTTTGTCTCATACTTTCTTGTGTATAAATTCAAGCTGTTCATTTGTGACAAGAATACTATTAAAAATAATACTATGCCCTTCTCAATGCTTTGTATCAATATGTTGTTACTGGTGCTATAACAGTTGGTTACAGCTTTTGATCAGTTGGTTAAGCTGATGCTTACCAGGTTTATTCATGTAAAGTTACTATTTTTACCTTTATAATTAATATACTATATTAATATATTAATACAATAATATTGTATGAGGAAAATACTTTGAAAATATTATGAAATAAAATACTTATGAAAAATATTTTGTTTCTCATACTTTTCCCATTAATTTTAAGACCCACTGATGAGTCTTGCCTGGAACAATTATTACTGTGATAGTCACCAAATGGTGTTTTTTTAAAAATTCCATCATTTTTCTTTGTTAACTGGAGTTCTACTATAGTGAAGGGCTATCCCTTACCTCCTTTCCTTTTTGTATTCAATAATACATTCATGCCAGTATAAGCTCATACAAGTTTGCTCTGTGGAATATACTCCATCACTATCACCATTTGATTCATTGCTCAAAGTGACCAGATGCAGCACTGGGAACTACAAGTTGGCTCCAGTATCCTTTCAACATGTTATTGTCTTTTGGGCACTTGCATACACTACATACATATTATTCCAGGCTCATTTTGTGCTTTCCCTATCCCAGTCTGGAATCAGTATTTGTCCAAAAAGCATGAGTTCATTAAAGAATGATATTTATAAACTAAAGTCTGGATATGAGTTGTGTTCATTGCTACTACGTTATCTTTGCTTCTAGGTATTCTCAAAGGAGAGAGTATACACATTTAAATGCATCTAGTCTCTTTCTCTACCAATCTATTTAACAAATATCAAATTATACTTAATAGTGATTCCCCCACTTCCAATCTAACACTACATGGTTCATTTTAACTATACCCTCTTCCTAATTTGTAACTACTTTCTGTGTGGGGAATAAAAAAGGAGTTTGGCTTTCATTATTTACCATACACTTATTTCTCAGTCCCAGAATACACATAAAATAATTTCAGAATTGCTAACATATTCCTGTGTGGAAAATAAATTACAGTCTAGAGTATTTGTGTTCAGTACATTTTAGAAGAACATACTGTAAAGGCCTTAATGTTTTACACCCAGGCAGTTACATATTTTCAAAACTTTGTATCTCTGTTTAAGATAGTTGAATATCTTCAGCTCAATAAGAATCAATCCAGGTATAAAATTTTCCCTTTTTTATAAATATCAACTTCCTACTGTATAGCACAGGGAGCTATATTCAATATCCTGGGATAAATGTAATAGAAAACAATATAAAATTAATATATATATGTAAAACTGTGTTACTTTGCTGAACAGCAAAATTAATACAAAGTTGTAAATCAATTATATTCCCCAAAATAAAAATTTCCACTTTTAGCACCTGTTTCAACTATAAAATACATATCCTACACTTCTCATATTATTAAATGTTTTTAAGTTTTTTCTGTTTTATCCCTCATTTTTATTTAGAAAAAAAGAACAAATTATAATAGCATATAAGCCCCACAAGGACAGCGATTTTGTTTTTTGGTTTTTTATTTTCTTTTTCTACTATAGTTCTAATGCCTGGAAAAGAATCTGATGTCTACTAGCAACTCAACAAAAACTGGTTGACCAGAATTTTCAAACAATTATACAAACAGTTGTATAACAACAGCAGTTCTGCCAAAAGTAAGCTATTGGTGAACAAGCAATCACCACTAGGTGACAGTATAAAACATTCATACCTTAACTAATGCACTGAAGTTCAACATGGGCCCGTGAAAACAAAGTTAGAGGTGGCGCTATGGGATACACATAGCCTGACGTTGGAAAATCTAGTGGTACTTGTTATAAGAAAAGCACTAACCCAAATATACAAGCCTGCTCAGTGCTCATCTGTGACAACAGGATGAACATTTTAGGAACAGTATTGCTATTAGAAAAAACAAATGGTTTGGGCCTTAGAGAATTTTGACTTTAGTACTAGTGGACAGAAGATGTGTAACAGGAAAAGCAGAAAATGACATGGAAGCTGCTTAAGCCACAGGGACAGTATTTAGATGTGCACTAACCAAGGATAACTCAAGGGTTCTAACGTTGAGTGGAAGGGTAAGTCATGGCCAAGTTGAACAGTAAAGTAATATGTAAGGAATACTGGTACTATTTTTTTCTGTTTCTAAGAAACGAGGGTGCTTATCTAATGTCACACCGCTATTCTGATTCTAGAATTCCTGATTTGTGATACTACTTCAATCATCTCTTGCTCCTAAATCCTTAATAAAAATAAATATTGAATTTGAAATGCTGCCCTAAAATTGCCCAAATAATGGACTCTAAAATTCCTGAGAAAATCAGACCAGCAGCTAATTTTGTAGTGGCTCAGTTGGTAAACTATCTGCCAGCAATGCAGGAGACCCAGGTTCAATTCCCTGGGTTGGGAAGATCCCCTAGAGAAGGGCATGGCAAACCACTCTGGTATTCTTGCCTGAAGAATTCCATGGACAGAGGAGTCTGGCAGGCCACAGTCCATAAGGTCACAAAGAGTTGGACATGACTGAGCGACTAACACTTTCACTTTCAAAATTAATTTTTAAGTTATTTTTGCTTAAGAACTTTGTTTTATAGTATTTAAATTATAATACATGGATTTCATTTTCAGCTCTTAATATGAGTTCTTACAGCTGGTCACTCTTTTAATGAGAAATTACAAACATGAGGGTGAAACTAGAATATTCTTTCACCTCAAAGTGCCTCTTCTTTAGTGGAAACACAGAATCTATTTGGCTAAAGTGTGTTTGACCTAGAACTTAAATTTCCAGATGTTCCTAGAGAGAAGATTTCAGTGCTATAAGGCAATGCTTTTCTTTGAAAGTTTCAAACGCATCTGCTGAATTATAAAGAAAAGAAAGTTAATAAAACATACAATATATTTCTAAGATTTACTATGGTCCATTAGTTTCTCCTAGATTAGAATTGATTGCCTTAAGAAAGTTAATTATTTACAAATTAAATATTATTTTAATTAAACATCTCTGCGAGTCAAAGATCAATTGGCAGGTAAGATTTGAAGTAGAAAATACATAAATTGATCATTATTTTAGGTCTTTTATTTTAAAATCTCAGTGTGTTTTTCTAAACCATTTTTTTAATATCAGTAAGGTTATTTGTGTCAGAAAAGATCATGTATGTATATGGAATCTTAAAGAATATTTGAATATAAAATAAATAATAAGAACATATTACATATAGTATAGGGAACTCTACTCAATACTCTGTAATCACTTACATGGGAAAATAATCTACAAAAGAGTGAAAGTGGTTCACTTTGCTATGCTCCTGAAATTAACACAACAGTGTAAATCAACTATACTCCAACCACAACAAAAAAATTTTGAAGAAATAAAGACAAAAGAGCTTAAATTAAAAAACAAGCAGACAAACAAAATTAGGGCCAATTCAGAATTGTGGTTGTGTCTTTAGGTATTACTCTACTACACGTTCACGGCTGTCTCTGTAAGAAATTACCAAATTCTCTGCTAAACGCGTAAGGTTCAAATATTCTCTTTTTTTATATGAATTTGATTTATTGGACCAATTAAGGACACTTTACTGTATACTTTTATTATTTTTGTGCAGCGAGCTCTCAAAGAGAAGATAAGGATGACTTAGTTTTACTGAAAGTAGTTCTGGGTTGGGGGCTTCCCTGGTGGCTCAGTTTGTAAAGAATCTGCCTGCAATGCAAGAGACCGCCTACAGCACAGGAGAGACCTGGGTTCTATCCCTGGGTCTGGAAGATTCTCTAGAGAAGGAAATGGCAACGTGCTCCAGTTTTCTTGCCTGGAAGATCCCATGAACAGAGGAGCCTGGTGAGCTACAGTCCATGAAGTCACAAGAGTTGGACGCAGTTTAGTGACTAAACCACAATTACTGTCCTGCCTTAGGTCCTAATTTTGTTTGCTTATTTTTTTTTCTTTTTAAAAGAAATTTATTGGAATATAGTTTATTTACAGTGTTGTGTTAATTTCAGATGTATAGCAAAGTGAATTAATTATGCATACACATATATCCACTTTTATATTTGGTTTTGGAGTCAGAGTTTGGAAGTGTTACTTCCTCTGCAATTTTTTGGAATAGGGTAACTTTCTGGCTAAACATAATAATATTATGTAATTTGACTACCTTTAAATAATACTTATAAAGAATAATACATATACTAATGAAATGGGATAAATGGAAACATACAGTTATTGGAAGGTTAACATAAGTTAATTGTAAATACATGCTGTGATACACATCATGTAATCTATAACATATTTATAACATTCTAATAAACTAAAATGTAAATTATGTAAGCATTAACTTAATGCTTTGTGAAAAGATCAGTTCACACATTGCATTTTGAAAATTTACTTTCTGAAGAATGTAGCAAATTACTGAAAGTAACTGAATGAATTAAGGTATATCATCTACCAATAACAAATTAAAATTAGATATATACCTATTATGTGATACAGGTCTATCTTGAGGTACACATCCAGAAAAACCATCCAAAGTAACTGAACAACTAAAAAGTATAGATTTTTTAAAAAAACATTACCAAATGTTTACCTTGCTATACCCACTATTTATTTCCCAGTTCAGTTCAGTTCAGTCACTCAGTCGTGTCTGACTCTTTGCAACCCCATGGACTGTAGCATGCCAGGCTTCCCTGTCTATCACCAACTCCTGGAGCTTGTTCAAACTCATGTCCATCGAGTCAGTGATGCCCTTCTCCTCCCACCTTCAATCTTTACCAGCATCAGGGTCTTCTCCAATGAGTCAGTTCTTCCTATCAGGTGGCCAAAGTACTGGAGCTTTACCTTCAGCTTCAGTCCCTCCAATGAACATTCAGGACTGATTTCTTTTACGATTGAATGGTTCAATCTCCTTGCAATCCAAGGGACTCTTGAGAGTCTTCTCCAACACTACAGTTCAAAAGCATCAATTCTTTGGTGCTCAGCTTTCTTTATAATCCAAATCTCACATCCATACATGACTACTGGAAAACCATAGCTTTGACTAGACGGACCTTTGTTGGCAAAGTAATGTCTCTGCTTTTTCATAGGCTGTCTAGGGTGGTCAGAGCTTTTCTTCCAAGGAGCAAGCATCTTTTAATTTCATGGCTGCAATCATCATCTGCAGTGATTTTGGAGCCCCAAAAAATAAAGTCTCTCACTGTTTATATTGTTTCCTCATCTATTTGCCATGATGTGATTGGACCAGATGCCATGATCTTAGTTTTCTGAATGTTGAGTTTTAAGCCAACCTGAGGCTCTTTAGTTCTTCTTCGCTTTCTGCCATAAGGGTGGTGTCATCTGCATATCTGAGGTTATTGATATTTCTCCCAGCAATCTTGATTTCAGCTTGTGCTTCATCCAGTCCAGCATTTTGCATGATGTACTCTGCATATAAGTTAAATAAGCAGGTGACAATATATAGCCTTGTTGTACTCCTTTCCCAATTTGGAACCAGTCTGTTGTTCCATGTCCAGTTCTAACTGTTGCTTCTTGGCCTGCATACAAATTTCTCAGGAGGCCAGTCAGGTGATCTGGTATTCCCACTTCTTGAAGAATTTTCCAGTTTGTTGTGGTCCACACAGTCAAAGGCTTTGGTGTAGTCAATAAAGCAGATGTAGATATTTTTCTGTAACTCTCTTGCTTTTTCTATAATCCAACGGATATTGGCAATTTGATCTCTGGTTCCTCTGCGTTCTCTAAATCCAGCTTGAACATCTGGAAATTCATGGTTCACGTACTACTGAAGCCTGGCTTGGAGAATTTTGAGCATTACTTTGCTAGCATGTGAGATGAGTGCAACTGTGTGGTAGTTTGAGCATTCTTTGGAATTGCCTTTCTTTGGGATTGGAATGAAAACTGACCTTTTCCAGTCCTATGGCCACTGCTGAGTTTTCCAAATTTGCTGGCATATTGAGTGCATCATCTTTTAGGATTTGAAATAACTCAACTGGAATTCTATCACCTCCATTAGCTTTGTTCATAGTGATGCTTCCTAAGACCCACTTGACTTCACATTCCAGGGTGTCTGGCTCTAGGTGAGTGATCACACCATCATGGTTATCTGGGTCATGAAGATCTTCTTTGTATAGTTTTTCTGTGTATTCTTGCCACAATTTTTTCTAAAGTATTTTTAGCCCTTTTTTGAATTTTGATTCAAAATTCATGCTTCTTGGATTTCCCTGGTGGTACCATGGATAAGAATCTGCCTGCCAGTTCAGGGATCCAGATTCCTGGTCTGTGAAGATTACACATGCTGTGGATTGACTTATCTCATGTGCCAAAACTACTGACCCTGCACACTCCAGGGCCCACAAGCCACAATTACTGAACCCACATGCCCTAGAGCCAGCAAGTCTCAACTACTGTGCTTGCATGCTCCAACTATTGAGGCCTGTAAACCTAGATCCTATGCTCAGAACAAGAGAAACCACCACAATGAGAAGCCCTGTGTACCACAACTAGAGAGTAGTTCAACACCCCCAACCCACCCCCCCTCGCCCCCTGCCCCAGTTCACCGCAACTAGATAAAGCCCTTGCACAGCAAAGAAGACCCAGCACAACCAAAAAGAAAAAAGTTCATGCTTCCTACCTTTTTTTGTTCCCCTAAATCATCTGACATTTTTCAGAGACTTAGCCAGCATAAACAAGGTTCTACATTTTGAGATCCACCTTTCCCTCATGGTGTCATTTTTCTTGTTTTTTCTAATTCTCTGTATTTCTTACAATCAGAAAGTCAAATGTCAAGCCTTGACTTGATTCAGGTGTAGCACTCTGGGCAAAAATACCTTGTATGTCCTGTGATATATCATCAGGAAGTATAAATGCCACATGGCCCACTGTTAATGCGACTACTTTCCATCACATGGTCAAAATGTTGACTCCCAGATCTCTCCACTGTAAAGGATTTTGTTTTCCTGCCTATTAAAACTGGCAAGTGGTGTTTTAGTGTGACACTTTGATCTCAACAACATTTCCCCTAACTATTTTAGTCTCTAGTGATGATCCTTTACTGAACTATTTTACTTAGGGGTATAAAAATGTCATTTTTGAATTCTATCATTTCATCTTCTTTTTTAATTAGCATTTTTAAACGTCTGTATATAAAAAAGAGAGCACTTTATCTCATGACCACAGGTGGAACTTCACTTCCTCCAAGAGTTATGCTAAATGCCTAACATTGCCTTTAATTACGAACTTCAAGGATAAGTTAATAATCTCATTGGTAGCATGTCTCTCCCTTTCTGACACCACAGATTTTTTATACTAAGTGGTTATAGTCAATTATAGTCATTATTCTTTTTGATGCTTAAACTGTTCCAAAACTAGTTCCTAGGTCCTTGTGACATGTCTCCCTTCTTTGAGAGCTTGCTTGTTTTCTGGCACAAGAAGATGTAGCAGGCTCACTGTGTACTTTCCCTGACCCAGGCCTAAAAGAGCAGTCATTTCTCCAAAACAGTATTTAGAAACCACAATCTAGTCATAGGTGTGCTCACCAGATATTTTTAAAATAGTTTTTAAATGCATGGCTGAGCTGGCACAGACATATGATCTTTTGGAGACATCTAGAGAGGTGAGAACATGATGTTGACATATAGATTTGGCTTTAATGAGCCACAGGAATTGGAGAACAATCAAAATTACTTGTAGGGAGCACTCAAAAAGAAGGTTGAATCAGAGATCCCCACATAGAGCTTGGGATGCTGAGAGGCAGTGCACTCTGTGTTGAAAGGGGAAAAAAAAAATTACAGTGGAGCATGGTAGGATATTTGCCCAATTTGACCATCAATCTACATAGAGTTGAAAATAAAAAGAAAATTTCTCCTAGAAACTTCCCAAATATAAGTGAATCCTTACCTGAGGTTGGGAATGAAATTACCTAATGCTAGCTATCTGGTCTACACAACCCATAAGTCACATATTAAGTGATTCTTGGTCATTAGTGTCTATATTCACCTGCAGAAACCAGAAACAAATCTTCTCTGAAAGGGAGACTTTTAAACCTCATCCTCACAAAATTCCCACAAAGAGGAAAGTAACTACCATCAGAGAGAGGCAGAATTAGTAGGGAAAAAAATTTAAAACCTGCAGAATAATATACCAAGGATGGCAAATGTTGATATTATCAGGCAAGGAATATAAAACAAGTAGGTTTAAAGGAAAAAAGAGTCAAGAATATGATTACAGAACAGTAGACCATCAAAGCTGACCAGGTATAATTTCCAAAATTTCAAAATAAAACTTTTGGAAATGAAAACTACTATCAGCAAAATGAGAAACTCAATAGATGGGCTAAAAACAAATTAGCTCCCATTAGCTAACTTGAAGAGAGAATTCATGAAGGAGAATATTGAATTGAACTCATTACCCAGAATGCAGCACAAAGTTGAGTTTTAAAGAAATAAAAATATGAAAGAAAAATAAAGAGATATTGAAAATAAAGTAAAAAGGTTATTCTATGTTTATTCAGAGTTCCTGAGAAACAGGGAGAACAGGCAAAAAGGCAATAGCCCAAGTGATAATGGCTGAGAATTTTTGAGAACTGAGAAAGACACCAATTCTGAGGCTAAGAAGGTCAAAGGAATTCCAACAGAATTACTAAAAAGAAAAAGACACCTAGACACAACATAGTAGCTACAATGAAACTGTAGATCATTAAAGAGAGGCTTTAAAGCATTCAAAGAAAAAAGACACTCTCTGTGAAGGAAAAACAAAGCAGACAAGTTCTCAAGAGCAAAACTAGAAGCCAGAAGACAGCTGAAATTCAAAGAAGAAAAATAGATAGCAGCCAGAATTTCATCTCTACCCTAAACTATCATTTTGGAATGAATGTGATATACAGATGTTTGGCAAACAAAAAACAGTAACGATGAAATAAAGCTTAGGTTCAGACAAAAGCAAGCCAAAAGAAAATACTAAGAGAATAACGTGAATCAGGCAGTTCAGTCGCTCAGTTGTGTCCTACTCTTTGTGACCACATGGACTGCAGCACGCCAGGCTTCCCTATCCATCACCAACTCTCGGAGTTGTTCAAACACATGTCCATCGAGTCGGTGATGCCATCCAACTGTCTCATCCTCTGTTGTCCCCTTCCCTCCCACCTCCAATTTTTCCCAGCATCAGAGGCTTTTCCAACGAGTCAGTTCTTCACATCAGGTGGCCAAAGTATTGGAGTTTCAGCTTCAGCATCAGTCCTTCCAATGAATATTCAGGACTGATTTCCTTTAGGATGGACTAGTTTGATCTCCTTGCAGTCCAGGGGACTCTCAAGAGTCTTCTCCAACACCACAGCTCAAAAGCATCAATTCTTCAGCACTTAGCTTTCTTTATAGTCAAACACTCACATCCATACATGACTACAGGAAAAACCATAGCTTTGACTAGTTGGGCCTTTGTCAGCAAAGTAATGTGTCTGCTTTTTAATATGCTATCTAGGTTGGTCAAAACTTTTCTTCATTTCCAAGGCAAACCGTTCAATATCACAGAAATCCAAGTATATGCCCCAACTAGTAATGCTGAAGAAGCTGAATTTGAATGGTTCTACAAAGACATACAAGACTTTCTAGAACTAACACCCGAGAAAGATGTCCTTTTCATCACAGGGGACTGGAATACAAAAGTAGGAAGTCAAGAGATACCTGGAGTAAAAGGCAAGTTTAGCCTTGGAGTACACAATGAAACAAGGCAAAGGCTAACAGAGTTTTGCCAAGAGAATGCACTGGTCATAGAAAAGACCATTTTCCAACAACACAAGAGAAGACTCTACACATGGACATCACCAGATGGTCAATGCTGAAATCAGATTGATTATACTCTTTGCAGCCAACAATGGAGAAGTTCTATACAGACAGCAAAGATAAGACCGGGGGCTAACTGTGGCTCAGATCATGAACTCCTTATTGAAAAATTTAGACTTAAATTGAAGAAAGTAGGGAAAACAACTAGGCCATTCAGGTATGACCTAAATCAAATCCCTTATGATTATACAGTGGAAGTGACAAATAGATTCAAGGGATTAGATCTGATAGACAGAGTGCCTGAAGAACTATGGATGGAGGTTCATGACATTGTACAGGAGGCAGGGATCAAGACCATCCCCAAAAAAAGAGGAATGAAAAAGGCAAAATGGTTGTCAGATGAGGCCTTACAAATAGCTGAGAAAAGAAGAGAAGTGGAAGGAAAAGGAAAAAGGTAAAGATATACCCATTTGATTGCAGAGTTCCAAAGAATAGCAAGGAGAAATAAGAAAGCCTTCCTCAGTGATCAATGCAATGAAATAGAGGAAAATAGAATGGGAAAGACTAGAGATCTCTTCAAGAAAATAAGAAATTCCAAGGGAATATTTTATGCAAAGATGGGCACAATAAAGGACAGAAATGGTATGGATCTAACGGAAGCAGAAGATATTAAGAAGAGGTGGCAAGAATACACAGAAAAACTATACAAAAAAGATCTTCATGACCCAAATAACCATGATGGTATGATCACTCATCTAGAGCCAGACATCCTGGAATGCGAAGCCAAGTGGGTCTTAGGAAGCATCACTACGAACAAAGCTAGTGGAGGTAATGGAATTCCAATTGAGCTATTTCAAATCCTAAAAGATGATGCTATTAAAGTGATACACTCAATATGACAGCAAATTTGGAAAACTCAGCAGTGGCCATAGGTATGGAAAAGGTCAGTTTTCATTCCAATCCCAAAGAAAGGCAATACCAAAGAATGTTCAAAGTACCAGAAAATTGTGTTCATCTCACACGCTAGCACAGTAATGCTCAAAATTATCCAAGCCAGGCTTCAACAGTACGTGAACTGTGAACTTCCAGATGTTCAAGTTGGATTTAGAAAAGGCAGAGGAACCAGAGATCAAATTGCCAACATCCGTTGGATCATAGAAAAAGCAAGAGGGTTCCAGAAATACATCTACTTCTGCTTTATTGACTATGCCAAAGCCTTTGACTGTGTGGATCACAACAAAGTGTGGAAAATTCTTCAAGAGATGAGAATACCTTACCACCTGATTGGCCTCCTGAGAAATCTGTATGCAGGTCAAGAAGCAACACTTAGAACCAGATATGGAACAACGACTGGTTCCAAACTGGGAAAGGAGTACAACAAGGCTATATATTGTCACCTGCTTATTTAACGATATGCAGAGTACATCATGCAAAATGCTGGACTGGATGAAGCACAAGCTGGAATCAAGATTGCCGGGAGAAATATCAATAACCTCAGATATGCAGATGACACCAACCTTATGGTAGAAAGCGAAGAAGAACTACAGAGCCTCTTGATGAAAGTGAAAGAGGAGAGTGAAAAAGCTGGCTTAAAAACATTCAAACAACGAAGATCATGGCATCTGATCCTATCACTTCATAGCAAATAGATGCAGAAGCAATGAAATCAATGAGAGACTATTTTCTTGGACTCCAAAATCACTGCAGATGGTGATGGCAGCCATGAAATTAAAAAAAAAAAAAAAATGTGGATATACTTCAGGAATAAGTGATTTCTAGAGGGGGGACAACAACTAACTTTGATCATTCACTGAACATTTAAAAATATGCTATTAAATAACTCTTCAGTCAATGATTAAATCCTGAAAGAAACAGAAAAATACATTGGGACAATGATAATATTACTACATATCAAAAATATGGGATGAAGTAAAGATTTATTCAGAGGAACATTTATGGACTTAATGTTCTTATATTGATAAGAAGAAAAGCTGAAAATTAATAACATTCCAGCAGCAGCAGCAGCAATTAAATATGCTAGAAAAATAACAACAGAATAAATTTAGAATAAAGGTCAAGATAGAAGAAAAAAGGGAAATAAGAAAGCTCTGAAATTCATGAAAAATAAGAACTGCACTATTTTATATGGATAATATTTATTTAAAAAGACCAGTAATCTGATTATCATCTGGTATTACTAATTAAGAGGCAGAACAGTCATCAGAAATTTGAAATATATAACAATTTTGTTACTATAACATGTATTACAATATACTCAGTTCCCAGTGTCATTGTGTATGTTTTATTTTATGTGTTTAAAATATTAATGCTTATTTAACTTATATGCAGAGTACATCATGAGAAAAGCTGGGCTGGAAGAAACATAAGCTGGAATCAAGATTGCCGGGAGAAATATCAATAACCTCAGATATGCAGATGACATCATCCTTATGGCAGAAAGTGAAGAAGAACTAAAGAGCCTCTTGATGAAGGTGAAAGAGGAGAGTGAAAAAAGTTGGCTTAAAGCTCAACATTCAGAAAACTAAGATCATGGCATCTGGTCCCATCACTTCATGGGAAATAGATGGGGAAACAGTGGAAACAGTGTCAGACTTTATTTTTTGGGGCTCCAGAATCACTGCTGATGGTGACTGCAGCCATGAAATTAAAAGACACTTACTCCTTGGAAGGAAGGTTATGGCCAACCTAGATAGCATATTTAAAAGCAGAGACATTACTTTGCCAACAAAAGTCCGTCTAGTCAAGGCTATGGTTTTTCCAGTGGTCATGTATGGATGTGAGAGTTGGACGGTGAAGAAAGCTGAGTGCCGAAGAATTGATGCTTTTGAACTGTGGTGTTGGAGAAGACTCTTGAGAGTCTCTTGGACTGCAAGGAGATCCAATCAATCCATCCTAAAGGAGATCAATCCTGGGTGTTCATTGGAAGGTTTGATGTTGAAGCTGAAACTCCAATACTTTGACCACCTCATGCGAAGGGTTGACTCATTGGAAAAGACCCTAATGCTGGATAGGATTGGGGGCGGGAGGAGAAGGGGACGACAGAGGATGAGATGGTTGGATGGCATAACTGACTCGATGGACATGGGTTTGGGTAGACTCCGGGAGTTGGTGATGGACAGAGAGGCCTGGCATGCTACAATTCATGGGGTCGCAAAGAGTCGGACACGACTGAACTGAAATGTACTTTCCTTTTGATTAATGCAAATCTGTTATATACTCATCAGGACTTCCAGCGAAAGATGTCAGATTTATGCAAACAACTCTGTCCACTTTCTCTTCAGATATATATCTATATATCTATATCTATCTATCTATCTATCTATCTATCTATCTATATATATATATATATATATATATATATATATATAGCTTCCCCAGTGGCTCAGATGGTAAAGAATCCACCTGCAATGCAAGATACCTGGGTTCAATCCCCTATTTGGGAAGATCCCCTGGAGAAGGGCATGGCAGCCCACTGCGGTATTCTTTCCTGGAAAATCCCCATGAACAGAAGAGCCTGGTGGGCTACAATCCATGAGGTCTCAAAGACTTGGATATGACTGAGTGACTAAGCATATATATATATACATATACACATATACATATATATATACATACTCATAGTCAAAGCTGTGGTTCTTCCCCTGTAGTCATGTATGGATGTGAGAGTGGACATAAAGATGGCTGAGCACCAAAGAATTGATGCTTTCTAACTGTGGTGCTGGAGAAGACTCTTGAGAGTCCCTTAGACAGCAAGGAGATCAAACCAGTTGATGCTAAAGGAAATCAACCCTGAATATTCATTGGAAGGACTGGTGCTGCAGCTGCAGCTCCAATACTTTGGCCACCTGATGTGAAGAACTGACTCATTGGAAAAGACCCCAATGCTGGGAAAGAATGAAGATGGAAGGAGAAGGGGACGACAGAGGATGAGATGGTTGGATGGCATCGCTGACTCAATGGACACTAATTTGAGCAAACTCAGGGAGACAGTGAAGGACAGGGAAGTCTGGTATGCTGCATTTCATGGGGGTCACAGAGTTGGATATGATTTAGCGACAGAACAACAACAAATACACACACACACACAATTATGTGTGTATATATATGTTTTTAATGAAAATCACAATATTTAAAAATAAAAAAGTTACCCATTAGTATAGAAAAAAGCTTGAGGGAATCCTAGCTAATAAAAAGAATCAGACTGAAGGGTAAAACAGGATGGAGAAATCTTAGACCTAAACATTAAATGAAAGTTCTGTCCCCAAATAACCAAGGACTAGCTCCAAATTCCAACTCAACATGGACAAAACGCTGGAATGGACCACTTAATTAAAATGCTTTATAAATAATGTTTTAATTAACTAAGCCAACTCGGAGCAAAATAACTTTCTAAAAGAGGGAGTTGATCTGCCTAGGGAATAAACCTACCATTCCTATAGAAGCCTGAGAGAGAGGCTAGGAGAATGGATTTAGATAGACACAGCAGATGCTGAGGAAAGAAAGAAGAGAAGCAGCTCTAAAAAATATATGCACTAAAGAGTTTCAATATGGGCTTTCTTGGTGGCTCAGACAGTAGGGAATCTGCCTGCAATGCAGGAGACCCAGGTTCAATCCCTAGGTTGGGAAGATCCCCTGGGGAAGGGAATGGCTACACACTTCAGTATTCTTGCCTGGAGAATTTCATGGAGAGAGGAGCCTCGTGGACTATAGTCCATGGGATTGGGGTCACAAGAAGTCGGACAGGACTGAGCAACTAACACTTTCACTTTCAAAGTCCACTTTATTTGCCTAATTATGCAAGTCCCCAGTCACCCAGAAGGGTTCATGCTTAGTAACTTACAAAGCAGTAGTAACTGACATCTTCTTTATGTAAATAGATCATTAATCTTTCTAATCCTTTATTCAATAAATACAGATTTTTATCTAAGGATCACCACACATTGGAGGAAGACCAAAAATGGCAGAAATCACAATGAATAAAACAAAAAAACCTGTAAGAAACAGAAATAATTTCAGAAAAAAAAGGAAAGTTAAAGATATTCCACTTGTTTATTCAGAGAAGTTTAAGAGGATACTGCATCCAGAAAACAAGGACTGTTATTTCTTTAAAAAGGGAACTACCAGAGAATAAATTTGTGGAATTAAAAAATATGTGATTATGAAATGTTAGTCAATGAGCTGAATAAAGGAATAATCCAGTTAAGACCAAGGTTAGTATTGGAAATATTACATTTAAGAAATTTCTCATACTGTAGAATATAAGTATGTTGTATATAAATATATTTTAGCTATATATAATACACATATGTAATTTTTTTTCTTTACAACATTGAGGTTCAATTCCAGAATGCCAATGTTGATCTAACAGGCAGTCAGTGATTAGCGAAGGGAAGGAAATAAAGAAATAATGCAAGTATTTTTAACTTACAGACCTATCAGATGTTGAGCTGGGTAGCAGAATCAAGCACATATCAATACATTTCAGTGAAATTTCAGGGCTTCAAGGATTCAGAGGAAATCAAGAAAACTTCCAGGGAAGAGATAATTAAAAAAGATATGTACAACAAATGACATCAAACTGATTTCACCAAAATTAGAGGCTCAAAGACAGTGGAAAATGCTATCAAATTTGAGTGGAAAAATGATTTGAAATAATAATCCTACATGTAGTAAATCTAACAATCAAACAAGACAATAGATACACTTTTAAGATAAAGGGACTGAGAAGGTTTATAGATCATCACTACTTACTGTGAATGCCTGGAAAACTGCAAAATAAATAAAAACGAATGCAAGGGAAAGAAAGCCATGAGAGAAGAAGGCATTAGCCTGAATATGAGCCAGAAGAATGGTCCTTAACCCTATGCAAACATTAGAATCAGATCTGGTCCTTTCAAAAGTACTACTTTTTCAAAGAGAAGGTCATCTGGGATGTTTGTGATGTTCTATGTTTTCGATTAACCATACACAGATGTGTTCACTTTATAATATTTAGTCACAAAAAATACACATACCTAATTTCTCCCCCAAAGTATTGGAGCTGACGCTGAAGCTCCAATCCTTTAGCCAACTGATCCAAAGAGCTGACTCATTAGAAGGACCCTGATGCCAGGAAAGATTGAAGGCAGGAAGAGAAGGGGACAACAGAGGATGAGATGGTTGGATGGCATTACCGACTCAATGGACAGGAGTTTGAGCAAGCTCCGAGAGATGGTGAAGGACAGGGAAGACTGGCGTTCTGCAGCCCATGGGCTCGCAAGGAGTTGGACATGACTGAGTGACTGAACAACAACAAATTGCTCCCCTAGCCTTATTAAGTCAGAAAATCTAGGGATTGGGTACAAATATGGGCATATTTTAAAGAGCCTCAGGTCATTATAATTTGCATCCTAAATTGAAACACTGCCTCCAAAAGAGGGTGAAGTGCAAACAGATTAGTATTTTTGAACCCCTGGTGCAGAGGTTAAGTTAATCATGCTCCTTAATTCACACCATATTAAATACTCCCCTGTTTTATTCATTTATTAATTTAGGTATTCCTTTATTGTCTTCCCATAATCCCATTTTCCATTCTTCCCAACTGTCCTATTGTTTTAAATGCATACCCTTTTGGTTATATTTTTATGAACTACTGTATATGCCTGTAATTTTAATTTGTTTAAAAGGCATTGTGTTTGAGAATTACTAATTATAATAATTATAATATCTTGTTATTTTAGACAGTATTGTCATAGATCAAAATCTAGAACAGTCATTAGAACTATCAATATAATGGTTAACATCAAAATGAACTTCAAGACAAAAACTATTTTAGAATATTTAGTTTTAGAGAACAGAACTGGACAAGGGAATAGAGATCTTTCATTTTATTAGGCACTAATTTTCAAGATAACTCTTTCTCTGAATGATTAACTCCTTTTATTTTGGAAGGCATGTATACCACTGAAATTTTGTTCTTCTTTTGAATTTTTAGTTTGAATATTATAGGACTTTTTGATTTATTAGTGCCATGCTTTGGACTAATTCTCATGTTTGTACTTAGCATAGCACAGCATACTTTCATGGAATGGTTGTAGGCTCCTGTACTAAATGTGAAAATGTTTTTACAAGTGATAGTTTTCTCTGATGCATTGCTTTGCTGAAAAAATTCAGCTTGTAGCCAACAAATTCGTGATCTCTTGAAAACAGCTTATTAAAAATGTGGCTCTGTCATTAGACAAGTATCTTAATTTGACCTGAAATAACAGCACATATAACTTGTATATACATACACCAGTAAAAACACACAGGAATGCATTTAAATAAATTGTATCTAAAATAGTAAAGAACATGTGAAAGCAGGCAAAAAGAATAAAAGATGTAGAAAGACATAAACTCTTCAAATATCTATAAAAGTATGATCTCTCATGAACCTATGTATAATGGTAAGATAAATTCTTCCATCCTTCACATACCAAAATATTAAGAAGAGCATCTAGCTGCCATCGGAAGAGACAGCTGCTCTTAGCCAGGAAGCCTTAGAAACTGGCTAAGAGGATCAGCACCAACCTGAACCCCCAACAAAAGGAAAAAGCAATGTTATATATGATTCTATTTGTGAGTTTCTTCTCAAAAAAGCCTATGAAACTGAAAACTTAGAATGTCAAGACCATGCTGTGATATGATACAAAAGGCTAAATAAAAGAAAAATTTTATAATATACAACAAAAACAGACATAGGTGTATACATCTCTCTCTGAAAACATGGGAGTTTTCATTAGTGGAAATTGGCATCTTAATTTTGATGGTTTCCTTGGTTGCTCAGTGGTAATGAATCCACCTGCAATACAGGAGGTGTGGGTCCCCTTGCTGGGTTGGGAAGATACCCTGGGGAAGGAAATAGCAACCCACTCCAGTATTCTTGCCTGGGCATTCCCATGGACAGAGGAGCCTGGAGAGCCACAGTCCACAGGGTCGCAAAAGAGTTGGACATGACTTAGTGACTAAAAATCAAGATCTTAATTTACCCATTTATTACTATTTGTTAATGGTCCTCACTGGTGAAGAAATGAAGATGGTATGCATCTTTGAAACCTGCAGTACTGTTTCACTGGAAAGGTGAGTTAGCTGAACGTGTAGTCACAGCATAGTTATAAGCACACAAATATGCATACATAGATACAGAAGTCATGGTCCATATAAAAGAGTATTTGTGGCAAGAATGAATCTGATGACCCTATTACCAACCTACATATCCTATTACAGAAAAAAAAAAAGAATAAAGTCTTGCACTAATTCTAAAAGATATGTGCACTCCAATGTTCACAGAAACATTATTTACAATTGCAGAGATATGGAAGCAACCTAAGCATCTAACAACAGATGATTGGATAAATAAGGTGTGGTATAAATATATACTACTCAGCCATCAGAAATGAAGTTTTGCATTTACAGCAACATAGAGGGACTTGGAGGGTATTATGCTAAGTGAAATAAGTCAGACAGAGAAAGACAAATATTGTATGATATCACTTATATGTAGAATCTAAAAAAAAATACAATAAACTAGTGAATAGAACAAAAAAGAAACAGACTCACAGATATAGAGAACAAACTAGTGGTTACCAGCGGGCAGAGGGAAGAAGGGGAAATAACCCAGGAGTAGCAGAGTAACAGGTACAAACTATTAGGTATAAAATAAACTACAAGGATATATCTGACAATATAGGGAATATAGCCAATATTTTATAATAAGTATAATTGGAATATAACCTTTAAAATTGTGAATTACTGCATTGTACACCTGTAATTTATGTTGTACAGCAACTATACTCCAATTGAAAAAAAGAGGCAAGGTATGTAAACAATCTAAGTGTTCATCAACTGATTAACAGATACAAAAATATAATGTGTGTGTGTATATACACACACACCGACAATGGTATATTATTCAGCCATAATAAAGAAGAAAAAATGAAACGCATATATATATAGAGAGAGACATATATCCTTATACTGCATTATTTCATTTGATCCTAGTAACTCTGAAAGATAAACAGCATCAATGTTGAGTATTTCCATGTTAAAAGTAAAGAAACTAAGAGTGAAATAAATCAAATGACTTGCCCAGGGTCCCACAGCTAGGGTCAGTATAAGACACGGAGCCAGACCATCAGAGTCAATGTGACTCTGCTTGTATGTTTTCTCTTATGACTTCAAGCAACCACGGGAAGTCACTGTTTTATGTACACTTACAAACTAGTTGTTAGTTCTCTGCTATCTCAGTAATATCAGCCTTGAGTATGATACCTACACTGCAAAATAATTGCCCCCAAATATATCCCTGTCATAATCCTTAGAATTTGTGAATATGTTAAGGTTACAGGACAAACGGAAATTAAGGTTGCTATGCAGCTGACCTTAAAGTTTCAGAGATCATCCAAATTCAGTGAATGAGCCCAGTGAAATCATAGTGAAAGAGGAAGGCAGAAAAAGACAACCAGTGGGGAGATGTAGCTGTGGGAAAATAGATGCAATGTCATTGGCTCTGAAGAAGTTGGAAGGAAACCACCAGCCAAGGGATATGCACCACCTCTAGAAGCTGGACAAGGCAAAGAAACAGATTCTCCCCTAAAACCTCCAGAAATGGACCTAGCCCTGCCAACACCTTGATTTTAACCAGTTAGACTCATGTTGGACTTAACCTATAGAACTGTAAGATAAATTTGTGCTGTTTATGCTGCAAAGTTGGTGTTAATTTGTTACTGCAGCAATAATGATCAAATAACTGGACCTTACTAGTTTACAATAGCAAATGCTTACTTCTTGTTCAAATATCTGAGGTCAGCAAGTTGGCTGTGGCTCTGATAGGTTCTGTTCAGTTCTTCTCTGTTAGTTTTCTCATTTTGGAACCCAGTTCAAAGACAACTACTGTCTGGGTCATGCTCTTTTCAAGTAAAGGGTGGGCATAAACGAAACAAAACCAACACTAAATGAGCATATTTGAAACTGTGCTCGGATGTGGAGTTCAGTTGGCCCTTGTATGGTGGACCCAGAATCCATGGATATAGGCGGCCAACTGTATTACTACTACCCATTTTATACGAAGAACTTGAGCATCCTTGGATTTCGATATCTGAGGGAGTCCTGGAACCAACTCCTAGCAGATACAAAGGGACGACTGCATATCACATCTGCTCACATTCCATCAGCCAAAACAAATCACATGACCAAACCAAAAGTAATGGAATGAGAAAGATATGGCTTACTCAGCAGAAATGAAAGGCAAATGTAATTGGGGAATATATAATGTGTCACAGATATAAAGAACAATGTATCTAGGGTATGAGATTTAAGCTAAATTTTCCCATTTACCTTTTCCTAAGCTAAAGAAGGGGCTTCTCAGGTGGCTCGGTGGGGAGAGAATCCACTCCAGTGTTCTTACCTGGAGAATCCCATGGACAGAGGAGCCTGGTGGGCTACAGTCCACAGAGTGGCAAAGAGTCAGACACAACTGAAGCGACTGAGAGAATGCACACGTGCACACACACACAAAGCTAAAGAAGGTTAAAATAATGTGTTCTGGTGACGGTATTTTTTTCGATTTTTTTTCTCTTTATTAACTCTTTTTTTTTTTTTTTTAACTTAAAGGTGTGCAGTGTGTTGATTTGATATATTTATATCAATTTTTTTTTATAAATTTATTTATTTTAGTTGGGGGCTAATTACTTTACAATATTGTAATAGTTTTTGCCATACATTGACATGAATCAGCCATGGGTTTACATGTGTTCCCCTTCCTGGACCCCCCACCCACCTCCCTCCCCATCCCATCCTTCTGGATCATCCCATTGCCCCGGCCCTGAGCCCTTGTCACATGCATCGAACATGGAATGGTGTTCTGTTTCATATATGATAATATACATGTTTCAATGCTATTCTCCCAGAACGTCCCACCCTCACCTTCTCCCTCAGAGTCCATAAAATTGTTCCATGCATCTGTGTCTCTTATTCTGTCTCGCATATAGGGTTATCGTTACCATCTTTCAAATTCCATATATATGCATTAGTATACTGTATTGTTGCTTTTCTTTCTGGCTTACTTCACTCTGTATAATGGGCTCCAGTTTCATCTTTATTAACTCTTGTTCAGAATGATCTTGGAGGCATTGACTGTTGAAGATGATGAGCAGCTAGAAATTGCCCTCCACACTAACTTTTTGGTAGCTTGGCCTGCTTTAAACAGGTCTTACCAGAAAAAGGTCTTAATAGCAAACGGCAAAGGATCAATAGCAGATTAAAAAAAAAAAAAAAACTTCAGGTAATATTCTCCTGAGCCTTAAAAATTAAAAAGAAAGGTTGGTGACAGAGATATCCTTAAGAAGAAAAATGCTGAGAAAAAAAGCACTGAATCCACATATACGTTAAATGTTTCAAAGAAAAGACTCACCTTATCATCAAGTTTGTATGGAAGAAAATGAGACATAAGCTATTTAGAATTTACTTTGGATGCAATTATATCATTCCGTGGTCTTATGTTTGCCATCAATTGGTCTCCCAACATCCCATTTTCTATCACAATCACCAGAGGCAACAGAGCCTCCAAAGGGTTAAAAGAGGGGGACTATCAGCCCCCAGCCTTGTGCTCACTGGACCCACCTCCTTGCCTCTTTGTGTTAACAGGATTTTATTTGCATAGAAGAACTACAGGAGCTCTGGATGGTAGTGGATCAGCTGTCAGCAGAGTTTAGGGTTCCTTTGATCCTCCTCATTCTGGAAGCTGTAGTCATTGCTTTGTCTCAGATATGGAGAACAGGCTCAGAAAGTTGTTTTGCAAGCCTTGGCCACCTGGAGACTCCTGTCTTGTAAGTGGGACAGGAGGGAGTCCTGAGTCTGCTTCACCTGATGGGTGAAGACCCTCCTCCATTTCCATCCAGCAAGGGTAACCAGTTGTCCAAACAAGACCAAGGTCAAGTATCTCAGGCTGTCATTCTCCTCATCAAGCAAAGCCCTGGTCTGGAGGGTGATGTCTATGAAGAAGGAGCTCAGGCCTTTCTCCTGCATCTTGCCCAGGATGATGGTGTTAGGATATTCATGCTCTGGTGGATGACTTCAGAACTCATGGGGCCATACAGACCATGCACCAGCAGGTCTAGAACAATCTTCTTATATTTTCTTGCCTTGTCCGGGGTCTCACAGGCCATGGTTTCCAGGCCTCTCATCGCCATATAACGCTTTTTAACACTGGGGTACCAGGCTGTCTCTGCCAAGATGAAAAACACATTCTTCAGAAGTTCCTGCTTCTGGAGCCTGAGATTCCAAGGGACCTTGGAAAAGAAAGACCTTTTCTTCTTGGGCTGGGTGGTGGGGCTGGAAAGGTGCTGGCCCCATATTCTTCTCCTTGTTTGGTCCATGGAACTGTGGTCACGTGGTGATGCGGCCGGTGTGGCCGGAGCACAGGTCACCACATGGCACGCAGAGCTGCTGTTTCCAGGGTAGCAGCCAGATGGGATAACTCAGCTCAATTTTCTCAGCGGTGAATTCCTGAGCAGGGTGATGAGGCTTCCTCCTCAGAACTCATCCTGGTGAAAGAAGAAGTGATCACTTCCAGGAACATCACTGTACTTTAAACAAGCTCGGGGCTGGCCGTCAGCTGCATTTTGCCCTTGAAGGTGAAACATAGAGCAGACTGGCGTTTTATCACGAGTGGGAAACACATAAGTGAAGTCGCTCAGTAGTGTCTGACTCTTTGCAATCCCACGGACTGTAGCCCACAAGGCCCCTCTGTCCACAGGATTCTCCAGGCAAGAGTACCGGAGTGGGTCGCCATTTCCTTCTCCAGAGGATCTTCCCGACCCAGGGATCGAACCCAGGTCTCCCGCATTGTAGGCAGATGCTGTACCATCTGAGCCACCAGAGAAGTCCCTAATAAGACCTTTTTCGGCTATCTGTCCCTGATAGTTGCTAGAGATTCATTACAGGCCACGCTCTTTTGCAAACTTTGAAAATTCTCATGTTAGTTTCCTGTTTCTCCAAGGACCCAGGGAGAGAGCCTCTGGTGACTATTTTTAATGATTCCTCAGAGACAGAGTGTGACTGTTTTTAAAAGAAAAATAGTACAAAAAGATTGCTAGCTACACGTGCTTTTATAATTCTAGCTTCCAGATTAAAGTGAACCTACATGTAAATATGGTTCTGCACTTAAACTTCCTTTCCCTCTACATAATTTTCACTCAACACATATTCCCCTGCCAGGTACTGTTGTAAACACAGGATAGAGTATTTTGCTGCAGAGAAGAATATAAAAAATGAGGGTAGGGCGAGGGAGAACTTATGAGGTTGATCCAAGGCAATGAATGTTGCAAGTGTTAGTCACTCAGTTGTTTCTGACTCTTTGCAACCCTATGGACTGTAGCCTGCCAGGCTCCTCTGTCCATGTGATTTCCTGGGCAAGAATACTGGAGTGGGTTGCCATAGTGAATTTCATGTGGTTTTATCTTTGATACCAGCTTCATGGTTAGTAGATTCATTTTCATGGCAGTGCCTCTTTCCCTACACTAACGTGTAACACCAGGAACTCATGCCTTTTGCCTGTCCAGGCCCATGACACTGCCCCAACCCTCCAGTCGTCTCTCAACATCCTGCACTCTCTAAAATCTCATTCCTATTTTGTGCTGTCAAACTAATTTGCCCTCTGTCCAGGTTAGCAGGACTTTTTGAAAAATTGTGAATCATTTTTAGTTGGTCTTTTCTCCAGTCTCCTCTTCACCACACTACACGTTCATCAGGACCCACTACGGGCAGCCTGGACCCCTAACAGGTCAGATCTATCTAGATAAAGTGCAAACATGCTTCCTGGAAAGGATACGATTTCACTTTCACTAACAAGTCCACCTGTAGACATTGATCAAGCTTGCAATCTATTTGAATTCCTATGAAATGAGCAGGGGATGCAAAGCCAAAGAAATGCAGCTCCTGGCTCTAGGAAGCTCACGTTCTTAGAGGGGAGACATCTACTAAACGAGCATGATCAGTACACTGCATGCTAGTCCAGGGCTGGCTTGCCTTCTGAGGCCTCTCCATGTTCTCTTCTATAGCACAGTGGCCAAGACCAGCAGCATGTAGTCCTCTGGATGCTGTGTCAGCTGGCTTTATGCTAGATTCAGACAAAGGAAGGTGCTGACTAGTGATTGGAGGGCATGAAAAAGGGATGAAAAATTAATGAATGAAAACAGAGCCATGGAGAAATTAATGACTTGCTAGGAGAACACAGTAGGTTACAAAGAGCAAGTGAAAACTTGAACCAATCAATAAAGAGAACTCTTTTCACGTCTCCTATGTTTAACACAGTAGTCTAATACCACCAATTGCCACTTTGCAGAGATGTGAGGACCTGGAACAGGGACAGACTGACAGGTAAGTTCTAAAGAGATGTCCAGACATAGAGAAGATCTAAGAACATGGGGAAAGGAGGAGAGAAGTTGCCAGTGTGAGATTTTCTGTGCGGTATATTAAAGTAGTCAAAGAATGAGGTAGAGGAAGGGAATCTGGGTAGAGGCAATGATGGAAAAGATGGGCTAAGTTAGAAGGAAGTAGAAAACACAAGGTTCTTAGGGCTTATCCAGGGTAGAGGCAAGGAAGACTTAAGGAAGGGAAAGCACAAAAGAGGAACAGTGCACAAATACTCTCAAGGTCCTCCTAAGAGTTGGGAGATGCTGTCAGCTTCACACCCCAAGTAGAGCCCCTGGGAGCTCTTCCTGTCATGCCCTTATGCTCACTGCCAACTCAGTTGTGGGACTCAGTTGGAGGGCAGACAATTTTCTCTGAGTTTATACGTATTAACAGCCCTCAATGCAAATAATGAGCCTACAAAATAAAGCAAAGGCATTATGTGGGGTAACATAGAAACTAAAAAGACAACTAAGACTTTGTCTTTTTAGAGTTTAGGCATTAGTTGAAGAGGAACTATGAAATAAACGTGGGTAGAATAATAAGTGCTTGTCTGTTTTTCAAATACTGACATTGTTGTAGTACCCTTGGCTCTTCTCATAGCCTTGCTTTTATTTCCCAGAGCATTTACTCTCCTCTCCACCTTTCTCCTTGATCAGATATTAGAAATAAATATAACTATAGAAAAAAGATAGTATCTAAACAAATGAGATCAAGTTGAACTTAAAAGCTTTTGCAAAGAAAACCTTTGACAAAGTGAAGACAAACTGATGAATGTGAAAAAAAAAAAATACCTGCAATCGATATGAATGATAAAGGACTAATATCCAAAATACATAAATACCACATATAACTCAATAATAGCAAAAAAAAAAGTCAGTTAAAAATGGACAAAGATCCAAATAGATATTTCTCTGTAGAAAATATATAGATGGTAAACAAGCACATGAAAAGATGCCCAACAGCACTAATCATTAGGGAAACGCAAAGCAAAACAACAGTGAGGTGTCAGCTCACACCTGTCAAAATAGCGATCGTCAAAAAGATGACACATGGCAAATGTTGGTGTGCATGTGGAGAAAAGGGAATCTTGGTACACTGTTAATGGGAATGTACGTTATATGCTGGAAGAAGCACAAGCTGGAATCAAGATTGCCGGGAGAAATACCAATAACCTCAGATATGCAGATGACACCACCCTTATGGCAGAAAGTGAAGAAGAACTAAAGAGCCTCTTGATGAAGGTGAGAGAGGAGAGTGAAAAACTTGGCTTAAAGCTCAACGTCCAGAAAACTAAGATCATGGCATCTGGTCCCATCACTTCATGGGAAGTAGATGGGGAAACAGCGGAAACAGTGTCAGACTTTATTTTTTTGGGCTCCAAAATCACTGCTGATGGTGATTGCAGCCATGGAATTAAAAGACGCTTACTCCTTGGAAGGAGGGTTATGACCAACCTAGATAGTATATTTAAAAGCAGAGACATTACTCTGCCCACAAATGTCCATCTAGTCAAGGCTATGGTTTTTCCAGTGGTCATGTATGGATGTGAGAGTTGGATGGTGAAGAATGCTGAGCAGCAAAGAATTGGTGCTTTTGAACTGTGGTGTTGGAGAAGACTCTTGAGAGTCCCTTGGACTGCAAGAAGATCCAACCAGTCCATCCTAAAGGAGATCAGTCCTGGTTGTTCATTGGAAGGACTGATGTTGAAGTTGAAACTCCAATACTTTGGCCACCTCATGCGAAGAGTTGACTCATTGGAAAAGACCCTAATGCTGGGAAGGATTGGGGGCAGGAGGAGAAGGGGGAGACAGAGGATGAGATGGTTGGATGGCATCACTGACTCGACAGACATGGGTTTGGGTAGACTCCGGGAGTTGGTGATGGACAAAGAGGCCTGGCGTGCTGCGATTCATGGGGTCGCAAACAGTCGGACACAACTGAGCAACTGAACTGAAGTGAAGTTGGTGCAGCCACTGTGGAAAATAGAATGAGGTTTCTCAGAAAACTAAAAATAGAGCTACCATATGATCCAGCAGTTCCACTCCTGGGTATATATCTGAAGAAAATGAAAACACTAGCTCAAAAAGAAATATGCACCCCAGTGTTCTCAGAAGCACCATTTACAATAGCCAAAGCATGGAAGCAACCTAAGTGTCCATCAATAGATGATTGGCTTAAGAAGATGTGGTACATATATACAGTGGAATATTATTCAGACATAAAAAATAATGGAATTCTGCCACTTGCAATAAATGTGGATGGATCTAGTGAGTATTATGTTTAGCGAAGTAAGTCAGATGGAGCAAGACAGAGAATCGATATTACCACTTATATGTGGAATCTAAAAAATAAATGTATTTAGCAAAACAGAAACTGACTCACAAATACAGAGAACAAACTTGTGGTTACCAGTGAAGAGAGGATATGGGGAGGGGCAAAATAGGGATACAAGATTAAGAGATACAAACCATTATGTATAAAATAGGTAAGCCACAAGGATATATTGTATGGCACAAGGGAATATAGCCACTATTTTGATTAAAATAGTGACTCACTAGGTTATACACCTGAACTAATATTGTAAATCAACTATACTTAAATTAAAAAAAAAGAAAATAGAGAGTGTCTGGATCAAGATAGTTCTAACTGATTAACATATAATTAAACATGAAAGAAAGGAAAATTGTACATCCTTACGTGCAATATCAAATACAACCATGCAAGTGAATAGACCCACATTTATGTGAGAATCATGTTATCAAACTGAGAAGAACACAACAGACATGCTATAAAATTCTACATTTATACAATTCTACAAATATACAAGTAAAATGTATCAAAATATGCAGCTCTGGCTGTGCAAAATACTTTCTTTGAGGATGGAGATTTGAGTTGCACGAAACAAGCTTAAGTGTCATGATGAACCTGCTGGCTGGGCATGCAGGCACAGCAGGCCAAACACTAAGAGCCCGTTTCCTCCTTCTTCCCTAGGTCCCAGAGAGACTACAAGGAAGGCACAGGGGTGACTTGATACAGAGGGCTGTGCACCAGCACTGCTTTTGCTGGCTGTTACATGAGCAGCTGTAACAAGCAGTGGGCTTCCCAGGTGGCACAGCAGTAAAGAATCTGCCGGGAAATACAAGAGATGCAAGAGACATGGGTTCGATTGCTGGGTTGGGAAGATTCTCCTTGAGGAGGAAATGGCAACCCACTCCAGTATTCTTGCCTGGAGAATCCCATGGACAGAGGAGCCTGGCTGGCTACAGTCGTGAGATCACAAAGAGTGGGGAATGACTGAGTACGGACCAAGCAGTTAAGAAAAACAATTCCAGAAAAATCTTGAATCATCCAGGGCTTTTCAGTACCTTCTATGTGCCAGATAATATGCCGGGCGCTGGAGATATGGAGGCAAAGCAAGTTAGGTACGGTCCTGGCTTTAAAGGCCAATGAAGGAACTGAAGCTTAGAGAAATTATAGTTTGGAACTTGCCAGAAATCACACAGCTTGTCAAAGTGGAGGCAAGATTCACACCAGTGTCTGACCTTTAAAACTCATTCCCTCAACCACTATCCTAGACTGTGATTTCATTCTCTTTTTCACTCTGAAATTATCTCTCTTGTAAATTTAAGGGCAACAATTTACACGGGGCAGATCATCCAGCGTCTAACGACTATTTCTTTAAATATGAACTGGAGAGACCCTGGAGTTGGACACAGTCACAATTTCGTTGTAACTCCTGAACAGTGTGGGGCTGGGTCTGCCAAGCTCTGGCTTGACTGGATGAGTCAGCTCAAGGCTGTCCCACGAAAGCCAGCAGTTCTGCAGTGACTTTCCCCATATGGATGGCCCCCCTTAGTCAGCTCTGAGAATGCGGAGGGAGGTCTGGCTTGGTGTTGCAGCAGCAGACTGGGTGGACAAAGGCCTGGGATGGACACAGATGCCCCAGCAATTGCACTGAGGCTATTTCCTGTCATTTCAACCCAGTGTCATGTATTATTCAAATCAGAGTGTATTTTGGAGATTCAATTTGCAGGGCATATGACACACATAGTAAATTGGTGTGTATTATCTCAGTTCATTTGCTGGAGGACAGGTGTTCACATCACAAGAACCAACAGCCCCATCGACAGTAATTGGTGCCTTGGCTGCCAGTCTGAGCCTAGAGGGCAGGGATTAAAAGTGCATGAGAATGAACTAATAATAATTTCCACATGTGGTCCAATGTGTTTTACTGGAGGCTCCCAAAGAAGATTTTAGGCATTCATTCATCCTCACTGCCACACTGCCTGGACTTGCTATTACCCTCCTGCCAAAGCCAGAAAAACAAAAGCAAAGAAGGAAGGGCAGACTCAAGTTCACAGAGGAAAACAATGGCAGGATGGGGATTACACCCTCTGGAGGCATAAGTCCTTGTTCTCTCTCCTTGGAATTTCACCGCTTCCATTTTCCTCTCATTTGTTATTCAGTGTCTTAGCCAGTGTATTAGTAGGAACCCAGACGGGTGAATTCAACTGTGTTCAGGTTAATTAATTTCAAAACGTTTACAAGCCTGCATAGTGCATTAAATCACACTCAACACAAATGAAAACAAACAACAACAACTATATATACATATAGTTCTCTTAATAGCTACCATATGTTTCAAATGTGTGTAGCATACAAACAATAATTACAACAAGTCACTGAATATACTTTCAGTAACAGGCAGGTTGTGTGGCTAAGTATTGCTGCATGAACGGAGTCAGTCTGGGTAGAAGGTAAAGATTTGTGTGAAGCCAAGAAATTCCAGAGCCTAGGTGTTATCTTAACTACACATGTCATGTCATTTCAAAACACTTTGCATGCTAAATTCACTTAAAAATATGAAATTAGAAAACCTTGTCCTTGTGGGTTTTACTAATAATGAGCAGGGAGAAAAATGGAACTTTTGCCCTGGAGCTCTGGTGAAAAGACATAATTAAAAATACTGTACTGGAAAAAAATGATTTTTACTTCCCAGGTGGCATTTGGTTTCTGCATACTCACAAATAGCCATCTATAACAAAACCAACACACTCAATTAAGCTCCTTCCACTTAAAACAAATGCAGTTTTCTTTATCACTAGTTGAGAGGTTCCAAAGGAAAAATTGAATAAATGGAAAAACAGATTGACTGCCATCTTCTCTTTCCAAGGGTAAGGTGTGCAAACATGAAATAATTTCAGTTTTCTAACCTCTGGGAAATTAAATTTGACCAATAACATGATGAAGATATACTAAATCACAACCCACAGTCATACAGGCCATACATGGTACAGTTTCAGTGCACCTCAACATACCCAAGACTCAAAATGGAAACCCTGGATTTGAGCAAGTAGTGCCTCCTATTTTGAGAAAATAAAATGCCTTTTATATTAAATCCAATTTATCTAGTTAACTGGTCCAGCATAAATAGAGTATAAAATTATCTAAAAACCCTTCCTAGGGAGCAAGCAGTTGTTAGCTTTTGTTTGACACAGATAGCAATTTATAATTAATCATCTCTCCCATCATAACATTTTCAATATAGTTGTCATCTTAGTCCAAAACGAAAGTAGAAAGGAAGGAAAAGGAGTCCTCAGATTAGCGCCGCAGTGCTCAAAGACAGTGCAAAAAGAGAAGGTCATGGGTCACAATTGGTCATCTGAAAAATCTAGAAAGGTATGATTCTTAAGCACCATGATTTTCCAATTTGCTACAAGTTCTTGGATTTCATACCATGGAGAGGCGTGACCACCCTATTTAATGAGTTTCCCCCAAAGTCAGGTTCCATAGTGGAGTAGAATGAAGCTCTATTTGCAGAGTAATTCACATCTGTAGGCCTAGGGCCAAAAAAGGAGTCAAGCCAGAACTCAGTGTCTCTTTAGCCTCATGCTCTGTTCTAGTAACTAAGCCACTGCCTTATTCTGGAGACATATAGGTTCCATGTCGGCCCCCACCTACTGTATTTTTGATGTCTCAGACCATCCCTTGAAATTCAGCATGCCTACCTTTCTCATTGTCTTGTCCCAGTCCCCTGCCAGGACCTGCCTGGTTTCTGGATCACAGCCTCTCTTTTGTCACCATAATCTCTGGCTCTATCCAGCCTACCGACACCTGCATTTGTCATCAGAGAAGCCAATTCCCCAGCACAAGAAAGAAGAGCAATCAGGAATATCAAAGCAAGTAGCTGAAAGAATCTGTTTATAGTTACCATATTATCATTGGTGTTAATTTCTAACCTTTCTTCCATTTTGTCTTTGTCTTCATCCCACTTTTTGGCAACTGGAACAAAGGTGATTGTTGAATCTGTTTGTTGAATCCATTTCCTGGCTGCATGTGTCTTTTTGTTGGTCCCCTTCTCTTCTACTCATGAACACATTTATCTTCTACTCATTAAGTCAGCTGGCATGAGTTTGCAAGCATATGTTCACTGGAAGAAATTTAAATGATTGTGACCTTAAACTCAAGAGAAAAAAAAAAAAACCCTACTCATTTAAAAAATTTTAACATAGTTAGTGTGCTAAATGCCTAATAGGTTATCTGAACACAAGATATGTCTTTAAGCACTTTAAAGCTAAGACACTTCAAATGGATTTTGATGGTTTCTATTTCCATTAAGAACAGAAGATTGCCTGGTTACATGCTTGTCATATCTAGAACAGTGTCGGTACATAAAATGCTCTCAATAAATACTTGCTGAATGAATAAATTTGGTAAATAAAATGTATTTGGATGGCAGATTTCTTCTCCTCTCATTATTTTTTTCCTCTTGCATTCACCACTGTATGAGCCAGAGTTTTCCATACAAAGATGCTGATTATCAAATGAATAAATCATTAAATTATGTAATCTGAAATATATCCAAACAATCATATGTAAGCATAAAAACTGTAGTGGGAAACACAACCCGGTATGAACATTAGTTACATCTGTGTTCCATGATTATATATCTTTTTCAATTTTTCTAAAATTAATATGAATAACTAATTTATATTACAAAAGTCACGTACTCTTAATAAAAATAATTTATCAAGTAGCAAATTTAAATATAAATTTTATTTTCATCCCAAGGCCTACTCTCCAAAGATGAATGTCATTCATACTTTGCTATGAGTTCACATGCACAAAAAATATATAAACATAAAATGGCTCTGTCATACTGTATACACTACAGTGTAACTTGCTTTTTAATTCAATGATATGGTATGTGTATATGTATATTTTTTAAACTTCCTGGCTGTAATAAATGTATCAATTCAATTCAAACTTGTTCAACTATTTTCTTACGTGACATGCCTAAGAACACACCCGCAATTCAAGATCATGACTTTACCCCCCAGCTTTACTGAGATGAGGGCTTCCCTGGAAGCTCAGCAGGTAAAGAATCTGCCTGCAATGCGGGAGACCTGGGTTCGATCCCAAGGTTGGGAAATCCCCTGGAGGAGGGCATGGCTACCCACTCCAGTATTCTGGCCTGGAGAATTTCATGGACTATTCCCCAGGGTTGCAAAGATTCAGACACACGACTGAGCAACTTTCACTTTCTTTCACTTTACTGAGATATAACTAATATATAACATTGTGTATGTTTAAAGAGTATACTTATATACTGCAAAACAATTACCACTGTAGCAATAGCTAATACTTCCATCATGCAACCATGTTGTTATATTTTGTCTGTGTGGAAACAGTCCAGTTTTTCTTTGTTGATAATGTTACTACTGGTTACTTTTCTCCTAAGAATAGGCAATAATGTATGATCAAAACCATGCAAGAACCAGACCTTCACTTCCACATATAACTTACAATCCAGAAGTTTCTAGATGGTGTTAACCTGACATGGTTATGTTTGTTTTGCTTTTATTCAAATGTTTCTAGAATATTTGAGTATTCATTTTTGGAAGGGTGATGTTGCAAATCAGTTTCCCTTAGTTACATGTGTTTACTTTTATGAGAACATAAACCCTATTCTTATTATTTTTATTTTACTCCCTCCCAAAAGGCTATTATAATCATAAAGTTATAAATGATACAGGCATGGGCAAGGAGAATGGAAGTGAGAGAGGAAAGAGGAAAATTAATATGAATTTGGAAAGAGGACTCAAAGAGACTAGGTAAACAATAGAAATCAGAGGATCTTGAATATGAAAATGTCACAGACAATGCCTGGTGGCTCAGATGAGAAAGGATCTGCCCACAATGCAGGATACCCAGGTTCCATTCCTGGGTCAGGAAGATCCCCTGGAGAAGGGAATGGGAACCGACTCCTGTATTCTTGTCTGGAGAATTCCATGGATAGAGGAGCCTGGTGGGCTCTAGTCCTTGGGGACCACAAAGTGTCGGACACAACTGAGCAACTAACCCCACTGACCTAGGTGAAATCTATCAGCACTGACATTGATGAAGAAATCAGGAGAGGGGTCTTCTTCAAGGACAGAAAGATAATGAATTTTCTTTAGAAACACTGAGTATGAAGCAACAAATTTCCAAACAGTTGTGTCCAGGAGCAGTTGGAAGCTATCAGATAGAGACTTGAGCACTCTGAAGGCAACAGGTAAGATGTTGAGACTACTCAGAACCCCCAGAGGGAAATGAGAGGGCTAAAATTTGCCTGGCAACTGATGAGAGGAGGAAGATGAGATGAGCACTCAGCAAGTCAGAAATTGTTAACAGAGGTTCAGACAAACATCTTGATAAAGAAGACAAAAGTAAGAGAAACCCAACTGCCAGAGATGCCAGTTCAGAGCTAGTTTCACTTTTCAGAATTCAGAGTAATGGTCTAGACAACAAAATAAGAACTTGTGTACTAGAGTTTAGGATATGAACCATCAGAATCCAAGTCAGTATTCTCCTCAAACACAGTGAAATTCATTACACCAAGTTGTTTTCTAAGCATAGTTTTAAGTACCTACTTGACAGTGATGAGCTCTAAAAGATAATCATTTATGATCCTCTTTCAAAGTTAAAGATCATTAGCCTCAAAAGTCATTTTATGCTTGTCTTATGATTTGTACTTAGCTTTTGCCTCAGAAGACCAGAAAGTGAGAGCAACAGTATTTGAAATCTTCACTCATACTCATTTATTTTCCTTCCGTATTATTTAATGGCAGTTTTACTTATGAATTCCTTCTATTTCTGAGATTACTTCTTGGTTTTCAGTGGTATTTGTAGCATCTCCTAATTTAGAACCATCTTTAAGCTTAATTAACACCCTGGGCACTTCTTCTATAATTAATACAGATGTTAAACAAGACAAGCCATAAAACCGATATCTTTAGCCATCACACCTTATCTTGACATTGCCATTTATTATTAACTGTGTTTTTTATCCATCATCCAGAGTTCAGTCCTTGAAATGGTACTTGAATCTTATCCAATCTCGGTAAATTTAACAAATATATTTAATAAGACAAGATCCTGAATATTACTCATATTATGGTTTAGCATGTTTATTATTTTCCCTTTTAATAGAATCAGAATAACTATTGCATTTTATAAATATGATTTGCCCTTTAAAACAGGGCCATTTGTAATTTTTAAATATAATTGTCAAGATTAATCATTAGATCTGGTTACAGATATTGTTTTGCTGGGTTTTTTTGCTTCATACTGGTAAGTTTCACCTACTGAACAAAAAGCTGCGTATTTATAGACTCTTATTAATTCACTTATTTATGAAGGTGCATTAAATATCTACCACATTGATATCATGTCTTCTTTTTGTTTATAAATACTTGATTAAAAAATATTACAAAAGTTCAAACCACATCAAATCCTCTATGAACATTTGCTTAAATATATGAGGAATTATAAAAGGCATACCATTTTCTTTAGAGAGATTTCTTCCTCATTTTTATTACCACTCTGAACATTTTAAATTGCATGGTGAATTAGTTTTATTTTTTAATAGCAGTAATTCTATTTATTATCAAATAGCAGTAAGCATAACTTTAAGTAATTTTTCCAACTTCAAGTTTTAAAAATGAAGCATATTCTATCTCAAAACATATGAAATACTCAGATTATTCTCTGCCAAGAGCTAATGCGTATTGCATGAAAACTGGAAGCAGGTTTATCAATATTACTGAGATATGTCAAAACTGAAATGTGAGGGTGTGAGGATGGAAATGCTCCATGTAAAAGTAAAAAACAAATACTATGGAAGATTAATAGGTATTTCATGGAATAATAATTACAGTAATAGTAACCACTTTCTGAGCTTTTAATATGTTCCATGCATTCTGCTCAACACTTCACATAAATTATCTCATTTAATCTACTCATATTAATTTATAATTTAGGAAACTGGGTGTCTGAGACAATAAATAATCTATCTAAAATCACCCAGTTAATAGTTAGAAGCTGGGGTTCATGCTAGGTATATTTCACTACAAATTGTAGGTTTATAACTACTCTGCAATAACACTTTCATTGTGATGAAAGTGATGCTCATAATCTATGGAAAATTAATAGGAAAAGGAGTCTATAATAAGATTTATATGCCTAAAATTATGTAACTAAGATGGTCCAATTTACAGTTGAGTAGAAAATGCAGCCTCTATTTTTCATGGCCTTTGTCTGAAATTCTCCATATATGTCCCCAATACTCTAAGGAGTCTTACATGTATTCGAAAGACCAATTCAATTTACTTTTATTTCATCTCTGGAAATGGAACTCAAATGTAACCCTTCAGTGAAGGAGGAGAGGGAGAGGGGCTCCTAAATCCCCACCAGGATCTAGTTACACCAGAATGTGCTCCCAGGACCCCGCTTTCTCTCCCACAAAAGAAAGAGTCTTGTACCATAACCAAAAGACAGACAACATGTAGAAGCCTAGCTATTGCTCCTTCTACCCTGTTGGAGTTGGAGAAAGAAATGGCAACCCACTCCAGCATTTTTGCTTGGGAGGTCCCATGGACAGAGGAGCCTGACGGGTTATAGTCCATAGAATCGCAGAGTTGGACCCAGACTTAGTGACTCAGCAACAACAGCAACAACCTGTTGGAATATTATGACTCTTATTTTGCCTCAGATACAAGGACTGAGGGCTTCCCAGGTGGCTAAGTGGTAAAGAATCCACCTGCCAATGCAAGAGATGCAAGAGTCATACGTTCGATCCCTGGGTTGGGAATATCCCCTGGAGAAGGAAATGGAAACCCACTCCAGTATTCTTGCCTAGAGAATCCCATGGACAGAGAAGCCTGGCAGGCTACAGTCCATGGGGTTGCAAAGAGTTGGACACGACTGAGTGACTAAGCACACAAGCACGAGGGCTGAGACAAAGCCTCCATACTCTTACAGCCTCCACTATTACTGATGCAGAATTCTGTCCAGACCAAGTGTTTCTTTGAGGTGGGATCAAGGATGATTCTCATCTCTGTATGATGCTCATTCAAGCATGCAGTCCTCTGTGTGGCATCAGCTATGACACGCAGTACTGCAGTTTCACAGAGTTACCCACATAGATCCTCCCCAGGGCAGAAGCCCACTACTCAGTAAGGATCCCCTTGGAGAACAAATCACAGAATCAGATCTACCCTTTGACTGATATCCTTATCAGTGCTACGAACAAAGTAGCCACTGGGAGAGGATTGATTGTTAATGAGGAAGTGAAAGAATTCTTGCAGAAAGTTACAGTATCACATTGAAATTTATGATGTCATAGCAGTCCTTGGGGTCGCAAAGAGTTAGACATGACTGAGTGACTGAACAACAAAAAGAGAAACAATACCAGCTATGGGTCCATTGAAATCAAAGGTTTGGGAAATCAGGGTTCAAATTCAAATTTAAAAATTTGATAAGATAAAAAATTTGATAAGAATAAGAGACACAGATGCATAGAACAATTTTATGGACTCTGAGGGAGAAGGTGAGGGTGGGACGTTCTGGGAGAATAGCATTGAAACATGTATATTATCATATGTGAAAGAGAACACCATTCCATGTTCGATGCATGAGACAAGGGCTCAGGGCCGGGGCAATGGGATGACCCAGAGGGATGGGATGGGGAGGGAGGTGGGTGGGGGGTCCAGGAAGGGGAACACATGTAAACCCATGGCTGATTCATGTCAATGTATGGCAAAAACTATTACAATATTGTAAAGTAATTAGCCCCCAACTAAGATAAATAAATTTATAAAGAAAAAAAAATTATATATGTATTTCAAATGGCCTCCCCAAAAAGAAACTAAAGCTCCGGAAGGATAAGAATATCTAAAATGAAATTCTGACACGAAGGACTAGTTGCAATGGAAAAAATCAAAAAAACAATATGGTGAAGGAAACTAGAAAAAATGCATTAGAAACATTAAGATGAATTCATATGTTAAAAAGAGAGGACCATAACATGGAAAATGTCATAAAAATGCTAAAGTAAAATCAAATATTTTTAAGAGCCTGTAAGAAGTGTTTCAAAAATGACAAAGCCCAAGATGGCATGAGATTTGGGGGGAGAGGGGCAAGAAAAATAATCATGGCTTAAAAAAACCCCTTGAGCTGTAACTTACATATGGTAAGATTAAGTACGTGTTGCTAGTCAAGAAAAAAAAGGCAGTAGTAAATTTTGGTACTTCAAGCTACTCTCTGAAAGTGACACATGGCACTTGTGATCATATTTCGTTGGCCAAAGCAAGTCCCATGGTCAAGTTTAACGTCAGTTGGGTGGAGAGAAATATTCCTACCATGAAGAGGGACAGAGAACGTTTTAACAAAAAATGTACTTCTTCTGCAGCCTCTGAACACACTGTTCGTGCACCTCTTTGTGGCCATGGACGAGTATTCAAGGCTGCTGCAGAGAGTTTATTCAGACCGTGTTCAAGACGGTGCCAGACATGCACTTTGTGTTCATCACTGTGGCGTCCTGCAGGAGCCTCAGCTCAGCTCTCAGGACCGTATTCAGACAAGTGGGGTATGTCCCAACCCTGACGTATGACGAGGACTTTGCCATGCACGTGTGTCACAGTCACAGCCACTACCCTCAGCTGCACATCCACAGAGCCAGAGATCAAGTCCTGAGCCTTTGGAGTGGGACCACTGACTCCAGGACCCTAGACTACCAGAGAACTAACCCTAGGGAGTATCAAATAGTGAGAACTCACACAAACGAAACCACTTGCATAAAAGACCCAGTATCACCCAACCACCAGTAGCACCCTGTACAGGATGCCACATCTAAACAACAAACAAAACAAAAAAATACAAACCCGATCATCAGCAGACAGGAGTACCACCTCACTCAGCCTTGCCCATCAGAGGAAAAACAAACAAACAAACAAAAAATCAGCACAAATCTCACCCTATAAGAAGCTTACACAAACCACCTTACCAACCTTAGGAGATCAGAAACCAAAAGGAAGAAAGAATTTAAACTTCTTCAAGGAAAGAATTCAACTTTCCTTGAAGCCTGGGAAAAGGAAACCTCCAACACAATAAGTTAAGAAAACATAATGAAAAGGCACAGAAATACTACACAAATGAAGGAACAAACTAGAAATACAGAAGTCCAAATAAATGAAGGGGAAATAGGCAAACTACCTGAAAAAGAATTCAGAATAATGATAGTAAAGATGATCAAAAACCTTGAAAACAAAATGGAGAAAATACAAAGATCAATTAACAAAGACCTATAAGAATTAAAGAATAAATAAACAGAGACAACCAACATAATTACTGAAATTAAAAATACCCTAGAAGGAATCAATAGCAGAATACCTGAAGTAGAAGAACGAAACATTGAGCTGGAAGATAATATGGTGGAAATAACTTCTGAAGAGCAGAATAAAGTAAAAAGAATGAAAAGAACTGAGGATAGTCTCAGAGATCTCTGGGACAATATCAAACATGCCAACATTCAAATTATATGGGTCCCAGAAGAAGAAGAGAAAAAGAAAGGGCATGAGAAAATTTTTGAAGAGATTATAGTTGAAAATTTCTGCAACATAGAAAAGGAAATAGTCAATCAAGTCCAAGAGGCACAAAGAGTCCCATACAGGATAAACCCAAGGAGAAACGTGCCAAGACACATACTAATCAAACAAAAAATGACTAAACACAAACGAAGATTATTAGAAGTAGCAAGGGAGAAGCAACAAGTAACATACAGGGGAAACCCCATGTGCTTAACAGCCGATCATTCAACAGAAACTCTGTGGGCCAGAAAGTAATGGAAGAATATATTTTAAATACTGAAAGGGAAAAATCGACAACCAAGATTACTGTATCCAGCAACGATCTCATTCAAAATTGATGAAGAAATAAAAAGCTTTTCAGACAAGCAAAAAGTAAGAGAATTCAGTACCACCAAACCAGCTTTACAAACAATGTTAAAGGGACTTATATAGTCAAGAAATACATGAGAAGAAAAAAGATCTACAAAATCAACCCCAAACAATTAAGAAAATAGCAATAAGAACATATATATCAATATTACTTTAAATGTAAATGGATTAAATGCTCCAACCAAAAGACACAGACTGGCTGAATGGATACAAAAACAAGACCCATATATATTCTGTCTACAAGAAACCCACTTCAGACCTAAAGACACATATAGACTGAAAGTGAGAGGATGGAAAAATATATTCCATGCAAATGGGAAGCAAAAGAAAGCTGGATTAGCAATTCTCATATCAAGAATATTACAAGAGATAAGGAAGGACACTACATAATGATCAAGGGATCAACCCAAGAGGAAGACATATCAATTGTAAATATCTATGCATCCAACCTAGGAGCACTTCAGTACATAAGACAAACACTAACAGACATAAAAGGAGAAACTGACAACAACACCACAATAGTAGGTGACTTTAACATCCCACTCACACCAATAGACAGATTATAAAAACTGAAAATTAATAAGGAAACACAAGCCTTAAATGATACATTAGATGAGATGGATCACATCAATATCTTCAGGACATTCCATCCAAATGCAGAAGAATACACCTTCTTCTCAAGTGTACATGGAACATTCTCCAGGAAAGATGAAATATTGGGTCACTAAGCAAACCTCAGTAAATTTCAGAAAATGGAAATTGTATCAAGCATCTTCCTGACCACAATGCTATAAGACTAGATTTCAACAACAAGGAAAAAAATGTAAGAAACACAAACACATGGAGATTAAACAACACGTTTTTAAATAACCAACAGGTTACTGGAGAAATCAAAAGGGAAATCAAAAAATTTCTAGAAGCAAATGACAATGAAAACACAACTCAAAACCCATTGGATGCAGCAAAAGCAGTTATTAGAGGGAATGTTATAGCAATACAATCCTACCTCAAGAAACAAGAAAAACACTGAATAGACAACCTAACTTCACACCTAAAACAACTGGAAAAAGAAGAACAAAAAACCCCAAAATTAGTAGAAGGAAAGAAGTCATAAAGATCCAAGCAGAAATATATGAAAAAGAAATGAAAGAAACAATAGTAACGATTAATAAAACTAAAAGCTGGTTCTTTGAGAAGATAAATAACATTGACAAACCTTTAGCCAGATTGATGAAGAAAAATGTATATGTGGTACATATACACAATGGAATACTACTCAGCCATAAAAAGGAACACATCTGAGTCAGTGCTAATGAGGTGGATAAACCTGAAATCTATTACATAGAGTGAAGTAAGTCCGAAAGAGAGAGATAAATATCATATTCTAACGCATATATACAGACTCTAGAAAAATGGTACAGAAGAATTTATTTACAGGGCAACATTGGAGAAACAGACATAGAGAACAGACTTATGGACATGGGGAGAGGGGAGGAGAGGGTGAGATGTATGGAGAGAGTAACATGGAAACTTACATTACCGTATGTAAAATAGATAACCAAAAGGAATGTGCTGTATAGCTCAGGAAACTCAAACAGGGGCTCTCTCATCCTAGAGGTGTAGGGTGGGGAGGGAGATGGAGGCAAGTTCAAAGGGGAGGGGATATATGTATACCTATGGCTGATTCAAGTTGAGGTTTGACAGAAAACAGCCAAATTCTGTAAAGCAATTATCCTTCAATACAAAATAAATCAATTAAAAAAAATACAACCAACCATAATAAAGTGTAACTTTCTAGCAATTAGAGCTGAATAGCTGTGCAGTGACTAATAAAAATATCTCAATAGGCACTGAAAAATAGTCACGATCATGATAAATACACAGCTACCATTTATAAAGTACCTGATGAGATCCTAGATCCCTGCCACCATTTAATCTTCATGAAACCTAAGCAATGGTCAAAACTGTAGCTCAAAGAGGCACTTTACTCAAGATTATACAGCAATTAGTGACAAAGGTGTAACTCCTATCTAGATCTGTCTGAATTCAAAGTCCAGGGTTTCCAATGAAAAACACAATAAAAGCTATAAAATGATTTCACACAGCAAGTGAGAGGAGTTAGATTAATACCCTCCTACAATGACTTCACCAAGATTTTTTGACTTGTGGACATTTAAAATTAGAGGCTTTAAGGAACTCTTTACTAGGGCCAGTTTCAGTGCATGCAAATTGGAAAAAATAATATCAATTGCTAAATATTTTAAAACATTTGCTTCTGGTTGGTAAATATTCATTGCTTAAAGCCCACCAAGGGCCCTTTTTAGACATGGTTGAGGACCCACTGGTCTGCATCTTGATTTAGCAATGAACGTGTTAATTCTACCCTATTAGGGTTAATGTCATTAGGGTTAATGCCAGGACCATGTCCTTGGCCATTGGTCAGTGCCTCTACTTCATCAGCTTGTTAAATATTTTAAATATCACTCTAATCAATAACTGTTGAGTCACAAAAGGGCTAAGTAGAGATTAAAACTTAGTCTGAAGGGAATAGTCAACCGGAACAGAAACTGTTCATCAGAAAATTAAGATAAGTTAACTACAATCAGCAAAAACAAGACCGGGAGCTGACTGTGGCTCAGATCATAAACTCCTTATTGCCAAATTCAGACTTAAATTGAAGAAAGTAAGTAAACAAAACCACTAGACCATTCAGGTATGACCTAAATCAAACCCCTCATGATAATACAATGGAAGTGAGAAATTGATTTAAGGGACTAGATCTGATAGACAGAGTGCCTGATGAACTATGGACAGAGGTTCGTGACATTGTACAGGAGACAGGGATCAAGACCATGCCCAAGAAAAAGAAATGCAAAAAAGCAAAATGGCTGTCTGAGGAGGCCTTACAAATAGCTTGGAAAAGAAGAGAAGCCAAAATCAAAGGAGAAAAGGAAAGATATTCCCATCTGAATGCAGAGTTCCAAAGAATAGCAAGGAGAGATAAGAAAGCCTTCCTCAGTGATCAGTGGAAAGAAAGAGAAGAAAACAAATAGAATGGGAAAGACTAGAGATCTCTTCAAGAAAATTAGAGATACCAAGGGAATATTTCATGCAAAGATGGGCACAAAAAAGGAAAGAGATTGTATGGACTTAATAGAAGCAGAAGCTATTAAGAAGAGGTGGCAAGAATACACAGAAGAACTGTACAAAAAAGATCTTCATGACCCAGATAATCACGATGGTGTGATCACTCACCTAGAGCCAGACATCCTGGAATGTGAAGTCAAATGGGTCTTAGGAAGCATCACTACAAACAAAGCTAGTGGAGGTAATGGAATTCCAGTTGAGCTATTTCAAATCCTAAAAGATATTGCTGTGAAAGTGCTGCACTCAATATGCCAGCAAATTTGGAAAATTCAGCAGTGGCCACAGGACTGGAAAAGGTCAGTTTTCATTTCAATCCCAAAGAAAGGCAATGCCAAAGAATGCTCAAACTACTGCACAATTGCACTTGTCTCACACGCTAGTAAAGTAATGCTCAAAATTCTCCAAGCCAGGCTTCAGCAATACGTGAACCGTGAACTTCCAGATGTTCAAGCTGGAAGGCAGAGGATCCAGAGATCAAACTGTCAACATCCCTTGGATCACCGAAAAAGAAAGTTCCAGAACAACATCTATTTCTGCTTTATTGACTATGCCAAAGCCTTTGACTGTGTGGATCACAACAAACTGTGGAAAATTCTGAAAGAGATGGGAATACCAGACTATCTGACCTGCCTCTTGAGAAATCTGTATGCAGGTCAGGAAGCAACAGTTAGAACTGGACATGGAACAACAGACTGGTTCCAAAGAGAAAAAGGAGTATGTCAAGGCTGTATATTGTCACCACAAGCTGGAATCAAGATTGCCAGAGAAATATCAATAACCTCAGATATGCAGATGACACCACCCTTATGGCAGAAAGTGAAGAAGAACTAAAGAGCATCTTGATGAAAGTGAAAGAGGAGAGTGAAAAAGTTGGCTTAAAGCTCAACATTCAGAAAACTAAGCTCATGGCATCCAGTCCCATCACTTCATGGCAAATAGATGGGGAAACAGAGGCTGACTTTGTCTTCTTGGGCTCCAAAATCAATGCAGATGGTAATTGCAGCCATGAAATTAAAAGACGCTTACCTCTTGGAGGAAAGTTATGACCAACCTAGACAGCATATTAAAAAGTAGAGACATTACTTTGCCCACAAAGGTCCATCTCGTCAAGGCTATGGTTTTTCCAGTAGTCATGTATGGACGTGAGTGTTGGAATGTAAAGAAAGCTGAGCGCTGAAGAATTGATGCTTTTGAACTGTGGTGCTGGAGAAGACTCTTGAGAGTCCCTTGGACTGCAAGGAGATCCAACCAGCCCATCCTAAAGGAAATCAGTCCTGAGTGTTCATTGGAAGGACTGATGTTGAAGATGAAACTCCAATACTTTGGCCACCTAATGCAAAGAGCTGACTCATTTGAAAAGACCCTGATGCTGGGAAAGATTGAAGGTAGAAGGGGACGACAGAGGATGAAATGGTTGGATTCTATCACCAACTCAATGGAGATGAGTTTGAGTAAACTCTGGGAGTTGGTGATGGACAGGGAGACCTGGCGTGCTATGGACCATGGGGTCGCAAAGAGTAAAACATGACTGAACGACCGAACTGAACTATTAGTTGAGAAATATGAAAGGGTCATATGTTTAAAAAGGCTGAACCACAAAAATGCATAATTCAGGTCATTCAATTGCAATGAATAAGATTAATAACTAAATGGTTTACTTATTAATGATAACTAAATTATAATTATTAAATATAGCTTATTATAGATTAATAAATGCATGGTTTCCTTTGTTGAAGATTGAATGGGAACTGTACAACTAGTCCATGTTGTCTTTCTTACAGTCTATTTTGTGTGATTCCTTATATCAAATATAGCAACATTTAAATATCCTTCTATCAGTAATTGATGCTCTATAGGAATCTGCTTCATGAAGTCAGCCTATGTCAGTGCATCTCAATCTTGGCTACATGTTGGACTCAACCTGAGGAACTTATCCATGCCACGCCCCTGAACGATTAAATCAAGGCTCCTAGTGGCAGGACACTGGTAGGTTTGAAAACTCACGGTAATCTAACACACAGCCAAGGTTAGGAATCACCACACCATATCCAAATGCTACTCATTTCTTCCTTTTTTGAGATTATGCTCCTTAGGTTGGATCAACTGCATTTCCCCATTTCTTAGGTTTCTGCTGTACATCTGCAAATTACCCCTGAAAAGGAAGGACAAATAAACCAGAACTAGAGTGAACAAGATCCTGTTTTGTAGGGACTGACAGCTTCCCAGGATGTGGGATTTCTGGTGTTAAAATCCTACCCAGAACAATTTCCTCTGCCCTTTCTCTGGATGGGCAGTTTACTTGTGCCCACTCCCTGGGGTCTGGGATCAAGAAATTAAGTGACAAAATATAAAGGGAATTGTACAATGCTATGTCCCTTTATGAGTTCACAGTCCATAAACAGTACAGCAAGGGTGATGACACCTATGACAATTTTAGAACAGAATTTACCCATCATCAGGGATTTTATTTTGTTGAAGCCTAAAATATTTGCACATATAAAGCAGTCAGACTTTTCTTTTTCTTCTCAAGCCCTCAGGCACTTGATTCACTGGCCCCTGCTAGGCTAGAATTTAGCAAGCTTTGCTGAAACAGGCCAATTTCATCAGCATTGAAAAAAACTATTATTTTAAATGGTTATACTGTTTGGGGTGGGTCTGGGAGAAAGATGAAAAATTGTTCTGTAACTTCATGACTGTTTCTGTTTTTTTTTTAAACCGGTTTCACCTAGGTTCTAATGTTTAGTCTCACACAACTCAGCAACACTTGCATATAAAATCCTTTAGCTTTCCCAGTTTGCATGGAGTGCTGAGAGAGGTGTTTGCTGGCAGCCAGGGGAAGTTTTGGATCATAGTATAGGACAGTTTCTATGTAACACCTGGTTACAGCTCTACTAACATCTGCACTTTACCCTATTAAGGTTATCTTTTCTCTGAACAATGGAAAATGGGCCACAGACAGCTGTTGGGTTGCCTTAAGCATGACAGTGACTCTGTGCTTTGAGACAATCACAAAGAACAGAATTTAGCTTGCCTCCTCTCTAAATGTTTCCTATTGTATGTAGTATAAGGATCCATCTGCATACCTATGGTGTTTCCTCAATCTTACTCTTTACTGTGGCACAGTGATGCCCTGGGGCATCCAGAGAGAAGCGTGGGGATGTCATTTGAACTTGAGTCCTACTTTTTTCAATTGCCACTATCTTGTTCTTTCCTCTACTCTTTGGGAATCCATTGCTTTCCTTCATCTTGACTTCTTTTTCTTTGTTTCTTCCATTCCTTGTATCTTCTTTATTTGCACACCAGAAAATTGGCTTTAAAATGAATCCTGTTTCCTCCTAGTCAGTGAATCTTATGTTAGACATAAATCTTGGGAGCATTTTCACACTCTTCAACATGTTTCCCAGGAGCTGCTACCAGTGTATGTTTTTCTGGTTCAGGCTTTCAAGTTCCATGAAGATCGGCTTCTGGAATCGTGAGGCATTTTATGTTTTTTTGTATTCTTAAGTCATCAGGAATCACATTCTTCGCAGACAATGATGTGCTTATCTGAGTCAAGGAAAAAGTTCTATATTTTGGGAAAAGATTCCAAAATTAAGTAATCACCCTCAAATAAAACATGTGATGGACGTAGTAAGTATAATTTGTAGATTAGGCTTTGTTTTATTCCATATATATTCACACTGCTCTGTGTCAAGTATTAGGTTCGGTGTTGGCAACATAAAGCTCAACAGGCTATGGTTCAAGTTCTCTGTGAAACCTCAAGTTTATCTGGGAGATAGACTTAAGAACAATTCATATGTGATTTTCTTTTAAGGTTTCTATTTATTCATTTATGAAATTCATTTTAAAAGCTTCGCTTATATTTTCTAAAATATCTTTTCTAACATTAAAAGTATGAGACTTCAAAAATACTCTATCAAAATTGACACTATATCTTTCATATATGGACACTAGAGAATTTTGAGGACTGTTTGGTGTTTAAATATAAGATACTTGAAATTAACATTCATAAAATGAAATAAATGGACATTTGAGTCACTGAGAACTTTGTAATCTTCTGATGATTTGAGAGAATAGCATTGAAACATTTATATTATCATATGTGAAACAAATCGCCAGTCCAGTTTTGATGCATGAGACAGGGTGCTCAGGGCTGGTGCACTGGGATGACCCAGAAGGATGGGATGGGGAGGGAGGTGGGAGCGGGGTTCAGGATGGGGAACACATGTACACCCATGGCTGACTCATGTCAATGTATGGCAAAAACCACTACAATATTGTAAAGTAATTAGCCTCCAATTAAAACAAATAAATTAAAAAAATAAATACTCTATCAAAATTGACACTATATCTTTCATATATGGACACTGCTGCTGCTGCTAAGTCGCTTCAGTTGTGTCCAACTCTGTGCAACCCCATAGACGGCAGCCCACCAGGCTCCGCTGTCCCTGGGATTCTCCAGGCAAGAATACTGGAGTGGGTTGCCATTTCCTTCTCCAGTGCATGAAAGGGAAAAGTGAAAGTGAAGTCGCTCAGTCGTATCCGACTCTTAGCGACCCCATGGACTGTAGCCTACCAGGCTCCTCCGTCCATGGGATTTTCCAGGCTAGAGTACTGGAGTGGGGTGCCATTGCCTTCTCCGATACTAGAGAATTAATTTTGAGGATTGTTTGGTGTTTAAATATATTTGAAATTAATATTCATAAAATGAAATAAATGGACATTTGAGATTATTGAGAACTTTGTAATCTGATAATGTTACTATGTGGTAGGAAATATATCACCATTTTAATGAAAAATTTCAGTTTATTTTTATTGATAGTTTTAAACTGCTTATAAAAATCTGATTATGTCTAAAAGTATAAGTCATGGAAAATAAGTAGCAGAATACCAGAGTGAATATGAAACTTTAAATGTTATTCACAAAATATTGTGTATGCATGTGCTTGTGTGTTTATTTCTATGAGAGATGAAGAAAAAACTTCTCAAATATATGACCTAAAGTTAAACTTAACAATGAAGTAAAAATAAGGACTATAAGTCTTGAGTCTAAATCACATTATCGTTCTCTTATATTAATAGATTAAGAGTTAGCAGATATCTTGGAAAGAGTATAGCTTTTGATGTCTCATTATAAACATGTTAAAATGTTCTCATAAATAGCCTTTGATATCGTATTCTAAAACTGACATAGGGACAGTGCTGAGTCTCCCTCAACTTTTCTATTAGATGATGTCTTTTAAAAAAGTTTATTCAAGTGTAGTTGATTTACAACATTATGTTAATTTCTGCTGTACAGTAGTGACTTAGTTATACACATACATTTTTTCACATTCTTTTCCACTATGGTTTATCACATGATATTAAATATAGCTGCCTGTGCTATACAGGAGGACCTTGTTGTTTATCCATCCTATATATGAAATTTTGAGGTGAAGTGAAAGACGTTCAGTCGTGTCCGACACTTTGCGACCCCATGGATTGTACAGTCCATGGAATTGTTCACACCAGAATACTAGAGTGGGTAGCCTTTCCTTTCTGCAGGGGATCTTCCCAACCCAGGGTTTGAACCCAGGTCTCCCGCACTGCAGACCGATTCTTTACCAGCTGAGCCACAAGGGAAGCCCAAGAATATTGGAGTGGGCAGCCTATCCCTTTCTCCAGTGGATCTTCCCAACCCAGGAATGGAACCAGGGTCTCCTGCATTGGAGGCAGATTCTTCACCAGCTGAGCTATCAGGGAAGCCAATATAATAATAATAATTTATATTTGCTAATTCCAAGACTCCCAATATTTCCATCCTCCACTCCTCTTCCCCTTGGCAACTACAAGTCTTTTCTCTGTATCTGAGTGAGATTTTGTTTTGTAGATGTGTTCATTTGTGTCATATTTTAGATTCCACATATATGTGATATCATATGGTATTTATAGATGACATATCTTGAAGTCCACTGACACTGGAGTCATCTGTGACTCTGCTGGCTTAACACATGAGATAGGATCTTCCCAGTCACTTCTCTTTTGAAATTGTCTCTTTGGGGCTCCTTTGATAATAGTTTCTTTCAATTGTATACTTTAAATTGGATCTCAAGTTATAGCATTTGACTTACATTCTTGTAGAATTTTTGCAGCACTCGTTTTATCAGCCATTTATAACACACTCTGGTATTCATCACTTGAAAGATACTATTGAAAGGGAGCTTAATTGCCTGAGATTGATTTCACCACACACATCATTACCCAGGCTATAGATATGTGTACACGGCTAAAGGAGAAATGGGGGTATGCTCTTCTCTCTCTGACACAGTATTTAAATAACACTATTAACCGATTAATCAGCACAGGAGCTACATGGAACGTATGGCTTTGGTTTTCTGAATTCTCATTGATACTGGAAATCAAGTGGTAGCTCTTTTGAATTGCTACTCACTGATTTAGAACAGATGCAAATCCATCTAGAATGAAATAAAATCTTCCTGAATAATCAATTCAGCACAATTATTTATAGAGAATCAGGCTGTGTCTCTAAAACCTAAGAAATCATATTGCAGCATGGGTAAGCTGGATATTTAAATTAGGATGGCCACACCATCTATATGATTATCAAACTGTACACAAATATATTCCAAAATATTCTGAATAGACCATAAGTAATTTTTCCTTTTCAAATGAATACACAGTTTCCAGTTACTTCTAGGGATGGAAAAGAAAGGGAAAACAAAAGAATTTCCTCTTACATATATCTTCATAAATGATTCTACTTTATACATAGATATAAGAGCCCAGCATTTGGGGAAATTTTAAGGGGAAATAGTAAAGTCTTCCTGGGAGGGAAAAAAATCTAGGACAGGGGAGAAAAATAGAGCACACAGGGCAAAGCAAAACCCAGAGGAGTTAAGTAATAAAAAATACAAAGCATAGCCAGAGCAGGAGTGTCTGAACACATAGCAAATACATAAGCATGAAAACACACATCCACTCCCATGTTCCAGAAAAGGGGCACAAACAGAAAAAAAAAATTGATTATTCAGGAAGATTTTGCTCCATTTATTTCATTCTAGATGGATTATGGCACTGGGGTTGGTGATAGCTGTTGGGGCTATAGCTTGTTCCCCTATCAGTAAGTATTAAGTCTTCTGTAGATATTGCAGGTGGACACCATCTTGGACTAGGTACAAGGAGCAAATGGGCCTGTTGTTAAGTCAGAGATGCAGTAAGCTCTCCAATGATGATGTTTTTGGAAGCTTGGGCAATATGCACAGCTGCAAGTACTGATATATCAGTTTTAGTGACAGGGCCTGAGCTTTGGGACCTGTGCAGAACCTCCATTCCTGCCATGTGGGCTGCTGCATTTGTCAAAGCACTAGAATGGCTGAGGATAAACACTGACTGATAACCACTGGACCAGTCATCTCGTCACCCTGGTGAGTGAGTGACTCCTCCACCACGAATGCTCTCTGGTCGACATCACCAGATGGTGCGATAACTTGCCCTTTGTATCAGAGGAATGGCAATATACTCCAGATCGTCAGAGACCCAACATTTCCACTGATCCTACAGGTCTCTGAATCTCCACTGGTGTTATTCTCATTTTATGGCCTACGTGTGTCTTACCAGGGAATACACAGTACTTGCCACTTTCTGATCATCAAGCCAAATTAGTGTATTGTTGCCAATATAATGGACCAATGTGACATTCCTCAGGATATCAAATTGATCAGGGTTTATGAGAACTGCATTGTGGCCAGAAACAAGGGCATTAATGAGGCTTAGACTAGGGAGTTTTTTGGTCTTCTTACCTAATACAATTTTTCTGGATCTTGTGTGTTAATAACTGGGGAAAAATACCAATTCAATAGTCACATATGTAATTCCTGAGACTGTTCTAGTGAGAGTTCCTATCCAGCACAACAGCTGCAATTAGGACTATCATTTGCTTGAGTTTATGTCAAACCCAATCACGAACCACAACCCATAGGAGTTCCATGGAGGCTTTACAATTAAATGAGGCTTCCCAGATGGCTCAGTGGTAAAGAATCAACCTGCTAATACAAGGAACACAGGTTCAATCCCTGGGTCAGGAAGATCCCCTGGAAAAGGAAATGTCAACCCACTCCAGTATTTTTGTGTGGGAAATCCCATGGACAGAGAAGCCTGGTGAGCAACAGTTCATGGGGTTTCACAACAAGTCAGATACAACTTAGCGATGAACACAAAAGCAATGCAACTAAATGGAAAGAAGACAAAAATGGTAACCACCACTCTATCCTTTAAGTATTTCATGTTGGCTCTAATCCCTTCGATTCCTCCTAGGGTGTAATTTACCATCTTGGCTGGGCTGGGAGTTGGGGGAAGCAGTGGGATAGTTTCTGGGCCTTCCACTTGGACTTTCCTACAATAACAGCTATTACTCCATAGATTAGGGAACCGATATAAGAGTACCACCTTACCTGCCTCCTGAGAAACCTGTATCTAGGTCAAGAACCAACAGTTAGAAACAGACATGGAACAACAGACTGGTTCAAAATTTGGAAAGGAGTACATCAAGGCTGTATATTGTCACCCTGCTTATTTAACTTATATACAGAGTACATCATGCAAAATGCCGGGCTGGATGAAGCACAAGCTGGAATCAAAATTGCTGGGAGAAATATCAATAATCTCAGATATGCAGATGACACCACCCTTATGGCAGAAAGTGAAGAGGAACTCAAGAGGAACTCAACATCAAGAGGTCTCTTGATGAAGGTGAAAGAGGAGAGTGAAAAGGCTGGCTTAAAACTCAATATTCAGAAAACTAACATCATGGCATCCGGTCCCATCACTTCATGGCAAATAGATGGGGAAACAATGGAAAAAGGGACAGACTTTAATTTCTTGGGCTCAAAAATCACTGCAGATGGTGATTGCAGCCATGAAATTAAAAGACACTTACTCCTTGAAAGAAAAGCTATAACAAACCTAGAAGCGTATTAAAAAGCAGAGACATTACTTTGCCAACAAAGGTCCATATAGCCAAAGCTATGGTTTTTCCAGTGGTCATGAATGGATGTGAGAGTTGGATTATAAAGAAGGCTGAGCACCAAAGAATTTATGCTTTTGAACTATGGTGTTGGAGAAGACTCTTGAGAGTCCCTTGGACAGCAAGGAGATCAAAACAGTCAATCAATCCTAAAGGAAATCAACCCTGAAAATTCACTGGAAAGACTGGTGTTGAAGCTGAAGCTCCAATCCTTTGGCCACCTGATGTGATGAACCAACTCATTAGAAAACATTATGATGTTGGGAAAGATTGAAGGTAAGAGAAGGGGATGACAGAGAATGAGATGGTTGGATGGCATCACCAACTCAATGGACATGAGTTTGTGTGAGCTCTGGGAGATGGCGAAGGACAGGGAAGCCTGGCATACTGTAGTCTATGGGGTCACAAAAAGTTGGACACAATTAAGCAAGTGAACAACAATAACAACCAGCTGCTAAGTATATCCATACTAATCATGCAGTAGCAAAATGAGTCAATACCCACAGAATGGATCCATAAACCCAACAAACTCAATAATGAAGAGACTTGGACCAGGATCTTCCCTGGCGGTCCAGTGGCTATCACACTGAGCTTCCAATGCAGAGGTCCCAGGCTCGATCCCTGGTCAGGGAACGATATCCCACATGCTCTAACTAAGAGTTCACATGTTGCAACCTACAAGATCCCACGTGCCACAACTAAGATCCAGCACAGTCAAATAGACAGACAGACTTGGGTCAGGACTTTGTTTATCTCCTGGTCTCTAATCACTGTAACCAGTCTAAAAACTGTTGGGATTCTAAATGTCAGATCACATCTGGTCCTAAAAACTCTCAAAGTGTCAAAATATTTCCTCTGAAGGTGCCTTTGAGGGGAGATTATGGGAATGATGATTGTATATATTCTTCCTCAAGGGGACCCTGCTTCCACCTCAATCAATAAGTCTGGGTCTGAGAACTGGCTTAGATCTGTAATGTGGTGGTATCATGCGCTAACTTACCAAAGTGAGTGGATTGGGCTGAGTGCAATGGAAGAGGAAGCATTGGCTTTTGAATAGCTGAGGTACTTCAACAGTTCAAGGACAATGATAAATGTAAGGACTGTGGAGATAACTGGCTTGTATAAGTGCTTTGACAATAGAAAATGGCAAGCTTAATTCAAACAACTAAGTGGCCAGGGGCCAGTGTTTGTCGCTCAGTTGTGCCAAACTCTTTGCAGACTCCATGGACTGTAGCTGGCCAGGCTCCTGTGTCCATGGAAATCTCCAGGCAAGAATACTGGAGTGGGTTGCCATTCCCTTCTCCAGGGGATCTTCCCGACTCAGGGATTGGACCTGGGTATCCCGCATTGCAAGCAGATTCTTTACCATCTGAGCCACCAGGGAAGTGGAGACACATTTTGAAAAGCCATAAATGAGATCTTTCTTACACTCATGCTATTGGTAGCATGCTTATTTGGAGCTAAATTTTCTAGCTAGCCTTTCATTAGTCCATAAGCTTGTAATAAGTAGAGATTTCATGCATAAAAATACTAGAGAAGAAATCATTGATCAGCTCATAGCCCTTCTTACCATGTGTTCCTGATATGCATTGGTGGTTTTACACAAATAGCTCTCTCGCTGCCAGACTGTGTCTTCCATGTCATGTGTGTGATGGGAACTGCATGTCTTCAGTTTACTCTGGCACATGGATGGGTAATGGCTCAGATGAGCTCAGAGGAATAGAGAACAGATGAACCATTTGGGGGAAAGTCATGGTTTCATATCTCTAAGCAAGGTTTAAGTAAATAGGTTTGGAGGTTGGATGAGCCTATTATGGGAGCACCTGTTGGATTAGGTTTGCTTTAACTGACTGCTATTTGTGTGGCATACTGTATAAACCCACAGGGTGGTTGGAATCATTCCCAGGGTGAAAACGCTGCCTCCTGGTTTCGGATGATGCGGTACCCGGGAGCGTGAACAGAAAACAATAATAGAGACTTGAGTGTTTTCTGTTAGTGTTTAGACAGGTGTCTTATCTATTAAAAATCAATCATGCTCATTGGTCACTAGAGGGAATCTAAGTTTTGTTTCAGAGGAATAGGAAAAAAAAAATTTTAGGAGAGAGAACAAGAACCAGGAGACCCATTCTCACACCAATTCTGCCACCTCTTGGCTGAGTGGATTTTAGTCTTCTCACCTTGTGGACCCTCTTTAGTCTTCCACAGCCGTGATTGAATGAGATGATATACAAAGTTCCTTCTGGCTCCAACAATCAGAGACACCAAGAACCTCATCTCATCATCTATCTTTAGGCTTCATTCATCCACCAGCAATGTAACTTTATAGCTTAACCAGTGTGACTCAGGGCCCCCAAAGTTTCCTCCCAATGGGAAGGCAGCAGTGACACTGATCAGGTATTTGAAGAAAATCTGAGACCTCTCTCCCATCTGAAAACCTCTTTCTGGCTTGCAGCCACCTGAATAGTCTTTTTTTTTTTTTTTTTAAGAATTTTTATATGGACCATTTTTAAAGTCTTAATTGAATCTGTTATAATATTCCTTCTGTTTTATGTTCTGTTTTTTTTTCCTGGCTGTGAGGCACACAGGATCTTAGCTCCCAGATCAGAGATTGAACCCATATCCCCTGCACTGGAAGGTGAAGTCTTAACCACTGGACCATCAGGGAAGCCCCCCAAACATAGTCTTAATCCTATTTCCCCTGAATTTGCATTTCCTTCCCTTGTTCCTGGTTCATGATTCACCTCTACCCATAAATCAGCATCTAGTTAAGGAATATTTCATCCAGCCTAGATTTTCATGAATTGTCCACAATTTTGCTGATGGTCAGACATTTTCAGTGATTAATTTTCTGCCCTCTGCCTTTGGGCCAGCTTCCTTACTGTGGAAGCCACCCCAGCTTGTTTGTCCTTTGAATACCTTTTATGAAGTTTAACTGGCTCTGCTCTTCACGTTTGCTTTTATAGAAGTTCCCTGGCCCATCCATCAGAGGCCCTCCAACCTCCCTTCTTTCCCTTGCCTCCCTCCATACCCTCAGGAGTATCCTAATGTCTTATTGATTGGAGTCCTTTGTCCTCAAGCATGGAGTGTCAAGGATATTTCCTGGGCTGTACATGGAGTTTATCTTTAATATCAATGGTTTTCAGGCTTCCCAGGTGGCTCAGTGGTGAAGAATCCGTCTGCCAATGCAGGAGACATGGGTTCGATCCCCGGATCGGGAAGATCCACTGGAGAAGGGAATGGCAACCCAGTCCAGTATTCTAGCCTAGGAAATCCCATGGCCAGAGCACCCTGGTGGCCTACAGTCCATGCAGTCACAAAGAGTCAGACATGACTGAGCGACTGAGCAGGCGTGCATGCACCAATGTATTTTAGACTCTTAAGGTGCTCTCAGAACCCAAAGGCACCAAGATATTCAGTCTCTCCCTCTTTTCCCAAAATACTGATTTTCACCGAAGTACAGACTAAATGCTCCATGACTCTAAGCTACTTTAACAAGATCCATTGCCAAATGAAGTGAAGGCGGGACATATCTGGTACTCCTTCTTATTGATGGGTTCTCAGAGTTACTGCGGAGAAGGCAATGGCACCCCACTCCAGTACTCTTGCCTGGAAAATCCCATGGACGGAGGAGCCTGGTAGGCTACAGTCCATGGGGTCGCTAAGAGTCGGACAGGACTGACCGACTTCACTTTCACTTTTCCCTTTCATGCACTGGAGAAGGAAATGGCAACTCACTCCAGTATTCTTGCCTGGAGAATCCCAGGGATGGCAGAGCCTGGTGGGCTGCCGTCTATGGGGTCGCACAGAGTTGGACACGACTGAAGCGACTTAGCAGCAGCAGCAGCAGCAGCAGAGTTACTGATTAAGTAGCTAAGAGATGCACTTATCACCCTGAAAGCTGGATTGGGCCATGGCAGCTGCCACTGCAGCCTGGGCCACAATTGTTCTAGGGCTTCCAGAAGGCCTGTCAAAGCTGTACAAAAAGACTGCTTTCTGAGAACCAGAGACCCTTTTACAAATGAGCCATCCAAAGCCTGATGATGTCTGACTTCAGATTTGCATTTAGCACTTTTTTCTATCAACTGTACAAGAAGGAAGGAAGGCGCTTTCTTTTTAACAAAACATCGCATTTATGTGCCCAGATGAAAATTCACTCTTGATTCTAAATAAAAACATAAGCTGTATTCTAGGTCTGGAATGTCGCTCTTACCAAACCAGTACCTGAAACACAATATTTTGGTTTATGCTGAAAGCAGAAGGCCTAAAATCAGTTTCAGAAATAGATACAAAAGCTCTGTTTTCACAGAAGCTCACTGAAATAGAAATCATCAACCAGAGAGAAAGACAACAGATTCTTACAGCTCTGTGTGTATAACGAACATCGTAATTATCCATGCCCCAGGGACTTAACCCCTTCGGGAAAAGGCCTGGCTTCCAGCTTCCTTATCAAACTAAAATCCTTTGAAATAAATGTATCATGTCTTCTGGCTCTGTTTAAAACTATTTGTAGATAGATACTATTTGTTGTTGTTTTTTTGCTGCCTTCATTTTGTTTCCAGTGTTCACAAGGACAATTAAAACCCAGTCTGTAATAAGGCATCTGTTGTAAACAAGTTCAGACAAAGGAAGCAATTTTTCTGGCAAGCAGGGGGCACGCGGAGATGTAGATCCTGTGTTATAGAAAGCATAGATGCTCACAGGATAAGCTCCTTTTCCCTCCAAACCACTCCTTCACATACCTTGGGGATCTTGGTGGCTAAATTTCTCTGCTGTGTAAGTTCTTTTGGGGAAACATTAGATGTCAAAAATATTGTTCATCTCCAAAACGTGCCTTGCTTTTTTACTTTTATGGGTTCAGCCACATCCATTCATAGATTTCCTAGTATCTGTCCATCCTGGACTAAAAACAAATAGGCATCTGACTTCATCGACAGAAATACATTCTGCAAGCTTCCCCTCTGCAGAGCACATGCACACAGGTGCACAGATCTGCACACACAACACACATGTGAACACCATGCACAGACATACACACCTCTATACACACACAAGAACAGGCACACAACAAATTATGTGCACAGGCACATACATACCTACCTACACTCATATGCTTGCACAAGTATAAACAGACACACATGTGCATGCACGCTCATTCATATATGTTCCTGTGGGTGCACAGCTGCACACATACACTCCCTGGCTGGTCAGAAGAGAAAGGCTCTGGCTTCCCAGCCCGGCTTCAGGCCTCTGGGTTTCTGAGCTCACATGCTCATTTCCATCTTGGAAGATAATAATATTCAGCACACTCTTCTCAGTGCCTCAGGGAAAGTTCATTCCTACAAGCTGCCTCCACACCCCCTTCCTGTTTTTAGGCCCACAGTCAAATCTTTCCATTTCAAAGAGAAACCACTAGCCCCAAACTGGGCAGCCTCTCTCTGTAGCCAGGTTTGAGGACTGACCAGCTTTGTACATCATTCCCTGAGATACAGGAAGGTGACCCCAAGCCCCCAGCCTTCCTCTGCAGGAGACAGATAGCTGCCAGAACCTCCTCCCTTGCCTGGTCCCCCAGGAAGACAGTTGAGCAGCTCCTGGAAAAATAAGTCCATTTTCTCACTGTCTTCGGGGCAGGGATACTCTTACTCATCTTTGCATCTGCAGTGCCTAGCACAGTGCCTGCCAGAGAACAGAGGCCAGTAAAGATCTGCTGAGAAATGAAATTCTAGGAGCTGATTCTCCCCCTAGATTCTCAAACCTGGGTAAACACACTCCCAGGCTTCCCAGGGGGTGCTAATGGTAGGGAATCCCCCTGCCCATGCAGGCAAGAGATGAGGGTTTGGTCCCTGGGTGGGGAAGATTCCCTGGAGAAGGAAATGGCAACCCACTCCAGTATTCTCACCTGAGAATTCCATGGACAGAGAAACCCAGCAGGCTTCAGTCCATGGGGCCACAAGGAGTGAGACATAGCTGAGCGATTGACACAGCACATATGTGCAGGAGTATGTCTCTGTGTACCAGTAGGAGCCTAAATCACAGGCAAGACAGAGTCCATCATCCTAGAAAGTCCACTTTCTATCAAGTCACATTTAAAAGATTATTTTTCTCTGAAAGCTAACGCTGGATAAAGAGAATCTAATACATGTCATATTGGTAGTTATGATAAAGATCTTGGGCTCTGAGGACCATTTTAAATTCTGTACTTACCACTGATTAGTCACATGATCTCTGGTAAGTTTTAAAAATGTCTCCAAAAATTTGCGTTCTCAGTTGTAAAAACAAGGTAATAATAACTTATCTCACAGAAATTTTGAAATTCAAATAAGAGACTGGATTGTCATGGAACTTACTAGTGATACTGCTGGCTGTCACCACAGTGCTAAATACGACAATAGCAGCATAGTGATATCGATAGTAGCCACAGCAATGTTTGCCTCGGCAGGGGAAATGGTAACAGGCATAGAAATAAAGAGCAGAAGGAGGGAGGAAGGAAGTGATTGAATAAACAAAGCAAGACAAATTAATCTCAGTGTAAGCGTGCCAGCCTTTCAGGTCAGTCGCCACCAGTGGGAATCACTTTATCCCGTCACTTTGTCGTACCGACAAGGAAACTGAGGCTTAGAGAACTTAACAAAGCAACTCACCCAACTTCATCACAATGACTGGCAGTTTCAAGCCTACAGTCCATTCCCAATTCCAGGTTTAGAGCTTCTTAGCAGCAGTATAATATCTCATCTCTGAATAGATGGTGGGGAAAAGATATCCACTTGCTCTTGAAGTGGCTCACTAATGGTCACAGAGCAAAATGAACCTGGCCAAGGGAGTCTTGAAATCAAATTATACTTCTGCCCTTTCGTAGATTTCTGGCTGTGACCAAGTTATTTAATCTCTCTGAAAATTGTTATGCACATGTGGCATGGAGAGGATAATATCTACCTTGATGAGTGAATTAGAGAAAATGATTCCGTGTGCCAGGCAGCACATAGCGGTCATCACTAAATGACAGCTTTTACGTATTTATCCATTTTCTTTATCTTGCTACTAATTCTTAATAATCCCTATAAATACACTTATGAATCCAGTAGGAAAAATAATTATCATGCTCATAATGTTTTCTGAACATGTCTGAAACTAAGGTGATAAAACAGATTAAAAATTCAGGAACTCCGCGGCTCCATCCCAACAGTCACCGGAATGTCAATGACCATAAGAATGATATCTGACTCTACTGTGCCTAAAGTTCATCACCACTACTGAGTATGTAGTATGTGTTGGGGTGGGAAGTTGTAACATAAATCTGAAAATTTAAATGGCAATGAACTTTAAGAACACTAGTGAATAATAACTAAAAAAGAAGACTTTGTTGTTGTTCAGACACTCAGTCATGTCCAACTTTTTATGACCCCATGCACTGCAGCACGCTAGGCTTCCCTATCCATTACCAACTTCTGGAGCTTGCTCAAACTCATGTCCACTGAGTTGATGATGCCATCCAACCATCTCATCCTCTGCTGCCCCCTTCTCCTACTTTCAAAAGCAGACTAGGTACTTGAAATAGTTGGAGCAAAATATGTTCACTTTCGACATGGTTTTATTTTTCCTTCTTTTAAAGGATCTCTCTGATGCTCTAAAGAGCATGATCTTTCATACTTAGGTCCTGAACTAGAAATCAAAAGACCTATATTACATCTGTAGCTAAAAAAAAAAAAGAATTCTAGAAAAACCATACAAACCATTTTGCTGCACTTTGGCTAGCTCATCTCTCACCACTACCAAAAGGACAAAGAAAAAATGTAGGCAATATTATCTCCCAATAATGGACTTTAATTAAATAAAAATTTTAGTAAAATTAAAGACTTACTAATTTTGCTAATTTTCCCTCAGCCTGGTGAAAGCCCTACCAAGCAGCAGCACTGATGAGTGGAGGAGGCTGGACCTTGGCCCAGAAGTCAGAAGGTATTGGCCAGAGACAGAAGGGCCACCCTCTGTGTGACTTGTTGTTTCTGACCCACCTCTTATGGTCTCCCATGATTGGCCTTCATCTTTAACAACTTTTCCAGCTCTCTTGTATCCTCTGACTCAGCCCAGGAGGGTGCAGAGGGGGGAACACCATAACTCTCCCGGCGTGCGTGCTCAGTCATTTCAGTCGTGTCTGACTCTTTGAGACCCCATGGACTGTAGCCCTCCAGTCTCCTCTGTCCATGGGATTCTCCAGGCAAGAATGGAGTGGGTTGCCATGTTTGCCTCCAGGGGAATTTCTTGACCCAGGAATCGAACCTGGCTCTCCTGCATTGGCAGGTGGATTCTTTACCGCCCCATAACTCTCCGTAACTCCTCCTAAGACAGAGTACAGTGGAGAGAGCCAATCGCCTTGCTCGGTACTGATATCAGAATAGCCGAAGTTATGAGAAAACTACTATTTTGAGACAACCCCTGGTGTATACATCCCTTCTCCCAGATATTCTATCAAACACTAACCTAAGTGCTGATGGGAAAATATTTTGCAGATATAATGAAGAATCCATATCATTCAATATCAGGAAAGGGAAATTATCTGGCTGAGTGTGACCTAATCAATCACATGAACCCTTTAAAAGTGAGGAGATTATTTTCCTTTTGCCTGGTTTTACAGGGAGAAGCCAAAAAGTCATTTTCTCCATGGTCTGGAAGAAGAAAATACCAGGTTGTGAATTGCCCATGGAAGCCACGTGCAAGGAGTTATGAGTGGCCCCTAGCAGCTATGAGTGGTCCCTGGCTGACTGATAGCCAGAAAACATGAACCTCAGTCCTACAACCACAAGGAAATGAGTTCTGCCAACAACCACTGAATCTAGATGCAGATTTTTCCTTCAGAACCTCCAGAAGAAAAATCAGTCCTACTGGTGTATCAATTTCAACTTTGTAATACTCTGAGCATAGAAGCCAGTCCGCCATGCCCAGACTTCTGGTGTACAAAACTGAATCAGTAAGTGGGTGTCTTCAAGGCACTCAGCTCATGGAAATTTGTTACACTGCAGTAGAAATCTAATAACTTTCACAACTAGAGAAAATAACAGATAATTTAATAGCCTTTTCTCACATCAAAAATTACTTTCCAAGAAAACAACCAAGCTGTGAACTGCCTACAAAGAGGGCTACAGGATAGGGAACTGCAGGTGGCCTCAAGCCCACAGTCTGCAAAAAGCCAAGATCTCCTCCCTCCTACTGCAAGGAAATGAATTCTGCCAACAACACACATGAGCTTGGAGGCAGATTCATCCTCAGTTGAGCCTCCATTGTGGTAAAGAACCCGCCTGGCAATGTAGGAGATATAAGAGATGAGGGTTCGATCCCAGGTCAGGAAGATCCCCTGAAAGAGGGTATGCCAACCCACTCCAGTATTCTTGCCTGGAGAATTCCATGGACAGAAGAACCTGGAGTGCTATAGTCCATGGGGTGGCAGAGTCAGACACGACTGAAGCCACTTAGCATATATACACAATGTAGGCTGGCGGACACCTTGACAACAGTCTTGTGAGCCAAGGACCTGAGTACAGGCTCCAGTGAAGATGTGCCTGGACTCCTGATGTGCAGAAACTTTGAGATAATTGATGTCTTTCTTATACAGGACAAGAATCAGAAAACACAATCACAGGAAATGTATTGTTTCTAGCCTGTGAGTTTGCGGTAATTTGTTTTGCAGCAATAGTAAATGAATACACTGAAACTGAAAGATTCCAAGACACTGGCATCCTGTTTCACTCTGAATTAAATTAAAAAAAACAGTCTCATACTAAAAAGAAAAAAATACTTCTTGAAGAATCAGCTTATAATTTCCTTTTCATATAGCTCAGCTGAAATGTTCTCTGCCTCCTGTGCATTATCGAGCAGAAATCACAAGGCCATCCTTGCTCCAGGTGTGAACTAGAGCTTCCTCTACCTTAAGGGGACTTTTCTCTCAAGAGGAAACATAGGCTCCCCACAGGCAAAAGACACTGCTATGCCACTTCTGGACTATGTGCATTCTGCAGATTTGGAGTCTAAATAGGAATCACTGCAACCTAGGACTCCATCCATCATACTGTTTTTCTTTATTGTACATCATATTTAAGGTTGGTGAGAACAAGTGAGCAAGCTATTGGTCAGGAAGCTGGAGCGTGCTAGAAATTCCCCAGCGATTCTTTTGCAAGAGGAGGACAGGGGCTGTGAATGGGCAAAGAGAAACAGTTGTGAGGTGAGAAAAGTGTTAGTGAAAATGTTATTTGCTCAGTTGTGTCCGACTCTGCAACTCCATGGACTGTAGCCTGCCAGGTTCCTCTGTCCACAGAATTCTCCAGGCAAGAATATTAGAGTGGTTGCCATTTCCTCCCCTCCAGGGTATCTTCCCAACCCAGGGATTGAACCCAGGTCTCCTGCATTGCAGATGGATTTTTTTACCTTCTGAGCCACCAGAGGTGAGAAAGGATTCATATTATCTTCAAGCTAGCCTCTGTTCAGAATCAGGCCGTTTGTGCCAGGTCTCCACCTTTAGGTCCTGGCGGTTGCAGCTGCATGAACCAAAGTCAAAGGCACCTGCTGGCCTCTGACTGTATCCCCCGATACAGAGGGATGTAAAGAAAACACCAAAGAGAATACTTTTTTCCCCTAAGATCAGGAGTGGATGCTTTTAGTTGTTTTAAACTTCATGTTTTGTCAACCCTTTTCCTAAAAAGAAAACGCTAGCAATTTCACTAAAGGCACAACCAGAGCGCCACCATGTGGTGGAGCCTTTATGGACCAATAAGGGCTGGCAGTAGGTTTGCAGACAGAGTACTGCAAGAAAAGAAAACTTGTAAGAATGAATGGACACATTATGACAAAAGCCAGAAAACTTAATGCTAAAGATCGTGCTTGGGTATCTTTCAAAGCTTGGTAACAGGTTGTTTTTTTTTTTAAAGATCTTATTCCTAAGGGTTTTCTATTTAACACTACAAACGTACATTGATGTGATTTGCAAAGTGAAGTTATTTAATTGACTTGATTATTTTAAAAAACAAACCACATGACTAACCCTAGCATTCATCATAGTACAGAATAGTACTATGCTTTGGTTCAGGAGTACAGAGTACATTTGCTCTGGTTCAGGAATCATTACATTTATGCAAATTCCTCATGAAAAGAGAAAGTGTTAGTTACTCAGCTATGTCTGACTTTGTGACCACGCAGACTGTAGCCCACCAGGCTTCTCTGCCCATGGAATTCTCCAGGCAAGAATACTAGAGTGGGTTGCCATTCCCTTCTTCAGGGGATCTTCATGACCCAGGGATTGAACCCAGGTGTCCTGCATTGCAGGTGGATTTTTTTTTTTTTTTTTTACTATCCAAGCCATTAGGGAAGCCCATGTCTATTAGCTAACACCTTGAGCATTTTTGATGGTGGTGGTATTGGTGGATGTGGGGCTTGTTTGGTTGTGAGGCTGTGGTTGTTTTTGAGCAGATGGGAAAACTGTCACCCCATTCCTCAGTTGGAATGATTAGTTCCAATTATTTTGTGTTCTTACATCACTTTGCTCTGGGTTTAAATTCTGGAAAAGAATGCTTGATTAGCTTTGCTTAATATTCTCATCAACTTTCATGCAGGGACCTTAATCTGATCCAGACTATATGCAAAGAAGTGGTAGCCACAAGGAAAACTAAGCTAAAAGTAGCAAGGGGACAGGCAGAAAAACTCAGCAAATGACAAATACACTTCATGCCATTTCAAGGACCAGTCCACCATCGGACACTGAGGCAGACCAAAAGCATGGCGTATGTGCCATAACGTTTGGTGTCTACCTACTGACCTCCTGATCAGCGATACAGAGATCATCACAATCTGTTGGAAATCTTCTGGTTTACAGGCATTCTGCCAGTGTGGGCTCCTCAGTTATGACTTCACTGTGAGGTCACCTGCCACTTGAATATAAGCCTCCCAGAGAAGACCTAGTGTCCTAGGGTCACTTCAGACCTGAAGACCCTTGGTGCTTTGTTTCCGATGCTACGTGTTAAATTAAATCTTCATTTTCCCCTACTATGATGAGAAATCCCAGGAAAATATTTGCTGAAAGGACCCTCTGACACTTGCAGAAATTTTTTTTTTTTTCCTTTTGCAGGGAGATTAAGGCATCAATAATACTATCACTGCTACTTTTGTGTAAAGTGTCTACTGTCTTTGTCCCTTCCAAGAACAAACTTGCCTGTGATGAAAGAGACTCGTGGAGTGCCTGAGGATCCCTTAGGAAAAATTTTTCTTTGATATTTATACTGTGTTTGAATGTTCTTTGCCAAGAAACCTTCCTTTCTTTGAGGACTATTTACTCTTTAGATATTGTGTAGTCTCTGTATAGATTACGGAGAACCCTTGGGATCAGTGTCCCAAGTGAAGAAAGAGCAGGTTGTTTTGTTATAAAGCATCACTGTGCTCCCTGAATTTACCGCCTAGATGTAATTATGCAGGGAGTCAGACCATTCCTGCCTCCCACCTCTCTGCTTCCCCGGCAATCAGCCAGTTGTACCAGAATTTATTCACAGCCTCCAGGCCTCCCTGATGATTCGACCTTCATAGCACTTTCTTGGAATTTCACAATCCCTAGTTCAGTGCAATCAAGGACTCAGTACATTCTGGCCTCAGAAAGATGGCCCGACTTGCTCTCAGACAGCATGAGACCTCCAGGCTTAGACTCAGGCCAGGGCTCTCTTCACAGACTGCTTCTCCATAGCCCTGATCACTTCTCTTACTGATGTCTTCATACCATTAATTTTATGTCACAAAATTGTAGAAATAAATATTAGTAAAATCATGGAAATAAAAATTATTAAAGCTAAGATTACATAAAATAATCATTAACATTAAAGTATAAATTATTAAAATCAATATTTAAATTATTAAATTTAAATATTTAAATATATACTTTTTAAACGGATGGTTAAACATATGCATGAATACTATCAATTAGCTTTAAAAATCCCTTTATACACTGTCGCTTTTAGATTCAGCCAATTTCTGGGCAGAAAACAATTCCATGATTCTCTTAATATTATAGATTCAAAATAGTTGATTTCAGAGAGACTCCTTTTCTTGGAAAATTGCTTTCTTAAGTCTCTTTAAGACAAACTGTCATGTTGTAAAACCTACTGAGCTACAGGGCAATTTTTCACTTCTGTAGCTGTCTCTTTTTAGCATTTCATCTAAATACTGCTCTATCCAGTAGCTTTTTAAAAACTTTCTATAGAAAGGTCATTAAGAGTGTAATTTTCTCCAAAATGTCCCATTATTTCCAGGCGAACAGCAAAAACAAGTTGTTGGTGGGAGACAGAATAGGCTGAGGAGATGTACCATTGATATATGAGTGTACTGCCTTTGTCAGGTTCTTGGTAATTGGTGCGGAGGAAAAACAGTACACAACTGAAGAAAAAAGATTATAATGTGTCCAATAATCTAGCCACAGCTAATGATTAAAAGTGTGCAAAAGAAGAATTTGTATGCACCTTGTACATTTTCTTTAAATAGACTACATTACTGACTTTTGAAGGTGAACAAGTTGATTTGTAGCCGTTTTACAGGACAGAAGCTCATTTTGTGACTCCCCACAGGGTACAATCCAACCCTTTAAATCGACATATGAGGCGTTCTGTAACCCAGCCTTAGTCACTCTTATTCAGCTCCTTTTCAGTACTTTCTGCGCTGGCTATCTTCATGTTCCTATCACCCAAGGATACACAGGCTCTCTTGCTCTAGATCTTTTATCATGTTGTACCCTGTACCAGAAATACTTTCACCTTACTCATCCCTTATCACTTAGATCAGTGGTCAGTAAACTATGGCTCATGGAGCAAATCTGATCTGTTGTTCTGCCTCTTTTCGTAGAATAAAGTTTTAGTCAAACACAGTCATTTACATATAGCTTATGACTATGTTCACACTACAACTGCCAAACTGAGTAGTTAGAACAGAGACAGTCTGGTCACAAAGCCTAAAATATTTACTATCATATCCTTTACAAAAAGACTTGCTGACCTCTGACGTACATCATTGCCACTTTTCCTGTGAAGTAATCACTCCATCTTAGTCTATTATGAATGACAGATCATTTCTGTAATCACAAAACATTCATGACCAGACACTAAAAGGCAACTCCTAATACCACTGTTTGCAAATTTATTGATGTGTCTGTCCTTCCTAAAGCAACAAATGAGGCTTCCCCCATGGGAGGCTCAGTGGTAAAGATGGCTCAGCAATAAAGAATCCACCTGCCAATGCAGGAGATTCTGGTTTGATCCCTGGGTTGGGAAGATCCCCTGAAGGAGAAAGAGGCAACCCACTCCAGTATTCTTGGCTGGAGAATCCCACAGAGGAGCCTGATGGGCTACATACTGTGGGACAGCAGAGAGTCAGACATGACTGAGCACTCATGCATCATGCATGCAAATACCAACTGAGTTCTTATTGTACAAGGCGTTATGTTCACAAAGCAATCCAAGTGAGGTGTTTTCAATATATTCTGAGAATAGCAGCATCATAAGAATACATGTGAAGCCCTGCAAGCATAGTAACCAAGCCGGACCCTACGGGGTCTTCTTGACACAGACCCCTCCCCCATGTCCCCGGAGCACCTCTCTGATGTACCCAGCTAATAGTATCTGATGCACATTTCCTCAGTTTCTTAGATGCTGAAAAACCACCACATGGAAGAAATAACTACTTGATGATCATGAGCAAGCAGCTCCTCCACCACCTCTGGTGCCTGAGGATTGATAATTGCCCTGTTACCTCAACATCAACGCATCAGAGAATTGTGCACAAGCTGATCACATACTCTGGGACACCCCTTCCTCACCTGGCCTTTAAAAATGCTTTGCTATATTTGGTCCTGCAATAAACCTTTCTCTGCTCCAAACTTGAAGTTTCACTTTGTTTGGCCTCACGTGTGTCAGGTACATAAACCTGCGCTTGGTAATACACATAATAAATGTTTTACAAAGGAAACCTAGCAACACAGACTGAGATACAACTGGTAGACTGATACAAAAACCTCTTACCTAGACCATCAGGCCAAATTTAGACAAGAAAGCATCAACCCTTGCCATTGGCACAGTGGTAAAGAATTCGATTGCCTGCCAATGCAGGAAATGGAGGTTTGATCCCTGGTTTGGGAAGATCCCCTGAAGAAGGAAATGGACAGCCCACTCCAGTATTCTTGCCTGAAAAATTCCATGGACAGAGGAGCCTGACAGGTTACAGTCCATGAGGTCCTGAAGATTTGGATATGACTGAGCAACTGAGCACACACCTACATCTGCCACTGGATGGGGGTGGAGGTGACAGTGGAGGGGGTGGGTCTTCTTCCTTTTCAGGGATCAGTAACAAGAGCCTAGACAACCCTGGGTTGGTAGAAAGGAGCCAGAAAACACAACAGGTAGGGTTACAATGGGCAAACTGGAGCTTAAGAGCAGATTTGAGAGTCTAGTTGAAAACATTGAATCTAGAACTAGATCTTGGCACCAAGTGTTAGGCTGTTAGCAGGAAAGTCATAGGTCAGGAGCTTAGTGGACACAGAAGCGGGACAGGGGACAAGAGTGAATAAAGAAAGATGGACCCAAATTCGGGGGCTCCTGGAGTTCCTTTTTATTGGACGTGGAAGAGGTGGAGGGTGTGCGTCAGCATGGGCTAAAACCAAAGTAATAGAGAACATCAAAACAATCATTCTTATTAATAACCTTTCCATGTTGAAAAACTAGTAATATATAAATTTAGGCCCCTTCCTAGGAAATGGTCTTTAAAAACCAGTGAAAATAAAATGCTTCCACAAGGTAACTCCTGATATTTTTTTCTCTGTTCTCCCTTTTTCTGGCCCCTAGAAAAACCCTATGGGCCAGATACAGACAAGAAGTCTGTCAGGAGGCCCTTTACGACCCATATATTTATAGTCTCAAGCACTGGAAGACATATAACTCGTCCAATAACGTACAGAAGGATTGATAGTGAGGCCTCTCTCAAAAAGAAAATGCCTCACAGACACAAGTCATTACCATTTTTATTTTGCGGGTACAGATGGAGATTCTATTCACCTGCCAGTCAAGTTCAAAGGACACTGAAACTCAGAATCAGATTGGCGCTTACTGGTTACTTTTTGTATTGACAAGGAGCTCCATACAAATAGAACCACAATCATGACAAAATTGTAATGCTCTGATATTCCACTGTAATTCTTGGAGTTAAAAGTGGGGGTGGGGGGGAATGATTAAGAAACCTACAAAGTGAGAAAATCATTTCAGACTTTATATACTGTAAAGATGCTGGATTTATCTGCTTTTAAGACGTGTCAGCTGTGTTAAACCCAGACTGATTTACAGGGTGAGGAGGACTTTGCCTGAGTGGGGTCACTTTTAGACCGGAACACCGACTTTATAAACTGGAAAACTTTTCTATTGCCCCCTTTTAGTCACTGTCTCAGAAACAACCACCTCCACTTCTAAACTGAACTAATTAATCTTTAAAATAATAATTTGGAGGCAGAAAACTTAAAAGGACATCTGGAGACAGATTTTCAAGCCCAGCAAATTACAAGGCTCCGCTATCAAAGACAGAAAGGAAACCAATATTTGGACTCAACTCTTAGAGAACAGATAAACTTGGGGGTGTGGCTAACTATTTTGCAAATCAGAGCCCCCCACCTCCCACAGGTGATTCTAAAGACCAGCCAGGTGTGAAAGTGAAAGTCATTCGGTCATGTCCTACTCTTTGCGACCCCATGGACTATACAGTCCGTGGAATTCTCCAGGTCAGAATATTGCAGTGAGTAGCCGTTCCTTTCTCCAGGGGATCTTCCCAACCCAGGGATCGAACCCAGGTCTTTCACATTGCAGGCAAATTCTTTACTACCTGAGCCACCAGGGTCCATCTCATTCTCTCTCCATCATGAAAGGCCACTTCTAAACCACCCCCAGTGATCAAACCTTTTTCAAAGAAAAATTCCCTAGTTTTTCAGTATAAAATCGATTAACACTTTAAAGTCCACCTAGAAATATATATATCTAGATTCAATTTAAATAGTTACATTTAGATTAAGATTTCACTTCACAAAGTAATTCATTAGCAAAACTACATAGATGCTGTTATTTTTACTGTGATGTATTTTGAAAACCATAGATAAAATATAGCATAGTATAAAAGAACTCATTGTCCCAAAACAGAATTGCCCTTAGATCTTGTTACTGTAGTTTGAGAAATACAACTTTGAAGAAATACTATTTACTCTATTTCTCTCACCAGTTCTGTTCTACACACCATCTCTCCTTCCTGCCAACAAGATAAACGCTACCACAGATTTGCTATATAAAGTCTACAATTTTATACTTTCACCCCACAACTGTATCCATTAACTATATACACAGACTGATGGTTTTAAAAATGATACCAATGCTGTATTGAACACTCAGAAACTTGATTTTTTCTTTCAACATTTTTAAGATCTATCCATGTTTATATGTGTACATATATACACACAATGGATTCATTCATTTAAAATAGTGTGTGAGTATCTTGACATATAAACATGCAACAAAAATATACTATTCATGCCCTGATAGATACTTGAACTTTTAAAAAATTGTTTCTTTCACAGAAAAATGCTGCTGGAGCATCCTTGTATTTTCCTCTTAATGCACATTTAAGAATTTCTCTAGTTGAGTTTAACTGCAAAATTATTAGTGTCAAATGACTGGACAAAGAACTGATTAAAATTAATCAGCAGTGGATGTTAATGTCCAGTTTCCCATATTTTTGCCAACACTGACATTATCAGCTTTTTACAAATGGTGTGAATCTGATATCTCAGTGTCATTTTAATGGGTATCTCCTCTATTACTTGTGACACTGAGCATACTTTTTTATATGCATACTGTGCATTCAATATCCTTAAACACATTTATCTTCTGGGCAAGACATTCCCTTAGAGAAACGTCTTGACTTGACATTTCTCTGCTCTTCTTCCCATTTTTACTACCCATTCACACAATTATTTGCATTTATTATCAACAGTAACGGGTCCATTCAGGGCAGGGAGGTATCATGATGAGAAGATTCAGTAAACAACCTCATGAAAACACCCAGTCACCTTCAAATAGTCCACAAATATTTATTGAGCTCAATGACAGCACAGCATCACGGTCAAACATGACATCTTAGTTGCTGAAGTACATGGTTTCAGATCCTGACCCTATGATTTCACAGCTGGGTCACCAAGGAAAATATCTTAACCTCTCTGAACCACAGCTGCCACATATATAAAATGGAAGTACTAATAGTACCCAACTGTTGCAAGTTATCTTAGATAATACACATGAAGTGTTTAGCATAATGTTCAGCACATAGATGTTTATTATTACCAGTGTGAAAATATTATTGATGGGAGGATAGTGGTGGTGAATGCCACATGCTGCATTCCCCAGAAAGTCTGGATGGAGGAGCGTTTGCAGAAAGTTTATGAGGAAGTGCTCTTGGAATTAGTACATGAACAGAAGGAAAGAAAGGACTGGCCAGACAAATGGGACTAGTATTCATTCACTATTTGCTCACAACTTAGGAATGTTCAAGTATTGCCCGTGAACCATACTAATTAAACTAAGAAGGAGAAAGGGTTAAGTGGAAGAGACAGAAGAGAATAGCCTCTGGAATAACTCTAAATATTTTACACATGTTAAATGATGCCATCCTCACAAAATCTATCAACAATCTTGGGTTAAGAAATGACAAAAAGGAGAGAATTTAAATAATTAGCCCACAATCCCACAGCGAGAAAGAGGTTTATCTGGAATTTGAACCCAGGCAACAAAGCTTCAGAAATCACGTTCTTAACCACCATCTACCCAAGACTGCCAGGAGAAGGTCAACACCAATCTCAGGCTTTATTGGTTTATCCGTGTCACCCCATTATTGCGCTCTATCAGACATTTTGCTCCGTGTTCTACTTACATTACTTAATTTAATCTCATCCTTACAGTAATGCTGGATGGTCGTGTTTTATCCCCATTTGAGGCTGAAGAAGCTAGGGGATGTCAAGTTCCTTTCTCAGCATCATACAGTAGGAGAGCCAGGATTGTTCTCTATGCTTGTTTGGCTCTGAAATTCAGCATTATTTCCCATTATAAAGTGGTTTTATTTTTGATGAAGGACTTTCTTTTCCAGCAAACTGATAATTACCGAACCTCTTATGTCATGTCTTCCCTCGGATAGACAATATCAATTTGTTAACTTCCTTATTGTTTACCTTGTCCTATATTGGCATCCTTTGATTATTCTCCATGTTCATTGCCTCATTTAATTATGGAAGCAGAATTGAGCATGGAGGGATTTTGACAGTTTTGAGTACCTAATGGGAAAGGTGCCAAGTGTTCCCTACATTCTGAATTCTCCTTTAGCATTTCAAGGCCGTAATTACCTTTTCAAGAACAGAATCGCTGTACTGACTCATGTTTAATATGCTTTCTGAAGTGACCAATAGACCCCTTTCTATGGTGCTTAGTTCAGACTTCCTACATATTCTATTTGTATAATTTGCTTTAAAAGTATCCTGAGAATTTTTACCTATCAAGTTTGTGCAGCTGTTACCTACTCCTAATTATCCTAGTTTTAACTTACAACATTTTGCTGATACAGGATTATTAGAAATTTTTGAATCATTCATTACTAGATTTATCCAAGTTTTTTTTATAGATGAGGTATAAAATATAAGTTCCCCAGAACAGTCTGAGGGCTTGGTCAGAATTCATATTCTTCCATTGGCTTGAAATGTGGGACCCTGGTCATAATCAGAACAATGCAGTCATATGAGTACTTTGACCTTTGTATTTATTAGCCCTCATTTAGAATAAAAGGGTTTCCCAGGTGGTGCCATGGTAAGGAATCTTCCTGTCAATGCAGAAAATGCAAGAGACACAGGTTCGATCCCTGGGTTGGGAATATTCCCTGGAGTAGGAAATGGCATCCTGCTCCAGTAGTCTCACCTGGAAAATTCCATGGACGGAGAAGCCTGGCAGGCCACAGTCTATGGGGTCACAAAGAGTCGGACAGGACTGAGCATGTCTGCGCACACAGACGATTTAGAATAGAATAGCTCCAGGTGAAAAAAATTATATATGTATTCTATCTGTGAAAATAAAAGATCTAGCGAGCTTTTTTATGATTATTCAAGACATAAGAACTTTATGGTCAAGGTAGATTTCTGAGAAAGTATACAGATAGATGTATGTACAGCTATATGAAAAAAAAAGTCTTGATTAGCTTGATTAGAAGGATGTGGGTACCTAGGACTCTGAACAAAGGGTCTTAGGTGACCTAAGAACTACCTGGCATTTTTCCCTCCCAGTCTGGGGTGTGTCCATGGCTTGTGACATTTTGAAGTATCTCCTGCTGGGAGTCCCATCTGCCATCCAGTTCACCTTTAAATCCAAATATTACCACTTTAGAAGTCTAGCTCAGTGCACTGGGAACAGAGATGCTGAGAAAACTGGTGAAGGCCCTGGGCCTTGTCTCTGAAAACAGAGAGAAAAAGAATAACATACAAAAATGCCAGATTCCCCATGTTCAATGACCCTAAGCTAATAAGCTTCGTTTTTTTTTTTCTGGAAGATTTTTTGTTTTTTTTGATGTGGACCATTTTTAACATCTGTTTTGATGGCATCATTGACTCAATGGACATGAGTTTGAGCAAGCTCTGGGAGACAGTGAAGGACAGGGAAGCCTGGCTTGCTGCAGTCCACGGTATCACAAAGAGTCAGACATCACTGAGCGACAACATTGATGTGTTACAATATTGTTTCTGTCTTATATCTTGTTTTGGTGGGGCCAGGAGGCATGTGGGATCTCAGCTCTCCGACCAGGGATCAAATGGGCATCTTCTGCATTGACAGGCAGATTCTTTACCACGGTGCCACCAGGGAAGTCCCTAAAAAAGCTGCTTTTATTTCACAGGGCAGTGATGTTCCACTGACCTCTGGGCTTTAGAGAGAGAAACTAGGAGAGAGAAAGAAAATGAGCGCAAAGGAGAAAAAAGTAAATAAGTTTCTGACCTTTCATCCCAAGGTTTTCCCCACAGCAGTGCTGCCTTCCTCACTTCTCGCCCACACAATCTCCACTTCGGGAGTAAGGAAAGTGTCCAGGAAAGTACAAGGAAGCCAAGTCTTCTTCCGCAGTCAGAAAACAGTTAACTCCAGGCTTCTCATCCTTACTGCAGCTTCAAAATGCCGGCCCCTGAGCTCAGCCCCCTCTTTGTACCTGATTCTTCCTCCCAGCTGGCTCATGCTTGACCTAAGCAACAGCTTATTCCCATTAAGTCGTTTTACAAAGTACAGCTGACAACCCCAATCTGTGAGAATTCGATTCCACTGGTTTGGGCAACTGCCCAAACCTGGATGATTTTTTTTTTAAGCCCTGGGGTGATTCTAACATAATCAGGTGAGACTCTTTACTCTCAGCCTCTTGGCCTCCTAGTCTTCTCTGAAAGTGCCTTCCCCCTCCAACCACTGATTTCTTGCAACCTCATTTGTGTGCAGACTGTTTCTCAAAAATCTAAATGCCTCAGGGCAAGGGGTATTGCTAGGCTGGAGACCTAGGACTCCAAAATTAACAGAAATTAACAAGAGGCCAGATGAGGCATTCTGGCAATGCCTTACTGGGACTCCTGCTGCAGCACGGGGAAGAGAAAACAAGTAACAGGTGCCCTTGTTTTGGGGCTGGTTCCTTAAATGGGGTGAGGGTAGGGGCAGATGGAGGCTTCCAGGTAGCTCAGTGGTAAAGAACTCGCCTACCAATGCAGGAGATGTGGGTTTGATCCCTGGATCAGGAAGATTCCCCTGGAAAAGGAAATGACAACTCATTCCAGTATTCTGGCCTGGAAATCCCAAGGACAGAGGAGCCTGGTGGGCTACAGTCCATGGGGTTGCAAAATAGCTGGACACAACAGCAACTAAACAACAACAGAGAGGCAGATTGGAGGGTTGGGCTGGAGGAGTGGCTTAGGTGGTCTGCCTACCCCCTTGGTGGTGCTGTGTCTAGGGATCAGGCACAGTACCTTGGTTTTGCTCAAAGGCTGCCGTTGATTTGTAGCATTTTTGTATCTTATTGTTCTTAATTTCCCTCCAAGTGTGCGTGTGTGCAGTTATTCTCATCTCTTGTAGCTACTTTGTAATTTGATGCTGGAGGAGACTCTCCAGATGCAAGTATGGAGGTTCCCAGGTTCAGATCCCAGCCTCTCTCAGTGTCACTCTTGTAGCTACAAAATGTTGAATGAACCTCCTGCAGTGACCCTTCTTCCACGGAGCTCTGAGTTGCCTAGCTACTACACCCTTTACCCTTCCCTGTTGATATTAGTTTTCCACCTCCTGCTCATTTTCCAAGCCATCTCCTCTCATCATTTCGGGGACATCTATGAATATGTAAATCACCCATCTGTCACCTTGGCTTCATGGTTATTTGACCTTCCAATATTAATTAATTCCAGTTATCCCTTCTCCCCTTCTTTTCCACGTGGACTTTGCCATTAGTCACAGCTGTTCCACCTTTGAAAACTGTGTGCCCCAGTATTCAGCCTGCTCACTCCTGTCTTTCCAGCTCTCACCTCCCATACCTCCAGTCTCCACCTAGCGTTTGATCCAGTCTCTGAACTGCTCTGATTTCTCTTGTATCTCACTCACCCTGTGAAGGGCTTCACTTCCTTCCATATATTCAGCCTAGTCCACTTAGCACATTATAGCCTAGTCCACTCAGGCATTATGTTAGTCACGTCCTCATCATCACTCTCTGTCCTTTTCCCCTTATTTGGATGCACTTGCCCTGCAAACAGCCAACAACTAATCAAGCCAACCATCTGACAACTCCGCTCTCACCTTCTGTGATATATACATTCACAGCATCTGATTTGGCTTTGGAGTCACAAAGGGAATCAATATATTCCTAATTATTTGCCAATAGTATGTTGCATGAGCCACAAAAAGTAAATATAATGTAATACATCTTATGTTTAATGTAAACTGTTACTTAAGCTTCACACCAAACTCAAGAGGCAACTGTAGCTATCATTCCCATTTTACAGGTTAAAAGGGTGAATACCTTACTTAACGTCACACAAGTGTTAAGTGGTAAAGCCTATATTTAGACCATACAAAACCTCACTTTATGCTATATAATTATTGTCAAAGGTAGTCAACATTTTCTGTTTAAATGACGTCTACCATGTTAAAGTTTATACATATTCTCTTTTAGACTTGTATCTTTCCTTATCTTATTGATCTCTGTGTGTAGAATATATCCTGTCTAGCTGACTCATTATAGAAGACCCGGATGCTGGGAAAGATTGAAGGCAGGAGGAGAAGGGAACAGCAGAGGATGAGATGGTTGGATGCCATCACTGACTCAATGGACAAAGGTTTGAGCAAGCTCTGGGAGATGGTGAAGGACAGAGAAGCCTGGCGTGCTGTAGTCCATGGGGTTGCAAAGAGATGGACACGACTGAGCAACTAAACAACATCAATAACCTGAAGATCACTCACTTAAATACTTGCTTCCTTGAGACCTAGGTAATAGCTTTGTAGACTCAAGAGGCACCAGGCTCTCATGTTGGAACTAAATAGGAAAAGAATTCAGGTACAATTAAGGAACTGAAAATGGCCTACATGTTTCAAAAACTAATTCAGTGGCCTCTACTTTGGTTTCTCCCAAGAGAATAGGAAAGGATGACTCCCCTGCTTTGGGCTCCATCCATTTCTCAACAAGCTGCCCTACCATCTCCACCTCCTCCTCCTCTTACATTTACAGTCACTCTGTTCTGCACCTTCTGAAGAGCAAATGTGCCAGTGATCACTTCTCACAATAATCCTAGGTGAGAACCTAGGAAACGATCAAAGACAAGCTATTGAAGAAGAGCATTTGGCTCTTGTGCCTTGAGTATAAAAGCAACTAGTCACCAAAAGAAGGCACAGGTGGAAAGAAACTGGATTCTGGGACTCATCCTGCACATATGTGACTCTGGGACACACTCTTATTAATAGCTCCCTGAACTTTAGTAGTCTCTCTTTTTCAACATGGGAATAGAATATTTTGCCTGTAGGACTTGGGCCAGAATTTTTCCTTGAAATACCTTTAAGAGATATGGTAAGGTATAAATAATAGAATATCATTCATATTTAACAACATCAACAGCAGCTCTAGCAACATTTCCACCTGCAAAAAAAATGAAGTCTTTTTCCCCTTATTTCCTAAGTACAACCTCACCCAAGTTGATCTATCTTATGAATTTTCTAAAAACTGAATGGGATTTAAATTTGCCAGCTCACTCTCACCATATCCATTGAATTCTTCCTGCTTTCACCTTATTTTGAAGTATTTTCCAAGACAAAGATAGATGGTGGTAACTACTTTGGCGGTTCGCTAAATGGTAGGAAAAATATCAGAGGCCATCAAACGAAATCTGCAACCTTCAAATGAAGTGTTCTTAATAGTTAAGAAGGCTTGACTGTGCAGACTTACCCCATAGATTCTCCATGTTATCAGAGCTAGCAACATATGGGCAGTGGACGATTTCTGCCTACACTTCACGAGCAGCTTCCCGCATAAATCCCTGAAGTTAATCATGACAAAAAGCAGTCTTGTCTGTTCCCCTGAACAGCCTGAAGCAATTTGTTCAGCAACCACACTGCTAAGGTAGCGTTAAAGGAAAGGAGCACTGAGGGCAACTAAAAAGGATCAAAACTGTGGAAGAACGTGTGCAGAATTAAAGCAACCATAGGAAGGCGTGACTGCTCATGGGTCATTTTATCTCCTTACTCTGGAAATAGATGGCCAATTACAAAGGAGAACTAAGAATCGCGATTTTAGAAAAAACACATCTTGCTTCATTCCACTGTGTTGAGTAATTTCTGACTCCAAATGTACACTTAAGAAATGGTGAAAAAAAAGTTGTTTAAAAAAAGCAGAACACACAAGCATCATCTTCAGGAGAGCAAGCTGCATTCAAATGAAAAAGGAAGAGGAAGGTCAGGGGTCAGGAATTCCAGACATACTCCTTATTCTCATTATTTGGCAGCAACCAACTTCCCCTTAATAATCAGGGACATTTACCCCATCCAGCACAGTAATCCCCTTCTTTGGGTCAATGTCGTTAGATGCCCAAAGTGGTCAGATAATAGCCTTATTTTCCAATTCAATGAAATTATCTCCTTCAGTGGAAGATTTCCTCCCTTTATAATTGCAGACTCTAGCAAGCAGGGCCCAAAGTTCAATCCCATGACTCCTGGATCCATGAATCTTGGCTATGGGAGAAATAACAGTACCAGTATTTAGGGCATATTTTACTGATTTAGGGCATATGCCACATCCTGGAGGACACTGCCCCACCCCCACAAATTATTATACCCAAGCTGGTGCCCTAACTGAATCTTTCAAAGGCCATCCCACCATTCTGCCAAATCAGTTGTTTCAAGGCAACAGTGAACTTGATAATATTAGTGAAGTCTATAAGCTTGAGCCTATTGCTGTGAAGGGGTTGCCTTGGTCATGAGCAATGCTGTGGGAATGTCATGTGGATGGAGAAAATATTCTGTAAGCCCACAGATGAGAGTTTGGGCAGAAACATTGCCAGTAGGGAAGGCAAATTGGAAGGCAGTTGAGACTCAGCAATGGCTCTGGCCAGGTTGCCCTGGGAGAGTGAAAGATCATGTCGCTGAGTCCATGTGTAACCTCCCTTCCTGATACCATACGCTCTTTTTCCTGAGCTCCATTAATCAGTGACTGAAGTGGCTAGGGAAGGAGGCTCACTGACATTCACAAAACACATTATGCTATCTATTTTGTTACTAAAACCCTCTTCTGCTGGGGTCACCCTTTGAGGAATAGTCACATGAGACACAAATATTTCCATGCTGGGTATTCATTCAGATATGTCTATCCACTGCTTTTCCCAAGACATCCGTGTCATCAATTTTCTAATCATATTCTTTCCACATCCCTGATTATCCTTCCAACCCTTTAGCCCAATCCAGAAATAGATCTATACCCACAGCTATGATCAGCTCTACTTTTAGGAAAAAGAAACAATATGAATTTTTGTCTTTTATCGTCATCTTTCAGGGGCATGTTGTAACCACTAACTTTTGTGTATTTTGCAGAACTAATTGTAAAACTTAGCCCACTCTCTCTCTTCCATAGTCAACTGTCACAGAAAACTCCCTATGAGACCATAGGTGGAGAAGGTTGGGAGAAAGATGGCAATGTAGTTGAATAAAGGCCATGAAGATTTGGACCACTTCATGAAACTTAACTTGTGCCTTCAGGAACTATTTGAGACTCATCTGGTAGACACCCTTTCCATCTGATAATAGAGTGCTACTGCCTGTGCCCAGATTTACAGGTTGGCAGGTCTAACAACACTAGGTTGTGAAGGGCAGCACAGGTTACATGGTAATTTGGAGGCAGGTCATCAAGTGTGTTTCTGATAAAGGTTGGTAGCAAACTAAAAGGTGTTTCTCAACAGGAGAGAGGACATTTCTGACATAGAAAATGGAAAAGCTTTGCTCCAACCTTGTAATAATCTTCTCTGTGATTCACCTATGAGATCCTGGCAAAGACTGCCCATAGCTGCCCATCTACCATTGACATTTCAGGTTGTATTCAACCTGCTGGCGGACTTGTTGAGCTAGAAGATTTCCTTCTAAGATTCATTCACAGGGCTCTTGGCTGAACATCTCAGTTCTTTGCCAATCGGGCCTCTCCACAGGGCTGCTTGAATGTCTACCCTCAGAGCAAATAAAATGAGAGAGCAAGCAAGGATGAAACAGTGATGCACTTTCTAACCTTGTCACACACCATCACTTCTGCCTTGTACTCAGAAGCAAGGCACTAATTCCTGCCCTCCCTCAATAGGAAGTGAGTTGGGCTTCACATTTTAGAGGGAGAGGTTAAAACATCTATTAACTTATTTTTTCAAAATACCACCATACCTTATTTACATTACTGAAAAATAAAAATCATCAGCCTTATACAAAAATCCTTCAATATATTTCTCATAATTTGCTTAGACAAAATTCCTAGAAATTGACTATGGGATCTAAGCACACACATTGCAAAGCAATCCAAAACGAGTCTCTACCAAGTTGGATTTGTCCCCAAGCAATGATGTGTATGGCTATTTCCTTGCATATCAGTCAATGTCAACTTAGTATTAAAAATATACATATTTGTTTATATTTTTAGTATTATTGGTGGTTATAGTTTTTATGATGCTTAATAGTTTATATTTTTCTTTTATGAATTGTCTGTTGATAAGTGTTGCCAATTTGTCTACAAGGATGTTTTATATATTGATTTGGAAAAACCCATCATATAGAAAATTATTAATCCTTTACCTGTCATTTTTATAAGTATTAATAGTTTGTCAATTCATCATTAACTTTGTGTTTTTCTTCAAGTACAAAAGTTTTAAATTTTGAATTGTCAAATAAATCTATCATTTCTTTGTAATTTCTTCCACAGCTCTTCTATTGCTATGTTAAGTCATGAATCTCAGCAAATGTTTTAATGAAATCTCCATTTCAGTACTACTAACTCCTTTGTTGTATATAATAAATATTTGTTCTTTAAAAATTCAGGGCTGGTTACATTATTTGCAGGGCCCTGTGCAAAATGAAAAACTTGGGTCCTTATAAAAAAAGAAGGATAAATGTTAAAGGTCCTAAAATATATCTTTCTTATTTCCTGATGTTTTTCTTAAATTGTCATGGTGCTTTTTATTTGCTATTTATTGTAATGCAGTAAAATACTAAAACAGACTGACTGTAATTATTTTATAGTAATGAAAGAAAAATGACAGCTTTAAAGTATTAACATGAATTTTATCATTTGTCTTTATGTTGTTTGATAGCAGTTTTAAATGCAAATATAAGAGCATTTAACTTGCACAATAAGTCACTGAAATTTCAATATGCATATTTATAGCTCATACAAACTTATGTATTTTCTTCTTACCAAATGCTGAACATGATGTACAAAACTAACTCCACTGTTTTTTAAAGATTTTTTTTTTAATGTGGACTATTTTTTTAAGTCATTATTGAATTTGCCACAATATTGTTTTTTTATGTTTTAGTGTTTTGGCCCCAAGGAATGTTGGATCTTAACTCCCTGACCAGGGGTTGAACGCACCCCTCACATTGGAAGGAGGAGTCTTTAACCACTGGATCATCAGGGAAGTCCGAACTCCACTGTTCTTATTTTGCATCTTTACATTCTACTACATTCTCTACCTTCAGAAAAGACCAGCAAGAAAAAGAACAATGGATTATCCTATGCTGGCCATTCCCTCTGTGTCATCATTTCTTTTCTTTTTCTTTTGGCTAATACAAGGGATAGCATAAGTAAGAAAGGATGTGATAGTGTTCCTTGGTTGTCTGGTTTTAGAATTCCATTGCCTTCTTTCTGTTTGAAGTTCCTATTACAGAGGAAAGCGTGACCTCTCTGGCACCCTAGTGCCTCTGCCTACTCTATGGAATGTGCTTAACTTCCACTTCCCTTCAGTCTTGTTAAAACTCTACGTGCAGCGGTTCCACCAAAATTCTGTGGTTATAGGGCATCTTGAAGGTTGTGATGAAGTGTCAAAGTAAGGTAGATAAACGTATCTCCTGTGCTCATATGCATGAGTCACTGTCCAGCTGGATTTCACTTACAAGTCACAAGTTCAAATACAAAATAATTAAGAATTTAAACACAGAAACAATAAGAGCATGAAATCAAGTGTGAAGCCCTTCTGAGCATGGGGTCCTATATGAACACATAGGTATCATGAAGCTAGCTCTATAAGAACTACCATCAACTTCAGTGAAGGTTTTCCACCAAAAATAAACCACATGGAGTTATATAGGCAGATGGTAGTCATAATTACTATAAATCTACTACTAAAAGAAAATTAAAAATTGATAAAAGTTTAATGTCCATATACAATAAACAGAAAAAGAGGTATACATAGACTGGCTGAAATCATTAATCAAATGATTTTAGAATACGTCATCCAACAAAAGCAGAATATATATTCATCCTTCTCAAACTCATATGGAACATTCACCAAAATAGACCATATTTTGGTTGATTCACAATCCTCGCCTGCAGGTGGCTTTTTTAAAAAAATGCATCAACAGAGTCCCCACACAGGGAACTCAGACACTTGCCCATCACCAGGCACACCAGGCCCCAGTTGGACCTTTGTAATCCTGGTCAGACTTTGGCCAGCTGGACAGACTTACTGCCCTCACAGCTAGGGTCTGGGTCTGGCCACACAATCCCAATGCTGGGTCTCCAGACAGGCTCCGTTAACAATGCCTTCCTCAGAGGAGTCATGGGTAGGTGTGTGGAAACCCCCATCCCACTTGGAAGCCCCTTGTGGTCAGCCCACCTTCTGCTCCCTGTGATCTAAAGAGAGGGGCACCCTGAATCATCCAGGGATCTGGGAATTAATCAGCTGAGGTTTGAGGCTACCTCCATACACTGGGAAACCCCACATGCCTTTGAAATATCAGAAGGCATGTCCTTCCAAGTGTCCACTCCAGCAGCAATATGGCAAAAGGAGTCTTCCCATTCTGGCCTCACCAACCCCCAGAGCCAAGCATGAACAAAAATGGTGGGAAATCAGAGCCAAGAGTCAAGTAGGGGTGACTTCCGGAGGCCTCAGGGCTTGAGATTCCAATCTGCCTAAACATGGTAATATTTGCATAGCTGCTTTGAGGCCCTGGGAGGTCGGGGAAGCAACAGGGCTGTTGTTGTTCAGTCGCTAAGTTGTGTCTGACTCCTTGCAACCCCAGCACGCCAGACTTCCATGTCCTTCACTGTCTCCCAGAGCTTACTCAAACTCATGTCCATTGAGTCGGTGATGCCATCCAACCATCTCATCCTCTGTCATCCCCATCTTCTGCCTTCAATCTTTCCCAGCATCAGGGTCTTTTCCAATGAGTCAGTTCTTTGCATCAGGTGGCCACAGTATCGGAGCTTCAACTTCAGCATCAGTCCTTCCAATGAGTATTCAGGGTTGCTTTGCTTTAGGATTCATTTATTTACGTGGCTATGTGTGGTATTAGTTGCAAAATGTGGGATCTTCAGTCTGGTATGTGGGATCTAGCTCCCTGATAAGGGCTCAAACCTAGGCCCCCTGCATTGAGAGCATGGAGTCTTAGCCACTGGGCCACCAATGAAGTCCTGTCACAGGTTGTACTCCAGAGTCCCAAACTCAACAGGCTGATGGGCCAGATGAGGAGGTTGCCTAAAGACAGGGTAGCAGCTATGACTGCTGCCTGTCACTGTTACTATTCCAGTGGTAGATGTTTATGCAGGCTGCACAGCAGCACTTCCAGGGTGGGGCATGGTCTCCAACTGGCTGTGATAGCCAGGGAATCGTGCTGTATACAAAGATCCTGCTGTGTGTTTCTGGGCCAATGAGGTTGGCCACCATTGTAGACAAATTTAGAAGAAAACAAATCATACAAAATATACTTTCGGGCCACAGTGGAATTAAACTAGGAATCAATAACAGAAGGATAGCTAGACAATCCAAAAATATTTTGATATTAAATACCACTTCAAAATCACACATGAGTCAAAAAAGAAATCTCAAGAAAAAATGTTTAAATATTTTGAATACATGGAAATGAAAATACAACCTATTAAGATTCGTGGGATGCAACAAAAGCATTGCTTAGAGGGAAATTATAGCACTGGATGCACATGTTATTAAGGAAAAAAGAAATAACATCAGTAGCTGAACTTAGCCTTAGGAAACTAGAAAAAGAAGAGCAAATTAAATCCAAGTTAAGCATAAGAAAGGGCAGAATAAATATTCAGTCACAAATAAATAAAATCAAACCCAGAAAATCAATAGAGAAAAAGCAATGAAACCAAAAGCTGTTTCTTTGGCTAGATCAATACAATTGACAAACCTCTAGTGATGCTAATCAAGAGAAAAAAAAATTAAAAGGGAGCAAACACAAGTTACTAATATCAGAAATAAAAAATGAACTATCACTACTGATCATATAGATATTATAAGAATGATAAAAGAATATTATAAGCAAGGACTTCTCTGGTGGTCCAGTGGTTAAGAATCTGCCTTGCAATGTAGGGGATGTGGGTTAGATCCCTGGTCAGAGAACTAAGATCCCGTATGCTGTGGGGCAACTTAACCTGTGCACCGCAACTCCTGACCCCAGATGGCAACAAAAGATCCTGCATGATGCAACAAAGATCCTGATGCAGCCAAATGAATAAATAAATATGATAAGCAATTCTATGTCTAGAAATTTGATAACTTAGGTAAAATACACTAATTTCTTGAAAGATACACTCTACCAAAACTCATACAAGGAGAAATAGATCATCTGAAAAGACCTATATAGATTAAAGGAAGTGAATCAATAAGTAATAAACTTTCAAAACAGAAAATGCTAGGCCCAGATGGTTTCACTCCTGAATTCTATCAAACAGTTAAGGAAGAAATGAGAGCAATACTTTACAATTTCTTCCAGAAAATAGAAGAGGAAACACTTCCAAGCTCATTCTATGAGGCCACCATCTGCCTAACGCCAAAACCAGCCAAAGACATTACAAGAAAGGAGAACTTTCTCATAAACATAATATTAGCAAATTGAGTTCAACAATATATAAAAAGATTTATACACCATAATCAAGTGGAATTTATTCTAAGTATGAAAGGCTTGTTAAGCATTCAGAAAATCAATTATTAATGTAATCAACAGACTAAAGAAATATTATAATTATATCAATAGACTTTTTAAAGCATTTGGAAAAATCCAACAGCCATTCATAACAAAAACTCTGAGCAAAGTAGTAGAGAGAAACTTCCTCAACTTGATAAAGAATATCTACAAAAACCTGTAGCTAACATCAGACTTTAATGCTTTCTAAACCAGGAAGAAGGCAAGGATGTCCCCCTCACCACTGTCATCCAACATTAAGTGAGGTTCCAATATGGAGGAGAAGGAAATAAAGCTTTGTTCAGGGACAACATGATGGTCTTTGTAGAAAACTCCCAAGAATCAACAACAACAAACTCTGGAATAATGAGATTATAGCAAGGTGGCAAGATAGAAGATTAATATATAATCATTTACCAACTGTTTATATATATATCACAATGAACAAATGTAATTTGAATTTTAAAATACAACACCGTTTGTTGTTGTTGTCTAGTCACTAAGTCATGTCCAACTCTTTGCAACCCCATGGATCGTAGCACACCTGGCTCCTTTGTCCTCCACTATCTCCTGGAGTTTGGTTAAATTCATGTCCATTGAATTGATGTTGCTCTCTAACCATCTAATAACACCATTTACATTAGCACAAACGATGAAATACTTATGTAAAAGTCTAACATAGTATGTATAAGTTCTTTATAATGGAAACTACAAAATACTGATGAAGGAAATTAAATATCTAAGTAAATGGAGAGGCATTTCATGTTCATAGAAGGGAAGATTCAGTATTAAGACGTCTGTTCTCTCCAGCTTGATCTCTAGATTCAGTGCAATCTCATTCAAAATCCCAGCAAGTTATTTTGTGGATATCAAATTATTCTAAATCTTTTATGGAAAGGCAAAAGACACAGAATGGCCAGCACAGTTCTAAAGTGGGACAAAGTAACTAGACTTACTATAGTAATCAAGAAAGTGTGGTATAACCAAAAGAATAGACAAATATATCAGTAGAAAAACTTAAAGAGCCCAGAAATAGGACCACAAAAATATAGTAAACTGATGTTCAATGAAAAAGCAAAGGCAGTTCAATGCAGAGAGGAAACTGACACTAGAATAACGAGACACCCCCACTCAAAAAAGTTAATCTAGATACAGATCTTCTACCTTTCACAAAAATTAACTCAATATATATTATAAGCATCAATGTAAAATGAATAACTACAACACTCCAAGAAGATAATATAGGAGAAAATCTACATGACCTTAGGCATGAAGATGATTTTTTTAAACACAATATAAAAGATACAACCATGAAAGAAATAATGATTTGAACTTCATTAAAATATAAAACTTTCACTCTGTGAAAGACACTGTTAAGAAAGCAAATCATAGATGAAGAGAAAATATTTGTAAAACACATATCTGATAAAAGAACTGTGTTCAAAATATATAAAGAACTTTAAAAACTCAATAATAAGAAAACAAACAACCCAATTAAAAAATGGCAAAGGTCTGAACACACACTTTAACAAAAAGGTTAAATGGATGGCAAATAGGCATATGAAAAGATGCCCCCGAATGGTATGTCATCAGGAAAATGCAAATTAAAACAACTTATTGAATGCTGTTCTACACAATTACTAGAAAAGTTAAAACCCCAAACACAAACACCAAATGCTGGTGAGAACGTAGAGCAACAGAAACCCTCCTTCATTGCTGGTGGGAATGCAAAATGGTGTGGAGGACAATTGTTAGGAAGACAATCTGGCAGTTTTTTACTAAACTAAACATAGGCTTACCATTCAATCCAGTTGAATGCTCCTAGGTATTTACCCAAATGAGCTGCAATCTTATGTCCCTTTGTCCAAAATTCTGAACAAAAATATTTACAACAGTTTTATTAATAACTGTGAAAATAGTAGAAGCAACCAATATAATTCAATAGGTGAGCAAATTAACTATTGTATGTCATGTGTGTGTGCTAAGTCACTTCAGTTGCGTCCGGCTCTTTGTGACCCTTTGAACTGTAGCCCACCAGGCTCCTCTGTTCATGGGATTCTCCAGGCAAGAATACTGGAGTTGGTTGCCATGCTCTCCTCCAGGGGATCTTCCCGACACAGGGATCAAACCCATGTCTCTTGTGTCTCCTGCATTGGCAGGTGGGTTCTTTATCACTAGTGCCACCTGGGAAGCCCATTGTATGTCATACAACAGAACATTATTCAATGATAAGAAGCCAGAAAAAGATGTGGAGGAATCTTAAATAAATAATGCTAAGTGATAAAAGTCAATCCAGAAAGGTTAGTACTGTATGATTCTAAATATATGACATCCTGAGTGAGTGAGTGAGTGCAAGTCGCTCAGTTGTGTCTGACTCTTTGCGATCCCATGGACAGTCCGTGGAATTCTCTAGGCCAGAATACTGGAGTGGGTAGCCTTTCCCTTCTCCAGGGGATCTTCCCAACCCAGGGATCGAACCCAGGTCTCCTACATTGCAGGCAGATTCTTTACCAGCTGAGCCACAAGGGAAGCCCCAGAAAAGGCAAAACTATGTAGACAAATAAGAATATCAATGGTTGCCGGAGATTTTGAGGAAGCAGGGAAGTGATGGATAAGTAAGTGAAGCACATGAGATTTTTAGATCAGGGAAACTATTCCATACAATACGGTACGATAAAAATGCGGTGTTAACACATTTGTCAAAAGCTATCTAATTATACAGCACCAAGAGTGAATCTTAATGTAAACTATGGACTGTAGTTGGTAATAATCTACCAATACTTATTCATCAATTATACCAAATGTATACCACATTAATGCAACATGTTAATAATAGGGGAAACCTGGGGTGGGGGGTGGGGCTCCCTGTATTTTTTGTGTAATTTTTGCACAGAGCCAAAAACTGCTGTAACAGAATAAATCCCATTAATTAAAAAAAATCTGTTTTAAAATCCTTACTATTTATTCAGAATCCATAGAATTACTAGAAGCATTCTATCCTTAACTATTGAAAGTTACCGTTTGACCATTATATGTCTGAGAAGTGGACTGTGCATTCAGAGATCGTATTGTTCAGGCTTCTTTCTCAATAAACCTCTTCCCCAAGATCCATATTGTAAAATGTAGAGAAAACATAACAAATCATTTAAAAATCCCAAATTACAAAAATGTAACATATAATCCAAGGTAAATAGACCAGCATCACCAAAGATAGCAAAATGCGTATAAATTAGAAATACATCTGGTTATGTATGCCTATGTCTGTTTGTACAGGGAAGGAAAACATAAATCCTTCAACTCAGGGCTAGCTGCTGAAAAAAGGATTATTTGGGAATTTTGGTGCTAATCTCTTTAACTTATTTCCATTACTCTGAGAGCAGTCCATTGATGTACATAAGCAAATAACTTGCTAAAGGCAGTAAGGCTGATCCTGGAATAAGAACTCAGAGAGAATCACTCAGGAGTCTCCCATTCTAGTGAGTAAGGGACAATTCTACACAGCATTTCCAATTGCTTAAACACACACACACGTAAGCGAATCTTGCACTGAGTGTACTCACATGGGATTCCTATCTGGTATTTGTCCAAGGAGGCATGAGAAGAATCTAGGAAACCTGCCGCTGTCTACAATATGGTATCAGATGAATACTCTTCGCCATCAAATTTCCAAGAGACAACACGATTGAAAATACACAGCATAACAAAAAGTGTTTCACCAAAATTCACTTCTACCTAAATATCCTCTAAAGATGTTAAAATGCAGAAACTCTGATTGATCCCTAGAGATTCTGATTCAGTAACTTTGGAAGAGGACCCAATCATCTCAAATAAAACCTAAAATAAAACTACTTTATCCTAGCTGGAAATCCATAAAAATCCTGGTGAACCATATCAGGTAACAGCAGTCCCTGGCTGATAACTCAGAACAGATCCCTCCCTGCTCTCCCTCAACTTCTCCTCATCTCCTCAGCTCCAGGACCATCCTCACAAGAATGAGATACAGAGATACAGGCAGAACTAAGTTGTTTCCCATTAGACTTCTTGCGAAATAGTTTCCACAGACATGTCAGGGAAAACAATTCCTAGGTAATTTGAAAAATTTCTATTCCTCTGTCACCATTAAGGGGTTCACTGTTTCTTCTACTCTCCAAAAGAAAGCAAGTGGAAACAGGAAATATTAACACTTTATACCTTATTTTGCACTTGCTTTGTAAATCATGTACTGATCTCTGATCGCATGAACTCAAACCTCATGTGGACAGTTTGCAGATCACACATAATTTATTATATGTTCCAGGATCAATTTAACATTTAGGGCATGATGCAAGGGGTGATGGCTATACTATTTTCAGTTGCTCAACATATTTCCTCTTCTCTGCTAGTATCAGTTCAGTTCAGTCGCTCAGTCGTGTCCGACTCTTTGTGACCCCAGGTACTGCAGCACACCAGGCTTCCCGGTCCATCACCAACTCCCGGAGTTTGCTCAGACTCATGTCCATCAAGTCAGTGATGCCATCCAATCATCTCATCCTCTGTCATCCCCTTCTTCTCCTGCCTTCAATCTTTCCCAGCATCAGGGTCTTTTTCAAGGAGTCAGTCAGTTCTTCGCATCAGGTAGCCAAAGTTGGAGCTTCAGTTTCAACATCAGTCCTTCCAATGAACACTCAGGACTGATTTCTGTTAAGATTGACTGGTTTGATCTCCTTGCTGTCCAAGGGACTCTCAAGAGTCTTCTCCAACACTACAGTTCAAAAGCATCAGTTCTTCAGCACTCAACTTTCTTTATAGTCCAACTCTCACATCCACACGTGAGTACTAGAAAAACCATAGCTTTAACTACTGGAAACAACAGCTTTGACTAGCATCTCTGCTAGTATATGTGCACACAATGTCTGTGGTTTAAAATGTTCTTTATCCCAGGAACATTTGAGAATAAACATGAACCTCAACTCTACCTGTATTTAATTTTAAGATTAGCAGGTTGAATTTATGATAAAATGCCTAGAACATTGACTATAGTATTTCTCTGTTATTACTTATAATACTTATCCTCATTTGGCATTCATTCAATATTAACTATTCCCACTTACAGAGAAAGCAAAACCAAGAATTTAGATGAGCTGATTCTACTTCAGTTCAGTTCAGTTCAGTCACTCAGTCGTGTCCGACTCTTTGCAACCCCATGAACCGCAGCATGCCAGGCCTCTCTGTCCATCACCAACTCCCTGAGTCCACCCAAACCCATGTCCATCGAGTCAGTGATGCCATCCAGCCATCTCATCCTCTGTCATCCCCTTCTCCTCCTGCCCTCAATCTTTCCCAGCATCAGGGTCTTTTCCAATGAGTCAGCTCTTCGCATCAGGTGCCCAAAGTATTGGAGTTTCAGCTTCAACATCAGTCCTTCCAATGAACACCCAGGACTGCCAAGTCCTAATTTAAACAAATTTCATTCCAGTGATAATATTTGTTTTCAGGACAACAAACACCTAAAATTATATTCTATCTTCTGTGGAGATATACAGACAGGGCAGCCTCTATTCTATCTTCATTTTCCTTAGGGCAGTTGACAATATTCAGTAAACAAAATATCTGCCAGGGGGCAGCATAATGTAATACTTTCATTCCCAAGAGATTCCAGAGGATTTTTATGAAAGCTACAAGCATATTATGATAATTAACTCAAAATTAAAGCCTTGTGATAACCATGCTACACTACATTTACAAGTAAAGATTTGTCTGAGAGTTTCTTATTAAATCATATTAAGGACTTAAGTAAACTAAAGCTCTATTTCCAGATATAAAAAGCAAAGCAAAATCCTAGTAGGTTGGTATTGCTTAAATTATCTGCTATCTAATTCTGTCCTTTATAACTCCCCTAAGTTTCCTTGCTCTCTTGAACCATTTGCGGACAGTCACATTGCCTTTTATAAGCAAAATAAGATATTTTTAAAATTTAAGCATATGTGACTATGTTTTCAAAATGTGTGACTCATCTGGAAAACAATGGGAGATGCCATTTTGTTGCCTATGACAAAACAAATGCTTCCATAATAAGCTGTAGCAAAGTTGTTTTCGTTGTTCAGTCCCTAAGTCATGTCTGAATCTTTGTGACCCTATGAAATGCAGCATACTAGGCTTTCCTGTCCTTCACTGTCTCCTGGAATTTGCTCAGATTCATGTCCATTGAGTCAGTGATGCTAACTATTTCATCCTCTGTTCCTCCCTTCTCCTCTTGTCCTCAACCTTTCCCAGCATCAGGTGGGAGTCGACTCTTTGCATCAGGTGACCAAAGTATTGGAGCTTCAGCATCAGTCCTTCCAATGAATATTCAGGGTTGATATCCTTTAGGATTGACAGCAAATTACTTCTGAGAATGACATTAAGTAAAAATGTAATACAGAACTGCGTTGTGGCAAGACTGTTTTAGTGAAAGGAAGAGCCAATGAGAGAAAAAGGAGCCATATTGAATCCTTCTGAAATCTTCTTGTAAGTTCAAATAATATTTATTCACAACCACTGGCAGGGTACTTTTAAGTCTGACCTTGTGTATTGTTTTTTATAAGTATGGAATTTAAGTACCTGGGCTAGCCCTTCAGGGAAATCTAGTTGTTAAAGCTAATGTCCCAAATTTTATAAAGTAGGTCTTTAAACATACCTCTTTTTAAGTCATTACTTTTTCTGTTTGAAAGCCCTATTTATTCTGTTTACGATGTTTTACTCTGAGGAAAGCTCTTCAATAAAATGATTTCTAGGGACTTTTGATTAAAGATACTCCACCAAAACATAGTATTCCTTAGAAGCCATAAAACCAGAGACAAAAAGAATAGGAAAATAACCAAAGCAGAATTCTGGAATCTGGAAAGCAGATGGATGTGGGGTAACTGTCTAAAAAACTTGAGAAAGATGAATTCCAAGCTTTAATGGTAGAAGCTGTGTGGTAACATGAAATAGCTAAAGAACTTCTACAGGGTTCACAAAGGGATGGCAGTGAGAGTCATAGTGTGATTAAACAGCAGGAGATCATTCAAATGCCATTTGGAGGAGCAGTTAGACCTTTAGGTCCCCACCCTTACTCTGCATATCTAGGCAACTACCTCCACTCCACCTCAACAGAACTTTGGAGATTTATTCTTTGGAGAGGAAAGAAATAGAGGTCTTGTGAGCAGCTGATGTTTCTTAATATGTCGGCACATAACAAAGCACTTTCCAAAATGTGAATAGAAAGTGAAAGTGGTTTGTTATGTACCAACAGATTAAGAAATAATCTTAATCTCCTTAATCTTAGAGGAACATTTCACAAGTTCCATGATCCAGATAACAAAAGTTCCAGAGAGAACAGAACAAAAAACAGGTAGGAAAACTTTTTTTTCTTTCTTTTGGGGGGGTAACCTCCTTGTTAGCTACCTACAAGTGGGACTCACCCTGGCAACTACCTACAGGTGGGCTTAGACCTGCTCAAGACTTCACATGTGAGTACTAATGCCAAATTAGCTAAACAAGGGACCCTCCCTGGACAACTGGCTGCAAGGGACCCTGCTTGCTAACTACTTACTAGTGGGCTTAGACCAGCTCAAGAACACATGTTGTTGTTCAGTTGCTCAGTTGTGTCCGACTCTTTTCAACCCCATGGACTGCAGCACACCAAGCTCCCCTGTCCTCCACTATCTCCCAGAGTTTGCTCCAGCTCATGTGCATTGAATCAGTGATGCTATCTAACCATTTCATCCTCTGTCACCCCTGTCCTTTTGTCTTCAATCTTTCCCAGCACCAGGGTCTTTTCCAATGCGTTGGCTCACATATGGGGTACCCTATCTGCCCAATTATCTAAATGAGGGCCCTAACCTGCTCAAATATCTACAAGTGGGACCCTTCCAGTCAACACACACACGTGGTACCCTAAGTGCCCAGATACCTACACGAGACCCACCCTGCTAAACTGCCTACAAGTAGGACCCTACCTGCCTAACCACTCACATGTGGGACCTAACTTGCCCAACTACTGACAAGTGGGACCCTCCCTGCCCACCTACATTCATGTGGGCCCCCAACCAGCTCAACTATATCTGTGGGACCCTCCCTGCCCAGCTACTGACAAGTGGGACCCTTTCTGCCAGCTACCTACTTGGAACTGCCGAAGAACTCACATGTAGCACCCTGACTGAATGATTACCTAAACAAGGGCCCTGGCCTGCTCCACTGCCTACTATGGGACTCTACCCTCTCCATCACCCACAGGTGGGACCTGACCCGCTCATCTGGAAGGAATATTTTCAAAGAAACAGGAAAAATTTCCAGGACTGAAAGAACTGAATTTCTAGTTGAAAGGGGGCTGTTATGGGTTGAATTCCATCCTAACCCCCAGTACCTAATAATGTGACCTTATTTGGAAATAAGGTCTTTGCAGATATCAAAAACATAAGATGAAAGTGGGCCATAATCCATTATGGTGTCCTTACAAAAAGGGAAAATCTGGACATAGATATAGAGGTACACAGGGAGAACTCCACTTGAAGATGAAGGCAGAAATTTGGGTCAATCATCTGCAAGCCAAGAATGCCAAAGTGAAGTGAAAGTCAGTCTTGTCCAACTCTTTGCAACCTTATGTCCATGTGACCGTATACAGTCCATGGAATTCTCTAGGCCAGAATACTAGAGTGGGTAGTTGTTCCCTTCTCCAGAGGATCTTCCCAACCCAGGGATCGAACCCAGGTCTCCCACATTGCAGGTGGATTCTTTGCAAGGTGAACCACCAGGGAAGCCCAAGAATTCTGGAGAGGGTAGCCTATCCTTTCTCTGGGGAATCCTGCTGACCTAGGAATCTAACTGGGATCTCCTGCATTGCAGGCAGATTCTTTACCAGCTGAGCTACCAAGGAAGTCCTAAGAAGCCAAAGGTTGCCAGTAAACCTCCAGAAGCCAGGAGATAATTATGGAGCAGACGTTCCCTCACAAACTTCAGAAGCAATCAACCTCACCAACATCTTAATCTCAGACTTCCTGTCTCCAGAAATGTGAAATAACCAATTTGTGTGGTCAAACCCTCCCCTCTGTAGTACTCTGTTATAGCAGAACTAGGAAACTAATTGCCAACATTCATAGAATCATAGAAAAAGCAAGGGAATTAGAGAAAAACATCTGCTTCATTGACTACATTAAAGTCTGTGTGGATCACAACAAACTGTGGAAAATTCTTCAAGAGATGGGAATATCAGACCACCTTACCTGCCTCCTGAGAAATCTAAATACAGGTCAAGAAGCAACAGTTAGAACTGGGCATGGAAGAAGGGACTGTTTCAAAGTTGGGAAAGGAGTATGTCAAGGCTGTATATTATCACCCTGTTTATTTAACTTATATGCAGAGTACACCACATGAAATGATGGAATGGATGAAGCACAAGCTGGAATCAAGATTGCAGGAAGAAATATCAGTAACCTCAGATATGCAGATGACACCACCACAATGGCAGAAAGAGAAGAGAAACTAAAGAGCCTCTTGATGAAGGTGAAAGAGTAGAGTGAAAAAGCTGACTTAAAAGTCAACATTCAAAAACTAAGATCATGGCACCCAGTCCCATCACTTCAAATAGATGGGGAAAAATGGAAAGAGTGACAGAATTTATTTTCTTGGGCTCCAAAATCACTGCAGACAGTGACTGCACCCATGAAATTAAAAGACACTTGCTCCTTGGAAGAAAAGCTAAGATAAACCTAGACAGTGTATTAAAGAGCAGTGATATCACTTTGCCAACAAAGGTCCATATAGTCAAAGCTATGGTTTTACCAGTAGTCATGTAAGGATGTGAGGGTTGGACCAGAAAGAAGGCTGAGCATCAGAGAATTGATGCTTCCCAGCTATGGTGCTGGAGAAGACTCTTGAGAGTCCCTTGGACAGCAAGGAGATCAAACCAGTCAATCCTAAAGGAAATCAACCCTGAATATTCATTGGAAGAAATGATTCTGAAGCTGAAGCTCCAATACTTTGGCCACCTGATGTGAAATGCTGATTCACTGGAAAAGATCCTGATGCTGGGAAAGATTGAAGGCAGGAAGAGACAGGGATGACAGAGGATGAGATTGTTGGAGGGCATCCCCGACTTGATGGACATGAATTTGAGCAAACTCTGGGAGATAGTGAAGGACAGGGAAGCCTGGTGTGTGCTGCTGTTCATGGTGTCATAAAGCGTTGAACACAATTGAGAGACTGAACAACAGTTGCTCGTTGTTGTTGACTGAGCAACAACAAGCAACAAAGGAAACTAATAAGAGGCCCGCTGAGTATCCAATGATAAAGAAAAATGGAACTACAGCAAAGCACATGACTGTGGAACTGCGGGAACTCAAGTGGGGACAGAGAGAAGAAATTAAAAGCTTCTGGGGAAAGAGATTAAAGGTGTCTACTCTAGAATAAAGACATGTGAAATTTCAAATATTTCATTTCTCCAGTATCTATAGATGACAAGGGCCATAAAAAAGATGGAGTAAACAAAGAAAAGGAAGATATGGAATGTATAATAGGAAACAGAACCCAGAATAAGAAACAAATAAGAGGGTGTTCCCACAATGGTTGCAAGAGGATTTTTCAGGATGAAGGTTACGTGGTAGGGGAAAGAACAATCAGATCAGTTTGTCAGACTCTTTGTGACCCTATGGACTATAGCCCGCCAGAATCCTCTGTCCATGGGATTTTCCAGGCAAGAATACTGAAATGAGTAGCCATTCCCTTCTCCAGTGTATCTTCCCAACCCAGGGATCAAACCCAGGTCTCCTGCATTGAAGGCAGATTCTTCATCATCTGAGCCACCTGGGAAGACCTTAAAGAAAGAAAGAAAGTGAAGTCGCTCAGTCATGTCCGACTCTGTGACCCCATGGACTGCCACACGCCAGGTTTTCCTGTCCTTCATCTCCTTGAGTTTGCTCAAACTCATGTCCATTGAGTCAGTGATGCCATCCAATCATCTCATCCTCTGTCATCTCCTTCTCTTCCTGCCTTCAATCTTTCCCAGCATCATGGTCTTTTCTAATGAGTTAGCTCTTCAAATCAGGTAGCCAAACTGTTGGAGCTTAAGCTTCAGAATCATTCCTTACAATGAATTTTCAGGGTTGATTTCCTTTAGGATGGACTGGTTTGATCTTGCAGTCCAAGGGACTCTCAAGAGTCTTCTCCAACAACACAGTTCAAAAGCATCAATTCTTCAGCACTCAGCTTTCTTATGGTCCAACTTTCCATACATACATAACTACTAGAAAAACCATAGCTTTGACTATATGGATCTTTGTCAGCAATGTAATGTCTCTGCTTTTTAATATGTTGTGTAGGTTGGTCATAGTTTTTCTTCCAAGGAGCAAGCATCTTTTAATTTCATGGCTGCAGTCACCATCTGCAGTGACTTTGGAGTTCAAGAAAATAAAGTCTCTCACTGTTTCTATTGTTTCCCCATCTATTTGTCATGAAATGATTGGACCATGTGCCATGATCTTTGTTTTTTGAATGTTGAATTTTAAGCCAGCTTTTTCTCTCTCCTCATTCACCTTCATCAAGAGGCTCTTTAGTTCCTCTTCAAATTATACCATAAGAGTGGTGTCATCTGCATATCAGAAGTTATTGGTATTTCTCCTGGAAATCTTGATTCCAGCTTGTTCTTCATCCAGCCTGGCATTTCACATGATGTACCCTGCTGCTGCTGCTGCTAACTCACGTCAGTCATGTCTGACTCTGTGCAACCCCATAGACAGCAGCCCACCAGACTCCTCTGTCCCTGGGATTCTCCACAAGAATACTGTAGTGGGTTGCTCTGCATATAAGTTAAATAAGCAAAGTGACAATATACAGCCTGGTCGTACTCCTTTCCTGATTTTAAACCAGTCCGTTGCTCCATGTCCAGTTCTAACTGTTGCTTCCTGACCTGCATACAGATTTCTCAGGAGGCAGCTAAGGTGGTCTGGTATTCCCATCTCTTAACTAATTTTCCTCAGTTTGCTGTGATCCACACAAAGACTTTAGCATAGTCAATGAAGCATAAGTAGATATTTTTTCTGGAATTCTCTTGTTTTTTCTATGATCCAATGGATGTTGACAATTTGAATTCTGGTTCCTGTGCCTTTTCTAAATCCAGCTTGAACATCTGGAAGGTCTCAGTTGATGTACTGTTGAAGCCTAGCTTGGCGAATTTTGAGCATTACTTTGCTAGCATGTGAAATGAGTGCAATTGTGCGGTAGTTCGAACATTCTTTGGTATTGCCTTTCTTTGGGATTGGAATGAAAACTGACCTTTTCCAGTCCTGTGGCCACTGCTGAGTTTTCCAAATTTGCTGGCATATTGAGTGCAGACTTTAACAGCATCATTGTTTAGGATTTGAAATAGCTCTTCTGGAATTCCATCACCTCCACTAGCTTTGTTCGTAGTGATGTTTCCTAAGCCTACTTTACGCTCCAAGATGCCTGGCTCTAGGTGAGTGATCACACCATTGTGGTTATCTGGGTCATGAAGATCTTTTTTGTATAGTTCTTCTGTGTATTCTTGCCACCTCATTTTAATATCTTCTGCTTCTTTTAGGTTCATATTGTTTCTGTCCTTTACTGTGCCCATCTTTGCATGAAATGTCCCCTTCGTATCTTTAATTTTCTTAAAGAGATGTCTAGTGTTTCCCATTCTATTATTTTCCTCTTTTTTTTTTGCATTGTTCACTTAGGAAGTTTTGCTAATCTCTCCTGCTGTTCTTTGGAACTATGCATTCAGATGGGTATATCTTTCCTTTTCTCCTTTGCCTTTTGCTTCTCTTCTTTTCTTAGCTATTTGTAAGGCCTCCTCAGAAAAGCATTTTGCTTTTTTTCATGTCTTTTTCTTGGGGACAGTTTTGATCACTGCCTCCTGTACAAAGTTAGGAACTTCTGTCCATAGTTCCTCAGACACTCTGTCTAGTGGATCTAATCCCATGAATCTGTTTGTCACTTCCACTTTATAACTGTTAAGCAATTTGATTTAGGTCAGACCTAAATGGCCTAGTGATCTCCCTGTAAGTTCCCTTCTGAGTCACCTTTGGGCAGGCTCCTACTGTAAGAGACTTTTCTTCTATGTCAACCAAACCAGTGTCATCCATAAAGCTTGTACGTGCTACTGCAACCTCATGGTCAAAACTTTTTCCTTGATTAGCCCCCAAACCTCTCACCCTCACTACAAAGCTTTAAACACGCTGAGTCCACTGTCCTCTAACTGACTAATTCTTCTTTATCCTTTAAGACTCACTTTAGGCTCCAGGTCCTCCAGAAAGTCTCCTGGGACCTACACCATGGAGAATGAAACAGTGTCCTGCCTAGCAATACCTCTGCATGTAACATGATCACCAATCAGAAGCTTCCAGAGTTAGGTTTAACTTCACTGATCTCTAAAATACCATGGGGAAGCCTCCCTTTACCCATACGTGAATGGACTCTGGGGTTTCATCCAGACAGCCATTGTTTATTGAGCAACAACTATGTACCTAGTATAGTCTCTGGATTGGGTTTTCAATGGTAAAAAAGAAAAAAAAAGAAAGAGATGATCGTGTTTCTGCTCTTATGGAGTTTAAAATCAACTGAAGGAGGCAGGCATTAAGTTGTCACATGAATAACTCTAAGCACAATTGGAATAAATATTCTGGAGAAACGTATTCAGAAGAGATTATGGACCATAATTCAGGTCATCAATACAGAGGACAACACAGACAAGAATTTTAAATTCATACTCTCTTGAAGTTAAGAGCCCTCAGACTGCTTCCCTCTTTTTAGACTATGCCTTTGGGTGTCCAGTATAAAATCATTCCACTTGCAACCTGTATTGAACTCAGGTGGACTTTCAAAGAAAAGGCTTGGCACTAGCATAGATGCTCTCTTGGCCCAACCCAACATGGAGATAGAGTTGCCAAATATCAGGCACAGAACCCTGATGAAGATGGTAAATATTTTTTTTGCCTTCATTTCAAAAATTTTTCTGATTAGAATTATTATACATCTAGACTATTTTGAAAATACAAATAAGTAAAGAAAGAAAATAAGATCATCATCAGTGTGTGACCATGGTTGACAGTTTTCTGCAAGGCATATCTCATTTTATTGTGCTTTTTTTAAAAAACAGGTATTATATTTTATACAAATTGAAAGTTTGTGATAACTCAAGTGCCGGGCAAATCTTGTTGTTGTTCTCAGTCGTGTCCAACTCTTTGCAACCCCATGGACTGTAGCCTGCCAGGCTCCTTCTGCCAGGCAAGAATACTGCAATGGGTTGCCATTTCCTTCTCCAGGGGATCTTCCCCACCCAGGAATCAAACACATGTTTCCTGCACTGCAGGTGGAGTCTTTACCCACTGAACCATTGGGGAAGCCCCCAGGCAAATCTATTGGCACCAATATTCTAATAGCACTTACTCATTTTGTATCTCTGTGTCACATTTTGGTAATCCTTGCAATATTTCAAATTTTTTTAAAATTATTTTTATATTTGTTATGGTGATCACTGATCTTTGATGTTACTGTTGTAATTGTTCTGGGGTGCCACAAGCCAAGCCCATGTAAGACAGGGAACTTAATGACAAATGTGTGTGTCCTGACTGCTCCACCAACTGGCCATTCACCTATCTTTCTCCTACTCCTCAAGGCTCCCTATCCCCTGAGACACAACAGTGCTGAAATTAGGTCAATGAATAACACTGCAATGACCTCTAAGCATTCAAGTGAATGGAAGAGTTAATCAATGTGACAAACTTCATTGTCTTATTCTAAAGAAATTGCCAAAGCCACCCAACCTTCAGCAGTTACCATCTTGATCAGTCAGCAGCCATCAACACAGAAGCAAGTCTTTCCATCAGCAAAAAGATTATGACTCTTGAATACTCAGATGATAGTTAGCATTTTTTAGCAATGAAGAATTTTTAAATTATTTTTTAGACATAATGCTATTGCACACTTAATAGACTGTAGCATAACATAAACATTAACTTTTATATGCACTGGGAAAGCACAAAAATTATGTGACTTGCATTGTTGATATTTTTGCTTCATTGTGGTGGTCTGGAACCAAACTCACAATATCTCTGAGGTTTACCTGTATTTCTTCTCCTTTATTTCTATGCCCCTGTAACAGGAGAGGTGTATTAGCTGTTGACCCACTCAGAGTCTATTCTAGACAGAATCTTGCTGAACATCTCAATCCCCTATAGGTTTCCAGAACCATCAGTTAGTGGACTGTCTGTAGGTACTAGTTGGATGGGAGCAGATGTCCTGGGACACTAAGCCAGTATAACTCCTGAATTAGCAAGGAGAGAACTGCTTGGCCTTGAGTCAGAGTCTACTCATTTTCCACAGAAAATGCCTTTGGAAATACGGCGTCAATAGACTTGCTTGGTACTTGCAAATGAAGGCTCTATTTTTCTCCCAAGGATTGAGGTCTTTTAGTTCCTTCCTCCCATCTGCTTCTTCTCTCAGGCTGCTTCTTCCTTTTCTCAGCTCTAAGTCTTTCAGGGAATAGAACAACCTGCTCCCCAAGCAAGCCTGTGAATATTTTTATGCAACACATCAGTAACTCACAACTTCTGTCTGAGATTTATAGCCTTTAGTGCTGTTTCTGATATGGCTGATCCATGCCTATCCTGTAAAACTAGAATCCAGCAGGACCCTGCAAGGTCTTCCTAGGGTTGGACCCACCCCACCCCCGACACACACACACATCTCCTGTTTGTAGAAAAGCTTTAGCCTCCTGGGCCTTTCCTGAGTCCTAAACAGCAAATTTAGTTCAGAGAAGTTAGAAAATGCAGAAACAAAGGGAAGCAGTTGAGCAAGACAAAATAATAAGAGTTTAGTCATGAAACAAAGTCAAGGACCTTTGGTTTCTTTTCAAAGGTTATATTCATTGGAAGGACTGATGCTGAAGCTGAAGTTCTGATACTTTGGTCACCTGATTCGAATAGCTTCAGGATGTCTCCCTGCTGTCTTTTCTAAGTCAAAGTAAATACTTGTAAAGTGAATAAAAGAGGAAAATAAAGAAGATTTGCATGACTAGATCTTGTCTTTCCTCCGGTGATATTTGTCTTTAACATTTCTACTTCCTTAATAAAATGTATTTTGTACATTTCTCCTCTATCCAAATACTCCATCAGAAGGATGAGGTCTTTACCCATTAATTCAAGCCATATCATTCCCAGGATCTAGACTAAAGACAGAGGCTTTCTCTCTGGAAGGAATGAACTGATAGGCTCTACCTGAGACCCAGAGATATGGCTGGGGTGAGGTATGGCACCATGATGGGACAGTGGGATTAACTGATCCGTCTCTGCAACACCCTTCCCACACTAACTCACTGATCACTAGCAATGGGCTTGTAGCCTACAGACAAAGGTTGGAGGATTCCTCTCTGGGAAAATTGACTGGGTTAGGATCCTGATCTTTGAAGAAAGCATTTAATGTGAGAGAGAGCAAAACAAACAAACAAATAAAGGAACCTGAATGAAACAGGAACAACCAGGCAGAAAAAGTAATGTTTACAATGTAATAAATTTAACATTGCAAAAGAGAACAAAAAAGTAATACAATTGTTTGAAGAATCTTTGAAAAACAGTTTTAAAAAGCTCAGAAGTTAAACAGAAGAGCAGAAAGAAAAAAATCAAATATTTGGAAAATAAATATGGGAAAAATCAATCAGAAAATAGGAGGAATATAAAAAAACAGAAAATAGGAAACAAGAGACAAAAAAGAGAGGGTCAATCTAGGGTTTATCATCTAAATGATAAATATTCCCTCAAATAATAAAGAATAAAACATTTTTCAAAAGAGAATACCAGTAAGAGGAAATTATTAATAATTATAATAGTAGTAAGAATGCGACTAGACTAAAATTTTTCTAGAAATTCAAGACCTCAAAGATGAGCTCTCCCAAATGATGGGATAAACCAAGGAAGAAGGAAATGTGCGGTTCCAGGAATAGAGAATTCAAGGAAGGAGGGAGAAGGAACTTCCAGTGATAATAGTGAAGGGAGGATCCACAACAGCTGGGGAGCAGACTCAGAAGAATCAGAACTGACTAGAACAGAGAGAGATGCCAAGGTAGGATCCATGTGCTTGAAAATATTGAAAGAAAATTTTCATTTCTTTCAGAGATTTTTACAGTAAAAAAGTGACAGTGGATTTTACCAAATCTAACGAGCAAAAGAGCCTCTTGATAAAAGTGAAAGAGGAGAGTGAAAAAGTTGGCTTAAAACTCAAGATTCAGAAAACTAAGATCATGGCATCTGGTTCCATCACTTCATGGCAAATAGATGGGGAAACAATAGACACAGTGAGAGACCTTACTTTTGCAGGCTCCAAAATCACTGCAGATGGTGACTGTAGCCATGATATTAAATGACGCTTGCTCCTTGGAAGAAAAGCTGTGACCAACCTAGACAGCATATTAAAAAGCAGAGACATTACTTTGCCAACAAAGGTCTGTCTAGTCAAAGCTATGGTTTTTCCAGTGGTCATGTATGGATGTGAGAGTTGGACTATAAAGAAAGCTGAGCGCCGAAGAATTGATGCTTTAGAATTGTGGTGTTGGAGAAGACTCTTGAGAGTCCCTGGGACTGCAAGGAGATCCAGCCAGTGCATCCTAGAGGAAATCAGTCATGAATATTCATTGGAAGGACTGATGCTGAAGCTGAAGTTCTGATACTTTGGCCACCTGAAGTGAAGAACTGACTCACTTGAAAAGACCCTGATGCTGGGAAAGATTGAAGGTGGGAGAAGAAGGGGATGACAGAGGATGAGATGGTTGGATGGCATCACCAACTCGATGGACATGAGTTTGAGCAAGCTCCGGGAGTTGGTAATGGACAGGGAAGCCTGGTGTGCCGCAGTCCACGGGGTTGCAAAGAGTCAAACACAGCTGAGTGACTGAACTGAACTGAACTAAAGGTATCATAGATTCTAAAATGCACCATCCATAAGCAGCACTATTCCAATATCCAAGACACAGAAACAACCAAAACATTCATCAACAAATGAATGGATAAAGAAGATATGGTACATATACACAATGGAATACTACTCAGCCCTAAAAAGAATGAAATAATGCCATTTGCAGCAACATGGTTGGCCCTAGAGATTATCATACTAAGTGAAGTAAGTCAAAAACAGAAAGAGGAATACCATATGATATCATTTATATGTGTAATTTATAATGCGACACAAATGAACTTATCTATGAAACAGAAACAGACTCACAAACATAGACAACATACTTATGCTCGACAAAGGGGAGGGGGAGGGTGGATTGGTAGTTTGGGCTTAGCAGATACAAACTATTACATATAGAATGGATAAACAACAAAGGCCTGATGTTTAGCATAGGAAACTATATTCAATATCCTATGATAAACTGTAATGGGAAAAACTATGAAAAATAATGCATATTTACATATTTATATAAATATGAATCACTTTGCTGTATAGCAGAAATTAACACAACATTGTAAATCAACTATACTTCACTAAAGTACATTTTAAAAATAAAATTTACCATCTATTATTTTATATACTACTAAGAAAAGAATGATAACCAATTAAATATAACTCTGTTTTCTTCTATATTTATTGAACTGTAGATTTAATAATATATAGACATGGATTTCTATTACACTAACTGTATATAAAGAGGAAATACAAACAAACTGATCAAAGTCTTTGTAAACTTTCATTTTTGGAGTTTAATTTCAGATATATTATATTGTAAAGCAAAAATGAGCATGTCTTAGTTCCATAAACTATAGTAGAAACAAAATTACAAAGCAAATGTAAAAAAAATGAAAAATCATATTTTTAGGTAAGAAATCTAATAATAGAACATGATGCAGTTCACCTGGAGTAATATTTATATAGTCACTGTTATTTAGAATGACATCAAGACAAGAGAAGTATATAAAGTAAAATCAGATGTTATTTAAATATCTGTAGATGTGGCCTTACCAAAAGTGGAGACTATTAAAAGAATTCAGGATATTATCAACCAGAATAATCCAATCACATGATGAAACAACCTGATTTTGGTGGCCTGGGGATGGAGAGATTAAGAGTCAAATTAAACAAAAATTAATTAGTTACTAGAATCTCAGGCACATGGACCAAGATCAATTTTTTTTTTAATTTTCCTTTAAAAAGTAATAATTTTAGGCTTTAGCCAGTACTGTCAACCAGTATAGGAATTCCACTTTTCTCAGAAAAAAAGGTAATTTTTTTGTGTGTCTTTAACTCTGGGAAATTTAGGGTAAATTATAATATACTAAATTTAGCCCGTGACAGACACATTAACATCTCTGTTTTAATTTGGAATTTAAGAATTCAGCATTCCAAACAATTAGTTAATCCAACAGATTAGTCCTAACATTCTAGAGTATCTGATTTTATCTTGAAGCTTTCAGTTGGAAAGTATAACAGAATTTTAGAAAGTATGTCAACTATGTTAGAATGTTTAGGATAAGTGGAGTGTCACAATATTTATAAGTTTACTGGGCTAGGTTTATTCAGATTGTTTAAATTATTGGTTTGGTTTCCTAGTCAGCAAAATTAAACACTTTAAAACACTAAATAGAAAGTAAAGTTTAAATCTGTTTACAAAATTTAAATGAGCTAAATTTGTAGATGTGACAAACATTAGTAAAAGGCTCTCTTATAAATATTAATACTAATTGATAGGGCTTCCTTGGTAGCTCAGTTGCAATGCAGGAGACCTGGGTTTGATTCCTGGGTTGGGAAGATCCCCTGGAGGAGAGCATGTCAACCCACTGCAGTACTTGCTAGTTTATTTAGATTGTTTAAATTATTGGTTTGGTTTCCTAGTCAGCAAAATGCAACACTTGAAAATACTAAATATAAAGTAAAGTTTGAACCTGTTTATAGGATTTAAATGAGCTAAATTTGTAAATGTGACAAACATCAGTAAAAGCCTCTCTTATAAATAACTATTAATAGTAATTGATTAGAGACAGAATAATAAAATTTGTAACTTGAATTCAAAAGCTTAAAGTAAATATTTAAAATTTATAACATTAAGAAATCCCAAATAAAAAAAAACACATATTGTTTTAAATATACACAGATTTCTATTATAAACATACACAAAATGCCCACCCACAATCTTAAAATGTAAACAGTGCAATATTGAACTAAGCCCCAATGCAGAATAACTGTATTTGGAAAATGGGAAAAAGCAAAGTTGTGTGTTGGTGGGGAGTATGGTGGTTGTTTCTCTCTCAGAGTAGGAGTCAATAAAACATGTCTGAAGTTGAGAAATAAAGAAATAACAATATAAGTGTATCATTTAGAAATACAGAAGAAAATAACAGAAGAAACAGATCAAAGAGTTGAAAGTGGCTGTCTCTAAAATGCCTGAATGAGGAGTGGGAAGGAGACAAGCGGGCAAACTACTGTTATTCATAAGCTTGTTTAAAAAACTTTTTTGAATATGTATGACCTTGATAAAAATAAATTTAAATTTTATAAAGAAACACTAAGAAACTCACTCAGTTTTGAATTCTAAGTACATTGGAATTTCAATTTCAATTTCAGTTTTGGTGACCAAAACTTACAACTTTTTTGAGGTCTTCATTCACTTTTCCTATATCCTCAGCCAAGGTTAGGTCTCTCCTCCCTCCTTCTGGGTGATTCTAACCATACTACCAAAAAAAAAGCTCATGCAGTCACTTATCATCAAGGGGCCAAATTCAGGGAAAGACTTTGCTAGTAAGAGTTAGATATTGGATGCATCTTGAGGTAGGTATTTCCACCCATAGGGTCCACAGTGTGCAGAGTACAGCATGTGTCTGCTGAAGCCTTAGCACAATCACAACTACCCTCTTCCAGCTAAAGTCGGGTTTTGACAAATTGACAGAAAAGTTGATTTCACATTTGTACTCAAATCAATATCCCCTTGGAGATCAACATGCTTAAAGTTTCCGCTTGGGCTACTTAATTCCTTGCTCAGAGCCTATTCACCTGTTAATTCCAATAAAAAGTTTTGATTTTTAAAAAAATATCAGAACTATTCATATCCCCATAAGGACTTTCTTTCCCCAATGTCGTTACTAAAATATTCATTACATAGTCAGTTTTTTTTATCCCCATTCTTTACAAACTTTTTATACCCAAACCAAAGAGATTTCAATCATTGCAGTGTATTATTTTAAATGTCACTGTTAATATAATAAGCAGAATGATGGTGTCTTTATTCTCATTTATACCTTTGTCTAGATTTTTTATTCTGTTCTCTACTTACCTGGCAAACTGGGCTTCGATATTCAAGACTCAGCATTAAGTATAACCTTTCTTGATCCCACCAGGTAGAACTGGCCACCACTCCCCATGTGTTTCTTCTGCTGTCCTCATCCTACCCTCGTTCAGACTTTCATCCTAGAACCTGAGTATCTGGGGAGCTTTACAGACTCTGGGCTCCTGAAAGGTGAAAGTGAAAGTGTTAACTGCTCAGTCGTGTCCGACTCTTTGCAACCCCATGGACTTTAGCCTGCCAGTCTCTTCTGTCTTTGGAATTCTCCAGGCAAGAATACTGGAATGGGTTGCCATTTCCTACTCCAGGGGGTCTTCCTGACCCAGGGATGAACCCAGCTCTCATGCATTGAAGGTGGATTCTTTATCATCTGAGCCACCTAGGAAGACCACCCTGGAAGGTAGAGACCATGTTTTGTCCATCTCCATATCCCCAGCACACAGCACAGTGTCTGATACACAGCAGACATTCAATATTTATTTATTGAATAAGTGAATGATAGAAAGTACAATAAATTAGGAGCTGGATACCAAGGATCCAAAGCTAGTTCTTCTCCAACTCTCTAAGGTTCAGTTTTTATTTTTATAAAGGGGAACTAATAATATCAGTAATTTAATATTTACTGAATTGTTGTTGTTTTAGTCATTAAGTTGTGTCCAACTCTTCACGACCCCATGGACTGTAGCCCACCAGGTTCCTCTGTCCAGGGGATTTCCCAAGCAAGAATACTAGAGTGGGTTACCATTTCCTTCTTCAGGGGATCTTCCCCACCCAGGGATCAAACCCACACCTCCTGCATTGGCAGGTGGAGCCTTTACCATGGAGCCACCAGGGACTGAGAGGTTGTGATTAATGAGAGAATGACTACGAAAACAGCTTGTAAATTATACAAAATATCATTGCCTTACTTCAGCCATCCATGCAAGTACATATTGAACACTTATTTCTGCTCCATATTGTTCTAGATACTAGTATATAGCAGTGAGTAAAACATAAAATATCCCCATCCTGAGGAACTTAATTTGGAAGTGGTGGGGGAGGGGACAAGCAGACAATAATCAAATCAGTAAAATATACAGTCTGTTAAATAGTGATAATTACTATAAAGGAAAATAAAGTAGAAAAGGGGAATAGGAAGTCTGGTATGCAATTGGACATGAAGTTGTGGAAAAAGTCCTCAAATGGAAAGTGATGTTTGAGCAAAGACTGGAAGGATGATGCTTCAATAGAAGAGGCAATAACTGAAGTTTTGGGGAAAAAAGGGAGAATCACTGGAGGACTCAGCTTGAAATTTCACGATCTAGTGGAAGAGTAAGATGCTTTGCCGGTGCAGCGGGGGGGAAGGCAGAGAGTTACAAGCACAGACACATGTAGGTGGACAGAGGTGGTCATGTGACCTTGAGGGAGTTTTCCTTCAGCAAAATGAGAACCAACACATCAGTCAAATTGAGGAAAAGTGAGGCAGTGTTCAGCGTTCAAATAGAGAGGAGAAATAGTCTTTTAGAAGAATGTGAGTGAAAGGATGATGGACTATGATATAACTGCCAGAAATGGTAAGGAGCCTCTTACAGTCAGGAACATGGAATTAAGCTATTACCAGCTGTCATGGTTGTGTTTCTGTTCAGCGCTGGTCAGTGCTTCAGGTGAAGGCACAGTGGAGGCAAAGTATTGGATTTAGATGGACTTTGATTTAGCTAAGGGAGTAGGATACAGTGAGATGCATGGGATTGGAGGGTATGTGCAAGGCACAGTGAATAGTAGTGTGATCAACACCACTTCATCCTGTATCTATGTAAAAATTATGTTTTGGAAATTTAATAAATATAAAGTTTCAGAAATAAAATATTTCCACACCTGTCACAAAGGCTATCATAAAAAAGACCACAAATAACAGATGTTGGAAAGGATATGGAGAAAATGGAATACTTGTACACTGTTGGTGGGAATGCATTAATGAATTGGTGCTGCCACTATGGAAAACAATATCAAGGTTCTTTAAAAAACTAAAAACAGGACTGCCATATAATTCAAAAATCTCAATTCTGAGCATATATCTGAATAAAAAGGAAAACACTAACTAGAAAAGATACATACAACCAAATGTTCATAGCAGCACTATATACAACAGTCAAGATATGGAAGTAACCTAAATGTCCATCAACAGATGAATGAATAAAGAAGATGCAGTACCCAATGGAATATTACTCAGCCATAAAAAAGAATGACATCCTGCCATTTGCCACAATGGGCATGGACCTAGAGAGTATTATGCTAAGTGAAATAATTCAAAGAAAGACAAATACTCTATGTTAATACTTATATGTGGAGTCTAAATGTAAAACAAACAAACATATACAGCAAAATAGTGTTATGGGGCAGGGGAGAGTGGAGAGGGGAGAAGCAATATAGAGGTATGGGATTAAAAAGGAATATAAACCACTATGTACAAAATAGATAAGTAACAAAGAAATAATATACAATTCAGGAAAATATGGTCATTATTTGGTAATAACTTAAAAGAGAGTATGATCTATAAAAATATTGAATCACTATGTTGTACACCTAAAATTAACATAATATTACAACTCAACTTATAATAACACTCCTTGTATGATCTGCATTAGAAAGGGTTAACCAATGAAGAAAGGAGGAAGAAAAGAGGAGCACATTCTAGCAAAGGGGATTTCTAGAAGAATATAACATCTCCTTCAATGATTAAGGTATCATTTTCTTCTCAACATTTCACCAGTAAAAATATCCAATAGACCAAGTTATGCAAAGCAGTAAGTTTCATAAAAAGCCTGACACACTGTCTTCTTTTTGAGGAATGTGAGGATGCATTTTTTAGTTTTGTTCTTAGAAGCAATAGTGCATGGTAAAAGCCCAGAGTTGAATCCAGACGAAGTAGATTCAAATCCCAGATTATCACACATTAGCTACTTATTAGTTGACCTTGGAGAGGTCAATCAGCCTCAATGCCTTCATTTCTTCATTTGAAAAATGGAAATAGAAACAGAAGCCACTCATCATACAGATTAAATCAGTTAAAGTACATAAGTATCTTTTGTGGTAAAGAATTCACCTGTCAATGCAGGAGGCCAAAGAGGCACGGGTTCGATCCCTGGGTCAGGAAGATCCCCTGGAAGAGAGCATGGCAACCCACTCTGGTATTCTTGCCTGGAGAATTCCATGGACAGAGGAGCCTGGCAGGCTACAGTCTACACTGTCACAAAGAGTTGGACACGACTGAAGCGAGTTAGCACACAGCACACTAGCACAGATATGAAGGCACTTAGAAAAGGGCTAGGAATATCAGAGAGAAAGTAAGTTGAATAGGAATATTAACTATTATCAGGAATAGTTGGCTTTCTGTTATGAATTTATTCTGTTTTTTTCATACATGTTATGAATTATGTTACAGATCAAATGCACACAGCATATATATCTATGTTTGTATTTAGTGATAGAGACCTTAGGACTGGTATTCTTTGACCTTCTGGTATGGCATGGGTGTATACTATATATTGATCAGCACTGCGACATTTTTCTTGTATTATAGTTGAATATATCTGTTGTCATGGAAATGTTTACCAAGTGGAACATTGTACTGAGCAAATCATTCAATAGAATATAAACTGGGGTTCATCATGCTGTAGTAAGATGAGAGAGGCATAAAGAAAAATTAGTTTCACATCAAAAGGAAGATTTTATAGAACACACAAGACCTTAGCCTCATTATTTCATAGGACAATTAGGTATAAGCAGCAAACAGTTCTATTTAAGCAATAACTATGCTTAAAGCCAGGCTTCTCAGGTAACTCAGTGGTAAGTAATCCACCTGCCAAAGCGGGACACCCAGTTGATCCCTAGTTCAGGAAGATCCCTTGAAAAAGAAATAGCAACCCACTCCAGTATTTCTACTCCATCTGGACCATTCTACGTCCCTATCAATTATTTCTTTATCGTATCATTCTCAGTTGTGATTTATGTTCTTTGGCTATGTTCTTCGGCTAGTTTTATGTATTTTTAAAAATCACCTTATAGTAGGCAAAATAAGAGTGAGCAGTGATGTCCACATCACAATCCCTGGAATCTGTGAATATATTATGCTACATGGCAAGGGGAGATTGAGGTTGTAGATGGATTTAGGGTTGCTAATCAGCTGACTATGAGCTAGCAACTTTATTTTGGATTATCCAGGTTGGCCCAATGTAATCAGAAGGGTCTCCGAGAATGAAAGACAGTGGGAAGAGTGTAAGAATCAGAGTGATTTAATGTGGAAACTCAACTTATCTTTGCTGACTTGGAAGGTGAAGGATAGAGGCCATGAGTTCAAGGAATGCTGACAGCCTGACAGCCTCAAGAAACCAGGAAAAAAAAAAGGATCTTCCTCTCCAGGCTCCAGAAGGAATACAACCTTGCTGACACCCTAATTTAAGATCAATGAAACCCATACCATATTTCTGACCTGTAGGATTTTAAGACAATACAATAAAATTGTATTGTTTCTAAGCCACTAAGTTTTTGGTAATTTATTACAACAGTCATGGGAAACTAATAAAATATTAAAACATTTTGGGAACTTGATGATTTTAAAATAAAAATATAAACAAATATTCACTGAAAATGGTCAAAAAATATGCTAACAACATATGTTTAAGTTCAAATTAAATCAGAAGCAGTCAGTTCAGTTCAGTCACTCAGTCGTGTCCGACTCTTTGCGACCCCATGGACTGCAGCACGCCAGGCTCCCCTCTCCATCACCAACTCCCGGAGTTTACTCAAACTCATGTCCATTGAGTCGGTGATGCCATCCAGCCATCTCCGCCTCTGTCATCCCCTTCTTCTCCTGCCCTCAATCTTTCCCAGCATCAGGGTCTTTTCCAGTGAGTCAGCTGTTCGCATCAGGTGGCCAAAGTATTGGAGTTTCAGCTTCAACATCAGTCCTTCCAATGAACATTCAGGACTGATTTCCTTTAGGAAATCAGAATAGGAAGTTCCAAAATTACTTGAGAACTGAAGTTTCAGCTCATCATTTATTCACTTGTATTTAAAATGGATAACAAATAAGGACCTACTATATAGCACAGGGAACTCTGCTGAATGTTATGTAGCAGCCTGTAAGGGAGGGGAGTTTGGGAAGAATGGATACACGTATATGTGTGGCTAAGTCCTTTTGCTGCCCACTTGAAACTCACAACATTGTTAATCATCGATTTGTTGCTGCTCATTCCCTACTGCTACTGCTAAGTCGCTTCAGTTGTGTCCGACTCTGTGCAACCCCATAGACGGCAGCCCACCAGGCTCCTCCGTCCCTGGGATTCTCCAGGAAAGAACATTGGAGTGGGTTGCCATTTCCTTCTCCAATGCATGAAAGTGAAAAGTGAAACTGAAGTCACTCAGTCATGTCCAACACTTCGCGACCCCGTGGACTGCAGCCTACCAGGCTCCTCCATCCGTGGGATTTTCTAGGCAAGAGTACTGGAGTGGGGTGCCATTGCCTTCTCCAGATCATTCCCTAAGTCATGTTCAGCTCTTTGCAACCCCATAGACTACAGCATGCCCAGCTCTTCTGTCCTCCACTATCTCCTGAAGCTTGCTCAAATTCATGTCCATCGAGTCAGTGATGCTATCTAACCATCTCATCCTCTGTCTCCCCCTTCCCCTCAATTTTTTCCAGCATCAGGGTCTTTTCCAATGAATCCACTCTTTGCCTCAGATGGACAAAGTATTGGAGCTTCACCATCAGTCCTGCCATTGAATATTCAGGGTTGATTTCCTTTAGGATGGACTGGTTGGATCTCCTTGCAGTCCAAGGGACTCTCGAGTCTTCTCCAGCACCACAGTTTGAAAGCATCAATTCTCTGATGCTCTTTATGGTCCAACTCTCACATCTGGAAAAACCATAGCTTTGACTATATGGATCTTTGTCAGCAAAGTAATGTCTCTGCTTTTTAACATGCTGTCTAGGTTTGTCAGAGCTTTCCTTCCAATGAGCAAGTGTCTTTTAACTTCATGGCTGCGGTATAATCAGTTATACTCAATAAAATACACAATACACAATAAAAAGTTTAATAAAAAAATCTTCCCAGTAACTTGAAAAAAAGTGGGTTGCTTGTCCTAGAAATTTTATTGCCTCATCTATCCATTCACATTTTCATGTTCCATTATTCAGACTAGCAACAATCTCTAACTTGGAACACTGAAAAGCATATTTTTCTTTCATTGCTTTAGCAAATTTTTCTGTGTGGAAGTGCCTGGAAAACTTATTGCTGCTTCCTCTGCTATTAACACACACTTGCTCAAAGCCTTTAACATATTCTGCCATCTGTATGATTTCCTGTTCATTGTTTTAAGAAAGAGAAGGCAAAGAATAATTGTGACATTAATAGGGAAAACATAAAGAAAGGAGATTTGACCTCCACACTGACATACTTTCAAAGCTGTTCTTCATGGAAGGTGAAAGGGAGGCATAGAAGTTGGCTTGGAGCCCATGTTCTGGTCGGGTTCTAGAATGTGGGTGGCATTAGCTCTGGTGAGCCAAATCTATTCTCTAGGAAACAGAGATCCTCAGATTTGAAAAGTCTTGAGCTGGCATATTTCATTGACTTTAAATTCAACACAAAAATGCAGTAACAAAAATGTTAAAGGACACTCTGCAGAAAATGCTAGAACCAAACTCATGGGATAGAACAGTATGGGCTGAGTCTCTGATAAGACAGATACTCATTCTTATCAGAATCATCCTGGGTTTCTCCCCCATTTTCCTGGATTTCTCAAAAACTTTCAGGCATTAGGGATGAGAAACTAGGTTTGCCACCCAGTTTGGGTCTGCTTAATGTTGTTTGCCAGGTTGAAGACAGATTCGGGAAACATTTCTCTGTAATTTTCAAGGGAAAAAAAAAAGCCACAATAAGGCATTGTTCTTTGCACACCCTCACATGCACAGATTAATGGGATCACATGCCTACATCTACACAGCAACTAGGCCAAAAATAAAATTGGGCAGATTGAAAAATATAAAGATAACCACCATCATTTCAATCAGGATTTCAGATAACAGTAACAAAGTGAACATTTGCATGTAAATCTTTCATGAGCTGTTCTGTTGGGATAAACACATAACCATTTATGAGTTTGTTCACCTGTGTACTGGTAGATAGTGATGGGCCACCACTACATGTAGCCTCTGCAATGAATTCCAGGGATACACAGTCACAGGTACATGGTCCTAGATCTTCTGAGTCTAACCAAGGGACAGTTAGAGAGATTTAACATTACAGAGAGGTAAGTATTATTACAGAAATGTGCCCATATAGTCATGATGGAAGCAGAGAAGCACAAGCTTGTGTCACAAGGAAAGCTAGACGTTTGTTACTCTTTTTGCTGTCCGGTGTCTGTATTAGTTTGAGTTCCTTTAGATGCTGACCTTTAGGAAATAATTCAAGGGCAAGGTGATTATATAGCAAAATCACTGCAGATGGTGACTGCAGCCATGAAATTAAAAGATGCTTACTCCTTGGAAGGAAAGTTATGACCAACCTAGACAGTATATTAAAAAGCAGAAACATTACTTTGCCAACAAAGGTCCGTCTAGTCAAGGCTATGGTTTTTCCAGTGTTCATGTATGGATGTGAGACTTGGACTATAAAGAAAGCTGAGAACTGAAGAATTGATGCTTTTGAACCGTGGTGTTGGAGAAGACTCTTGAGAGTCTCTTGGACTGCAAGGAGATCCAACCAGTCCATCCTAAAGGAGATAAGTCCTGAGTGTTCATTGGAAGGACTGATGTTGAAGCTGAAACTCCAATACTTTGGCCACCTGATGCGAAGAGCTGACCCACTGGAAAAGACCCTGATGCTGGGAAAGATTGAGGGCAGGAGGAGAAGGGGATGACAGAGGATGAGTTGGCCGGATGGCATCATCGACTCAATGGACATGGGTTTGGGTGGACTCAGGGAGTTGGTGATGGAGAAGGGAGCCTGGCATGCTGCGGTTCATGGGGTCACCAAGAGTGGGGTCGGACACAACTGAGCGACTGAACTGAACTGAACTGAAAGGAAACATGGCTTCCCTGGTGGCTCAGATGTAAAGCGTCTGCCTACAATGCGGGAGACCAAGGTTCGATCTGTGGGTCAGGAAGATCCTCTGGAGAAGGAAATGGCAACGCACTCCAGTACTCTTGCCTGGAAAATCCCATGGATGGAGGAGCCTGGTAGGCTACAGTCTATGGGGCTGCAAAGAGTCAGACATGACTGAGCGACTTCACTTCACTTTCACCTTTCAAAGGAAACATGACTAGGGGAGGGGAGTTGGATCAGTGAAAGGAAGGCAGTCAACAAATGCTATGTTATAAAGCCAGCTCCTACGGTGAGATATGAGAGCATAATCCCACCTGGAAATTCTAGGAAATGGTATCAAATACACCTCTCCATCTCAATGGACATGAGCTTAAGCAAACTCTGGGAGACAGTAATAGACAGGGAAGCCTGGTGTGCTGTAGTTCATGGAGTTGCAAAGAGTCAGACATGACTTAGCAACTGAATACCAACACCACGTCTCATTGTCACCTCCTATGCACAGAGGGAAGACGGAGGGAGCTCCTATCAGTCGCTGGCTGAGATTTTTTCACCCAAGACACCCAATTCCCCTCAGCACTTCCAGCCAGCCCTGTGAAATGAGCAGAACCTTTTTTACTGGCTTTGGAAATGGCTTCAAACAAAGGCAGTGGTGGGGTTTCCCTAGTGGCTCAGTGGTAAAGAACTCACCTGCCAATGCAGGAGATGCAGGTTCAGTCCCTGGGTTGGGAAGATCCCACAGAGAAGAAAATGGCAACCCACTCCAGTGTTCTTGCTTGGGAAATCCCATGGACAGAGGAGCCTGGCGGGCTTCAATCTATGAGGTTGTAAAAAGTCAGACACAACTTAGACCCTAAACAACAATAAGAAAGACAGTGGCAACTGGATGTCATGGTCAGTCAGAGCACAGTGAAAGGGTAAGGTTCAAGGGATATGAGTGATGAGTGAGGTGCCTACATTTTTTTCCTACAGCATCTGAACTACTTCCTAGGTTTGGACAATCCCCAACTTCATGATAGGACACAGAGAGTATCCAGTACTATAGAAACAGAATGTGAAATGCTCACTTCCCTTGCAGCTAGGGCACAGGGTAGGAACCAGGTTCCACCAATCAGACACACTTGAATAATGTAAGTAGGAAGCTCAGTAAAACTCTCTCATTCAATCAGAGGTAATGGTACTGATTAATCCAAATCAAATTTCACATCAAGCAGATGGTTTTCCCAAGTGTCTTCTTTCTCCTACCTTTTCTGCTGAACATACACACACAAGGCCAGCTACAAAATTTGTAGCTGCCAGTGCGAGGTGAAGATATAGCCTTATGTTCAAAAAGTAAAGTGCTCTTAAAGGTGCGTGTAAAACAGTTTTCCTGTCTTCTGTCCTCTCTCCTTCTCTCAACTTGCATGCTGTTTTGTCTTTGCTATTTAATGTCATTCTAAATACCATCAAATTAAAATGTTAAATTTTAGCATAAATTTTACCATTCATATTTATATTGTGTCATGCTAGTTTTAAGTACAAATAGCACAGTATTTACCTTGTATGTAACATCGCCAAAATGATAAAATTTGTATTCTGTGGCTCATCCCCAGAGGGTGCCTTGAGCTGGCCCTTAGAGACAAATCCATGCCAGAATCAGGGAATTTATTGGGAGGAAGAGAGGCTCCCTCCAGTCATAGAGCCTTGAAACGAAGACCCTCAGAAGCACCCAGGGGACCTGCGTTACCATGTGAGGTATTTGCACTCCGCCCAGCCTTAGGACTGCCAGGATCTCCTTGTATCGCCCTCAATCCACACACTGCAGCCCAGGAAGGGTGTGGCCTGGAAAAGGCTAGCCTGTCATCTTCCCTTCCCACAGGCCTGTCACCACAAGCCACACAAATGGATGAAACCCAATGATTTTCTTAAATTGAAACATACTTGATTTACAATGTATTGTTAGTTTCAGATGTACAGCACAGTGATTTAATACATATATATATGTATATATACTTATATATGTATACTGTGTATCCAAATTGTTTTTCCTTACAGGTTATTACAAAATATTGAGTATAGTTCAATAGTAGTTCATGACTGTGCTGTATAGTAGGTCCTTGTTGTTCATCCATTTTATATTCAGTTGTTGTTGTTGTTCAGTCATTAAGTCGTGTCCTACTCTTTGCGACCCCAGGGACTGCAGCACGCCAGGCTTCCCTGTCCTTCACTATCTCCTGGAATTTTTTCAAACCCATGTCCATTGAGTCAGTGATGCCATCCAACCATCCCATCCTCTGTCACCCCCTTCTCTTCCTGCTCTCAATCTTTCCCAGTAGTGATCCACAACACACAGAAAACAGGAAGGAAAAATTAGGAGGATGGGATTAACATACGCAAACCCAGTGATTTTTAAACCTCACGCTGAGATCACTAAGTACCTCGGTCCCAGGTGGACTGCATGCTGGTCTCCGCTGACAGATGGCCTCTGGCCGACCATCCACCCAACACCCCATGATGCTGCCAGCCTGGATGTGCCAGCTGTCACCATTCCCAGCCCCAAGTTGTGGCAGGATGAACATCTCCACCCCTGACCCTTCCTGTGCCCATGTTCAGGCCCCTTCCAGGGGCAGGGGGGCACAACACTGGTGGGGTGGCAGCAGGGAGACAGAGGCCAAGTGGGCCTGGAGCACCAGGGGGTTGGGGGGCAAGTGGCAGAGAACCTCTCCTGGGGGAGGGAGGTGTGAGGAGATGAGGCCCTGTGCTCTTTCACTGTCTGATCAGACCTCATCCATAAAACGTAAGTTAAAAAAGTTGTTAAGAAAATCAAGACAGCAATGGGAGAGCATTAAACCCCAAGTGCGCTGCCCTTCTGAGCATGGGTCTCTGCGTTAATGTGCTGGACACACACCCTGGTTATTTGCATACACATGACTCACTTGACCACAGGCAAGCTTCTTATTTTATTTTATTTATTTATTTTAGATCTAGCTGCACGGCATGTGGCCCCAACCAGGGCTCAAACCAATGCCCTCTGCAGTGGAAGAACAGAGTCTTAACCACTGGACCACCAGGGAAGTCCCTAGGCAAGTTTCTTGAAAGAATAACTCATACTCCCTATCTACTCTTCTCCTCTCCCATCTATGTCTCAAACCATTGCATCAGGTTTCCATCTCCAAAATCAGAAATGGATCAGGCATTGCAGGACCAAAAGCTTATACAGTTTTGAGGCCAACTTTAAGGAAACAGATTACAAAATATGACTGTTAGTTTAGGAATATGAAGGAGAATTTGCATTTGAGTGGATCTGACCCTGAAACTCCCTTCCCTCATAGTAAATCCTCCTTTACCCACAATTTCTCTCTAACTGCTCTCCCTATTTTCCCTCCAATTGTCAAATCTAATGGACAAGTCTGAGTCTTACTTGACTTCTCCCCTATAACTGATATGGATATCACTGACCATTTGTGCTTTGAAATCCTCCAGGTTGGTTTCTAAAATGTTAATCTTCTGGTTAGTACATTTGTCATCTTTCAGTGGCTTTTCTCTTTTCAACTTCTTTCACCTGTGGTACCTGGATAACTTTTGGTATAAATGTTTATTTTTAAAGGAAAGACATTGCTTAAAACCATGATGATATATATGGAAGTACACTGTAACTTGTAAAGCACTATATAAATATGAAATGTTATTATTACTAGGTGATTGATTCTATAATTTGTTTAGCAAACACTTACCTTGATTTTCCAAATGATCTTTTTATATCCTAAAAGAAATACTCATGCAAGAGATTCACGCAAGCTGTAGAAATGACTCTATGATTTATACAGCATTTTCAGGTGTTTCTCATATTTTGTATTCTCCATTCCAAAATAAATAACACTGAAAAATTAAGGAAAGACATTTATTGTGTATATCTGTCTGTTTCTCCCATTATATGAGTGAAATTTTTATTTTTATGGAAATTAGTTGCATGAAACTCAAACAAAAGTACCTAAATGTGGCAGATATATTTCCCTAACCAGAAATTAATCTGTCCAAAAGAAAAAACAACCAAAACACAAGATTTCTTTTTCCTTATCTGAGTTTGTCTTTTATGTAACACAAAATAACTACTTCATCTGGCTATAAAATATTTTTCTGCTGAATTTTTTGAGTAGTTTTGTCTTTGCATTAATAAAAATCAACCTATCTGAAGGCAGAGAGAACATAAATTGTTATCATCTTGTTTCAAAGTTAATGACAGTTTCAAAAACTATCTCCATCACAAAAAATCCATTTAGGTTTATGAAAGATTTCACACAAGACAAACAAAAAATGCTTCATGACTAAGATACTAATTACCAAAAAGAAAATGTCAGTTTCCTATTTATCATGGTGATTTATTTTTCCTCTAAAGAGTGGACTAGGTGTTCATGATCTTTATATTTGTAAATCCATTATGATAATTGAGAAAGCAAGTTTTTGTGGGCAACATTCTTTTTAAATGAACATTAAGCCTCTCAAGAATGGAAAAGCAAGTTTTTCATGGCAAAATGTTCTTTTTAAAATTACCATTAAGTACTGGCACTAACGGAGAAGGCAATGGCACCCCACTCCAGTACTCTTGCCTGGAAAATCCCATGGACAGAGGAGCCTGGTAGGCTACAGTCCATGGGATTGCTAAGAGTCGGACACGACTGAGCAACTTCACTTTTACTTTTCCCTTTCATGCACTGGAGAAGGAAATGGCAACCCACTCCAGTATTCTTGTCTGGAGAATCCCGGGGATGGTGGAGCCTGGTGGGCTGCCGTCTATGGGGTCGCACAGAGTCGGACACAACTGAAGCGACTTAGCAGCAGCAGCAGCAGCAGCACTAAAACAGAAATACAGACCAATGGAACAAAACAGAAAGTCCGGAGATAAACCTACTCACCTATGGTCAACTAATCTATGACAAAGGAGGTAAGAATATACATTGAAGAAAAGATAGTCTCATCAATAACGGGTGCTGTGATAGCTTCACGTAAAAGAATGAAATTAGAATACTCTCTAATACCACACACAAAAATAAAGTCAAAGTAGATTAAAGACCTAACTGTAAGGCCAGATACTATAAAATTCTAAGAGGAAAACATAGGCAGAACATCCTCTGGCATAAATCACAGCAATGTCTTTTTTGATTCACCTCCTAGAGTAATTAAAATAAGAACAAGAATAAACAAATGGGACCTAATCAAACTTTAAAACTTTTACACAGCAAAGGAAGCTATAAACAAAACAAAAAGACAACCTATAGAAGCAAGAAAATATTTGAAAATTAATCAGCAGACAAGGGATTAATCTCCAAAACATACAAACAGCTCAAGCAGCTCAATAAAAAAAAAAAGAAAAAAGAAAAGAAAAAAATGGGTGGAAGATTTAAGTAGACATTTTTCAAATAAATCATACAGATGGCCAAAAAGCACATGAAAAAAATGCTCAACATCACTAATTATTAGAGAAATGCAAATCCAAACACAAATGCAAATAAAAATACAATGAGGTATCACCTCACATCAGTCAGTACGGCCATCATCAGAAAATCTACGAACAGTAAATGCTGGAGGGGATCTGGAGAAAAGGGAATCCTCCTACACTGCTGGTAGGAATGCAAATAGGTACAACAATTATGGAGAACAGTATGGAAGTTACTTAAGAAACTAAAAATAGAACTACCATATGATCCAGCAATTCCACTCCTGGGCATATTTCTGGAGAAAACCATAATTTGAAAAGATTCACACACCCCAATGTCCACTAAAGCACTATTTATAATAGCCAAGATATGGAAGTAACCTAAATGCCCATAGGAGTGGATAAAGAAGATACAGTACATATATACAATGGAATATTACTCAGCCATAAAAAAGAATAATGCCATTTTCAGCAACATGACTGGACCTAGAGATTGTGATACTGAGTGAAGTTAGACAAAGACAAACATTATATTGTATCACTTTTATGTGAAATGCAAAAGCAATGGTACAAACGAACTTATTTATGAAACAGAAATAGAATCACAGATGCAGAAAACAAACTTATGGTTACCAGTGGGGAAAAGGAGGGGAGGAGGGGTAAATTGGGAGATGAGGACTGACATGTACACACTACTATATTCAAATAGATAACTAGTAAGAACCTACTGTATAGCACAAGAAACTCTATTCAAAACTGTGTAATGACTATATTCAGAAAAGAATCTAAAAAAGAGTAGATATATGTATAACTGATTCATATTACTGTACCCCTGAAACTAACACAACATTGTAAATCAACTATTCTCCAATACATTTTTTTAAAAAAATTACCAATAATCCTACTACTGTCTTTTATTATAGGTTATGTTCAGAGTTTGGTTTGGTTTTTACATTAGGGAGAAATATCTATGGGCTTCCCTAATAGTAAGTTTTTCAGAGATACTTGTCTTCAATGCCTGTCCTGTTCATCTCTTACCCATAAAGTAATGAATCATATTTCTTTAATATTCATATGAGAGTGGTCACTTTCTTAATAAACTCAATGAATTTGGGAACTCTGTTACAGAATAACAACAAAGAAAAATTAATAGTACTGGTATTTCTCTTAATATTTCAAATTATGTTTCTGGATTTCTTTAACAAAACTTTGGGTTATGGAATAATGCCAACCATGTTGCACTGGATTCTGAAAATGTCAGACTTTCCAAGCATTATTAACAAGTGAAGGACTTCCCTGGGGTTCAGTGGCTAAGACTCCACGCTCTCAATGCAGGGGGTCTGGGTTTGATCCCTGGTCAGGGAACTAGATTCCACTTGCTGCAACTAAAAGTTCATATGCTGCAAGTAAAGGTCCCACATGCTGTAACAAAGACTGAAGAATCTGTGTGCCACAGCTAAGACCTGGTGCAGACAAATCAAACCCAGATCTCCTAAATTGCAGGCAGATTCTTTACCAGCTGAGCCACAAGGGAAGGCCGAGAATACTGGAGTGGGTAACCTATCCCTTCTCAGGTGGATCTTCCCAACCCGGGAATCGAACCATGGTCTCCTGCATTGCAGGCGGATTCTTTACCAACTGAGCTATCAGGGAAGACCCACAGCCAAATAGATAAATCAATAAAAGTAAATATTAAAAAAAAGCACAAGTGTAGCTCTGGCATCTGCTGATGGGCATGGACATCTTAGCAAAGCTGCAAAAACCTCACTTTCCCAAAGGCTGGAATAATCTATGGGATTTGACCAGAATAAGTATGCACATTTAGTGGTCCCTCAACTGTAAACCTGCCAGTAAAAGTGAAGTCGTATCTGTAGCTGACATTAACAGTCAGAGCTCAAGAGGACTGGATGCCTAGTTTTCCTGAGTTGCAGAATAATACCTGGCTTCCAAACAAATACTTCAACCTTTTCAATAAAGAGCAAGAGCTGACCTTGTCATAAATTCCCTATACTAGAGAGAAGACTAAGAAAATTATCAGGGAAATTTTGTACAATATTTAACTGTTATCTTCTAGAAAAAAAAGTAACATTTTAATTTCCCCAATTCATCAATTATTCAACAAATAATCATTGAGCCCCTATCATGTATAAGGTCACGTGTCCATGCTTGAGTGCTCAGTTATAGCCAACTCTCTTTGCAACCCTATGGACTATAGACCTCCAGGCCCCACTGTCCTTGGGAATTTTCCAGGCAAGAATACTAGAGTGGGTTGTCATGCCCTCCTCCATGGGATCTTCCTGACCCAGGGATCAAACCAGCATCTCTTGTGTCTCCTGCATTGGCAGGCAGGTTCTTTACCATTAGCACCACCTGGGAAGCCCCATAAACCCTCACCTCCACATCAACTTGCTACTGACCTATCTTTTATAAGGAGACTCTAGTCTATCATGTTAGATATTTGGCACAGAGGAGAAAGGGTTTTAAAAGACCTGATTATTGTCTCAAAAATTCATAAATTAGGGAGAGGGAGACAATTTGTAAGTTAGTTCTCTAGGTAGGCAACATCAGTCGAATACATTCAATACAAAATAAGGTCCCAGTGACCTCAGTGTCCACCCTCAGCCAAAATCCTTTTTTTTGTTTGTTTGTTTTACTTTTTGGCCACGTCACAGGCATGTGGGAATCAAATCCATGTCCCCTGCAGTGGAAGCATGGAGTCTTAACCACTGGACAGCTAGGGAAGTCCCAATCCATTTTATTTTTGAAAATTCCATTTCTTCCACTAAAATTTTGAGGAAAAAAATGAAAAACTATAAATAAGGAAAAAGTTTGAGTATCACATTAGACACATGTTGTGAAGAAGAAAAAATCTTTCAGATGTTCTACTTATAAATAATTTCATAGGGTTGGTGCTCATTTACTCATGGTCCTCTGCTTGTTGGTATAATAACAGGTATCTACCTTGAGAATACATATTTTTACACAATTTTTTGACAATCTGCCTGACAGGCTGCAAAATTCCATACATAATTACATATATTATACTACAAATTATATATTGAGAAACATCTCCGTGAAAAAGTTACATGAAAGTCTCTGCACCTTTATCTTCCTTATCAATTTCATTTAAAATAATACATCACAAGAGAAATGATGTTTTGAACTTGATAATATGAAAATTTAACTCTAGACCAAACAGGTTAGATGTACTTTATTATTTCTGTTACCTAAAAAAGTTTCAAAAACTGATGTGTTTTTGATAAACTATAAAATGCAAGAAAAGGTAAGGCAGAAAGAGACACATCTTGTTTAATTTTTCACAATTGAAGAGAACTTCTGCTTTTAACTTCCAAAGCACTTTTCCATTTAAAAGGGATGTATTTTAATGTACATTCTAGTCAACTTTACATTAGATACCACTCATCCAGGCAGTAATTTTAACTCTCATTTGGATTGTTTTCTATCCTCATCCCAACACTTTTCTCATGGCACATACTGAAATTTTTCTGCTCATGAGATGATTATCTACAAAATAGGACTTAGTCTCCAGCTGTCCTTTTCCCTGATGACCCCATAAAACAAAAATGTTAAGTAGTTTTATATGCCAAGGAGCCAGAAATTTGAAAATAGATAAAACATAACCTATACTCTCAATGAGCTGTCGAGACACACAAATAGCTGCATTAAAGCATGAAAAGAACTATACAGTAGAAGTATCTACAAGGTATTTAATATGAAAGATGTTATCATCCTGCCCCAATTTTGAGGTATAAGGATTAGGGAACACCTCACACAAGATGCTGAGGAAGCTTAGCTTCTCCTTGAGCTCCACTTAGGTTAAAGTTTTCCTGTCTAAACAATAGGGTCATGTTAAGCAAAGAAAAACTGTGCCTGAAATCTCATGGTATTTTCAGTGCTCTTAGAGTGGCTTAGTGCAAGGGTGGGCAAATTATAGTTCACAGGCCAAATCTGCCACCTGTTTTCATACAGCCTGTAAGCTAGGAATGTGCTTTAAAATTTTAAATGCTGGGGGAAAAATCAAAAGAATAATAAGAGAAGATGAAAATTACATGAAATTAAAATTTCAGTGTCCATAAATAAAGTTTTATGGGAATACATCCATGCCAGTTCCTTTGTGTATTGTCAATGGCTGCTTTTGTGCTACAATGGCAGAGCTGAATAGTTGGGACAAAGCCCTTTTGTGCACAGAGCCTAAAATATTTACTATCTGGTTCTTTAGAGAAAGTGTGCCATGTCTTCCTTTATGAGACTTGAGCAGAAAGTCTGAGCAGGAAGTAGTGAGACACAAGAGAAGTAAAAGAAATAATGAGGGTTTTCCTTTCTTGGTAGCATGAATTTCGACAATTGGTGATGAAGAGCTAGTGAAACAGGAAAGTTTTAAAGGGTATAGCAACAATGTTGGATTTCCATTTGTGTAGTTTGAAGAACAAAACTAGAAACAAAGGGAACTGTTAGATGGCCAGTGCTGTGATGGTGAAGGTCTGAGCTAGAACAATTGTAGTAGAATCAAAAGGGAATGTTTGGTTGTTATCTAATATCAGCCATCACCTGACATGGGCTTCCCTGGTGGCTCAGACAGTAAAGAATCCACCTGCAATGTGGGAGACCTGGGTTTAATCCTTGAGTTGGGAAGATCCCCTGGAGGAGGGCATGGCAATCCACTCCAGTATCCTTGCCTGGAGAATCCCCATGGACAGAGGAGCCTAGCGGGCTACAGTCCATAGGGTTGCAAAGAGTTGGACATGACTGAATGACTACACAGCATAGAATATCCCCTGACATAATTAATTATTTTTCATATGGTGGTGATAACATTGAAGCACCAAAGTTACTGAGGGCCAACCATGTAAAGAAAATTCAGCTTTAAAGATGAAGCAACCCACTGAAGAACACTGATTTTTCTCTACAGCTTATAAAAACTTGATTTAAATAAAGACCCAAGGCAATGTAGAAAAACACCTTCTCCTTCTTCCAGGTTTATTATCTTCATCAATGAAATAAAATATCCACCCACTCTGGAGTAATATTTATCTAACTAATATTGGATTATGTGTAAATGTATGTCAGGTATCAGCCACACCTATATGGAGAATTAATAAAGCTTGATGATGATCTCAATATAAAGGGTGAAAGGAAGAGGAGACCTTAGCTTCTGATTTGCTTTCAGGATGATTTATGGTCCCATTAACCAAGACAGGGGCTAAAACTTTCCTCTTTTTTCTATCACTTAGGAAAACTATATATATATATAGTTTTATATATAAAAATACATGTAAGTCCAAGATTCTGTCCCAAAGATGCTTATTCATACTGATGTGTTCAAATGAGGAAGCACAGAATGCAAGCAAGAAACAAAACAACAAAATCATTCATGTGAAACATCAAGATGGCACGGGAAACTGTGGCACTTATTCGTCAGTATGGGGAAGGGAGATTAGGGAATGCTTCAGGTGACTGAAACAGCATGTGCAGAAAGCCAAGGGATTCTGAAATACAAAAGATAGTCCACAGATTGGGGACTCACAGTTTAAGCTGGTGAATAGGAAAATAAGAATAGAAAGTTACTTGGGATCATAATACACACAGACTTATCAAGCCAAAGAGCTTAAAAGTTTCTCCTGAGAGCAACTGGAGTTGTTGAAAATGGAGAAGGTTTAAGTCACAAGCAACTTAATCAGAAGTGAATTTGCAAAATATCACTCTGATTTTGGTTTAAGGCATACTGAGTAAAAGCAAGGCTTAAAACAGGATTGTTTTGGATTATAATTGGACTGTTTAATACATAGATGAGACCTTAGATCTGGCCTGAGCTGAGGTAGGGGCAAAGAGGGGTGGGCAGAGTGGGAGCATATGAGGTTGTTAAGGGTAGTGATTGATTGACTGATGATGCAGTGAGAGAGGGTATAAAGCAAGCAGTCTGGGCACATCAGTATAAGGGGGGCCCTCACTGAAATGAGAAACTTAGAGGCTGAGGCAAAGATGAGTTTCCTCTTGGATAGGTCAAGTTCACACATGGGTCTGAACTGAAAAGCTCTCTAGTCTAGAGAGGGAGATTTGGGTACTGTCAGTGCACAAAGGATGAGAGTGCAGGATGGGCCTAAATGTGATGACCCAGGAGGAGTTTACAAGCAAGGAGACAAAGGGTAGGGTCAGGACTCTGGAAAGTACCTACTTTAAATGAATGAGCCTTGGGAAGGAGACTTCAGGCTGAAACAAACTTCTAGAATTCTCAGTCACCATGTTTCTCTTGTCTGCATAGTGATATATGCCCTCCTCCCATTTAGAGAAGGGCACAGGGTCCCAGTGAGCTCCTCTATGGCTCACCTCTGGAGATAGAAAGATTGTCCTGCCTCATCTTCGTGGTTGCCCTCAGCTTGCTCTACTGATGACCCTAACTACTCTAAGAACTTTTGTTTTCTCTGCAAGAAGTAATGGGTGGTCACCAACTGGTGACTTACCAGTCTTTCCTACTGATTCAGTTCATATCTCATATCTTATTACTATTTCTCTGGGTTCAGTTAGGGGAAAGCCCAAGAGGCAGAGTGGCTCTTAATTCTCAGTTATCTTCAACTATCTTCTGCACCTTGCACTGACCCAGTGGAATTAAAATATATATATATTTATTATTTATTTGTCAGCACCAGGTCTTTGTTGCAGCATGCAAGATCTTCCACCTTCATTTTGGCGTGTGGAATCTTTTAGTTATGGCATGTGGGATCTAGTTCACCGACCAGGGACTGAACCTGGGCCCCTTGCATTGGGAGCATAGTCTTAGCCACTGGACCAAGAGAGAAGTCTCCAGTGAAATTTGTTGCTCTCTATTATGTCCCACAGGAATGAAAGACTCGAGGAGGTACTCCATCTCGCCATCCTTACCACCTCTATTCTGCTAGAATGAGGTCAGGTTGCAATATTGCCTCTCACCAGAATTCCCATCTCCAAATCTACCCAGAACTGCTATTGACCCTCTTTCTACAAGCTTCTCCCTCTAAGAGGCCAGAGGATGGTGTCAGAGCTCTTACACTGATTTAAAATGTTCTTTCTATCCTTAGCAATGTTCTTCAGATCTCACTCCAATTCAGAATATGCTCCCTGAATAGTGGAAAACTATATTTTGTTGTTACACATTATTGTCTTTTCTGAGATTTTAGATATGGAACACAATGCCCTGATTCAGCCAGACTTTATATTTGACTTTATACTTGACACAGTCCTTAACATTCCAAAGCACTTTTTCTTCTCAAGTGCTTGCCTCTTTCCATTCAGAGTCACTTTTAAGATACTGCCTGCTATGGCCTTATCAAAAAAATACATAATGAATGTCAAAAACACTGGTTCTTCATTCTTCTTGGATTCTTTTCCTCTCTTTCTTGGGTAATAATTCTAAAATCTTTTTTTAAAGACTACATATATTCACATTAATTCAAAATGTGCAAAGCAAAATATGTTAGAATTCATTTTAGAGTCTATAAAATTTTAAGATTCCAGTGGGTAAAGAATTCGCCTGGAATGCAGGAGGCTCAGGAGAAGTGAGTTCAGTCCCTGGGTTGGAAAGATCCCCTGGAGGAAGGCATGGCAACCTACTTCAATATTCCTGCCTGGAGAATCCAATGGACAGAGGAGCCTGGTGGGCTTACAGTCCATAGCATTGCATAGAGTTGGATACACTGAAGCAACTGACCATGCAGGCATGCACAAGCATATGAACAAATGTTACTTATCTAGAACATAGATTGAGTCATTTACTGAAACAGGTTCATTTTGACAGTCACATACTTATGGCTCAAGATCATCCCCAAGGAAAAGAAATGCAAAAAGGTAAAATGGTAATCTGAGGAGACCTTACAAATAGCTGTGAAATGAAGAGAAGTGAAAGGCAAAGGAGAAAAGGAGATATACCCATTTGAATGCAGAGTTCCAAAAAATAACAAGGAGAGATGAGAAAACCTTCCTCAGTGATCAATGCAAAGAAATAGAGGAAAACATTAGAAGGGGAAAGACTAGAGATCGCTTCAAGAAAATTAGAGATACCAAGGGAAAATTTCATGCAAAGATGGGCATAATAAAGGGGAGAAATGGTATGGACCTAACAGAAGCAGAAGATATTATGAAGAGGTGGCAAAAATACACAGAGGAACTGTACAAAAATGATCTTCATGATCAAGATGATCACGATGGTGTGATCACTTACCTAGAACCAGACGTCCTGGAATGTGAAGTCAAGTGGACCTTAGGTAGCATCACAAGAACAAAGCTAGTGGAGATGACAGAATTCCAGTTGAGCTATCAGTTCAGTTCAGTCGCTCAGTTGTGTCCGACTATTTGCAACCACATGGACTGCAGCACCCCAGGCCTCCCAGTCCATCACCAACTCCTGGAGTTTACTCAAACTCATGTTCATTGAGTCAGAGCTATTTCAAACCCTAAAAGATGTTGCTGTGAAAGTGCTGCACTCAATATGCCAGCAAATTTGGAAAACTCAGCAGTGGCCACAGGACTGGAAAAGGTCAGTTTTCATTCCAATCCCAAAGAAAGGCAATTCCAAAGAATGCTCAAACTACCGAACAGTAGCACCCATCTTACATGCTAGTAAAGTAATACTCAAAATTCTCCAAGTCAGGCTTCAACAGTACACAAACCAAGAACTTCCAGATGTTCAAGCTGGATTTGGAAAAGGCAGAGGAACCAGGGATCAAATTGCCAATATCCATTGGATCATTGAAAAAGTAACTGAGTTCCAGAAAAACATCTGCTTCTGCTTTATTGATTATGCCAAAGCCTTTGATTGTGTGGATCATAAGAAACTATGGAAAATTCTGAAAGAGATGGGAATACCAGACCACCTGACCTGCCTCTTGAGAAATCTGTATGCAGGTCAGGAAGCAACAGTTAGAACTGGACATGGAACAACAGACTGGTTCCAAATAGGGAAAGGAGTACATCAAGGCTGTATATTGTCACCCTGCTTCTTTAACTTATATGCAGAGTACATTGTGACAAACTCTGGGCTGGATGAAGCACATGCTGGAATCAAGATTGCCAGGTGAAATATCAATAACTTCAGATATGCAGATGACACCACCCTTATGGCAGAAAGTGAAGAAGAAATAAAGAGCCTCTTCATGAAAGTGAAAGAGGAGAGTGAAAAGGTTGGCTTAAAACTCAACGTTCAATGCAAATCAAAACCTCAATGAGGTATCATTTCACACCAGTCAGAATGGCTGCTATCCAAAAGTCTACAAGCAATAAATGCTGGAGAGGGTGTGGAGAAAAGGGAACCCTCTTACACTGTTGGTGGGAATGCAAACTAGTACAGCCACTATGGAGAACAGTGTGGAGATTCCTTAAAAAACTGGGAATAGAACTGCCATATGACCCAGCAATCCCACTGCTGGGCATATACACCGAGGAGACCAGAATTGAAAGAGACACGTGTACCCCAATGTTCATCGCAGCACTGTTTACAATAGCCAGGACATGGAAGCAACCTAGATGTCCATCAGCAGACGAATGGATAAGGAAGCTGTGGTACATATACACAATGGAATATTACTCAGCCATTAAAAAAAATACATTTGAATCGGTTCTACTGAGATGGATGAAACTGGAGCCCATTATACAGAGTGAAGTAAGCCAGAAAGAAAAACAACAATACAGTATACTAATGCATATATATGGAATTTGAAAGATGGTAACGATAACCCTATATGCGAGACAGAATAAGAGACACAGACGCATGGAACAATTTTATGGACTCTGAGGGAGAAGGTGAGGGTGGGACGTTCTGGGAGAATGGCATTGAGACATGTGTATTGTCATATGTGAAACAGAGCACCATTCCATGTTCGATGCATGTGACAAGGGCTCAGGGCCGGGGCAATGGGATGATCCAGAAGGATGGGATGGGGAGGGAGGTGGGTGGGGGGTCCGGGAAGGGGAACACATGTAAACCCATGGCTGATTCATGTCAATGTATGGCAAAAACTATTACAATATTGTAAAGTAATTAGCCCCCAACTAAAATAAATAAATTTATAAAAAAAAAAAAACAAAAAAACAAAAAAAACTCAACGTTCAGAAAACTAAGATCATGGCATCTGGTCCCATCACTTCATGGCAAATAGATGGGGAAACGATGGAAACAGTCACAGACTTTATTTTTGGGGGGCTCCAAAATGCAGATGGTGACTGCAGCCATGAAATTAAAAGACGCTTGGTCCTTGGAGGAAAAGCTATGACCAACCTAGACAGCATATCAAAGAGCAGAGACATTACTTTGCCAACAAAGGTCAGTCTAGTCAAAGCTATGGTTTTTCCAGTAGTCATGTATGGATGTGAGAGTTAGACTATAAAGAAACCTGAGCACCAAAAACTTGATGCTTTTGAACTGTGGTGTTGGAGAAGACTCTTGAGAGTCCCTTGGACTGCAAGGAGATCCACCAATCCATCCTAAAGGAAATCAGTCCTGAATATTCATTGGAAGGACTGATGCTGAAGCTGAAATTCCAATACTTTGGCTACCTAATGCAAAGAGCTGACTCATTGGAAAAGACCCCGATGCTAGGAAAGATTGAAGATGGGAGGAGAAGGGGATGACAGAGGATGAGATGGTTGGATGGCATCACCGACTCAATGGACATGAGTTTGAATAAATGCCAGGAGTTGGTGATGGACAGGGAACCCTGGTGAGCTGCAGTCCATGGGGTTGCAAAGAGTTGGGCATGACTGAGTGACTGAACTGAACAGTTATTTACGGCAACAATATCTCGTTGCTCTCATCCTCCAACCTGGTGAATTTTTCTTAATTTTAACCATTTTTTTAAAATTAACATGTAATTAATTTACAATTTTGTGGTAATTTCAGGTTTATAGCAAAGTGACTCAGTTACATACATATATACATATGTGTATATATATATATAGTTCTTTTCAAAATTCTTTTCCATTATGGGTTATTATAAGATATTGAATATAATTCCAGATGTTGTAAGTAGGTCCTTGTTATTTAGTTTATATATAGTATTATGTATATCAATTCTTCAGCACTCTGCCAAAGAATCAATGCCTTCTAACTGTGGTGCTGGAGAAGACTCCTGAGAGTCCCTGGACAGCAAGGAGATCAAACTAGTCAATCTTAAGGGAAATAAAACCTGAATACTCATTGGAAAGACTGACGGATGCTGAGGCTGAAACTCCAGTATTTTGGTCATCTGATGTGAACAGCTAACTCATTGGAAAAGTCCCTGAAACTGGGAAAGATTGAAGGTAGAAGGAGAATAGGGCGTCAGAGGATGAGCTGGCTGGATGGCATCACCAATGCAACGGACATGGACTTGGGCAAACTTAAGGAGATGGTGAGGGATAGACAGGGCTGGCGTGCCTCAGTCCATGGGGTTGCAAAGAGTTGGACATGACTGGGAGACTGAACAACAACGAAGTGTTTTTGTTATATATATATATAATTATGAAGTGCTGTTGATATATATTAATCCCCACTAAACTGTTTATTTGCAGTTCTAGAGTGCAATCTCCTTGAAAGTAGAGGTCATCTTATTTATTATTCTCGGCTCAGATGGTAAAGAATCTGCCTGCAATGTGGGAAGACCTCGGTTCGATACCTGTGTTGGAAGATTTCCTGGAGGAGGGCATGGCAACCCACTCCAATATTCTTGCCTGGAGAATCCCCATGGGCAGAGGAGCCTGGTGAGCTGCAGTCCAAGGGGTTGCAAAGAGTCAGACACAACTGAGAGACTAAGCACAGCACATCAATAATTAGCATGTTACCTAGAACAGTATGAATGCAATAAATAGTTGCTAAATAAGTATACGAATGAATGCTGGTACCTCTTTACAGATAAAGAGACTGAAGGTAAAGACATATGCCAATAAACATGTCTGCTATAAATCCAAAATTAAAATAACAAATATATAAAAATTTGTATAATTTTACAAAAAGATTTTGTCACTAGATTGAAAGCAAAAATTAATTTTTCTTTAAACATTCAGCAAAAGCTATACTCAAAATCAGAGAATAACTTACTGATTATAATTTGATAGTTTATTTAGACTAACATGAAATTTATTCAAAGTCATTATGGTAATATGGTCTTAAAACATTGAATTTCTCCAGAAATGTAGGTTTAAATTCTAGCTGTTTGCCTTGGATGATTTATTAGATTTCTCTGAACCTAGATTTTTCTTTCCCCTGCTTTCTTTAACTTGCTCCTCCCCTGAAAAAAATGTAAAAATTAAATTTCGCCCTTAGAAGATAAAATTTAAAAATTTTAAGTCCTTAAAAACAGAAAATAAAATAAAATTAAATGTGTATCCTGTTTATGGCATAATCACAGGGAAACTTCTCACAGTAATTTCACTGCCTATTGAGATATAATTTAAGGATAAAAAAGGTTAAAAATAAAACAACAGGATATTAAACTCTCTCCATTAATCATACTACTGGCAGTAGTGTTGGTAGTTGGCAGGCTATATTGTTACCCTGAAACAGTTATATACGTACTGTGGAATAAACTAATTGAGTAATTATGTGACATTCTAGTTATATTCATGGTGTGGTTGTGAACCAGAATTCTTAATTCTTGTTGGGGGAAAGGGACAAAAGAGGTGCATATAGAAGATATTAGGCAAATATAAAATAAAAAATAAAAAACACTGTAGTCCTGATATTGAATTAAATGTATCAATAGTATTCATGATTACATATACATACTCGTTCATATTAATATCTACACTTGTATATGTAGTTTTGTGTGTGTATGTATTTCTTCACTTTGTTACTTAAAATGTTTGAAAACAATGATGAACCCAATAGCAATGAGCACCTTTAGCACCCAGATTGTGGTCTCCAAGTATATCCCTCACTAAAAGAAGACACATCCTTAGAGATATGCTACTTTCAGATTTGCAAAATATAAATCTGAGTCATCTTGCTGTATCAGTTAACAAGGAAGCTATTAACAGATACTAAAGTCATGTCAACAGAACTTAGGGTTCAGCTTAATGAGGTGCAAACTGGCTAAATATGGGCTATGTTTAGCTTCAAAAATGATAGTTACTGTGAATGGAGAAATCAAGTATGGTTAAGTTCATGAGTTCATAAGGGGGTTCAAACAAAAACAAAACCCTAACCGGTCAACTTTGGAGAATGATGAAAAATCAACTCATTACCTTGAATATTGAAAGGTAAAGGGAACACACCGGGCATTTATTCTGTGCATGCTATGGAACTATACCACGGGGCAAAACCAAATAAAAGAGGGCAAGAATAAATTTGCATAAAAGTATTCCAAGTAAAAAAGATCAGAAAAAATGATAGTTCAATATTTCTGGAATGTCATCATTTTCTAAGCCCCCAATTGGACTTAGGCAGGTAAGTATTAATGATTACTGACATCACTGAAAGAGAAACAGCCAGACATTAGTAATTCCTGATGGGAGAATTCACTGTCTTGCCAAGGCAATTCAACCAGAATCTGATCAAACCTCTAGAACTACCTTTAATTTATAGGAAATTCACAACACAGAGCAATATGTTAAAACAATTCTACAAGGACATAAGCTGCATAATCCAGACTATAGGAAAGTTTAGAGAGAAATGTCAAGCAATCCCCAAAATATAATTTATTTAAATCCTGATTCAAATAACTGGAAAAACAAAAATATATAAGCTGTTATGATGGCTATGAATAATTAAGTAGTGGGTTAGGACAAAGACTTAAGTTTCTATTTTCCTTATGTTACAAAATATATGCCCACCTAAGGAAAATGTAATTTTGAACAGAGTAGTAATTAGCATGGTCAGTATAAACCACATCCCTAAAAAAATAGTTTTTCTCTTACACTGCCTGTGAAATCATTTTATTAGTTATAATAATTTATGTTTTTAATCTTTTCAGTTAATAAACCCAGAAGCAATGAAATTGAAGTAGCTAAGAAGGCAGAAATGAATATAATATTATGCATAAATCCAAAAGCATTAAAAAGCAACTCTCTTCTTTGGTTTATGAAATCAAGGAGGTCAAAATGCTTAATGTTTCCCTGGTGGCTCAGATGGTAAAGAATCTGCCTACAATGCAGGAGACGCTAGTTCGAATTCTGGGTTGGGAAGATCCCCTGGAGGAGGGCATGGCAACCCACTCCAGTATTCTTGCCTGAGAAATCCCATGGACAGAGCAGTTTGGCAGGCTACAGTCCACGGGGTCGCAAAGAGTAGGACAAGACTAAGTGATTAACACACAATAGAAGTAATGGTCTAGGAAATCATGTCTAGGAAATCATCTTCCTGAATATGCTACTCTCACAAATATGGCTTCAAACTTGAGAGAAGTTTCAACTTTCCAATAAATTATTTAATTAAAAATAAATATCTCACATAATGTGTGACTTACTCTTTTTTTCTTGGTCTGTAGTGAGAAATACCATTAGATGTCTCCCCTGCTTTAAGGCTCAGACGCCTCTAGCTTCACCAGACAATGCTAGCAGAAGCTTCCAGGTTTCCAATTCTGAGCCTCTGGATATTTTAGGTAAAGGTAATTCTTTTTGATTCTGAGTTATCAAGCCAATTTTCACTTCTCTACTTTAAAGCTGCCCTTTGTTACTAGAAGCAAAAATAACCATTATTGTCCTACCAGAACACTCTTTTGATGCAGGAAGTAAGTATATACATCAAAAAGATACTAAGCTCCTTTTTTATTTTGTTCTATAAGAAATAACAGTTCACAGCCATACCCATGCACAATCTTCACCTGATTTGAAATCATTCTTAATTTTGTTTGTGCCACTCAAATACTTTCATGCTGAGAGCATGGCAAATTATAATCTTTATTGGAAAATTATGTAATTTAAACATTTCTCCTAATGTCAGACTAGCTAACTCTTCTGAAGTCCACTGCAATAATACCTCATTTAAACAAGTAAACCACTTTTTTTTTTTCACATTTCAAAGGATCCACTTAAAATAATTTTCTTTCTCTAGGACTCAGGGACAATGTTATTGTGGTCTCCTTTTAGACAGCAGAATTAAAATTCTTCAGTGTGACCATTTTCCCCCTTACAAAATGTATGAAGAGCTAAAATTTCTCTTAATGAAATATAACCCATCTTTTAAACTCATTATTATTTACTAAGACTTCACCATTTCAATGAATTTTTAATTATTTTTGAAGCTATTGATAAAAAAGAATGAAAAGATTTAACAGGGATGACTAATCAAATATTTAAAGCCCACATAACTTCTAAGTAGAAAAATCATAATTCATTAAAATTATGACAGGGTTTGGCACATACTACAGGTTCAAACAATATATTTTGAGTGAATACATGAATAAATATTGTGGCCATTATTGCACTGTATATAATGAGTTTCATACATAGTATGTTTAGCCATCCATATTGTGAACTCCAGGAGAGCAAGAAAAATGCTTGATTGCTAAAACAACATCTGGGATGCAGTAGATAATAAATATTGAAGAAAAATAAATAAATAAATATTGAAGGAACAAAAATGAGCAAGTCTCACTAAAGAAAAAAATTATCCATTCAAGTGCCTTAGACATCATCTTATAGTCAATGCTACCTTTGACTTTATAATTAACTTTGATATGATGAAATGCAATGATTATTTTGTACATTCAATTTTTTTAATCAAAGATACACTATGGCTGTTATATTACCTTTAGATGTTTTTTAATTTAGTCCTAATCTTCACTACTATTCAAGAAATAAGGAAAATGATATAATTATACACAGAATAGCCTGTGGATGTTCCAGGTGGATGTAGTTGTATATTTACTTCAGATTTCATAAATGTTGCCCAAATGTACAGATTCCCTAAGACTTTCAGTATTGGAGATACCCACAGCAGAGATCAATGCAGAAAAGCCCATTCAGGTGAGCTTCTGTTCCAAGTCTGGTAGTAGGCAATTGATACTTTGAGCTGAATGAATAATATGATGAAAGAGTGAATTAGTGATGAGGCAAGCAAGAAGCACAGAGTTGTTATGGAGTTTGAAAAGGTAGTAGTCCGTGTGCCCAAGAAGCAAGGATGGGAGTTATGTTACAGGAATGCAGGTATAAAACATATGTAGGGAGCTACTTTAGTGTAGCTTGTTAAGACAAGTTTGGGTGATGACATTAAAGCAGGCAATTTGTGGATTCCAACATTCAACAAATGTTGACAAAATGCCAAGTGCTGGGAACATAAGGTCAATAAATAGTGGTCCAAATGATCAACTGGCTTCTGGTCTACAACCAAATCTTGAAACTTGTAAATAAATTAACTACCACAATCTACTATGGATGCTATAACAGATTTCTAAATAGACCAGAGGATAGGGCACAAGGTAGGGAATGTGAATTATTCCTAGATTGGGGGCAAATTGAAAGGGAAGAATTCCTACTTCAAACCCAGTGGAATAATCAAATAAGTGAACAATTAAGATGCAATATATTGATAGTAAGTGCTGTGACAGAAGTATCCCAGGATGAATCATAGTAACATGATTGCTAAGCCAGTCTCTGATATTAGGCTATAAAGCAGGACATATAGATGTGACTAAGAAAAACATGGATATTTTGTAGTCCAAAATTAATTTTCAAAATTATCAAAAAAATGTATATCATAGACTCCCTCATCATATCCTTGAACTTCATGCCAGGTCTAAATGTCACCCCATCCCTGAGCCCTGATCTGAGATAGGGAAACATGGGGATGAACTGAGTCGGGGATTGAATGACTGATACAGATGAGGTAAAATGCTTTGGCTTCCAGGGTTTTTGTTATCATAGAAAGGTACTTGGTCGTTGTCCCTGGTTCCTGGCACAGAGTTCTAAAACCCTTGGAATTTCCGGAGTAATAAGGGTGATAAAAGTATCTTTTTGCATAAAGAGGTGACTCTTGGAAGGCCCTAAGGTAGCTTTTGTCTAATCATCAAAAGACCAAGCCTTGATCTTGAAGGAGGTTAAAACTTCCAGGCCCCAACATCTAGGGAGGTGACAGGGACTGAATATTAACTTAATTGCCAGTGGGCAATAATTTAGTCAATCATGCCTGTGTAATGAAACTTATTTTATATATATATATATATAATATTTTTTAAAAAGCAGAGACATTACTTTGCCAACAAAGGTCCGTCTAGTCAAGGCTATGGTTTTTTCAGTGGTCATGTATGGATGTGAGAGTTGGACGATGAAGAAAGCTGAGCGCCGAAGAATTGATGTTTTTGAATTGTGGTGCTGGAGAAGACTCTTGAGAGTCCCTTGGACTGCAAGGAGATCCAACCAGTCCATCCTAAAGGAAATCAGTCCTGGGTATTCATTGGAAGGACTGATGTTGAAGCTGAAACTCCAATACTTTGGCCACCTCATGCGAAGAGCTGACTCATTTGAAAAGACCCTGATGCTGGGAAGGATTGAAGGCAGGAGGAGAAGGGGACGACAGAGGATAAGATGGTTGGATGGCATCACCAACTCGATGGACATGAGTTTGAGTAAACTCCGGGAGTTGGTGATGGACAGGGAGGCCTGGCGTGCTGTAGTCCATGGGGTCGCAAACAGTCGGACACAACTGAGCGACTGAACTGAACTGAATATATAAAAAATCCTACACAATGGGGTTCAGAGAGCTACAGAGTTGGCAAACACACCTAGGTGTAGAGAGGATGGCACACCCCAAATCCACAGAGACAGAAGTCTGGTGCTCAGGACACATCCAGAACTTAGACATCTTGGATAAGTTATTAACCAGATAACATCTGGTTATTCACTTGTATTCTCTATGATAAACCAGGAAATGTAAGTAAAGCACCTTCCTAAGTTCTGTGAACTATTTTAGCAATTTACTGAAATGGAGGGAATCCCCAGTTGACAGCTGCTCAGTCAGAAGGATGTAAGCCCCGGGTTTAAAATTGGTGTCTTTACTGGGGGCAGTCTGGAACTGAGCCCTTAAAATTGTGGGAGCTGATACTAATTCCAAGTAGTTAGTGTCTTCCTGATCAAACTGAATTGAATTGTAGGACACCCAGCTGGTGTCCAGAGAATGAGAAAATTGGTTGCTGGTGTTGGAAAAGCTGGAATGTCAAAATGTCTACAATAATAAAAATGTCAGGTGCCAGAAAGATTTTTGGTAGGCCTGAGCTGAGTCCTCAAGGCTGACTCAGATTTTGGCCAATAGAGGAGTTCAAAGGAATGGAAAAAAGCCATCATGGGCAGAGGACTGGATAGGCAATGATGCAGGAATTCGGGAGAATATGACTTGTCCTGATCTTTATGGCTGGCACATGGGAAGCCAACCCAGGAATCCAGAAAAGATGAAATGGAAAGACAATCAGAGCTGGAGTGGACAGGTCTCTGCGTTGTGTTCTGTTAAATACGAATATCATCTTGAACACTCCTGGAGGATTGTAAGGAAGCAGGTTGAACAACTATACAAACATTAATGCAAGACTAAAATTCCATTTCTTTGTCAGGCCTTTATTTATTGTACACATTTTTTGGGGCTCCCTAGCTACAACTGTCATCACAGGTTTCCAAGGATTTTGGAAATACTCAGCTGCCATCTGAGATCCCTGAAAGATTCTGCAGTTGTCTTTAGGAAAAACCTGCATCCTTCAACTTATCAGTACGAGATCCTCACTAGAGTTTCTTCCTTGTAGCAGATGCTGTGTGCTCTCTACATGAAACTTGGTTCACATGAAAAAGAATGTATTAGTCCTCTCTTTTGGGGTTTGGCTCAAGGAAAACAAAGGGCTTCCTGGTGGCTCAGTGGTAAAGAATCTGCTTGCCAATGCAGGAGATGTAGAGATGTGTGTTCAATCCCTGGGTTGGGAAGATCCCCTGGAGAAGGAAATGGCAACTCACTGCAGTATTCTTGCCTGGGAAATCCCATGGACAGAGGAGCCTGGCAGGTACAACCTGTAGGGTCTTAAAGAGTCGGACAACGGCTGAGAGACTGAGCACACAAGGAAAACAGATCCTTACTAGACCCTCTCTTGGTTCAGTGATTTTGATCATACACTTGAATACATGTAGCTTTCACAGCTGAAATTGAATAGCACATATATACTCACTTAGTCTGGTAGTTTATCTGATATGAGATGGAAGGCCAACTGAGATCTTGAATTTCCCAATCCTTAAATCTCCCAACAGCTTCTGTTAAGACTATGGTGCTGGGTTATTAAGAAGAATGATGTGTCACTCAGAGAATATATTCACATTACAAGTAGTTCTCAAAGTCTGGTACAGAGATCTTGAGAGTCCTTGAAATGGATTCAGTGGGTCCTCAAGGTTAAAACTATTTTCATAGTAACACTAATGTGTAGTTTGCCTTTCACCATGTTATCTGCACTGGTGATATGGAGCAACAGTTAGTAGAGCTACCATTGTCTCAGAACTAATCAAGGCAGGGGCAGCAAACCATACCAGCCATCACTGTGGTCTTCACTTGCAATGAAAAAGCAAAAGGCCACATTCCTGTAAGAATGCCCTTGATTGTGAAGTCAAACATATTAAAATATGACTATACTCAATCATGAGTACACGGCTTTTTAATATTCTAGATGACTCAATGAGAAGCACAATAGTTTAATCATTAAGCAAAGTCAACGACCTTTAGTTCCTCCTCAAGGGCTATAGAGGCTTCCCTAGTGGCTCAGTGGTAAAGAACTCACCTGCCAATGCAGGAGATGTGGGTTAAATCCCTGGGTCAGGAAGATCCCCTGGAGAAAGAAATGGGAAACCCACTTCAGTATTCTTGCCTGGAAAATCTCATGGACAGAGGAGCTTGGCGGGCTACCGCCCATGGGGTTGCAAAAGACTCAGACACGATTTAGCAACTAAAATAACAACAACAACAGGAGCAAAGGCTATAGATAATATTTTGAGCCATATCCTGTAAGTTGTCTTATAGATACTGAAACCCCCACAAAGTGGAAGAAGTTAACGACAAGATGACCAGACTGTAGCCATGACATCAATTGCCACATTTCTGAGAACTGGCCCCAAGAAATGGTAACAAATCAACTCTGGAATGGAAGATTAACTGTACCTAAAACAACTAAGATGATGCTGGTGAGACCACCAATGATCAATTTCAAGATGACTGTCAGAGCTGCCTATGCTGTTTCTGCATATAGCCCCCTCCCTCAACCTATAAAAGCTCTTGCCTTCTGACTGTCAAGGGGGGTGAGAAGACTTGGCCTTTGGACCACCCTGCACACCACCCTCCAGGTGCACACGTCCAAAATAAAGCAAACTTTCCTTTCCGCCAATCTGGCCTCTTTATTGGCTTTTGACCAGTGAGCAACTGGAACCCCATTTTCAGTAACAATACTAGTTGCAAGGAGATGCCCTTCGAGTGTCTGGAGTTGAGCTGACCTAGGAGACAGAGGGAACCAAGCTGTCATGTGTCAGAATAGCGCATCGAAGCAACAAGCCAAAAATGAAAGCGTTAACCACTTACCGAGAGATGGTGTAAGCAAGAGCCTAAACCAGGAGAAAACACCGACTCCCCCTGTTCTGCTTTTCCTGTGGAAAGGCTCACCAGAGTCAGGTGGACTAGCACAGACACTTGGGTCTGTCTCACTGGTGAGGAAGCCCTGAACAAAAGGTTCCAGCCATTTTATGGAACCCGAGGTCAGGAAGGAGGGCTCAGGGTCAGGCTGTGAGTGGAAGAGTACTTGTACTGAGTCAGAGGAGGGCGGGGGGTGTCTCCAAGGGTTTCCCCTCCTCCCCCATAAGTACAGGCACCTGAGGAAGACCTCTGCCCGAGGTCTCAGAGAAAAGAGACCTAGGAATGACCTGGGCTAGAAAAGGAAGTATTGTTCAAAAAGCATGAGACACAGAGGAACCTGAGTTCTCAACACAACTCTGCTCAGGGTCCAGTGACTGGCTGTTGACTAAAGGGTGGTGTTGGCGGGGCAGCTGCCCCCATGAGGCCTGCCAGGCAAAGCCTTTACAATGGCCTCTCGTTAGGCCTGAAAATAATCACACATGAGTTTTTCATCAGGAGCCTGACTCATGAAGGATGCCACAGGGAAAAGTAATTGAGTTGCAACCTGAACAGGCTCCTTTGTCACGAGGCACCATTTTTATCCGAAAAAAAGAACTGACAAACTGTGGTTATTGAAACTGAGGTATCTGGCAGACATTTTCTCAAAAATGAACAAAGTGAGCCTGTCACTTCAAGGAAAACAACTGAGAGTATTTGTTGCCAAAGACAGAATGCAAGCTGCCAAAGAAAAATTAGAATTCTGGAACACTGGCATTTACCAAGGTGGGCTTGGCCACTTCATGATAACTGCCAACTTTTGGGAATGAGTTCAGTGGTGATGCTAATGATTGTAGGTATTATGGCTTGAAGAGCGTCTCTCAAAAAATGTAGGTTGAAGTCCTTACCTCCAGGACCTCAGAATGTGGCTTTGTTTGGAAATAGTATCTTTACAGAAATAATAATAATCAGGTTTAAATGAGGCCATTTAGTCCAATAAGACTGGTGTCTTTATAAAGGGGAATTTAGACACAGAGACCGACATGCGTGGAGGGAAGATAACATGAAGATACACAGAGAGGACATCTGGAAAATGCATGACTGGAATGGTGAAAGATTGCCAGCAAACCACCAAGGCAAGATTCCCCTATAGGTTCAGAAGAATTTCTGACTTCTAGCCTCCAGACCTATCAGATAATAAATTTCTGTGTTTAATTCACTCAGTTTGTGATACTTTGTTATCGTACCTTGAGAAACTAATGCAGCAATTTTGTATTCCAAATGTTGACACAATATGAAAAGTGGCATACGTAAAATAAAATGTTAACATTTGGAATATTGGTGTCCTAAGGCGAATTAGTGTTTTCCAAATATCATGTGTAAAGTTAAGAAATCATACATGGGTACGAGATCCTTCCGAGGTTTTAATGTGGTAGAGTACCTTAATATGGTTTGATATAACATATCACAACCAAGCTTTAAAAACTACCACTTGTTAACTCTTGGTATTGTATCAAAAAAGAATGTTGACAATTATCTTTAAAAGCTATTAAAATATTTCTCCCTTTTTGAACTACATGCCTAAGTGAGGTCACATATTCTTCATGTACTTCAAACAAAACAGCATATTGCAACGGATAGTTTGTAAAAGCAGACATAAGAATTGTCTTGTATTGAGCCAAACATTAAAGATATTTGTAAAAGTGTATAATAACATCTCTTTTCTCACTATTTTATTTTGAAAAATATATAGTTTCAGGTAAAAATATGTTAGCTGTGTTAATGTAATAAGTTGGGGTTTTTTGATATATTAATACCTTTAAGCTTCTTCAGTTTTGATTTCTAATACAGCAAAAGTTGATACATTGAACATAAATAAAAGCTTTGGGAGTTTTCAATAATTTTCAAGAGTGTAAAGGGGTGCATTCATGCATGCTAAGTCTCTTCAGTCATGTATGACTCTGTGTGAACCTATGCACTGTAGCCCAGCAGGCTCCTCTGTCCATGGGATTCTCCAGGCAAGAGCACTGGAGTGGGTTGTCATGCCCTTCTCCAGGGGATCTTCTCGACCCAGGGATTGAACTCACTTCTCTTATATCTCCTGTATTTTGGCAGGAAGATTCTTTACCACTAGTGCCACCTGGAAAGCCCATGTAAAGGGGTATCAAGATCAAAGATCAAGGTGTGGAAACTGCTTTTCCGCAAATATCCCATTATTATGATTCTCTGAAGTTTGAGTACCCAGACCCTGTCTAATGTCCCAACCTCGTGAACTGAGTTAGGCCAGTTGTAAGCCTATGGATTCCCCTCCTTCCTCTTTCTTGGATCAGCTGTGTTTTCAGATTTTTCTGCTCAATGAATGGAGATGGACATACAGGCCCATTTACTGCATGCGCCATGTGGGAGACTCATCTTCAGACAGAGAGCAAAGCCCAGATGGAAAGAGCACTGCTCTCTCCCATGCGAATTCCAACACCAACATACAGTGGGTACCCAGGGAGTTTCAGAGCTTCTCCTGGCCACAGACACTAGAGGCCTTTCCCTCACCACCACCAACAGTGAATGAGATATAAGTTCCCAGGACCCATCCCAAGAGATTCTAAAGGTCTGACTTAAACTCCCAAATCAGTATTTTCAACAGGCAGGTCAAAAGATTCAAAGCTGGTGGTCCCTGGCACTGTAAAAAACAGTGCCAATGTGTGTATTTCCAACTGTGATCAAGTATGAGGCGAAGGCACTGGTGAGCTCAGTGCTAAAGCCGAGGTAATTATCGAGAGTAACGGATCTATCACATCCAGAAAGAATACTTGCCTCACGATTTTACAGAGATCAAGAGAGACAAGTGCAAGATGCCAGCAGGTCATAACAATTGATCTAGTTAACTCTGAGGGGAGGAAAAGATAGATTTGTCAGTCTGGGTCCAAGCTGGGAGAGTGGGCCCTTGACACAGACTCACCTGGAAAATAAAACTGATGCAAAGTGAAAGTCAATTACCCAGTTCCATAAGGCCTGTCCATCTTTCACTATTTTTTTAAACAATCATTTGCTCTGTTACACGTCCATCAAATGCCCATGACAGTAATATCTGAGTGCCTTTTAGACTCTTGAGAAATGCAGAATTTATTCATCTGTTCAGTGAGACACAATCCTTGTCTCTCTTCACAAAGGCACTGAACAACAGTGCAATTTTCCAACAGAGGTGGGAAAATCACTAACACCACAGTGGATCCCCATATATTAATTTATGTGACTGATTTTAAGATAAGGTTGGGACTATCAATATCACGTGTGTGTGTGTGCACGCTCAGTCATGTCTGACTCTTTCGCGACACCCTGGAATGTAGCCCGCCAGGTTCCTCTCTCCATGATAGTTCCCAGGCAAGAATACTGGAAAGGGTTACCATTTCCTACTTCAGAAGGTCTTGCCGACCCAGGGATTGAACCTGCCTCTCTTGCGTCTTCTGCATTGGCAAGCAGATTCTTTACCAATTGTGCCACCTAGGAAGCCCCAATATCACCCGGAGTATGTCTAAATATCACAATGACCTTATCACAAATAAGCAAATTAGCATTTTGCTTTGTAAATCAGCCTTTTGGGTTAGCTTACTGTCCTAAGCTTTCAGAATCCAGAGGAAAATCCTTCCTTCTTCTAGGATCTACCCTCCACCTCTAGCCTCTATTCTACTCTGAGAATCAGATTTATCTTTCTAAATTAATGTTGAGAGCTTCCCTGGTGGTTCAGTGGTAAAGAATCCACTTGCCAATGTAGGAGACACGAGCTCAGTCCCTGGTCCAGGAAGATCCCACATGCCACGGGGCAACTAGGCCTGTGTGCCACAACTACTGAAGCTATGCTCTAGAGCCTGGGAGCCACAACTATGAAGTCCGTGAGCTCTAGAAGCCCATATTCTGCAACAAGAGAAGCCACCTCAATGAGAAGTCTGCACACCATGACTAGAGAGTGGCCCCTACTTGCCGCAACTAGAGAAAAGCCCGCACAGCAATGAAGACCGATCACAGCCAAAAATAAATACATAGTCATTTTAAAAAGCTTTAAGTCAATTTCAAGGCCATTTACACTGTGCATTGCTACCACCCTGCTTTTCTTTATTGAGCACCTTCTATGTGTTGGGCATTCTGTCAGTTGGTTTCTACCTATTGCGGCTTCTCCTTACACAAAACCACAATCTTTGCTTTGAAGTAACTGGAGTTCAAAGACTGTAAGCACATCTCTGCAGATAAAGAAGCTATTATCCACCTAAGCTAGAACCTGTGCCCAGTTAGAGGCTCTGGCCCCTACGCCCATATTCTAGCCCCTCCCCCAGCCTGAGGATGCTTGGATAAATTGATAGTAACGGGTTTTTAAACCATAACGGCTGAGGTCAGCGCCCTTGGCTGGTCACCTCTGAAACCCACAGCTGGTCATGTCTATTTCCTACAGTCATACAATGGGATTCTACTGGAAAACACACTGAATAGCAGGTCTAGCTAATTTGGTTTCTCTGAAGTCCTGTTAAACCTCTGAGTGGAGTCAGGACTCTTCAAATGGTGCCAAAGATAGCTCTGTGTCAAACCATTGAATCACGCAGCACAATAAAAATAAGAATGACTAATACTTTTTGGTCTCTGTCACGTACTCTGCCAAACAACAAAAAATAGAAATGTTCCTCAAAATGTCACTTTAGGAAGCGTTCAGAAATAGTTCCCACAGTGTATGTGTAAACATCACTTCAGATTCTGGGGACTGCTGCTCACACAAAGATGAACCTGAAAATCTTACTGTTTTCAAAGCTCTAAGATTCGGTCATCTAACATGCTGTGCCTTTTGAGAAAAAAATCCAAACACCAAGCTTGAGAAATTTAAATGATTAGAACAAAAAGCATTTTTTAATGTGCTTTCTACTGTTGAATTGGATTTTTAAAAATAAATTGAAAATTCTGTCACCTGTCTAATGCACTTGCTTCTTTTTTTTTTGAAGAAGGTCTATAGTAAAAACAAATAACAACAAAATAGAATATGGATGTCCTTAGTAAGTGGACTCCTAGAATTATTCAAAATCACTGAAGTTGTCCCATATTAACATTCTTCAAGCCAGAGCTCTCAAGAGTAATGAGTCTCTTTATATCTATTACCTAATCAATAAGAAATAAAACTTCCAGCGCTAACAAATTGCCATCTCAGCAAAAAGAGATTTATTTGGCTTGGATTGTATTTCCTCATTAGTAAAGTAAATGCAAGAAAGTCTGATTTATCTGGATTTCACCCCCTCCACTGAACAAAAAGTAATTTGGTGAACCTCGAGTTTTATTTTTCACCGTATTGTATTTTTTAATTAAAACTGGCCAGTGGAACCTCTCTAGTCCCAAATCATTGTATATATTAAATCTCAAGGAATCCTAAAGTAAGTAGAGAGAATTTCATTTTTAGCAAACTGCAAGGCATTAAAATCAATAAATGGGCTGATGATGCAATTAATATGCTAGAGGCCTTTAATGGAAAAAAGGAAGATTTAGTATTAACAGCCATTACTTCTCTCAGTTTAAGAAATTTCTAAGCTTGTATTTTGCTAAATAAACTATGTAATCGGGACCATTGAACAGTAGTTGTATTTTCATTATAGTTAATGTTAATTAGTCTGTTTATTTTGGGTACGATTATCATTTATTTAGAGGTTTGGATGCTGCTCTCTGCACAGCTTCTGTATATAACTCATAACCAAGAATACAGCCACTGGCATGTTAAGGCACTCCAGGAAGACTTTTAATTCACAATATCGTTCTATATCTAATATATGTTTACATGTGTGCTACGTCACTTCAGTCCTGTCCGACTCTTTGCTACACTATAGACCACAGTCTGCCAGGCTACTCGGTCCATAGGATTCTCCAGGCAAGAATTACTGGAGTTGGTTGTTATGCCCTCCTCCAGAGGATCTTCCCGACCCAGGGGTTGAACCTGAGTCTCCTGCCTTGGCAGGCGGGTTCTTTACCACTAGCGCCACCTGAGAAGCCCCTGTAGCTAATATAGAGTAAGTTTATTCAGGACTTTGCCAGAGATCAGATTCTCCTGTAATCACCTCCATCAACTCCTATATGACTATTCCCTAAAGATGGCAAGAATAAAGGTATTTAAAATATTTTTCCATTTACTTTGCATTCAAAAATATACTCAGTTGTTTCAATACTTATAAATCAAAATATAATAGGTTTAAAGCAACCGTGAGACCCTGCAAGCTGGTGGGGGATGCTGAGACAACTTCAACTAGAACCCTGCTGTGAAGGAGATTACAGACTTGTGGAGGTGATAAGTTTTCTACCCAAATGCACTGAGGTCATAGTAATTCCTCTATATACTTTGGGGTAGAGGCAGAGCTGGATCTACCACCTACATGGAAAAATCATAGTCCTAAGAACTTGGGCAAATCACCCGCCTCTCAATCTCTCAAATTTCTAATCTATAAAATAATTAATGTGCTACACATTGTTTTGACAATGGAATGACATGATGTACATTAAAAATTCTACTGTAGTGCCTTGCAAATAATAGGTGTTAAAGAAGAAACCTACTTTCCCCCCTCCTTCATACAAGGTTCACCTCACTCCAAAGTTCAAATATGAATTCAGGGTAGAATACATATTCAGGTCAGCTCCTTCATCCTCACAGGAGTCCCATGAACTTAGATGGGGACAAAAATATATTGCATTTTCACTAGTTAATTTCAGTTGGAGAACCTAAATTTAACATTTCCTTCAATGATACTGTAGGCAGAAAGCCACAGTGGTATTTGCAGTACCTATGCCTTTATCACCAATATAAATCACACATATTTTTATTACATAATCCTGTTGCTAAGATCTTAAAATATTACTTTTGTTTATCATTAGTTTGAAGTTAACCAGGTTATTGGACTCAATGTTAGGTCTTTTTATTTAATGTGTTCATCAAGAAGTACATACAGAACCACGACACAAAATTTTAGACATCTCTTGGTAATTGTTTTTCAATATTACTGATTCATTTTATAATCCTTTATACTTTATTTTATGCATTTAAAAGCATTATTCTCATGAGGTGGTGGTCGAAAATGGCAATATAGGAAGATCCTGAACTCATCTCCTCCCATGGGCACACAGAATCTACTACACATGGAACACACAGAGCGATTCCCTCTGATAAAGACCTGAAAACTAATTGAAAAACTACTTCACATCCAATGAGAAAAGGGCTATGTCAGGGTGGGTATGAAAGTCTGAGACGTGGTCTTGCCCACAGTCAGGAGGTATCTCACAAATCCAGAGCTTCTCCTTGAGGGAGAACACTGACAGGTCTTGGCATACCCTCAACAACTAGAGTTATTAAAAATAAAATCAGGCTAATAAGCAAATATTCTTGGATAATCATAAAGTTTGAGAGACAACCAAGAGCTCAGACAAGGTTGGATGACAAGGTTCAACTCCTACCTGAGGCCACTCCTTTAAGACTGAGGCAGTTAGTGTTGTGACTAATGCATAGCAATAAACTCAGAAAATCAAGCAAAATGAGGAAGCAGAGGAATACATCCCAAGCAAAAGAACAAGACATAACTCAGGGAACAAACGCAGTAAGTACCCGATAAAAGAGTTTAAAATAATGGTCATAAATTTGCTCACTAAATTGGGAGAAGAATAAACACAGTGAGAATTTCAACAAAAAGATAGAAACATAAGACAATATGAAAAAGAAGATGAAGAATACAATAAAAATAACTGAAAAATACTCTAGAAGGGTTCAACAACAGACTTGATGAAGCAGAGGAAGGGATCACAGAAATCAAAGACAGGGCAATGGAACTCAAACGGAGCAACAAAAAGAAAAGAAATTTTTAAGTGAAGACAGCTTAAGGACTTACGGGGAACATCAAGCAGACCAATATTCTGGGGTTCTAGAAGGACGAGAAGGAGAAAAGGGCAGAAAATTTATTTGAAGAAATAATGGCTCAAAACTTCCCTAACCTGTGGAAAGAGACATTCAGATGTACAAAGCTCAGGGAGTTCTAAATAAAATGAACCAAACAGATTTACATCAAGATATGTTAAAATTAAAATGTAAAAAGTCAAAGAGAGAATCTTAAAACAGCAAGAGAAAAACAACTTGTTTTGTACAAGGGAAGCACCATAAGACTATCAGCAGATTTTTCAGTGAAAATTTAACAAGAAATGTTAAAGGGTCTTCTTCAAGCTGAAAGAAAAAGGTTGCTGATTGGTAATAAGAAAATATATGAAAATATAACTGTCACTAGTAAATGTATATATAGGGTAAACATAGTGGATTTATCATGTAAGAAGCTGGTATGAAATTAAAAGGAAATTAATAAAAATAACTATAACTACAATGATTAATTAGTTAAGGGATACACAAAATAAAAAAGTTATAAAAATATAAAACAAGGCAGAGGGAATGAAAATATAGAGTTTCAGAATGTGTTTAAACTTGTTGTTATCAACATAAAATAGACTGTTATAAATATAGGTTGCTATATGCAGGCCTCATGGCAACCACAAAGCAAAATATCTATAGTAGATACACAAAAGATAAAGGGAAAGGAATCTAAATATCATACTAAAGAAAGTCATCAAATCACAAAGAAGAAAGCAAGAGAAGAAGAAGGAAACAGAGAAACTACAAAACAGCCAGAAAATAAAGAACAAAATGGCAGTAAGTACAAACAAATCTATCAATATTTATTTTAAATAAAAATGGACAAAATTCTCCAATCAAAAGACACAGAATGGCTGAATGAATAAAAACAAAACCCATCTACATGCTGTCTATAAGAGGCTCACTTCAGATATAAGAATACACACAGACTGAAAGCAAAGCGATGGAAAAAGATGTTCCATGCAAATGGAAACCAAAAGAAAGCTGGATAGCTATACCTACATCAGACAAAATAGATTTTAAAACAAAAGCTGTAATAAAAGACAAAGAAAGATACTAAATAATGATAAAAGTGTCAATCCAATAAGAGGACATAACATTTATGAATAATCATACATCCAACATGGGGGCACCATATATATATATATCAAAATACCTAAAGGGAAAGATAGACAGCAACACAGTAACTGTAGGGAACTTTAATATCCTACATACATGAATGGATAGATATCCAGGCAGAAAATCAATGAGAAACATCAGCCTTCCATGACACATTAGATCAGATTGACTTAATAGCAGAACATTCCATCCAAAAGTAGCAGAGTACACATTTTTCTCAAGTATGCATGGAAAATTCTCCAGCATAGATCATATATGAGGCCACAAAATAAGTCTTAATAAATTTAAAGAGATTGATGTCATACCAAGCATCTTTTCCACCACCATGGTATGAAACTAGAAGACAATTGGAAAAATCACAAATGTATAGAGATTAAACAACATGCTACTAAACAATCAGTGGATCAATAAAGAAATCAAAGGTGAAATCAAAAAATGCCTGAGACAAAAATGGAAACATAATACACCAAAATTTATGGGATGCATCAAAAATAGTTCTAAGAGGGAAGTTCATAGCAACACAAGCCTACTACCTCAAGTAAAAAGAAAAATTGGCAATAAACAATCTAACCTTACTCTTTAAGAAAATTAGACAAAGAAGAACAAACAAAACCCAAAGTTAATAGAAAAAAGAACAAAAATCAGAGTAAAAATAAGTGAAGTAGAGACTAAAAAACATTAGAGTAGGTAAAGAAAACTTAAAGCTCGTTGTTCAAAAAGATAAACAAAACTGATAAATCTTTATCTAGATTCATCAATAAAAAAGAGTCAAATAAATAAAATCAGAAATGAAAGAGGAGATATTACAATTGATATCACAGAATACAAAGGATCATAAGATCATGCTATAAATAATTGCTTGCATACAAATTGGATAACTTATAAGTAATGGATAAATTGCTAAACTACATACAATCTTCCAAGACTGAACCAAAAACAAATAGAAAAGTCATTAATAAAGAGATTTAATTATTAATCAAAAACCACCTGGAAAAATAAAAGTTCAGGGCCAGATGACTTCACTAGTGAAGTCAAACATTTAAAAGAATTAATATCAATTTTTCTCAAACTCTTCCAAAATGTTAAAGAGGAAGGAATGCTTCCAAACTCATTTTACAAGACTAGGATTACCTTGATAACAAAACCAGATAAGGACACTACAAAAAATTAAATTATATGCCAATATCCATGATGAACATATATGCAAAATCCTCAACAAAATATGAGCAAATGAAATTCAATAATATATTAAAGAATTATACACCATGATCCAATGGGATTTACTCCAGGGATGCACTGATGGTTCAACATCAACAAATCAATCAATGTGATACAGCACACTAACAAACTGAAGGACAAAAATTATATAATCATCCCACAATAAGTGGACAAAAAAGCATTTGTCAAAACTCAACATCCATTTAAGATAAAAGACTCAACAAAGTGAATGAAACTAGACCATTTCATACACAAAAATTAACTCAAAGTGGATTAAATACCTGAATGTAAGTCCTAAAACCTTAAAAATTCCAGGAGAAAACATAGGTGGTAAGAATCTTACATCAATCTTGGCAATGAATTATTGGATCTGACTCCAAAAATAAGTGAAACAAAAGCAAAAAAAAAAAACAAATGGGGCTAAACCAAACTAAATGCTTCTGCATAGCAAAGGAAACATCAACAAAATGAAAAGACAGGGAGAAATGAATGGGAGAAAATATTTGCAAATCATATATTAAGTTTAATATCCAAAATATATGAAGAACTTATACAACTCAAAAGAAAAAAAATAATAATAACATTTTTGAAAAAACTGCAATTAAAAAATGGGCAGAGGGCCTGAATATACATTTTTCCAAAGAAGACATACAGATGGCTAAGAGGCACATGAAAAGATGCTCAACATCACTAACCATTAAGGTGATGCAAAACCACAGTGAGATATTATCTTATACTGGTTACAATGGCTATTAACAAAAAACTAGAAATAACAAATGTTGGTGAGGATATGGAGAAAAGGGAACCCTTGTGCCCTGTTTGTTGGTGGGAATGTAAATTGGTACAGTCACTATGGAAAAACAGTAAGTATGTCCCTCAAAAAATTATAAATAGAACCACCGTATAATTCAGTAATTTTACTTCTGGATATTTATCTGAAAAAAAAAGAAAACACTAATTTGAAAAGATATACACACCCCCATTTTTATTGTAGTACTATTAACAGTAGCCAAGATATGGAAACAATGTAAGTGCCCATTGATGGATGGATGGATAAAGAAGATACACACACACACACACACACACACACACACACACACACAATGGAATAGTAATCAGCCATAAAACTAATGGAATCTTGCCATTTGCAACAACATGGATGAACTTTGAAAACGTTATGCCAAGTAGAATATGTTAGACAAAGAAGGACAAACATTTTGTATAGTTTCACTTATATGTGGAATCTTTCAGACTTAGAGCAAAACAAATAAAAACAAAAACCAAGTCCATGGATATAAGAACAAATTGGTAGTTCTTAGGAGGTTGGGGATGAGCAAAATGGGTGAAGGAGGTCAAAAGGTACACATTTCCAGTTATAATATAAATAAGCAATAGGGATGTAATGGACAGTATGCTGACCATAATTTATAATACTGTACTGCATATTTGAAAGTTGCTAAGAGATTAGATCATAACAGTTCTCCTCAAAATATTAAAATTAAAAAATAAAAATATTATTCTGAGAAGAGACCCTCTGGCTATACTAGATTTCACTAAAGGGTCCATGGTGGAAAATATGAGCTGTCCTGGCACAGAGGGAGACAATATATAGACTCTGCTAAAAACTCTGTGGTGGTAGAGACCAAAACAAAGAAGCCACAAATAAGTAACTGAGAAACAACCCCTTAAGATAGGAACAGATATATCGAGTGATTGTAAAATCTCCAGACAGATCTGAAAGACAAGACCAGGAGGACAGAGCCTAAAACACTGTTACCATTCTTAGGTGGGTTTTAGGTGATGCCCCTTGTCAGCAACAACTCCATTCTTTCAGGGATGAAGCCAAAAAATTAGAATCTTTGTGATTGTCCCCTTTCTCTCCACACCCCACTGGCAATCAATTATCAAATCCCAGGTTTCCTACCTTCAAAATATATCTAGATTCTGCTCATCTCACCAAATTCCATGGATCCATGCCACCATCATCTCTCACTCAGATAATTAAATAGATTCTTAACAGCTCTTGCTATTTCAGGCAAAGACTGAAACATTCATTAAGTTTTAGAAGCACATGGCCCAGGCACAGGACTAAGAATACCTCTTGCAAAGGTCTGGAGACGTCCTCCTATAATCTATCCCTTAGGTTCAGAGGAGAAATGGAAAGTAAAGGGTTCTAAACATGATGCATTAAAAAAAAAAAAAAAAATACACCTGAAAATAACCTTCTGCTTGGGGCTGCCAGTATTGCAAATTTTTAAAACTGCAATAAATCACCACATCACAAATGCTACTCGGGATGCGAGAGGACAACACGCACAGGTCAATTTTCATCGCCCAGATATGATGAGTCTCTCATGCAGGGAGAGGTCTCCCAGGTGCGGGTTGGCCAGACACCATCTCCAGACATCTGCCCAAGACTGGCTGGGATCCTGGAGAAGAAAGAAATCAAGTTCCCCCGTCTTCTCTTCTTCCCTCAGATTCCGTTGTTATCTCTGCTTTGCCAATATTAAGTGAAGGGTTCTGGCAATACAGATTTGCCTGGGACTTCTCCATTAGGCATTGGCAATGTGTGTTTCCTTTTTAAACATCCTAAGTGAGAGTCAGTGGTGTGGGCCTGGGAAGTCTTTAACAACAAAGCACTTCAGAGTCCAGAAGAAGCTGTACCCATTTCAGGGAACTTCCGCCCAAGGGGCAGTAGCTTAACAGTTCTGGATATAATTTGGGATGGGAATAGAGGAGGGAGTGAGGTTTCAGTCTTGAATACAGAGTGGACCTGGAACCTTTTAAAACAGCACACTCAAGGCATATTTCTGAATCTTCTGATACAAAATATTCACCCAACAGCCTTCCTGGAGAACTCCAAAAAAGATGTGATGTTCCAGATGTAGCCTCAGGAGGGGGCTTTGTTGGTGGTCTGTTGGTTAAGAATCTGTCTTATAATGCAGGGGACATGGGTTTGATCCCTGGTTGGGGAACTAAGACCCCACATACTTTGAGGCAACTACTGAGCCCAAGTGCCACAACTAGAGAGAAGCCTGCTCTGCAGCAGAGAGCCCTCTCACTGCAACTAAGCCCTGATGCAGCCAAATAAAAATTTAAAAAACTAAATATTAAAAAAGAAGAAGGAGCCTCAGGAAGGTGGGAGTTAGACTTTCCAAAGGGATACTGATCAGCTTTTCAAGGGAGAACAGATACACCTCTGGGCAACCAGGGGCTTAATGATTAAGTCCAATGGGTTAAGAAACCGAAAAGCTAAGTGATGTTAGTGGGAAATACTCTGGTTTTGTAAGGAAAGATTAGTTCCCAGGTGGCTCAGTGGTAAAGAGTCTGTCCACAATGCAGAAGGCACCGGTTCAATCCCTAGGTCGTGAAGATCCCCTAGAAAAGAAATGACAACCCACTCCAGTATTCTTGCCTGGGAAATTCCATGGGTAGAGGAGTATAGTGGGCTACAGTCCCTGGGGTCACAAAGAGTCGGACGTGACTTAGTGACTAAATAGCAACAAGGAAGAATTATTGCTAAATTCTGCTCATTTCTTGCCTCATTCCCTAGCCTTTCCCACAAAATTGAAATAAATTACCTGACAGTGAAAGTGAGAGAGAACTGGATATTCAACCCCGTTTCCTTTCTTTCCTTCCACTTGGAAGCACAGAATAGACTCTTCCCATACACCATAAATTTTACCAGAGCAGTACTGTCAGTGACAAGGTGTATAAGAAAGGCTAGAAGGCATGCTTTTGCTTAATCAGTAATTATAGGGCTATTTGATTGTCGCCTGCTAGACTCATTTTTTTTTTTTTTGGTTCAAAACCTGGTTAGAAAAAGATAGCTGCTATAAACTGGACCTCCTCAAACCCTATGCATTAGCTGTTTGATAAATACTCTCCTTAAACAAGCCAAGAAAGAAATGAGTGTCCTAAGGAAAGTTGGTCTAGGTAAAGAGCTAGAGAGAGAGAGAAATAGAAGCTCTTGGTTGCTTGATGGTCAGATATTTTATTAAGGGAGTAAAACACGAGGTGGTCATTAAAGACAGGAAGAATCTACACATGAGAAATTGGGAAAAAAAACAAAAGCTCATAAGCAATAAAAATGGAGAGAAAACAGTTAAGTTTGACTAACACACAGCAGTGTCTTGAAAACCAGCTCAACCTACGGACATCAAATTTTGCTCAGTGAAAAATAAGCAACCACTAAGGACACATCAACGGTCCCAAATGCAGTCACAATTTATCTTTGGGTATCTGTGAAATGTCAAAGGAAATCCTTATAAGAGTGTATTTATTGGGCATACTTAGAAAGTTGGAATAATGAAAATAAAAATAACATGGATCCTATTTAAATACATTGAAATAAATAAAACTCCCTGTTGTTTTAACATGAAAGTGTGTTAGTTGCTCAGTCGTGTCCAACTCTACAAACCCACCAGGCTCCTCTGTCCATGGAATTCTCCAGTATTCTCAAGAATACTAGAGTGGGTTGCCAGCCCCTCCTCCTTGGGCTCTTCCTGACCCAGGAACCAAACCTGCCTGCACTGCAGGCAGATTCTTTACCGTCTGAGCCAAATAGTATGATCAATTTACATACAATCAAATAGTAAGCAGGCATTAAAATGATGCTCTGAAAGTAGTAAAGATGTATTAAATATTAAAAGGAGGATTCAAAATGTTAATTAGAGTAGAATCTCAATTTTTGAAAGGAAAAGAGAAAAAGAAAACAAAATACATGTGTATGTGTATATAATTGTGAAAAATGAATATGACAAAATATAAAATGAATTATTTCTGTGGTTAAAATTATGATATATTTATATTATTGTGCTCAAATTCCCCATAAATTTGTAACACTGCAACAGTCTTTGTACACAGCACAGAGTAACTAGATTAAGAACCATTTATAAATCTGATTTTTGACACTAAATTGATTTCATTCTTACTACTGTATACTTCTAGCAATTCCTGTAGAAATATACTGGTGATGGTAGTAGAAAAATAATGGCTTACATGTATTTATATAGTGTTTTATAATTTACATACATTTTCAGATAGCATACAGTAGGTTCTGGGCCACTGTGTATATCTGGTTCCATGTTAAGAACACTACATGCTTGAAGAAATTTTATTCCAGAGAAAAGTTCCTCTTTCCTATAAAGACCTCCTCTTACAAAACTGAAACCTGGACTTTCTTGGATACAATGGTCCATTCTTTAATGGGGTATATCAGTGGTTAGTTAAGAATCTTGTTAAAATCAAATTGTCTCTACATCCTAGAATGTCACTTTGAGAAATATAGAGGGAAGAGCAAAGCTTTGGAGATAGAGACATGGAGATTAAAAATGAATCTAGGGGGCTTCTCTGGTGGCTCAGTAGTAAAGAATCCACCTGCCAATGCAGGAGACACAGGTTCAACCCCTAATCTTGGAGGACCCCTCATGCTGTGGAACACTAAGGCCTTGTGCCACAACTATTGAGCCTGTGAACTTATGTGCCACAATATAGAGTTGTTGAACTTATGAGAGTTTCCTTGTATATGAAGAGTAGTTTTTCTCTTACTACTTTGAAGATTTTCTGTGTATCTTTGACCTTTAATACTTTGACTTCACTATGATAATGTCCAAGCCAAATGATCAGTTTCTGTAATACTTGTTCAAGATGCAGGGTATGCACCATTCTACCATGCTTGAAATCCTGCCTTCCATAATATGGCCTGTCACAGTGAAGAAAAAACAAACCACAAGCTGTAGCATGACATGAATAACATCAAGTCGTTGATGTTACACTGAGTTCTTTTCATGTTGTGAGGTGTGATCTCATTAGGTCTTGCTTTACTTCAGTTAATGTTAATAGCTCTCATTCTTGAATTTTTTTTTTCTATAAGGTCAGACTCTACTATTGAAATAACTTCTCTTTTTTTTAATTTATTTTTTATTGAGGGATAATTGCTTTACAGAATGTTGTTTTCTGTCAAACCTCAACATCAATCAGCCATAGGTATACGTAGATCCCTTCCCCTTTGAACCTCTCTCCCATCTCGCAACCCACCCCACCCCTCTAGGGTGATACAGAGCCCCTGTTTGAGTTTCATGAGCCACACAGCAAATTCCCGTTGGCTATCTATTTTACATATGGTGATGTAATTTTCTATGTTACTCTTTCCATACATCTCACCCTCTCTTTCCCTCTCCCCATGTCCATAAGCCTATTCTCTATGTTTGTTTCCCCTTTGCTGCCCTGTAAATAAATTCTTCAGTATCATTTTTCTAGATTCTACATATATGCCTTAGAATACGATATTTATCTTTCTCTTTCTGACTCACTTCACTCTGTACAATAGGTTCTAGGTTCATCTACCTCAGCAGAACTGACTCAAATACGTTTCTTTTTATGGCTGATTAATATTCCATTGTGTATGTACCACAACTTATTTATCCATTCATCTATCAATGGACATCTAGGTTGCTTCCATGTTCTAACTATTGTAAATAGTGCTGCAATGAACAATGGGATACATGTGTCTTTTTCGATATTGGTTTCCTCAAGGTATATGCCTAAGAGTAGGGTTGCTGGGTCATATGGTGGTTTTATTCCTAGTTTTTTTAGGAATCTCCATACTGTCTTTCATAGTGGCTGTATCAATTTACATTCCCACCAACAGTACAAGAGCATTCCCTTTTCTCCACACCCTCTCCAGTATTTATTGTTTGTAGAATTTTTGATGATGGCCATTCTGACCCGTGTGAGGTGATATATCATTGTAGTTTTGATTTGCATTTCTCTAATAATGAGTGATGTTGAGCATCTTTTCATGTGTTTGTAGCTATCTGTATGTCTTCTTTGGAGAAATGTCTGTTTAGGTCTTTTTCCCATTTTTTGATTGGGTCGTTTGTTTTGCTGGCATTGAGTTGTATGAGCTGCTTGCATATGTTGGAAATTAATCCTTTGTCAGTTGTTTCATTTGCATTATTTTCTCCCATTCTGAGGGTTGTCTTTTCACCTTGCTTATAGTTTCCTTTGCTGTGCAAAAATTTTCAAATTTAATCAGGTCCCACTTGTTTACTCTTGTTTTTATTTCTATTACTGTAGGAGGTGAGTCATAGAGGATCTTGCTTTGATTTACATCATCGAGTGTTCTGCCTATGTTTTCCTCCAAGAGTTTTATAGTTTCTGGTCTTACATTTATGTCTTTAATCCATTTTGAGTTTATCTTTGAGTATGGTGTTAGGAAGTGTTCTAATTTCATCCTTTTACATGTAGCTGTTCAGTTTTCTCAGCACCATTTATTGAAGAGCCTGTCTTTGCCCCATTGTGTATTTTTGCCTTCTTTGTCAAAAATAAGGTACCCATAGGTGCATGGGTTTATTTCTTGGCTTTCTATCTTGTTTCATTGGTCTGTATTTCTGTTTTTGTGCCAATACAATACTGTCTTGATGACTGTAGCTTTGTACTATAATCTGAAGTCAGGAAGGTTGATTCCTCTCAGCTCCATTCTTCTTTCTCAAGACTGCTTTGGCTATTTAGGGTCTTTGTGTTTCCATATGAGTTGTGAAATTTTTTGTTCTAGTTCTGTGAAAAATGCCATTGGTAATTTGATAGGGATTGCATTGAATCAGTAGATTGCATTTGATTCCTCCTACCCAGGAACATTGAATATCTCTCCATTTGTTTATGTCATCTTTGATTTCTTCATCAGTGTCATAATTTTCTGTGTACAGTTCTTTTGTCTCCTTAGGTAAGTTTATTCCTAGATATTTAACACTTTGTGTTGCAATGGTGAATGGGATTGATTCCTTAATTTCTCTTTCTGATTTTTCATTGTTGGTATATAGAAATGCAAGTGATTTCTGTGTATTGGTTTTGTATCCTGCAACTTTGCTAAATTCACTGATTTAGCTCTAGTAATCTTCTGATATTATCTTTAGGGTTTTCTATGTAGAGTATCATGTCATCTGCAAACAGTGAGAGCTTTACTTCTTCTTTTCCGATCTGGATTCCTTTTATTTCTTTTTCTTCTCTGATTGCTGTAGCTAGGACTTACAGAATTATGTTGAATAATAATGGTGAAAGTGGACACCCTTGTCTTGTTCCTTAGGGGGAATGCTTTCAGTTCTTCATCATTGAGAATAATGTTTGCTGTAGGATTATCATATATGGCCTTTACTATGTTGAGGTATGTTCCTTCCATGCCCATTTTTTGAAGAGTTTTAATTATAAATGGGTGCTGAATTTTGTCAAAGGCTTTTTCTGCAACTATTGAGATTATCATATAGTTTTTATCTTTCAATTTGTTAATATGGTGTATCACATTGATTGATTTGCAAATATTGAAGAATCCTTGCTTTCCTGGAACAAACCTAACTTGATCATGTTGTATGAGCTTTTGGATGTGTTCCTGAATTCTGTTTGCTAACATTTTGTTTAGGATTTTTGCATCTATGTTCATCAGTGATATTGGCTTGTAGTTTTCTTTTTTTGTGTTGTCTTTGTCTGGTTTTGGTATCAGGGTGATGGTGGTCTCATAAAATGAATTTGGAAGTGTTCCTTACTCTGCAATTTTTTGAAAGAGTTTTAGGAGGGTACACATTAGCTCTTCTCTAAATGTTTGACAGAACTCTCCTGTGAACCCATTTGGTCCTAGGCTTTTCTTCTTTTGGAGATTTTTGATCACAGCTTCAATTTCAGTGCTTGTAACTGGGTTGTTCATAATTTGTATTTCTTTCTGGTTCAGTCTTAGAAGATTGAACTTTTCTAAGAATCTGTCTATTTCTTCCAGGTTATCCATTTTATTGCCCTAGAGTTGTTCATAATGGTTTCATAATCCTTAGTATTTCTGCATTGTCTGTTGTAACCTCTCCTTTTCCATTTCTAATTTTGTTGATTTGATTCTCTCTCTTTTTATCTTAATGAGTCTGGCTAAAGGTTTGTCAATTGTTTATCTTCTCAAAGAATCAGATTTTAGGTTTATTAATCTTTGCTATTGTTTCTTTCATTTCTTTTTCATTTATTTCTGCTCAGGCCTTTATGATTTCTTTCCTTCTACTAATTTTGAGCTGTTTTTGTTCTTTTTCCAATTGTTTCTGGTGTAAATTTAGGTTGTCTATTCGATGTTCTTGTTTCTTGAGGTAGGATTATATTGCTATAAACATCCACCTTAGAACTGCTTTTGCTGCATCCCATAGGTTTTGAGTTGTCATGTTTTCATTATCATTTGTTTCTAGAAATTTTTGATTTCCTTTTTGATTTCTTCAGTAACTTGTTGGTTATTTAGAAAAGTGTTGTTTAATCTCCACGTGTTTGTGTTTCTTACAGTTTTTTTCTTGTAATTGATATCTAGTCTCATAGCATTGTGGTCAAGGAGATGCTTGATACGATTTCAATTTTCTTAAATTTACTAAGGTTTGATTTGAGACCCAAGATGTGGTCTATCCTGGAGAATGTTCCATGTGCACTTGAGAAGATGTATTCTTCTGCATCTGAATGAAATGTTCTGAAGATATCAATGTGATCCATCTCATCTAATGTATCATTTAAGACTTGTGTTTTCTTATTAATTTTCTGTTTTGATGATCTGTCCATTGGTGTACATGGGGTGTTAAAATCTCCTAGTATTATTGTGTTACTGTCAATTTCTCCTTTTATGTCTGTTAGTGTTTGTCTTATGTATTGAGGTGCTCCTATGTTGGGTGCATAGATATTTACAATTGTTACGTCTTCCTCCTGGATCGATCCCTTGATCATTATGTAGTGTCTCTCCTTAACTTTTATAATATTCTTTATTTTAAGGTCTATTTTGTCTGATATGAAGAATGCTACTCCAGGTTTCTTTTGCTTCCCATATGCATGGAATATATTTTTCCATCTTCTCGCTTTCAGTCTATATGTGTCTTTAGGTCTGAAGTGGGTTTCTTGTAGACAGCATATATATGGGTCTTATTTTTATATCCATTCAGCCAGTCTGTATCTTTTGGTTGAAGCATTTAATCTGTTTAGATTTAAAGCAATTATGATATGCATGTTCCTATTGCCAATTTCTTAGTTGTTTGGAGTTGATTTCTTCTCTTGCATTTCTTGACTATATAAGTCTGTTTAACGTTTGTTGTAAAGCTGGTTTGGTGGTACTGAATTCTCTTATCTTTTGCTTGTCTGAAAAGCTTTTTATTTCTCCATCAATTTTGAATGAGATCCTTGCAGGGTACAGTAATCTTGGTTGTAGATTTTTCCCTTTAAGTACTTTAAATATATCCTGCCATTCCCTTCTGGCCTGCAGAGTTTCTGCTGAAAGATCAACTCTTAAGTGTATGGGGTTTCCCTTGTATGTTACTTGTTACTTTTCCCTTGCTGCTTTTAATATTCTTTCTTTGTGTTCTGTCTTTTTTAGTTTGATTAGTATGTGTCTTGGTGTATTTCCTCCTTGGGTTTATGTTGTATGGGACTCTCCGCACCTCTTGAACTTGATTGACTATTTCCTTTTCCATGTTGGGGAAATTTTCAACTATAATCTTTTCAAAAATGTTCTCATCCCCTTTCTTTTTGTCTTCTTCTTCTGGGACCCATATAATTCAAATATTGGCATGTTTGATATTGTTCCAGAGATCGCTGAGTCTATCCTCAGTTCTTTTCATTGTTTTTACTTTATTCTGCTCTTCAGAAGTTATTTCCACCATATAATCTTCCAGATCACTGTTTCATTCTTCTGCTTCAGATATTCTGCTGTTGATTCCTCCTAAAGTATTTTTACTTTCAGTAATTGTGTTGTCTCCGTATGTTTATTCTTTAATTCCTCTAGCTCTTTGTTTATTGATTCTTGCATTTCCCCCATTTTGTTTTCAAGATTTTTGATCATCTTTACCATCATTATTCTGAATTCTTTTTTCAAGTAGTTTGCCTACTTCCTCTTCATTTATTTGGACTTCTGTGTTTCTAGTTTGTTGCTTCATTTGTGTAATATTTCTCTGCCTTTTCATTTTTTTTTTTTAAACTTATTCTGTTTGAGATCTCCTTTTCCCAGGCTTCAATGTTGAATTCTTTCTTCCTTTTGGTTTCTGCGCTCCTAAAGTTGGTCCAGTAGTTTGTGTAAGCTTCTTACAGGGGGAGATTTGTGCTGAGTTTTTTTTTTTTTTTCCCCTCTGATGGGCAAGGCTGAGTGACATGGTAATCCTTTCTGCTGATGATTGGGTTTCTATTTTTCTTTGGTTTGTTGTTTAGATGAGACATCCTGTACAGGGTGCTACTGGAGGTTGGGTCATGCTGGGTCTTGTATTCAAGTGGTTTCCTTTGTGCGAGTTTTCACTATTTGATACCCCCTAGGGTTAGTTCTCTGGTAGTCTAGGGTCTTGGAGTCAGTGTTCCAACTCCAAAGGCTCAGGGCTTGATCTCTGGTAAGGAACAAAGATTCCACAAGTGGTTTGTTATGGCAATAAGTGAGATTAAAACAAATATCCAATAACAAGAAACAAAAGATGAACCCCAGACAAATGGCAGTTACAAAATCAGGCTAATAATAATTAAAGTAATGAAATATATACATATACATATACACCCATGGACAAAGTTAAAACAGTCCAACAAATATAAAGTACAGTAGATTGACCCAGCAAACAAAGGGAAAAATTATATTTACCAGTTAAGAATGAAACTAACTAAAGCATAAACTGGAAAACAAAACTAAAGCAAGGTGCCAATTGGGGAGTAGCAATGAAGACAAAACTAAGAAATGTGTTGAGAGGAAATAAAAGAAAGAAAAGAAAGTATAGATATGCAAAGTCAGATAGAGGTAGATAAAGAAGATTTTTATACATTAAAGATTCACTGCAAGGGGAAAAGAAAAGTAGAGAAAGCAAACAAAGGAATAAATGTAGAGGAAATAATAATAGGTCAAAAAATTAAAAATTAAAATTAGAGAAAAAAATGGTAAATGCCACAAAACTGCAAAAGCCCAATGTAGAGGCAGAGATTTATAACAACAGTAAAAAAAAAAAAAAATGTGACTGATAAAAAAGAAAACCTCCAAAGCTTAATTAGATTTCATGAAAAGGCAAAAAGATAGGACACTGATAGATGAACTCTCCAGGTCGGTAGGTGCCTAATATGCTACTGGAGATCAGTAGAGAAATAACTCCAAAAAGAATGAAGAGACAGAGCCAAAACAAAAACAACATCCAGTTATGGATGTGACTGGTGACGGAAACAAGGTCCAATGCTGTAAAGAGCAATATTGCATAGGAACCTGGAATGTTAAGTCCATGAATCAAGGCAAATTGGAAGTGGTCAAACAGGAGATACTAGGAATGAACATAAACATTTTAGGAATCAGAGAACTAAAATGGACTAGAATGGGTGAATTTAACTCAGATGACCATTATATCTACTACTCTGGGTAACAATCCCTTAGAAAGAATGGATTAGCCATCACAGTCAACAAAAGAGCCTGAAATGCAGTACCTGGATACAATCTCAAAAACGACAGAATGACCTCTGTTCATTTCCAAGGGAAACCATTCAATATCACAGTAATCCAAGTCTATGCCCCGACCAGTAATTATGAAGAAGCTGAAGTTGAAAGGTTCTATGAAGACTTACAAGACCTTCTAGAACTAACACCCAAAAAAAGATGTCCTGTTCATTACAGGGGACTTGAATGCAAAAGAAGGAAGTCAAGAAAAACCTGGAGTAAGAGGCAAATTTGGCCTTGGAGTATGGAATGAAGCTGGGCAAAGGCTAATAGATTTTTGACAAGAGAACACAACACACTGGTGATAGCAAACACCCTCTTCCAACAAAACAAGAGAAGACTCTATGCATGGACATCATCAGATGGTCAATACAGAAATCAGATTAATTTTATTCTTTGCAGCCAAAGATGGAGAAGCTCTATATAGACAGCAAAAACAAGACAGGGAGCTGACTGGCTCAGATCATGAACTCCTTATTGCCAAATTCAGACTTAAATTGAAGAAAGTAGGGAAAACCACTAGACCATTCAGTTCAGTTCAGTTCAGTTCAGTCACTCAGTCGTGTCCGACTATTTGCAACCCCATGAATTGCAGCATGCCAGGCCTCTCTGTCCATCACCAACTCCCGGAGTCTACCCAAACCCATGTCCATCGAGCTGGTGATGCCATCCAACCATCTCATCCTCCGTCGTCCCCTTCTCCTCCTGCCCCCAATCCTACCCAGCATTAGGGTCTTTTCCAATGAGTCAACTCTTCACATGAGGTGGCCAAAGTATTGGAGTTTCAGCTTCAACATCAGTCCTCCCAATGAACACCCAGGATTGATCTCCTTTAGGATGGATTGACTGGATCTCCTTGCAGTCGAAGGGACTCTCAAGAGTCTTCTCCAACACCACAGTTCAAAAGCATCAATTCTGCGGCGCTCAGCTTTCTTCACCATCCAACTCTCACATCCATACATGACCACTGGAAAAACCATAGCCTTGACTAGACGGACTTTTGTTGGCAAAGTAATGTCTCTGCTTTTAAATATGCTATCTAGTTTGGCCATAACCTTCCTTCCAAGGAGTAAGCGTCTTTTAATTTCATGGCTGCAATCACCATCAGCAGTGATTTTGGAGCCCAAAAAAATAACGTCTGACACTGTTTCCACTGTTTCCCCATCTATTTCCCATGAAGTGATGGGATCAGATGCCATGATCTTAGTTTTCTGAACGTTGAGCTTTAAGATCATTAAGGTATGACCTAAATCAAATCCCTTACGATTATACAGTGGAAGTAACAAATAAATTTAAGGGACTAGATCTGATAGACAGAGTGCTTGATGAACTATGGATCAAGGTTCATGACATTGTACAGGAGACAGGGATCAAGACCATCCCCAAGAAAACGAAATGCAAAAAAGCAAAATGGCTGTCTCAGGAGGCCTTACAGAAAGCTGGGAAAGGAAGAGAAATGAAAAGCAAAGGAGGAAAGGAAACATATACCCATCTGAACTCAGAGAATCCAAAGAACAGCAGGAGAGATAAGAGAGCCTTCCTCAGTGATCAGTGCAAACAAATAGAGGAAAACAACAGAATGGGAAAGACTAGAGATCTCTTCAAGAAAATTAGAGATACCAAGGGAAGATTTCATGCAAAGACGGGCACAATAATGGACAGAAATGGTATGGACCTAACAGAAGCAGAAGATATTAAGAAGAGATGACAAAAATACACATAAAAACTGTACAAAAAAGATCTTCACAACCTAGATAATCACGATGGTGTGATCACTCACCTAGAGCCAGACATCCTGGAAGGCAAAATCAAGTGGGCCTTAGGAAGCATCACTACAAACAAAGCTAGTGTAGGTGATGGAATTCCAGTTGAGCTATTACAAATCCTAAAAGATGATGCTGTTAAAGTGCTGCACTCGATATGCTAGCAAATTTGAAAAATTCAGCAGTGGCCACAGGACTAGAAAAGGTCAGTTTTCATTCAAATCCCAAAGAAAGACAATGCCAAAGAATGCTCAAACCATTACACAATTGCACTCATCTCACATGCTAGTAAGGTAATGCTCAAAATTCTCCAAGCCAGGCTTCAACAATACATGAACCGTAAACTTCCAGATGTTCAAGCTGGCTTTAGAAAAGGCAGAGGCACCAAAGATCAAACTGGCAACATCCGATGGATCATCGAAAAAGCAAGAGAGTTCCAGAAAAACATCTATTTCTGCTTTATTGACTATGCCAAAGCCTTTGACTGTGTGGATCATAATAAACTATGGAAAATTCTGAAGGAGATGGGAATACCAGACCACCTGACTTGCCTCTTGAGAAATCTATATGCTGGTCAGGAAGCAACAATTAGAACTGGACATGGAACGACAGACTGGTTCCAAATAGGAAAAGGAGTATGTCAACGCTGTATATTGTCACCCTGTTTATTTAACTTATATGCAGAGTACATCATGAGAAACGCTGGGGTGGATGAAGCACAAGCTGGAATCAAGATTGCTGGGAGAAATACCAATAACCTCAGATATGCAGATGACACCACCCTTATGGCAGAAAGTGAGGAAGAACTAAAGAGCCTCTTGTTGAAAGTCAAAGAGAGTGAAAAACTTGGCTTAAAGCTCAACATTGAGAAAACTAAAATCATGGCATCTGGTCCCATCATTTCATAGCAAATAGATAGGGAAACAGTGGCAGATTTATTTTGGGGGGGTCTCCATAATCACTGCAGATGGTGATTGCAGCCACGAAATTAAAAGACGCTTACTCCTTGGCAGGAAAGTTATGAGCAGCCTAGACAGCATATTAAAAAGCAGAGACATTACTTTGCCAACAAAGGCCGGTCTAGTCAAAGCTATGGTTTTTCCAGTAGTCATGTGTGGATGTGAAAGTTGGACTATAAAGAAGGCTGAGCCCCGAAGAATAGATGCTTTTGAACTGTGGTGTTGGAGAAGACTTTTGAGAGTCCCTTGGACTGCAAGGAGATCCAACCAGTCCATCCTAAAGGAGATCAGTCCTGAGTGTTCATTTGAAGGACTGATGTTGAAGCTGAAACTCCAGTACTTTGGCCACCTGAGGCAAAGAGCTGACTCATTTGAAAAGACCCTGATGCTGGGAAAGACTGAAGGCAGGAGAAGAAGGGGACAACAGAGGATGAGATGGTTGGATGGCATTACCAACTTAATGGGCATGAATTTGAGTAAACTCTGGGAGTTGGTGATGGACAGGGAGGCCTGGCGTGCTGCAGTCCATGGGGTCTCAAAGGGCTGCACATGACTGAGTGACTGAACTGAACTGAATGCCAATAAAATCGACAACTACAACAGAGGGGGAATAAAAGGAAAAGAAAAAAGAAAAAAAATCCAAAAGAATCTACAGAAGAAGTTAAAACATAAGAATAATAAATGTTTCTCTTGAGTCACTGCTGTCAGTGCCCTTTCCCTCACTGGGAGTCACAGTCCACCTCACCTCCCCACCATGCCCTCCAACACGGTGCTAATCTCTGGATCTTCTGTGGGGGCAGCTCAGATTTTAATCTGGCCCTCCTCCTGTGTTTTCTTGCCTCCAATGTCCACCGCTATCAGAACTAGTGCATTTTCTTTTGTGACTTTGCCCCTGTGAGGGCCAGGTGTGGAGGTGGTGCAGCTGCTTGGGTCACAGGGGTTCTGGCAGCACCAGGTACTCAGGGGAGTTGGCAGCTAGGGCAGCAGGAAATACAGTGCTCTAGAAGGGTATGGCATCCAGTACGGGTCAATACGCTCTAGTATTCTTGCCTGGAGAACCCTCCTCCCCGACAGAGAAGCCTGGCAGGCCACAGTGTACAGGGTTGCAAAAAATCGGACATTATCAAAATGACCCTGCATGCATAGACGCAAGACTTTTTTTTGCCTGTGGCAGCTCTGTCCCTTGAGAGTTGAGTGTGAAGGTTGCACAGCTGCTTGGCTTGTGGGGACCCTCGCCGCGCCAAGTGTGCAGGGACATGGACTGCCTCCACTGCAGGAATTATGGCCCCATCAGAGTCTTTTTTCAAGCCTCTTGTAGCTGGCAATCAGAAGTCCTCTTTGGCCAGTCTTTCTCCGTAGCTCCGCCCATTCAGGCCCTTAGAGGGCTCCCTGCCTGGGGTCCTTCTGTGTTGTTTGGCGCATAAGGCACATAGAGGGGCCCCCTGGCTGAGGTCCTATCCTGTAAATCGGCACATCAGTCACTTAAAGGAGCACCTTGGGTGGGTCCTGCTCTGTAGTTCAGTGCCTCAGGTGTTTGATGGGCCAGCCTCGCTATTGTTCAGCTGCCCATGCTGGTGTGTGAGGAGAGGCTATGGTGATGGCTCCACCCCCTCCGAGTGACTCAGCAGTATCGCCTTGCTTCCATGGCTGCCTGGCTTTCCACTACAGGCATTTCGCACCACATTCTCCTCCTTCACATCCCCCTCTATCCGTCTCTCCGCAGTCAACTGTAGCCCTCGCTCTGGGATTGCTTCACAATCCCTAAACTCCAGCTCCCAGCTGCTGCACCTTAAGGGGACCTGTGTCCCTGTCCGGGGTATGTATGGCTGCAGCAAGGACTGTCTGATTCTCATTCCATTTAGAGAATGGAATGAGAGATCAGCTGTTTCACTCTCAGCCTTCAGTGTTTCTCCTCTGACTCAGACAATTGCCCGGATGTGGGGATAAGACCCCTGCTTCACTTCCCCCACCCACCAAGGGCAGGTCCAGGCCTACTAACACTCCTGTATTTCCCCCTAGTTCCTTCATCCTACCAAGTTTTGACTGGTTCTATATATCCTTCTCCTCTGGTCAGATACTCCTGTCCGCTCTCAGCTGGCATTCTGCATGCACTTCTGTGTCTGAAGGTGTATACATGATGTATCCGTGGAGAGAGATGTACTCCATGTCCACCTACTCCTCCGCCATCTTGTTCCACTTCTCTTTTTCTTTTATCAAGACTAATCTCTATGCCTCCCTCGGTGACGTCTGCCTACCTCAGAGGGATTAGAGTCATTCCCAATCACACTTCTGGTCTTCAAAACTCAGCTTCCCTGTATAAAAGCAGTGTGGCCTTTGCAAGTCTCTTAGCCTCTCTAAAGATACATTTATTCATCTGCAAAGTGGGATTATATTGGTAACTACAAGGATTATTGTGAGGATTAAATGAGGTAGTGTTTAGACCAATATCTTGCACATATAAGTATCAGTGAGTGTAAACCCTTAGCAGATCAGGCTTGGATACTGAGATGAACAAGAACATGATACATCATTCATATGGGGAGACTTATTTTCCATGAAAATAAATGATTTAATCACAAAAGCACACATGCTTAAAACATACCAATTTCTACACACAATTATATATGATGAGAAAAAAGTAAAACTAAAAATCAATGACCTTGATGCTGGGAAAGATAGAAAGCAGGAAGAGAAGGGGAAGACAAAGGATGAGATGGGTGGATGGCATCACTGACTCAATGGACATGAGTTTGAGCAAGCTCCATGAGATGGTGAAGGACAGGGAAGACTGGCATGCTGCAGTCCATGGGGTCACAAAGAGTCAGACACGGCTGAGCTATTGAACAACAACAATCAACGACTCAAATAGTCATGAAGGTAGACTGAGTTGGTTTTAGACATATTACATAAAATATTGCTGTTTTTTCACCAATACAGTAGACTAATGCATATAGATGGAATTTGAAAGATGGTAACGATAACCCTATATGCGAGACAGAATAAGAGACACAGATGCATAGAACAGTCTTACGGACTCTGAGGGAGAAGGTGAGGGTGGGACGTTCTGGGAGAATAGCATTGAAACATGTATATTATCATATGTGAAACAGAACACCATTCCATGTTCGATGCATGAGACAAATGCTCAGGGCTGGGGCAATGGGATGACCCAGAGGGATGGGATGGGGAGGGAGGTGGGACGGGGGTCCAGGAAGGGAACACATGTAAACCCATGGCTGATTCATGTCAATGTATGGCAAAAACCACTACAATATTGTAAAGTAATTAGCCCCCAACTAAAATAAATAAATTTCTTAAAAAAAAAAAATGTTGCTGTTTTTTAATCTTCTTTCACCTTTAAATATCTCACTTTTATATACAAGTCTGTCCTCCATCTGTTACCAGTCTATTCTCAACTGGTGTTAATTAAACAATCTTATCTGTTCTCAGCATATATCAGAAGAAGAAATTCTGACCTCTTCAAGAAAAGTTTTATCTAGCCTTCACAGGTCTGAACCCTACCATGGCCTCGTCATTGCCAGCTTCCTGGTGTAATGATACAATTTATTTGTTTGATCAGCTGGGCACATGAATCACTCATTCGTGTGCCTAAGAAATGTACTTACATGATCTGGGTGATCACTTCAAATAAATGTTTGGTTCGTACTTCTCTTCATACACTTGAAGTTCTAACTCTTATTAATACAATATAAGCAACAGCATACATCTCTCCTGACTGGGAACCCATTACGACTCATAAAGATTGACTTTGTTCATTATTCTTAAGTATACTAAAATTTTATTGCCTCTCTCTAGCAATAAAAGGAAAACATACAAAGTTTTCAAATTTCTTGAAAAAAAATTCTCTGTCTAGAAATTATGCTCTCCTTGTTTGTTGAAGCTGTTACGAAAGAACAGTGAAGAATATGACTGAGGGTCTAAGAAGTCTCAATAAATTTAATCCTTTAACTTTCCTTCCAAATTCTGAACCAATGATGTAAGAAGAAATATGGAAAGGCAGGTGGGAAAATAAAAGTGTTTCTTTCAGTTTTGATAGAACTGATACAGAGAATGTGATTAATGTCTGTGGACAAGACAGATAGAAGACCAATCTGAGAGGACTTACCTAGTGGTTCAATGATTAAGAATCCACCTTACAATGCAGGTTCGATCCCTGGTAGCGGAAGTAAGATCCCACATGTCTTGGAGCAACTAAGCCCATGCCACAACTATTGAGCCCACGAGTCACAGAGAAGCTCACACGACACAATGAAGATCCAGCGTGCAGCAACTAAGACCCCACACAAACAAATAAATACATAAAGACCCACTTTAGCCTCCAAATACTAAATCTGAGCATTGGATCAGTTGGTGGCATAACCTTGGAAAATTGAAAGCTTCCTCACAACGTGGGAGAACTCAGCGAGGGGTGGCCCAGAAATAAGGCCGAGCCTAGAAAATGGAATTGAACCCGATTCTCACCTACTTCCTAAAACTAACCCAGATGCCTGCAACTGAGATACCCATGTCCAGATCAGCTGAATTCACCCTGACAATGAACACAGTGACTGATTTCTGACCTAGGCTTCTATGACACAGCCACTGATATTCCTCACAATCAGAGGAATCAGGAGCAAACATTTTTGAAGTGTTTACCATGTGCCAGATGCTTTTCTAGGCATCTTCCATATATTAATACAGTTAACCCACAGGTGAAAAAAAAAACCAAGGCAATAGGTACTAATATTATCCCCATTTATAGATGAGGAAACAGGTACAGAATGGATAAGGACTTGCACTAGATTACACAGCTAGTAAGTACAGGGCTTGGATCAAATCGTAAGATCAGGGTTTAAGTTCTTAATCATCATCCTCGACCACCTCTCCAGAAAGAGACTGATAGACATAGACAGCTAGCTAATAGAAGCTGGATATAAAGATACAAATTTCTTCAGAGCATCAAATCACAGTACATATTTCTTGTCATTTAAATTATTGTAGATAAATTATGGCATTGCTAATAATTCTGAAATAATTTTGTAAAATACATAGATATAGATTATCAAAATAATTGAGAAGGGGTTGCTTACTACTTGATTGTAGTAGGAGTGGATCTTCCCAGGAAAAGGCACTCATATCTTTTTTTTTTTTTTACTTCATTTCCTGATTTAAGAGAGTATTTCTCACTTTCACATTGCATGCTTGTGTGCTCAGTCATGTCTGACTCTTTGCGATCCCATGGACTGTAGCCTGCCAGGCTCCTCTGTCCATGGGATTTCCCAGGCAAGAAAACTGGAGTGGGTTGCCATTTCCTTCCCCAGGGGATCTTCTTGACCCAGGGACTGAACCCACATCTCTAGAGTCTCCTGCATTGGCAGAAAGTTACTTTACCACTAGTGCCACCTAGGAATGTCTTGGTACTTACGTATAAATTTTAATAGCATGGTGAGAGGACAGCTTAACCTTATTTACACAGTACCTATCATTCTTTTTTTTTTTTTCTGTCTAAAATGTTTGATAAAATTCAACAGAAAAATGTGTGTGTGAAGTCAGGAAGAGATTTCTTGATTACTCAGTGTAACAAATGTTAAAAAAAAAAAAATAGGTACATTTTTAGTTGAATCATTTGACTTCATTCTATGACATTTTTATTCCACTCATCAGTAATCTTCAAAAAGTTACACTTACTTTCCCAATTTCCATAGTTTTAAGGAGATTGCTGCTGCTGCTAAGTCGCTTCAGTCGTGTCCAACTCTGTGCAACCCCATAGACGGCAGCCCACCTGGCTCCTCTGTCCCTGGGATTCTCCAAGCAAGAATACAGGAGTGGGTTGCCATTTCCTTCTCCTTAAGGAGATTAGGCTAGTTTATATCTCTTTCTTTCAAATGAATCTTGCAGAATGACATCATAAATGCTTTGAGAAGTTGGTATACTTTTAGGCCATTTATTTAGAAACTAATAATAAACCTAGTTAGATATTTTGAAAGTTACTATAGTTAATTACTCTCACTTGCATCTTAGGAGTTTCTGAATTTCGTGTTATAATAAGAATTGATTAACTTCATTGCCTCATAAAAGCTCCCACAGGCAGTATATGTTCTTTTATAAAAAATAAATACAACACAGAGAACGAATTATTTATCATCTCTCTGTTTAGGAAAATAGGAACATGCAAAGTGTTTTCCCTCTAGTGTAGGAGAATTTTTCACAACAATATCTGTTAATAAGAAGCAGATCATATTTTTAATTAGATCACAGCCATACCCATAGTTCAGGTTTTCCCCACATACTAACAATTCAACTTGTATTTTTCTGGACAAAAGCAGAAATAGTACACTTGTGACTAAATAAAATTAGCCTTGAGAAATGGTTATGTCTTCTCAGTCACTAAATACAGAAGTTAGTACTTACCTATCTGCTTTGGGGTCAAAAAGGAAATAAACCTTCTGGATCCACATGAGCTTCAGATAAATGAAGATGGACACAAGATGGCAAGTTGCTCTGGCCACTTGTAAAAAAGGTGCATCTACCCAAGCTGTAAACATATAGAAATTCATTACTAGATAGCTTGAAAAAGACAAATTACCTGAATTTATGGGAGAGTAATTTCTTTCCTTGAAGTCATGATAATGAATCTCCATTATCCAATATTTTTAGTTTACCCTCAGTCCTCAGAAATTGGAACAATGATTATAGGCTCCAGTGAAAAATAGTTCCCATCTTCTTTCTTTGATTGTCTTACATACTAGGAAATGGGATTCTCTTTGCGTTTACCTTTGCTGACTAAGGGTTTCAGAGATGAATGTGCCACTGTTAAGATTATTTCTAAAAGTTATTCCCTAATCTATTATTATTAAGTTCTGGAGGAAGAAATTAAAAAATATAAGCAATTCTCAACTGAGAAGCATATTTCCCCCAAAACATTGTCCTTTGATTTTGCTTTATTTAAAATCTTAAATGTATTTTCTCATAGAACTAATATTACAAAGTCACCTATGTCCCAATTAAAACCATAAAAGCTTACTCCATCAGGTAGCCAAGTAATAACAATGTAGATTTATAGTATCGACAATATAGGTTAAGTTCATCACTTTGTATTACATTCTATTTTTAACCTATTAGCATAGCTCAGGATTTCTTTGAAAAAAATACTCATATGAAACTCTCACATCTGTAAAAGAGTAGATACATATATAGTATCATTGCTGGCATTGTTTGTAATACACAAAACTTGGAATGTCTATAGATAAGTGAAAGGAACTATATGTATATACATACATAGATATATCTCCATACTAGATATAGGTGAATGAAACTACATATATACATAGTTATAAATTAGAATATTTAGAGAATGAAATACTATACAAACTTTAAAGTAAATGGAATAAATCTATACGTACCAACATCAATAAACCTTAAGAGAAAAAAATGTAGATTGCCTAATAACACATATAAATAATATTAAGTATATAATTTAGATAATGTTTGGAGCCACTTGAAATGGTATATATTGTTGACAAATATGTGTATATGTAGTAAAAGTATAAAAGCACGATGGTAAGAACACACACACCCAGGTGAGAATGGGGTCAACTCTAGAAAAGAGAAGACCATGTTACAAAACTACCTGCAGTATTCTCTCTTTTTAAAATCTCACTCTCTCAGGCAGACCATGAGGTCAAAACTATTTTCCTAATAATTCTAAAATGTTAACCTTTTCATTGTGTCGACATTCGCACAGATGGCACAAAAACACTGATGAGTAAAACTGCTAAAACCTTAGTGTGATTCAAGGCAGTGGCACAAAACTGTACCCCCTGTAATAACAGATCTGCCTGCACAGTGAATGTGTCAAATTCACTCCAAAATGCCATTGAAGAAGAAGACAAAATGAATTTTATTACATCTCAAATCTTGAGTGGATGTACGCTCATATTATGTGTGACAAGATGGGAAGTCCATAGAAAGCACTTCTGCATTCGAGTATGACAGTGTCTTGAGGAAAAGCACTAGTGTGATTATTTGAATTACAAGTTAAACTAGCTGAATTTTTTTATGGGGTACTATATTTAAGAGTTGGACACAACTGAGGCGACGTAGCATGGCATGTTTACTTGTAAAAAGTATTAGCAGATTCAGTACCCTCAGTCAGTTCAGTTGCTCAGTCATGTCTGACTCTTTGTGGCCCCATGGATGGCAGCATGCCAGGCTTCCCTGTCCATCACCAACTCCCGGAGCTTGCTCAAACTCATGTGCATCGAGTCAGTGATGCCATCCAACCATTTCATCCTCTGTCTTCCCCTTTTCTTCCTGCCTTCAATCTTTTCCAGCATCAGGGTCTTTTCCAGTGAGTCAGTTCTTTGCATCAGGCGGCCAAAATATTCAGCTTTAGCATCAGTCCATCCAGTGAATATTCAGAACTGATCTCCTTTAGGATTGACTGGTTGGACCTCCTTGCAGTCCAAGGGACTCTCAAGAGTCTTCTCCAACAGCACAGTTCAAAATCACCAATTCTTTGGTGCTCAGCTTTCCTTATAGTCCAACTCTCACATCCATACATGACTACTGGAAAGACCATAGCTTTGACTAGATGGACCTTAGTTGGCAAAGCAATGTCTCTGCTTTTTAATACGCTGTCTAGGTTGGTCACAGCTTTTCTTCCAAAGAGCGTCTTTTAATTTCATGGCTGCAGTCACCATCTGCAGTGATTTTGGAGCCCCAAAAAGCAAAGTCTCTCACTATTTCCATTGTTTCTCCATCTATTTGCCATAAGTGATGCGACTGGATGCCACGATCTTCTTTTTTTTGAATATTCAGTTTTAAGCCTGCTTTTTCCTCTTTCACTTTCATCAAGAGGCTCTTTAGTTCCTCTTCACTTTCTGCCGTAATCTGTGTATCTGAGGTTATTGATATTTCTCCTGGAAATCTTGATTCCTGCTTGTGCTTCATCCAGCGCAGCTTTACTCATGATGTACTCTCCATATAAATTAAATAAGCAGGGTGACTGTATACAGCCTTGACGTACTCCTTTCCCAATTTGGAACCAGTCTGTTGTTCTGTGTCCAGTTCTAATTGTTGCTTCTTGACCTGAAAGAACTGTTGCTTCTCGGTACACTCAGACTAGAATATTTAGGAGACATTTTTTTAACACAAAGATGAGCCTCTCATTTTCAGAAAAGAAACAGCATATTTGTTACCCATGACAAAATTTTGCTTTCAAGAGGAAATTCAAATTTTGGAAAACATATCTGCCACCATAAGCTTTTCAGTTTCTCAATACTTAAATGTTCTAAGATACATAATGATACAAGTGTGAGTTATAAAATAATACAACAAAATAGGTCAAAACTCCAAAGACCAGTGCATGATGTTACAAAACCTTGCATGGGCAAAACATCCATATGAAGTGTGAAATTAACCAATGGATTTTAACATATGATAAATTAAGGAAACTTCCTTAACATTATAACACAATGCAACTAACTTGTACTACTAATGACCAATTTTTAGTATGATATCAAAGAAGAGTATTATCTGAAAGGCTATTAAAACATAGCTTTCTTTTCCAAACATTTACAATATGCTAAAACCAAAACAGTAGCTAGCAAAAGACTGAATGTACATAGGAGAATCTACCTGCATTCTATTAAGCCAAACTTTAAAGCCATTTGCCAACATGTAAAACAAGGCTGCTCTTCTAATTGTTTCCTTGTTTTCGAAACTACCAAAAAAAGTGTACAGACTATAGATATTAAAAGAATTTTTTAGATAAAAAGAGGGGGGAAAAAAAGAAGAAACTGTCCATGATCCCAGCACCCATGTATAATCACAACTGCTCAATATACCTGATTTCAGACAGGAGGCATAATCTACTCATGTCATTTGTCCATTTTCTTTAGGAAGTTTCTTATCAATGTATATAAATCCTTCCTAAATAGAAGACAGTATCCTCCTTTCTGTCATACTTATCATAAACATTTTCCCTCATATCAGTGTATTTCAAAGCCAATCGCCTTAAAGTACCCAATGACTAACATACATGGTAGCTGAATTTCAGTATTTAACTCTAAAACAATAGTGTGCCACAATTCTGAAGTTTGGAGCAAGGTCAGCTTAAGAATGACATAGTTTCAAGCTATTTTATTTGCATCTAAGCTAATTCAATTTTATCTATATTGCATTATTCCCACTCAGATTCCAGTGTACTTTTCTGACGGGAAGAAAAAGAATGGAGTTAGTAGCCTTGGTGATAATTGAACATAACCTTGACTATTGTCCAAATACATGGTGTCTCCTTGGAAATATCATCTCTCAGGGAGTTTATGGCAGAAATAGAGTTGAGAATTGCTGCTTTAACTAATGTAACTGGCTAGTGGAAGGTCTGCATGATACATGGTGAACCTTTATTACACTTTATGGTTATTAGTTGAATAATCACCTATCTTCTCTGTTGGATTATAAATTCTATGAGAACAGGCTTGACCTGTCTTGCTTATCTTTGTAATTGTTCAATGCATGGATGAATAAATAGTGAGAATAAAACAATCATGTGGTACTTTTCACGATGTGCTGCCTTAATAGTTGAAACAGTAGAAATTGATATTTTTGTTTGCCTATAAGTGACTTTGGTCATGCAACTTTGCCATGACTGTTTGAATGAATCGAATGTTACAGAAACAATCTTCCAAACCCTTGAAAATAATTTTATTGACTTCTTAATTTATTCTATTTGCTTCTTTCCTCCTAATTGGGAATGTACATTGAGTAGAAAATTTTTTAAAAATCTCCTGAGAAAACTTGATCTACATGGTGGATTGCTTTCTACCCTGTAACATAAATAAGTGTTCATTTTGTCAAAAAAAGACCCATTATTAATAAAGATCCTAGTAGATGTGGGATAGTTATACAGCTTCACTTACCTAGCTATTCACCAGGTATTCTGACCACTGTCTGAACTTGTTTTTAACATGTTATCTGCTTCTTTGGTTTTCTTTATAAAATAACAATTGTCTTTTCCCTTCTCTTACCCCCTCTTACATTAATTATCCCAATACATGCAATCAAGGTGGAGGAACAGGATATAAGCCCATCCCTCTCAGATGAGCCACACTGTGGAACGGTCACCATGGTTACCATGATTGGGTCCCCTAAGCTGCACCAGGATTGCAGTTTCATCCATTCTCCCTGAACTGCGAAGTTTTAAATTTGTCTAACTCAGAAGACACTGATTAGAAAACCAGGCTGCCAGTTTATTAATCTGAGTGACAATGCACATCAATATTTTGGGTTATGAACCAGGGTATAGCTTTCCCTATCAACCAAACTTTTAGGAAGTTAATTAGAAAAATATTTTCAGTGAGCATAAAAGAATAGATTATCACAAGGACCTTCTATACAGCACATGGAACTCTGCTCAATGTTATGTGGCAGCCTGGACAGGAGGGGAGTTTAGGGGAGAATGTCCCCTTGCTATCCACCTGAAACTACAACAACGGTTAATCAGCTATACTCCAATACAAAATAAAAAGTTTTGTATGCGTATACATCTTCCATTTCCTTCTTTTTAGTAGACATGAAAAAAGCAACCACATATAATAAAGCATAAATCAGTGCACATTTTTAGTAGATTACAGCATCCTGTGCATAAAGGGCTATCACTGGCATTTAAGCTATGGTTGTTTTTGTATTTGCATTTTGTATATGCGTATAAATAGCTAATAAATGTTGCAATCATTGCAATTTTGTATATCAACACCCATCACAGACCTAAGATAACTGTCTATTATAATCTTGATATAAACCAGAAATTTCCAAGGAAGAGGTCAGGATCAAATAATCTACTTTAATAGGTATTTTTCTTACTAAAGTATCATTATTAACCAATGCATTACCATGTATATTTTGAAAGTGCATACAGTGCTTTACTTCCAAGATTTATCAACACTTTTACATCTTTGTTATGTCCAGTCATGTTTTAAAGTTCAATTTCAGTGATGGAATTATGTTTACAAATCATTTGAACAATGTCTGTTAAATTTTGACACTCAGTTCTATAATGACAACGACTATAATTATTAGCAATTCATTCTCTACTAGGATTGTGATTTTATACTAAGTAGGCTATGAATGAAAGTCCTATTTTGTACTCTTCATATCACAGGTAAAAAATATAATAATAACAAGACAATCTAAATTAATTTAGGAGGCAACATAAAACCAAGTTTAAAACAACTGACTTGATGCTTTTGAACTGTGGGGCTGGAGAAGACTCTTGAGAGTCTCCTGGACTGCAAGGAGATCAAACCAGTCAATCCTAAAGGAAATCAACCCTGAATATTCAGTGGAAGGACTGAAGCTCAAGCTGAAGCTCCAATACTTCCGCCACCTGATTCAAGGAGCCAACTCACTGGAAAAGACCCTGATGCTGGGAAAGATGGAGGACAAGAGGAGAAAGGGGATGACAGAGGATGAGGTGGTTAGATTACATCACTGACTCAGTGGATGTGAGTTTGAACAAACTCCAGGAGATAAAGAAGGACAGGGAAGCCTGGCATGCTGCAGTTCATGGGGTGGCAGAGTCAGATACAACTTAGCTACTGAATAACAAAACACTGACTTAGCATTCATTCATTCAAATACCTTCACTTACTTTAAAGCCAATTCTGATAATCACCTAGTTAAATCTATTACACAGAATTTCTCAGAGTATAGCTGAATATTTCCAATCCTAGGATATTTTATTGCAACCAATGTTAAAACAGTTACAAATAAATTGATTGCCTCCTTGGCAACCATTCCTTCTATTCCCACCAACAGTACTCTGATTTTCCTTGCAGAGTTCACTCCTTCCAAGTCCTTAACCATGTGACTGGGATGGAACTGACCCACTTGCCCATCTTTTGAATTAAGCCCTCTAATTGATTCAACAATGGAAATGTTTCTCATTGTGGATCAATAGGAAAAAAACCAGTTTCATGGCACATGCACAAGCTATGATAATTGATCACAAGCCTTAAATGTGCAAGGCTTGCCTTAGACATTTCATGACCAGAAGGGGAGCCACCATGGAGAGACTAAGGATAAAGCTGATAGGAGTGGAGGCAGAACAGAGAGGCAAAGAGAAGCCAGATCTTGGTGACATTGTTTATGCAGCTGGCTGGATCAGTCATGACCCTGAGCTGGCTGTACTACTGGACTTTGAAGATAAAATGAGTGAATAATTCTTTTGTTAATCTGTTTGTTTTAGCTGTTTGAGTTTTATTTTCTACTACATGTAACTAAAACATTTCCAACTGACATAGAGACTAACATAGAAACTGACTTCAGAATTATATGGAGTTATGATATTAATATATACATGCATTTAAGAAGTAACACAGCAGATAAATTCATTTCTGCATTTAAAAAAGTATTTGAGTTTTTATCCCAGACAATCCAGAGATGAGGATTCAGAGGTAAACAAAATATGCATAGTCCCTCTCCTAGGAATGTCCTGCTTCACTGTAGCAGGCAAGAAAGACATTTAAAATTAATTATACATTAACTCATATACTTTAATTTTGCAAAGGCTTTTGAGGAAGAGGAATAGAATCTCATGGAGGCTCATCACAAGGGATTAGACCTACTCTGGGATGTATAAATTCCCACTGAATTGTTAGTTGCTCAGTCGTGTCCAACTCTTTGTGACCCCAGGGCTTCCTAGGTGTTGCTAGTGGTAAAGAGGTGAAGTGAAAATGCAAGTCACTCAGCTATGTCCAACTCTTTGCAATCCCATGGACTGTAGACCACCAGGCTCCTCTGTTCCTAGGGATTCTCCAGGCAAGAATACTGGAGTGGGTTGCCATGCTCTCCTCCAGGGGATCTTCCCAACCCAGGGACTGAACCTAGGTCTCCTGCATTGCAGGTGAATTCTTTACCAGCTGAGCCACCAGGGAAGCCCAAGAATACTGGAGTAGGTAGCCTATCCCTTCTCCAGCAGACATTCCTGACCCAGGAATCAAACCAGGGTCTCCTACATTGCAGGTGGATTCTTTACCAGCTGAGCCACTGGGGAAGCCCACCCACCTGACAATGCAGGAGACATAAGAGATGCGGGTTCGATCCCTGGGTTGGGAACATTCTCCTGGAGGAGAGCACGGTAACACATTCCAGTATTCTCGCCTGGAGAATCCCATGGACAGAGGAACCTGGTGGGATAAAGTCCATGGGGTTGTAAAGAGTCAGATATGACTGAAGTGACTTAGCATGCGCCACATACTGTAGCCTGCCAGGCTCCTCTGTCCATGGGATTCCCCAGGCAAGAATACTGGAGTGGATAGCCATTCCCTCCTCCAAGGGATCTTCCTGATCCAACCCAAGCCTCCTGCATTGAAGGCAGATTCTTTACCATCTGAGCCACAAGGGAAGCCCCATAAATTCCCTAGGGCTGCCATAGAATATAATTACAAACTAGGGGGCTTGAAACAATAGGAATCTACTCTCTTACATTCTGGAGGCTAGAAATCTGAAATCAAGGTTTTGGTGGGGTCCTCTGAAGGCTCTGGGAAAGAATCTCTGCCTCTTGGCTGCTCGTGGTTGCTGGCAATCTTTGGCATTCCTTGGCTTGCGGCTCTATCACTCCAGTCTCTTTGTCTGTTGTCATATAGGCTTCTTCTCTGTGTCTCCAAATCCCTCTCTTTTTAAGGGATTAGGCCTTCAAAAGATCTTTTTGGAGGACATAATTCAACTCACAACAGAAGTCCTAAGAAAAATTTCTCTGAGATCACCTCGAGCTGACATCTAAGGATATGGAGGGAACAAGAGGGACATGAATTCCTGGGATATGTGGCCTTTGTTGATGATCCATTATTCTGCCGTGGCACATCATTGTCCTGTGTTTCTTTCTGGTCATCCATCTGCAATCTCTGCTGACACTTTATGGGAGAGAAATTGTGGAAGGGCAACTCTTTAATAATGACGGTGATGCAACCTCTTAGTCAGTCACTGGGTCATGTGATAAATGAATTCTGCTTGTGCAGGTTTTTAAATTTTTAATATTCATTGAAAATATTTTTTTCTGAAACTTGGGGCTTCCCTGGCAGCTCATTTGGTAAAGAATCCATCTGCCAATGCAGGAGACCCAGGTTCAATCCCGGGGTTGGGAAGAGTCCCTGGAGATGGAAATGGCAACCCTCTCCAGTGTTCTTGCCTGGAGAATCCCATGGACAGAAGAGCCTGGCAGGCTACAGTCCATGGGGTCAAAAGAGTCAGGCATGACCTAGTGGTAGAGCACTATGGTACAGCTTACCACCACAGTAGAGCAACTAGGAATTTCCCTCTCTCTCTCTCTCTCTCTCTCTCTCTCTCTCTCTCTCTCTCTCTCTCTCTCTCTCTCTCCTCTCTCACATGCAAACACACACACAAAACTATTTAATGTTTTTATCTGAAAAAAATAAGCATGCAATCTATTTTCTACCTTTAATTTTTACTGCTGTTAAATTATTAGTACATACATTTTGTTAATTGCAGCAACCACTTTGAAATTTTCCCAACTGAATGATCTCAAAACAAAATTTAGACACTCTGCTATCAGCATTTCTGAAGGGACCCTGGGTTTAGTCAGCTTAAATCAGTGAGTTCCCTCACTGACTAAGAAGAGCCTTTATTCAGAACATAAACAGTCTTGTCCCACATAACCTTCCCTCCTTCTTCCAGAGATGACATGTATATGAGCTTTATTCAACATTGATACTTACTGACCTTGAGAAAAAATAAACTAAAAAATTAAATTGGAGGAAAAACTATAATTTGAGTTGTATATATTATTTTATAATCAGGAAAGAAAAAAGATTTTTAACACTCAGATGGTGCTGAGACTTCGTGACAGCCAAGGCCCTGCAGTCTCTGATGGGAGCTGCAGTCCCAGACTCGGGCCATGGCTGGCCCTGCCCTCCCAGCCCTGAAGCCTTTGTACCGAGTATTCCTCATCTGAGATCTTCCCCCGGTGCCTCCATTATATGAACAGATCTCACCACGAATGCAAAATGATTTATTTGGTCGTGAAACAAAAATGTTTATAAGATTACATATATGTGTGTGTGTGTGTGTGTGTGTGTGTGTGTGTGTGTATTATAGAACATCAGCATTATTTATTGAATCAGGTATTTTACTACACTCATTTTACAGTCTTATTTTCAAAACAACCTTATGAATAGAGTATTATTACCTTTGCTCTTGAATGGAGAAAGGAGAGACCCAAGGTCACATAGCAAATAGAGATGTTCAAGTAGAGAACAAAAACCTACATTTGTCTAATCTTAAAGTTTGTGTTCTTTTTCCATTAATGCCACTCTTATTCTTTCCCCAAGTTTGTTATACAGAGAAAATAACACATATTTTTTAAAAAATATGTCTCACCTTCTCTTTTAACCTGAAATCTAATAGTGCATTGGGCACTACTCTTAATTTTGTGGAACAAGTCATAGGACCAAGTCTGCTATATCACCACTAATGAGCACATTTTTAAAACACCTACTATGTGCACAGCACAGGATAAACTGCTATCACTAAAATATTGAAAAATGAACTCTGCCAGGAAGGGATTTACCATCTACAAAGAAAGACAAGATATTGAAGATTATTATCTAAGAATTCTTAATTGACATTTCTAAGGTAAAGTCTAAACTCATTATCAAGACCACAAGACCTAGTTTCACCTCAACTCTTTGGCTTAAGGTTTTGGCAGGGATGATCCTCTCTCCAAATTAGAATATATAGCCATCCTGAAATTCAAGCTCCTGAACCCCTATTCTACCCTCAACAATATTATTGCCACTTCTGGCAATCATTTGACCAGTTTTCCTATCATCTTTGAACAATCTACGACTTCCACCTTGATAGTTCTTAGAACCGGCGAAGGCAATGGCACCCCACTCCAGTACTCTTGCCTGGAAAATCCGATGGATGGAGGAGCCTGGTAGGCTATAGTCCATGGGGTCGCTAAGAGTCGGACATGACTGAAGCGACTTAGCAGCACCACTTCTTAGAACACAGAATATGCCCAACCACTTATAGAAGTGCAAAATCAGTCATGGCTTTGTTGTCTGATGGTTGATACACTGGGTGTTTGGTTGGTTAGTCTCTTAATGAATTCATGTACTGAGGATTATATTTTCTGTGGGTTTCCCTGGGGGCTCAGTGGTAAAGAAGGCACCTTCCAGTACAGGAGACACAGGTTTGATCCCTGAGGTGGGAAGATCCTCTGGATAAAATAATGGCAACCCACTCCAGTATCCTTGCCTGGGAAACTCCAAGGACAGAGGAGCCTGGTGGGGTACAGTCCATGGGGTCACAAAAGAGCTGGACATGACTTAGCAACTAAACAACACAGATTTTCTGTAAGTAAGTACACTGCCTCTGTGATTGTGTCTACATCAGGGAAAAGTTCACAATGTCTCTTCATATCATGGCCAGTTCCAGGAAACAAAAAATACTTTTGAATGTTTTTATGAAGAAATGGATTTGAAAAGAACTCTATGTAATCAAAGAGAAAATATATCATAAAAAAAATCTAGGCACTGATCATATAATGTTGAATAAAATCATGCTTATTCATTCCTTATAATTTAATCTCCCATGCAATATTCCTTCATAAATGCTTTTTAAAAATTCACTGATCTACAGACTATACTCTCATAATTGTTAATAGGTTAGTTAATGTACCAGACAGTTAATGCAATGTAATACCAAATTTGGAATTTTTTGGTGATACCAAAAGCTTACACTTACTGTTTAATACTCTTTCTCTTTTCTGGATGCTAGCCCTGCATTTCTTTTAAATAAAGAATGGTGCCATGTCTGGGCATGAGGAAACCAACTTTAATTTGTGTTACAATATTTAGTATTGCTAAATCCTAAATTATTAAGCTGTTAAAGTGCTACACTCAATGTATCAGCAAATTTGGAAAACTCAGCTATGGCCACAGGATGGTAAAGGTCAGTTTTCATTCTAATCCCAAAGAAGGACAGTGCCCTAAATGTTCAAGACACCAGACAGTTGTCACTCATTTCACATGCTCGTAAGGTTATGCTCAAAATCCTTCAAGCTAGGCTTCAGCAGAATATGAACCAAGAACTTCCAAATGTCAAAGCTGGGTTTACAAAAGGTAGAGGAACCAGAGATCAAGTTTCCAACATTTATTGGATCATAGAGAAAGCAAGGGAATTCCAGAAAGACATCTACTTCTGCTTCAATGACTACATGAAAGCCTTTGACTGTGTGGATCACAACAAACTGTGGAAATTTCTTAAAGACACGGGAATACCAGACCACATTATCTGCTTCTTGAAAAACCTGTACATGAGTCAAGAAGCAACAGTTATAACCTTACATGGAGCAATAGTCTGGTTCAAATTAGGAAACGCGTACAATAAGGCTGTATTGATATTGATACTGTATATCACTAGATGTTCATATGTTCACTATATATTCATATCATATATTGATATGAAATACCAATAACCTAAGATACACAGATGACACCACCCTATGGCAGAAAGTGAAGAAGAGAAAAAGAACCTCTTGATGAAAGAAAAAGAGGACTACCACCAACCACAACTAAGCCTGGTCTTTATCCAAAGAAGGTGATGATGTGTATATGGGGGGGGGGGGGGATTGGAAGGGAGTTCTCCATTATGAGCGCCTTCCAGAAAACCAAACAATTCATTCCAGCAAGCTGCTCCCAATTAGACTAACTAAAAGCAGCACTCGACAAAAAGTGTCTGAAATTCGTCAACAGAAAAGGCATGATCTTCATCAGGATAATACAAGACTACATGTTTCTTTGATGTCCAGGCAAAACCTGCTACAGCTTGGCTGGAAAATTCTGATTCATCCACCATACTCACCAGAAACTGAACTTAAAGGTTTCCTTTTGTTTACAAAATTCTCTTAATGGAAAAAAATGTCAATTTCCTGGAAGACTGTAAAAGGTACCTGGAATAGTTCTTTGCTGAAAAAGATAAAAAGTTTTGGGAGGATGGAATTATGAAGTTGCCTGGAAAAACATAGAAGGTAGCAGAACAAAATGATGACTACATTGTTCAATAAAGTTCTTGGTGAAAATGAAAAATGAAAAAAAGAAAGTGAAAGAGGAGAGTGAAAAAGCTGGCTTAAAACTCAACATTCATAAAACTCAGATCATGGCATCCGGTCCCATCATGTCATGGCAAATACATGGGTAAACAATGGAAACAGTGACAGACTTTATTTTCTTGGGCTCCAAAATCACCGCAGATGGTGACTGCAGCCATGAAATTAAAAGACACTTGCTCCTTGGAAGAAAAACTATGACCAACCTAGACAGCATATTAAAAAGCAGAGACATTACTTCGCCAACAAAGATCCATCTAGTTAAAGCTATGATTTTTCCAGTAGTCATGTACGGATGTGAAAGTTGGACTATAAAGAAAGCTGAGCACCAAAAAATTGACACTTTTGAACTGTGGTGTTGGAGAAGACTCTTGAGAGTCCCTTGGACTGCAAGGAGATCCAACCAGTCAGTCCTAAAGAAAATCAGTCCTGAATATTCATTGAAAGGACTGATGCTGAAGCTGAAGCTCCAATATTTTGGCCACCTGATACAAAGAACTGATTCATTGGAAAAGACTCTGATGCTGGGAAAGACTGAAGGCAGGAGGAGAATGGGATAACAAAGGATGAGATGGTTGGATGGCATCACCAACTCGATGGACATGAGTTTGAGCAAGCTCAGGGAGTTGGAGGCTGACAGGGAAGCCTGGCATACTGTAGTCCGTGGGGCAGCAAAGAATCGGACATGACCGAGCAACTGAGCTGAAGTGAAGGCTGTATATTGTCACCCCGTTTATTTAACTTATATGCAGAGTACATCATGTGAAATGCCGAGCTGGATGAAGCACAAGCTGGAATCAAGATTGTGGGAAGGAATACCAACAACCCCAGATATGCAGATGATACCACTCTAATGGCAGAAAGTGAAGAACTAAAGATCCTCTTGATGAAAGTGAAAGAGGAGAGTGAAAAAGCTGGCTTAAAACTCAACATTCAAAAACCTAAGATCATGGCATCTTGTCTCAACACTTCATGGTAAGTAGAAGGGGAAAAAGTGGAAGAAGTGACAGATTTTAATATTTTGGGGCTCCAGAATCACTGCGGATGGTGATTGAAGCCATTAAATTAAAAGATGCTTGCTACTTGGAAGAACAGCTATGACAAACGTTGACAGCAAGTTAAAAAGCAAAGATAACACTTTGTCAACAAAGGTCCATATAGTCAAAAGTATGGCTTTTCCAGTAGTCACATACAATGTGAGATCTGGACTATAAAGAAGGCAGAGGGCTGAACAATTGACACTATCAGACTATGGTGCTATAGAAGATCCTTGAGAGTCCCTTAGACAGTAAGGAGATCAACCGGCCAAACCAAAAGGAAGTCAACCCTGAACAGTCACTGGAAGGATTGATGCTGAAGCTGAAGCTCCAAATTGATGCTGAAGCTGAAGCTCCAATACTTTGACCACCAGATACAAACAGCTGGCTGGAAATAGAACCTGATGCTAGGAAAGATTGAGGTCAGGAGGAGAAGGGGGAGACAGAGGATGAGATAGCTGGATGGCATTACTGACTTGATGCACATGAATTTGACGAAACTCTGGGAGTAAGTGAAATACAGGGAAGTCTGGCATGCTGTAGTTCATGGGGTTGCAAAGAGTGGTAAACAACTGAGCAACAACAACAAAGCTATTGTTCCTTAAGTTCAAGTCAGTCGCTCAGTCATGTCTCACTCTTTGTGACACCATGGACTGCAGCACACCAGGCTTCTCTGTCCATCACCAACTCCCGGAGCTTGCTCAAACTCATATCTATTGAGTCGGTAATGGCATCCAACCATTTCATCCTCTGTCATCCCCTTCTCCTCCCACCTTCAATCTTTCCTAGCATCAGGAGCTTTTCCAATGAGTCAGTTCTTCACATCAGGTGGCCAAAGCATTGGAGCTTCAGCTTCAGAATCATTCCTTCCGTTGAATATTCAGGACTGATTTCCTTTAGAATGGACTGGTTGGATCTCCATGCAATCCAACGGACTCTCAAGAGTCTTCTCCAACACTAGAGTTCAAAAGCATCAATTTTTTGGCACTCGGCTTTCTTTATAGTCCAACTCTCACATCCATACATGACTACTGGAAAAACCATACCTTTGACTAGATGGACTTTTGCTGGCAAAGTAATATCTCTGCTTTTTAATATGCTGTCTAGGTTGGAAAAATGTCAATAACCTCAGATAGGCAGATGACACCACTCTTATGGCAGAAAGTGAAGTGGAACTAAAGAGCCTCTTGATGAAAGTGAAAGAGGAGAGTGAAAAAGTTGGCTTAAAGCTCAACATTCAGAAAACTAAGATCATAGCATCTGGTCCCATCAACTCTTGGCAAATTGATGGGGAAACAATGGAAACAGTGAGAGACTTTATTTTCTTGGGCTCCAAAATCACCGCAGATGGTGATTGCAGCCATGAAATTAAAAGACGCTTACTCCTTGGAAGAGATATGACCAACCTAGATAGCATATTAAAAAGCAGAAACATTACTTTGCTGACAAAGGTCCATCTAGTCAAAGCTATGGTTTTTCCAACAGTCATGTATAGATGTTGAGAGTTGGACCATAAAGAAAGCTGAGTGCCGAAGAATTGATGCTTTTGAACTGTGGTGTTGGAGAAGAATCTTGAGAGTCCCTTGGACTGCAAGGACATCCAACCAGTCCATCCTAAAGCAAATCAGTCCTGGGTGTTCATTGGAGGGTCTGATGTTGAAGTGGAAAATCCAATACTTTGGCCACCTGATACAAATTGGAAAAGACCCTGATGCTAGGAAAGATTGAAGGCAGGAGGAGAAGGGGACGACAAAGAATGAGATGGTTGGATGGCATCACCGACTCAATGGACATGAGTTTGAGCAAACTCTGGAAGTCACTGAAGTACAGGGAAGCCTGGTGTGCTGCAGTCCATGGGGTCGCAAAGAGTCAGACATGACTGAGTGACTGAACTGAGCTGAAGTGATCTTACATTACTGTGATAAGCCACATTTGGCCACAACATTTTACCCTAGTTATATATTGCTGCATTTGACTAGCTAACCTCCTATTAAGGAATTTTGCAATCTATCCTCATGAAATATATTGACCTGGAGTTTTCTTTATTTGTGTTGTCTTGTCTGGTTTTGGTATCAGAGTGATGTTGATGTCATAAAATTAGTTGGAAAGAAGTCCTACTTATTGTATTTCCTGGGGGAGTTTGTGCTACTTTGCATTACTTTTTCCTAAATGTTCAGTAAAATTCACAAGTAAAGCTTTCTGGGCCTGGAGTTACTTTGTGGGAAAGATCTGGATAAGTAACAAAGTTTCTTAAACAGATATACATTTACTCTGTATGTATAATGTATATACATATACATTAACTCAGGGAGTTAAATATTCTTCCACAAGTGTATTTCCGTAGTGTGTATATTTCCAAAATTGTCCCTTTATATCTAACTTGACTTTATTGCCATGAATTATTCAGAATAGTTCCTTATTATCTTTTGTATGCTTGTAGGATCTGTAGTATTGTTTTCTCTTTCATTCTTGATACTGGCAATTGTGTCTTTTTTTTTTATTAGTTTGACTAAAAGTTTATCAATTAATTGATCTTTTCAAAGCTTTTGGTTTCATTGATTTTCTTGTCCTGTTCTTATGTTTTATACTTCATTAATTTTTGCTATTTTTAAAAAATGTCTTTCCTCTCCATATCTGGGTTTAATTTGCAATTTGATTATGATATATCTTTGATTATGGTATGGTTCTCTCATTTATTTTATGAAGATATCCTGGTCTCTCTGCACATCTTTATCTTCTATGGTGCGCTGGCACAGCAACCTCTGCCTCCGTGAACATCTGTTTCCTAAACCCAGTAAGTGCACTGAACTTGGTCTGGATTTCTCTTGTTAAAATGCAGCATGGAAACCGTATCGAGGCAGTAAACCAGGGGCAATTATAAGGATAACTTCTTTTGCTTCCTTTATTTCAAGAATCACAGTATCTTGTTCTTTCTTTTCCAGTGTCTGAAAATCCTTGTTTTAATAGCCTGTTCATTTTTTTGTTGTTATATCTGGTAGGAGAATTCCCATGCCATTAATTCTTTTGAGGTTTGAAATAGAAATCTTGCTTACTGAAAATGCATTCAACAATACAGACATACACAGGAATGAAAAGAAGAAATGTTCTTCCTCATTTCTTTGTGCCCAGTGGCAATTTTAGTGATTATTTTTTGAAATCTTGTTCCTATGAAAAATAATTATACATGTTTTTGTTTCACAAAGATGGGAATTACAAAAGATTTTCTTTTGAAACACAGTTTTTTTTCCTTACTAATGAACATGGATAAAATTTTTATTCTAGCAAATTGTATTCTGTTTTATGTCTTTTCCTCAATTTACTTAAACATTTTGTTTCTATTTTTGCTCTATTAAAAATCGTCAGTCAGCTCAGTTCAGTCGCTCAGTCATGTCTGACTCTTTGAGACCCCAGAGATTGCAGGATGCCAGTCTTCCCTGTTCATTACCAACTCCCGGAGCTTGCTCAAACTCATGTCCATTGAGTCAGTGATGCCATCCAACCATCTTATCCTCTATTCTTGCCTTTTATGTACTTCTTGTCACAATACATGAATTCTAAGAAAACTTCTCAGAATTGCTGTATCAGAGTTGTGACTTTAAAAATTTTATAAGTACTGCAACCTTCCACCCCACCCCCAATGTAGTTATGGTTATCTGAATGGCAGAAGAGAGTTACAAGGTTTTAAAGCAGTTGCTCACTGCTTTTCACACGCTCTGTTGAACAAAAAATCAATTTAAATGCTGTAGTCTAGGCATTAATTCCCTATAGTCACATAGCCATCACTTATGTTTCAATAATATAACATGCAAAGGTTTGCATATATGTAAGATCACTGATTTCAACACGGTCCACCTCAGAATGTCACTCCACATGTACTATCCAAAAAGAGAAAGAAAGAAATTCAAGCATGTGATAAACGTGAAATTGATTCATACTCTTGAAAACTTTTTCTCTTTAACAGCATGTCACTGCTTTATATTTAGGTACATGTTTCTTAATATATTCCTTTCCTTTTGTAGAATGTGTTCTTTTACCAGAACAGTGTACCTTAATACATTCCTTTCATTTTAATATTAATAGTACATTGTGCTATTAAAAAATAGCTTCACTTTTCATTTTATTTTAGATCACTATATATAAATCTTATCTCTCACCCTACAGGCTAAACTAATTCTTTCATTAGGTCAACTGGAGCTTAAAGCTTGAAGACTGAACTAAACTAAAATCATGCTAAATCATTTCTTACTAGTGTCCTGGTAGTACGTACAGAGAAAGAAAGAGCAAGAGAGGAAGTATGAGCATACCATCTTGTCCTGGCTTTTCAAGGTCTAGGAGAAAGATCAAAGAAGATAAAATATAGCACCAGTATTTTATCAAAGCTACTATGAATTATCTCATTGTCAGCTGGAATACCTCTAATTCATGCTCAAGATGAAAAAAGGGGAGTATCCATAGAAAACCATTACCACAATTATCTCTTCTGACACAAAAAATTGATTGTGAAGTAATTAACAAAAAATGGATTTAACTAATATCTACTTAGATATTAGAGCCTCAATTCTGCATGTCAAAGATCTCCAAAATTTAAAATAAGAATTTATTTTGTGCATCTGAGACATTCATTCATACAAGAAATATTTATTGAGCATCTGTGATAATCCAGATATGATTCTAAGTACCAATAGGATACAGCAGTGAACAAAACATGTAAAAATTCCAGTTCTCATTAAGCTTTCATTCAAAGGGAGGGAGACAGACACACACAAACAAAATTAACAGATACTTCATGGTGTTTGTGGTAGACAGAATCCTAAACTATCCCAATGTTTGCCCTTGTGTGATCATCTCACCTTGAGATGTGGTTGAACCTATGAATATGATGGAAATCACTCTTGTGATTGTTATCTTATATGGCAAAAGAGATTTTATAGATGTAATTAAGATCCCAGATCAGTTCAATTTATGACAGGGAGATGGGCCTGACTTACTCATATGAATTCTTCAAAATCTGCATCTTGAGGGCAGAAAGAGGAAAGTCAAAGATTCAAAGTAAAGTTGGATTCAACACAATAAGAATCCTCTGATTCTGCTGATGAAGAGGGCCATATGGCAAGGACCTGAGAGTGTCATTTAAGAGTACAGAGCAGCCACTGGCTGACAGCCAGCAAGAAAACTGGGACTCATTTCTACAACTGTAGGGAACTGAATTCTGCCAACAACCTGAATGAGCTCCCAACAGATTTTCCCCAGAGCCTCCTGACAAAAGTTTAGCCCTGCTGATACCTTGATTTCTGACCTGTGAGACATTAAGCAGAGCATCAGCAACACCATGGGGAAGTTGGGTTAGAAGTTTTGCTAGTAAATTAGTGTTGCTTTATGTTGCTAAATTGTGGTGTATTGTTATGCAACAATAAAAGACTAACATAGGGAAATTGAGTTCATAGTGGTGATGTAGGAAGACCCTGAACTCATCTCAACCTATAGACTCAACAAATTTACTGCTACGTATGGAATAATTTTCCTCTGAAAAAGACCTGAAGGCTCAATGAACAGGTTTCCACAACAAAAGATCAAAGAGATGCATCAATATAGGTAGGAGAGAGAGAGATATGGTCTTGCCCAGGACCCCACCCCAGGAACAGTGATCCACAATCAGGAGGGATTCCAAACAAATGCAACTTTCCTCAAGGAGTTAAGGGATTGAGTTCCACATTGGCACCCTGACTCTTGGGTTCAGCACCACAAAGATGAGTCCCCAAAGCATCTGGTTTTAAAAGTCAAGGGGAATAAGTCCAGGAGAACCACAGAACTGTAGGGAACAGAGAATCCACTTATAATGAACTGGTGCACAGACGCACTTGCCCTGAGATCTAGAGCATAAGTCACAGCTTGAAAAACACCCAGATCATAAGTGATCTTAAAGCAGACACCGGCCAAACAACAAACTAAAACCTAGGACCAGGTAGCTTCACTGTGAATTCTTCCAAATATTTTAAAAAGATTTAATACCTATCCTTCTCAACCCCTTCTAAAAAATTAAAGACAAGAAAATGTTTCCAAACATATTTTACCAAGTTAGCATTATCCATACACCGAAACCAGACAAGGACAACACACACATGATTAGGCCAATTACCTGTTGAAAACAGATGCAAAAATCCTTAAGAAAATATTAGCAAATTATATTCTATAATATTAAATTAAAAGGATCATACACTATGATCAATTGAGATTTATTCCAGGGATGCAAGAACAGTTCAAAATCCACAAATCAGTGAACATGTTAAATCACATGAATAAAACAGAAGATAATCATATCATCACCCCAATAGGTGCAGAAATAGCAGTTGATAAAATTCAACATCTATTTATGATAAAAAAATCTCAATAAAATGAGTATAGAGGGAATGTATCTCAGCATAATAAAGGCCATATATGGCAAGGCCACAGCTAACATTATACTCAAAAATGAAAAGTTGAAAAGATTTCCTCCAAAATCAGGAACAAAACAAGAATGCTCACTTTTGCCACTTGCATTCAACATAGCACTGAAAGTCCTTGCCACAGCAATTAAACAAGAAAAATAAATAAATGCCATCCACATTGGCTAGGAAGAAGTAAAACCTATCACTATTTGTAGACAATATGGTATATACAGAAAACCCTATAGACACCACTAAAAAAACTGTTAGTACTAATAAAAGAATTCAGTAAAGTCACAGTATAGAAAATCAATATACAGAAACTATGATGTGTTTATATACTAATAATGAACTATAAGAGAAATTAAGATAACAATCCTATTTACAATTGAATAAAAAAATAAAGTGCCTAAGAATACATTTAACAAAGGAAGTGAAAGAATTGTACACTGAAACTAAAAGAAACTGATGAAAGAAATTATGAAAACACAAATAAAGTGGTGAAAGTGAAAGTCACTCAGTCGTGTCTGACTCTTTGCGAATTCTCCGGGCTAGAATACTGGAGTGGGTAGCTGTTCCCTTCTCCAGGGGATCTTCCCATCCCAGGGATTGAACCCAGGTCTCCTGCATTGCAGGTGGATTCTTTACCAGCTGAGCCACCAAGGAAGTCCAAGAATACTGGTAGCCTATCTTTTCTCCAGGGTATCTTCCTGACTCAGGAATCAAACCAGGGTCTCTTGCATTACAGGCGGATTCTTATCAGCTGAACTACCAGGGAAGCACAAATAAGTGAAAAGATATTCCATGCTAATGGATTGGAGGAATTACTATTAAAATATCCGTACTACCCAAAGCAATCCATGGATTTGATGCAATCTGTATCAAAATGCCAACGGCACGTTTCACAAAACTAGTACATATAATTCTAAAATTTGAATGCAACAATAAAAGAACCTGAATAGGCAAAACAATCTTGAGAAAGAAGAAGAAAGTGGGATGTATCACACTTTCTGTTCTGAAACCCTACTATGAATCTATATTAATCAAAACAGTACAGTACTGGTACAAATACACACACACAGATCAATGGAATAGAACGAGAGCCCAAAGAAACAATTTAATTAATTTATAGCAAAGAAGTAAAGAGCATACAAAGAAAAAACACTCTCTTCAATAAATGTCATTGGGAAAGCTGAACAGCTATATGCAAAAGGATAAAACTGGACCACGATCTTGCACCATATACAAAAATCTGCTCAAAATGAATTAAAAACTTGAGTGTAAGACATGAAACCAAAAAATTAGAAGAAATATAGGTGGTAACCTCACTGATATTTGTCTTAGTGATGGTTACGCAGATCGGACTCCAAAGGTAAAAGAAACAAAAAAGCAAAAGTAAGCAAATGGGACTGCATCAAATGTAAAAGCTTCTGCACATTTAAGGAAGCTATCAACAAAACAGAAAGGCTATATACTGAATGGGAAAAGACATCTGCAAATTATATATCAGATAAGTGGTTAATATTCAAAATATATAAAGAACTCATACAACTCAACAACAACAAAAAAGCAAACATTCCAATTTTTTAAATAGGTAGAAAATCTGGCTAGACATTTTTCCTTAGAAGACATTCAGATGACCAACAGGCACATGAAAAGATGTTCACCATTCCTAACCACTAGGGAAACATAAATCATAACCATGAAATATCACCTCATACCTATCAGGATGGTTATTATCAAAAAGATAAGAAATAACAAGTGTTGGAGAGATGTGGAGAAAACAGAACTCTTGTACACTGTTGATGTGATTGTAAGTTGGTGCAGCCTCTGTGAAAAACACTATGGAAATTCCTCAAAGAATTAAGACTAGAACTACCATATGACTCAGCTATTCCACTCCTGGCTATTTATCTGAAGAATACAAAAACATTAAGTTGAAAAGATATACGAATCCCTATGTTCATTGCAGCATTATTCACAGTAGCCAAGATATGAAAACAACCTGTCTATCAATGGACAAATGGCTAAGGAATATGTCGTATGTATACATACCTACATACACACAATGGAATACTATGCAGTGGTAAAAAAGAATGAAATTCTGGCATCTGCAACACCATTGATGAACCTTGGGAATATTATGCTAACTGAAATAAGTCAGAAAGGAAAAGACAAATATATAAGTTTCACTCATACGTGAAATCTAAAAGAAAAGAAAAAGGAAAAACTAAACCAAAAAAAGACTCATAGATACAGAGAATAGACAAGTGGTTACCAGAGAGGAAGGGGACTAGGGGGTGCGTAGACATAGTGAAGGAGGTCGGTTGTGTGGTGATAGATGGTAACCAGAGATTTTGGGGGCTGATTACTTTGTAGTGTTTATGGATATTGAATTATAATTTAATACACCTGAGATGTATAATAAATACAAAAAAAAAGGAAGAAGAAGACTAATACAGTATTTTAGGTGCTTATCAATATATGTAAGAAATAGAGGAAAGAGGAAAGATGTATCAAGGACATGATGGAAATGGGAGTGGAATGGGTGGAAATGAATTGGCCTAATCTGAATAAAATAGAATAAGGTGAGGACCCAGCTTTGTGGATATCCAGAGGGAGAAGTTAGCAGCAGTGAGAACCTTCACAAAGGCCCTAAAGTTAGAATTTGCTTGAGGTGTTACTAACAAATAACCATAATCTGTGGATTGTTTAAATGAAGTATAAGGCATACATACTGCCTGCCTTAAAGATTTCATAGTTTACAAGTTTAAATCCCTCCCTCCCTCTCTCCCTGACTTTCCTTCCCTCCTTAACTCTCCTTCCTTCATTTCTTTATTCTGAACTTTATTTCCTCCCTTTCAATAAGAATTGAGTATATGCCTATTTTGTCCCTGGAAGCGTGATAGATAGTGGAAATATAATACTGAATAAGACAGACACCACTGTTGCCCTTAGGGGGTTTTCGATCTGGTGACAGTAAAGGGGCAATCAAGAGCAGTATCGTATGTTGTAGGGGGAGAAAAATAAACTATGGCACAAAAGAACGAAGAAGGGATGGCTAACCCAGATTTGCTTTCTCTAAGCAAGTGGTGTCTAAGCTGAGAATTCAAAGAGAGGGGTGTGTCCCAGAACGGAGCCAGGTTCAGTTCAGTTCAGTTCATTTCAGTCGCTCAGTCATGTCTGACTCTTTGCGACCACATGGACTGCAGCACACCAGGCCTCCCTGACCATCACCAACTCCCAGAGTTTACTCAAACTCATGTCCATTGAGTCAGTGATGCCATCCAACCATCTCATCCTCTGTTGTCCCCTTGTCCTCCTGCCTTCAATCTTTCCAAGCATCAGGGTCTTTTCCAATGAGTCACTTCTTCGCATCAGGTGGCCCAAGTATTGGAGTTTCTGCTTCAGCATCAGTCCTTCCAATGAGTATTCAGGACTGATTTCCTTTAGGATGGACTGGTTTGATCTCCTTGCAGTCCAAGGGACTCTCAAGAGTCTTCTCCAACACCACAGTTCAAAAGCATCAATTCTTCAGCACTCAGCTTTCTTTATAGTCCAACTCTCACATCCATACATGACTACTGGAAAAACCATAGCCTTGACTAGACAGACCTTTGTTGGCAAAGTAATGTCTCTGCTTTTTAATATGCTGCCTAGGTTGGTCATAGCTTTTCTTCCAAGGAGCAAGCGTCTTTTAATTTTATGGCTGCAGTCACCATCTGCAGTGATTTTGGAGCCCCCCAAAATAAAGTCTGTCACTGTTTTCACTGTTTCCCCATCTATTTGCCATGAGGTGATGGGACCAGATGCCATGATCTTAGTTTTCTGAATGTTGAGTTTTAAGGCACTGTTTCATCTTTTTCTTGGCAGAGAGGAACCTACTAGTTTCAAAGTTGCTGAAAAGGGATAGAATAGGCTCCCAAGAGGAGCTAGGAAGAGTTCAAAGTGTCTGGAGCACGCAGGACAAAGGATGAGATGGGAAGAAGTAGGGAAATGCTCAAAATAAACCTGGAAAAGTGGGCTGGTGCCAGAATATACAGACCCTTTGAACCACGTGAATGAGTTTGGTTTTTTCCCGAAAAGTAAAATAAAGTCACTGAAACATTTAAATGGAGGTTTTTGCCTTTTAGAAAGATTATTCTGATTGTCACATGGACTATAGGTGCTTGTGAGTCATGACTGGAGAGAGGAAATCCAGTTGGGAGGGAGGTCCCACTAACCAAAGGAGAGGTGGGGAGTGCTTTGGCAGGGGCAGTGCAAATAGAAAAGGATGGATTCTGGACAAAGTTGGAGGGACATTGGTAAGAATGTGCCATGCAGGGATTGCAGAGGATTCCAAATCTGTCAGGTTTCTGATTTGGTCCACTCTGTGGTTGTTATTGGCTTCCCTGATAGCTCAGCTGGTAAAGGATCCAACTGCAATGCAGGAGACCATAATTAGATTCCTGGGTCGGCAAAATCCGCTGGAGAAGGGATAGGCTACCCACTCCAGTGTTCTTGGGCTTTTCTGGTGGCTCAGCTGGTAAAGAATCCACCTGCAATGCAGGAGATCTGGGTTCAATCCCTGGGTTGGGAAGATACCCTGGAGAAGGGAGCAGCTGGCTACCCACTCCAGTATTCTGGCCTGGAGAATTCCATGGACTGATAGATCATGGATTAACTGAACTTTGATAAATTTTAATTAGCTGTCTAATCAAGTACACTATCAAAAGAAGTAGTATTAAGAACTGTGGGAGTTGAGAAAATGGGAATTTGGACAGGAGCAATGTTAGAGATTCTATGACGAATTAAGGTCGCAAAGAGTCAGACAAGACTGTGTGACTGAACTGAACTGATGTTAGAGAAGGCTTCTGAGAAAGATGGAGCTTGACAGGGACTTCAGGATGGCATTTGATTGTAAGAGGCATGGGCATGTGTGCTAAGTCGCTTCAGTTTTGTCCGACTGTTTGCAACCCCATTGACTATAGCCCACCAGGCTCCTCTGTCTATGGGATTCTCCAGGCAAGAATACTGGAGTGGGTTGCCATGCTCTCCTCCAGGGGACCTGCCCAACCCAGGGATTGAACCCACATCTCTGTCATTTCCTGCATTGGCAGGTGGATTTTTTACCTTTGAGCCACCTGGTAAGAGGCATGAGAGGAAGCTACTTCTCCTGAGTGCAACAGCCCAAACAATGGCAGAATAAGAGATATGACTGGTAAGAGGCCAATATGGATAAGTCTAGGGGTATGAAGGGTGCCTGTGGCAGTAACATCATTTTTCTACAGAGGGTCAGATTACAGAAAAACTTCAATGGTAGGCTTTGGAGCACTGGACATGATCTAACTAAAAAGCATGCTTGGTTAGTGAATAAAAAGAAACAAAGCAAGAACTGTGTGTTTTGAAGGTTAGTACAGTTACAGTTAACTGGATACTTTGAGCACAGAAAGGGATATCTGAATGCAGCAAAGAGCAAATAAAAATGTTTCAAAACTCCAAGGACAAGGTGATGATGTCATATATCAAGGCACATCTGCTTGTCAATTAACTAGAAAGGAAGAATGGATAAATACCATGAGATCTCTGAGCTAGGACTACATATTTGGAAGGCCTACACACTGAGGGGGTTTCCCTCATAGCTCAGTTGGTAAAGAATCCGTCTGCAAGGCGGGAGACCGCAGTTCAATTCCTGGGTTGGGAAGATCCCCTGCAGAAGGAAAAGGCTACCCAATCCAGTATTCTGGCCTGGAGAATTCCATGGACTATATAGTCCATGGGGTCACAAAGAGTCGGACACGACTGAGCAGCTTTCACTTTCACACAATGAGCAGATAAACCTAGAAGCATATTTGGGATTAGTTCTTGGTACAGCAAACAGAAGTCCCATGAAGCACCATCAAGGCATTCCAAGAGGGACAAACTGAGGTTTACAAATAGTTAGTGAGAAATCCAGGTGCACATAATATTTAGAGAATTGAGGATGTAAATAAGCAGCACTGAAGGTTCATATCAAGGAAATCTGCTGACAGCTGCCAAAGTTCCAATTAACAAGCAAAGATTTAGGAGAAAGACACAGCCTTTAGAAGAGATACTGCTAGGACTTTTCTGGTGGTTCAGTGGGTAAGACTCTGCGCTCCCAATGCAAGGAGTCCAGGTTCCATCCCTGGTCAGGGATTTAGATCCTGCGTGTGTGTGTGTGTGTGTGTGTTTAATTGCTCAGTCATGTTGACTCTTTGCTACCCCATGGACTGTAGCCCACCAGGATCCTCTGTCCATGGGATTTTCCAGGCAAGAATACTGGAGTGAGTTGCCATTTCCTCTTCCAGGGGATCTTTCTGACCCACAGACCCAGAGAACCTGCATCTCCTGCACTGGCAGGTGGATTCCTTACTTCTGTGCCACCTGGGAAGCCCAGACCCCACAAGCCACAACTAAAGATCGAGTGCCACAATTAAGACCTGGTACATCCAGATAAAAAAATAAACATTTTTAAAAAGTGATACTATCAGAGAGACTGGATCACTAGGCAGATCATTAACATAGGGACATAAGGACAGATAGCAAAACCAAGATCCGCACTGTAATGAGGGATAATGTGAAAATCAGGCTAACGGAAGATAAAAAGTTCAGTTCAGATTTGGGGCACAGGATAGAGAAAATAGTACAGCATAAACCCTTTGGTGGCTGAATTTCTTCATACTCACCCTAGTTAAAGTAAAAATGCAGACTTCAATGTCTTAGAGCCAAGGTCATACCTACTGGCTAAGTGCCAAGAATTGTTAAGAAAGTGGAAAAAACCAGAATGTTTGGAATCAGGGCCTGATAATAAGAGCTCAGAAATAAATAGTTTTACTACTTTAATAATAAACATCTAGTGTATGCCAAGCACAGTGCTACTGTGAGGACCCTTATTATCTTTAGTACTCATTATCAGCCTTGTAAGGAATTAAGGAATTATCAGCACTTCCCAGGTGGTACTAGTGGTAAAAAAAATCTGCCTGCCAATGCAGGAGATGCAAGAGATGTGGATTTGATCCCTGGGTTGGGATGATCCCCTGGAGGAGAAAATAGTAACCCATTCCAGTATCCTTGCCTGGAAAATCCCAGAGGAGCCTGTTGGGCTACAGTCCACTGGGTCGCAAAGAAAGACTGATTCATTAATAAATTTACACAAATATTAAAGGGCAGAGCCAGAATTTGAACCAAGCATTCTGTTTTCAAGATTCAATCTCATTCCAGCAGTAGATACAATGTGGCTTTGGTGTGAAATATGCTACATACTCTCTATGTGTAATCTCTCAGTAGGCATGCAACTGAAGACTGAGTGATCCAAGAAGTCTGCCCAAAGGAGACATGACCAATTAAATATGGAAGAATATGCAAGGGAAGAGGGGGAAGAATCACAGATGATGGAATAGTTTGGGGCCTGGTAGTTAACAAGATTAGAGAGACAGAAATAAGAAACCTTGAGAGAAATTGTTTTTTGTGGTAGGTTGTATGGATTGCTGATGAAAGAAGGAAGTGGTTTTGAGTATAACTAATTTGAGTGAAAATATTTTAGGGGCATTTGTAAATAGCTAACAACACTTGAAAGGAAATATATATTTGTAAGCATATTTTAACTGGATTCTGTTTAGTAACACAGCAGCTTGACTGTGTTTAAAATACTGTAGTCATTTTTTATGATTTAAACTATGTGAAAATTGCTATAGGTATGTTTTTATATGTGTGCTGTCTTTAGGTGATATACCTTAGGGATATACAATTATGCATATAACAGATTATATAATATGTATGAGTGTAAGAAAGCATTTAAAATTGCCTACGGAATATTTTCACTTCAACCCCAATCTAAGTCTGGCTTCCCTCTTCCTTCTATTTGCAACCCATACACACATATATATGTGGTATATACTCTGATATATATAATTTGACTATATATTCCTGATTTTATACATGTATATATCCTATGGTATAATTAATATATATGTATGTCTATATATACATATATACACTGCATAAAAAATGTTATTGTTGTTTAGTCACTAAGTCGTGTAACTCTATGCACTGCAGTCCGCCAGGCTCCTCTGTCCGTGGGATTTCCCAGGCAAGAATACTGAAGTGGATTGCCATTCCTTTCTCCAGGGGATCTTCCCCACCCAGGGATGGAACCTGCATCTCCTGCATTGCAGGAGGATTCTTTACCACTGAGCCACCTGGGAAGCCTGCATAAATTAAAGTACAGTTCTTTAAAATATACTTGTAAAAAAGTATAAGTCCATGTAAAAATTCACTAGATTTTGATATTTTAAAATTTCAAGGATATGTGCAGAATTAAGGACATACATATTCAGGTTCAATGCAAATGTAGGAAAGATGTGCCAAGACTCCTATCAGGGAAGTCCTTGACTGGAAAAGTACAGTCTTGTTAGATGTATCAGTGATGTGCCCTCTGCACACAAGAAGAAGCCCTTTTTAGGGTTCTGTTCTGTAAGAGGTATGGTTCAGTACTCTACATATTAAGATAACATGTCAGATAATCTCTTTTTATTAGAAAAGGCATACATTTTTATGAACAGACAGGAATTAAGGAGTAAGGGCCCATCCTGAGAAATCTACTAGACAGTACGCTTCAGACAGTCAAGAGAAATGAAGAGATGTCAACACAAGGATTGGTGATTCAAATTCTGAATCTTGTAAATATTCTGCATAATTAGGACATTAAATTAATTTTAAACAAAGAAATCAAAAAAAATAAATACAAAATGAAACAACTGAACCTAAATGAGAACACAGTTTGTGGCGTAATTACACAGAGATGCACAATTCTAAGTGACTTAAACCATAATAATTTGTCTCTGCTATAACCTAGGACAAAAAGAATTGCAAAAATAATAAAAAAATTCCACCATTTTAAGCAATCATATTGCTGGTGGTAAGGCTGCTATTTGTATTCTGAAACTGTTATATATGTATTTTTGGACTACAAAACAAAACTACATAATGCTCTAATTCTTATTCCCAGGGAACTTGAGGCCTACATTTTGTGCAGGAGAAAAGTGATTCAAACGTACATCCGAATATTAATTGGAAGTACAAACAAGAACTCATGATGTATTTTATATGCTCTTTCTGAATTCTGCCAATGGAAAGGCCTAGAAACAATGAACAAACCAATGGCGACAAATACTCCTAATGCTCAGATTTTAATTTTCAGAAATCATTTTCCAATTAAAAAAGAAGGAAAAGAAACAGGGGTCCTTGAAAATGGGATTGATTCCATATCTGGCGCCAGATATGTACAGGATGAGTTTGTAATGTGAAATAGTAAGAAAGCCATCAAAAACTACTGGAGTCATGTCAGTAAGACTTATAGCCAACTTGAAGAAGCTCCCACTGGCCCCAAATGGGATAATTTGACTCTCAATAAGGATATTAACTGAAACATATCAATAATTTAAATTCATGAATTCATAATGTTATTAAAATAAACTAACTGGTCACCACTGTAGGATATAGTAAATCAATTAAATATTTTTAAAATAGTGAAGAAATCAAAAGAATTGAACATTTCTCCTGCCATCCCAATATTGCAGCCCTAGATAACCAAAATAGCAGATGAGGGAAATTTTTACCTTTGGATTTTTTTTTTTTTTAACAGAAGCAGTCTAGACAATAAATGAAGAAATAATAGAATAGTATTACCACTTTGCAACTCCAAATGGATTTAGGCTTTGAGAATCAGTGTCTACCGGTATCACTATAAGAGAGAGAACTAGAGATTAGATATTTCTTTTTTGTCTGTTTTTAATAATAACTGGAAGTCTGTACCTTTTTGAATACCTTAACCTGTGGGTGAGGATAAATGTGTCTTGATGGTAAAGTACACTAACACTTGTGAAATAAAACACAACTAACGTGAATCTGATAAAACCCTTACCACTTACCAACTGCTAATTTATAGGAAATACAGAGTTTAGAGACTTATGTTATTCAACACTACGGAGATGCAAACAGCAAATTTCACATTGTGGGAAATTCTCAAACAACTGACTCTGTGTCCTCAACAACCAAACTGCAAGAGAAAAAAGAGAAATGAGTGAGGAGCTGATGGATTGAAAGAAAATTAAAAGACATGATAAATCAGTTGAAATGTGCAGACTATCAAACTATTAAAAATGCAGTGTAAGACAATTGGAAATTTGAACACTATACATTTAATGATATTAAGGGATCACTACTATTTTTAAATTTATAGCGATGGTAGATTATGTGGTCAGATATTTTTTTGGATGAAGTAATAGAATCTCTAAGGTTTCATCAAAATAACATTGGAGGAATGGATGGAGGTATAGATGAAATAAGATTGGTTATGTGCTGATAATAACTGAAACTGAGTTATAGGTATATGTGGGTTCATTTTGTTATTCTAGCTACTTTTGTATATGTTTGAGATTTTCTGAAGTAAAACATATATATGTTATTTGGGGCAAGAGTTTCGCCTGCACAATTGGCGAAATTATTGAACATTGGCTTGAACTTAAGATTGTACTCTCAATAGAAAGAATCAGAGCTATGAGATATGCCAATGCTGATTGGCATTGAAGTGCTCTATGTGGAATAAAATAAGGAGATTAGGTGGAATCTAATTTTCTAAAGAAGAGAGTTTGGACCCAAATCAGAAGAGACATTTTTCTAGCTATGCTTAGATTAGAATGTCATTAGTACTCTAATTAGAAGTTGTGCCCAGCAGTGTCCTGGCATGAAACAGATGAACTACTCCAAATCACTTAGCCTAGATTTTAATAAAAGGACTACTTGCAGGAGAGTTGGTAGAGTGACAGGGATCTGTAAAGAGTTGGAAACACCCAGGAGGTAGAAGAGCAGGATGCTGTGGCAAGCCCTGGGCCTCACTGTGCTAGGCGAGAAAACTCTAGAATCTTCAGTTTTCTGACAGCTGGGGCTCTGCAAGTGGTCTGTTCCAACAGGTGCTGTAGCTAGAAGCCAATGGTCAAAAGGAGCCCACGTGACGCAGTCCTTACAGGTTCCTCTCCCAAGACAGAACATAGAAGGATAGATGAGGGAGTGAGATGGGGAGCAGCTGACAACAACCAATGCAGAATGTCTGGTTGTATTAGATGTGTGCACACACTGATTACATGCTTCATATATTATATGTGTGTCTTGTATAATACATATAAATATAATATATTTATATACACAACATATTGCTGTTTAGTCTCTAAGTCTTTTCGACTCATTGAGACCATGGAATTTAGCCCGCCAGGCTCCTCTGTCCATGGGATTCTCCAGGCAAGAATACTGGAGTGGGTTGCCATTTCCTCCTCCAAGGGATCTTCCCGACCCAGGGATTGAACCCAAGTCTCCTGCATTGCAGGTGGATTCTTCACCACTGAGCCACCTGGAAACTCTATATGTAATATACAGAAGCACATATAAACTCCTCGGTGTGTGTGTGTGTGGAAGGAGTGTGTCTATGTAGAGAAAGAGAGAGAGAAAGACATAGATTCAGAATATGGATTGATTTCACTTTAAAATCTAAACCTTTAGTTTTCAGATATTAAAAATAATTCACAGAAAAGAAAATACGAATGTTGGATAAGCTATAAAGAGATGCTCAACATTACGAGAAATCTGGGAAATGCAAATTAAAATGACAAGATATTATTTTTTACCTATCAAATTGGCAAGTAATTAAACATTTAAAAATATCAAGTATTGGTGAAAGGAGTGATGCTGGGAACTCACACACATGACTAGGGAGAAGGCAAATATGCTTAATTCCTTGTAGCTCAGCTGGTAAAGAATCCGCCTACAATGCAGGAGACCTCCGTTTGATTCCTGGGTCAGGAAGATCTGCTGGAAAAGGGATCGGCTGCCCACTCCAGTGTTCTTGGGCTTCCCTTGTGGCTCAGCTGGTAAAAAAATCCGCCTGTAACGTGGGAGACCTGGGTTTGACCCCTGGGTTGGAAAGATCTTCTAGAGAAGGGAAAAGCTACTCACTCCAGTATTCTGGTCTGGAGAATTCCATGGACTACGTAGTCCATGGGGTTGAAAAGAGTCGGACACGACTGAGCGACTTTCACTTTCACTTTTCTAATTGGTGGTGTCTGCTATAGAGTCGGTATGGCAATAAGGTGAAGAGCTTAGACATACTGTGGGTTCAGATTCCTGCTCTGCAAATTAATTTCCATATAATCCAATGAGCTGCGTAATCTCTCATACTTCTTATTAAAAATACTGAACCTCCCTATGCCTGTTTCTCTACCTGGAAAAGAGGGAAATAGCAGCATTTAGCTCCACATTCCAAAGAGTGTTGGGCACATAAACACTCAACAAACATGAAAAATGCCCATATACCATGAATCTTCCATTTCACTCCTCTGCCGTTTGCATAAACAAGCTGACACATGGATATTTATTTTCACCATTATGTGTACTCTTTGTTATAGCAAATAAATGGAAAAGAACATTTGTGCTCACTTCTAGCTATGAAAAATTTCTAACACATAGTGTTGAGTGAATAAAATATCAATGAAAAATGTATGTTTTTCATGGTGCTCTATTTTTGAGCTCGACTGTAGCTGCTAACAATTATAATATATTTGTATCTACATCTGTATAAAAGTTTTAGAAAAATTTTTAGGAAATATATCTGACAACTATGGCTTTTTCCTCAAAGGGACTAGGATTAGGGATAAGGAAAGACAGTCAAAGGAGCTTTATATCTATCTGCTGTGTTTGAATTCTTACCAGGAAAATTTATTCATGAGGCACTTGTGTGATTAAAAATTAATACAGTGTTGAAAAATAACTCAGGTCCAACAGATTCCAAAACTGATGTGTGTAGTCACTATGCATCAGGAAACGCTTTTAGTTTACCAGGAAAGCCTTCCCTCTGTGGTTACTTCTTTATTCATAAAAATCATAGCCAGGTTTAAAATTGTTTTCACTTGCTGCTTTGCTGGAATTTTTATGTTAAACATTTATTGCCCATTAAATGTGAGTCATTTCAAGATGCATAAATGGTAGAACTGATCTATGTCACTACTGATGGACTATAATATATCTGTCTGTTGGTTGCAAACATTATTTTCTCCTTGAAAAAGAAAAGACTGAGAATAACTAATGCTAACAGTTCATAGTTATCAAACATTTTCACATAGATAATAGGGGCTTTAGAAATGCAACTTAATAATTTTCCCCTGCATGCATGCTAAGTTGCTTCAGTCATGTTTGACTGTGCGACCCTGTGGACTGTAGCCCGGAAGGCTCCTCTGTCCATGGGTTTTCCAGGCAAGAATACTGGAATGGATTGCCATGCCCTCCTCCAGGGGATCTTCCCCACCCAGGGATTGACTCTGAGTCTCCTGCGTCTCCTGCATTGCAGGTAGATTCTTTACCTCTGAGCTACCAGGGAAGCCTCAGTTTCCCCCTAAAGAGTTGTAAAGAAGATTTAAAATGTGACATACGGAATTAAAAACATGAGCTGGAGATAAAATAATTTTGACTAATTCAAAGTTCCAAGTGAGTGATTATCCAAAATTTCAGATGAAATCTGAAAAAAAAAAAAAAAAGAGGAAGATAGAAAACAGATGAAATTTGGTGAAGAAAATACAAAATTGTAGTTAGATGTTTGAATTTGTTTATCAAGTTTTCTGAGTAATGTGATTACTAAAAATGCAAACAAAGGTTATAAAGTAGGTAATTGTTAAGGGCTTTCTAGGTGGCTCAGTGGTAAAGAATCCACCTGCCAATGCAGGAGACTCAAATTCGATCCCTGAGTCAGGAAGATCCCCTGGAGAAGAAAATGGCAACACCCTCCAGTATTCTTGCCTGGAGAATCCTATGGACAGAGGAGCACGGTGGTCCACAGGGTTGCAAAGTCAGACACGACTAAAGTGACTCAGCACAGCACAGGTAGTTGTTAGCTGGTAGTTTAATAACAATATTTTATGTTGTAGAAAAGAGGAAAATGGTTCAATTGTATATTTATCATCTTTTCCCCTTTGGGATCTCCAAACCAGGGAAAGACTATGTTTTGTAAACAATTACAAGCCTAACGTTCATCTGGGGAAATCTTCTCAAACAGACGTACAAGGAAATTGCCTCATACACAATGAAAGAGGTCAAGCAACAAACTATTAAATCAGATATCATCACAAGTTTCCACCAGATCAGTTCATCCCTTGGATATTGATGTCCTCCTTAGTTACATATTATTAATACAACCATTTGAAAACTATAAATCATATTACTTATTATTCATTGACCTTGACATCACTTTCATTTTATTATTAAAATGATTGGTTATTTTTACACAATATAATAATACTATTATAGTGTACAAGTAACAATGATACAGTGTAAGGCTTCAAGCTCTCTGTAATTTCTATGTTTTTTCATTCATCATAGTTTTATATATTTGTCAACAATAATACCATAAAAATCACAGCTCTCCTTAGATTATCCCTCCTCCCCCAGATGGTTTTCCACCACAAAAAAGTACTAGTGATAAGACTAATAGTTTCAAATTCAACTTACTTATTATTAAATGTATTATTATATTTAAAAAGAAATGTTTAGAGTTTAACGTATTTAAATATACTATTTAATATATTTTAAAAATGTAATTAGTGAATTTTCGCAGTTCAGAATCTCCATAATCTGCAAAACAACTCATTTCATTAGGGATGAAATATATTAAAAAAGTATTTTTGACAGTTTATACATTTGTCAAATACATATTTGACTTAGGTTAACATGTATGTAATCTGAAAGACACTGAAAAAATTTCAGTGGCTGATGTAAGCAAATATCAAAGTAATTGATTCCACTTTGCTCTAAAACTTCAAAGGCAGATAAAATTGATTATGGGATACTTTTCTTGATAAAATCAAGGAGTACCATTCTAGACTGATTGAGTATGTTCCTTTCCTCTAACTCTACCACTGGAATCCAGCATTTTCTCGTTACTACATTCACCATGAGGATCCCACATTCTACAGGTAATGTTAATACAGAAGAATGTTTAGGGAAGTCAGAAAGCCTTTCCTGGGAAACTAATTGTGACTTTGAAATATTTCTGGAAGGATTTTGTTTTCAATCAACCCATTCTCATTTTCTGTTTCCCTCTTTCCTTTCTAAGCCCAAGACATCATTTGGTATCACCAGATATTAGCAACAGGTAATACTGAAAATCCACTAAAAATTATTCAGAACATACTGATTTATTTTGTTCTTCAAATTTCAAATAGATTAGTATTTTCTTTTTAAATATTAAGATGACAAAAAAGAAAACAAAAAGAAAAGTAAAAAAGCACGTTTAATATTATTGTATAGAGATATCCATGACTGATATTTTGGTATAGATCTTTCCAGAGTGTCTTATATATTTATGAATATATAGATATTTACTTTTTTTCAGCAAACAGAGAAGCACTTTTTGTGTGTAACTTATTCACTTAATATATTTCATTGTTATTTACATGTAAATACACATTGATTTTCAAGCACATTTTAATGGTATTGTAATACTGCATTATATATATATGTAATGTGTCATATGTAACATGCTGGACTTCTCAGGTGGTGCTAGTGGTAAAGAATCCTGCTGCCAATGCAGGAGACATAAGAGACTTGGGTTTGACCCCTGGGTTGAGAAGATCCCTGGAGGAGGGCATGGCAACCCACTCCAGTATTCTTGCTGGGAGAATCCCACAGACAGAGGAGCCTGGTGAACTACAATCCATAGGGTTGCAAAGAGTTGGACATGACTGAAGTGACTTAGCACACATGTAACATGTTGCATAATATATAATACGCAATATGTAATATACATATACACGTGAAATTTATATATACACATATACCTTTTAAATTTTGTACATAAAACTTTAATTTTAAAAAATGTTTCCCAGTCTTAATTTAGGTATTAGAGAGCTGATTAAGTTTTAAATAAGATTCTTCATTTCAGTTCAGTTCAGTTGCTCAGTCGTGTTCGACTCTTTGAGACCCCATGAATTACAGCATGCCAGGCCTCCCTGTCCATCACCAACTCCCGGAATCCACCCAAACCCATGTCCATCGAGTCGGTGATGCCATCCAACCATCTCATTCTCTGTCGTCCCCTTCTCCTCCCACCCCCAATCCTACCCAGCATTAGGGTCTTTTCCAATGAGTCAACCCTTCGCATGAGGTGGCCAAAGTATTGGAGTTTCAGCTTCAACATCAGACCTTCCAATGAACACCCAGGATTGATCTCTTTTAGGATGGATTGATTGGATCTCCTTGCAGTCCAAGGGACTCTCAAGAGTCTTCTCCAACACCACAGTTCAAAAGCATCAATTCTTCAGCGCTCAGCTTTCTTCACCATCCAACTCTCACATCCATACATGACCACTGGAAAAACCATAGCCTTGACTAGACGGACTTTTGTTGGCAAAGTAATGTCTCTGCTTTTAAATATGCTATCTAGGTTGGCCATAACCTTCCTTCCAAGGAGTAAGCGTCTTTTAATTTCATGGCTTCAGTCACCATCAGCAGTGATTTTGGAGCCCAAAAAAATAAAGTCTGACACTGTTTCCACTGTTTCCCCATCTATTTCCCATGAAGTGATGGGACCATTTACTCAGATCTATAAACAGGCCTTCACAGAATCAGGTAGCCTCTGTTAGTAGTTACCTTCTCCTGCTTCTGTTAGAGCTGGACAACAAAATTTACTTAGAATCTATCCCTTCCAAAGTACACTCATCATTGAGAAACTTTAATGTTTCCCCTCTTTGCTCTTTCATTCAGCTGATATTTATTGATCCCCTAAAATACAATAGTGTTGACATCTCATTGTTGAAAATTGGTTGGTATTACATTTTACCTACTTATTCCAGTTCCTCTAGGAATCCCTGGGTAAACCTAGAAGCCATATAATTGATTGTGACTTAGAGACAGGGTAAAAAAGCACAGCAACAATGACCAATAGGCTAAACCAGGGTGAAAAAAAATCAACCAGCTAGAAAACAGAAACCAATGAAGAGGAAGTGGAACAAAACACATTTGTGTGGCCCGCCACTTCTTCATCCAGCCAACTCGTTGAATATCTGGTAAGTGTTAGGAACTCTGCTGATCCTAGCAAAACACAAATTTATGGTGACAAGTACCATGAGAGAGGGAAACTCAAGAGTATCTACTATGAAAGCTCTTAGAAAAGGTGCGGTACCACAATGGTGGTAGGAAGCAGTGGTCAGAGAAGGAGAGTTCCCCAAAACAAGAGATGCTAGGCATCTGGAGTGTCAATTAAACAAGGTGGCCAGTAGACTGAGGTTAACTGTAAGGTCATGGAGCCCCATAAGCAAACCAAAAGGGAATCAAAACCTAAGGGCAACCAAGCACAAACAGCCAACTAGGCTGGAAGCTGTAGCCAGTCAATAATTTCCTGACTTTGCTTCCCTCTCTTCTCTGTAAAAGTCTCTCCCTGAGCTTCTGCCAGGGGAGTGCTCCTAACTACTTCTGGTTTGGTGGTATGCCCCTTGCTCCAACCCCATCAGATTTTGCTCAGATAAACTTAAAATCTTTAATATGCCTCAATTTATCCTTTAACAAGAGTTACAGACTATAGGATTTCTTATTGATGTTTCAGACCCATAGGTTTTGAACTCCAAAGCAGTCAGTATAGAAATGATCCAGCAACAGAATAAGGAAGTCCTATTAAAATGTAGTTGCATGCTTGTTAATAATATATGGTGTCTGAGAGGTTTGTCAAAAGATGTAAGCGTCAGGAATGAGGAGGTTTTAAGCTCCGGTTCTGCCATTCACCTTAGTTGAGTGGATCCTCAGTTGTATCTACTTTACAGAATTATCATGAGAAAAGAAATTAAAAATAATCATGCACGTGCCAGCATTTCATAAATTGTTAAGGTTACCAGTGTAAAATCTGCTACAGTAAACATCACAGGAGCAGCTTCAATGCTGACACGATGGAAGCAGTAGCTTATTAAAACTACATTTAACACTATGTATCTTGATTTTATGAACTAATAAGATATGAGACGTATTCATCTATTAATCCAATATTTTATAGTCCTTAACATTAATTAAAAATACTCTGCCTGCTTATGTTCTTGTGCTCTCTCCCGAGACTCTCTCTTAGACATGTTAATATAAGCCTAATTTTCTTTCCAATTTAGTCCCTTTCTAGTTAAAAATAAATAGGGTAAATAACATAGATTAGATGGCCATGCTGCTGCTGCTAAGTTGCTGCAGTCGTGTCCAACTCTGTGCAACCCTATAGATGGCAGCCCACCAGGCTCCTCTGTCCCCGGGATTCTCCAGGCAAGAATACTGGAGTGGGTTGCCATTTCCTTCTCCAATGCATGCATGCATACTAGGTTGCTTCAGTCATGTCTGACTCTATGTGACCCTATGGACAGCAGCCCACCAGGCCCTTCTGTCCATGGGATTCTCTAGGCAAGAACACTGGAGTGGGTTGCCATTTCCTTCTCCCTAGATAGCCATAAATATATATATGATATTTTATATTTGGGGTATAAACATTCAGTTCCTAAATAGTCAAAATTCTGATTACCATCTGTATGATCAGGCTGCCCAAGGTGGCCGTTCTCTTGTTCTCTGTACATTACTTGTTGGACCCATTTCTGCTTTACCTATACCCTACCCACACAATAGACCATCCTTCTTAACCACAGAGCCTAATTCATAAATTAGGCTAAAGCTTTTGACAGCATGGATCACAACAAACTGTGGAAAATTCTTAAAGAGATAGGAATACCAGACCACCTTACCTGCCTCCTAAGAAATCTGTATGCAGGTCAAGAAGGAACAGTCAGAACTGGACATGGAACAATGGACTGGTTCCAAATTGGGAAAGGAATATGTCAAGGCTGTATATTGTTACCCTGCTTATTTAACTTATATGCATGGTACATCATGCAAAATGCCGGGTTGGATGAAGCACAAACTGGAATCAAGATTGCCAGGAGAAATATCAATAACCTCAGATGTGCAGATGACACCACCTTTATGGTAGAAAGTGAAGAGGAACTAAAGAGCCTCTTGATGAAAGTGAAAGAGGAGAGTGAAAGGGATGGCTTAAAACTCAACATTCAGAAAACTCAGATCATGGCATCTAGTCTCATAACTTATGGCAAATAAATGGGGAAACAATGGAAACAGTGAGAGACTTTCTTTTTTTAGGCTCCAAAATTACTGCAGATGGTGACTGCAGCCATGTAAATTAAAAGATGCTTGCTCCTTGGAAGAAAAGCTATGACCTACCTAGACAGCGATTTCAAAAGCAGAGACATTACTGTGCCAACAAAGGTACATATAGTCAAAGCTATGGTTTTTCCAGTAGTCACGTATGGATGTGAGAGTTGGAAAATAAAGAAAGCTGAGGTGCCGAAGAATTGATGCTTTTGAACTGTGGTGTTGGAGAAGACTCTTGGGAGTCCCTTGGACAGCAAGGAGATTCCATCAGTCCATCCTAAAGGAAATCAGTCCTGAATATTCATTGGAAGGACTGATGCTGAAGCTGAAACTCCAATACTTTGGCCACCTGATGTGAAGAACTGACTCACTGATAAAGAACCTGATGCTGGGAAAGAATGAAGGCAGGAGGACAAGGGGATGACAGAGGATGAGATGGTTGGATGGCATCATCAACTCAATGGAAATGAGTTTGAGCAAGCTCCGTGAGTTGGTGATGGACAGGGAGGCCTGGTGTGCTGCAGTCCATGGGGCTGCAAAGAGTCAGACATGACTAAGTGACTGAACTGAATCAGTAATTGCCTACAGACTTGCTCCCTGCCAGTTAGTGATTGTTCTAATCTTTAGATCAGTACTCTCCACAGGGATAGTTTGTCAAAGCTTATCAAATGAAGAAAAGCTATGACAAACCTAGACAGTGCAGTAAAAAGCAGAGACCCTCAGTTTGCTGACAAAAGTCCCTACAGGCAAAGCTATGGTTTTTTCAGTTGTCATGTATGGATGTGTGAGTTCGACCATAAAGAAGATGAGCTTCAAAGAATTGATGCCTTTGAACTGTGGTGTTGGAGAAGACTCTTGAGAATCCCTTGGATTGCAAGGAGATCCAATCAATCCATCCTAAAAGAAATCAACCCTGAATATTCATTGGAAGGACCGATGCTGAAGCTGAAACTCCCAACACTTTGGCCACCTGCTGCAAAGAACTGACTCATTAGAAGAGACCCTGAAGCTGGGAAAGATTGAAGGCAGGAAGAGAAGGGGGTGACAGAAGATGAGATGGGTTGGATGGCATTACCATTCAATGGACATGAGTTTGAGCAAACTCTGGGAGATGGTGAAGGATAGGGAAGCCTGGAGTGCTGCAGTCCATGGGGTTGCAAACAGTCAGACAGGAACGAGTGACTGAACAAAAACAAACAGCAAAATCAAAGGAACAATGAGGGTTGTGCTCCTCTGCTGGTTTCCCTGGTAACTGGTGAGCCAACCTGACGTCAATTCTCCCTGTAGCTGGTAATCTCTCTCTACCTACCCTTAGGAAGACTGCTGCCTTGTCCTGCCTGTCCTGCTGTCTGCCATCCACGGTGGGGTATCAGTCTCTCCAGGACATTCTTGCTTCAGATGTATAGGATCCCTTGAATAATAAACTACTGATGCCTCAATCTCTGAATCTGAGCTCTTTCTTTGGTCTTGAGGCTGGGCAATTACAGGGCTTGCGAGCCTGTGGAGGGCAGCCCAGCACCATTGGTTTCAAGAGAAGAAATTCAGAAAGTGAGTTTCTGTCAAGTGTGTACATGTAGATTTCCCATGGGAGACTCAGGGATACGGAGGCTAAGTCTCTGTTGAGTATTGTTGAGCTGTTGGGCTCTCTTCCTGTCTATCCCCGACCATGGGACCAAAAGTTCTGCCCTGAATGTTGCATGCTGAGAATACTGGAGTAGAGTTGCCTTTCCTCTTCTTGTGAAGTGGACCTTCCATGCCAGGACAGCAAAGTTGAGAGGTCCCCAGGTGGCTAGTCCCCTGCCACTGAACACTCAGCTTCTTGAGTTACTATGTCAGTCAGTGAGAAGGTTACAAGCATTATTCCTACCCTCAGCTCCAGATGCCTGGCTTAAATGTCTGGGAGGAGAAACAGGCCTTAAGGCAGCTCTCAAAATCCTCCCAAAGAAACTGACTTCATTTGCAACAGAGAATGAAGAAGTTCAAGCCCAAAGTGGAGGTTGTGATGAAAGGATTTAGGGAGAATATTCAAGATAAAGGCTCAACTGCACCAAGACCAGCTAATTTTTAGGAGAAAACAGCAAATAGGATACCTCGGAGAAGATCTTCTGTGGTCAGAACAAAAATCAAACCCTATCCTCAGAAATTATTGGGTTGACCACAAAGTTCCTTTGGGTTTTTCTATTACATCTTATGGAAAAACCCAAACAAGCTTCTTGGCCAACCTGTTACTGAGCCCAAGCCCGCTCTGCTTGCTGCAAAATAGGCCAACAAATCTGGGATGAGGCGTTGAGACAAGGAAGATGACTTTATTCGGAAAGCCAGCTGACCGAGAAGATGGTAGGCGAACACCTCAAAACAACCATCTTCTAGGGGCGTGGATGCCAGGTTCTTTTATGGATCAGAGATGGGGGGAGGTGATGAAACAAAGTAAAAAGACCATTAAATTATTGAAAATATCTCCTAGAATGGAAAGCCTCAGGCAGAGGAGTGTGTTAGCTTCACTTCCTTACAGCCCTTCATAGGTGGGCAGGGTCAGGCTATCTTCCTGTGAGCTAAAAAAGGCCACCTAGCCCCAGGGTCAGATGGAGGGGGCTGGCAGGGCTCCCCGAGGCAGGCAACTCTGTATGCCTATAATAACAAAAATGACAAAGTAAGAGCTAAAGTCACAGAAGCAGATTCAGTATGGATTCAAAATTAACCCTTACAGTTGCAAACTCAGTATTTCTTCAAAGGAGCCAGAGTTTGACTGGGTATCATTTCTTCTTTAAATGTTCAGTAGAACTCACAAGTGAGCCAGGTACCTTCTTTTTCCAGAAAGTAATTATTAATTCCATTTCTTGAATAGATACAGGCTTATTCAAATTATCAAATTTTTCTTATGTGAGTTTTAATACCTTGTGTCTTGCAAGGAATTAGTCCATTTCTTCCAAGTTATTAAGTTTGTTGGCATATGTATCTCGGCTATAACCCTCACAAGTGCATCTCTACAAGAAGATTTTTCTTGACTCCTCAATATGAGAACCTGGAGGGGTTCCTGGAAGCAATACATCTAAAAGTGGGGGGGTCTCCCTCAAAATGTAACCCCTAAGAATTTCTCACTCTCCCATAAGTCTACATTTGGCCTGTACACAATTCATCAAATTTACCATTTAAATGCTCCTGCCAGTTTATAGTGCCAGTGGCTTCTGTTCCAGATAAGCACATCTTGATTTGACTCTTTATATTTGCCTGTTGATCAGATTTCAGGGTGATTATTTGCCCTACAATCTCAGCTTTCTGATGGGACCCAAGAAAAGTCATTACTTTTCAATGTGTTCAGGGTTTTTTGTTTGTTTGTTTGGGGTTTTTGTTTAGCTTGTTTGTTTTAACATAAGAACAGATGTGGTGGTAACTTTACATGATGGGTCTGAAACAGAAAGTGGTCAGTTTATTCTTTTATATGGCTGAGTAGTATTCCATTGTATACATTTAACTGTTTGTTTATTCATTCCCCTACTCATAAATTTGGGGAATGTTTTGAATTTTTGTCCATTATGAATAAAGCTGCTGGGAACATTGTTTTAACTAGCTTTTGGTGACCATTGTTGTTGTTGTTCAGTGGCCCACTTGTGTCCGATTCTTTGTGACCCCATAGACTGCAGCACATCAGGCCTCCCTGTCCCTCACCATCTCCCAAAGTTTGCCCAAGTTCATGTCCATTGCATTGGTGATGCCATCCAGCCATCTCATCCTCTGATGCCCTCTTCTCCTTCTGCCCTCAATCTTTCCCAGCATCAGGGACTTTTCCAATGAGTCAGCTCATTACATCATGTGACCAAAATACTGGAGTATGAGCTTCAGCATCAGTCTTTCCAATGAATATTCAGGGTTGATTTCCCTTTAAGATTAACTGGTTTACTCTCCTTGCTGTCCGAGGGAATCTTGGGAGTCTTCTCCAGCACCACCGTTCAAAGGCATCAATTCTTTGGTGCTCTGCCCTCTTCACAGACCAGCTCTCACAACTGTATGTGACCACTGGAAGACCACAGCCTTGACTATATGAACCTTTGTCAGCAGAGTAATGTCCCTGCTTTTCAACACACTGTCCAGGTTTGTCATAGCTTTCCTGCCAAGAAGCAATTGTCTTCTGATGTCATGGCTGCAGTCGACATCCACACTGATTTTAGAGCCCAAGAAGAGGAAATCTGTTACTATTTCCACCTTTTCCCTTTCTATTTGCCATAAAGCAATGGGGCCAGATGTCATAATCTTAGGATTTTTTTTAATATTTAGTTTTAAGCCGGCTCTTTCACTCTCCTCCTTCACCCTCATCAAAAGACTCTTTAGTTCATATTTGCTTTCTGCCATTAGAGTGGTATCATCCACATATCTGAGACTGTTGATGTTTCTTCCTCCCGTCTATCTTAATTCCAGCTCGTAGCTCACCCAGCCCAGCATTTCTCATGATGTGCTCAGCGTATATGTTAAAGAAACAGGGTTACAACAGACAGCCCTGTCGTACTCCTTTCTCAATCCTGAACCAGTCATTTGTTCCATACAGGGTTCTAACTGTTGCTTCTTGACCCACATACAGGTTTCTCAGGAGCCAGGTAAGATGGTCAGAGAGTCCCATCTCTTTAAGAGCTTTCCACAGTCTGTTATGATCCCACAGTCAAAGGCTTTAGCATAGTCAATGAAACAGAGGTAGAAGCTTTTTTTTTTTGGATCCCTTTCTCTATGATCCAGCGAATGTTGGAAATTTGATGTTTGGTTCCTCTGCCTTTTCTAAACCCAGCGTGGACATCTGGAAGTTCTTGGTTCACGTAATGCTGAAGCTAGCATGGTGACCATAGTAATCATTAATTCTATAATTCTGGATCCAAACTAAACAACAATCACAGCAATGCACCTATACAGCAAGTGAATCACCCATAGCATAACTAACTTTGTAACTCGCTCAGCAGTAGCTGACTGGACATTCTCTGCAAAAACAGATCTGAGTAGCTTCTAACTTACTGTTGGTAGACTTCAGCCTGAGGACCACCACTTCTCATAACACAAGCCGTGAATTCAAGTGCGCATAAAATAACTTTGCCTAAAGCTACATTCCTGTTGAGATACCATTTGACTTGGTGATAGCGTATGCAGTCTCAGTCATTTGCAAGTAAACTCACCTAATCAATAAAGATTTCATAGTCTTACTCCTTGCCAGTCCCCAATTTCCCTTCCTGATTCTAAGCTCTGGGGTGGACATCATTCCAGTACGTTGGTGAGGAGGTGACATCCTGTTCTGCCTTCTGCTGCCACTTGCCGAGGTAGTTTGCTAAAGATGCCTTTGGACTGGTGTGCTTTTTTGAAAATGTACACACTTTTTTATACTTCATCAACTAGAAAATATTACTGCCATAAACCATACTAGGTTATTATCAAATAGGTGCAATTATTTTGTATTTAAAATTCAAATCACAGTACGTTGGTAGTCTGTAAAATCATATTCCTGCTCAGTTTAGGTTACAGCAAATCATCAGAAATACCTTCAGCTGACTCACTTTAAAGTAGTGGCACATGCCTAACAAAATATTGTATGACCAGTGAAATTATCCAGAAGAGATTATTTCAAGGTCACTTCAGAACATGTTTTTATTCTCAATCTTAATAATGTTAACTTGTATGTGGCAGAGTCCATTTATCCTCAGTATAGAGAATAATTCTCTCTTACTATCATCCCCTATTAAGGACTATTCTCTAGTGGCTCAGACAGTAAAGAATCTGTCTACAATGCAGGAGATGTGGGTTTGATCCCTGGTTCAGGAATATACCCTGGAGAAGGGAATGGCCACTCACTCCAGTATTCTTGCCTGGAGAATCCAATGGACAGAGGAGCCTGTAGTGTTACAGTCCATACAGTGGCAAAGAGTTGGACACAACTGAACAACTTACTTTTTCACTAAATTTTAGTTGATTTGCTTTTTATAATCAGCCAATTTCTGCCCTCACTCCCTCAATGCATAACCCTTATAAAGATCGAGAAATTTTTTAAAGCTGCTAAAAGTTGAGCTATTAAATTTTTAGCAGACTCATCCTGATATTAGCAAGGCATAAAGTGTGAGCACCTATTTTTGGGAACCAGAAAAATCTTTGGTTCAATGACAAGTCAGTTTATAACTTGTCTTTAGCTGGTCCATAGAACATGTAGCACACTGGGCTTAATCTGAACATCCTTGAGATAGTTTATGATGGTTAAATTTAGTAGATTTTTGGTCTTTACAAAATTATTTATTAAAAACTTAGGCATTATGCTAGGTATGAAATAAACCACATGATTTCCAAAATAAACAACCTAGGCAATGATTACTATAGTGTTCATTAGATATTAATACGGACCTATATTTTTGTGGTTCTTAGTTTCTTAAAACGGTGGAATAGGTGAGAGGTTGATCTCCATTAGCTCCAGTGCCTATTACCAGTCAAAAATTCTGTAGTCTTCACTTAAATTTATCTCCATGGGCACAGGAGAGAATGAAATGCCTACAAGACCAGGTAAATGGCAAAAGACATAATAGCTGGAAAGTATATGGCATGTTTGGGTGACAGAAAGTCAAGCAATTTGACAGTAATAGAGGGTTTATGTTGGAGTTAGTATAAAGAAAAACTTGAAAGGTAGATTGGAGCCCAGATTACAAAGGGCCTAGAAAACCGGGCTAAAGAATTTGTATTTTATTTTATAGAAAATGGAGAGCTATTATGGGGATTCAGGTGACAGTGAGCCTAATAATGGCTTTAAAAGGAATGATCTGGTGTTAACAATCACGGATGGATTAAAGGGGAGTGAGTCTAAAAGAAGAAAAATCAATAGAGGGGATGTTTTCTAAAATAGGTGTGAGCTAATGATGGCTTGAACAAGGGTGATGTCAGGAAGATTCTCAGAGTAACAAAAGCATTTGGAAGAAAGAATCAGTGAAACTGGCTGATATGATATATAGAGGTAATGAGAAGAAAGAGTCAAAGACAATTCCAATTTAATGTTAGGAGATTTATATTTCCACTTAATTCAACATTTAGAGGAAGGAGAAAATGAGTTCAGTTTTAGAGACTTTTCATCTGAAGCATAAGCAGATATATGAGAAGAAATGAGTGATATGCCGTGGAAAGTGCAGAACTAGATAAGAGTAGAGGGGTGAATTCATTTTCATTTTAAATAAAACTTCAATGAAAATATAAGCAGATAAAATATCAGTTTCAACTTGAACATCACATTTGAAAACTGAAGATACCTGGTATTTCCTATTATTTCTCATGTTTTAAATTTATATTCAAACATATTGGTTAGATTCTGAATTTAATCACATCTCTGTATTTAATTATGTACATACTTTGCTAGAACATTATAAGCAATGTCTTCTGATTTGGCAGAGATTAGTAAGCTGAATGTTTATGATCAAAGGAAAATTTTTACCATTTAAGTGGTTGTTCCCATTCAATACTACCAATAAAACATGAGGTGTCAGTCTTCCTGGCAAAAGAGTTCTCTGGAATACACTATGTCGATATAATAGCAAAGTAATGCAGTGGTTCAATGCAGTGAGAAAACAATTCTACTATTTTATAAACTTATTGGTTAAAATCACAATCAAAGCACTATTTAATAATTTTTGGCAGGTAAAATATCACTGTGATCTGCTTTGAAACCAACGTATGTTATTTTCTTTGCATGTTAAAGAGGCTCGAAACTTGTAAGTAATTAATCTAGCCTCAGTCTCCTCATCTGTGAAGTAAGAGGTTGGAATAATAACTAAGCATACAGAAAACAATACGAGCTTATGATTGGGCATGTCAGGTGTACTAAACAACATGTCAGAAATAACAATTGCCAAGAAAATCGAAAATCGTGGGATGTTGCGAGTGACATTGTCTGGGATCTATTTTACACTAAGCCTTTTTATCCAAGAAGCTTAAAGAATTCTGATTGTCGTAAACATAATCTTAAAAAGGAGGGAATAGAAGAAAATATTCTAAGCCCCATTTCAGTTGACACAGCAACTCAGCAGTGTAATCTAACCAGTCAAAGTCGTAGCCTCAGATAGGTGTTCCCTGGGATCTCGTTAGAAATGCAGAAGCTCAGACTCAACTCCAAACCTTCTGCATTAGAGTCTTCATTTTAACAGGATTCACAGGTGATCCCTATGCATATTAAAGTCTGAGAAGCACTGATACATAGGTTTGTGTCTCTATATCCAGTAGGTGAGGACATTCACACTGTCTGCCTGTGGAGATCCCACATCTGTCTTGTCTCCTTTTAATCACATATCATGATGTCACCTGTCCTAGTTCTTGTCTCTGCTGCTGCTGCTGCTAAGTCGCTTCAGTCGTGTCCGACTCTGCGACCCCATAGACGGCAGCCCACCAGGCTCCCCCGTCCCTGGGACTCTCCAGGCAAGAACACTGGAGTGGGTTGCCAGTTCCTTCTCCAATGCATGAAAGTGAAAAGTGAAAGGGAAGTCACTCAGTCGTGTCTGACTCTTTGCGACCCCATGGACTGCAGCCTATCTCCGTTAATCACGTTTCATGTCACCTATGCTAATGTCATACGCTTGGTAGAAGATATGTGACCCTGAAGAGACTATTCCTGAAGGAAGCAGCTCGAATCAGACTTCATATAAGAGGAGAGTGAAAGAGAAAGTCATTCAGTTGTGTCCGACTCTTTGCGACCCCATGGACTATACAGTCCATGGAATTCTCCAGGCCACAATATTGGAGTGGGTAGCCTTTCTCTTCTCCAGGGGATCTTTCCAACCCAGGGATCTGGATCCAACCCAGGACCCAGGACTCCTGCATTGCAGGTGGATTCTTTACCAGCTGAGCCACAAGGGAAGCCCAAGAATACTAGAGTGGGTAGTCTATGCCTTCTCCAGTGGATCGTCCCAACCCAGGAATCGAACCAGGGTCTTCTGCATTGCAGGCAGATTCTTTACCAACTGAGCTACCAGGGAAGCTATCATATAAGAGGGGTATGCCCCATTCATGGGGCCGTCCTCCACCCTAGCCAAGGAGTGCTTGAGAAATTCATTTTAAAATCTCAACCAAGTTTCTTTATTTACCAGGGTACAAGCAAAGTGAATCTGGAGAGCTAGATGGAAGATAATATGTTCTTCCTTATTTTGCAGTAAGTGTGTGTTACACTCTGTATAAAATTTTGCTGTAGAAACTGCTTTGTCATACACAAAGGATATTTCTTGCCTTGGCTTCACTAAGCTTTTTTCAAATATATGGTTGCAAAGCAATGCTTGGAAAAAGTAAACTGAACTGCCTGGAAAGAACACTTTGATTTGGTAAGGGAAAGAGAACGGGGAGGCAAAAAGGAAGAAACTCTTTGTTGAGCATCAACTTTGTGCTAAGTATTGACACTACAAAAGATGTTTTATATAAAGAACCAGGGTCTCTAAAACGTCAAGCTTGAGACCTATTCTCTAATGAATATATATACGGTGTTAGTGTTAATCTGTCACAGCTATAAAAACTATAAACACATAGCTTTTCAGTCATTTAATGACTCATAAAACTCTATGTGTTAAACGCTTGGCTTCATTATAAACTATTAACACTTCCTGGCCTTTCCCATTTCCCCAGTTAGACACTATTAAGGGAATATCTGGTAAAAGTAGAGATCAGATGATCTTATTAGTACAATATACAGTAGGGCCTATCTTAGGTCTTAAACATACATGGAGGTCTTATCTGGGTTCCTATGGTGATGCTGTTTATCCGCTTGTGGTCCCATAAAGTATCCTGACTGTAACTGAAACCATTTTGCAATCTAAGTTTTATCATCATGGAAGACATCACTCCTTCATTCAATGCATACCTATGGATACCTCTGATCGGTCATAGAATCCTAACAGCACAGTGTGAAAATAAGTAAGTTAAGAGCCATAAATTAGATAATTATAAATTATGAAAAGTGCTATGAAGGAAAAAAACATGAGACCATGATAGAAAACTATCAGGAGACAAGTTCCTCTTCTCGTCAGGACAAGAAAGATCCAACCAGAACAACCAAACTCTAGAAAACAATCACATAGACTCTGAACAAAATATAAATACAGACAGTCCTCACATCACATAATACCTGTTGCCAAAACCCCCACATATCAGAGCCATGTTCTTGCTTTATAGGGCTCTGTAGTAGCAGTTCCTATGCAAAGGGAGAGCCTGGTTACAAAATTCACAGATTTCAGTTAACATGTACTATGCCTGCAAGGACTACCTACACTATAAAACAGGCATCTGAAGGCACTGCAGGTGGGGAAAAGCAGGTGGATATTGGCGGTTGATACTCATAAAAAGGTATAATGCAGAAGCCTTTCTACAATTCTTTGCTTAAACGAATGCTTCAGGAGGCACCAAGTATTGAGTGGATAAAATTCCTCCAGAATATCTGCAGCCTTTCTGACCCAGAGAAACAAGGATAGGCTTCAAGGAAACTACAGCTCCTGGAAAGTGAGAGACTACTCCCCAGAAAAGAGGGAGACAAAATCACTTCTGTACACACACTGTGTTCATCTATCTGGCAGGTCCTGAAATCATGCATGTGTGAGGCAGATCACGGAAGTCAGTTAAAGAGGAAAAGTTGAACTGACATTTGAGCTGCTTCAAAAGGAGCAGTTTTAGTTCAACCAAGCTTACTGCTACCAGAGCAAATGGAAAACAAACAAAAATAAACTCTTTGGCAGAATTTAAAAGAAAGCATGTTTTCACAAACTCACATTCATGGTAGCCAGATAAACTCCAAAGTTACTTAGAATATAGAGATCAAGGAATATGTTGACTTATTCTCAAGAGAAAAGACAAGAAACCCAACCCCTAAATTACCCAGGCCTTGGGGTAAGTGGACAAGAGTCTTTAAGCAGCTATTCCAACTATATTCAATGACATAAAGAAGTTATCTTCACAGTGAATGAAAGAAAGGAAATTTCAGCAGAGAAGTAAAAAGTGTCAAAAAGAACGAAAATAAAGTTCCAAACATTAAAAAAATATATGAAATAAAAACTCACAAGACAGTTTTAAGAGCAGAATGGGGATGACAAGAGAATGAGAAAGTAAACTTGAAGGAATTTGAAAAGTGATCCAATCTGAAGAATAGGTTGAAAGAGTGGCAGAATCTCAGGGTCCTGTGGGACAATAAGGTTTAACATGCATGGGAGGGGGGTTTGGGGAAGAATGTATACCTGTGTGTGTATGGCTGAGTCCCTCTGCTGTCCTCCTGAAACTGTCACAACACTTAATGTGTCACAACACTTAACTGTCACAATACTTCAATGTAAAGTAAAAAGTTAAAGAATACACATGTAATTCAAGTTAAAAAGGAGTGGAGTAAGAGAACGGGGCAGAAATAATATTTGAATACATAAGGGTTGACTAGTTTCAAAATTTGGTAAGACATATACATTCACCGTTTCCAGATTCTCAGAAAACCCCAAGCAAGAAAGATGTGTAAGGAAACACTCATTGGTACTTCATAGTCAAAATGATGAAAACCAAAGATTCAGAGAAAATCTTGAAGGCAACTGGAAACTCTGAGATAATAGATCTGTAGTGATGTTTTAAGCCACTAAATTTGGGGGTATTTGCAGTGTGGCAACTGATACCTAACACAACAGTTATAGTAGAAGGCATCAACACCCCTCTCTTAATGACTGATAGAACTAGTAGAAAATCAGGATATAAAAAGATAAAAATATTATCAAGCAATTCGTCCTAAATGTAATTTATTAAACACATTAGTCAAGAAAAGAAGAAAATTATTTTCAAGTGAACATAGATTATTTATTAGGAAAGATCGTATTCTGGACCATAAGATAAACCTCACAAAATTTAACAGGATTGAAATCATTCAAAGTACATTTTCTGTCCACAATGGATTTAAATGAGGAATCAGAACAATGTCTGGAAACACCCCTCATATGCAGGAACATTAAAATCACACTTCTAAATACGATGAATCAAAAAGTGCATCACTGGGAAAATTAGAAACAACTCTTAACTGAATATAAATGAAATACAGTATAACTGTGAGATGCAGGTAAAGCAGCGCTTAAACAGAAAATTATCACATTAAATTCTAACATTAGGAAAGAAGGGCCTCAAGTTAACAATATGAGTTCCTGCCATAAGAATCTAGAAGAAAGAGTAAATCAAACCTCAAATAAACAAAAAGAAGAAATAAACGGGGAAGTCAATAAGAAAACAAAATGACCCAAAAGGAGACAATAGATAAAACCAAGAGCTGATTTTTTGAATGGATAAATAAATTGATAGCCTCTGTAAGACTTGACAAGAATTTTCCAAAGAGAAATGAAAATATTCATTAAAAAAATAAAACTGATCAGGAATATTTATTCAAGAGATGAAAATATACACCTTTGAGGTGCTTATATAAAAAATTGTAAGCAATTTCATTCATAAGTTTTAAACACTATAAACAACCCAAATGTCTATCAACAGAGGAGCAGATGAACACATTGTGATATATTTATGCGATGGACTAAACTCAGCAATAAAAAGGAACTACTGTTGATACCGGCTTCCCTGGTGCCTCAGCAGTAAAGACTCTGCCAACCAATGCAGGAAACGTGGGTTCAATCCCCAGGTCAGCAAGCTCCCCTGGAGGAGGAAATGGCAACCCACTCTAGTATTCTTGCCTGGGAAATCCCATGGACAGGGGAGCCCGGCAGGCTACATACAGTTCCAAGGTTCGCAAAAGAGTCAAAGATGACTTAGAGACTAAACAAAAACTCTTGATACACACAGTGACATTGGTTGTGGTGAATCTCACAGACATAACACTCGGCTAAAAGAGAGACACAAAAATATACGTACTATATGAATTCATTTATATGAAGTTCTAGAAGAGACAAATTGAAAATACTGGCATAGATATCGAAACAGTGATTATCTCTGGGTAGAGGAGGTGGGCAAAGATTTACTAGAAAGGAACGCAAGGGAGTTTTCCTGGTGCCTTGTGCAGGTGGGTTACAAGGATATATACATTTATCTAAATCATCAGACTGTTTATACCATCAGTGAAAGAGAGACAGAAAGGGAGAGGAGGCAGGATATGGAGGAGAAAGAGAGAGACAGAGAATCTGTTCAGTTCAGTCTCTCAGTCATGTCCGCCTCTTTGTGACCCCATGGACCGTAGCCTGCCAGGCCTCCCTGTCCATCACCAAACCCTGGAGCTTACTCAAACTCATGTCCATCAAGTCGGTGATGCCATCCAAACATCTCATCCTCTATCATCCCCTTGTCCTCCTGCCTTCAACCTTTCCCAACATCAGGGTCTTTTCCAATGAGTCAGTTCTTAGCATCAGGTGGCCAAATTATGGAATAGAAACAGTGAGAGAGAAAATACGAAGGGACAAAATCAAGAAAAAAAAAGCTCCCCAGCATTTTAATCTGGACCAGGTCAAAAGCAGAGAGGAGATAAAAAACAAGACCAACTTGAAAACTCAGAAATAAACATTAAGGTAACAAGGAACAGTCACTGAGGATGGACAGGAGCCTCCAGGGATGGCCAGTCTTTAAGTTATTTACTCTGTATCTAAACACTTGTACTTGTAATTGTGTGTGTGTGAGAGAGATGTCTACTTTATAAATAAGCCACAATGGCTTTAAGTACGTATGTATGCAATAAGAACCATGTTGTGTCCCCTAAACACCGACAGTATTATGGTATTCTGCCTTACCTGCCCCATGTGTAATTCTAAATTAAAATTGTATTCACTATAAACTGAATTATCCATGAATGAATATATGCAATATCTAGGATGTGCTTCAAAATAACATGGGCAGAGAGATGAATAGTGGTCATGGGTTAATAATTGCTACAGCTGGATAATAGCTATCATTATTGAAAGAAAGTTAAGAGAACCTAAGTAACCACACAATAGGTATGCTCAGGCCAGGGAAGTTTTTATTTGCTTTTCATGAATAACTACTTTGAAGCTTTTAAAAAAAGATATCTTTTAACTGTTTTAGTGCCCCTGTTGTTTAAGTTAAAAGCCCACACATTAGGGCATCTCCTGGGTGATCCTGTTCTGATTAGACTGTGGTTTGCTGCCAGTGATTATCTTATCACAGGAAGGTTTCACAGGTTAAAGGTGCGCCAGGGACAGTGCAAATAAAAGCTAAGAGAGGGGGTCAAATCCTTTGTCACTGCCTAGTAAGACGCATTCCAGATAACAAGAGAAAAGACTAGAAAGCTTTTCATGTCAGATGAGGCAGAGACAGCAGTGGAGCAGGTCCTGGTATATGTAGTTTTTCCATTCGGGACATGAAGAAAACTATAACTGAGAAATAAAATGTAATTTTGGAAATAAAAACTAAGGTAGCAAATTTGAATTTTGTAAAAGCATTACTGATTATAGACTGTGGCTTTTTGCCATGATTTATTGTTAAACAAATGTGTTTAATATATATTAGGCAATTTATAAATATTTTCAGTTGTTGAAATATTTGTTCATTTTTTTTGAGCAAACATAAGCCATTCTGTACTCATGTTGAGCGTATAATTGGAAAAATAAATCAGCTTAAATTTTGAGATTATCAAAAATTTTCCACACTGAGAAAAACTACCAAAGAAAGAAAATCCTTTATATTTAAATACCTCCACATTTGCTCTTTTAATTTCTTAAAGTAAGAAATAAAGTCATATTGTCCTCAATGAATGATCCTATAGTAATCTTTTCTAGTTAAGGCAGAAATTTATGAGATCATAGGTAGTACTACTCCTTGCAGCTAAACAATAAACCAATTTTTACTTCTTATTTATTTATAGATATAGAAGGAAGATTTCTGTTATCAAACTCCATCATTATTATAAAAAATAATGTTGTGCTAGGAATATATATCTAAAGACTTGGAAATGCACATAGATTAATAATAAATAGAAAGAGAAGACATCACTCTTTTATATTTGGGGCAAAGTGAAAGCTGCTCAGTTGTGTCTGACTCTTTGCGACCCCATGGACTATACAGTCCATGGAATTTTCCAAGCCAGAATACTGGAGTGGACAGCCTTTCCCTTCTCCAGGGGATCTTCCCAACCCAGGGATCGAACCCAGGTCTCCCTCATTGTGGGCGGATTCTTTACAAGCTGAGCCACAGGGGAAGCCCAAGAATACTGCAGTGGGTAGCTTATCCCTTCTCCAGCGGACATTCCCGACACAGGAATTGAACTGGGGTCTCCTGCATTGCAGGTGGATTCTTTACCATCTGGGCTATCAGGGAAGCCCTTATTTGGGGAAACAACATCATGTCAAAATTGAGTTTCCCAGGTGGTGCTAATGGTAAAAAAAAAAAATCTCTCCTGCCAATGCAGGAGGTAAAAGACATGGGTTCAATCCCTTGGTTGGAAAGATCTCCTGGAGGAGGGCATGGCAACCCACTCTAGTATTCTTGCCTGGAGAAGTCCATGGACAATAGTAACTAACCTATTTTCAGTTAATCAGCAAAGCAATCAGCAAGTGTTTACTGATTAACTACAAGATACTGTGAATTTGTATGGAAATACAAAAAACCTCAAATAGCCAAAGCAATCTTGAGAAAGAAGGATGGAACTGGAGGAATCAACCTACCTGACTTCAGATTATACTACAAAGCTACAGTCATCAAGACAGTATGGTACTGGCACAAACACAGAAATATAGATCAATGGAACAAAATAGAAAGCCTAGAGATAAATCCACACAGCTATGGACACCTTATCTTTGACAAAGGAGGCAAAAACATACAATGAAGAAAAGACAATCTCTTTAACAAGTAGTGCTGGGAAAACTGGTCAACCACCTGTAAAAGAATGAAACTAGAATACTTTCTAATACCATACACAAAAATAAACTCTAAATGGATTAATGATCTAAATGTAAGACCAGAAACTACAAAACTCCTAGAGGAAAACTTAGGCAAAACACTCTCTGACATAAATCGCAGCAAGATCCTCTATGACCCACCTCCCAGAGTAATGGAAATAAAAGCAAAAATAAACAAATGGCACCTAATTAAGCTTAAAAGCTTTTGCACAATGAAGGAAACTATAAGCAAGGTGAAAAGGCAGCCTTCAGAATGGGAGAAAATAATAGCAAATGAAGCAACTGACTAAGAATTAATCTGAAAAATATACAAACAGCTCATCCAGCTCAATACCAGAAAAATAAACGACCCAATCAAAAAATGGGCCAAAGAACTAAACAGACATTTCTTCAAAGAAGACATACAGATGGCTAACAAACACATGAAAAGATGCTCAGCATCACTCATTATCAGAGAAATGCAAATCAAAACCACAATGAGGTACCATTTCATGCCAGTCAGAATGGCTGCTATCCAAAAGTCTATGAGCAATAAATGCTGGAGAGGGTGTGGAGAAAACGGAATCTTCTAACACTATTGATGAGTATGCAAACTAGTACAGCCACTATGAGGAACAGCATGGAGATTCCTTAAAAAACTGAAAATAAATCTGCCATATGAGCCAGCAATCCCACTGCTGGACATACACCCTGAGGAAACCAGAATTGAAAGAGACACATGTACCCCAGTGTTCATCACAGCACTGTATACAATAGCTCAGACATGGAAGCAACCTAGATGTCCATCAGCAGACGAATTGATAAGAAAGCTGTGGTACATATACACAATGGAATATCACTCAGCTGTTAAAAAGAATGCATTTGAATCAGTTCTAATGAGGTGGATGAAACTGGAGCCTATTATACACAGTAAAGTAAGTCAGAAAGAAAAACACCAATACAGTATAGTAATGCATATATATGGAATTTAGAAAGATGGTAACGATGACCCTATATGCAAGACAGCAAAAGAGACACAGATATAAAGAACAGACTTTTGGACTCCGTGGGATAGGGTGAGGGTGGGATAATTTGAGAGAATAGCATTGAAACATGTCTATTACCATATGTGAAATAGATCACCAGTCCAAGTTCGATGCGTGAAACAGGGCACTCAAAGTTGGTGCACTGGGAAAACCCTGAGGGATGAGGTGGGAAGGGAGGTGGGAGGGGGGTTCAGGATGGGAGACACGTGTGCACCTGTGGCTGATTCATGTCATTGTATGGCAAAAACCACCACGATATTGTAAACTAATTAACCTCCAATTAAAAAAAATGATACTGTGAAATGTACAAGAGATGTATAAGGAGTTCACAACTCTGATGAAGGAGCAGACAATCCTGGTAATACACGTGATGTCTAATACAACATATTGCGTGAATAGGTTTCAAGACAGGGTTTCCACGAGTTAAGTCTTGGAAGGAGGAAGGACAACACTTGGTTGCAGAAGGTACTTTGATGATGGTAAGGATAGGACAGGAAGCATTTGGAATAGAATATTTACACACTGCACATAATCCTTAAAGTATTCACTCCACTTCTACTATAAAATAAGTAAATTGTTTTTTCTTTAAAATCATAAACAGAAGATCTTAAAATATCTTCTATTTCCTTTCATGTAAACTGTAAAATACTTTTCAAATACTGAGACTCTCTTCCTCTAAACAGAAAAGGCACAGACACCAGTGGAATTACAATTATTTTACATTGTTAAATTGAAGAAATATCATTTCAAACAGAAATATACTTCCCTGATACTGACCACAAGATATAAACAAATATACTCACATGGGTATAATTCCTTAATCCAAAATATTTTGGGGGGGGCGTGTTTTAGGAGAAACAAAAGAGAAAGATTGAGGTACCCCAAGAGCAAAAGCAAGCCACACAGGGTATCTGATTCAGCTTGTTCATATAAAACATACCAAAACATGCTTTGCCAGAAGTATTTACAAGCTTAAAAGAATTATTTCCATATGCTACACTGTGCCAGAGGTAACATTTTTTATTTTCCTCACTATCATCTTTATCCTATACCTATCACTATTCTCCAGGGACCTCCTATATGAAATAAACATGCTGTATTCTCCAGGGAGGGGAAAAAAACAGAGAGTTTTCATCATGGCCGCTGTCCTTGAGAATCTTAAAATGCTTTGTCAGTTATGTGCAAACAAAAAATATAACAACTTCAAAATAAGGAAACTTTCCTGTGAGTCCAGTGAGAAGCACAAACAATGCTGACCCTATATTAGGAGCTGGCTACCACATAAGGCTTTTGGTTTTGATAAAATATTACAAAATCTCTGCTAGTCCTGTTCCTTTCTGACCAGCTGATTAACAGTAACATAGAAATGAAAAACAATATGTAAATGAAAAGCACTGACATCCTGCAGAAAGTTCCAGCTGATCTGGGGACGCAGGTGAGGAACCACACAGAGGAAAGGACAGGAGACCCGTACATGATATTCGTGGCACAAATAAAAGATAAGCATCTTAATAAACAAAGAAAATTTGCATAGTAATAATCATATTATCACCTCATAGGAATACTCTTTGAACTATCTCAAAATGTACCTCCTAAAATGTAAAATACCATTATTCCAAATAATAATATTTAATTATGGATCTACTCACAGATTTGTTATACATTTTGAATATTATGATTTGATTAGTTTTCATCTCTCCTCCCACCCACCTTTTTTCATTTAATTTTTTATTATAAAATACAAGGCTTCACAGCCTCAAATAAATTATATGGTATTTACTGTAGGGATTAACTTTTAAATTAAAACATGTGCTTGTTAACATGGTCCTGAGATTTGGGCTGTCTATACAATATGTAAAGATCCATTTCAGTGGGAAATAATTAAATTAGGTAAATGATTTTACATAAATAAAAGTGTTTTGACTATGCTTTCCACTTTGTAGCAGGTTTCTTTGTTGCCATTAAAAACATTAAGTTTATTTAGAAATCATCAAGGAAAATTTTGACATTTCCCTGAGACAAAGAGTATAGCTATAACTCATTTTCAATAAATAGCATTTTGTTCCTTAATTATTTGGATTGGTCATCTACATTGAATTTATTTATATTGACATTTCTGCTTTATTCAGTATTATTCTGGATGACATGTAGATTATTCTGGACCATGGGTATCAAGATGTTTTCTTGGGCAAAACGAAAACATTCAGCCCCATATCAATTAAAGACAGGGTCAAAACAATTTTGGCAGCAAAGTAAGTAGATTATAAGCACCTTCTGAAAAGTTGTAGTCTCTAGCTGGCTTTTTGCACTGTCTCCATTGTAACAGTACACTTATATTCTATCTAAAACATTTGAGGTCTGTTTATGTTCCATTGAGAAAACAAATTCTCCCAGGAGTAAAGTGTGCACTGATGTGAGGTCACTGAGAGATGTAAACCACCATAGCATGTGTTTAATGAATTGCCATTATAAGGTGGCATCACAGCTATTTAAAGTGGCAGCAGGTTTGTTTATTTGAACCCTAGGAAACAAAATACACTTGACCGCTTAAACCTGTTCGTTCTCCCCTTCAATCCATCTGAGGAGAACATGGAGACTGCAAACAGCACTTGTCCTGAAGATGCGAGTCAGACAGGAAGATCAACAGAGGAGACACTGACTGACAGAACCAACACAGGTGCTGCGGGAAACAGCTGAGCTAGGGACGCTCAGTCCAAGGGGGCAGGGAACACGGGTGCGTGAAAGCAAGGATACCTTCACTTTCCTGGACTTGTAACAGGCGACAGGAGCGTGCCTCAAGGCAGGATCTGTCAGGCAAACAGACACTGTAAGTTCGTGCTAAGTCACTTCAGTCGTGTCCAACTCTTTATGACCCCAGGGACTGTAGCCCACCAGGCTCCTCTGTCCATGGGGTTCTTCAGGCACAAATACTGCAGTGGCTTTCCATGCCCTCCTCCAGGGGATCTTCCCTACCCAGGGATCGAACCTGAGTCTCTTATGTCTCCTCCATTGGTAGGCGGGTTCTTTACTACGAGTGCCACCCGGGAAGTCCAAACAGATACTAACTTGACATAAATATGTATCTCGAAGTGGTGCACGAGGAGGCTGATTGAACGTCCTTGGTGTTTATGAACATCAACACATCCTGAAACCCCCTCACTTTTCATGATTGCTTAGCTCATAATTTACACCTTTCAGTGGTCAGAAGGCCATGTGTTTTTTCTGAGGCTGATGAGTTCTTTTAATGTCAGGGAACAGCAAAGGGTTCTGACTGTCCGGGGGAGCCAGAGAGAAGGCAGGACTTCTACAGGAAGAGTGGACAATGGAGAAAAAAAAAAAGACAGGTACGAAATTCACCCACTTCATACTTCTGCCCAGGGCCCACCCTGGTCTCCAAATGCGGTAGCTGTCACACCAAAACAAACGTCTCACCATGAATCCCCCAAGCCACAGCTCTGTTGATCCATCAACGCAACCTGTGTTGGATCGCTAATCATTCTTGAAAGCTAATCAGTGTATCGGAGGAGCGGTATTGATATAAATTCTGTGTTGCTCAAGCTCCCATATCATCCTCCTCTGAAACAGTAGTCTATACCCAGGGGGTATAGTATTTTTAACTGATGAAATAGTGACATCTTTACTTCTTCAACACTTTCGAATCCATTTTCTTTTTTACTTTTGTCAAATCTTTTAAATACTCCAGAATGATTAACTCCTCATTACCCCCAAACTATGACCAGCTCACAGATGATAGTAATCATTCTGATTTGGCCTATAACCCATATACACTCCATATATCACTATGCTAATAAAACACATAAATACACACCTAGTTTCACTGTAACATAGTCAACATTCTGATTTGACCTATGGCCATTCTCATTCTCATTTTAAATCTCAAGAAATTAGAAGAGCAAAACAGTAAATATCAGTGAGTTATTTTCCTTGATAAAGGTAGCCTAAATTAGGTGTGCATGCGTGCATGTTAGATTGCTTCAGTCATGTCCAACTCTTTGTGACCCTATGGATTGTAGCCTGCCAGGCTCCTCTGTCCATGGGATTCTCCAGGAAAGAATACTAGAGTGGGTTGCTGTGCCCTCTTCCAGAAGATCTCCTTGATCCAGGGATTGAACCAGTGTCTCTTATGTCTCCTGCATTGGCAGGAGGGTTCTTTACCACTAGTGCCACCTGGGAAGCCCAAGTCTTCATAGTCCTACTAAAAATATATATATATATTTTCCCTAAAAGAAAATATTCAGACAAAAACAGCTAGTGATTGTTTAGCCACTGGAGTTGTAACATATTTCTGAAACACATTTCATAATCATCAAGCCTAAATATATCTCTGATTAAAACAAATCCTTCCAAGAGTATGCAGATCAAAAGGAAAGTGCTCCTGATACACTGTTGCTCAATGCAGGTCTCCACGCTTGTGTAGAAATCTCCTAGAAATATGGCAAAGCCATTAGATTCTGCTACATGCTAACGCTTCTAGTTTAACTCCAACAGCCTGTGCAAAATCCTGAATTATAAATCACCATTGCGATCTATGCCCAGGAATCCATCCAGTTGAACTGTGCCGAGCAGCATCTTTATGACTGACTGATCACAAAATATAAATGATATTTCTAAAACAGAGTGACAATGTTCAGCACTTCATCCAATGTGTGAAAAACTAAGAAATATTATTATATTCTTTTAAAATTAAACCCACAGAGGAGTCCACCACTAATTATGATTAGGCTTAATACTTATGAAAAGCACTTAGAAAAATCTTAAATGCTTTAAAATGATAAAATACTATTATTTTCCTTTAAATATGGCAAGCTTAACTCTGTTGCCCATTTTAATATACCTTTGGTTTCCCATATACTTCTCTGAATTTCAGTGTTAATTTCCTCTTAAAAATTTTAACTATATCATGGTTATTTGATCCCACTATCATTTTTATTATTCTATTATATTGATAGGTCAGTTGATTTATTTCTTCTAGTGGTCCTGTATGGAATTACTAAAATTGAGATTATTCAGGGTAGCCTCTGTGGGACTGACACCTGGTTTCTTTATCATTAAATTCCAATAAGCTTATCATAAAGTAATATTTGAGAACAATAAAAAGTCTATGATTTCTTAAACTTATTTTCCATGCAGTAAAATTTGGAAACTTTTAGCTTTCACTTGAAAGTTGATCCTCTTTATCTCCTTTTATGTTTTTACTCTTCTTCTCTCCCTCTCTTGTAATTTCTCAATTTTCTTTTATTCTTCCCTTCCCCCAACCCCAACCTCTTTTATCTGGTTCTCTTCTGCCTTCTCTTGCTTTAATCTCTCTCTCTCACCACATTTCTTCTCTTTTTGAATTATTAGAAGACTGGTTAGATGCTGAATTTTCCTGTAGACACCTGCACAAAGGCTATTAAAGAGTGCTCTTTGTGAGAACTATTAAAAATATTTTTAAAATTGTGGTGTTTATGTGAGTACATTGCATGTGCAGGTGAGTGGCAAAATAACGTATTTCCTCAGCCACTGAAATTCTGTGCGCATCAAAGACAGATTAAAATTGGGAACACAAAGACAGATGAAATAATTTTAACATGGAACAGAAAACAGGTATAAAGAAAACGAGTGTATCTTGTATTTTTTGTAATAATTCGTAACACCAAAAATAATAAAGGGTTTCACCTGCAAATCACCCAGCAAAAACATATGTATGTGTGTGTGCTTATATTTTAAGCCTTTAATGAATTTGTTACCATATTGCTCTGTTTTATGTTTTGGTTTTTTGGCTGGAGACACGTGGGACTTACCTCCCTGACCAGGGACTGAACCTGCGCCCCCTGCATTGGAAGGCAAAATCTTAACCACCAGGAAATTTCCTGTGTGTATGTATATTTTGTCTCAACAACTGATGGAGACAAGGTTCCATGTATTAAAGTCCTTTGTACCCTTCAAAACATAGCACACTTCTTCATATACACCAGGCACTTAAAAGGGGATTGAGTGGAATTTAGAAATCATTATGAAATCGGTGACTACCCTCAAAACATTGACTAAACTTGCTTGATACTGCTATTTAAGCAGTTTAAACCACTCAAATGAATACGACTACACACACAGACACACAGGCCTAAAACATCCCTGAATAAAGTAAAGAAAGAAAATAAATGAAAACATGAAACTGGAGATTTATCCAAGTACACAAGAGAACATTCTATGGAAACCCATACATAGAGAAAAATTAATTTTCAATCTTCGGTAGGAGGTCACTTACAAATAATCAAAAATATCTTCATTATGTTTCAGTGCCTTAAGTTTTCAGGAACTGGTTATAGTGAATTAGCAAATTGGGAGTAGCTGTGCAATTGTTTATAGTGACATACCGACTTAGGTGAACTTGGATAAGTCATGCTCTCTGTCCCGTGCTTCTGTGTCTCCGAAGTGACAGTACTAGTTGCCCTCTCTTCCACCTCCTCTGCAAAGATGTTCTGCAAATAAATGAGGTAATGTTTGCGAGATGTTTTTGCAGCTTGGGCAAGAAACCCACTGCACACATCTCAGATGTTATTTCTATTTCATATTCAAACCTGGTGTATTATTGCCTCTGTTTTAAATGGAAATTGGACTGTTTGAGTCCTGGATTCTGACCAAAATCTGGGTCAACATAAAAGGACGATTATTTTTAATTTTAATTCTGAGGCTCTGTTCAGCTCCCTTGCACGTGTGAAGACCAACTGTAGGAAATAAACAAAGCACATAAATCAGGCTTTCAAAGAGAAAAATCGTTCTCCCGAAGGTTTTTTTTTTTTTTCAATGAAGCGCGTGAACAGTGTATTTCCCCGGCAGAATATTTCAGTCCAAGAAGGAGGATAGTGCAGGCAGTGGGAGCGTGTGTGCGTGTGTGCGCGTGTGTATGTGTGTGTGTGTGTGTGCTGTGCGTGCGCGCCCGCGGAGAGAGGGGCGGGGGAGGCGGATGAGGAGGATGAGATCATAGTTTCAGGATCCTCAGGAAACCCTGGTACTGGCAGTAGCCAGGCTCTGCTGTGCCCACATGACCCACAACTCTGGCAGCGGACTCGGCACTTCCAACATTATTAAATAATAAGAAAGCGGCTCCTACTCCATGCCCAAACCTCCCGACAGACCGGTGGACACCTTCGAAGAGTTTGGCGAGTCGGCGACTGTGGCGTCCGTCCATTCCAAGGTGTGTGCGTACAAGGCGTTTTCTCCCTCGACAGCTGGGGAGTGGGGGAGGGCGCGGGGGTGGAGAGGGTCCAGAGGGTGGGCGCGGGGCCCGGCTGCCGCGCGCTGCCCCCCGGCCGCCCGTGGGGGCCCGCCGAGCCAGCCGCCGGGCGGGAGATGCCCGGTGACGCGCAGCCCCAGCGGCGCAGGGACCGCAGCCGCCCCCGGCTTCGGGGCGCGGGCCCGGGAGGCTCGGCCGCCTCCGGAGCAAGGGCAGGCGCCGCGCACCCGGGAAAGTCAAGAGTGGAAGGCGGGCAGCGAGCGCGGCGGCGGGGAGGGAATCGCCCCAACGCCCACTCGCGGGGTTCCCACCTGTGCGCCCGCGCCGGCCGCCGGCGGCGCCAAGCATGTGCCGGGCGCTGCAGCCGGGACTGCGGCGCGGCGCCTCCCCGGGCGGGCGGCGGGCGGCGCCTCGGGCCCGCGGGGCGGCGGGAGCGGCTGCGGCAGGAGGGCCGGCCCGGGGGCGCGGGGCCGCGCAGGTACATCTCCGCAGCCCGCCCGCCGAGGCCCGGCCGCGCGCCGCGGGTTGAGTTGTTTCTATGGTCCCCGCTGCCCTCTCGGTGGTCCCCGCGGGCTGAGCCGCTGGGAGGTGGCGTGCTCCCCTCCGTTAGGGATGACACTCACGTGGGGAGCAGGCTGTGGGGCTACTATTGAGCGGGAAATCCGCGCCGGGGTCCTCTCCAGCCGGCGGCGTCGGCGCGTGTTGCAATGCACTGCGGTGTCCGGGCGGCGGGTCGGGTGGGTGTGGGCGCGGGGAGGGGGGCGCGGCGCGGCTGGATGGGCGCGGGGCAGGGAGAGGGGAGGGGAGTGTCTTCGGCTTTTGGAGCCTGGAGTTTTCCTTTGGACCTAAGGTGGACGCGAGGTTCGTTCTGGTACCGGAATGGGAGGTGGCGAGGTGTCTAAAGACCAACGCCAAGAAGAGACGAAGGATGCGGGGCTGGGCTCAGTGGTACAGAGGCTGGGACTTGGGAGTAAAACTTTCCTCTTTGGTGAGCTTGAGATTTGCCTTTGAGAAGGTAAGTGTAGGACTTGAGTGGAGGTGGAGTGGGGAGTCTTGGCTGTACTCTGGCGGTGAAATTCAACGCCATTAGGTTCATTGTTGCTCTATTAAAAGAGTCTTTTGAGTTATGGTTCTGTTCAAGTTTGCTATTATCTGTTATTATCACTTGGGGTTTAATAAGTGCTGTGTTTCCTTTTGAACATATCAGTAACCTATATTGTTGAAGTATGCATAATTATTCATTTCTTTTACAAAAATAAAAGGACTTATTTTGCTTATTGCAAGGGTAGAAAGTTTATGGAAAAAAACAGTTCTATGAACTTTAGCTTTATTCACTCAATTCTAACACTACCATAAGGAGTGTGTAATATGAGGAAATCCGGACACAGAGACGTGAAGTAATTTACCCAAGGTCGCAGGGCTTTAAATATTAAAGACCCGTTGAGCTTTAGGTGAACTCTAAACCAACATATATATATTTTTTTTTTTCATAAAAATGGGACTTAATTGTACTGTCTTTTTTCTTCTATATTTGATATATTGACCACATTTCTACCAAGATGAACCTCATAACTATGTGCTACATGTTGGGGACAATTAACATTTTTCTAAATCTTAATGCCAATTATGGCAAGGATCCTTTGAGCCTTTTCCTTTTGCCACAGTTGACCATTTCCTGAAACAATTATGCTTTAAAGTAGTGTTCATCAGCCAAGTTAAGATTTTCAGCAGGTAAGATTTATCAGCAAAGTCAATTATTATAAAGCAGGCACCTGAATCTACATATTTGTTTGCACTTAATTTTAAACTTCCTAAAGTATTAGTCTGTTATTTGGCTCAAAGCAGGGCCATCATTTCCTTCCGAACCCCATCTTGCAGAATTTTGAGCAAGTTTAATCATCTTTAATTCAATCACTCTGACAAGAGCTTAGGCAGTTTTAAAAGAAGAATTATGCAATTCTCTTTCAACTCTCAGTGATTAAAAGCAGGCTATATTGCGAGGGTGTTCGTGTATGTCACGCCTTTTCACCAGTTGTATGTACTTTAGACAAAGTTGTATAGCAGTGAAGACTGAAATCACATTTTTTCATTAGTTCTAAGCTGAAATACTGTAAACGTCTCCACTTGTTCTAAATGAATCATGATGTGAAGAAAGGTCTCAGTGGGGTAAAGCCCAACTGCACGGATTTAGAGAATTATGTCTCATCTGAGTTTATCACGTAGCTCTTATACTATTTGTTTTATTAGACAGCTATCTCTCTTAGGTCTTCATCTGTTATTTTTTCAAGTAAATTTAATTGCTGTTTCACATAATGAGTTTCAAAATTATTTTGACATTCATAGATTTCCTTAAGTCTGGTCTTCCAGTTTCATTAAATTCAGTATACATATATCAAATCCACACTAATTGAACATTGTGAGTGAAAAAAGAGTAGAATCCAACTGAACTGCATAGAAACATGATCTTTGGATGTGAAAAGAATTATCTTTAGTAGTTAAACTCTTCCACATCCCAAGGTATGGTCCATCTCTATTTGGGGGTGCTAGAGTACAGTGCTGTGGTCAAGAAAGTTGCATTCCATCAGGCACAAACTTTTTTGATATTGAAATTGAACTTTCCACATCTGTTTATGTAAAATGTTGATGGTTATCAAGGCATAAATCCTATGGAATGTCCATATATCCTTTCTTAACTGACTCATCTGTTCCAGCTGTCTAGTTTCTATTACTTATTTTAGAAAAAGCATTCTCTCACTACTTTTATCTCACCTGGGAGATTTGACATGACTTTTTCCTTTCAAGTCCCCTGCCTCTAGTTTTGGGAGAACTGTGTTGTCTCTGCCTCTTGAGAGGCTCTTTGCTGCAGGGTCTGGGCGGAGAACTGGGGTTGCATGGTGAGCAGAAAAATGAGCGCGCCCTGCCAGCCCAGGGGCCAGACTTCAATCCAATAGTCATACACATAAATGAAGTGAGTTCTGAAAGAAGGAATGCTGTAAGAATGTGTAATAAAGGATTCTGGACCAGACAGGGAGGTTTGGAACAAGATGCATTAGAAGTCCCCTATTTACAGAGGCATAATGTATGAGGAGGGGTTTACTAAGATTTATTTTTTTAATTAATTTTTATTTGATATATAGTTGCTTTACGATGCTGTGTTCATTTATACTCTATAGCAGAGTGATTCGGACGTACATAATACATATGTGTCCTCATTCTCAGTCATGTCCAGCTCTTTGTGACCCCTTGGACTGTAGCCCGCCAGGCTCCTCTGTCCGTCGAATTTTCCAGGCAAGAACACTGGAGTGAGTTGCCATTTCCTTCTCCAACAGATACATGTAGCCCCTCCCTTTTGGACTTTCTTCTCATTCAGGTCACCACAGGGCATTAAGTAGAGTCCCCTGGGCTGTCCAGTGTGTTCTTACATGCTTCCCTCAATGTCTTCTGAGTCAGAGACCTATGTCTCACTCTACACATCTCTGTTCACCAGTAGATACATTATTTCCCCTCATCATACACCTTTGGTCATAGAGAAGATCACAAAAATCCTTTTCACAGTGCTTTTTACAGCCTGTAAAGAGCATGTACTACCCTTACCTGGTTATTACTCTATTTTCAAAGAGATATTTAAATTTGATGAAGGATAGCCATTGTCTTTCTTTGCCTTAACAACTGCTTTTAATTTTTAAAAAATAGTTGTGTGTGTGTGTGTATGTGTTTGCTTGTTGTTAAAGTAGCAGGATGTCTCAAAATAGAAATGTAATTGATTCATCACACATCCGTAAGATTCCCGGAAGTGTCTGTAGGAAGAAAAGAGGCACAGAGTAAGAGAGGTGAGCTTAAGTGTTGAGTATGCTGAGGAAATGTGTATTAATAATGTAAAGCAAACTTAATAATAACTAAACTTATTGACTACTGTGTGCCGGACATCTATGGCTCTATATAAAGTAACTTAGGTATTCTTCACAGTAGCCAAATGAGGGCTTCCTGTATTACCATTACCCCCATTTTATGGAGGAGGAAACTGAGGCATCAAGGAGGACAGTAATCATGGCCACTGTCGCACAGGTAGAGATTCTGAATCTAGTATTGATTGTTTAGTTCATGCTGTTAGCTACTAACATGTAATATCTGGTTCATAATTTTATTAATGCATTAAATCCCCATTATTGTTAAAAGTCATAACACCTCCTAATTTGATCTTTTGGTTACTTTTCCTGCAATTAAAACCAGTGGGAAAAAGCTTATAACTTCCCTTATGTCAATGCTTTTTGCTCCATATTTTAAATGCAAATTATCTAAAGCAAGGACAGGTATTGATATATAAATGCCTAGAGCCTGGCAACTGCTGGATTATGGGGAATTTCTCATTATATATTGTATATTTTTGAATTCAAAAATAGTAATTCGAGCACCATTTGAAACTATTGAAATTTCTAATATTACAAATATATACTTTGGCCTTTCAAATAATTAGGTAAATATCTTTAACAGTTGGAAGTTCTATGACCGTTAGTAAACTTGAAAATTTAAAGTCATCTGTTTCATCTACCCCCAGTGTTGTTGTTCAGAGTACTGTGTACTGCAAAAGGGATATAAAATCTAATATAAAAACACCTGTTGAACTACCTTGGTAAAATTTAAAAGTCCATGTTAATCTTTACATTGGGAACTTATGACATGACTCATAGTTATTTTAAATATTAGTTACTTAAAATATTAGTTATTTTTAAATAAACTTAGTTATTTTAATTATCCAAATAATAAAACACATGGCACATGTGATCAGTAAGGTACAGCACTAATTAGTTAGGTGTGCTGATGCATGTAAAGGTTTATGCACAGTGTTTGAAGGTGTCAATCAGTGTTATTGCTCCCCTGAAAGTACTGAATCATATGCAGCTGATACGGACTTCCCAGGTGGCACTAGTGGTAAGAAACCCACCTGCCAATGCAGGAGACATAAGAGAGATGAGTTCAATCCCTGGGTCAGGAAGATTGCCTGTAGGAGGGGATGGTAACCCACTCCAGTATTCTGGTCTGGAGCACCCCACAGACAGAAGAGCCTAGCAGACTACAGTTCATAGTGTCACAGAGTCGGACAGGACTGAAGCAAATTAGCATGCATACATAGACATTTGATATGATTGATTTTACTGTTAACTATGAAACAAAATTAAAACTGAGTGCACATATACAAATACTCAACTCTCTTCTTTGAAGTTGTTGGAAACATTATAGGCAATGTGTACATTTTCTGTAACTCATGGAGAATGTGATACATTATTTCTCTATGTGATCCCCACCATACAAAGCATCACAGTAATTAATAAACTGTTATTCCAATTTATATCATAAGGAAAGAGACACAAGGCTTGATTGTGTGTGTGTGTGTGTGTGTATGTATTATCAGAGTGGAAGGTACCATCATATACAACAAAGAATAACTCATTAATTGTAGTTAACATTTTGATGCCATAGTGCCCTGTCCTATTGCAAAGAGTTTTGTGTGTTTAATGTAAACACAAAATATGTTACTCAGTTATAATAGCTTAGGTTATTCAGTCATAGCAAACAGCTAAAACCTTGGTTACTGAAATGAGCCTAGCTTTATTTTTTGCTAATGCTTTCTGCCCTGTTGGCCAATAAAAGACTATTTTACATCTTCCTCACATGGAAACCCAAGCTCACAAAACCCCTGTCATCTACAACATCCCCATCACTCATTCATCAAACACATGGAAACATGGTGAGTCACTCACAGATTCTTAAAAGACTTCTATCAGAAGGAGCACCTGCTACTTCTACTCATATTTTATTGGCCAGAGCAAGTCCTATGACCACTCCTAACTTGAAGATGAAAGAGAAGTGCCATTTTATCAAATACTCAGATGGAAGTAAACTGCACTATTAGTGAACAGACCTAATTGTTACCGGATGAATTTACCCAGTTCACATCAATAGTTTTATCACATAAAGATGACTTATGTTTATATAACAATTGTGTTTTAGAATTTCACCTAGAAAGGCAATTCCTGCATAAAACCACCAGCAAAGGAAGTAGAGTCTAAACTTACGAAATTGATGATATCCCTCTTTGTCAGTGGGGGTTGGGTTTAGTCAAGGAATGTCAATAAAACTCTGGTTTGAGTAAATGCAGGAGATAGCCTTTCTGACAACAAGCACAAGTCAAGAACAGTGCCAAGATCTGCAGTGTAGCTGTGATTTCTGAACAGATTTGATAGTATCAACATGATGCAGAAAACTGAACAACCATGTCTGTATCTTTTTTGTCACCTGCACCAACACGAACAGAAGCGTTAGATGTGTTACTGTATATTGTTATAAAAAGTAATACAGGTAAACGTATCAGTCAGAGTGTGTGATTATTTTGCATTGACAGGCATAACCTGAAAAGATAGAATATATCTAATCCATGTGTTTAATGCTACAAATTTCCTGAAGCACTGCTATTGTTGTGTCCCATATATTTTGGTATGTTGTGTTTTCATTTCAATTTAGCTCAAGTACTAGTTTCAAAATTTCTCCTGAGATTTCCTCTTTGACCTGTGGGGTTATTTGGAGGGTGGCATTTAGTTTCCAAACGTTCGGAGATTTTTCTGTCTTCTTTCTCTGGTTTTGGTCAGAGAACCTTATTTTTTGTGTTATCGTTCTCCATTTTGGTCAGAGAACACACTGTGTATGAATTCAGGCTTTTAAAATTTGTTTAGGTTTATGTTATGGCCCAGAATGTTGTCTGTCTTGGTTTATGTCCCATGGGCACTTGAAAAGAGTGTGTATTTCACTGTTTTTGGATAGAGTGTTCTATAAATGCTCATTAGATCCTGTTGGTTGATGGTGCTGATAAATTCTTGTCTTTACTAATTTTCTGTCTAGTTGTTTTATTCATTGTTGAAATAATTTGTGAGATTTCCAATTATAATTTTGGATTTGTCTGTTTCTCTTTTCACATCTATAAGTTTGACTATACTTTGCAGCTCTCTTGTTTGGTATATATAAATTTAGGATTGCTATGTCTTCTTGGTGTATTGATTATTTTATCATAACATGATACTCCTATTTATATGTGACAATTTTATTTGCTTAAAGTCTACTGAATCTGATATTAATATAGACATTCATTTTTTTATTTGATTGATGTTTACATGATTTTTTTTTCACTGTCCTTCTACTTTCAACCTGCCTGTATCATTATATTGGATCTGAATTCTTTGTTTGTACAGTACAGGTGGGTTACATATTTTAATTGACTTTGCAAGTCTCTATTCTTTCATTTGTATATTTATACATTTACATTTTATTAAGACTGTATGTCTGCCATTTTAATTCTTTGATGTTTTTCCTCTCTGTTTTTGTTTGTTTTAGTTTCTCTGGGATTTTTCCTTCCTATCAGTTACTTGAGCATATATAGAATTCCATTTCTATTTACCTATAAAGTTTTTAAGTGTACCTATTCATATAGACTTTTAATGAGTACTCTGAGTATTACATCACAATACATATAATTTATCACTGCCTACCACTGTGGTCATTTTTTCAGTTACGGTGAAGCATAAAACTTTACCTTTCTTTATGTACCTTTATCCTCTTCTATTAATAGTATAATTCTCTAAACTATTTCCTCTACATACATCAGAAACTGTTACAACTTTTGTTTCAACTGTCAAACACAGGTCAGAGAGCTCAAGAGGAGCAAGAAAAATTCATGGTTTTTATTGGTATTTTCACTTACCATGTTCTTTCTTCTTTCTTGATATTCCAACATTCTTCTTTCATTGCTTTTCTTTTTGTTTCTGAAACTCCCCCTAGCCTTTCTTTTAGAGCTGATAGGCCTCCTCTTGACAATATATCTTTGTTTTCCTTCATCTAAGAATGTTTTGTTTTCCCCTTCATTCCTGAAGGATATTTTAACTGAATATAGGATTCTGGGTTGACAGTTCTTTTTTTTAAGCACTCAAAATATTGTGCCACTTCCTTATGGTCTCTGTGTTTCCTAATGAGAAGTCTTATTTTGTTCTAATTGGTTTTCTCCTATAGGTAAAGTGTGATTTATCTCTTGTTCTTTTCAAGATTTTTGTTTATTTGTTTTTAGTTTTCATAAATTTGCTATGCTGTATCTTGGTATATATTTTTGAGGTTTTCTGTTTGGCGTTCATATTCATGAATCTAAAGATTTATGTCTTTTGTCACCATCTAAGAACTTTTCGTCTGTTATTTCTTTGGGTACTTTTTGATCCCTGTCCATTTTCTTTTCTTCTCTGAGACTTGAGTATTAGATCTTTTGTTACAGAAACACAATGTATTAGTTTCCTATGGCTGCTGTAACAAATTACCAAAAACATGATGCTTTACAACACATTTATTCTCTTACAGAGGTGGAGACCAGAAGTCAGAAGTCAGCTTCACTGGGCTAACGTCAAGCTGTTGGGAGTACTAGTTCCTTCTGACAGCTCCTGGGGACAGTACCTCTCTTGCATTTTCTAGCTTCTGGGGGCCACTGGTATTCTGTGACTCACAGTCCCTTTTTTGTATCACTCCAATCTCTTGATTCTCTAATCACATCTTCTACTTCATTTTCTATGGTCAAATCTCTCTTGCCTCCCTCTTTTAAGGATACTGTGATTACATTCAGGTCCCGCCTGGATAGTCCATGATAGCCTCCCTATCTCAAGATCTTTAATTTACATCATATCTACAAAATCCGTTTTGCTATGTAAGGTAACATTCACAGTTTCCAGGGATTAAGGCCAACCTGAATCTCTCTGGGATCCTACCACACGTGGGTTTCTGAGGCTTTGTTGTTGGTTCTGGTCTGTTTTCTCTGTTGTTTAGACTGAGTAATTCCAGTTGCTCTGTCATACAGCTAACAGATTCTTTCCTCTGTCACTTTCATTATGTTATTGAGCCCACCCACTAAATTTTATATTTGGTTATTGATTTTTTTTTCAGTTCTATAATTTCCATTTAGTTCTTTCTTGTACGTTCTATATTTTAGCTAACACTTTCTACTTTTTCATTTGTTCATAATTTCTCACTGAAGTATTTTTAAAAAATATTTTAAAATCTGGGCTGCTTTAAAACCTTTGTCAGATAATTCCAACATTCTCTCATCTAATTATGGGCATCTATCATTGTCCTTTTATATTCAGTTTATGTAATTGATTTATGTCCTTGATTCTTGGTTTGATGAATGATTTTCAACTGAAACCTGGCCATTTTCTTATTAAGTTAAAAGACTTTGGATCTTATTTAAACCTTCTGTTTTAGCTAGCTTCCAGTAACATCACGCCGGTGGGTGAAATGAGAATGGTGCCACCTCATCACTGCCAATGGGCGTAGAAGTGAAGGCTTCTTACCTGGTCTCCCTTGTCATGTAATATGTAATATGGAGGGGGCTCCATAGTCCTGTGGGGAAGAGAAGGAATTCAGGCTCCTCATTAGGTCTTCGCTGATACGTCCCTTTCTGTTTCCCGTGTGGCCTTCCCTGACTGCATGAGTTCAGGGAGGTGGCTGCTGCTGGGCCATGATGATAATCCTTACTCTCCGGTGGGCCTCCCATGTTACCACCCAATGGGGAGGAGGAGGGGAGACTTGGTAGTGCCAGGTGGGGGTGGACGTTCAGGCTCCCCATACGGTCTCCATTGATAACCTAGTGGAGGTGGGTGATGGGAGCCTCATTACCACCCACTTGCTAGGCATGAAAGTCCCAACTCCCTACTTGGTCTTTTGTGACATCACCTTGATGGAGGTGAGGGGAGTTGGGTATGCTGTTTCAGCCTGGTGAGGGTGACAGTCTAGGCTCCCTACTTGGCCTTTGTTGGCATGGATGTGATGGGGCCACATTTATTTTTCTGTCTCATATAGCTGCAAGAGAGCAATTACTCTTTATAAAAGTTTTTTTTTTTTTCATTTGTTTGTTTTGCTTTGTCGCTCCTTTCTTGATCCTTTGGCTGAAAGAGCATGCTTTTGGTGGCCTGCCATTTTTTATCTGTGCCTTTTGGCATTTCTGGGTTTCTGGTTTCTTTATATCCTTGTCTGGTATATATGAAGCAATGCAAAAATCCAGGGAACTCACCACCGTGTCATTCCTTGGGCCCTGAGTTCCCCTACCTGGGTTTACCTTCTCTCTAACTTTCAGCGTCTTTGTGTGTTTATTTTATGTGCAGTGTCCAGGGTTTAGGGTTGTATCTGGTGAAAGGAAGAGGGAAAAGTACTTTTGCTCCATCTTCACAGATGTCTAGTCCACAATTTTTATGCAAGGGTAAATTGAAAAATATCCCTCAACATTGATTCTCAGAGGATGAAGCTCAGGGGATTACTACTGATCTGTTTCTGAATAATCAGATCAGCAGGATGAGAGAGTACTTGGACAGGGATGCAAATAGGATTACAGAACATTCCATCAGTGCTAAGGTTCAGGGATCACGCGGAGGTCCTCTTACTCCTCCAGACCACGGCTTTTTCCTCTCCTGGGAAACCGTGACTGCAGGGTGTAGCAAGGTTGGAAACTTTCCCCAGTCTCATAGGCTGTCTTTTCTGGAAGGATTCTGAAACTATACCGTTCCAGCCCTTCTTGAATTCTCACAAAGTGTTCTTCATTCCCAGAAACATTATCCATCTGAAATGCAGTTTTCAACCAGAAAACATGTGGTAAAATGTGGCTTAGCTAGGAAGAAAATAGAGAACCCCAAATCCACATTTAAACTCTTAAGAAGTACCTCCCAGTGAGCACTCATGTTAATTTCATTTGATGTAAAATTATACATTAAAAATAAGTGTATGGATTTTGTCGAGTTGTTTGATCACTACTCAGGAGATTAGGTACAAGAGATGGGGCTATGAGTTTTCTGCTTGAAACCAATATTTTGAGGAAGAATAGTTGGTGGAGAGGCGATTACAAAGAACTGTCTGGGGAAATTCTCCCTAGAGACAAATCGAGTTAATGACGTTGTATTTAACCCTGAAGTTCTCACAGTAGTAGCGCAGTGGTTCTCAAAGAGTGGTCCTCTGGCAGCATCTGCACAACCTGGGAACTCGGTGAATGCAGATTTCTCAGCAGTCTCTTGCAGCAGACCCTCCAGGTGCGTTCTGATGCCTCTACACCTGGGAACTGAGTACTAGGGCAGCTGCTCCAACCACTGAAGAAAACATTAAATGTATGCTTTTCATGATTCTTTATTTATTTACTTGTTTGTTTTGGCTGCGCTGGGTCATCAGTGCTGTCCTTGGGCTTTCTCTAGTTGTGGGGAGTGGTTACCCTTCTTTGCAGTGCACGGGTTTCTCATTGGGTGGTTTCTCTTGCTGCCAGCATGGGCTCTAGGCCTGCAGATTTCAGTAGTTGTGGTATACAGACTTCTAGTACTCTGCAGTTACTCTGTGGCCTGTGGAATCCTCCTGGACCAGGGATCAAACCCATGTCCCCTGCATTGGCAGATGGATTCTTAACCACTGGACCACCAGGGAAATCCCTTTTTTCATGATTCTTGACATCCATTTAGGTTTTTATAAAATCTATTTAGCATGTTTAACATTCAGCATGTTTTAAGTATACATATTTTTTTCAAGGAAATATCATGCAGAAATTAAACATTTATCACCCCAAAGGGGCTCTTTCATTGAAGATGTTTCAGTGATTTGCACAATTGTTTTGTATCCTTAACCCAAAGAGTCATGACTGCTGCATGTCTCATTCCGTGATGAAAACCAAAAATTGCAGCCACGCCTACACTTCCCTGCCTTGGTTCTGCGTAGCTGCCGAGTCTCACTTTAATGGGTTTTTCTAGCTGTCTTCATGACGTTTTCTGGGGCCGACACCAGGCATGAGGATATTTGGAGGCGAGGGTGGGGGCGCCTCTGCCTTCCCTTGAAGAAGATTCGTTTTGGGAGATCTTGTCACACAATATTGTTAGAGACAGACACATATGCAGATGTCCGGATTCATCATTGTCATTACCACATCAGCTCCACCGTGGGGGATTCACTCTCTATTGTAGGCTGGCATTTTTCTCTGGGGTCATATGAGATTAAAAGGGATCTTGGCTCCAAGGTTGTCCTTAGGAAAGAGAAGCGACATTCCTGAATAAAGAGTTTATATTTGGGGGTGCAGTTACAAACCCCAGGATGGAGTAGGACAAAATCCATTAAGAAGTAAATGGTTAAAAGATGAAAAAAAAACATTTTCTGATGGTAATAAAATACAGATGGATTCCCCGGTGGCTCAAATGGCAAAGAATCTGCCTGCCATGCAGGAGACCTAGGTTTGGTCCCTGGGTCGGGAAGATTCCCTGGAGGAGGGAATGGCAACCCACTCCAGTATTCTTGCCTGGGAAATCCCCACAGACAGAGGAGCCTGGTGGACTACAGTCCATGGAGTTGCAAAGAGTTGGATACGACTGAGCGACTAACACACTATGGCATATAGTCCTAAATATGGTTCAGTTTTATGTTAAAGATGGTGTTTTCTATTAGTTCACACTTTCAATTAGCAGTTCACTAAACATAGAAAACATGATAGATTTGAGTTTACTTAGAACCCATGACTTTGGGTGACTAATATTTTAGATTTTTGATCATCACATTTTACTATATGTAATTTTTAAATATATTTTTTGGTTTCTATAAATCATAAATTTCAGTTCCACATACATACCTTTTTAAAGGTGTCTTTTTTTTTTCTTTTTATAAATAAATCAGGGGGATGGGTCGAAAACAGTTTGTTTGCTTTTGATGTAAAATGACACATTCTGGGTACTTCCCTGGTGATCTTCCAGTTAAGATTCTGCTTCCATTGCCAGGTGCATAGGTGCATGGGTTCTACCCCTGGTCGGGGAGCTAAGATCCTGCATGCTGCATGGCTCTGCCGAAAAAAAAAAAAAAATTAATGACATACATTCTGAGTCCAGAAAAAAATTATTCTCCTACCCTTTCAATATTCCCCACTACCAGTGGTACTGTGTTTTTCATTCCTTCTGTTCCCTTTGTGCCTTCAAGCTGATTATATTTTTCATTTACTCACCCTACTCGGGTGTTTCAATGGTTGTGCCTCGACATTGTTTTGGGGAGAAGGCTTTTCCAAACCTTCATTATACAGTGTTTGTTAAATAAGACCATTTGGGCAGGTTGGAGGAGCCACTCCTTAGAAAACATATTTTCAAATGGTGGAGCAGATGTTTTCTCTCACACACTCATCCTTTATAAATAAAGGCCCCTAGCCCTGGCAGTACTAGTCAGATGTGTTCTTTCTCAGAGGAATCATTTGGTTGGCATATTTAAATGGGGTGGTTTAATCACCACCAAAGTGCTTAGGTAAGGCTTAAATATGAAGACAAATAGTTCTTCCACAATAAATGGGGGCAAGGAGAGGGGGATTCTGGAAGGTAAGTGTCTTCTGCGGGCAATCGTCCAGATTTCCCCCTACAGTGTGAGTTTCTATTTATACACACAAAATGTGTCAGGTGATTTTTTTTTCCTTATGCAGATAAATTCTGACTTTTCCTTCTAACCTAAACACTGCCCAAGTAATGTTTACCATGAGATTGCATTCAAAATAATATTTCTGCTAATGCTGCTAAACAGCTTTTAGGAAGTGATATATGAGTCAGGTTGATTTTGAATATTTGATGAAACTATGAATCAGACTTTCAAAACCGGAAAGCATTTCAAAGCATCTGACTGCTCTTTTTTGTTTTTCTCAATGTCAGTGTGGTCTGTTTGTGCATTTTTTCATTTTCTTTTTTTGCTTTTCTTTTCCTTTTTTTCTCCCCTTTATTGGCTTAAGAATTATTTTTCATCATATGACTTATTTTTCCAGGAGCATGTGACATAACAGCTATAAATTAAATGTTCTCATTTTGTAAATACCTCTAATATTTTAGACATGAGATTGAGAATTGGTTCATATTTTTACAGTTTGCATTCTCGAATTGACAAAAAAGATAAACATCAATCTGCTCTGGAGTGGTTACAAAGGCAAAATAATCCCATTTTACCCAGCCACGATCATCTAAGGGGGAAAAAATATAGCCCTGTGATTTCACTTGGTTGAGCATGTGGAATATTTTTTGGTTCTGATTTTAGGATTAAGTTGGTGATTAAGGGAGAGGAGAAGGTGACAGATATCAGTGCTTCATTTCTTTCTTAGTCTTCATCCTTTTGTCTGCTTGTGAACAGAGGCTAATCTGTGTCAGTTACCTTTGTTTTCTCCTACCAGTTTGCCTGCTGTCTCCATCATTTTGTTTGTTTATTTTGTTTTGCTTTTCTGTTCTCTTCCCCATACCCCAGCCCCCATCTAGCTGAGCTGAAAGACCGGCAGGGAGACTCATCAGTTATGAAACTAGAAACCTGTGAGTCCCTGGCTTGTGCTTCTCCAAGCTCTCACCAAACCCGTGGCAAGACCATAATTTTTAGTTGTTCTTCCTCCCTGGTTCATCAGCTATGCCACATTATTCACTTGGATTCAGTATTTTAGAATATTCTGTGTTAGAACTCACCTTGGCCATAATGAGTATTCACTATACCTTCTAGGGGCTTCCCTGGTGACTCAGTGGTAAAGAACTTGCCTTCAGTGCAGGAGGTGATCCCCTGGAGAAGGAAATGGCAAGCCATTAGAGTATTCTTGCCTGGTGGTCACAAAGAGCCTGACATGACTTAGTGACTAAACAACAACATATCTTCTATGTGTCTTTCTAGCTCAGTGGAGTTATGAAATGAGCCATTCATTTTTTAATCAGTCTCAAAATATGTTTCAAGGACCACCTGTATCAGAATCATCTGAGGTGTTTATTAAAGCTATGGGTGAAAGTGAATGTGTTAATAACTCAGTCAAGTTTGAATCTTTGCAACCCCATGGACTGTAGCCTGCCAGGCTCCTTTGTCCATGGAACTCTCCAAGCAAGAATAATGGATTGGGTTGCCATTACCTTCTCCAGGGTATCTTCCCAACCCTGGGATCCAACCCAGGTCTCCTGCATTGCAAGCAGATGATTTACCTTTGAGCCACCAGAGAAGCCCCTGAACCCTATCTTAACATCTACTGAAAAAGAATCTCTCTTTCTGATTTTAGGATTTTGAGGCTGACATTAATTATAGGAGTTAGTCCAGATCTATGCTTACAACCCAGGGTACCGTTTTATTTATTTTTTAACTTAATTTTTATTGGAGTATAGTTGCTTTACAATATTGTGTTAGTTTCTGTTGGACGGCAAAGTGAATTAGGTTTACATATACATATATTCCTCCTTTTTTGGATCTCCTTCCTATTTAGGTCACCACAGAGCATTGATTAGGGTTCCCTGAGCTGTACAGCAGGTTCCCATCAGTTATCTATTTTACACATAGTATCAATAGTGTATATGTGTCAATCCCAATCTGCCAATTCATCTCCCTCTTTCCCCCTTGGTCTTCCTCTGTGTCTCTGTTTTGTAAATAAGATCATCTAGTAGCTCAGTGGTAAAGAATGCAAGAGACACGGGTTTGATCCCTGGGTATGGAAGATCCCTTAGAGATCCCTTGGAGAAGGAAATGATAACCCATTCTTGCCTGGGAGATCCCATGGACAGAGGAGCCTGGTGGGCGAAAGTCCATGGGGTTGCAAAAGAGTCAGACATGACTTAGTAACTAAACAACCCCCAAAAACATACCATTTTTCTAGATTCCACATATATGTGTTAATATACGATATTTCTTTTTCTGACTTACTTCACTCTGTATAACAGTCTCTAGGTCCATCCACATCACTCCAAAAAATCAGAATGCATGGATCCATCCCCAGGTTGTAATTTAAACAGCCTGGTATGATTGTAACATGCAGCCTCTGTTGTCAACCAGCAAATGAGCTGTAGAAGTTGGAAGGAAAGACAGAGGTTGGTGTTGACACGGAAGCATTACTTCAGTGAATTCATCACAGACCAGAGATTGACCCTCATTTATAAATTCAGAAAACAGATCTTTTTCTCAAGGGCATAGTCATATTAAGTAAGCTTATGGAGACTGAGCTATAAATAAGGATGCCATTTTTAGAGTTATCATTGTCACTAGGATCAGAATGACCAGGGCATTCTTGCCCTATAGGCAAGACTCTCCATGGGAAGAAAAATTGTTAGAAGTTTGCTCCTGGAATCTGGAGACAGAGAAAGGGAAATGAGTTGAATCAAAGGAGTGAAAACACTGAAGAATGATGAGGTGTCAGGAACTCTCCTAAATGTTTCACATGTATGATTTCATTTACACCCTCTCCACAGTCCTTTGTGATGGTATTATTGGCTCTGTTTTCTGTATGAGAAAGAGGAGGAAAAGACAGGCTACATAACTTGCTGAAGAGGTAGAGCTGAAATTCTCAGGGTCTATGACTAAGTTATTAGTGAACTGAGAATGAAGCTACCCGATAACTTTAGAGTTGCTGGGCCGTGCCATCTATGTTAAGAAATTAAGTGGGGACAGAATAGCTTCTAGTTAGTGGAGAAGAATGGAATGTATCAAACCACTGCTTGTATGGTTAGGATGCTTTCGAGTCATGAGCAATTAGGATGAGCAGTCAGTCACTTTCCCACCATCATACCTTGTGGTTTGTTTATCTGACCTCTCTGTACTTGTAATCAAGTGAAAGATCCATATAAGCAGGTTCTACTCTTAATTTTTTTTTCCTAAGGACACATCACAGTCATATACAAATAACTAATCATACATCTTAATAAGAGACTTCCCCAGTGGTTCAGTGGTAAAGAACCTACCTACAATGCAAGAGCCACAGAAAATGCGGGTTCAATCCCTGGGTCAGGAAGATCCCCTGGAGGAGGGCATGGCAACCCACTCCAGAATTCTTGCTTGGAGAATTCCATGGACACAGAAGCCTGGCGGGCTACAGTCCATAGGACCGCAAAAAGTAGGACACTACTGAAGCGACTTAGCACACAAGCACATCTTAATAAACAGTAATATATAAGTGTTAGTTGCTCAGTCTTGTCTGACTCTTTGCTGCCCCACGGACTGTAGCTTGCCAGGCTCCTCTGACCATGGGATTTTCCAGGCCATTCCTTTCACCAAGTGATCTTCCTGACCCAAGGATCGAACCTGGGTCTCCCACATTGCAGACAGATTCTTTACCACCTGAGCCACCAGGGAAACCCAATAAACAGTAATAAGACATACTTAAATATAGTGGGCAAGTTTGCACAAGTCAGACTCACGGATGTCCCCAAATCCTGAGTTAATTTTGTCTCAGAAAATATGAGTGAAATTGACTAAAAATTTTGACTTGCTCCAATGCAAGCATGTTTCCTGTTATTTGGGAGAGAAATTCATGGAGCTCAGTTTCCTGTTTCTCTCTTCTGAGTTTCTGTATCTGCTGAATGCCAGATCACCACTCAGGGTTTTGCTTTTTCAGCATGTGCCAGCTTTCCCACGAGGTCCCCCTGCCATCTACCTTCCTTGAGCCTTTACCAGGAAGTATCACCTGTCCATCATACCTTGTGGTATCACCTGAAGTATGCTGAAGTATCGCCAGTCCAGTCCATGTGTTTCGCAGACTTTGCTGTAGGATTTGGATAATGGGGTTGAGTTATAGCGTAGAAATATGAGATACCCCCTAGTATTACAACTTCCTCAATCATTTCTGAAAATAGCTATGCTTTGTGTTTTTACCTTAGGCTTCAGCAGCTCACCAGGTGAGAAATGGAGTTATTTCTAAATGTATAGATTCATCTCAAAGTGGCAGATACACACCCGTAAATCATATTTCTGATTTCTGTTTCTGTAAATCCTAATTCTGTTTTCCCCAGTTTATCTGCTAGGAACTGTCTTATCACATCCTTTTTGTTGTTGTTCAGTCGTGTCCGACTCTTTGCGATCCCATGGACTGCAGCATGTCAGGCTTTCCTGTCACATTCTTAGCATCTATTGAAATGTAACCCTTACTCTCTGGCAGGAAAAGCAAATGCCTGCTAACAACAGACCCCCCAAACCGCTCAGCATATACATCTTCCATTGGTGAATCCAACAGACAGATGGTGTAACTACAGTACATGGTCTGGGGCTGTTACTTTAAGACCATTTGAAGTCAGAGATGGCAATCATAACTTTACAGTGGTGATGCTTATGCTGCTGCTGCTGCTGCTGCTAAGTTGCTTCAGTCGTGTCCGACTCTGTGCGACCCCACATACAGCAGCCCCCCAGGCTCTGCCGTCCCTGGGATTCTCCAGGCAAGAACACTGGAGTGGGTTGCCATTTCCTTCTCCAATGCATGAAAGTGAAAAGGGAAAGTGAAGTCGCTCAGTCATGTCCGACTCTTCGCGACCCCATGGACTGAAGACTGCCAGGCTCCTCCATCCATGGTATTTTTTGAGGCATAAGAGTACTGGAGTGGGGTGCCATTGCCTTCTCCCGATGCTTATGAGAAGTACGTAATTTAAGAGTAGGAAACCCTAGGGCTCTCAGAATGGAAAATATTGTATATCCTTGAAGAGACATCTTTCAAGAACAAAACAACTCTTTTAACTTCTTTTAGCTTAAACAAGTTTTTCCAATATTAGAGATAACTAGGAACAATGCTTTAATAGACATATTTCGTACCTTGAAGGTTATAGTTTACCCATTTTTGCTCATTTGGTGGAAAAAAAGGTAGAAATTTTCTACTGTGATGAGAAGTAATGACATTATGGGATACAAACTAGGAAGTCGAGATAGGAAAAGGATACTTTTCTCCCATAAGATGTGGTCACTGCTATAATCAGGATGACTACAGTGAATGAGGTTCACTTGGAAGATATGACAATCCACAGAAAACTAGAAGTTGCTTAAGATTGGTGATAAAAGTAACAGCCACTTTTTTAGATTATCATGCATTTACACAGACAGCTTTTGCAGCCCAGTTTATTTTTCAGAAGTCTTCACCTCGTATCTTTTAAAGCTGTCAGGGAGTATATTATTGTGAACTCATTCTATTATACTAATCACCGTATCCATGACCCCAGAAAGCACTGATCAGGATGGAAACAAACCCAGAAGATATGCGCAAAGTTTAACCACAAATATATACTAACAGTAAAATTGACACTTGCAAAATTAAAACATTTATATGGTCAAAACATGTGTCAGACTTCACCTAGTGATAGACTAAGAAGAACATATAGCAGACCTCAGAGGCAAAAATAGTATTTTACTGCGAAAATCATTTTCTCTAGCAATACCTAAAATGTTACCTGAGTTCTGCCAGATGCTGAACTGACAACTGAGTGATTTTCTCTAAGTTCTCATTAGAGAACCATCAGTCTCTTGCAAAGTGATGTTTACTGCTTCTGTAACTCAGAGTGGGACTAGAGGAAGATGAAGGTGTCCATTCACCAGTGTCTGTGGGAAGGCTGGACCACTTGGATCAGGTGGAGAAGTATCACTCCCTTGTCCTCAGGGAGCTTACATTCTACTTGGGAGATGCAATTCAGAAGAGAAAGAGTTAATGAAACAACATGAAATAAAGAAAAGTAAAATTGCCTTGTTGTATGAAATATGAGAAATTTTGGAAAATTTCACATAGAAATCCTAAGAATTAGGAATGCTGTCAGGAGTTCTTTAACAATATCTCAATAGCTTCCTTGGATTAGAAATCAACAACAGTCTGAACAAGTGGGTATCCCCTCCCACCCTTGCAGTAAAGATCTAAACAGACCTTGCAGGACACTACACTCCATTTTTAGGGAAATCTGTGATCATGTTGTCTTTGTCCTAATTCCACATCTAATCAGAGAAAAGTTAGGGACCTGGGAGACATAGATGTGTGTAATTAGCCACAGACCTTATGTGTCATATTGATGGTTCTCAAAGAGGCGCAGGTTTGATCACCAGCATCAGCATCACCTGGGAATTTCTTAGCAGCGTGAATTCAGCCCCTGTCCCAGACCTACTCAATCAGAAACTCTGGGGGCCAGCAATTTGTGCTTTCAAATGAGCTTCAAGTGATTCTGTTGCATGCTTAAAATTGCACTGCTGTAAATTACACTGATGTTATTAAGGCATAAACCATTTGAACATAATGTCTAAGACACCCTTGAAGAAGAAATAGGGTAAAGAAGTGTGTTAGTAGCCCATGAACTTCATCCTGTGCTGTGTTGATACTGGGGAGTGTGGGGGTTGGGAGTGTGGCGTGGTTCCATAGGTTGATTATCCTGAAATATTCACTTGTAAGCTTTGAGTGTTCATTTAACAGTTCTACTATTACAGGAGGCTCCCTCCCCCTTGCCTGATGTCTTTTAGAATTCTTCTTTGCGTGTGTGTGTGTGTTTCTGTTTGCTCACACACTCAGTCGCTCAGTGGTGTCCAACTCTTTGCAGCCCCCATGGACTGTAGCCCACCAGGCTCCCTCTGTCCATGGAATTTTCTAGGTAACAATACTGGAGTGGGTTGTCATTTCCTACTCCAGGGGATCTTCCCAACCCAGGGATCAAACCTGCGCCTCATGCATCTACTGCATTGGCAGGCAGGTTCTTTACCACTGGTGCCACCTGGGAAGCCCAGGTGTCTGTTTAGGTCTGTGCAATTTTATTACATGTGTAGATTTGTGTAATCATCACTGTTGTTGAAAGAGAGAACAGTTTCATCAGCACAGGGATCCCTAGTGCCACCCTTCAATAGCCACATCCTCTTCTCTCCCCCTTCCCCCTCCCCTCCACCTGTAACCATTGGTAACCATTAATCTATTATTTATCTCCATGATTGTGTCATTTTAAAAAGGTACTCTAAATGAAAATATACTATATGTAGCCTTTTGAGGTTTTTTGTTTGTTTTTGTTTTTTTAAAACAGCATAATTGGCTTAAGGTCTAAGTAGGTCATTGCATGTAACCATAATTCCTTTTTTATTGCTTTATTGTATTTCATAATATAGATTTACCACAGTCAGTTTATTTAGCCATTCACCTGTTTATGGACATCTGGGTTGTTTCCAGTTTGGGGCTGTTACAAATAAATATGCTATGAATACTCACATATAAGCTTGTGTGTACATGTAAGTTTACATTTCTCTTATATAAATGCCCAAGAGTGCAATTTCTGAATGTTTAGTTTTGTGAGAGATTGCCAAACTGTTTTCCAAAGTGGATGTGTCATTTTACATTCCCTCTAACACTTCATGAAAGATCTTTTCTCTGTAGCATCAGCAGCATTTGGTGTCATCACTGTCTTATTTTAGCCATTCTGAGAAGCATGTAGTGATACCACATTGTGGTTTTAATTTGCATTTCCTTGATGATTAATGATTTGCTTCTTTGCCACCTACATATCCTTTTTGGTCCCTGGGAGCTCGGTGGGAAAGAATCCATCTGCCAATGCAAAAGACACAGGATTCGATCCCTGAGTCAGGAAGATCCCCTGGAGAAGGAAATGGCAACCCACTCCAGTATTCTCACCTGGAAAATCCCATGGACAGGAGAGTGTGGTGAGCTATGCGGTTGCAAAGAATTCGATATGACTTAGTGACTAAACGACAACAATAGTCCTCTTTGGTGAAGTGTTTTTTTCATGTTTTTTGCCCATTTTCTAATTGTGTAATTTATTTTCTGACCATTAAGATTTGAGTGTTTTTAATATATCCTATATGTTAGATGTGTAGTTTGTAAATATTTTGCTTCAGTCAGTCTTAAGCTTGCTTTTTCATCTTCTTAACTGGGTCTTTCACAGAGCAAGCACTTTTAATTTTGATGAAGTCCAATTTATTCATTTTTTAATGGATTGTGCTTTTGGTGTCAAGGTTAAGAACATTTATGTAGCCTTAGAGCCTGAAGATTGTTTTCCATTTTTTTCCTAAAGGTTTCACAATTTTACATTGTACATCTAATTACATTATGTGTTATGAGTTACTTTTTGTGTAACATGAGAGATCTGGGTTGAGGCTCATGTTTTTGCCTATGAGTATTCAATAACTACAATAAGAATGCCTTCAATTTTGGCATATCTTTCTTTTTTTTTTTAATTCAACACACATTTACTGTGAGAAGTTACTTTGTGTGCTATCTCCTGAGAAACATGTATGCAGGTCAAGAAACAATAGTTAGAACTGAACATGGAACAATGGACTGGTTCAAAATTGGGGAAGGAGTATATCAAGGTTGTATGTCACCCTGCTTATTTAACTTACATGCAGAGTACAGGCAAAATGAAGGGCTAGATGACTCACAAGCTGGAATCAAGATTGCTAGGAGAATTATCAACAACCTCAGATATACAGATGATACCACTCTAATGGCAGAAAATGAAGAGGAACTAAAGAGCCTCTTGATGAGGGCGAAAGAGGAGAGTGAAAAAGCTGGCTTAAAACTCAGCATTCAGAAAATTAAGACCATGGCATCTGGTCCCATCACTTCATGGCAAATAGATGGGGAAAAAGTAGAAACAGTTACAGATTTTATTTTCTTGGGCTCCAAAATCACTACAGATGGTGAGCACAGCCATGAAATTAAAAGACACTTGCTCCTTGGAAGAAAAGCTATGACAAACCTAGACAGCATATTATAAAGCAGAGACATCAGTTTGCCAACAAAGGTCCGTCTAGTCAAAGCTATGGTTTTTCCAGTAGTCATGTATGGTTGTGAGAGTTGGACCATAAAGAAAACTGAGTGCTGAAGAACTGATGCTTTCAAATGTGGTGCTGGAGAAGACTCTTGAGAGTCCCTTGGATTGAAAGGAGATCAAACCAGTCAATCCCAAAGGAAATCAGTCCTGAATATTCATTGGAAGGACTGATGCTGAAGCTCCAATACTTTGGCCACCTGATGGAAAGAGCCTGCTGCTGCTGCTAAGTCACTTCAGTCGTGTCCGACTCTGTGCGACCCCATAGATGGCAGCTCACCAGGCTCTGCCATCCCTGGGATTCTCCAGGCAGGAACACTGGAGTGGGTTGCCATTTCCTTCTCCAATGCATGAAAGTGAAAAGTGAAAGTGAAGTCGCTCAGTTGGGTCCGACTCTTCACGACCCCATGGACTGCAGCCTACCAGGCTCCTCTGTCCATGGGATTTTCCAGGCAAGAGTACTGGAGTGGGGTGCCATTGCCTTCTCCGGAAAGAGCCTACTCATTGGAAAAGACCCTGATGCTGAGAAATGTTGAGGGCAAGAGGAGAAGGAGGCAGCAGAAGATGAGATGGTTGAATGGCATCACTGACTCTATGGACATGAGTTTGACCAAGCTCTGGGAGTTGGGGATAGATGGGGAAGCCTGGTGTGCTGCAGTCCATGGGGTCACAAAGAGTCAGACACGACTCAGTGACTGAACAACAGCAACAACCTCGTGTGCAACATGGTTAGGCAGTAAGATAGGAAAACTCATAGAATATGATCCCTGAAAGATCTTGTAGTTGAAAAGGTTCATATACAAATACTTAAATTTTTAGGTTAAGAGGCTTCCCTGGTAGCTCAGATGGTAAAGAATCTGCCTGCCAATGCAGAAGACCTGGGTTTGATCCCTGGATAGGGAAGATGCCTGGGAGAAGGGCATGGTAACCCACTCCAGTTTACCTGGAGAATTCCATGGACAGAGAAACCTGGAGGGCTACAGTCCTGGAGGTCGCAAAGAGTCAGACACAACTGAGCCACTACCACTTCCAGTTTCATATAAACATACTTAAAATTTAGGTTAAGAGGAATACACAGAGGAAAAGGGACCTGAAAAACAAAGGGAATGCCACTAGAGTAAGTATATGCTGTCACCATGGCTTAAATGAGAGATCATTAAAGCAAGGGCTTAAAGTCAGAAGGGAAGGAATACACATGAAAAATATTTATGAGGAACATTTATCAGAGTCAGGCAGAGGTGATCTGGGGAGAAAGAGGGATCAAAGATTGACTCTGGATGGTGGTTTATCCAGAAAGAAAAAAATGACCAGGTTTGAATGGGAGGTAATGAATATGTTTGAAACTTCTTGAGTTTGAAGTAACCATTAAACATTTTGGTGGAGCAGACTCTGTCACCGTTTTCACCTATGAGGCAAATACTTCTGGGTGAATTTTGTGAGCAGTTTTTGAAAATTGCCAATAATCATTTATAGCTAGGATGCTATCTCTACATTCAGGTTGTACTCTTTTAAATCTTTTCAAAGCTCCTTGGAAGAAAAGTTATGACCAACCTAGACAGCTTATTAAGAAGCAGAGACATTACTTTGCCAACAAAGATCTGTCTAGTTAAAGCTATGGTTTTTCCTGTCATCATGTATGGATGTGACAGTTGGACTATAAAGAAAGCTGAGCGCCGAAGAACTGATGCTTTTGAACTGTGGTGTTGGAGAAGACTCTTGAGAGTCCCTTGGGCTGCAAGGAGATCCACCAGTCCATCCTAAATGAAATCAGTCCTGGGTGTTCATTGCACGGACTCATGCTGAAGCTGAAACTCCAGTACTTTGGCCACCTGATGCGAAGAACTGATTCATTTGAAAAGACCCAGATGCTGGGAAAGATTGAAGGCAGGAGGAGAAGGGAACGACAGAGGATGAGATGGTTGGATAGTGTCACGGACTCAATGGACATGAATTTGAGTAAACGCTGGGAGCTGGTAATGGACAGGGAAGCTTGGCGTGGTGCAGTCCATGGAGTCACAAAGAGTCAGACATGACTGACTGAACTGAACTGAACTTTTAAATCAAAAGCAGAAGTCAATTCTATAATAGGAGGAAGAATTATGTTTAATGTAAAGCCTTGGTGTTCTGGTATATTTTAGGCTAGAGTTGGAAATGGAGTGATTCTGATTACAAATTGTGTTAGTTAAAGAGGTTTGGGTTTTTTTTTTTTAATGCTTCAATTTTCTCATCAATGAAATGGATGTATTTATAACCCTATGGCTTACAGGATTACAGTGAGGACCAAAGGAGATGATCAGAAGCCCAAAGTACTTTATCTATAATAAAACTTTAACACATATTAGTTGCTTTTTCCCTATAAGGTATTTTTTACATCAGAAACCCTTCTTTCAAATGAAGGCTTATTCAGACTCGGAAAACAAGTGAAAGCAAAGTTGTCTCCTCCTTACCCAAATTCTCAATTACAGGAACAATGTGTGCTGTTAGGGCTCTTCAGAAATCACTAATATCAATAAATCCTCAATTTAAAGATGAGAAAACTGGTTGAAAGAGGTAAAAACAGTTTCCTCAAGTGACATGGTATGCTGGAGACAGATCTTGATCTATCTCCCATGTTATGAACTCCCTATTATAAAATATTCTGAAATGCCATAGTATGAGTATGACTCAAATAACATTGGCTACAATTACAGTTCCAAAAGAAACTGGTGTGTTTTAAGAGTTTTTTGAGGTTCAGGAGCATTGCTATTTCTTGTGGTTTCCAAATCACCATTGTGAAGAACAAACTTCTTTTTCATAGGTACGCTTTGATGTATTTAAGAAATGGGCTTTACGTGCCCAGTTTAGATAAAAGATGACCATGATGTTCTTTCTGTCTCTGTCTCTTAACAGCCAGTGTTGGCAAACACTTTATGTTTGAGAGAGCTTGGAAGATCGTGTCCTTGGGCAGCAGTTTCAAACATGGAGTTACCCAGGGAACGCTTTTAAATAATGTATTCTGAAACTCAGTCCTTGAAGATTCTGAGCCAATAGATCTGAAGTGGATTTTTAGAACTCATCTTTTAAAGCTCCCCAGGTGAAACTGGGGCTTGAGGACCATCCTCATCTTTTGAAATTCCCAGGTGGGGCAAGAATTTGAGGACCATTGCCCCGGGATCGCCAGTGCTATTCTCCTAGCATTTCCTTTCTAGGTAACTCTTGTTTTTGAACACTTAATAACTTTGCCCAGATCTTCTCTCTAGTTCAGAACTAGGTCATATTCTGCCATCTGAGTCAGCCCGTGCCCATTCGTGAAACCTTTTCCATGAGTAACATCTTAGAGGGAAAAGATGGCAACAAAATAAAGCCTTTGCTTATTGAGTCCTCACTATGTGACCTGTCAGTTCTTGGCGTTTTGCTTGTATTTTTCTGATGGCAGAAATCTGAACCATACACTTCTATTTGCAACAGCTTAATATTTCAAAGAGAACAGTTGATTACTCTTTTCCGTGCTGTATGCTCCTCTCCCAGCTTCCCTCACTTTCTCCCCAGCAGCCTGCCGAGTGCTCATTCCCAGATCTAGGTATTTCCTCTGACATCCCATAACCAATCCAGCAGTGAATTCTGCCAGCCGTGCCATCAAAATACATGCCAGTCTAACCACTTCTCACCTGTTCTACCAAGAGCCATGCAATCCAAGTCACTATGATTTTTTTCCTCTGTTATTTTGGTAGCTGGCTGACTGGACTTCCTATTCTACTTTTCATCTCATGGCTAGTTTTTCAGAGATAAAGCAAGAATAATCCAATTAAAGGGCAAATCAGAGATGTTCATCCATCATTCTGAAACCTTCAGTCACTTCCTATCACATTTAAGTTAAAAGTTTATTGTCCTTACCAAGCATTACCCACAAATACTACATGATTGAGCCTCTCTCTTCAATCTCATGTCATAGTCCTTGCCCTCTTCCCTCTACTTCACTTTTGTTCAGTCGTTCAGTCATGTCCTACTCTTTGAGACCCTACGGCCTGCAGCACACCAGGCTTTCCTGTCCTTCACCATCTCCCAGAGTTTGCTCAAGCTCATGTCCATTGAGTCAATGATGTCATCCAACTATCTTATCCTCTGTCACCCCTTCTCCTCCTACCTTCAATCTTTCCCAACATCAGAATGTTTTCTAACGAGTTGGTTCTTTGCTTCAGGTGGCCAAAGGATTTACTTCACTACTGTTCTCTAAATAAGCCAAGCTTTTGCTGACCTCAGGGCCTTTGCACTTGCTGTTCCACAACTAGTTTCCCAAAGCTGGGCTTCTCTTCCTCTAGAGCTTCCCACAGCTCACTCTTCTACTTCACACAGATCTCTGTTCAAATATCATTCTCAGTAAGACCTTCTCTGCCCATTCTTTCTAAAATAGTTCACCTGCCACATTGTATCACTTTTCCTTTACTTATCTTTATAACCTTTATGACTACCTATCACTGTAGCATACATTTCTTTAATAATAAAATTTTTTATTTTCTTTTTTTTTGGAATGCACTGCAAGGCATGTGTGGGATCTTAGTTCTGTGACCAAGGATCAAACCCACACTCTGCATTTGAAGCACAGTCTTAACCACTGGGCCAGCAGTGAAGTTCTGACATACATTCATTTGGTTGTTTACTGTCTCTCTCCCCAACTAGAATGCACACTCTGTGGGGGAGGGGTTCTGTCTGTGTCTGTTCACCTTTGTATGCCTAGCGCTTGGCACCTAGTCAGTGCCCATTACGTATGTGTTGAATAAATGAATGAATGAGTCACTATAGCAGTTGTTATCCTTCTGGATTATCCACAGCATGCTTTTGATTCTTGCCCCTCAGACGTACATGGAATGCTTGTAAAATTTAGATGACAGAAGTCTTGATCTCTGTCAGTCATTTTATTCATGATCTTGTTTGCCTTTTGTTATTATTGCTCTTTAATATTTATAAAGAACACAGCCATTCCTAGGACAGCTAGTCTTGAGAATACTTCACTGTTATCCCCTTATTCTGAAGGTGCCAGACTTTGTTCCTTGCCTTTGCTCCAGGGCTGTCAAATTTAAATTGAATGAAGGGAGCAGGCAACATCCGGTCAGGCTTGTCCCACCGACAGGGAAAGACTCCAGCCACGCTTATTGTCTCTGCCAGACCTGTATAGAACCACCCGAGGGAGGGAAACTTTACTCGAAATGATAACAATGCTGACTGTGAGACCTTGAGGGGAATATTCCCTCTTACTTCTCACACTAGAAACAGACAGATGGGCGATTTTCCTTCCTCTCTTGTGCACGGCGTCCTCGTCCACTATGAGCCGTGCTTTACAGGAAGTTTTGCGTGTGGTCCATGTTCACTGATGCTGAAATACTAGTGCAGCTCTGTCCTCTTTTTATTCATGCTCGGAGCATTTGTTTTATGACACATGAGAGCCAGCAAGTGTGCTCAAGTGCAAACAGACCCATATGTAGGTTGGGTGGAAGAGCTCTTTGTGGAAAGCCAGCTCTCACCACAGTGCACCCACACACAGACCCTTGGAAGGCTGGCAGCTCTGCTGAAGTAGAAGGGCCAGCTTGCCAGCGGGCATCCTGCCATCAGAGCAGATGGGCCCAAGCCCGGGCAGCAGCCGAACACGCATGTCCGCTCTGGCTGCAAGCGTATTTCTCATTTGTGTCTTTAATTTACAGGAGACAAATTCTTGCTCAGAAAGGCTAAGTTTACAGAGTAGGAGTCAGGAAGGAAGCAAAGAAATCAAAATTTTCATCTCATGTAGTGAAACTTAGAGAGTTCCTTGTTATAGATCCTCTTCAATCCCAAAGCCCTCATCACTGGAGGGGATGCCCTGTCTTGCTCCAGCAGTTTGTCATTTGCTAATTAACTAGGTGGGCTTCCCAGGTGGCACTAGTGGTCATGAACCAGCCTGTCAATATAGGAGCCATAAGATAGGCGGATTCGATCCCCGGGTCGGGAAGATCTCATGGAGAGGGCATGGCAGCCCACTCCAGTATTCTTGCCTGGAGAATCCCGTGGACAGAGGAACCTGGCGGGCTACAGTCCAGGACAGACTGAACCAACTTAGCATGCATGCAACTCACTAGGTAGCCTAATCTTTTCAAAAAAGTCCAGAAATCTATGAGAGGGACTTCCCTGGTGGTCCAGTGGTTAAGAATCCACTTTCCAATGCAAGGAATGTGGGTTCAATCCCTAGTCGGGGAACTAAGATCCCACATACCATGGAGCAACTAAGCCCCCTTAATGCAACCACTGAGCACTGAGCCCGCTAGTCACAACTGAGATCCGATGAGGCCAGATAAATAAATAAATTATTTTTAAGAAATATCTGGAAGGGGAGGGGAGGAGAGGGTGAGATAAAAAAAAAAAAAGAAATATCTGGAAAAATCACTGCATGCAATTAAGCTAATTTTACCAATATATTCTTTATTTGAAAATATTATGACAATTACTCTCCAAAACTATTTTTCCTCATTTTAGTTTCCCATTTTAATGTAAAAAGAGCTCAATTTCTTTTCCTGCTGACTTAAAAAGATGACTATATGTAGATAGGACTAAGATGACAGTATAGCAAAAATATTGACACTTTGAAAGTCTGTTTTAATATTACTTGTGCAGTGTTCCATTTGCCCAAATGGAAAACTTGAAAGAGAAAAGAATAACTGTGATTACTGAAAAATATACAGACCTCTTAGATGATTTGTAAGTATTGTATCCGTCTGAAGAGCAATGAAAAAAATAAACTTCTCACAGACCCTACATATAATTCATGGGAATATTATAATAATATTCACTTTTATATTTTATATAAAATAAGGTGTTTTGTGTTTTATATAAAAAGGTGTTTATACACAGCTTATATCCCCCACACAGTTTTCACATACATTATCTCTCTTGAGCCTCACTATTACCTTGTGAGGCAAGTAAAGCAGCCCTGTTGATCTCACTGTGCAGTTGAGGAAACTTCTGTGCAGGTAGAATGACTCAAGCTCAGACTTCAGGATCATTTGTCTTTTATCATTGGGACTTCAGTTTAGAGGCTGTTGTATAATGAGAAATTATATAGTGACGGCTTCTAAATTTTCAGAGCCTTTACAGTCTCACTTTCTTGTTTTAATTTTTTTTAAATATACACATACTTTTATTTTTTAAATAGCAATTGCTTTTATTATTGTAAAAAGTAATAGTTTATTATTTTAAAAAGAAAAAAATAAGCAATTATATATAAATAATTGACAATGTAAAAACACCAACTCATGATAAATGAGTTGCTAACTCATGATAAATATTTTTCCAGCATTTTTTTTAGGTAGATATGTAGGTAACTAAATAGGTAAATGAGAGAGATATACATAGATAGAACAGTAATCATTTTGAATGAAAACAATATCATACTGTTGTAGCATGTTAAACTTTGTTTTTATCACTGAATGTATTGTAAGTCTTCAATATCTATAAGTATTACTGTGCGACATCCCTTTTGATGATTAAATAGTATTCTATTATATGAACTTACAATTTACTTGACTGTTATTCCACTATTGACATTTGGTTTATCTCTCTTTTTCATTATAAAGAGTATCTTTATAATCCTGTTGTTAAATTCTGTGAGCATTTATCTCAACTGATTTCATATCTAACTCCTAGATATGGAGTTTCTAGATCAAAGGGTATATATACTTGTAATGTTTTATAATACATTGACAGATTACCTTCCTGAATTGTTATCTCAATATATAGTTTTACAGCCAGGTGAGACAGCCCTTTTCTTTCAACCGCACCAGTACTGAGCATTAGCACTTTAATACTTGACATAACAGTTTACATTTTTATGTTGTAGCTTATGCTTACATTTCTTTAAATAACATAAGGTTGAACATTTTTTCAGTGCTTTGAGGGCAGTTAATTTACTCTGTGATTTGCCTCCTACTCTTATTTTTCTACAGGGTGTATCTTTTTGTTGTTGCTTTATAAAAACTTTATATACTAAGGAGTTAAATTTTGTTTTGCATTTTTCAATCACTTTTATCATGTTAAAATGTATTCTTTCGTTTTTTACTATCGGATTTACTAATCATGAAAGAATGTTGAATTTTCAGTTTTTGAGATGATTGTGGCTTAATTAATCTTTTAATATGTAGACATGTATGAATCAACTTCCTACTTGCTTGCTTTTATTTTGTTAATGAAACATGACAGAAGGGGAACAAATGGAGACGTAAGGGAAACTCTTATGTCTCAAGAGTCTTGGCCACTGGCTGCAAAGTCAATATTCTGACCCTGCTATGTTTGTTTTTGACAATAGTCAAGTCTCCTAGGGCTTTGAGTAATTTACCAAATGTGCGAAATTTTTGAATAATCCTGTTGATGGTTGTTCTGATCCTTCTTCACTGCATTCTCTATCAATTCCATTTAGAGATTTTAAAACAATATCTCTGCTTAAGGGAACTTTTAGTACTTTTGTTGTTTTACAAACTCAGTGGGTGACTGCCAAAATAACAGCAATAAATAGAACTCTAGTAAATTGCTGTGCTCTGTGGATGCATTGTATGAAAACATCCTTGTGAAAAAAAAATACATTTCATTTTGTACCACTGTGCCTAACTTTATGATTTTTCTTTCCCAACTGAAAATACTGAGTTCTTATTTTGACATGCTAGCAAACAGCACACCTTAATCCCTGTTTACATTTACCATTAAAAATTATAGATTTTTGCTTTTGGAACTGAACCTAATAATGCAGTTTTACAGTCTTCAGAACCAATCAAAAATCTCTTGAAATTAAGTTCACTTAAAAAAACCCAGAAAACCACTCTCCTCATGAAACTTGGTGGGATATCATCTGACTCCTATTATAAATAGCCCATTTGAAGAGATAGCAGTAAGTTAAAAAAAAAAAATTTTCCAAGTAATTTATATCCATTTCTGGATTTGGACAGGGCAGAATTATATTTTTTTTTTTATGATGGCTGATGCTCTGGTATGCAAAGATAGTGTGCCTTTTCTGTTGTCAATGGTTTGCAGAAAAATTATACTTTTTAAGACTTTGAAGAGGCGCAAGATGATTTTTTTTTTAAGGTTTATACATTGCTCAGAATCTAAGTGAAAAATATTCCAAGAAGCTGTGACAGCCCAGCCATATGTGTCTGTAGAGGACTAAATTTCATCACTTGTGCAGAGAGCCTTGCACTCAATAGCAAGTGAGTTTGGGGCATCCCGGAGCTAGATGTAAGAGATAAATTCTATCATAGATTGGATAACAGCTACATTTCTAAAACCCACTAGTTCCTTAATTCTGTCTTGAGGTCAGAGAAAAGGAAACGATTAAATTCAACACATACCCAAGGTGACACATTTTTGAAAGGAATTAGATTTGATGTCAGCTTTATAGTACATGGGGAAATAGTCACTCTCAGAAGAACTGAGATGGAGTTCTCTGTTGCTCAGTCCTCAAAGTCTGCATGAATCCCCAAAGAATAATGAGCAAAGTGAGAATGAATAAGTATTCTACTCCTTAAGACATCAAGGTGTCCGGTAGTGTAGACAGATCAATAGCATTTGCTTCTCCCTTCCAAAAAAAAAAAAAAAAACGCACTGAACCACTAGGGCAGGGATTGTCATTCCTCCACCAGCCTCTCCACTTCCTCTCCCTTTCCGCCTTTTCTCCATCTCAGATCCTCCTTTATCACCCCTGCTGCTCTTGCAGCACCTTCTGTCTGATTCCTAGAGTTGATCAGTGCCTAACTTACACTGTTCTGAATGTGATCTATCCCCATTCAAGGGATTTTAGACTTTTGGTACATAAAGTTTTCATGAAAGCATTGTGAGACCAGAGGTTCCTCATCCTTCAGATCTTTTGTTGAAAGAGACTCTATTCAGCAGTCATATTGTTCTGTAGTGGGCCTTTCCGCTATTCAAAGAAAACCACTCCTCTGACACACAGTGGAAGAACTAGAGATAAATAATTCCTCAATACAGTTCGATTAATTCAGAAAGAGCCAAAAGGTTTTAGTGGAAACTAAAGAGGATGAGATTTCTAAGAATTCCCGTGGAATTATATTTGGATGTAATGAAAACTTTAGAAAAAGCAATAAATTGACTAGCCAAGGTGCTACGAAGAATTTTAAGTTATCTATGCATCTGTTTTCTCATTCTTGCATTCCTCTTCCCTGAGAAGAGGTTAATATTGTCTCCACATCACAAAGCTGAAGCCAAGCTGTGTTCCCCTGAGGTCTAGGCCAGTTACTCTTCATTTTAGATTACTAGGTGTTGTAGGATTTAGTACATCCTTGAGCTCAGCATTCCTCTGGAACACTGAGCCATGCTCTGTAGCAGAATGTTTGCTAGTAGAAAGGACCGGTTGGTGACATTTGCTAAAAGAACACAACCCCCCATGTTCTGGTTAAAAGCCAAACATCCATCATTCACTTGGGCTTTTACTGTCAGAGTCTTGAGAGATTAGCAAATCTTCATTAAATTTTGTTTCACACAGAAGTAATAGAATACTTAAAGAGAAATGATTGTGATTTAATAACAGAATGCTGTCCTTCCACTCTTTGAGGTGAGATTGATTGATTGAAAATAGACTGAATATAAAGCACTCTTAGATGGTAGTGTAGTGTTCCAGTTACAGGCAGAGACTCTTAACCCACATGGACTGAACTCACATCCCAGCATATAACCCTTTATGGGCTGTGTGCTATTGGGAAATTTTGCTTAGAAATGTTCACCTCTGAAAATGAGAATGATAATGATGCCTACATCATAAGATTGTGGTGATTATATGTATGCTGAATATAAAATGCTGAGAACAGTTCCTGGCACTTATTTCTAAAATATTTGCAATTATTATTAGAATTAACCAATAAAAGAAAACTGCTACATCTCTAATAATGAGAATACGTAAAATTATAATTCTGTTGAGTGGACGTCATAGAGTTGATTCAGTCCCGTGCAAATAATATCTGACTCCAGCATAAGAAGTTCACACTTCTATTTATTTGAGGATACCCAATTTGTACTCTTTCTCATTCTTAACATTTTGATATTTTTCTTAATGAGCAAGAGAAGAGATGCCATTTCTATGGAGGTGGTTTCTGTTCCTCAGTCTACTTTTTGATATAAAGTTGGAACATCATTTTGCACATGAATTTGGCTTTCATCAGCAAGGGACACTGGGATGATCTCTTGGCTCCAGACATTAAAATCTAGGGCAGGATTTAATGGAAGCCTTGCTTTTCCTGCTATTTTTCTCAGGCTTATCACTGTTTAAGCATTTGGTCATAACATTTTTTCCTCTCTTTTCTCTCTACACCTGTTCTTTCTGTGACTCCTCCTGAAGAGGGAATTCGTAGGACCTGGACTCCATCTTAGGCCTGTTTATGCTGATCATGCTTGGCTACCTCTCTAATGGACTCTAAACTCTGTGTTTAGTGCCTATGGAAATGACAATAAAAGGATAAGACCCCCGCCGGACAGGGGAAACTTGAAGATCATATCCAGGTTACTCATTGCCTAAGAGAAAACATACACTAATCACCCCTGTCTCTGGACAGGCCATAAATTTTTCTGTACCTATCGGAGTGTGCTGCTGCTGCTGCTGCTGCTAAGTCGCTTCAGTCGTGTCCGACTCTGTGCGACCCCATAGACGGCAGCCCACCAGGCTCCCTCGTCCCTGGGATTCTCCAGGCAAGAATACTGGAGTGGGTTGCCATTTCCTTCTCCAGTGCATGAAAGGGAAAAGTGAAAGTGAAGTCGCTCAGTCGTATCCGACTCTTAGCGACCCCATGGACTGTGGCCTACCAGGCTCCTCCATCCATGGGATTTTCCAGGCAAGAGTACTGGAGTGGGGTGCCATTGCCTTCTCCGTATCGGAGTATAACCTTGGGCTTATTGATTGTTGGCCAATTGTTTAACTGTTTGAACACATAACACATAAATGATGAGATTATTGTGATTGTATTTACCCTTCCTTTGTTTATGTAAGTCTCAAGGAATTTGGGGTGGTGAGTTCAGACATGTACACATGGGGTATAAAAGATTTTTACAAATGCTGGTCAGGGTCCTTGGCGAAGAGAAGACTATGCCTTGGGCCCGCCGGTATAATAAACTGCACTCCATTACCTGCATTGTCCTTCTGAGTGAGTTTGTTTCCCAAAATTCGTGGCTACAACACTCCCATATAAGTACACATAGATATACGCATACATGGATGTGGTGTATTTGTATATATGTGTGTGTGCATGGTTGCCATACTAGGATCTAGTAGTGAAGTTCTTTCTCCTAAAGGAGAGCAGCAGTCAGACTGATTAGACAAGAACTCGAAAGGTCATTTAGGCAAATTCTTTTATTTCAAATAGCGCTTCCCACAAACCAAGGGGAATTGTCTACTCATCAAGAAATAGATTTTTTTCTCTTCCCTTAGTCCTGTACAAAAGGGTATTTTTAGTTGTTCACCAGATGCTGCCAACAATTGTAAAGAATGTCATTTTAATAGTAGACATTTTTGATGTGGACAGAAACCTCAGTGAAACAAGACAATGTTTCATTTTGTTTTCATTCAAGGCCCTGAGCTTCCTACAAAAAAGGTGAAATCATATAAGTGGCAAACAAATCTATATTTGGAATGAAGACACATTGTTACTAGTTTAATTTCTCTGGTTTTGTGACTTGCATATTTGACCTATCATTTTTAGAAGTTATTTTCATTGTAAAGAACAAAAATGAAAGCCTGGAAAAACATTTCTGTAGCATCAAGTGCCTCATCCAAGGTCAGAAAAAAGTCACTGGTAAGGCAGAGATTGGAGCACCCAATTTTCAGTTATTAAACTGTTACTTAGACCACTGAACCAGGATAAGTAAGTGCAGATCCTGCAGTCAAACAAAATCCCAAGTTGCTTGAGCCTCTTATCAAGTTCAACAAAGTCACCTCTTTGGGGGAAATTCTTTGTGAATTCCTTCTTTATGTAAAGTGACTTAGACCCCTGTTGTCCACTGAAAATGCTTTTATACCCAGCCTTTAATCAGAGGTTTTACAAGATGAGTGTTTTCTCTTTTTGGAGCACACAAAAATGTTAATATACTTGCTACTGTAATTGATTTATTATTTAATTCTACGTCTATTTCCTCATGTAATGAATTAGAGTCTCCATGCTTCTGTCTTAGAAACCCATTTGTTTCTAGTATATGGTTGCTGTGAAAGCATGCCCTTGAAACTTGGATTTCCTCTGCAGCTATTATGCATTAGATGAGACCTTGAAATTAGACAATTGACTGAACTGTGGGAACTTATGGCAAATTTATTAGAATTGACTATGAAAGTTTCTCTAAACCAAAGAAGAGCATTAACTTCATAACTTGGAGTTTGTTCCATCAAAATTTCTAGAATTGTCAATCCAGCTGGTAGTGCCAGAGGAAGAGTCATGGGTTAGTCGTAGCAGCTCATACAACAGGGAATGGCTACCAAGCAGAACATGGAAGTCTTAGTAAATATAAATCATAGAGATAGTGCCTTGTTAGTTCACCTTCAGAAGCTCCAAATACATTAATGTATTTTCTTCTGATTTAAATAAAGCTAAGTAAATGATGATCTACACTCTGGATAACTGAAGAGTTTTAGGTAATCTACCTTCTAAAAGAAAAACACCAAAACTTGAGTCTTTATTTTCCTTGAAAAGTTAGAAAACAGAGAATATGGCTCAAACATGAACTGATGGTTGAAAGCTTTGGGTCATTTTAACAAATTGTCACATTTCCATGGTTGATGGCTGTGGCAGAATTTAATTTTGTCACACCCAGTCCCTACGACTCTGGCTTCCCTAGTGGCTCAGTTGGCAAAGAATCTGCATGTAATGCAGGAGACTTGGGTTTGATCCCTGAGTCAGGAAGAGCCCCTGGAGAAGGAAATGGCAACCCACTCCAGTACTCTTGCTTGGAGAATTCCATGGACAGAGGAGCCAGGCAGGGTACGGTCCACAGGATCTCAAAGAGTCAGACACGACTGTGTGACTAAGTTTTACTTCTACCCAGTACCTAATCCCAACCTTACTCACTTACCTGTCCCTGTACTATAGGCCGTAAAGTTTATAGATTGTCTTTTCTAGTCTCCCTTGTAAGTATGGGTGACAATGTGACACAGTTCTCACCACTGAGAGGTAGGTGGTTGTACGCTGGCAGTGCCTCGGCTCCCATTCCTTTCCTCCTGCTTGGATCAACAGCAGCTGAGTGGAGCAGCAGCAACCATCATGACATCATGAGGAAAAGACTTTGGGAGATATTACATACAACATATTTGAACAACTAAACTCAACCTGATGATTGCCTGCATCTAGAATCCTCGGTATCTGAATTTTTGAACTCTGTATACGTATATAGATATCTCTAAAGGTTAAGGCCTCTGTCCTTCATCCTATTAAATAGAATGGAATAACTTCATCATCAGAAGTACTGATTCACTTGTTCATTCATTATTCATTACATTATTAGCATATGACTGAAGTCAGCATACCATATGGCTAGGTAAAATAAATTTTTAATAATGAGAACTACAGGGCAAAGAGAATATAATGGTAGAAAAGTGAAATAAAGCCAGGAAAACACGAAAATGTATCTAAAAGTTTTACATATATTTTTTAGAGATTAGACAAAAATTTGGCTCAAACTCTAGCATCCAGTGCAAAGGGGTATACATAGTGAATTATACAATTTACAGTGTCCATGAGAGAAAAACAAACCAGTTGCTTAGCAGAGGGCTGACTGCTGCTGACTAGGTTGTGATAGAGACATTTCCCCCATGGACCGTTACAAAGTGGTCATGGTGTCTCATAGGGAACAGAATCTTCAACTGTTTTCATACAGTTACATGTTTTATAGGGCTTTTTTTCCCCTTGGACTGTCTCTTAATATATGCTGATGTTATCTGCCAAATTGCACTTTAATGAAAACAACTTTATAAGTCACCAGTAGGATATAGTATCAATTCATTTTTCTCTGAAAGTCTAGTTTAGTCCAGAGTATAGCCAGGAGTATTCAGGAAAATGCAATGTGAGAATGCGCTTCAGAAAGTACCTCCTTCAGGAGTCTCTCTCAGCCAAAGTTTTGGTAGCTATTAACAGGTGCTGAGTCACAAAATGTTTATTGTTAGTTCCTCCCATATAGCAAAGTGCATCAGCTATACATATATCTCCTCTTTTATTTTAGATTTCCTTCCTGTTTGGGTCACTACAGAGCACTTGAATAGAGTTCCCTGAGCTGTGTAGTAGGTTCTGATTAGTTACCTATTTATACATAGTATCAATAGTGTATGTATGTCAGTCCCAATCTCCCAATTCATCTCACCTCCTTCTTCCCCGATTGGTGTCCATATGTTTGTTCTGTATGTCTGTGTCTCTATTTCTGTTTTGCAAATCAGATAATCTACATGATTTTTCTAGATTCAGCATACAAAACATTTTTAATAAATGTAACTATGAGGGCTTTCCTGGATTCTCTGAAAAGACAGATAAGATAGCATGTTCCTTTCACACTGCTGCTGCTGCTGCTGCTGCTAAGTCGCTTCAGTCGTGTCCGACTCTGTGCGACCCCATAGACGGCAGCCCACCAGGCCCTGCTGTCCCTGGGATTCTCCAGGCAAGAACACTGGAGTGGGTTGCCATTTCCTTCCCCAGTGCATGAAAGAGAAAAATGAAAGTGAAGTCGCTCAGTCATGTCCGACTCTTAGCGACCCCATGGACTGTAGCCTACCAGGCTCCTCCGTCCATGGGATTTTCCAGGCAAGAGTACTGGAGTGGGGTGCCATTGTCTTCTCCTCCTTTCACACCATGAGGTTATAAATGAAGGCAAGAGATGTATAAATCCATCTAAGCCACCTTATCCTTGAGAAAATACTTGTTGATCGTGGCGTTTGGGACTCTCGCTCGTGGAAGTTGTAGAGTGACTTGGTTGGCTAGCCCACTGTCTTCCAGGGCAGAGCAAATTCCCACAGTGGCGAGTCAAAGCCTGATGCCCAGAACGAGGATGTGAGCATCGTCAAAGCTAATATATCCTAGTTTTGGAATTTAAAAAATGATGACGTTTTACTAAAAACAGTAAGTCTTTTTAATGGACCATTTACTCTTAGTCCTCTTGTGTTCATGCTTCATCAATCTAGGTGTCTTTCTCTTTCAAGAGAAATGAATCCTGATTAAATTGTGTCATATTCATAACTTGAAATCTGTCTCCAACATCATGTTTAGTCTCTTCCCACCAATATCCTTCTTTTTTTTCATTTGCCCCTATCTTCACATCCACCCAACCCCTCATCTCTGCTTTTTTATTATATTATCATACATGGAAAAACAACCTGAATAATTCTATTAATATACACCACTACTAATAATAATAGCTAAATTACTGGGGATTTACTAAGTACCAAATCTTTGCTAAGCTCTTTTACATATATTAAGTCATTTAACCTGTGTAGTAATGCTATAAAGAAGATAACCATCTTTTTCTCAAGTTTTCTGACACAGAAAATTTTGGAAGTCACACTAAATAGTAGAACCAAAATTCAAATCAAAGATATCTTATCCAGCACTGTCATTCTTAACCATTCTGCTTTTAGAAGTCCAGCTGACAAAGTATAGAATAAAAGTTCTTTGCCCCCGTTACCAAGGAATCAGCAGAGAATGGCTCCTCCTAGGATGTCAGCAGCGCCTGGACTCCTTCTTCCCTCACCCCCACCTCTGCTGTGTTCCTCTCTCAGATCACAGTCTGCAGCATATTTCAGATGTCTGCTTGAACATTTCTGTGCAATCATACAGCAGCTAGAACTTGTGCAATTTGTTTTTCTAATGCTTTATCATTATGGCAGCTCCTGGAAAGCCACTGATACAAGGTAGAAGCGATTACACAGTCACTTAGGTCAAATCCTGAGTCTGAATGGGACCACAGTATTAACATTGAAGGACACAAGAGAAACGCAGTTTGGTTACAAGTCTCTACCTCTGAGTAGAAGTTGTATGTTTCCACTCTGAGTGTAATTTATGATGCGTTGGAGGCATCATGAGCTTACGTTAGTGAAACCATCAGAGGACTGATGGTCAGGAGATAAAAGATTGCAGTCCAGCTCTCCCAGGCTGTCTCTGTGACTTTAAACTGGTCTTTGTTTCCTCATCTCTCTTAGAAATACTTATGACTGCTGGGACTTTCTACTGCATTAGTGTTGTGAAAACATGATTAAATAAGCTATTTTTTCCTTTGAAAATTTAAAACTATGCTGTGAGTAAATGATACAAAAGCATTTTACTCTCCTCTGCTTTTAATCTGCACATCCATTATCCAGATTATAACTCTCTACTCCTTTTTTTGCTATCACTTTATTCATTGGGCTATAATCTGTTAGGTTGGCCAAAAAGCTCATAAGATATATGGGAAAACCCAAACAAACCTTATGGTCAACCCAACATGTAAATTGTTCAACTCTGCGAATGTAAACACAAAATGCTTACTAATTAAGACTTCATAGTCAGAAAATACAGAGCCGTTTAAATACCTGTTTCGGTTCAGATTTTTGAATTCATCTAAAATTCCTTCATTGTTCTCTGTCCAATCAGGTAAGAATTCAGAGCCATTTCTAACTGTCAGTTTCAACAATTTTTAAAAAGCATCTGAAAAGCCCTAAAACAAAGTAAGATAATACTTTGTTTTTATGAGTTTTGAATAGTCACATGGGAGGTTTTTTTCCCCTTTCTTTTAAAGATCCTCTCCCTCAGAGTTGGAAAAAAAACATGAATGTCTTCAGCCAAAAGGTTCAATCATTTGAATAGAGGCTCTTTTAGGAAAGTGCCTGAAGATCACAAAGAATAAAAATGCCTTCTCAACCGTTCAACTCAACAAGCACTTACTGAGCGACTCCTCGGTGTCAGTTAATGTAAGAGCCCCTCTGGGGACCCAAAGATGAATGAGACATGGCACCTACCTTTTATTAGGGTACAGGCCAGTGGGAGAAAAAGACTCAGTCAGGCATTACTCTCAAACAGGATCCACTAGGTAACTGATCAGTGGAAGCAAGGAGTGATGTGAGGGAAGAAAAAGATTAATTCTGACTAGGGCATATTAGCAGGTTTTCCTGATGAGGGGGATCATTTAAGCTGTTTCTTGAAAAATGGTAAAGGGACAGAAGGCAATTGCAGGCTGAGACAACTAAACAAAGAAAAAAAAAAGGTGCTGGGGAGGGGATTTTTTGAGGAACTGTAAGAAGACAAATTGACTGGATTCTAGAGCTTGGGAAGCTGCTAGAGGGCTCAGTTCTGACTGCTTTATGGAGGTTTTGAAGGCCAGATTGTAACTATGGAATTTGTAATCCGTCATATGCAATAGGAAGCAATTGAAGGTTTTAATATTTTATTCTCTCTCTCTCTCTCTCTTTATTTTTTGCAATTAACACCTTGAAACGAAGCCTTGGGAATTCCCTGGAAGTCCAGTGGTTAGGACTCATCCCCTTCACTGCTGGCAGCCTGGATTCGATTCCTGGTTGGGGAACTAGGATCCCACAAGCTCCATGTGGTGTGATCAGAAAAAAAAAAAGATAAAGCTAAAAAATAAAGGCAACCTTTATTTTATGTCCCTCTCCCTGGTCCATGTTAATGCCCCTTCCCTAATGTCATACAAGCTCATGCATACCAAAAAAAAAAAAAAAAGAGTGCGTAGCATAGTGTGTTAAAATTACCTACTCTCTTATCTCTTTCTCTGCTAGGCTGGTAGCTCAGGTGGTAACGAGTCCTCCTGCAATTCAGGAGACCACGGTTCAATTCCTGGGTCAGGAAGATCCGCTGGAGAAGGAATAGGCTACCCACTCCAGCATTCTCTGTCACTTACAGAAAGTGAGATCAAAGATAAAAAACAGAATTTAAACCCCCAAATAATTGTTTATTGACCTATAATGTACCAGATGCTTTTCTAAGCACTTTACGCCATGCATCAACTCATTTAATCTTGAAATAATCCAATAAATTGAGTGTAACTATTACCCACCTTCTACAGATGAGGAAATGGAGGCCAGAAGAGGTTGTGTTATTTGCCCAAAATCATTCAGTGCCGAAGGGTTAGAGCCAGAATTAAAATCCACTCAGACTAACTCAAGGGGCTGAGCTCTTCACCACCTTATAATACCATTTATAAAATACTACTATATAATAACTTTATAATATACTCTATAATCCATGCAGAAATGAAGATCCTTTTGTTGGTGAAATGATGTAGAAGATTTGGGGAGATGAGCAAAATGATAGGTTTTTATTCTCTCCAAATCTGGCTCTTGATAACAGACTCACAATCTCATTGATCTAAATGCACCCAGCAGGAGGTGGTGATTCCTGCCAAGTGTAATGGCCCCATATCTGCCATCTTCCACACTAATTAAGTATCAGCAATTAACCTCTGCTAAGTCTAGTTAGTAGCTCTCCAACGTGTGTAACTGGGACCAGAGGACAACCATCCATCGACAAGAATGACTAAAACAAGCTTTTAGTACACCTCTCTGCAAGAAGACCTTCAAAGACCTAAGTTTATGTGTTAAAATTTAGTGACTCATTACGACACATATTCTCTGAAAATTCAGTCCTTTTCCCAAGAGGGGGAAAAAAAAAAACAGCATTATAGTGAAAGAGAAAGAGACATCTGAAAAATGTAGCTGGTAAAAGCCTACACCATACAAGAAACAGAATATCTATTCAATATGTAAATATCTGACTCTGTTCTGGACGTTATATTAAAACATCTTGATTGAGGCACTTTATGGTAACAGATGAAAGTCTGTTGACAGTTCTAAAAATAAGCCAACACTTTAGCTTTTCTGTGTTTCTTAAATTTGGTGAGACATTTTTGTTTGGATTCTGCAGGAGCAATTTAAATAGCTTTGAGAATTGAATGAATTTTAAAAAGAATGAAGATTTGCTTGGCTGCCAGTCTCCTAAGGATTTAACCCTTTGCAACTCAGTTTCCTTAGCTGAGTGGGAACAGAAAGGACTTCAAAAACATACCCTCCATTGGAGAATTAATTAAATAGTGCTTGAAGAAAATATTTTTATTCTAGAGAAATACTTCAAATATAAGCTGTTGTTGAGTTACAACAATTTATGCCCTTGGTAAACAAGCAGACTAAATGGAGGATACATCTGTTCACTGCTTTCCTTGTCATTACAGCCAGGACAATAAGATCTGTTAAATATATTCAAACAGAAGAGCTGGAGAAAATATATATATATTATCCCTCCAAGGGTATTTGTACATTAGAAGAGGGACAAGAATGGGTTAACTCTTTTCCTTCCTCCTGCCTCCCTTCCATGCCTTCACTTCCTGAATATTGAGTGCCTCTTAGGTTGTGATATTGGTGTTAGCATTGGGGCTACAATGATCTTATCAGCCATATAGAAATTCCCTTTTCTCTTTCCCCCCATCCTATCAAAATTTGTGTTCTTTGTGTCATGCTTTAGGAAGTGGGATTTCAGCTTTGTCCAAGGAGAGATGCTTTCACTGAGGTTTTCCTTAACGCTCTTCATATTTTAACCATTTATAAGCAGCAAATGTTTTGTGTTAGGTATTATGCAAAAAAAGCCAACTTTGACTGTAATTAAAGCATCCAATAGGTGAAGACTCTCCCAAGATATGTTTCAGTAATTAACCATCCATAATTAAAATGGAAAGTGAAAATAATGACAATTGACTCTCATATCAGTTGCAGCGAAATAACTTGTATGGTTGTATGTATCAGTGCTTCCAGAGTTGATTTTTCCATTTTATTCCTATATCCTTTTATTCCAGAACTTATTTCATCACTTTCCTCTTGGCCACAAGCAAACTTTAAGGACTAAAGATTAAATATTACTGGTTACCAAACCAATATCCACAAGAACTGCCAGTTTGAGAATTAGCTGCTTATCCAGTGCCTTTCTGTTTTCTCTATATCATCTACCCTGATTCTCTTTCTCAATTACCAAGGACAGTGTGGTAGTCTAAAAAGATTACTCAAAGTTTTGTCACTGGTTTTGACCCATGTTTAGCCACTAACTAGCAGTTGATATTTATCTTTTCCCTTGGTTCTTACCTTCTTCATGCATTGGGTTGGCTAAAAAGTTCATTTGGGTGTTTCCATAAGGTGTTAGGGAAAAGCCTAAATGAACTCTTTGGCCAACCCAAATGTTTAATGAACTGGTTGTATTAGGTAAAGTGGTTGCATTAAACTAGAAGAGGAGTCATTCTTTGTTTCTCTGGAGTCAGGCAAAAACTAACCCCATTTCCATTCCTCATATTTTTTCAGTTAAGTGGCTGGTTTGACCTCTGATTTGAGCAATTCCAATATCAAACCCTGAGTTCCTCTTTAAAAAAATAAAACTCATAGATAATGCAATCTTACTTACACACAACTAAAACAAGATATCATCAATATATTCTCTAAGTTAAATAAATGAGAAATAAAAGGAAAGTAATTTAGAATAAAATAATATGCATTTCAATCTGTAAGTGCTCAGACCTCAATATATAAAAAACAGTGAAATATTAAGATGCTTCCACCTGGTCAAAGACTCACTGTAGATGTGACAACAAGCACAGATTTTGATTCACCTGTGTTGATACAGATGGATTGTATTGATGACTCAGATAGTGCCAGTGGCATTGCTGTTGGTGATGTGATCTTCCAGAATGGTAAACAAGATTTGGTCAATTTCCCCCAAAAGTACAGTCTTCTCTAATTTCTATGGTAACTACATAAAAGCTACTTTATGTCTGCGTGTGTGTGTGTGTGTGTGTGTGTGTGTGTGTGTGTGTTAGGCTACAGGCTCAGAAAATAATAAACAGAGTTTCACTTATGTGACTGTCCCAAGGGGACACTTAATGGTCCTGCAAAATTCGGGGCAACACTTCTTGTGAAGAAGTGAGCTGAGTGTTGCAGGACATCAAGGTCTTTGACCTTTGCTTACCATGCAGGTAGAGGAGCACCCCCTGCTCTGAGGACCAATCTGAGGACCACTGGAGATGAGAAGACTCGCTGCTTTCCTTCAGATTAGCGCAGAATGTTTATTTGGTTTGAAGAACTTTTCATGGGCTATCTATTTATTTTACTTGAGCTTTGGCACTTGAACCATCTAAGCAGATAAGAATTTGATGGATCTCTTGAGCTCTTGTGTCCTTTAGAAGATCAAAAATATCTGATGATTAAAAGAAAAAGGAAAGGAATGTACTTTCCAGGCTTTTTATATGTCCCCCGTGAAGACCAAGGTAAACAATAAAATGTTTTTGAATTACAGCTGAATGGATTAAAATACTATTATTTAAAAGGGGCTTCCACAGTGGCTCCTCAGTAAAGAATCTGCCCTGCAATGTAGGAGCCGCAGGAGACATGGGTTCTATCCCTGGGTTGGGAAGATCTTCTGGAGGAGGGCATGGCAACCCACTCCAGTATTCTTGCCTGGAGAATCCCATGGACAGTGGAGCCTGGAGAGCTACAGTCCATGGGATTTTGAAGGGTTGAACACAGCTGAGGAGACTGAGCATGCATGCACATAAAAGAGTATAGGGAAATGAAAATATATAGTAATATTAGTATATATTATATATATAGATTCTATAGTAATATAGAATTGAGAAAGACATGTTGTGAATGGTTGAGCCAAGATAGACATTTAGTGGAAAAGGAAAACAATTTCCTAATGGAAGAGTAAAGTGGAAGTTTCTACAGATATATGCCCTTAGCATTAATAGCATTAATAATAACTACTAACATTTACATAGTGTTTACAGTGTGCTGGATACTGTTCTAAGTGCTTTACACATGTTAAATCATTTCATATTCACAGCAATACCCATTTCACAGGTAAGAAAACTGAGGTACAAATATATGTAGGACATTGCCTGAGGTCATATGGCTGCAGTGAAAGAGCTGGGGTTTCAACATAATTAGTCTGATACCTTACCTATATTTTCAACCACTGTTTTATATTGTTGAGGCCTATGTGTTGGTTCCTTAAAATAATACTTTAAAATAATATTTTTGCTGAATAAATTAATTTTATTATTATAAAGCTATAAAAGATTTAGACTAATGGGATTGAGAGAATGAAAGGTCAGGACAATTCTCAGTTGTGAAACAGTCTCCCACACACATGGGCAGGATATCAAGCATCTTTAACTCCTGCCCACTAAATACCAGAATTCTGTATTTTAATTATACAAGGATCACATGAAGACATTCTCATGGTAAAACTTTAAAATTCAGAAGTTTACAGAATGAAATCATCTTCCTTCTCTCTTCTAACAATTCCTCTCTTTTCCATAAAAACAACAGTTTAGGATGTTTCTTTCTGTATCTAAGAATTTATGAATACACACACATACACACATAGTTTTCTAACATAAAATGACTGAAGTACATACTTTTTTTTTCATTTCTTTGTGTCATTAATTCTTGTCATTTTCTCCTCCCCAAATATATGGACCTTTCTAATTTTTGATGGTTGCTTAATAAACCATTGTATATGCTGATATTTTGTAAATCATTCCCCTATTGATTGATATACTACTTAATTTTAACTTTTTAAATAAAAATTATGATTTTCTTAGGCAAATAAATTCGTGTTCATTGCCATCTTTTTGTTAAAATGGATTCCCGGTAGTGAAATTTCACTGATACTGCTAAACTTTCTTCTAAAATGGTTTTCCCAAGTGAACTTATATTAAGAGATGAGTTTGCCATTTTCTTGCTTCGGGGCCATCAATGTGCATAATTGATTTTTTAAAAAGTTTTGCCAGTGTGATCTGTAAAAATATGATAAATCATTGTTTTAAATTGCATTCAATACACAAGCTGGAATCAAGATTGCCGGGAGAAATATCAATAACCTCAGATATGCGGATGACACCACCCTTATGGCAGAAAGTGAAGAAGAACTAAAGAGCCTCTTGATGAAGGTGAAGGAGGAGAGTGAAAAAGTTGGCTTAAAGCTCAGTGTTCAAAAAACTAAGATCATGGCATCTGGTCCCATCACTCCATGGGAAGTAGATGGGGAAACAGTGGAAACAGTGTCAGACTTTACTTTTTTGGGCTCCAGAATCACTGCTGATGGTGACTGCAGCCATGAAATTAAAAGACGCTTACTCCTTGGAAGGAAGGTTATGGCCAACCTAGATAGCATATTTAAAAGCAGAGACATTACTTTGCCAACAAAAGTCCGTCTAGTCAAGGCTATGGTTTTTCCAGTGGTCACGTATGGATGTGAGGGTTGGACGGTGAAGAAAGCTGAGCGCCGCAGAATTGATGCTTTTGAACTGTGGTGTTGGAGAAGACTCTTGAGAGTCCCTTGGACTGCAAGGAGATCCAATCAATCCATCCTAAAAGAGATCAATCCTGGGTGTTCATTGGAAGGTTTGATGTTGAAGCTGAAACTCCAATACTTTGGCCACCTCATGCGAAGGGTTGACTCATTGGAAAAGACCCTAATGCTGGGAAGGATTGGGGGCGGGAGGAGAAGGGGAGGACAGAGGATGAGATGGTTGGATGGCATCACCGACTCGATGAACATGGGTTTGGGTAGACTCCGGGAGTTGGTGATGGACAGAGAGGCCTGGCGTACTGCAATTCATGGGGTCGCAGAGAGTCGGACACGACTGAGCGACTGAACTGAACTGAACTGAACTAGGGATATTAACATCTTTTCAACTACTTTGTAGCTGTTTGTATTTCCTTTTTACAGATAATTCCTTTTATTCTATTGAATTATTTTTCCCTTGGTTTAGCATTTCTCTCTCTCTTTTTTTTTTTAGTGTCTCTCATGGCAGAGAAATTTAAATTGTAAACAAGCAAAGTTTTCAATCTTTTCCTCCATGGATTCTCGATTTGATGTCTTTAAGGAAGGTCATCCCTACACAAGACTATAATAATATAATTATTTGTTATTTTATGGTGATTATGTAGATTTTAGTTTAGGTCTTTAGACCATATGGGTTCATTATTTGAGAGGTAAATTTTGTCTAAATAATTCCAGTAAATGTATATAGGATATTTACCACACATCAGACATTGGGCTAACTATTTTAAATGAATTGCCAAGTTTAATCCTTCCAAACTTCATGCAAGATACTGCTATTTTCTTATTAACAGTATATGAGTAAATTGAAACACAGCTTATTAACTTGCTCAAAAGTTACTGAGAAGTTAATAAAAAAAGTTAATATGAGAGAAGTTAATAAAAGTCAATGAGAAACAAATTTTAACTCAAGCATTGAGATTCAGGTGGTCAGACTTCACTCCAGTGTATATTTAAGGATTCTCATAGTAGTTTGTTAGGATGAAAGATTGTCCTCATAAAATCCTATGATTGTGTGATCTTTGTTCTAATTCCACAGCAATTTAAAAAGATGGGATTTGGGACTCAGCATATATATAAAATAGTGGTTCCTAAACTTGTACAAGCATCACAGTCCCTTGGACAGTTTATTAAAGTACAGATTTGGAGGCCCCACCTCAGAGTGTCTGATTCAGTAGGCCTGGGGAGGGTCCTGAGAATTTGCATATCTAACAAGTTGCCAGATGTTGAGGCTCCTCACACATGATAAACCATTATGTTGCAGTGTCTGAATGAATAATTGAGTTGTCCGAATACAGAGTTTAAGAACAGTCCATCATTTAACTGATCTGAGATGCCACTGCTTTCTATGAACTAAATTTCTATGTATGTCTAGATTTCTTTTTCAACTCTCTTTCATTCCATGAATGTATTTGTCTTTTTTAACTACACCACCTAACCACTCTATGTTTACAGTACATCAGTATTGATATCCAATGGGGTAGTTCCTCTTTATAAATATGAAGTGGTTTTTCAAAACAATTGAGGCTATGCTAGGCTATTTGATTTTTCAGACAATCTAGAGAATAATCTTATCAAATTCCATGATGGGTTTTAGTTGGTACCATATCAAATTTACAAATAAATGTAAATGTACTGCTATCTTGCCAATATATCTAGAAAAATTGTATGTTCTTCATATACTATTCTGGTCTGCCTTTTATTTCTGTCAAAAAACTTTGAAAGTCTGTTTCATAGAAGTCCTTAACATTTCCTGTTTGATTTGTTTTTAAGCAGTTTATACATGTCTTGCACTACTGAAGGGGTCTATTTTGCTTTTGCATTTTGATTAGTTGTTTCTCATATAAAACTATTGATTTTTTAAGTCATGATCTTATGTTCTTATTAGTTATAATTGTCTAATTAGATAATTAGACAATTAATTAAATTAAATTGTCTAATTGTTTTTGTGGGCTTCCCTCATAGCTCAGTCGGTAAAGAATCTGCCTGCAATGCAGGAGACAGACCAGGGTTCAATTCCTATGTCGGGACGATCCCCTGGAGAAGCAAATGGCAATCCACTCCAGTATTTTTGCCTGGAAATCCCATGGACAGAGGAGCCTGGTGGGCTACAGTCCATGGAGTTGCAAGAGTCGGACATTACTCAGTGACTAAACCACCACCAATTGTTTTATAGTAGATTATCTTGGATATTTTGGTCAACCACATTATCTGCAAATAAGCATGTTTCTTATGCTTTTCTAATTGTCTTGGACAGTGTTTCCACTTTAATGTTGAACAGTAGTGATAGCAATGGGCATCTTTGACCTTTTCTTGACTACCTTGGAATGTTTCTAATGTTTCATGACTAAATATGTTACCAAACCAAACTTGGGTCTGGTCACCTGTGCCCAGTAAAGCCAAATCTCCTGACACCAGGTTGTGGTGAAGAGAAGTGCAGCAATGTTTACTGAAGGTGCCACACAAGGAGTCTGGGTGGCTAATGCACAAAAGAACCAAACTTCCTGATGGCTTTCAGGGAGAGGTTTTTAGAGACAGAGTGAGTGAGAGACTTGTGGGGTGAGTGGTCAGTGTATGGACGTTCTTCTGACTGACTGATGGTGGATAATCAAGAGTCAACGTCATCAGCCTTCAGGTTCCAACCAGTCTGGGCTCTGCGTGCTTGTGAATAGCATACAGTTGACTTCCATGGGCATTTAGTATGTGTAAAACACCTCAAAGGAACATTATCTATATTCTGTGAAGAGGAACTGAAGGTCCTTGGCTTTGTTTAATTAATTAGCTGCTATTATTTTGTCTTATTCAACTGTTTTGCTTTGTTTCTTTATTTTCTCACTTATCTGATTAGATTTATTCCTTGGAACTTGGGGAAGGCTCAGGAGGCTAAAGTTTTCCTGCAAACTAGAGGCAGGTGGAGGAAGTGGGGGATCGGTCGAGGGAAGGCCGCATAGGGTCCTGCTCGATTACAGTTCCCCCCTTTTCTTTGTTACTCCTCAGTCCTGAGGGAGAACATATGAGGAACAAGAAAGAGAACAAAGCTTTGGATAGACAGGTAAATTTTAAACTCCACAGAGGAACTCAATCTTGGAGGACTCACTTTCAAATACAGTGTTTACTGTCTATTTCTCATAGACCTATTTCTTTTATTCATAGATTACAGAGAGTTTATATCAAGAATAGGTGTCATTTTCTTGTTAAAATACTTTCTTAACAGCTGAAAAAATTTTATCGTTATTACCACAGAGAGGTTCCCTTTTAATTTATTAATGGTATTCCAGTCTACTAATGTGTACACTGTTGTTAAATGTACTATTTTGGGCATTCTTGGAAAAAGCTTGCTTCACCAGAATTTTTTCTCTCCTAATACGTAACTGACCTTCATGAACTTTATATTCAAGATTCTTATAGTTTGGGGCATAATTTACATTATGCTGTTGTTTTCCTTACTGTTGTTCTTCATATGTGCTGGAAAAAGACTTTCATGCTAGTAGACTAGCTTTTTTGGTGACAAGAAACAATTTATTCCATTTGGGAGTATTGTTTCTACAGGCAATGTGTTCCTATTATTTCATATAGGAGTCATCTCATTTGGGAATATTTGTTCCTATATGAACCTCACCTTGAAAAATATCTGTATTTATATATTTCTAGGTGTAGATCTGTGTCTAGTTTTCAGTTTCATTGCTGAAGCTTTCCCTTTGAATACTTTTTTAATCATATTCCACATGTTTGAATATGTACTGTTCCCATGATGATTACTCTCAGCAATAGAGATGTTTATTTTTTAAAAAATATTTGAGATTATTTGGGCACCAGACACTTAAAATAGTGTGAAAAAACAAAGGGATCCAGGCTGTGGCTCTGCTGAAGTTTACAGTCTGGCAGGAGGAGGTAAGGCTGAAGAAAAAACACATACACAAATTGGATGACATCAGGTGATGATTAATGCTCTAAGGGAAATGCAACAGGGAAACATCATGGGGACAAGTAATGGCAGTGGCTACTTTAGATCAGTGCTCCAAGGAGGTGCTAGTGAAGCTATGAACTGAATGAGGTAAAAGAATTCTTCATACAAGGATCTAAGAGAAATGAGAAAACAGCATGGTGGTGTCATAATCAAGAAAGAGAGGATAACACGAATAAGTCTGTTAGTTGTATTATTAAAGTCCACTCTATCCTTAATTGGGCTTCCCTGGTAGCTCAGTTGGTAAAGAATCCCCCTGCAATGCAGGAGACCCCAGTTCGATTCCTGGATGGAGAAGATCTGCTAAGGGATAGGCTACCCACTCCAGTATTCTTGGACTTCCCTGGTGGCTCAGCTGGTAAAGAATTCACCTGCAATGCGGGAGACCTGGGTTCGATCCCTGGGTTGGGAAGATTCCCTGGAGAAGGGAATGGCTACCCACTCCAGTATTCTGGCCTGGAGAATTCCATGGATTGTAGTATAGTCCATGGGGTCGCAAAGAGTCAGACACAACTGAGTGACTTTCACTTCACTATCCTTAATTAATAATAATTTATGCCAAAATTGGAACACCGTTGAGGGGTAAAGGGGATGTTAATAATGATTACTTAGGAAGAATAGTCGTAAACTGAGATCATCAGACAAGCCAGGACATATGACACCCTCTTAATTATTTTTCTGTCTACTCCGCCTGTCAGTTGTTGAAAGAAGAATCTTGTATTAAGATCAGCCATCCCATTTAAGGTTCCCCCATTTCTCCTTGCTTTTCAATGAAGCAAAGTTAGGAAGAATGAGCATTTGTCTACTCTAAATCTCTTTCCCTTTAATTTTATTTGATTTTATATTTAGATCACCAAAACTGTTTTCTTTTTTGTTAGCACTCACTTAGTTAACCTTTGACAATTCCTTTGTTTTCAACTCTTACTTGCTATTTTACTGAGCACAGCTCTTGTGGACAGCTTAGAGGGACTTACCCAGATTGAAAATTGCAGAGAGCTTATTTTGTTTTTCATAGTTATTGTGATAGTTAATTTGGATTCATTCCTTGCACTTATTTTTCATGTTTATCATACTTTCTTGGTGCTTCTTTTGTCTCTTTCCTACTTTAGAAAATTAAACAATTTATCTTTATTTCTCTCTTTATTGATTCTGATGTTTTGGATCCTATTTATAATCTAATAATTACTCAAAATTTTATAACGTATTTTTAAAATTTGTGATCATCCATAAAAGTCTAAAATACTGTAAGCCTTTCCTCTGAGTGTTGTATTATTGCCATTCTTTCTTATTTTAACACATTGATCACATTTGAAATGCCTAAAATTTCAAAATTTAAATGCATTGAGGTAAATTTCTTAGAACTATAACTTGTTTTTAAGGAGTACGATATTTAAACATACTTCTTAGTTTTCTTTCACATGATATCTTATATTTTTAATAAGCGTTGTGTTCCAATATGTCAATATAATAAGTTGTCCACAGAGTTCTCTTTGTTCTTAAGTGATATTCATATATACTCTCTTGTGATACTTAGATTTTAATTTTCAGCATTACAAACTTTTTCTCTGTAGATTATCATGCTTGCTGTGTTAGCAAGAAAGAGTAAGTTAGTTAATAGAAAATTGCAAATAGATACCATTCTCTTAAAATACATCAGACGTTCATATTTTAGTTAAGAGTCATGCTAGTATGGTATATGGATTTCTCTCAGCCTCTTACCTGAAGGAGTTTAAAAGCCAGCATTGCAAAAATTTTAAAAGGCGTGGTTTTGCCCCAATATGGATTTACGCAGGTGTAGCTAGTAAATAATTAGGTGACCTGATAGTTCATGGAACAGAGTTTAACTTCAAGGGAGAAAGGGAGAGAAGATCTTCTTTTATTGGCCTACAGGTTTTTTTTTTTCATTTATTCATGTCACTTTACTATTATAAAAGCAGCTGGCAGAGTTACATTATCTCTGTAACTGAAATTCAACAAAGGCACCTGTATCCTCTTTCTTCTTTCCCTCCCATATCATTTGCTGTACAACAAAAGAGAACACTTTAGCTCTGATGTATTTGAACATTTTAAACAAGCATTAGAAATATTATTGTTATAGCACAGCAAAGAGAATAAGTTGGCAGGTAGGTTTTTATTTATTTAGCTTAGTAAATTGAGCTTCTCTGGTGGCTCAGACAGTAAAATCGTCTAATTGCAACCCTGGAGACCCGGGTTCAATCCCTGGGTTGGGAAGATCCCCTGGAGAAGGAAATGGCAAACCACTCCAGTACTCTTGCCTGGAAAATTCCATGGATGAAGGAACCTCATAGGCTACAGTCCATGAGGTCACAACGAGTCAGACACGACTAAGTGACTTCGCTTTTCACTTTCAATAGGTAGTACATGTACGGTTGAAAAAGAAACTCAAATTTGATAATAGCTGTACTTTATTATGGGCTGCCCAAGTGGCACAGTGGTAAAGAATCTACATGCCATGTAGGAGATACAAGAGATGTGGGTTTGATCCCTGGATCAGGAAGATTCCCTGAAGTAGGAAAGAATACATCTCCAGTATTCTTGCCTGGAAGAGTCCATGGACAGAGGAGTCTGGTGAGCTCCAGTCCATGGGGTCGCAGATAGTCATACATGACTGGGCACCACACACACACACACACACACACACACACATGCACCTATATGAATATAGCATATTCTAGTAATATAAAGTGAAAGTGTTAGTTGCTCAGTCGTGTCTGACTCTTTTCGACCCCACGGACTGTAGCCCGCCAGACTCCTCTGTCCATGGGATTTCCCAGGCAAGAATACTGGAGTGGGTTGCCATTCCCTTCACCAGGGCATCCTCCTGACCCAGGGATCGAACCCCAGTCTCCTGCATTGCAGGCAGATTTAGTGCTCTGTATTTTTTCTGTTAAATATTCATATCAAACTTTCCAGATTAGAGAACAGACTTAGATAGTGTAACAAAGAGACACCAAAGTGCTGGAGCTGAACCAAGTAAGTTGTTTACCTCTCTTCCTCATGTGACAGTCTAGTGGTAGTTAAGATGTGTTCCTCATGTGACAGTCTAGAGCTGGTAGACGGTTCTGCCATCCTCTGCATATGGTGTCCACCTGTTGACTAAAGATGTTCTAGCCATCTCCCAGCTTGGAGGAGATAAAAACACAATTATATTAAGGTCAGGATTCAGAGTGGCATACATCACTTCTGCCCATATAACATTAGTAGGACTCAGTTGGTCATGCTTGACTCTAAGGAAACCTGAATTTTTATGCTGAGCACCCATGCATGCACACACATTTTATTAATGTGAAAGAAAGGATAGTGTCGTTTGACAACTGGCAGTTAATTGCACTTTCAATTAGGATGTTGTGGGACTATCCATAAGTTCAGGAAATAGAAGCCAAATACAAGTTGATGTAGGGTCATTTTAAATATCCTCTTACCATCAAATCATGGATTCTATTTCTAACATCGATTCTGTTTTATGACTTGGTTAGTTACTTAAAACTGATAGTGAATTTTGCCTTAGTTAATTACAAGGTCATTGCCTCTGACTTCTAAATTTAATTCTGGTTTCCGAAAGTTCAACTGGAAAAAAATGACTGATTTTAGATGTCTGCTGAAAATTTTGTGAGCTATAAAAGCAATGGCAGTTCACTGGCTTATTAATTTAGAAAAATTGGAGGCAATCTACATTTAGAAGTTTTTTTTTTCGAGTAATGTAATGAAAGTTCAGAAATAAGAGGTTCCAGACCACCAAGGTCACTGTGACTACCACTATCATTATGGTTGAGATTTCATCTCTGTTAACATAGCTACTCGGAGAAGGCAATGGCACCCCACTCCAGTACTCTTGCCTGGACAATCCCATGGATGGAGGAGCCTAGTAGGCGACAGTCCATGGGGTCGCTAAGAGTTGGACATGACTGAGCGACTTCACTTTCAGTTTTCACTTTCATGCACTGGAGAAGGAAATGGCAGCCCACTCCAGTATTCTTGCCTGGAGAATCCCAGGGACGGCAGAGCCTGGTGGGCTGCCATCTATGGGGTCGCACAGAGTCGGACACGACTGAAGCGACTTAGCAGCAGCAGCAGCAACATAGCTACTGTTGCTTTTGGCCCATGGAGACAGGAACGTTGTTTGCAGCATCAATCTTGACTTGTTAGTTGCTAGCAATAATTGTAATATTCCCCATATATATATGTAAGTACATACAGTTTTCTTTTAGGTCAGGTCTTTTAAAGATATAAACTTCTGACTATAGAGAAATGAGAATGCCATGAGTTGAAATGTGTTGTCTTAATATTGGTTGTGTTACACTACACGAACCAAAAAAAAAAAAAATTGCATCCACTTTATATCTTCTTCAAAAATAATTTTTTTTCCTATTTAAATTCCTTTTCTGACTGGTAAAATTAATTGCTGCTAAGTGTTTTCAGAACCGCTTATTGATGTAGTCACTATATTTTATTAATCCTAAATCAAGAGACAAATCTGATTAATATAGCTCTGAATTTTGAATGATTCAGTTCAGTTCAGTTGCTCAGTCATTTCCAACTCTTTTCAACCCCGTGGAATGCAGCACACCAGGCTTCCGTGTCCATCACCAACTCCTGGAGCTTGTATCCATTGAGTTGGTGATGCCATTCAACCATCTCATCCTTTATTGTCCCCTTCTCCTCCTGCCTTCAATCTTTCCCAGCATCAGGGTCTTTTTCAATGAGTCAGTTCTTCGCATCATGTGGCCAAAGTACTGGAGTTTCAGCTTCAGCATCAGTCCTTCCAGTGAATATTTAGGACGGATTTCCCTTAGGAATGACTTATTTGATCTCCTTGCAGTCCAAGGGACTCTCAAGAGTCTTCTCCAACACCACAGTTCAAAAGCATTAATACTTTGGCTCTCAGCTTTCTTTACTGTCCAACTCTCACATCCATAAATGACTACTGGAAAAACCATAGCTTTGACTAGACAGTCCTTTGTTGGCAAAGTAATGTCTCTGCTTTTTAATATGTTGTCTAGGTTGGTCATAGCTTTTCTTCCAAGGAGAAGGCATCTTTTAATTTCATGGCTACAGTCACCATCTGCATTGAATGATTAGTTATTATTAAAATATTGTGTATTAATACTAATTTGATTTAGACTTTACACTTAATGAATCATCTTTATTGAAAATAATAATAAAACCTAAAATTAAGGATATCCCAGAAAATGTGGAATACCTAAGTACTGTATTTTTTACTTACTTATTTCTCCCTTCACTACCCAAGTCATTTGACAGAGTTCATATAATAAAAAGGATTAAAAAAAATCATGAACAGAAAAACATAATGTTGAGAAAAGAAGAGAACAGAGCACTAACATACAAGCCACGTGGATATACGTGGCTCCTAATGGTTGACATTTACATTTGTTTCTGAGCTTCCTGTTGGCCACAGTGAAAAAAAAATCATTATCATTTATATGATTTTTATTGTATAAAATATAGAGACTATAGTGTATCTCCCTAGGAAAAAATGTTTTTTCCTGGAACATAATTTTATTGGGAGCCTTGAACACTCAAATCCAGTGCGTGGACAGTGACCTTATTAACATTCCTACAACATATGCATTATCAGATTCCACCAAACAGTATCAACTATTATCTTTCAATAATATTTAAGGTTGTGGCACCAAAGCATATAGCTAAATAAAAGGTCTGTGGGAAGCCAAGATGGTATGACTCAAGGATACCCCTTCTGATAATCCAGTTTAATCCACAGGAAGAAAATATAGATCATTTAGGCAAAATCTAAACTCCCCCCCCAAAAAAATAGAATTCATATCCTTCAAATTCACTCCATAAATGCCACTTCTCTAAACCAGACTTATGATATGTTAGGCAGTCAGGAGTTTGAGGTTTTATTATGGCCGTTGTACCCCCTGGAAATATTAAACAGCTTCATTAGCCAGTTTGTTTGAAGGCAGGGTTTTCATCTTGCACAGACGCTTGTCTGCATCCAGAGATGAGCACCTACCAAGCACCTACTAGGCCAACTCTGGAATGGTGGCTGGATTCACTGAAATTACCAATGTGTGTTGTGAAAATAGATTATGCATCACAATATATTCTCCTGTGTTGAGAACCAAATGAAACTTTAAAAGCATTCTGAGATGTCAATTCTTTATCAGGCCCAGAACATCATAAAATTACCTCCATAAAAAGTTTCGTTTGGAAAACACATTTTTGCAGATGTCAAACAACAGTTTTACAAGTCAAATAGTGATACCAGTGTGGTAAATATTAATTTGATTTTGTTTTAAGCTCTTGCACTTCATGACTTTGTATCATGCTACTCAAATTGCAATCTTGTAAAAAAGAATATATACAATATTGTAAATCAACTACTCCAACAAAAAATTTAAAAAGAAATATAGATTTATTATATATATTGCAAAATATATTTTATATTTATAAAATATATAAATATATTTTATTTATATTAACTAGCAAGATTTCATAGAGTATAATGATGCCAGTATTTAAAATACAAATATTGAAATAATATCTTTGATAATCCATTCACTTATTCATTCATCAAATATATTCTGATTAACTACCACAGTAAACAAAACAGATATAGTTGGTCTCACTGTGTCCTGTTGGAGTCATGAAAATTTTATTCTAGTGGAAGAGACCAAATCAAACAAGTAAACAAAACCATCAAAATACATGTGCGCACACACACACATGCTCAGATACTTATACATTTTTTTAAGGGTTAAGTAATCTGATGGAGAGTAACTGCAGGTACTATTTAGATAAAGAAGTTAGGAAAAGGGACTTCCTGGCGGTTAAGAATCCATCTGCCGTTGCAGGGGACACGGGTTCAACCCCTGGTTTGGGAAGATCTCACATATCACGGAGCAACTAAATGAGACCGCTACAAATACTGAAGCCTGCACACCCTAGAACCTGTGCTCTGCAAGAAGAGAAGCCACCACAATAAGCCCACGCAACGCGAGGAGGGGTGGTCCCAGCTCACCACAACTAGAGAAGCCCTAGAGTAGCAACGAAGAGCCTGTGCACCGCAAAGAAGACTCAGCAAAGCCATAAATAAATAAACATAAAAAAAATAGAAAAGATTTGCAGAGTAGGGATTTGAATAAAAAATGTGGACAAAATCATCTGAATTTGTGGGTAAAGAGTATTTATCAGGGATCTGTATTGGCAAGAATTCTTGAGACAAGAAAATGCTTGAATTTTTCAAGAAACCAAAAGATGGCCTGTGTCAACAGACCAAAATGAACAAGATGAAAAGTGTAAAAGAAACTAGGTGAAAAGCAAGGGCCACAAGCAAGTTCAGGTACAACCTCACAGCTGGGATGAGGCATTTGGGTATTTTTTTGTGGTGATAGGAAATCATGGAAGCATTTGAAGCAGATGCTTAATGTGATGTGATTTATATTTTTAAAGGCTCATTCATGCTATTGTGTGGGAATGGATTTTAGGTTAAGGAAGGAGATGGGAGCTGGAGAAAGAGGGCAAAAGTGGAGGCAAAGAGACCAATTAAAAGACTCTTGTAAGTTTCAAATGAAATATGATCATGGATTGGTCTAGAGTAACAGTAGTGGGAATGGTGAAAAGTGGTTAAATTCCAAATACATTTTGAACCCAACATAATTTGCTGGTAAATAAGACATAAAATATCTAAGAGAAAAATCAGCTATTTCTTCAAGGCCTGAGTAACTAGATGGTTTTTTGAGATGAAAAAGCTATGGGATGGAGGAAACTTAAATGCATATTACTGAGTAAAAGAAATTACATACTATATGAAAAGGCTACATGCTGTATGATTCCAACTATACGACATTCTGGAAAAGGCAAAAGTATGGAGACAGTAAAATATCAATGGTTTCCAGAGATTCAGGATGGGAGGTGATGAGTAGGCAGAACACAGAGGATTTTAAGGGCAGTGAAAATACTCTATGATATTATAACAGTGGGCACATATCATTATACATTTGTTCAAACCCATAGAATGTACAACACCAAGTGAATCATAATGTAAATTATAGACTTCTTATAGACTTTGAGTGATTATAGCAGTTTAGATTTATCAGTTGTAACAAATGTACTACTCTGTATACACTCAGCCATAAAAGGGAATGAAATCATGCCATTTGCAGAGATGTGGATGCACCCATAGACAGAGTGAAGTAAGTCAGAAAGAGAAAAACAAATATGGCATATTAACACATATATGTGGAATCTAGAAAAATGGTACAGATGAATCAATTTCCAAAGCAGAAATAGAGATACAGACATAGAGAACAAATGCATGGATAACAAGGGGATGCGATGGATTGGGAGATTTGATTTGACATATATACACTACTATGGATAAAACAGATTACTTATGAGAACTGACAGTATAGCACAGGGAACTCTACTTAATGCTCCGTGGTGACCTTATGGGAAGAAAATTTTTAAAAAGAGGGGATATATGTGCGTGTGTATATATATGTGTGTATATATATATATATGATTCACTTTGCTGTACAGCATAAACTAACACAACATTGTAAAACAGGTATACTCCAATTTTAAAATAATGTATCATTGTGGTAGGGGATGTTGTTAAGGGGGAGGCTATGCATATGTAGGGGCAGGGAACAAATGGGAAATTTTTGTACCTTTCTTTCAGTTTTACTATGAAACTAAAAATGCCCTTAAAAATAAAATCTTAGTAAATATTTTAGATAAACATGGATTATCCATAGAAATCACATTCAGTAAAAGTTTACTGAGAACTAAACAGAACAAAATGTGGGAAAAGCTGGATAGTAGGGAGGTAGGTATCAGTAGTTCAGTTTTAAACATCTTAAACCAGAATATCAGAATATCCTATTAGAGTTCCCAAGGTGATATTAACTGGGCAGTTGTACATACAAACCTGGATTTCTTGGGAGGTATATGACTCAAGTTATAAATTTGAGAAACATCTGTCTTTAGAAGCTAGAGACTGGACACTTGGTGAGATAATCTGTGAATGGGTGTGCTTAGAGATGAGATGGAAGCTGAATGCAGAGTTCCTGGATGCCCCAACACTTAGATGGCATGATCAGGAGCGCCAGCCAGGAGGAGAGTCTAAGAAGCCGAGGTTGGAGGATACTCAACTGAAGCATGGTGTTTCAGCTATAAGCAAGTGTGACAAGTTCTGCTGAAAGGTTGGGGGTGATGAAAACTGAAACTGGACCAATGGATTTGAAATCATGACATTTACTGACACCATTAAGAGCTGTTTCAATAATGGTGGGATGAAAGTGTGATTACAGTGAATTAAGGGGGAAATGGGAAAGGAAAAAGAAAGAGCAAATTTGAGGTTCTGCTATAAAATGAAACATACAAATGTGACATTAAGTAGCTGGAGAGGGATATAAGATTAAAGGATTTTTTTTTCTCTTTTCATTTTTTGAGGTAGTGATATTGCACTATGTTTCTTTATAAGCTGATAGGAGTGATTCAATAAAAGGAGGAAATGAAGGAAATGGGATTAACTACAGGAATAAAAGTGTTGAGACAAGAAGGGATGAGAAGGTGTGAATTGTAGGTGGCTCCAATTTGAGGTAGCAGTTCTGACAATTTATCAGTATAATGGGAAAGAAAGCACGTTTAGCTACCGATGCAGCTCGGTTGGTGATGAGAGAACAAGAATGTTCTTTTTGGTTGTTTTTATTATTTCAGTTGTGTAAAAAGCAAACCACTAGCTGGGAGAGAGAAATGGAGAGAAAGTGAATAAGATTTGCAGAGAGAGGAGATGGTGTTAAATAGCCTTCATACACAGAAGTGAGACTCGACCAGAGAGTTGGTATTGACATATATACATGACCATCTGTAAAATAGCTAGCTAGTGGGAACCTGCTATAAAGCACAGGAAGCTCAGCACTCTGTGATGACCTGGGTGGGTGAGATGGGGCAGGGCTGGGAGAGAGGTCCAAAAGGGAGGGAATATATGTGTACATATAGCTGATTCACTTTACTGTACAGCAGAAACTAATACAACATTGTAAAACAAGTATCCTCCAATAAAAAGAAAAAGAGGGAAGATTGTCAGGCGGTGTTGAAAGCCCACTCATAGTTATAAATATACAAGGGGATTAAGCCAAGGCTAAAATCTTTAGCAGATGAAGGAAATGACCAGATAATTGTACCAGAAAAAATGTAGGTATACCTTGATGGCATGTTCTCCAAAGGAGCTGGGTTTGTTTCTTTGTTATTTGTTTTCAAGGAGGAATAAAAAAAAGAGGGGGGGGGGGTCCGGAAGAGGCAGTAAATTGGATATTTTCTGAAGTCTGGCCCCAGAGTGGAGACATGTGTTTTCAAAGGAGAATCATTTTAGTTAGTGCAAGAAGGTAATGGGAACACTGACAAACGAGATGAGAATATAGAGGGTTTTGTAAAGCATCTAGGATTCATTGAGTAGTGAGGGATAAGATCAGACCAGAAGATGTCCAGGAAAATGTGTGGAAAGTTGTCTCAACTTTCCTCCCAGAGAAAGGAATGACTTGAGTGCCATGGACTTCCAGTAGTGAATGAACTTCTGGTAGTGACTGAACTTCCAGTGGTGACTGAAGTAAAGAGCTGCAAGATGTGGTGAATCCAGTCCTGGTGTCAATTAAGGGTGGAGGGTAAGCAGTCCTAAGGAATGCCTCCTTCTAGGGAACAAGCAAGTCACAGGAAGTTTGTGGCCCGGGGATGGGGAGAATCCAGGGGCAGTGGGAATAAGCAGAGGAGAGTATTGGTCTCATGGGACCACACCCTCCGGTCTGGCTGTAGACAGCTTTTTTAGGTCTTTTGTAGGCTGGAGAATGTAGAAGGAAAGAGAACTGAGTAGAAACATGGAGTTAATAGTTTCTTTTTTTTGGCTGCCATTGATTTTCATCCATTTCTACAGATTCCCTTTTATTGTTGTAATTTACCCCTGAGAAGCCACAATACAGGACAGTGGTCCCATTTCAAAGTGCTTCAGTGATACATCATTAAAGATTTCCAGCTCCCTGAACTGAATCTCATGGAATTCACAGAACTTGGGTAGGCATGCATCTATACTGGGGTGACACATTCTCTCCTCCGTGGACAATTTCTCTCTACCCTGAACTGAACACTTCTTTGCTTTCATGCCTGCTCATTAATGCCGACATAGTAACTCACTCCTGACAGAGTCCTATCTACATTGCTAAAGCATTTCACTTAACGTACCCAGTGGAGGCAGAAGTGAAATTTGAGGTATTCATAATATAAATCATTACTTGATTCAAGTTACTCACACATTCAAGCTGCTGAAAGAAAAACTGCCCAAAGACTGTTGCAATTCTGCTTCTCTTCCATAAAAAGTGCAAAATTAAAAATTAAGGGTAAGGAGGTATTGTCACTTAAATGAGTGTTAATGGACTTGGGGTTTCATATGCCTATATTAATGTTTTTAATTATAAATGGACAAATGGCCACAGGGTCACCAGCCATTTACGAGAACACAGCTGACACCTATTTTCACCAACATGAGATTATGCAATTGGTACTTTTACAGTTTAAAAAGTGACTGAATTTCACATTATAAGAAAGGTATCACATTGTCCTCTTTTTTTTTTTTTCCTATAATGTGCTGATGAAACCTTTAGCATGGACCTACAGCAAGCTATAGGCCAGAGTTAAGGAACTCGCTGCCCTCTGACCCCTTAAAAAAAAGTGTAGGCCGTGATAATATTATTTAGTGGAATGCAAAATGGTGTATTGATTCTTTATTATTCAATTTGCTTCATTAAGCCCACTTAGAACTTCAATAAAATTTCTGGAAATGATATTAGAATTTATATCTAGATTTTTCTATTCATATTTACCTTCCTGTAGTGTCTTTAAGTACTGCTTTAAGATCTGACATAGCTCTTTAAACTGCTCAATATAAATATATATATTTTAAAATGTAATAATTTGGTAAAAAAAAAAATACACTGTGGTGATAATAGTGAAAGAAAATGCCAAACAAAAAAATCATGCATAATTTGTTGTCTTAAATTGAATATTTTCTTGTTAGCATATTTGCTAGTATTTTTGTGACTAGGTTTACATTTTTGCATGTTGTAACCATAATACACATTAGCAAAAGGTACATGCATAGTAAAATAGGAAATTCACTGAATCATAGATTCTCAGGTTTATTAAATATGTAAAAAGTTAGCAATTTTTGCTCCATTAGTTGGACACTTGCATTTTCTCTTTATATCCTTTCCTTGACAATGTCAGGTGATGGATAATTCACTACTTCTCCAAGAAACCCATCTTATTACCTGCCAGCTTTAAAATTGACTTTACTTTTCATATATATTGGTTTCTATAATTTCCACAAGTTTATCCTTTTTTTTTTTTTCTTTTTCTGTACTTGGAACTAGATAGTTAAACTCATCGCTTTTTCATACAATGGCTTTTCAACCTCATGCATCATTCTTCCTTCCAGGTTCTCTCCAGGCTTAATATCTTCTGGTTGTATGACTACCATTCCCATAAGGTTTTGAAGCCCACTCATCAGTCTATATGCTTTCCATGAACTGTATTGCAATTTGTCAGTTTGACACTAGCTCACCACAGTACTTTGGATGGTTTAACCAGCACTGAATACAACAGAATTAACACTTTATAATTCTGTCTGTTACAATACAGGATGAGACCTAAATTCCATTCATTTTTTCCCCCCAAGCACATCACACTGTGGCTGAATTTCAACTAATATCTACATATGTTTTCCATAACTCTTCTATTCTTATATTGTTCTATAAGATACATTTAGTCAAAACTGCACTTTGTTAGAGTTAACCCTTTTCCCAGCTCAGAAATACTTTATTTTTATTTATTCGTGTTTTTTTTTAATTTTTTAAGAATTTTTTTTTGATGTGGACCGTTTTTAAAGTCTTTACTGAATTTGTTACAATATTGCTTCTGTTTTATTTTGCCCATGAGGATTTGAGATCTTAGCTCCCTGACCAGGGATCGAAACTGCACCTCTTGCATTGGAAGGCAAAGCGCTAACCACTGGACAACCAGGGAAGTCCTGAACCTATAAGCACTTTAGATCTCCCTTCTGTGGGTTTCCATCTCTTCAGGATTTGTCGTTTTACTAACTGGGGTAATAGTTGTCTTCAGTATCCCACCCAGCCATGGATGGCTGAGCATGACAGGTTGAGATGAAAGTACAACATCATGCCACAATTAATATTCAGCTACCTTATATTGCCAGCGGTTCATTCATCAGTGCCGTAGAGATAAACTCTCCCAAACTCTTTTCTTTATGTCAGCATAACTCTTGCACTATTTTACAATTTTCTATAATTACCTATCTATACAAAGAATTGGGTTATGTGCTATAGGCTATTAAAGTGATTTATGAATAGATTTATGGCACTCTACTAAATATTATAATAGACCCATGTCTCTACCTATAATATATGACACAGTTACATAGATACACTGTTTATCAATTTCACTTTCAATTATTTGGTATCTAAAGAACAAACATTTTAAATCCAGTATGCCTTTGTTGGGTATATTAATGGGTATAAATAATTTCCATTTAGGTTTTATATATGTACTCACATAGAAGGGTGAACAAAATTCTGTCCCTGCCCTTAAGAGCTTGCAAAGGCTTTATCAGGGCTTGGAAAATTCAGATTAATTTAATCCACTGTGTTTTCCCCTCTTGTGACATTAAGAAATGAATGTCACAAAATCAGTTTGCACTGATTTTTTTTTTTTTTTATTAGAAAACCCTTCCCACTTCTTGTCCATCTCTTCCTTGGTGAAGTTTTGTAAATTATCAATCTGATTATGAGATTGTGGTCTGCTTCCTAGAGACATGGATGGTCTTTTGACCACTTGTCCTGACGTAGCAAAAATAATCATCCACGTTATTGATTGCATTGACCACACTTATTAACTGCTTATTTCAGAAGTAGTTTTCATGCATTATCTCATTAGACCATATTTCATCACTTTGTCATTACTCCCATGTTATTGATAATAAATATAGATTAAATAAATGTAGATAAAATAAATATAGATAATAAAAATAAAGCTCAGAATGGTCAAATGTGCCCAAGGCTATGTAACTACCAAGTGGTGGAGCAAGGGTTCAAACTCAGGCTAAGTCCAGATTCTAAATTAAAAAAAAAAAAAAAACCAACAAATGTCTGCCAATGCAAAGTCATATATATATGTAGCCAGGTATAGCACAAGAAATGCAAAGCCATAAACCATCATATGAATAATAATTTGTCCCTCAAAAATTATAAGGATAGAGACTTCCCTAGTGATCCCAGTGGTTAAGACTGTGAGCTCCCAATGCAGGGGGCCGGAGTTCAATCCCTGGTCAGGGAACTAGATCTCACATGCCACAACTAAGTGTTCACCTACCGCAACTAAAGATCCTGCATGCAAGAATGAAGACCCAGTGCAGCCAAATAAATAAATAAAATGTTAAAAAATTATAAAGAAAATAAAGGAATCTCTGAGGAAGTTGTCTTTAGCAGACAGGAAGACCAAATACATGCAAAATAGCATGAAGTTGTAAAAGCAGCCTAAAATCCATAGAGCGTTGTTAGCACCACACATTTCTCCCTGACTGGAAAGCTATCCTGACACAAAAACTCTACACATTTCATAGACCAACTGTACCTGCACCTGTAACTAATTTTGATGGATGTCAAACAGCCTGGCACAATCATCCTGAAGGGGAACCAGAACACTGCTTCTTGCCCTATGCGGTGGCTACCCGCTCACAACAATGAAACAGAGTAAAGAAAACTACCTGGCACCGTGTCTGATAACAAGCCCTAAATGAATGTTGATTAATTCAATCATGATATTGGTGCACTGGACTTGGAAAGCATGGGAAGTAGAGCATAACAGAATATCTCACAAAATGAAAACATCGCATAAATACCATGCACCTACATACACACACATAAAAGAACCTTTGGAGAGTAATACTTGATTCACTCAAAGTGCCTTCAACCTTGTGGCAGAGCCAGCAGACATATGGGAAACCACAAAGATGAGAAAAATTAGCCAAACTATAGCAGGATGTGAAGGAAGGAAGTTTTTTTTTTTTTAATGTACAAAACTTTTGCGGCCAGCTGTTAACTTCTTCAAGAGGTGGTTGCAAAGAATGACAAGTGTGAACGTGACAGATTCTTTCACATAAAGAGTTAGTTAGTTTTGTGAGTGTAGGAAAATATGCAAAGTGGAAATGAGAGAGCTTCCTTAGAGAGATTGTACAAATTAGTATCTTCTAGCTACTGGCTGCATGGAAACTATCATCAGTGATATCATTTGTAGGTACAAAGAATAGCAGAAATACGGCAAGCCTGGACATGTTTTTTCATATAAATTATGCTATGCTCCAGTTTACCTCAATTTAAAAATACATAACATAGCATGATACAGTAAAGTGCTATTATATGTATATGTATGCATGCTAAGTCACTTTAGTCGTGTCCGAGTCTTTGTGATCCTATGGACTGTAGCCCACCAGGCTCCTCTCTCCATGGGATCTTCTAGGCAAGAATACTGGAGTGGGTTGCCTTTTCCTTTTCCAGGGTATCTTCCTAGCCCAGGGATTGAACCCACATCTCCTGAGACTCCTGCATTGCAGGCAGAATTTTTTCCGCTGAGCCACCAAGGAAGCCCATGTATGTGTGTGTGTGTGTGTGTGTGCATGTGTCTATGTCTGTGGTTAAATAGAATAGCTTTTACACGACCATGGAAACTGTTGCTATGTTGGAAGCCTGTTGACATAATTGAGTAACATTAAGAAAGTCTTTCTAAGGCCACTATCTCTTTGAAAGAGATCACACGGTGTTCAACGAATAAAACAAAATCATACTTGGGCACTTCCTTTGATCATAGAACTAGAGAGGAAAGTCAAGGAATTCAGTCTCAGTGAAGTTTTCCATATAACTGTGAGTTTTTTTATGAAAAGTTCAAAAGCTTAGTTGGTATATCAGAATTTTTAATTAGAGGATATATTTTTATAATTACATGGACATTGGTGTCTTATCTGGAAAATTAGCAGCCATTTTTCATAGCATCTTTAGAACCTAGTTGGCTGAAGTTTCAGGTGTCTGCCTGTGCATTCACAAGGAATAGTCTTGTAGCATATAAATGAATGGCCACAGTGACTTTGACTCCACCAGGCACAAAGAGTGCTGGGTCCTCAGTGCAGTGGGAGGAAGACTAAAGACTTGCTTGGGGTAAAAGTGATTGACAATAAGTGCCCAGTGTCTAAAAGAGCCACTTGGATATTGTCAGAAGCACTTGATACTAAGCAGGTTATCTGGACATGCAGATGCAGACTCAGGAGAACACAGTGTTGAGGACTGTGATTCTGGCAGGTGGCAACTGTAGTTCAAAGGTAGCCATCCTTGGCCAGCAGTAGAGGCGACTGAAAGTAGAGGTGATAATGGGGCTTCCCCAGTGGCTCTGCAGGAAAGAATCTACCTGCACTGCAGGAGATGCAGGAGACACAGGTTTGATCCCTGGGTCTAGAAGATCCCCTGGAGGAGGAAATGGCAACCCACTCCAGTATTCTTGCCCGGAAAATCCCATGGACAGAGAAGCCTGGTGGGCTACAGTCCATAGGGTTGCAGAGTCTAGTGCCTGAGCACGCATATATATGAGAGGTAATAGTAATGACCTGAGAGCTCTCCATTCTGGCTTGCCATTGGGCATGGGGTCTGGACGTCCCAGTTAATCTTGAGTCTTTCTGGGGTAGAAAGAAAGAACCACTGTGCAATATTTCAATGGAGGACAAGGATATGCTGTGAATCCAGTTGTGTTCCTACCAGGATATTCACTCCACGTTGTTGTTCAGTTGCTACGCCACGTCCAACTCTTTGTGACCCATTGTCACATGCCAGGCTTTCCTGTCCTTCACTATCTCTCATAATTTATTCAAACTCATGTCCATTGAGTTGGTGATGCCATCCAACCATCTTATCCTCTGTCATCCCGTTCTCCTCTTGCCCTCAATCTTTCCCAACATCAGGGTCTTTTCCAGTGAGTCGGCTCTCCTCATCAGGTGGCCAAAGTATTAAAGCTTCAGCTTCAGCATTCACCCCATAGCAAATTGTTAAACCTTTAAAAAGTTCTCTGTTATAGTTTTGTGATATATTTCTTAAATGTGATCAATGCCACCAGGTATCACAATCATTAACAAAATTGCATTGATTTTTATATATGTAGAATATTTAACTTAAAAAAATAGTTCTAATATTTTTGTTTCATAGTAGCCTGTGAACTCTTGAAGAATGTGCCTTCCTTGTGTGTAGCAGAATCTCAGGTACCCAGGGTTGAACACCAGTGCTTCCTTATCCCTGGTGGACACAATCTTCTTCCCAATTCTAGGATTCCCTGAATTACATTTCATAATGTAAAAAAAAAAAAAAAAAAGAATGATTTTATTATACATGGCAATAGGCAGAGTTCAGTTAGTTCAGTTTTTTCAATTCACTATTTCTATTTTTTGTTTGTTTGTTTGTTTAGTAAGAGGAACTTCTTTATTGGTTTCTCATAGCAGGTTAGGGAATAAGGTTAATGGTTCATGGAGTCAGTTTCTTCTGTGCCAACATTTTCTGAGCAAGACACTAGGTCCCTAGTGTACACAGTTTCTCAGAGCACAGTGTGCCAAATATTCATCCAGAGATCATTAATAAAGAATCTATAGATGCTCAGCTCTGTACTACATACTGCAGGAAGAATGTTTAAAATACGCCCTTCCTATAAACTGGTCGCAAGAGCATAAGAAATGCCCAGATACTTTCAAAACATGATTTTACTGACCCAAATAGGAAAAGTGTGGGTCTCCCTTGTCCTCAGTGAGGAGATATGTCCTTTCATGTTACCCTGTTCCCTCCTGGCCTCTGTGTAACCAAAGACATGAATTTCAGCTCATCTTTGGTGAAGACCTGGGTTCACTTTGCAACCATGGATCAGTGAAACTAGCTACTTTACATGATGATTTGCCCTATATTTACTTTACATGGAGATTTGTCCTATAAGCTGAGCCCATATGCACTAACCACATGCACTCCAAATCACTCATAGTTCTTTCCACCCAGTATCTGGCTTCAGTCAGTGATATCACAAACAGTGTCCTAAAACTACTTGTTTGAGCGAATCAGGGAAAGTGAAAGTCACTCAGTGGTGTCCAACTCTGCGACCCCATGGACTATACAGTCCATGGAATTCTCTGGGCCAGAATACTGGACTGGGTAGCCTTTCTCTTCTCCAGGGATCTTCCCAACCCAGGAATCGAACCCAGATCTCCTGCATGGCAGGAGGATTCTTTACCAGCTGAGCCACCAGAGAAGCCCTAGAATACTGGAGTGGGTAGCCTATCTCTTCTCCAGAGGATCTTCCCAACACAGGAATTGAACTGGGGTCTCCTGCTTTGCAGGCAGATTCTTTACCAACTGAGCTATCAAGGAAGCCCTACTTGTTAGAGTGAATCAGGGAATATCCACCATTTTTCACATTCTGAGATGTGGTGAGCTAGCTGTTATTTTACCCATCTCACACCCTCTAGACATGGGTTACTCCTACCCCAGTTAAGATTTCAGTAAACACTACCAGTTCACTTTGATTGTTTTGAAACTGAATTAAAATCATGCCTCCTTAATAGATGAAAGGAAGTGTTTCAAAAATTACCAAAAGCATCTAGTTTCACACATGACTTCCTGCCTGACTAACTCTGTGCTGATAAGTATCCCAGCAAAAAATTTGTCACATCAGTTCTATTCTCCAAGAAACTCAAAACCCAAAACACACTCGAAGCCTCCAACACTATCTCACAAACATCACTGAACCATTAAAGAAGTGATTTTTTGTGGGTAAAATGTATGTCATTGAGAGGGAGGACCATGGGGGTGAGAAGCTACCCACTGCTCTCATTTTCTTGAAATTTTCATATGATTACAAATCAGTTATTTTAAGACATCTAAAATGATAGAGATGTGACTCAGGGAACTCAACCCGGGGCTCTGTAACAACCTAGGGAGGTGGGAAAGGGTGGGAGGTGGGAGGGAAGTTCAAGAGGGAGGGGACATATATACACCTATGGCTAATTCATGTTGATGTATGGCAGAAATGAAACCAATATTATAAAGCAATTATCCTTCAATTAAAAATAAATACATTTAAAAAAATGTTAGGGGTGGAATAATCATAACATGAACTATGTTGATGATTTGTTACAAATATGGACAATTTTCATAAAGATGAGAGATTTTTATAATAATATTTAGAGATAATTTTTTTTTGCCTTTGGTAAATTTTATCATCAGACCCTATCACCAGCAAAAGAGAATTGTATTTCAAAAGCACAGAGGACCTATTTTTCTCACAATGACAATTTTTAAATTATTAAATTTCTGACTCTTAGTGCCAGAGAGCCTCAGTCAACCTGTCATCTTCTTGCCTTTACTTTCCCTCTGCCTCCATCAAAACAAGTTATAAACAGCAAAAATTGATCTTGGTATGGATTTTGCTCTGAGCTGCAACCAGCCAAAGAATTACTGTATTGTGTGAGTCACTGCAAGACGTCCTGGGAGAAGTCCTACCAGGCGAGAGTTACTGTGTGCAGTGACCTGTATGTGCAAGGCCTGACTCAGTGAAAATTACAGGCTGCTTTGATGCAGACGAGTTTATGAAAGACCTTCATTATTATTTTTCAAACAACATTGAGTTCTTAGAAACGTACCTTATGGTTTCCCTTGAACAAGTTGTTTGTACTTTTTCTTCGTCAGAAAACAAAACAGTCCTGCTTATGGAAATTGTGTTCTTTATTCATAGGAGCACAAACTTAACATCTGAAAAATCACTTCTAAAAAGACCTAGGACTGACTGATCTCAGGTGACAAAAGTTAGAGTAGATAGTTTAGAAGAAGACTTTTAGAATATGAATTTTAATGTATCCCAGGTACTGTGTGTGTCTCCACATCTCAGCCAAGTTGTCATCACAGTGACCAAACTAAACGTGAACCCAGCCAGGCCTTTCCTGGATGGTTTTGAAATGAATCTAAAAGAAATGAAACTAAAGATGTAACAAAAGATGAAAAGAACATTATATCAATACAGCTAAATTTCAGTGAGTGAACAGTGGCTATTTGGGTAAGTTGTTATAACCTTTTTCTTTCTGTTTTCTTGAGGCTTGAGGGATTAATCCATGGCTTGAAATCCAGTAGACTTTGACTTTTTTCCTTTAAAGAATGACGCCTCCTCTTCCATGCTGCCTCTGATGTATTTCCCTGCTATGAATTTGGTGATTGGATGTGTAACTGAGAAGTGCATGGCTAACCTTGCCTCTGAACGGACAAGGCTGAGCCCCTCTTCCTGCAGTCAGCCTGGGTTCATGCACTGTGGTTATTTACACGAGGACTGTTCACACAAGTTCTTGTATCTGACAAACAGTGAGGCCAGACAAACTGAAACAGTGGAGTCTGGAGCAGAGAAAGGTTTATTTGTAGGGCCATACCAGGAGACAGAGACAAGGTGGCTCATGCCCTAAAAGGCCTCAGTCAATTCAGTTCAGTCGCTCAGCCGTGTCTGACTCTTTGCGACCCCATGAACCGCAGCACACCAGGCCTCCCTGTCCATCACCAACTCCCGGAGCTTACCCAAAGTCATGTCCATCGAGTTGGTGATGCCATCCAGCCATCTCATCCTCTGTCGTCCCCTTCTCCTCCTGCCCCCAATCCTTCCCAGCATCAGGGTCTTTTCCAATGAGTCAACTCTTCACATGAGGTGGTCAAAGTATTGGAGTTTCAGCTTCAACATCAGTCCTTCCAATGAACACCCAGGGCTAATCTCCTGTAGGATGGACTGGTTGGATCTCCTTGCAGTCCAAGGGACTCTCAAGAGTCTTCTCCAACACCACAGTTCAAAAGCATCAATTCTTCGGTGCTCAGCTTTCTTCACCGTCCAACTCTCACATCCATACATGACTACTGGAAAAATCATAGGCCTAGTGCTCCCCAAAGGGGAGCCAGTTGAGGGAGGGGGTTGTCTCAGGGTAAGTGATCAGATTGTGAACAGTTTGTCTGATTGGCAGATGACCAGGGAACAGGGTGGTATCCCAGGGGTTAACTTTATCAGTTCTTAGGCTTCAGGAAGCCTGGGGCTCCGTGCTCAAGGTCAGTAAGTAGTTAACATCTTCCATTTGGTGGGGGGTTTTCACATCCTAAACAACTCAGAAAATCTGCATCAAATACTATTTTCTAGGTACTTCAGAGAGGAGCTAAAGCAGAGAATGTGGGGGAAGGGCTTGTCCCAGGAAGGCCCTGAAGGGTCCTGCTCAGTTACAATAAGAGGGGCTCCCCAGAGAGGGAACCAAATCCCAGAAGAGATGGGGACACAATACTGTCCAGAGAGGGTCTCTGACTCTCTTGGGCTGAATTCTTTTTTTCAGTAGAAATTACCTAAAGAGAAGAAGATGATGATAATTAACATTATGCAAAGCATTTTACTATTGAAGTATTTCTTTCAGTGTTTAAAGTATTAAAAGGAAAGTATCATGTTGTTAAAGAGAAAATCAAACCGTGTGCTTTGATTACAAGAATTTTAAAGAAATATTTGTCATTGGATCATATTCTTTTTTTATATAAATTCATTTATTTTTTAATTGAGGGATAATTGCTTTGGAGAATTTTTTTGTTTTCTGTCAAACCTCAACATGAATCAGCCTTAGGTATACATATGTCCCCTCCCTCTTGAAACTCCCTCCCGTCTCCCTCCCCATCCCACCCCTCTAGGTTGATACAGAGCCCATGTTTGACTTTCCTGAGACATACAGCAAATTCCCATTGGCTATCTATTTTACATATGGTAATGTAAGTTTGCACATTACTTTCTCTATGCATCTCACCCTCTCCTCCCCACTCCCCGTGTCCATAAGTCTTTTCTCTATGAGTGTTTCTCCATTGCTGCCCTGCAAATAAATTCTTTGGTACCATCTTTCTAAGTTCCATATATATGTGTTGCTGCTGCTAAGTCGCTTCAGTCATGTCCTACTCTGTGCGACCCCATAGACGGCAGCCCACCAGGCCCTGCCGTCCCTGGGATTCTCCAGGCAAGAACACTGGAGTGGGTTGCCATTTCCTTCTCCAATGCACGAAAGTGGAAAGTGAAAGTGAAGTCTCTCGGTCATGTCCAGCTCTTAGCGACCCCATGGACTGAAGCCTGCCAGGCTCCTCCGTCCATGGGATTTTCCAGGCAAGAGTACTGGAATGGGGTGCCATTGCCTTCTCCAATATATATGTGTTAGTATATGATATTTATCTTTTTTCTTTGTAACTTACTTCACTCTTTATAATAGGATCTAGGTTCATCCACCTCATTAGAACTGACTCAAATGTGTTCCTTTTTATGGCTGAGTAGTATTCCATTGTGTATATGTACCACAGCTTCTTTATCAATTCATCTGTTGATGGACACCTAGGTTGCTTCCAAGTTCTAGCTATTGCAAATAGCGCTTCAGTGAACACTGGGGTACATGTGTCTTTTTCAATTTTGGTTCCCTCAGGGTATATGCCTAGGAGTGGGATTGCTGGGTCATATGGTGGTTTTATTCCTAGTTTTTTAAGGAATCTCCATACCATTTTCCATAGTGGCTGTATCAATTTACATTCTCACCAACAGTGCAAGAGGGTTCCCTTTTCTCCACACCCTCTCCAGCATTTATTGTTTGCAGACTTTTTGATGATGGCCATTCTGACCGGTGTGAGGTGATATCTCATTGTAGTTTTGATTCACATTTCTCTGACAATGAGCAGTATTGAACATCTTTTCGTGTGTTTGTTAGCCATCTGTATGTCTTCTTTGGAGAAGTGTCTGTTTAGGTCTTTCCTCACTTTTTGATTGGGTTATTTCTTTTTCTGGTATTGAGTTGTATGAGCTGCTTGTGTATTTTCGAAATTAATTCTTTGTCAGTTGTTTCATTTGCTATTATTGTCTCTCATTCTGAGGGTTGTCTTTTCATTTTGCTATTAGTTTCTTTTGCTGTGCAAAAGCTTTTAAGTTTAATCAGGTCCCACTTGTTTACTTTTGTTTTTGTTTCCAGTACTCTCGGAGATGGGTCATAGAGGATCTTGCTTTGATTTATGTCATCGAATGTTCTGCCTATGTTTTCCTCCAAGAATTTTGTAGTTTCTGGTCTTACATTTAGGTCTTTAATCCATTTTGAGTTTATCTTTGTGTATGGTGTTAGGATGGGATGGGGAGGGAGGCGGGAGGGGGGTTCGGGATGGGGAACACATGTAAACCCATGGCTGATTCATGTCAATGTATGGCAAAAACTACTACAATATTGTAAAGTAATTAGCCCCCAACTAAAATAAAGAAATTTATTTAAAAAAAAGGAAATGTTCTTATTTCATTCTTTTACATATAGCTGTCCAGTTTCACTTGCATTCCTATATACTAACCATGAAAAATCAGAAAGAGAAATTAAGGAATCAATCTCACTCACCATTGCAACAAAAAGAATAAAATATATAGGAATAAACCTACCTAAGGAGACAAAAGAACTGTATACAGAAAATTATAAGACACTGATGAAAGAGATCAAAGATGACATAAACAGATGGAGAGACTTCCATGTTCCTGGGTAGGAAGAATCAGTATTGTGGAGCAGGTTCTGACACCAAGATACTTAATAGGCCTGGGTTAGTCTCCTGAGTGTCCCAGGCCAGGAGTCAAAACTCCCAGTATCAGGAAACTGGCCCCTGAGCAAAAACACCTTCAGATGTTAACAGAGGCCTTTTAAACTCCCTAATAGGAAGGAATGACACAATGGCATTGTAATTGTGCCTTTGTTCTTCCCAGCGCCTGACCAGTTAAAATCATCTGGCCTTGGAAGAGAAACAGAACAAGTTTGAAAGTATTCTAGACCATTTCAGTTTTTATATGTGAGCTCACGATTCCTATCCAGTCTCTAGAATGATTGTGCCAAGATGCTAATGATGGTTCCTCAGTCTTATTATGATGGCGTTTCTTCCCCTTATCCTGATCTTAGTAAGGGGCGTGTGTGTGTGTGTGTGTGTGTGTGTGTGTGTGTGTGTGTGTGTGTGTGTGTGTGTGTGCTCAGTGGCTCAGTGGCTCTTTACGACCCCATGGACTATAGCCTGCCAGACTCCTTTGTTCATGGAATTTTCCAGGCATCTCTCTTGTCTTTTGCATTGGCGGGTGAATTCTTTACCACTAGCACTACCTGGGAATCCTTAGTAAGGGGTACCACCTTCTGTCAGATTTATTCCAAGCCAAGGACAAAAGTTATCTGGAGCCTCCCCTTGTAGACATGCCTCCTGATGATTCCTTCTGTTCCTCCCTCTCCTCCCACTATGGGTATCGTCACCAGAGTCTGGTCACTTCTCTCTTACAGGTGACAAGACTCTCGCTTTCAGTCCACACTAGTGCCAGAGGGGCTCTCTCTGGGACATAAATCTTCCATCAGTATCTTCCCTGAATCCAGCCATACAAGGATTGCCTGAGGTGTAGAGGAGATCATTAAAAAAGCTTCTGTCTGGCTATCAAAGCCCGTGTCTTCTGCATTGCAGGCGGATTCTTTACTGCTAAATCCAGTAAAGATTCACCAGGGAAGCCCATTAGAATGAGAACACCTTCCTAATTCTTGCATTTTTATAACTCCCTTTACCCTGGTCTTCTAGGTGCCTGAATTACTAGAGCTGTTTATACTGCTCTGTTCTACAGTTATATCCTACTTATAATTCAAACCCAACTCAGTAACCTTTTCCTTTCAAAACTTTCCTTGGCCCCAAGGGGAGTGAGATGACCTTTCTTTGGACTCTTCAGTACCCAGCAGCCTCCTCTGGCCAAAAACCTGTCACAATGTCCCTAACTTCTTAGTTTGAGTCATTTGCACATCCATTATAACACTAGGCATCTTTAGGCCATCCTCCAACAAGTAGTTGTCAGTTCTTCATAATTTATGAATTACTCCATGCATAAACCTGCCATTCTGTTATTTCTAGATATTTTTGATTTCTTTCCTATCAGCTTTCATTATTTCCTTGCCTATTGCTGATTTTTCTTCCTGGCTTCTCAGAACATTATTTTAGAGCCAGATTAAATAAGATCCTTTATTAATATGTAGCAACTACTGGCATTTTTTTGACTAATGATAATAGTGATAGATACTTTGAAAGTTAGTTCTTAAAGGATAACTTTGAAAATGGTCTGGTGACTGGTATATTTGGCAGCGGAATCATAATTTGAAATTGAATGAATGAATTTGGCTTGATGAACTTTGGGCATTAAAAAGTGATTTACAGTATTATCTGATTCCAAATGTTATCTTTGGCACCTGAACTATATTATTAAAGAAATGGTTTACATCACCCTGTCTGCCTTAAAATCTAAGGGTTCTCCTGGAGGATGAGTAAACAACTTCAGAACACTTCCAGTAGTACATTTCATCCTTTTTTCCGTTGTCCTAGAGTGCCACCATAGATGATTTAGAAATTTCAAAAAAATGAACTTGTTTCCTTTGTTGTTGTCATAAACTAGAAAGTTGTATGAATTGGTAGGATAAGCGAGGAGTTTTCCCAGGAATTCTGCAGTCAACATTTCCATGTACTATTTACCAACAGACTAATAGGAAAAAAGTGTCACTGATGTCATTAAAAGGTACATGGAGTTGGTTGATTGCTCTGTGTTTTTAGGACTTGAAGCTGTAAATGCACTGCTAAGCTGGATCTTTCCTGCTCACCCCCCAAAAAAGATGCTAGATTATCAGAAGAGAGTCCAGATGTCAATTTAGTATTTACATCACCTTATTGTGGCGAGTAGGTGTATAAGCACATTTTGAAACAGGTTTTCCAATATTATCTAGTTAAATCCTTGTGTGCGTGCATGCTAAGTCGCTTCAGTCATGTCCAGCTCTTTGTGACCCTATGGACTGTAGCCCACCAGGCTCCTCTGTCCATGGAATTCTCCAGGCAGGAATACTGGAGTCGGTTGCCATGCTCTCCTCCAGGGGATCATCCCAACCCAGGAATCAAACCTGTGTTTCCTGCAGCTCCTGCATTGCAGGAAGGAAGATTCTTTATGGCTGAGTCACTGGGGAAATCCAGTTAAATTCTTAGGTGCCCTTTAAGCCTAAGAATTGCCGTTTGAGGTCTATATATGCTTTAATATATAACCCAAATTAATTGCGTTGTTAATGAATAAGGAAACTAGCTAGTTTTGTTCTGGTTGTGTTTACTGAAAGTTCATTGAGCTATCAAATGATTCCAGCTCTAGGTTCATCGTATTGTCTACTCAGGGAGCTTTCTTTCATTCCTTTCAAGATATGGTAAAAGCCAATAAAGCTCTGAATGTATAATTCCCAAACAAAACTAAATGCAATCCTTTAAAAGAAAACACTTCCATTTTCCTATTAGATTATGTTCTATCCTCATTTCTCCTGGTTACTGCATTTATTTTTATGACTCTTCAGTTAATTGCACATCTTTCTCTGCTGACTTTGCTTGTATTCTATGTTCCTCAATAGAGGCAGTCCTTAGATACTGCTTTTAGTCCCGTAGTAACTCAAATTTCTTTTAATCCACACTGCAATGGAGCTCTTATTTCCTTTGCTGTAAAATATAAGGCCATCTGTTGAGTCTGGGCTGTTATTATTTTTATCATCACTGTGACTAGCCTGGCCTCCATTCATGCTGTCTTGATGACTCTAGCCTGTCAGCCCTCAGAACAAAAGACTTTTTGTTTTAGCTCTCCTATCTTATTTCACAGCAATTGATCATTTTCTCTCTCAAATTCTTACAGTTTGTGAGCTCTTTATGTGAAGACTCCCCCTTGCCTGCCCCTCCATCCTGCCCACGCATAGACCAAAGGCAAGTCAAGGGTTCTGCTCCAAACTATTTTCCACAGGTGTTCACCTCAGCACAGCCATATCCACAGCCATCACTCAAATCCATGTTACCAACGTCTCTTACCTGAACCACCATGGTATCTTCTGTACTGGTGTTACCACTCTACAGATATACTCTTCACGCAGCTGCTAGAATATCTTGTTGTTTTTATTAATACTTTTCACTGAAGTCTTTTTTCTTCTGCGCTTGTTGACATTTCCAGGCTGGCTTCCCCAGTGCCCAGTCTGGGATGTATGAGACAAAGAGAAAACCCAGGGAACTCCCTGCTGTATCATTCCTCAGACCCCAAGGTCCCCAGCCTGTGTTGTCTCCAGCATTCAGTCTTCTTATGTTTGTTTTATATATAATGTCTGGGGTTTTAAGCTGTACTTAGCAGGAGGAATAGGGAAAAGTGCATCTTCGCCACCTGGTCCGGACATGAAAGTCCAGAATATCATTTAAAAACATAAATCACCTGGTATCACTGCCCCAAGTTTAAACCTTTCAAATAGCTCTTGGAACATAGCACAAACAGACGTGAGTAACCTACAAGATCCAAGATAACATGATCTTGGCTTGTCTCTTTAACAGTGACCTTGTAGCAGTTGGTTTTCTTTGCATTCAGTTGGCTTTTTATTTTCTTGCAGAGACTTCTCTCTTGCTCATAACCTTATGATACATCCTTCATCTCAACCATTTGTCATTAATACTACTTTCCTTGGCTCCATTTCAGCCTTCAGTTTAAACGCCTCTATCTAACATTATTCTCTTCAGTTCAGTCACTCAGGCATGTCTGACTCTTTGTGACCCCATGGACTATAGCATGCCAGGCTTACTTCCCTTATATTTAAATTTTCTTCAGGACTTAATATAAATCACATTTTTTTCAGTCATTGCTTTTCATAATAGTCTGTGTGAATAGGATGACAGCATGGCCTTTGATCTTTCCAAGAAAGAAAGTGAAAGTGTCAGTTGCTCAGTCATGTCCAACTCTTTGTGACCGCATGGACTGTAGCCCGCCAGGTTCCTCTGTCCATGGAATTCTCCAGGAAAAAATACTGGAGTGGGTTTCCATTCCCTTCTCCAGGGGATCTTCCTGACGCAGGGATCGAACCTGGGTCTCCTGGTTCCAAGCACCAAGAAAAGTCCTTACGTTATAGGTCACTATGTTATCATGAGCTTGCTTCCAGGTTTCAGTTTGCTTATTTTTGATTCATTGATTCATTTAATATTTGTTTTCATTTAGTCATTATGTTGTGTCCAACTGTTTGCAACCCCATGGACTGTAGCCCACCAGGTTCTTCTGTCCATGGGATTTCCCAGGCATGAATACTGGAGTGGGTTGCCATTTCCTTTTCCAGGGGATTTTCTCGACCCAGGGATCGAATCTGAGTGTGCCTATTAGGCTTCACACACTATTCTAGGTGTTGAGGAGACAGCTGGAAGCAAAACTAAAGCCGTAGCTCTTGTGGAGTGCACATTCTAATGGAGGAAGATAAACAATATATATGAAATAAATATATATTGTGTCATGTGATGAGTACAGAAAGGGAAAACAGGATAAGGGAAGAGAAAGTGGTTGGAACATGCAGGGACCAAGGGAGAAAAGTAATTTACATTTATTCATCAGGAAAGGTTGCTTTGTAATAAGGTGACATTTGAGCAGAGACCTAAATGAAATTGAGGGTCAAGTCATGCAGACATCTAGGGGAGCAGAGGGAATAGTAAGGACAAGTGTTCTGAAACTGAAATGTATGTGCCACTGTTGACAGGCAGTGGGACCCTGGTGTGGCTGGAGCTTAGGTAGGGAGGAACAGTGCTCGAAGATTAGGTCAGAAGGGGCGCCCTCAGAGTAAGGCCATTGACAGAGGTCATTGACAGACTGACCATGACAAGCTGTCTGTGCTTTTTACACATGGCCACCCCCCTTAATGCTGGGGCTTCCCAGGTGGCTCCATGGTAAAGAATCCACCTGCCAATGCAGAAGACTCAGGAGACCCAGGTTCAGTCCCTAGATCCAGAAGATCCCCTGGAGAAGGAAATGGCAACCCTCTCCAGTATTCTTGCCTGGAGAATCCCATGGACAGAGGAGTCTGGCAGGCTACAGTCCCTGGGGTTACAAAGAATCAGACAAGACTGGAGTGACTGAGCATGCCTGCACGCACCCTTAATGCTAAGGTACTACCCACAGGAACATGGCAACAGTGCCACCAATAGAAGGAAGCTATATGGTGAGATTTAATTCAAAGCATTCAGTTCAGTTCAGTTCAGTTGCTCAGTTGTGTCCGATTCTTTGCGACCCCATGAATTGCAGCACGTCAGGCCTCCCTGTTCATCACCAACTCCCAGAGTTTACCTAAACCCATGTCCATCGAGTCAGTGATGCCATCCAACCATCTCATCCTCTGTCGTCCCCTTCTCCTCCTGCCCCCAATCCTTCCCAGCATCAGGGTCTTTTCCAATGAATCAACTCTTCGCATGAGGTGGCCAAAGTATTGGAGTTTCAGCTTCAACATCAGTCCTTCCAATGAACACCCAGGACTGATCTCCTTTAGGATGGACTGGTTGGATCTTCTTGCAGTCCAAGGGACTCTCAAGAGTCTTCTCCAACACCACAGTTCAAAAGCATCAATTCTTCGGTGCTCAGCTTTCTTCACCGTCCAACTCTCACATCCATACATGACTACTGGAAAAACCATAGCCTTGACTAGACGGACCTTTGTTGGCAAAGTAATGTCTCTGCTTTTAAATATGCTGTCTAGGTTGGTCATAACCTTCCTTCCAAGGAGTAAGCGTCTTTTAATTTCATGGCTGCAGTCACCATCAGCAGTGATTTTGGAGCCCAAAAAAATAAAGTCTGACACTGTTTCCACTGTTTCCCCATCTACTTTCCATGAAGTGATGGGACCAGATGCCATGATCTTAGTTTTCTGAATATTGAGCTTTAAGCCAGCTTTTTCACTCTCGTCTTTCACTTTCATCAAGAGGCTCTTTAGTTCTTCTTCACTTTCTGCCATAAGGGTGATGTCATCTGCATAGCTGAGGTTATTGATATTTCTCCCAGCAATCTTGATTCCAGCTTGTGTTTCTTCCAGCCCAGCGTTTCTCATGATGTACTCTGCATATAAGTTAAATAAGCAGGGTGACAATATACAGCCTTGACGTACTCTTTTTCCTATTTGGAACCAGTCTGTTGTTCCATGTCCAGTTCTAACTGTTGCTTCCTGACCTGCATACAGGTTTCTCAAGAGACAGGTCAGATGGTCTGGTATTCCCACCTCGTTCAGAATTTTCCACAGTTTATTGTGATCCACACAGTCAAAGGCTTTGGCATAGTCAATAAAGCAGAAATAGATGTTTTTCTGCATTAGTTGATAGCTTTATGTGCTAGTAAGAATACTGTTGATGCATACACATACCTATCAAGTCTTATTTCCCTAGTTGACTCCACAAAAGCAAGGAGAATGAAGAGAAAGTAAAGATAATTAGGATGAATGTTTAAAAAAGCAATCATATGTGAAACAGAACGCCAGTCCAGGTTCGATGCATGAGACAAGTGCTCAGGGCTGGTGCAATGGGATGACCCAGAGGGATGGGATCGGGTGGGGAGGTGGGGGGGGGTTCAGGATGGGGAACATATGTAAACCCATGGCTGATTCATATCAATGTATGGCAAAAACCACTAAAATATTGTAAAGTAATTAGCCTCCAACTAAAATAAATTAATAAATTAAAAGAAAGCAATTAGAAAGAGTTTTGAAAGGAAATGAAGTAAATGTTTCAAAGTTATTTAAAATTCCAGACTCACAGTTGTTTAATTGCTTTCCTATATTTCAGTGTAACCAGCCTAAGCAACTGAATCAAATCCTGTGGATAAGTGAAAAGCACAACAGAAAAGCAAAATATTTTGGAAATACTGAATGAAAATTAAATGGGTACAATCTTTTAGTTTTCAATTGAAACTTGAAAGTGGCACTTAGTGCATATATCTGCAGTGTCATATTGCATCCTGTAGATAACGAGGTAGGAACTCAGTGTCATACCTGATACTACAAAGAGTGTACACTGATGTTCTGGACAGGCAATGCAAAAGGAAAGAAATGACCAGTTACCTCTCTGAGGTACTCATCAATTTCATCCATCCATCCAGGCTCACACAGCGGAGATCTTTAAGCTGATGTTAACTATCTCTGATTGAAATGAAAAATAAAGTTTTCATCCACACTTTTCCTGACTGAACTCCCTCCTGAATTCAGAAGTAAGGAGAGCCATTTTTTCAAAGTCGTAAGTAAACATGGTTACTTAAGTAAACATTTTCAGAGCTGTACACTTTCCTTTTTCTCCCTTACTATTCATTTCTTTCCTAATAGCCTGGGATTAATGTTCTGTCTTCTTTGTTATTACATGCACCAAAATCACAAAGTATGTACAGAAAAATGCAAATTATACAGTGCTTGAAAATATTATGTCCCATTTTGCAATTATTATAATCATATACTAGACCATGCTCACCATAATAAACCACTAGAGGTTCTTTCATTTCACCCTGCTCTTTTGCACTCATAACCCTTCACAGAGATGGCTGCCTTTCTTGAGAACATCTTCCTTTCCCACCCAGATGTCACTTTGTGTGACTAACTCCCATTTATCTTTCTGAACTGAGATTTTAAGTGACTTCTTCCTGTAAACCTTCCCAAATCATCCCTTCTCGGTAGACAGTTCTTTGCACTTTCGCTCTCTGGATACCTATATTATAGAATCTAACACACTGTGACAATTTTTGTTTTAGATACCTCTTCTTTAGGGGACAACAAACCCCTCAAGAGCAAGATTATGTCTTATTTTTTCTTACATCCAACAATATATAACACAGCACCAGGAACATGGCTAGGCACTCGAAACACTTGTTGACTGACTGAACAAACACAGTCCCAAAACAAACATAATATTTAAGTATGATCATGAAAAACATAGTAAACTGTAAGGTCATTCTGCAGAGTTATAAGGAATTCTATTGCTTAGAATTCCCTTTAAAGGCATGGCTCTGTACTGTTGTCATAATTGAAATAAGCTCACATATATATTTTATTCAATTAGTTTGATGTTCATTGAGATGACTCTTGATTTTATTGAGTATCCTGAATGTTCAGTACATCTTATTTTTTTATCATAGTCATTGAAAATCTACAACAATTTAAAATTTGAATAATATTTCTTGAGGGTATATTTTTTTCACTAAACAATGTCAATGAACTAAAACAATCTAAAAACATTTGATGTACTATATTAAGTTCTATATTTTCATTTCTTATCTTTTTGAATTCAACATTAATCATAATCTGTACAATACATTTGATGATGTTGTGTCACTTGGTAAAGAAGAGAGGATCTTTACCAGAAAGAAGAAAACATTTTTTTTTTCTTTTCTTCCAGATGTAACAGTAGTTTTGTAAACACATGCTACAGCAAACATGACTATGACAATAATAGATTTTAGCATCACTTTCAAGGATGAAATAGGTTTTCCTGAAAATGCTGTTTTTCTGACATCCTTAAAAAAGAAATTGGGATGAAATTTGAAATAATATCACTGGAATCCTTAAGAACTTTACCAAAGCACTCCATAGTGAGACAACTTCCCTCTAAGGCTATATTTGCATGTATTTTAAAACACATACTGTAGTAAAAGATTATACTCTTCAGAGTTTTGAAGTACTGCCAAATGAACTTGTTTTCTCTTCTAAATTATATACTTGATATTCGGTGGCTTCCCAACATTATGGCTGAGCCAACCAGAGTAATAATGGCTTTCTTACAGTGCTATTAAAATCTCAAAATGCTTTAATTTCTTCAAAAGTCAGTGATTCAATTGTATAGGAAATAATCCATTCTTAATTGACTTCATAATTGATAGAAAAAATACTAAAATTGGCTGTACATGCTAATTATGTTAGAAGAAATGTTATAATTGAGTGCTTATAATAAAATACAGAGTTATAATCCTTCTTACATTTGCAGATTTTTGTGTACAGTGGTTTTAATTTCAGAACAAATTTCACATTTTCAACTACTTTTACCTACCCATATTTGTGCAGAGGGCTCCTCTAGTAGCTCAGTGGTAAAGAAGCCACTTGTTAATGCAGGAGACACAGAAGATGCAAATTCGATCCCTGGGTTGGGAAGATCCCCTGGAGAAGGAAATGGCAACCCAATCCAGTATTCTTGCCTGGGAAATCCCAGGGACAGAAGAGCCTGGCGGGCTACAGTCCCAAAGAGTCAGACACGACTTAGTGACTAAACAACAGCAACAACTTGTGCAGAGGAAAATTGAGAATGCTATATCCCAAGAACTATTCAATTATAGCAGATTAGATTAAAATTTAAATGATTGCATGTACTTTGTGTCTCAAATCATTGTTATTTGTATTGTAATATGTTAATACCACCTTTTTTCCACATGCTACAACTTATGGTAAAGACATATGGCTTTATTTCTTGTGTTTTCTGTAAAACTGGTTTGGAGCTGTTGCTTCACTGCTAGAGGACATTCATTTATTCAATAGCTCTTAAGATAAAAACTATCACAAATCAGTTTTGCTAAAAGCTTCTTTTAAAGGCAGAAACACACACACACAACCTAAATACCTCTAACTAAATAAAAAAAAAAGAGTAAACTATGTCGTTCTCCATATTTATTACTGTCCGCTGAATTTGCCTTAATTTCACCAAAATTTGGAGACACTAAGCTATAAGAAAACAAATAAAAGACTTCTCCTATTTTTCAAATAATAATTATAGATCTTTAGGAACCCTAAACTAGCCAGAGGTTGGTGCTATCATTTCATCTCATTCTGTTCTTGGCCTGTCTCACGCTCCTGCTAAGTCGACTCAGTCGTGTCCTACTCTTTGTGACTCTGTGGACTGTAGACTGCCGGTCTTCTCTGTCCATGGGATTCTCCAGGTAAGAATACTGTAATGGGCTGCCATGTCCTCCTCTGGGGGATCTTCCTGACCCAGGGATCGAATCCTCGTCTCCTGTGTCTCCTGCATCGCAGGCAGATTCGGTACCGCTGAGCTACCGGGGAGGCCTTCCAGCAGTCAGAAATTAATAATAGACATATTATGCCCCCATAAGTGGTATCTTCCTCCATTTCTTCCTTCACTATCACATTCTACTGCTCTTCACCTTTAAGGATCAGTGTAGACAGTGTGAGCTGGATAATGAGGAAAAGGATTTCCTTCCTGAGAGTAACAGAGACTCTTACCTGATGATGGTTTAGAACAGTGAATCTCCAACTGTAGTCCCCAAGCACCAGCATCAAGATCACCAGGGGATTTTAGATTACAAATGTCTAATTCTGAGAGTGGGGCTCAGAAAATTGGTGTTTTAACAAGCCTCCAGACGCTGGTGAAGCACGCTGAAGTTCAAGGACCAATGATTTAGGGAATAATTACTATGACGATCAGTCACAAGAGAAGGCACAGTAAATTCTAGCCTATCCCCAAATTTATTGGTTAAATGCAAAAAGCTGGCTGTCACAACGTACTGTGCATTTGGAAATATTATAAATTAAGAATATTTACCACAAACTATTTGACCACCTGATGCGAAGCACTGACTCATTGGAAAAGACCCTGATGCTGGGAAAGATTGAAGGCAGGAGGAGAAGGGGCCGACAGAGGATGAGATGGTTGGATGGCATCACCGACTCAACGGACATGAGTTTGAGCAAGCTCCAGGAGTTGGTGATGGACAGGGAAGCCTGGAGTGTCACAGTCCATGGGGTCACAGTCGTAGGACATGACTGAGGGACTGAACTGACCCCAAACAATAATGATTATGACTATGACCAATCAACCCTAAAGGAAATCCACCCTGAATATTCATTGGAAGGATTGATGCTAAAGCTGAACCTTATAGAGCTCGGACACGACTGAGTGACTGAACAACAATACAGTTATAACTATGGGGCATTTATCTCACGAGTTATAATACAAAGTTTGAGAATGCCAGAGACCAAGGAATTATACTGGATTGAATAGTATCCCCCTTAGTCATATCTACCTGGAACCTCAGAATGTGACCTTATTGGGAAACAAGGTCTTTGCAGATGTAATAGTTAAGATAAGGTCCAACTGGATTAAGGTGGGCCTGGCATTCTAGGGAAGTCAGGAGAGAGGCACCCAGGGAAGGAGGCGGCAGACATTGTCATCCCACTGCCACAAGCCAAGGAACATCAAGGCTTGCAAACACCTTTGCTAGGTAAGAGTGATGGATAGTTTCTCCCTAGAGCCTCCACAAGGAGCCACACTTGTTCACACCTTGATTTTGGATATTACACCTCCTGAACTATGATGGGATGAATGTTTGCTGTTTTTCAGCAAACTAGTTTCTTACTAAAATCGTCATGACAGCCCTGGGAAACTAATACAGAGAACTTCGTGAGGTTTATATCTTATGCAATGTTCTTTATCTTACTCTTGGTCCAGAAAGACCTTCTCATGAGAATATGTTTTGTTAGAAGGCTGCCCTGCCACCACTGCCCCCACTTCTTGGTCCCAGCCCCTCCTGTGCACACCTCCCCACCCTTTTAAAGGATCTTTGAAATATCTAGCTTTAGCTGTGAAAGTCATATTCTTACTTATTGTTGGAGGGAAAAAAACCTCTCCTAGAAAATATTAAATGTAAAACCCTTTTCACTGTGAAGAAATAAAGTATTTGTGTATTTTTAGTTAGAACTTACACCTATTACCTTCCATCCATCTGCTTTTCGGTAATGTTTTAGATTGATGTGGATTATGTTTTTAAGCTGCTTTATGCTCAGTTGTTCACATACATAGAAAGCCTTTTAATTGGGCCATTTTATATGCAAATAACTCTAATACTATTAAGTATATCTGTAGCTCCTTCTGTTGCAGTTTCAGTTGTGTCATAAATGCATTGACCCTCCACAAACAGGGTTAATTAGTGTGTGAGTGTGTGTGTGTGTGTGTGTGTGTGTGTGTGTGTGTGTGTGTTGGCTGCCAGCTGTAGATCTAAGATAAAGAATAGAGATTTACCAGGCAAAGCTCTTTGCATCTTAAAAACAAAACACATGTAACTATAGATATGTTTAGGAAGCTGGCTTAAGGATATGGGTTTGTATTCACTGCATCTTCTATGAATAGCCCTGTGCTCTCCTTTGCTGTGTTTTGTTTTTCTCAAATGATGTGGTAAAAACCTCTATATTTTAATATGCAAATATGTATTTTAAAAAGTCATACCAATTGAAAGAAACATTTAATAAGACAACTTTGATAGGACAATTTAAATGACTTCAAAGATCTTTTTAAAAGATTTGTTAAATTTATGTTTTTAACAGTTGCTTCTTTTTTGTTGTTGCTGAGTAATGCAACATTCCTGTTAAATTTAATATGGAAAAAAGCACAGAATATTTAAGTGTGATTTGATTTTTCCTGTGCTTTCTTCCATTTTGCATTTCTACAGCTCTCATTTCTAAACCTGCAAGTATTTCATTTCCCCTAAAACTTTGAACATTCTTAGGTAGTTTGTCAACATTGTGTTCTAGTATTTCTCATTTATTTTTTTCCTCTATTACATATGAGCCAGCACAGAGATCTCAACGATATTTTTGAGACAATTCGCTCAACACAAGATTGATTCTGCACTTTAATCCAACAACAATAGGGCAGTTTGAATTCCATGCTAAAGATGCTGGAGTTTGCTTTTAAAAATCAGTATAGATGATAAATATTTTTGTGTAAGGGTATGGTGTAAGAAGTGTTATGCTAGATCTGCAGATGTGAAACAAGACTACTTGAGGAAGATTTGTCTTTATTATATGTAGATTTATAGTATTTCTATACTAACTATTGAAACAAACAAGCAAAAACCCTCTTATTTCATTCTTTCAAGTATGCCTATTATGTGCCTAGTATTAGAGATAGAGAAGAAATTCAGAGCCCTGCCTTTGAGGAAGAGTAGTCCATCAAGGAAGCGGGACAAGAAACACACAACTATGAACCAGCTTAAATACAGAATCGGGGCACTTGGAATACGAGAAATTAAGAACTGGTACCCTGTTAGTTTCCCAGAGCTGCTATAACAAATCATACAAGCCTAGTTAGTAGCTTAAAACAGCAGAAATGTATTCTCTCTTGGTTCTGGAGGCTGGAAATCCAAAATCAAGGCCCCAACAGGGCCATGCTTCCTAAAAAGGATCTAGGGATTTTTCTTGCCTTTTCCAGCTTCAGTGGCTCCTCTACCTGTGGCCACATAGTTCCAGTTGGACTTGATCTTCTTAGAGCCTTCTCTGTGTGACTGTCTTGTCCTTGTGTTACTGCCAAAATATTGGCCCTCTCTGCCCATTGAAGCTGGATAAAAAAATAACAGAGACAGGGTTTGGAGAAAATAGAAAGGATGGCTTTAATCGTCAGCCAGCCGAGGGGAGAACACGGTGCCTTAAGAATTGTGCTCCCTTCCCCTAGGGGAACTGAGAGACTTTGTATATAGCCTGGGTCTCCTGGACTTAGAATAAATGATAAGGGTCAAAATAATAAAGATCCTTTATTAATAAAGTCTTTAATAATAACGGCTTCCCTGGTGGCTCAGTGGTAAAAGTCTGCCTGCCAGTGCAGGAGATGTGGGCTCCATCTCTGGGTCGGGAAGATCCCTAGAAAAGGAAATGACAACCCACTCCAGTATTCTTGCCTGGAAAATCCCATGGACCAAGGAGCCTGGCTTCAGTCCATGGAGCCGTGAAAGTGTCAAAAGAGTCAGACACGACTTAGCAACTAAACAACAGTAAAGGTCTTGCATTCTTCTTCTTGCTTTGTTTAAAAAATAGTCATAGTTGGAGTCAGGTATCCTGGTAATCGAGCGTGGCAGTCAGGGAGCTTGGTAATTGGGTCCCTTTGCCTCTAGTTTATTGTACTGCAGCCTTCTTTCTGAGTTGCAGAAAAATGAAAACCACAAGAGGTGGTCTGCGGTAAAGACAAGCAACAAGTGGTTGTTGCTGTTGTTTAGTCACTAAGTCGTGTTCAACTCTTTTTCGACCCCATGGACTCTAGCCCACCGTGATAATCTGTCCATGAGATTTCCCAGGCAAGAATACCAGAGTGGGTTACCATTTCCTTCTCCAGGGGATCTTCTCAACCCAGGGATGGAACCCACATCTCCTGCATTGGCAGGTGGATTCTTTACCTCTGAGTCACCAGGGAAGCACCAGGTACAGGATATAATCAGCATAGAGCTAAAAGATAATAGGTACAGAATGTAGCTTTTGCAGAGTTAGGGGGCGACAGGTGCAGGATGTAGTTTAAAGTAGTGTCCAGTTAATTTTGAGAAAAACACGATCAGTTACAGACTATAGATTATGAACAGTTAAAGTAAAAATGAGAGTGATCAGGCCTGCTCATTGTTTTCTTTATCTTCATTGTTCTCAGGAAAGAAAAAAAAGAAAAATTCATTGCTCTTTTTTCCTTTTCACTGATACATTTTCTTCTCTCTTGAAAAGTAATGTGTCATTGGATTTGGGGCCCAACCTAATCCCTGGTGGATCAGACAGTAAGGAACCTGCCTGCAATGCAGGAGATCCGGATTCAATCCCTGTGTCAGGAAGGTCCCCTGGAGAAGGGCATGGCAACCCACTCCAGTATTGTTGCCTGGAGAATCCCATGGACAGGGGAGCCTGGTGGGCTATAGTCCATGAGGTCTCGAAGAGTCAGACAGGACTGAGCAACTAACAATTTCACTTCCTTATCCAGGATGATCTCCATTTCAATGTCAGTAACTACAAAGACTCTTTTTCAAAATAACAATACATTCATGGGTTCTGGATGACCATATCTTTGGAGGGTCACTTTTTGACCCACTGCAGCTAAACAGAAGGGGTGACACCTTCACTGAAGAGTTGCTTTGAGAGAAGAAGGAAGACACGTGTGAGTTCTCTTTTAGGCATGGACAGTGTGAAGTGCCCAAGTCTTTTCCACTCATAGGACAATTTGTGGCACATAGAAAACACTCCATGAACATGGTATAATAATCCCACATGGAGTACACCCATAAAAATGTTCAGCAGGCAGGTGGACATACAAGTCAAGAGAAAGATCTAGGTTGGACAGAAGAATGGGTTAGATTACCAAGGGAAGTTATGTGAGAACAGAGAAGAGTAAAACAAGGACCAAGAGACAGTCCATCTTTGAGGAAGAAATTGCTGTAAAAACGAGGGAAAGCAGGACAGAGGGTGGCATAAGAGATGAAAAAAATCTTTAAGAAGAAAAAGAGAAGGTGTCAGATGGTTGTTTTGTTCTTCAGCCACTCAATAGTGTCCGACTCTTTGCAACCCCATGGACTGCAGCACGCCAGGCTCCCCTGGCCTTCACTGTCTCCGGAGAGTTTGCTCATACTCATGTCCATTGAGACTCCCTGATAGCTCGGTTGGTAAAGAATATGACTGCAATGCAGGAGAACCCGGTTCGATTCCTGGGTGGGGAAGATCCACTGGAGAAGGGATAGGCTACCCACTCCAGTATTCTTGGGCTTCCCTTGTGGCTCAGCTGGTAAAGAATCTGCCTGCAATGTAGGAGACCCAGGTTTGATCCCTGGGCTGGGAAGATTCCCCTGGAGAAGGGAAAGGCTACCAACCCCAGTATTCTGGCCTGGAGAATTCCATGGACTATAGTCCATGGGGTCGAAAAGAGTCGGACACAGCTGAGCAACTTTCGCTTTCACTTTCATTTTCATGTCCATTGAGTCAGTGATGCCATCCAACCATTTTTTTGTCCTCTGTTGCCCCCTTCTCCTCCTGCCCTCAGTCTTTTCCAGCATCAGGGTCTTTTCCAAGGAGTTGACTCTTTGTATCAGGTAGTTAGGTGGAGCTGATTATATAATACAAATCATAGGTTTGGGAATTTTGTTCTGTAAGCAATTTCAGCCATTACGTTTCAGTGGATTAAAAATGGTAGAAAGTTTGACAAACATTAAAAAGTTTCATTTTTTTTTTTCCAAACAACAAAACTAAACCTATGCATGGACTTCCCTTCATAACCCCCAGTGTACATGTTTCAAAGAAAGGGTGAAGAGATGACCTCTTTCCTCTGATCCCAGAGACAGACTGGGCAAGTTGTTCTGTATTGTTAGAGCTGCCGTGTTGTCATCCACTCGTAACTTCTCTGCTGTCACAGGGCATCTAATCACATCCACGGTGGGAGAATGCAGTTCCCAAACTGCGATTCTGACTCTGATCCTCCATGTAAAAGAATGTTCTTCAGGCATCCCACTCAATCTACTATAAAACATCGGTCAGGCATAAGTAACATGGATTCAGAGACCTTCCTGTTGAATAGTGTGAAATATATTAAGAAGAAAAGGATGTTTCAATTTCATACACTAGAGATTCATTACTATGTTATACTTTGATGCCATCATCAGTTTCTTTCATTTAGAATGGCAGTCATTGCTAAAGGAGTTGGGGTTTTTTTTGTTTTTTTTAAGGTTTGAACTGAAATATCCTGGTGACTATAATCTGGTCTGTTATGAGGACACCGAACAAATTTTTCCATCGCCTATGATCAATGCACCTCAGATTTGGCCCTTTAAATTCCATATCAAGGAACAGTTGAACGTTTTTCTTTTTTTTTTTTTTAATTTTTGAAGTGTTGTGTTGGTTTCTGCTGTAGGACAAGGGGAATCGGCCACAATTATACAGATAACCCTCCCTCTTGACCCTCCCTCCTGCCCTTCCTCCCCTCCCAGGCCTCTGGGTGATCGGAGCACCACTGGGCTCCCTGTGTTATACAGCAACTTCGCACCAATTTTGTCTTGTAATTTATATTCCCCCACAACATTCTTGCAGTAGAAACAATAGTAATTATGTTCTAGTTCATTTGTGTCAACTAATTTTTTTTTTTTTGTAATTAAGGAGAGTACATTTGGACATTTGGGATGTTGTTATTTTAAATGGTAACAATCACTGGCTGGTTTTGAATCATTTTCTCTGCTTTATGAACTGAGATTATGACAAGTGTGTTCGTTTCAAAAACTAAAAATCAATTTGCCATTACTTACCTTAACAAGCGACACGAGTGAGTGCATGCACACACACACCCACCCACAAATAGACACACACACGCACACACACACACCTTAACAAGCAAAGCTTTAAAAATCAGGCCAAATCAAAGAACTTACTTAGAAAGAAATCTTTTACTGTTACATATATCTTTAGATTGAAAATTTAAGAATTTGGATGTGTTCTTTAAGGGATGTGTTCCTTAAAAATATAGTTTAAACTTTTGTTTATTAGAGATTTTGTTAGACTTTATAAACCAGGATCAGAAAATATATAGGTCAAAATGAAATTGTTAAGTTGGCACATGTACAAAGCCTGATTTTGCTCATTTGTTATGTCATTTTATAATAACTGATATAATTAAAACTCAAACTTGAGACATACACCTACAAGTACATAGATAGATATAGCCTTTGTCTTAGAGTTGAATCACACAATGGTACAGATCTTTTATTATTCTACCTACTGTTTTGATAAGAAGTTCAATTAAGACATGATTTTTTAAACTAGTCAAGTCTATTTAATCCAGCAATTAAAAAAAAATAATTTGAAGTATAGTTGATTTACAATATTATATTAGTTTTAAGTATAGAGCATAGTGATTCAATATTTTTCAAGTTTGTACTCCATTATGGAGAAGGACATGGCAACCCACTCCAGTATTCTTGCCTGGAGAATCTCATGGACAGAGGAGCCTTGTGGGCTACAGTCCATGGGGTCGCAAAGGGTCGGAGACGACTGAAGCGACTTAGCACGCACGCATACGCCATTAAGCGTGTTGGAGAAGCCTCTTGAGAGTCCTTTGGACTGCAAAGAGATCAAACCAGTCAATCCTAAAGGAAATCAATCCTGAATATTCATTAGAAGGACTGGTGCTGAAGCTGAAGCTCCAATACTTTGGGCACCTGATGCAAAGAGCTGGCATTAAAAAAGACCCTGATTTTGGGAAAGATTGAAGGCAGGAGGAGAAGGGGATGACAGAGGACAAGATGGTTGGATGGCATCACAGACTCAATAGAAATGAGTTTGAGCAAGCTCCGGGAGATAGTGAAGGACAGGGAAGCTTGACATCCTGCAGTTCATGGGGTTGCAGGGAGTCAGACAGGACTCAGTGACTGAACAACAACAACTCCATTAAAAGTTACTATAAGATAAAGACTGTAATTCTCAATATTATACACGATATCCTTGTTTCTTATCTGTTTTATACATAATAGTTTGTATCTCTTAAATCTTATATGCCTTATGTGCCCCCCCTTCCCTCTCCCTACTGGTTACTACTAGTTTGTTTTCCATATCTATAAGTCTGCTTCTGTTTTGCTATTTAACTTCATTTGTAGTATTTTTTATATTTCACATACAAGTGATAATACAGCACTTGTTCTTCTCTCTCTGACTTATTTCACTAAGCATATGTTATAGGTCCATCCACATTGCTGCAAATGGCAGAATTCCATTCTTTTTCGTGGCTGAGTAGTATTCCTATGTGTGTGTGATGAAGTAATGAATAGATAGATAGATAGATACACCACAGCTTCTTTATCCACAGTGATTTTTAAATAGATGCTGTAGACTGCTATAACCAGGTTGCTTACTGGTTTATAACATTATATAAATTTTATATATTTTGACTGCTGTATACACTACAGTGTATTTACCACCAAGTTTAGTTTCCATCCACAGTTAAGACATGATTCTAGACTCTGACACAGCATAGAAAAATCCAGTGGTATGTTTTCCACTCTTTTAGCATTTATATTCACAAGCTACATATATGTATCTAATTAGAATTTAATAAGCCTTTCACCCAAGAGAGAATTCTGATCTCTGTAAAGCTTTTATCCTTGCCCTACTTATAATGTTATCATCAAATTCTTTATTCTTTAAGTTTATTTTTTAAAAATACAATTACATGTTATTTTCCTGCATGTTATAATTATGCAGTTTTCTTTACATGAATATTGCTTTCTGGAAAAAGTGCTCTGAAATATTAGGGAAATAAAAACTATTGTTTTTATAGAAATAGGCGTACTCTATATGAGCACTAAATTGAAAAAAGAGGCACATTCAACATGCATCTGAGTCTTTGTTATTCACACTAAATGAAGGGTAATTTTCTAAAAATAAGGCTGAGTAAAGTGAAATATGGGATTTCATAGTTTATTAGAAGTCAAACATTTCTACTGCCAATGATTTAACATAATGTAGCCCAGAACCACACTCTATACCGTGGGGTGTGTGTGCGTACGTGTGTGTGTGTGTGCACTCAGTGCTGATTTAACAAGGCAATCTATCATTACAAATTTGAGAGAGACAGAGAATTCCACTGGAATTTTATTGTAAATGATGTTGCTTTATAATGAGAACATTCAGGGTTTTAGGTGAAGTGATCTTTTTAGTGCTTCTGTTTCTGGGCTTCTGTCACTCCCCCCAAATCTCCCACTTACCATGTCTTTACTTTATGTCCGGATTTCCTTTCTGCCTTTTCTTTTGTCCTTTTATTTTCCCTACTTCTTTCTTTAACTTTCTTCCCTCATGCGTAATCATAAAGGCTTCCATTGATCATTTTTCCCTTTTCAAGTTTATCTCCAAAATATCATTTATTAAGTGATAAGTCAATACTCAAGAACGTCATAACTGTCAATCAAGGCTCTTCATTGGCCTGACAAAACTCCTGTTACTATTCCGAGTCTATATCCACTCCAGCCCAAAACATACCATTAGCACTGACTCCAGCAATGAAAAGCCATATGCAATGTGCCCCCCTTCTAGTGGAATTTCTGGCAGGATCTGAATTCATTGGTTCTAGCTCACCAAATCCCATGGACGGAGGAGCCTGGTAGGCTACAGTCCATGGGGTCGCTGAGAGCCGGACACAACGGAGCAACTTCACTTTCACTTTTCCCTTTCATGCACTGGAGAAGGAAATGGCAACCCACTCCAGTATTCTTGCCTGGAGAATCCCAGGGATGGCGGAGCCTGGTGGGCTGCCGTCTATGGGGTCGCACAGAGTCGGACACGACTGAAGCGACTTAGCAGCAGCAGCAGCAGCAGCAGCTCACCAAAACATGAAGTCATGTTCATGAATGTGCATATACACTTATCTGTCTAACAGTGTGTGAGCACATGAAAGCTTGAACAAAACTCAAGGGAAAGCAGAGAAGCTGCAGCTGTGAAAGAGGAGGTAATTATTGACCTCAGCTCCAAGACGAGTGCTTGAGCAGGATCTGGAGCATGAGTGAAAGAGTAGCTTTAGGAAGGAAATGGAGTACTTTCTCTGTAAAACATAAGAGAAGGAGTTATCCAATAAAGATTAGAGGGTACCCTTGAGTAAAGAATCTGCCTGCCATTGCAGGAGATGCTGGAAAATGGGTTTGATTCCTGGGTCAGGAAGATCCCCTGGAGTAAGGAATGGCAACCCACTCCAGTAATCTTGCTTGGAAAATCCCATGGACAGATGAGCCCAGAGGGCTACAGTCCATGGGGTCACAAAGAGTCAGTCATGACTGAGCAACTGAGCATACATACACAGCACCCTTGTGTTAAATGGAAAGGGAGCTGAAAGAAATCCTGTTGGATGGCATCTATTTCCTGGTGAAACTGGAGTCCAGGGTAGGACTTCAGTCTTCAGAATAGCAGGAAGATTCATGCGATTTGAATGCATACCATATTATTCAGGATTCTGCAGAGAAACAGAATCAATATAGGATGTGTTTATGTTTATATGTGCATCTAAAGAAAGAGATTTATCTTAAGGATTTAGCTCACATGATTATAGAGGCTGGAAAGTCCAAAATCTGGAGGGTAGTTTAACAGACTGGAGACTCAGGAAGAGCTGACGCTGTAGTTCAAGCCCAAAGGCCATCTTTTGTTCCCAGGAGATGAGTCTTTGTCCTAAGAACTTCAACTGATTGGATGAGGCCCACCTACATTATGGAGGACAATTTGCTTTACTCAAAGGGTACCAATTTAAATGTAAATCTCATCCACAAAATGTCCTCACAAAAATATCAAAAACAGTATTTGGCCAAATACAGTTGGTCCCATATATACAAACCTTAAATTTGCCAACTTTCAGAAATTTGAGTGTGTGTTCACATGTCTAATCATGTAAGTTCATTCACATTCACATGTCTGGCATACATTGTATATGCATGTATGTGTATCCTTTACAAGTGATTGTGCTTTTGAGTAGTTTATAGTACAGTACTATATAGAATACAGTGATAAAGTATCTTTTTTCCAAGACAAGAATGTCCGGAAGCAGTCATAAAAGCAGTGGTGATATAGCTGGAACTACTGTACTTTTCAAAGTTCTATACTGTAAGATTAAAAATGTTTTCTTTATTGTTTGTGTTTGTTTTTTGTATTATTTGTGTGAAAGTATTATAAACCTCTTACAGTATGGTACTGTATAGCTGATTGTGTCAGTTGGATACCTAGGCTATCTGTGTTAGGTTTATGAACAAATTGGACTTATAAATGTACTCTTGGAATGGAACTTGTTCATATGTAGGGGACTTACTACATCTAGGCATCTGGGGCACTGAAGTTGACACCTAAAATTATCCTCACATGCATATTCCCTTAGCTACCTAACTCCACACTCCTCGTGAATTAGTTCTATCATCTTTTTCTCAGAAATCCTCCCCATAAACCCAACCTGAGGTGGGAGTTTGCTTCTCTGAACTAAATTACCAGGCCACCCTTCTGTAATGCCCCTTCCTGCAACCTAGTCCTTGAGCATGGGGATTTTTGTCATTTTGGTTCACATTTGTATGTCTAACACCTAAACTGTCACCAGCTATATTGTAGGCATTTCATAAAAAGTTTATGAATGAATGAGGGAATGAACTGCATTTAATTTCTGTTTGTCAGTTTTACTATAACATGAACTCCTTGAAAGCAGACAGCCTTAGCCATGTTTTGTACTCAACACTTAGCACAAATTAAGAGCTCTGTAAACACTTCCTGAAAAAACAGAAGGATAAATGACTTACGAATGCTTGTTGTGTATCTTTCCTTATTCCTGATTAACTTTATTTTATTCCAATATTTCTTTAAAAAAAATAGAGAGATTTTCATTGCTCTATGGGTGGAGAAATAATATTATTAATAGCAACTAAGATTATGAGTCTGGAGAAAGCAATGGCAATCCACTCCAGTACTCTTGCCTGGAAAAGCCCATGGATGGAGGAGCCTGGTAGGCTGCAGTCCATGGGGTCGCTAAAAGTTGGACACGACTGAGCGACTTCACTTTCACTTTTCACTTTCATGCATTGGAGAAGGAACTTGCAACCCACTCCAGTGTTCTTGCCTGGAGAGTCCCAGGGACAGGAGAGCCTGGTGGGCTGCCATCTATGGATGGGGTCGCACAGAGTCAGACACGACTGAAGCAACTTAGCAGCAGCAGCAGCAAGATTATGAGTCAAAAAATGCTAGTGGTAAGAATCAGACATCAACAGTTTTTAAAATCATGCAGGTGGTCCCAGTGGTTGGGAATCCCTGCAGTGGTTACAGTTAAATTGGAAAGGATATTAAGGAAGGTTGAAAACACTGGGTATCTTTATGGAAGGCAGGGCCTAATGGGAAGACCAGGAAAGAGGCTTTTAGTGAGCTCCAGAGGAAAAGGGAAGGGCACCTACAGAGGACAGAAAAATGCTGGAAAGAAAGTTCTGGGATGTTTTGTAAGCACTCTGAGTATTCACCATGTACCAGTCACCACGCTAGTTGCTTTACATGCATTGCCCCTGGTCTTCATCATAGCCTTGCAAGTTATCCTGTGTTATGTTCTTTTTATAAATGAGTAAATTGAGATTCATATAGTTTAATTAAATTCTTCAATACCCTACATCAAGTGAACAGAACAGCAAAATTTCAAGTTCATGGTTGTATGGTTACAAAGTTTATCTTCTCTCCAGCACTCCAGTGGTTCTCAACCCTGAGTGCACAATAGAAACACCCCAATTTATGCCCCACTTAAGATCTGTTGTAGGCTTCCCTGATAGCTCAGTTGGTAAAGAATCCGCCTGCATTGCAGGAGACCCCAGTTCAATTCCTGGGTCGGGAAGATCTGATGGAGAAGGAATAGGCTACCCACTCTAGTATTCTTGGGCTTCCCTTGTGGCTCAGCTGATGAAGAAGCCGCCTGCAATGCAGAAGTCCTGGATTTAATCCCTGGGTTGGGAAGATCGCCTGGAGAAGGGAAAGGCTACCCACTCCAGTATTCTGCCCTGGAGAATTCCATGGGGTTGCAAAGAGTCGGACACGGCTGAGCGACTTTCACTTCACTTCACTAAGATCTGTTGTATCTGGATCTCTGAAGAAGAGGCCCAGCCATCAGGGTTTTATTTTAAATCCCACTGGTGTTCCTAAAGTGTTGCCAGGGTTGAAAGCCATGACCACAAACACAAAGGACCCTCCACCATTTTGCCAGCCCTCCAGGCTGCCATCATTCAGTAAAAAGCTTGACTCAGTTTATAAATGGCCTGCTCCCGGTTCAGATCAGGGAGCCTAAATGGTCCCACATTTGCCAGGTAATTTGAAGTGCTCTTTATAGGTATCTGCTTTGATGTGAGTGAGAGTCCTATCTCCCGTTGTTACTTTGAGTTAATAAATGTATTACGCCATGCCCAGGCTCTGACTCTCCAGAGAGAGTCCTGCCCAGTGCCGCTCTGCCTTTGTGGGTTTTATAACACAGTCGGTGCTTTACACATCCTACTCCATTCCAAAAATAGTTAGGTAATGCTGGGCCACACACATACATGCCCCACAAATGAATCAGGGCATGAGAGATGTCATGAAACAGTTGTTAAGTTTAATATCAGATTTCCTCCTATTAATTTTGAGGGCCCAGAGCTCACTTGCTTTGTATTATAAAAATAGGCAGCTACTGTCCATGTGTGTGCTAAATTGCATCAGTTGTGTCCGACTCTTTGCGACCCTATGGACTGTAGCCTGCCGGACTCCTCTGTCCATGGGATTCTCCAGGCAAGAATGCTAGAGTGGGTTGCCATGCCCCCTCCAGAGGATCTTCCTGGATCTTTCCTTCGCGTCTCTTACGTCTCCTGCATTGACAGGTGGGTTCTTTACCACTAGCGCCACATGGACCCTGATAACATATCAAGGTTCAGTGAGGTATTTTGACACATGATACATAGTGGGTTGGCCAAAAAGTTCATCCAGATGTTTCCATATGATGTTATAGAAGAGCCTGAATGAACCATTTGGTCAAACCAATATGTAAAAGATTGAATTAATCAATTTAATTTCAATCCAAATAAGAGAGATTAGGGGGAAAAACAGTAAAAATAGATAATACAGAGTAGTTCTCCACCCTGGCTGCACATTAGAAGGTAGAAGGACTTTTAAACAGATGCTCAGAATCCACTCCCCAGAGATGCTCCGTTTGGAGCCCAGTCACTGTTATTTTAAAAGCTCCTTAGGTGAATTCAGATCTGCTGCTTTTTTGTCCCCTCCTGAGGCCTTCCACTGCTGTTACAGATGGGTGTGACATGAGAATATTCTGATTCACATACTTGTCAATGATGGGAATGATAATGATAATAGTCCCTCTGAATGAATTTTCTCTGTGCACAGATTCCCTGGAGGAGGGCATGGCAACCCGCTCCAATATTCTTGCCTGGAGAACCCCGTGGACAGAGGAGCCTGGCAGGCCATAGTCCCTAGGGTCACAAAGGGCCGGACACGACTGAAGTGACTTAGCACGCATGCACACAGACAGCTCTTACATGTATTTTACATAGAGTAACTCATTTAGTACTCACGGGAGTGATTTTATGAGAGCAATATTATCATCGTTTTGCAGATGACAAACGGGTGTCGAGAGATTAACTCAATGCAGGACTTGGCAGAGGTGGAACGTGAATCCAGAGTCTGGCTCCAGTTCTTGCTGTTGTTCAGTTGCTAAGTTGTGTCCAACTCTCTGTGACCCCATGGGCTGCAGTACACCAGGCTGGCTCCAGTGCCCACCCTTTTACAGTCTCCAGTGAGTTCATGAAATAAACTCAGTGATGTTGCCTCAGCTCTCCCATCAGTTTCCCTTTCCCTCGTCTTGATTTTGCAGTGTCTCACCTAGGCTTAGGTTCACTGATCCCACTGTTGGTGATAAGGAACAAGGGATTCCTCCACGCTGCCACCTGATTTCCACACCCAGACTATGTCCTTTGTGACAGAACAGCACCAAGTCTTCAATATTCAAAGAAGTACTGCTAGGTGGTGAATCTGTTTTAAAAAAGACAGCTTTTTTAGTTTCTCAATACAACTGAAAAATTTTAAGGCTTTGGAACCAGACAGAAGATCAAAGTTATGTACCTTTATTTATTAATCTTAGTAATCCAAATCGTTTAATCTGATACTCAGTTTCTTAATCCATTAAATGGACATAGTAATTCTTAAATTATAGGATTTTAAAAAATTAATTGGAATAAAGTGTATAAAGTTCCTTGGACAGAGTAGGCACTAAATACAATACACATGAGTTGCTTCCCCTTCAACTCTGCTTCAATTTCACATTTACACTTAACTCTGCATCTAGGAATTTTGTTCAACTTCTACATTTCTGTTTTCCTTTCTTCATGTAACCTCTGTGTTTTAAAATGCTGTATGGGGCAGTCAAAAATTGCATATGGGAAAGGTCTGCCAAGTAAATTAGTGAGCTACCTACAAAACTTCAGAGCCCTAAAATAATTAGGAACATCAATGCCTCTCAAAACCCTTTAAACACCACCCCTATCCACATACCTAAAACCCCTACCTTCAGGTCTTACCTAAGGAACTCTTAGAAGAGATCACCTTTATCTAAATAAAGAAGCCGTCGCATTATTTTGCTTATACATAGCTATGTGTTGGTACCTCCATATGCCATGACCATTAGCGTGCAAAATGAGAGCAGGTGAAAGTCTGGAAAAAAGGAGCAGATTCCTTAAAACAACAGCAACAACGAAGTGTTCTTGAGCATACTTCAACTGTACTCTTAAACTATGGGGGAGGAAAAGGACTTGGTAAACACAAATAGCCTTTAAATCTTCAAAGGTGTCTAGTTGCTGCATTGTCCATGAAAATTCCTGTTTTTCTTAATATTATAATGGTTTGGTTAATGAAACCATAATATAATACTTTTACTACTTTAGAGTACAATGAAATGGAAATCATTATTTTCTATATGTAGCTAGCTCTTCATGGGGCATGGTTGATAACTTCTATATGCTATGGAATATTTCTTCTCTCTTTCTAAAGTCTTTCTTCCCTCTAAAGTTAATTTCCTGTGAGGTTTGTTTCCTTTTCTTGATACAGTTCAGCCATTAGTTTCTTGTCAAGCTTTTGAACCTCGCTTTTAATCTTTACATTTTCTGATTCTAAAGATGCACAATTACTTTGAAGTGTTTTATTATATAATGGAAGCTCTTTTTTCTTCTCTGGCTAATTTACTACATACTTGATTAATTTTTTCAAAGATTTCTAAGAAAGTGTTTACTTGATGGCATACATGTGTTCAAAGCTTCCCATCCAAGTGGTCCCCCAATTCTGACCCTTTAATTTTATCCAGCTCTTAGTGACCATTATCCGTGTCATCTCCAAGGATAGCCAAGAAATCTGCCATCTTCAACAAGCATTCTGTCAGATTCTAGATATGATGATCCTTCTGATGTAGAGATTTTTCCAAACATAACTCTGCATTTCCAGCCCTCTCCTTTTCTGTTTATTGAAATTACTTACTGTTTCCATCCTTTACCTCCATACGAAATAGTTTTAAACTTGCCTAAAGATTGGAATTTTATTGAAATTTTTCTTCAGTACTATCTATACTTATGTTTTACTCTTCTGAAATAAATTTTAAGATCATTTTGGCCTAAGTCACTTGGGATTTAACTTTTATTGACTGTATTGTATCCTTCTTATAACATTGTCACCCCATCTTGTTCTGCATATTTGGTTTTCTTTCCCCCATTTTCCCTAGAAAGTCTATTTTAACCTCAGTAAAAGTAGAACCTATTTCATTTTAAAATAAATGCTTCCATACTCAGCATTTCAAATAAGTTTGTTTCAAGTCTGACCTCCAACAAAGAGGTTTCTGGTGTTTTATATTCTTACTTAAAATAAAATCTATCATAAATTTTAACTTTTTCTTCATCTAGGACAGAAAACATTCAGTCCCGTTCTTTGTCCCTATTAGCTTTTAGCTATAAGAAATGCAAGGACATCTGCTCATACCATCATCTCAAAGGGGAAAATTCTCAGAGTCCTGGACCTGGCCTCATAGCAGCAGGTGTAGTGCTCACAACCTTTCACAGAGTCTCCAGGATAAGCCTCTAGTAAAGCTGTATTGGGCTTCCCTCGTGGCATAGTGGTAAAGAACCCGCCTGCCAATGCACGAGATGCGGGTTTGATTCCTGGGTTGGGAAGATTCCCCTGGAGTAGGAAATGGCAACCTGCTCCAGTATTTTTGCCTGGAAAATCCCACAGACAGAGGAGCCTGGTGGACTACAGTCCGTGGTGTCACAAAAGAGTTGTACATAACTTAGTGACTGAAATAACAACTTCAAAGCCTGTTAGTGTGACCTCTGTGGCACCAGGGGCTGCTTCAGAGTTGCAGGTGTGCAGAGTCCTGCTGGTCACAACAAACTGTGGGAACCCAGAACATTCCACTCAGAATGCAGACAACAATTGACAATCAAGACAAACTGGTAGGGAGGATGTCAAGGATGTGGACGTCTTCCCTCTCACTTTTTTTTGAGCTTTATTTTTTGTTGGAGTGTATTTGGTGTACAATGTTGTATTAGTTTCTGCTGTACAAGAATGTGAGTCAGCTATAAGCATACATATATCCCCTCCCTCCTTAGCCTCCCTCCCTCTCATTTTTGTCCCATGATGGAATGCAAAGAAAGTGTTATTTGTATGACCTCCAAAAGGCTGTTTCTTACCCATCCCATTTGGAAGCCACAGACAATAAACAATCCATGTATTGTCACAGCTGGGAACCTTCCAAACTTGCTGTCTGTCTGGAAGCTCTCCTGCCCATCTTATGTGCTAAGATCTCTTTTTCTTTGTACCAGGCATCTAGGCTTTAGTCCAAGAGATGCATCCTGCCTTGAGAGATCTCCCCTAAATGCACCCACCCCATGTTTGTTGCTAGTCATTAATTGTTTGTGTGTGTTGGGATGAACAGTATTAAAAGGGGTTGCTTGGCTTTATATAACCACTGTAGATTTGTATTTCTCCTTTAATTCAATTTTTACTTAATGTATTTTGTATCTTTTTTATTTGGAAGTCTTCTTGATGAATTGACTTTTTTTTTTTTTTACTATGAAACGTCTTTCTTGATCCCTGATAATATACCTTGCCTTGATGTCTAATATGTCCAATGTGTTTTAGTATAGGCATACCATAATTTTTCTGATATATATTTTTGTTTTGTTTTACTTTCAACCAATCTGCATTTTTATATTTAAAGTGTATTTCTTTTTAAAAAGCATATAGTTTGGTCATTCTCTTTTATACTGTTTGCTAATGGAGTGTTTATTCCACTTATATTTAATATAATGTTTGCTATCATTAAGTTGAAGCCCACCATCTTGATACTCGTTTTTTCTTTGTATCTGTTCCTTGTTATTGTGTTGCTTATTTCTTTGCCTCTTTTGAGTTAACTAAATGTTTTACCATCCCATTTTTATCTGATCTATTGATTTTTTAACTATATTTCAGTGGAATTTTTTTCAGTAGTTGTTTCCTGAGATTTTACAATATGCATCTTTAACTTATTTCCTTTCTTCAAATAATATTACTTAAAGAATAGTCTTAATAACATTACAAAAGTATAATTCCCTTGACTTATTTGCTGCCCTTATTTTTCTTTTTATCATATATTTTATTTACTCATAGGTAATAAACACAAAATATATTATTTTTGCTTTAAATAGTCATAGTTTTTCAGATATATAGATGATCATTTTTCAAAGGTCTTTGATACTTACCTAGATATTTATTCATTTATCCATTCTAGTGCTTTTCTTTTTGTAGATCCAAGATGCATGAGGAATAATTTCCTTTCACCTTGTAAAAGAAGTCCTTTCTCATTTCTTATAGTGCATATTTTTTCATAAATATATTCTCTCAGCTTTTTTTTTTTTTACAATGTTGTGCTGGTTTCTGCTGTACAACGTGAATCAGCAATATGAGACTCCCTCTTGAGCCTCCCGCCCACCACCCTCTTCCACCCCTCTAGGTCATCACAGAGTACCAAGCTGAGCTCCCTGTGCTGTGCCGCAGCTTCCTGCTAGCTATCTATTTTGCACATGGTTGTGTACATATGTCAATACTACTCTCTCAATTCATTCTCCTCTCCTTTCCCCAATGCGTCCACAAGTCCATTCTCTATGTTTGCGCCTCTATTCCTGTCCTGCAAATAAGTTCATCAGTACCATATAGATTCTATATATATGCATTAATATATGATATTTGTTTTTCTCTTTCTGACTTCACTCCATATGACAGTCTCTAGGTTCATCACTCCAACTGACTCAGTTTTGATCCTTTTCATGGCTGAGTAATATTCCATTGTATATATGTACCACATATTCTTTATCCATTCATCTGTCAGTGGACATCTAGGTTGCTTCCATGTCTTGGCTATTGGAAATGGTGCTGCAATGAACATTGTGGTACATGTGTCTTTTTGAGATTCTCTCAACTTTTGCCAGTCTTTTTTTCACCCTCATACCAAACAATACTTTTGCTGAACAGAAAAATCTATGTTAACAGGTGCTTTCCTTCAGGACTTTACAGTTATTTCTTTTGGCATCCATTATTTTAGATGAAAAATCAGACATTATTCTCAGAGCTATTCCCTGAATATGATATCTTTTTTCTCTGGCTGCTTATAAGATTTACTTTCTATTTGTTTTGTAGCAGCTTAATTATAAAGTTCCTGAGCATGTTGTTGTTATTGGTTGGTTGGTTGGTTGGTTGATGTCCTTGTTTTTCTTTACATTTATCCTGCTAGGGTTTCACTTAGATTTTTTTGTACTTGGATTGAATTCCTTCAGTTTTTGACAATACTTACCTATGATCTCTTCAAATATTTCTTTTTCTCACATCCTTCTGGAGGTACAATTGCACATATGCCAAGTCATTGAATATTGTGTTACAATCACAGATTTTCTGTTCTATTTTTCTTTTTGTTTCAATTTGGATGATTCTATTGACCTGTCTTAAATTTTACTAATCCTTTCTTCTGCTGTGTTCAGTCTACTATTCAGTCTACTGAATGGATCCTATATTTGTGATACTATAATTTTTATCATTTCCATTTGATTCTTTTTTATTATATGTATATCGCTGCTGAAATTCTCCAAATGTTAAGTGTGTACCTCCCATTTTTCCATTATATCTTTTTTAACATATTTGGATGATTTTTTTTTTCTTTTTCATTTCCTTTTTTTGGCCACACCACACAGTTTGTGGGATCTTAGTTCCTCAACCAGGGATCAAACCCATGCTACATGCAGTGGAAGCATGGAATCCCTAACCTCTGGACTACCAGGGAATTTTCTAACGTTATTTAATATTTATCTGCTGAGTTCAGCATTTGGATCATCTGTGGGTGTGTTTCAATTGCTTATTTTTTTTTATTAACTACATTTCTTTATTTTTTATTTCAGTTTTTTTTAAATAAATTTATTTATTTTAGTTGGGGGCTAATTACTTTACAATATTGTAGTAGTTTTTGCCATAGATTGACATGAATCAGCCATATTTTTTAATTTCCATTAGTGGGGTTACATTTTTCTGATTCTTTGTGTGTTCTGTATTTTTTTTATTATATATCAGCCTTCATGGGTAAAAGAATAGTACTAAATAAAACACCAGTAAAGGACTGACTCCTATTAATCAGGCTGCTAATATGTATATGTGTGTGCACTGGGAGTGGCTGGTGTGTGTGGGGGACTGAATCAATCTAACATGTGCTAGATCTGAACCTGGGCTTTGCTACAGCCTTAAATTCAGTTCATCATTGGTTTTAGATGTACTGAAGTAAGAAATAGGGCCTTTCCTTTAGCTAGACTGAGCTTGGCAATGCCCCAGAGGTGTCTTCATACCTAGACTAACAACCAGTATTTCTGAGTGAGTGAAAGTGCTCAGTCATGTCCTACTCTTTGCAATTCCATGGACTATACAGTCCATTGAATTCTCCAGGCCAGAATACTAGAGTGGGTAGCCATTCTCTTCTCCAGGGGATCTTCTCAACCCAGGGATCAGACCTAGGTCTCCCACATTGCAGGCAAATTCTTTACCAGTTGAGCCACAAGGGAAGCAATATTTCTAAACTACAGGAAATCTCTCCCTCCTTTACACTCCAGCTCCAAACTGTTCAGGCTTAAAGACATCTTTGTCCACCATGTTGCCCTGATCTCCAGCCACTGGAGAGCTGCTGCAGTGAATAGAGTGAACACCTCAGGCACCTTGATGGGATCTTTGTCTGCTCTCTGCCCTGCCTTTGCCTGTCTCAACCACCAGGAACACTCAGTGAAAGCCTGCAGGAAAGAGTGGACTGTCAGATACAGATTCTTTCTGTGGTTGGGGTGCCTCAGGATTCTCATCCATGATACCAGCCCATTTTTACCTGTGAAAAGTTTGCTAACAGTTGGGCTGGTTGTCCTTCCATCCCCCTTTCTCCCTGTTCCCATGTGGTGAGGATGCTCCTCCTTCTTACCCTGTCCCGAGGAGTGATAAGTTCACCTCCCCACAAAGCAGCCACTCCTACGGCTTTAAGGTGTTTATAGCAAAAGTAGGTCCACCTTGGGAAAGCAGACCTGGAAGCAGTCTCAAGGCCTTTGGGGCAGAGTCCCAACTACCCAGAACATGCTGAAAAGACAATTGCTGATTCTTTTTCTAATTTGCAGTTGAGTGGAGAGAAACACAGGCAAAGGAGAACTAGAGCAGCAAGGCCCTCTGAGTTGCTTGGTGGGGTCTGAGGGCAGTACTGATGATAACAGCATTTTGGAAACAGGTGGGAAAAGTTCACAGAGAGAGGGCCAGTATGGAAGGAAAATCACAGATGCTAAGTATGACCTTTGACTCTTTGCCCATGGCCAACTCTTATAGCTGTAGAAAGAACAGAATGTATACATTTTCTCTCCAAGAGTAGAAGGAAGTTTCAATATTGATGAGATACTCTTAGAGAAATAGAGGACAGTATATCTCTTGGAAGCTAATAACTGGTTTGGCCACGAAGTTTGTTTGGATTTTTCCATAAGATGTTATGGAAAAACCTGAATGAAATTTGTGGCTAACCCAGTATCTCCAGGTTGGCATATTATATGGAGCAGAAGTAGTCTATTAAACGAATCAAGACAAAGTTTGCCTCAAATAATGAAATATACAAACTTGGCCCATGTGGGAATAGCTATGCCGACTTAAAAGGCAAATCACTATCAGATTTACATTGCCTTCTAATCAAAGGCAACCACAGAACAACTGCTGTGATAAACTTGAGGTAATTTACTTGAGGTTCTGAGTTAATTGATAGTTTAGGCAGAACTTCAGTTACAAAAGAAATTTATTTTCACTTTCTAAGATGCATAGTTTTACATGTGAAGGAACTATTTATAATTAATAACATTTAATTCCACAGATATATAATGAGTGTTAATGTAAGGGACTACAACCAACTTCAGAATAAAAAAATAACTTTATTTTAATTAACAGTTATTCTTCACTGTGTCTATTGTAGATAACTGGATACTTAGCTGGGATTTAGCTGTCATTGTAGCACTGGATATAGCGTAGAAAAGTATGAAATACTATGTTACTTCCCGGCATACATGCACAAATGCTGAATTCCTCGGAATCATTTTGGAAAGAGTTGAGAGAATCTGTTTCCTTTTTAAAATAACTCTGAAAAGTAAAGGAAAAGAATTGCAGTATATATGGTGGATAGAACATGTAATTAATTCTACTCTCTCCCTCCCAACGAAATGACAGTAAACAAAAAATTCTCACTAGAATTAAAAAAAAAAAAGAACAGGAGAGCATAGAATACAGAGAGCTATTGACACAATATTTGGAAAGTGGAAAGGGAATGGCTCAGTGGTACTTGATTTAGCTGAGCAGAGATGTGGAAAGCCAGGTGCCTGCGGAGGAGATGCCAACAAGACAGAAGTGGAGACTCCCTCGAATCCTGGAAAGGCTCAAAAACTAGAAATATGAGGGTACTGAAGCTGGAATTGATGAGTGGGTCCAAAAACAGAACTTGGTTGAAAGTCTTAAAAGGAGTAGTTGGACTTCCAAATCGCCGCCTCCACCCTCGGCAGCCTGGCGACTCTTTATCCCTCATCTTGCAGGAGACATGGTGGGAAGGGATGGGCATTATTCTCTGGACTGACTTAACTAGAGAGGCTGCAAACACAGAAATCTTGGAAACAGCGGTCTGGGGGCAAGGTGTAACACTGAAATCTGGTAGATTAAATGGAAATCTGCATGCACAATAGTGATAAACTTGCCTCAATTTCAAGCCTTTTTTTAGGGAAAAAAAAAGCTATTTTATTTATTTGGCTGTATTGGAGAAGGCAATGGCACCCCACTCCAGTACTCTTGCCTGGAAAACCCCATGGACGGAGGAGCCTGGTAGGCTTCAGTCCATGGGGTCGCTAAGAGTCGGACACGACTGAGAGACTTCACTTTCACTTTTCCCTTTCATGCACTGGAGAAGGAAATGGCAACCCACTCCAGTATTCTTGCCTGGAGAATCCCAGGGATGGCGGAGCCTGGTGGGCTGCCGTGTATGGGGTCGCACAGAGTCGACACGACTGAAGCGACTTAGCAGCAGCAGCAGCAGCAGCAGCATTGGGTCCTAGTTGCTGCACGAAGGATCTTTCATTGTGCCACGCAGGTTTAGTTGCCCTGCGGCATGTGGGATCTTAGTTCCCTGACCAGAGATCAAACCTGTGTCCACTGGTTAAGGCAGACTCTTAACCCCTGGACTACCAGAGAAGTCCCATTTTTCACCCAGCTTTGTTTCCAGGACACTGGCAACTGAGTTTATCCCTCCTAAATAGGACATTGGAGGGGGACTTCTCTAGAGTATCTGAGTACCCATGGGGTTGTGGGAGATCTAGTTACCCTTAAGAATGTTTCAGTGAAGGCTCAGCTTGGTCTGATCACTTTATGGTAAAGTCCTGATGCCTGTAACACATGGCTTGGCAAATAGCAAAGGAATATCAGCTGTGGCACCACGTCTCTAACATAAAAGAGACCAAAATAAACAAACAAGAAATTGAAGGAAACAAGGATTGCAGGGAAGAGGTGAAAGCTTTTTTAAAAAGCCTGAAATGTATGTACTCACTGATATTAGAAAAGAAATTGTCCATGAAATAAAACGTGGTGTTATGAAAAACAATTAGAGCTAAATAGAATCCTTAGAAATTAAGCATATGCTAGTAGAAATAGAATATTCAGCAGAAGAGAGATGAGCAATTATTCCAGAGATGAGGTGGTAGAAAGATGGATACATGAGAAAAGATAGTAAATTTCGGGGATCCGTCTAAGGGGGTCCAACATCCAATGAAAATAAATTTAGTTTCAAAATGAAAGAACAGAGAGAATAGAGCTCAGAAAGTGCTTACAAGTAAAATAAAAATATTTGCCCAGAATTGGAGGAGATGAATAAAAGTGCCTTTAAGTTTCAAACACAGTCAATGAGGAGATGGTGGAATGGGGGGGGGGGAGGGTGTCCACACCAAGTATATGGTCATGGATATTAGAACATCAGAGATAAAGAGGAAACAATATTTGGACGAGGGACCAGAATGACTTCTAAATAACAGCACTAGGAACTACAAGACAGTGAAGACATTCCTTGAAATTTCTGAGCAAAAAGTATTTCTAAACAATGAATTCTGTAGTCAAGCTAATGATTAATGGAAGAAGAGAATAAGGATATTTTCATGCATTCAGGTTCTCCAAAACTATATTTGTCCTGGGCATCTTTCTCTGGAAGCTGCTAGAAATTATGCTCCTCCAACCCCCAACCATGGGGCAGTTCATCAAGAAGGAGAGAACTGAGAATCTAGCAAAAGAGTCAACACCCAAGAGAAGCAAAAGCCAATCCCACCATGACAGTACAGAAGCTAATGTTACAAAAAGAACCCCTGGTGTGAAGTTGGGCAGGAAGAGGATATGCAGAAAGAATAGTTGATGCATTTGTTGGTATTCCATGTATTTGTTGGACTTCCCTGGTGGCTCAGATGGTAAAGCGTCTGCGTACAATGTGGGAGGCCAGGGATCAATCCTTGGGTTGGGAAGATCTCCTGGAGAAGGAAATGGCAACCCACTCTAGTATTCTTGCCTAGGAAATTCCATGGACAGAGGAGCCTGGTGGGCTACAGTCCATGGGTTCGCAAAGAGACACGACTGAGCGACTTCACTTCACTTCACTTTGTTGGTATTAAGAGAAATGTTACGTGTCTATTGGAGAGTCTAACAAAAAATAATGATGGGCAGGTAGAAAATTAAGCAAAAAAAGTATGACACAAATACCAATGTAATAAAAAATAAAAATGTGTAAAATAAAGGAAATGGACTCTTAGATCCCATGTGATTTACATGTGAATAATGAATGTATGTGCATGCATTCTAAGTTGCTTCAGTCGTACCTGACTCTTTGTAACCCTATGATCTGCCAGGCTCCTCTGTCCATGGGATTCTCCAGGCAAGAATACTGGAGTGTGCTCCCATGTCCTCCATAGCCAAAATAATGTAATCTCGGAAATTGTTGTGTAATGAAGTTGGGAGAATTCAGGAAAGGTGTGTGTGTGTGTGTGTGTGTGTGTGTGTGTGTGTGTAAATGAGAAGGAGGGAGAGAGAAGTTGAGATCACACATGCTGGAGGCAGTTTGTATAAGAACTAAATCCTTATCTTCCATAATAGGAGAAGGATGAATAATATCAACATTTGAAAAAATTTTTAAAAATGAGAGCATCATTTAGGAATATAAAGGAATTGTCATAATTAACAGTTACAAGTTAAAGGTGATTGTCCCTGGGATTCAAGGGTGAGGAGGGGTGGAATTGGGATAGCACGTTCTTTTAAGCTCTGTCATTCTATATGGCTTTTAAAAAATATGTGCATACTTTTTTAATGTGTTAAAGTTACACTTTTAAAATAAAATGAACATGGTCTAGTACTCAGCAATTTTAAGCTGTGCTTCCAAGATGCCTTCAGGAGAAACTGTTTCTGGAAGAGAGAGCAGGGTTAGTGGGACCCCAGGTCCCACCTTTGTTCCTGCTGAAGGAGCTATGCTTTGTCATTGTTAAGTTTCAGTGAACTATTTCCTTTAAACAAAGGGTTCCCTAGTGAAACAACCCCAACCCAACAAAAAAGTTTGAAAAGCACTGATGAGCCACGTGCTCATCTGGAGAAAAACTGGTCCCAAATAAATACAGTAAATCCCCTATGTATGAAGGAGTTGTGTTTCAAGAGTGTACTCATAAGTCCAATTTGTTTGTAAGTCTGACAAAGTTAGCCTAGGTACCCTACTAACACCAACTGGCGACATAGTGTGTGTGTGTGTGTGTGTGTGTGTGTGTGTGTGTGTTAGTCGCTCAGTTGTGTCCGACTTTTTGTGACCCCATGGACTGTAGCCCACCAGAGATAGTACTGTACTGTAATAGGTTTACAATACTTTTCACACAATACTACATAAACAACAAAAAATAAAACATTTAAAATTTTATAGTTAAGTACCTCGAAAATTACAGTAGTATAGTACAACAGCTGGCATACTGGGACACATTTGCATCTTTGAAAATCCCCTGCATATGAACTTGAAGGTTCATATGTAGGGGACTTACTGAAAGTCAAATATAATAATCATTGAACTCTGTGCAGCTTGCCTATCACCTTCTGTAATGTATAATAGAACTGTCCTATTTCCAACTCTTGATAAATCTCTAGAAGCTTCGAGTGGAACCAATATGGATTCTACATGTGATTATGAAAATGTACACAGATTTGAAGTGATGACATTAAATACATTTTCATTTTGCTCCCAAACTGAATGGTACCCTCACTTCTTGAAAGGCATCAGGTATGCTTATGCTGCCAGAGCTCAAATAGTGGTATAATAAGGTATATCTGTCTGTCCATAGGATGAGGTTGGATATTCTAGTCTTGCTTAGTGATTGTGATATATTTATGATTATGCTCTAACTAGGGCTGCTTTTGGTCCCACAAAGGAAAAATATCCCTACCCCAGCTTAAAGGAAAAGGTACAAGTAAAATCTCTACTTTTAATAATGAAGATAATCCATATCTTTTGTAAATCTTGAATGTTGATTCCTTCCTGGGCTATAGAGCTTCTCAAAAAAAAAAAAAAAATCCTTAACTTAGTGAGTTTGATTTGGGGAAAGATCAAATGCTGAAATAGATACTCTTGAGAAAGTTACTCTCTCATCAACCAGTGTCTATTTCTCTCTTCCCTTCCCACTGCTTGCAGACAATTTGAAGTGCTGTACCTCTTTTGTGGGCTTCCATTATTTCTCAGTCTAAAATAACTAAGAACTTTTTTGAAAAATAACTACATACAATTTTATGCTTATTCATTTAATGTATTTTATACATTCTTCTGTCTCATTTTATGTTGACAACACTCTTGGAAATTTGTATAATCGTTCACATTGTAGAGATGAGGAAATAGTGGCTGTTGAAATTTAATCTGTCCCAGCTTTCATGGCTAGCAGAGAGAAACGCAAAAAGAAATCTGTATTTTCTGATTACCGTTCTACTTGGGCCAAGCATCTCTTAATTAATAAAAAGACTAATCTTTACCAAAAGCATATGCATAACATAAAAAATTCCAGATTACACACACAGGATGATTGACGAATCCTGGTTTGCCTGGTAGTTTCCTGGTATAGTTCTATTCACTCTGGGATGGTTGGTCACTTTGCATGTAGTGCTCAGCCTAAGAGGCTGTAATAGCTACTTTTTATGGGAACTAAGAGAGATACAAGAAATGAAATGCAAGTAGAGAAAAGTGATCAAGATATTTATTTAGACAAGGGTGAAGATGATTTCTGACCCATATTAAAGAAAATCAATTTTAGCAACCACAGCAGTACCACAAAACAATTACCACAACTTTTCCAAAAGTTTCAAGTAAATAAATTTATCTATAGCTTCAAGATCCCTGTCAATATCTGAAAGACACACAAATATGACACTGCTGCTGCTGCTGCTGCTAAGTCGCTTCAGTCGTGTCCGACTCTGTGCGACCCCATAGACGGCGGCCCACCAGGCTCTGCCATCCCTGGGATTCTCCAGGCAAGAATACTGGAGTGGATTGCCATTTCCTTCTCCAGTGTATGAAAGGGAAAAGTGAAAGTGAAGTCGCTCAGTCGTGTCCGACTCTTAGCGACCCCATGGACTGAAGCCTACCAGGCTCCTCCGTCCATGGGATTTTCCAGGCAAGAGTACTGGAGTGGGGTGCCATTGCCTTCTCAGAATATGACACTACCAGATCTTAAAAAGTAAAATGTTCCATAAAAAGAAATCACATTTTAAACACAGCAGTGTGTACATGTCCATCGCAAACTCCCTAACTATCCCTTCCCCCCTTCCTTTTCCCCTGGCAACCATGAGTTCAGTTCTCTAAGTCTGTGAGTCTGTTTCTATTTTGTAAGTTAGTTGACGTGTATCATTTCTTTTTAGATTCCACATATAAAGGATGTCATACAATATTTTTCCTTTTCTGTTTGATTTACTTCACTCAGCCTGACACTCTCTAGGTCCATCTATGTTGGAGCAAATGTCATTATTCCATTCTTTTAAATGGCTGAATAATATTCCATTGTATATATGTACCACATCTTCTGTATCCGTTCCTTTGTCGATGGACATTTAGATTGCTTCCATGTCTTGGCTATTGTAAACAGTGCTACAGTGAACATTGGGCTGCATGTATCCTTTTGGATCTTGTTTTTCTCTGAATATATGCCCAGGAGTGGGATTACAGTATCATATGGTAGCTCTATTTTCTTTTTTAAGGAACCTCCATACTTTCTCCATAGTGGCTGTATCAGCTTACATTCCCACCTACAGTATAGAAGGGTTCCCTTCCTTCCACACTCTCTCCAGCATTAACTGTTTGTGGATTTTTTGATGATAGTCATTCTGGCTGGTATCAGGTGATATCTTATTGTGGTTTTGATCTGCATTGCTCTAATAAGCAATATTGAACATCTTTTCATGTGTCTCTTGGCCATCTGTATGTCTTCTTTGGAGAAATCTCTGTTTATGTCTTCTGCCCATTTGTTTATTGGTTTATTTGTTCTGATGTGGTTAAGTGTCGTGAACTATTTGTAAACTTTGGAGACTAATCCCTTGTCAGTCTCATCATTTGCAAATATTTTCTCCCAGTCTGTGTGTTGTCTTTTTGTTTTATTTCCTTTGCTGTACAAAAGCTTTTGGGTTTAATTAGGTCCCATGTGTTTATTTTTGTTTTCATTTCCATTATCCTGGGAGATGGATTGAAAAAGATATTGCTGTGGTTTATGTTGGAGAGTATTCTGCCTGTGTTTTCCTCTAGGGGTTTTATAGTGTTTGGTCTTATATTTAGGTCTTTAATCCATTTTGAATTTATTGCTTATTTTTGTGTACAGTGTTAAATAATGATCTAATTTCACTTCTTTACGTATAGCTGTCCAGTTTTCCCAGCACCATTTGCTGAAGAAACTGTCTTTCCAATATTGTGTAGTCTTGCCTCCTCTGTCGTAGATTACTTGACCATAGGTGAATGGGTTTATTTCTGAGTTTTCTGTCCTGTTCCATTGATCTATATTTCTGTATTTGTGCCTGTACCATGCTGTTTTGATGACTGTAGCTTTGTAATACAGTGTGGAGTCAGGGAGCATGATTCCTTCAGCTCTGTTTTTCTTTTTCACGATTGCTTTGGCTATTCTGGGTCTTTTGTGTCTCCATACAAAGTTCTGTATCTTTTGTTCTAGTTCTTCGAAAAATGCCAGTTTTAATTTGATAGAGATTGCATTGAATCTTTACATTGCCTTGGATTGTACAGCCATTTTGACAATATTGATTTTTTCCAATCTGTGAACATGGTGTTATCTTTCCATCTGTTTGTGTCTTTTTTGATTCGTTTCGTCAACATCTTATAATTTTCTGAGTACAGGTCTTTTGTTTCCTTAGGTAGGTTTATTCCTAAGTATTTTATTCTTTTGGATGCAGTGGCAGTAGGAATTGTTTCTTGAATTTCTCTTTCTGATCTTTTGTTGTTAGTACATAGAAACGTTAATGGATTCATGTGTATTAATTTTGTAGCTGCAACTTTACCGAATTCATATATGAATTCTAGTAGTTTTCTGGTAGCATCTTTATGATCTTGTATGTATAGTATCATATCATCTGCAAACAGTGACAGTTTAAATTCTTCTTTTCCAATTTGGACTTGCCTTACTTCTTTTTCTTCTCTAATTGCTGTAGCCTGGACTTCTAAAACCATGTTTAATAGTGGTGAGAGTGGACATCCTTATCTTGTTCCAGATCTTAGAGGAAATGCTTTCAGCTTTTCACCATTGAGTATGATGTTACCTGTATGTTTGTCCTGTATGGCCTTTATTATTTTGAGCTACAGTCCCTCTATGCCCACTTTCTGGAGAGTTTTTATCATAAGTGGGTACTAAATTTTGTCAAAAGCTTTTTCTGCATCTATTGACATGATCATATTGATTTTTGTTCTTCAATTTGTTGATGTGGCATATCATATTGATTGATTTGTGGGTATTGAAAAATCTTTGCATCCCCAGGATGAATTCCACTTGATCATGGTGTATAATCTTTTCAGTGTATTATTGGAGATAGATTGCTAGTATTTGGTTGAGGGTTTTTGTGCCTACGTTTATCAGTGATATTGACCTGCAGTTTTCTTTTTTATGTGTTGTCTTTGCCTGGTTTTGGTATCAGGGTGATGATGGCCTCATAGAATGAGTTTGGAAGTTTTCCTTCTTCTGCAATTTTTTGGAACAGTTTCAGAAGGATAGGTGTTAACTCTTCCCCAAATGTTTGATAGAATTTGCCCAGGGAGCCATCAGATCCTGGACTATTGTTTGTTGGGAGTTTGGATAACCAACAAGGACCTACTGTATAGCACTTGGAACTCTGCTCAATGTTATGTGGCAGCCTGGATGGGAGGATAGTTTGAGGGATAATGGATACATGTATATGTATGACTGAGTCCCTTCACTGTTTACCTGAAACTATCACAACATTGTTAATCAGTTATACCCCAATACAAAATAAAAAAAGTTTTAAAAAATAAAGAAAATGACAAGTGAAATGAAAAAAAAAAAGAAGAAGAAATCACAAAATACACAGCCACATATCCTAGGATCAGATATCCTAATCTCCCCTTTAGATCTGCTGTCTTCAAAGATTACCGCATCCAAACGTGCTGTTCCCCAGTCTGGTGAGCAATCTGGTCCCCATTTCTCTGGTGTGCCAGATGCTATTCCCCCCTCCCTATTCTCATTGGTTCCTTTAAGATCACTCTTCCTTGAGTATTTCTCCCCATGCCCTTTCTTCATATCAATATAAGCCCCTTTAAGCTTCTTCATTTGTGTCTCTTTCCACACTGGAGAGCCTCCCCAATTCCCTCACACCCCCCAACCCCAAACTCCCAACCCACTGGCCACACAAGAGATCCTGAGAAGAGAAATATAGTAAGTTCCCTATGTATGAAAGAGTTCCATTTCAGAAGCACAGTTATAAGTCCAGTTCATTCATAAGTGAAACAAAGTTAGCCTAGGTACCCAACTAACACAACTGGCTATATAGTACTGTACTATAATAGGTTTAAAATACTTTTCACACAGATAATACATTAAAAAACAAACAGAAAATAAAGAAAACATTTTTAATCTTAACAGTACAGTACTTTGAAAAGTATAGTACGACAGCTGGCATATAGGGGCTGGCATCAGTGAAAAAGGCAAGAAGAGTTACTGACTGGAGGAGGGAGAGGAGGTGAAAGATGGTAGAACTGAAGGCTCATAAGCATTAGGAAATGGAGGGCAAGCTGCACGTGACAGTGTACGCCAGACATGTAAACTAACTTACATGATTGGATATGCGCACACACGTTCACATCTTTGAAAGTTCATAACTTGAAAGTTCGTATGTAGGGGACTTAACGTAGAGATGCCTCTGCAAAGACGAAGAGGAGACAGAGAATGAGAAAGGACTGCAGTTATTTTTATTTGAATATTGTGTGTGTGTGTGTGTGTGTATATACCCATAAATCATTTTGATAGGATTCCTTCTGGTCTTTATATTTCTTCCCTGGGCCTACAGATGTTCTAATATAGTTGGTATATGATGGTGTGTGTATGTTTAGATGCTATAATTTTTAACCTAAGCATTAACCCATGTCTTTCTGTTGTCATCAAACAATCATTGTCTCCAGTTTTTATCCACCAAATATGGTATTATAATTAGTAAATTTATACATATGGTGCTTTCCATAATTAGGGCTATTTTCATACCATAGGCATTCAAGATCAATGCCCATGGCATCCAATTTTGAAGTTGATTGACATTTAATAAGATTATACAGAGCAAGCTGCTGCATTGAAACCCTTCCATATCTGTTGTTAGAGCCCCTATATGTATAGTTTTTCAACTTTTTTTTCTTGGGCAGTGTCTATTTTAACTACTTTTCAACAACTACTACTTGGGTTTATTATTTTTTTCTGCGGGGGAAAAAAAAACATGATTTATCCCCTCCCTCACAAAAAGCAAACTCACCTTTTTAAAGTTTATTTTAATTGGAGGATAATTGTTTTGCAATGTGTTGGTTTCTGCTGTTCAACAACATGAATTGGCTATAAGTGTATGTGTGTCTCTCTTTCTTGAGCCTCCCTCCCACCCATCTCCTATCCTGCCCTTCCTGGTTGTCACAGACAAACTCACTTTTGCATAAAGAATGTCTTAATCCATTCAGGCTACTGTAACAATATACCATGGATTGAGTGGCTTATAAACAACTGAAATAAACAATGGAAATTTACTTCTCATAGTGTGAAGGCTGGAAGTCCAAAATAAAGACGCCAACAGATTTGGTGTCTGATGAGGGCCTGCTTCCTGGCTCATTGAAGGCCATCTATTTGCTGTGTTGTCTCTGGTGGAAGGGATGAAGAAGCTCTCTGAAGTCTCTTTTATAAGGGGCACTATTCCCGTTCATGAGGATTCCACCCTCGTGACCTAAGCACCTCTCAAAGGCCCCCACCTCCTAATACTGTACTATCACATGAGAGATTAGGTTTCAACATACAAATTTTGGGGGACACAAATATTTGGTCTATAGCAAATAGTGTGTATTTTTTCAAAATAATAATATATAAAAAACAAAATCATCCACAAAACTATCATCATGAGAATAGTCTTTGTCAGCTTGAGCCTGGTATCTTAAGGATGCTAGAGAGGAAAAAGAAAAGGGACCATTTGTTTTTCATTGCCCAGATTTTTCACACACAGATGCTTCACAGATCAGCTAAGACCTAAGTCTAAACACCTTGTTCACCCTGCAAGGAGACTGCTACCAGCCTTTGCCATACACAGAACTGAGCTAAGACAGTCTATTTCTGGAGAATGGAGCAGATTAACTGCTTGTTCATGATAAATCAAGGGTATTTGATTTGCTTGTTACATGCCCAGTTTTCTTTGGAAGCAAGCCCTGGAAGCTATTTTTCTGATCAAATCCTAACTCTCTTGTTAGTGCTTATGAAAGAGAAAAATAACATTTACTCATGATAAAGACTGAGTTCTAGCCACTATAAATCTTATCAACTGCCTTGTGAAGGTTAAGGGGGTAAAAAAGAAGAAAAAAAAATTCCTGTGTGCTCAATCAACCTTGGGTTTGGACTCAGGCTGCCACTACTGTTGCAAACGTTCTGGAATTTCTGTCATTGAAACAGATGAAAATATAAAAAGATAAAGTTGGAACCTAAGGAGATATTTTATTGATGCATGTTGTACTATAGGGAATGGTCAGGAAGAATTCAATAAAGAAAATTGTTACAGTTTACTAGTTAATATGAAATATTAGGAATCCTTAAGATTTTATTTTCTCTTATTTCTCTTTAGAAGCCAGTAAGATCAGTAGAAATAAACTTAGCAGAACTTGCCATGTTGATATTTAGAGTCCTTTACTCACATAGATCCAAAATGTATAATAATCTTTTTTTTTCTTTTTTTTTTTTTTTGCTTCAATAAAGGTGAAAAGTTAAAGTGTTAGTTGCTCAGTCCTGACTCTTTGTGACTCCATGGACTGTAGCTCACCAGGCTCCCCTGTCTATGGAATTCTCCAGACAAGAATACTGGAGTGGGTAGTCATTTCCTTCTCCAGGGGATCTTCTCAACCCAGGGATCGAACCTGAGTCTCCTGCACTGCAGGCAGATTCGTTACCATCTGAGCCACCAAAGAAGCTCTCAGTAAAGGTATTCAGTGCCTGGCATACCTTCCATATAATCTTTTGGTTAGTGGCTAGAGAAGAGATGTAATTTTCCCTGCAAGTCATCAAATTAAATGCAAACATACTTATCTAAAATGTGAGCCTACCTATAACTTTTTTCCTTAGGTTAAAATATACACTTTTACACCAGCAATTATTTGCTTGCCTCAATAAACGTTTCTTGAGTTTCAGAGGTGCTAGTGTTCACTGGAAGGTACAGCATGAGTGACTAGTGTGGCCGATGTGAACCAGATGGCCTGCCGCCAGCTCTGTCCACTCTTCTTAGTTCACATGTGTTTTGACACCATCCATCAGCCTTGGGGAGGAGCGTTTTGATAGAAAGAATAAGAATTACAAAGACAGGGATGTGTGCTCTCTGGGTGACTGGTTATTTCTATTTATTTCTGAAGTCATTCAGATGCCCTTATCTATCAACAACACACAGAGCCTAAGATGTCTCTCAGTTAATCAGCTTGGGAATAAGCATAAGGAAAGTTTCTTCCTCCTCTCCCTCCTTCTTTTAATCTTTTTTCTAAAGGACATCTAGTAATGGGATAAGGAGTGAGCAGGTTGGTAGCATGCCAACCTAGATGGGGCATGAGAATATCAAAGAGATAAATTAGTAATATGATGCCAGTTCATCAGGTGTTCACTCACAGTTCCCTAAAATGGGCTTCTTCAGATGTGGTACAAGATCACCTAGAACAGAACATTTAAAACCAACCACAAACAAAGAGAGAGCTTTCTCTTTGGAGTCAACCTCCTGCCATTGGGTATTTTCGAGACGTCTGTACAAGTTGCGGGGAGCAGCTGCAGCCACACCACCACCCTGAGCCCAGCCAGCTGACAGTTGCCTGGAGTTGGCAGTGACAGCCAGATGAGATCTGGAAACCCCAAGACGCCGGGGGCTGTGGTTTGTGTGATTGCTGCCATTATTAATATAAATCCTCTATCAGGCCTTTCACGAAGTTGGTCTGGTCCATAACATGGCATGTAATATACTTGCTGTTGTGAACAGGGTGAGGTAAAATGCTTTCAGCACAGCAGATCTTTTGACCCCAGTGATCACAAAATAAATATGAAACACAATTTCAGGAGTCGTAATTTGAAGGGAACTCCACAATATTAATTCTTGTCAGTTCCTGTGTGAGAAAATGTGTTTTTTCCCTTCATTTCCATTCCCTCAGTTTTTCTTTGTTCAGACGTGTGTGTGTGACTGTGGGGTGTGGGGGTGTATGGTACATGGCCACACACACACACGTTTTTTTTTTTCCCCAGTCCTCATCAAAGTTTACAAGACAGTTTTGGACAAGAAGACTTGACGCAGAGATAGAAACATTTCTTGCACCCTCTCCTGCTGTCTGCAATACAAAATATAGGACAGTTGAAAGCAGGGTTTGTTTGTTTTTTTCACGTTTCCTATGAGCAAGGTTTTCTCTCACAGAAAATCCACAGACCTCATAGTTGCCTTTCAGAATATTAGAGGCAGAATGACCATTTCTTCCTGTAACAAGTTCCAATGCATTTACTAATAAGGAAATTCAGCTTTTAACAAAAGATGCGCCATCTCACTTTTTTTACTGCATCCATAGCCATTTGGGGTAAAATTATAGGTGAATATCCAAACTTAAATGTGTGCAAAAACAAAACTATTTGTCCTCAAAGTTCAGGGGAAGAAAAACAATTTCAGAAAACTTAACTTGTTTGTATTCTGCCTACCTGGGAAGTTTTTCACGCTGAGTAACAACACAACTCGAGCTGCCTTGCTTTCTGCTTCCAGGAATGCCAATCAGAGAACATTCTTTTTCAGACAGCCAAGTTTGGAAGTCAGATGGTTTCTGGCAGGAGGGAGGGGGAGGGGGTGGCAGGGAGAAAAGCACAGCGAGTCCTCCGGGCTGATCAGCTTCCAAGCGTTTCCGTAATAGCCATCAATGGAAGCATCTCTTTTTACCCACGCTGAGACAGGTATAAAGACAGCTGAGTAAATCAGCATTAGACGCAGCAGCAGCGGAAGCTCAGTCAGAGCCTGGAGAGGGGCGGAGGGGGCGGAGGGGGGTGGAGGGAGGGCGTTTGACAGCCTGCCATTGGTGAGCTTACCAAAGGCATCTGCCAGTGGGACTTCAGTGGAATGTGAAACCAAGTCATTTTCCAGTTAAAGATAGACACAGTATACACTAGGATCTGGAGGCTGGATTCTACCCTCGTGTCTCTCCCTAGGATTTCAGAGTCCTGTTGTAATTAACCATTTCGTTAAGGTTGGTTCTTTCCGTGAATGTGCTAAGAATTCATATATGTCCTGGATGTACTGGAATTAACAGGATTCTTTAAGAGATCATGGTGTACATACTCTAGGGTAAGTGCAAAGACTGGTTGTAGGCGTGATTGCTTCTCTGGGAAGGTTAATGTTGCTGCTTTCTTTTTATTTGTGTGAATGAAGAAATGATCAGGGAGATTCTCCCCTGTTGTAACTTTCTTGAGAAACTTGGCCGTTTACCTTTTGTGAAGCAGAAAGAAACAAAGTATTTCAACTTAGTTTTGAAATTGACCTTGCATGTCTGTAACTTCAGTTTGACTTCACTTTTACTTACTTTTTCCTCTGTTAACTCCTTCTAAAACACCCTGCATTTCTTAAATTACACCGTCAGTAGTTACAAGTCACAGCATTAAGTGTGACTGTCTGCAATGCCATTGGATTGACTGTATTCTTGTCGGATGGAATTATTTCCCCTAATTGGCACTATGGCATTTTTTTTAAATTTAAAAGATGCAAAAAGAAAATAAGAATAAAAGAAAGGAAAAAAATGGTAGAAAAGTGCATAAAGAGCCTTTAGAAAATACTTTTTTTTTCAAACGACAAAAATGGGCAGTTTTACATTGAAGAGAGCAATTTATTAATAGAAGTTATTTTTGGGTGTCATCTCATTAATTCCAAGCAGGTTCTCCTCCTCCAAAAAAGCTGATATTTGCCAAATGAATAGAAGAGTTCTGATTCCACAGAGCTTGAGAGGAGCAGGGACTGAGCTGTCTGGTTTGATGTTGCCTGGTTGTGTGCTCGAGATTTCAAAACTTTTTTCTTTAAAAGAAAGAATGACGAACTTTAGTCCTCTTCATGTTTTGACCATGTATAGGTTTTGTTTCTTGTTTTGTCCAGTGACCTCTCAGCTCTCTTAGAGACAGCTTTTCCAAACTTGCACAGCATTCCCTCTGAATAAATACTGGCCATAATAGTCACAGAGTACATGGTATGAATTGGAAATTCTACTTTATATGGGGAAAATAAATGTGCTGACGTGCTTATTACAGAGTGTGAGGCTGAACAGTTGTTACGTGTAACTGGCCAGGTTTTATTCGGTCACATCAACCAGATTCTAATGAACTAAGTTGGCTGAACTAGGTACAAACAATGAATGACAATCTTTCGCTCAACTTTGATAAGAATAAATAGTATACCGAGATATTTTTCTGAAATGAAAAATGAACATGATACTAACCAAGTCACTTAATTTTACAACAATTTTGTTAGTCACAGTTAGTGTTCCCTAATATTTATAATTAACCCATTAGATTGTAAAAGCTGCAGTTAACTTTCACTTCTCCACATGTGGATGGTACCTTTGTGCATTTTCCCTGGTGACATGGGACGCCTGTCCTCCTTTGCCTAGCTGTGTCCTGGTCTGTTAACCAGAGGAGGGAGCCTAGCAGGAATTTATAGTTGTCTTCAAAAAACTTGTGAGATGATGCATATGTATACTCACCAAACACACCAGGACACAAATAAACTTCCCTTTTATTTTAATATATTTCTGATTGAATTATACATACAAATAAAATTACATTAGAATGGGGCTTTGTTTGTGTTTTCGGTGTGCTAAAGAAAACCCCAAAAGAATACAGCATTTGTACAAGTTCTTAAATGTAAGAATTTTAGACATACGTGGCCAAATAGCATTGACAGGAAAAGGGGCTGATGAATATTTCTGTGTTGCTGTGATGTCCCTGCTGACATTGTCAAGCTTTAATTTTATTTCTTTGAACATAGTAAGTATAGTTGCTTTATAATATGTCTGCTCATTCTAATATCTCAAGAGTTACCGAGATTTGTTTCTGTTCTTATTGCTCTTGCCACTTCTCATGCGCGGCGTCTTGTTTTCTTGGTTGCTTGGATCTCTTTGACTATCTGCTGGAGAAGTATTTTTAAAATCATTTGTAGGGATCAGTTGAGACCTAGTGGTGATGCTGGTTTCCTACAGAGGGAACTTGAGTTTGCTTCTGACCGGGCCTCTGGAGGCAATATCCGACCAGAAGCACCTGAGTCAAAGGATGGCACCTAAGATTCCTTGAATTATCCTTGTGCAAGTAGCAAGGCTGCAGATCGTGCGAGGGATGGTTTATTTGGGATTCACTTCTACCTTGAGGGACGATATGGCCTTTTGAGTCCCCAGCTGAAATTGTGTTAGTTTATTAAAGTCCTCACCTGAGGAATATGAGCTTTAACATTCCCACAACACCCTTGGACAGCAAGGAGATCAAACCATTCAATCCTAAAGGAAATTATCCATGAATATTCATTGGAAGGACTGATGCAGAAGCTGAAGCTCCAATACGTTGGCCACCTGATTTGAAGAGCCGACTCTTTGGAAAAGACCCTGATGCTGGGAAAGACTGAAGGCAGGAGGAGAAGGCGGTGACAGAGGATGAGGTGGCTGAATAGCATCATCCACCCAATGGACATGAGTTTGAGCATGCTCCAGGGGATAGTGAAGGACAGGGAAATCTGGTGTACTGCAGTTCATGGGGTCACAAAGAGACACAACTGAGTAACAAGAACACTCATAAGGCTGTTTATCATACAGCTGGTTGCTCAGACCTTTTGTTCCTGATACTCAGATGCCCAAGAGCAGAAGCTTTCAAAGATGAGTGTCTGTCTCCAAGTTCTAGTCTTCTTTCTTGAATTTTTCCATGCCTTCCCCATCTCATTAACTCTTTGCTGTTTTTATATTTGAAATATTTTTAATTACCTTAGTGAGAGTGTCAGTCCAAATTATCTTCTTACTGTTGCCAGAAATGGAAATTCACTCTTCTGCTTTTATAGTCATTTTTTTTTAAGAATCTTTATTCTAAAAGAGATATCCGGCAATCTGCTGATATCATTGATAATTCCAGCTCATTCTTTCTGATTTTTTATTTTAGTTGTGGCCTAATCTGTTGAGGCTTTTGTGGAGAACTTTGTAAATGTAAATTTCTCATTGGAAGATTCATGAGTTCCAACCTGATCTGAGCTGTCAACAATGCTTAACAGTCCTTCTATTTGTCCCTAGCTGGCCCCTTCTCTTAGTAATCTCTTTAGTCTCTTTAAGCAACCCCCATTGCCTTCACTCTCAGCTGTTGACCTTGACTATTCATGCTTTTTCTTGGCCTATATCATGTATCACCACATTTAACAAATTATGATAAATAAATTCCTTCCTTTCCATTCTCTGAAACTGCTCTATTGCAGGTCTTCATCACCTCCCTTGGGTTTTATTATGGCTCCCAGTGTTTCTCCTGCCTCTAGGTTCTACCCTCAACACATCCCCCATATTGAAACCAACACACCCATCTTCTAAAAACCATAGACATGAATGGATTGTCCCCCTACTTTAAAGTCTCTTATAGTTCACCATTCCCTTCGAAATGTATTCCTTAATGTGTCTTAGTATGTCACAAAGCCTCAACCTGTTTCTCTAACATTATCTCCACTATATCACTGGTTATCACCAACACTTTAATCACATCATTGGTGCCTCCAGAATATTCTATCCATGAACATATGTCTGTGCTAGTCTACCTACTAGCTTTTTTTTTTTTTTAGCCAAGAATGCCCATTATCTCCTTTGCAGGCAAATCTTACTTCTGCTTCAAGGTTGATCTCATAAGTCACGTTCACTGTCCTTTAGCTGTATAGCTCACCACTATTCTGGGAATCCCTGATGCCAGGCGGTGTGTCTTACTCATTTTTGTATTCTCGGTGACTGACACCATAGAAACCATTGAATGCATATTTAAGGAATGAACGGGTGACTATTTCAAGGAATTTTTTCTCAACAATTCCTTTCTTACTTTATTCTTTTTCCTTCTAGACATCATTATTCTTTTGACCTTAAACTTCTTATCTAGAATAGTGATCTTTCATAGTCTTCAATGTCAAGAAATGTCAAAAATGTCTGAGGAATGCGCTGGTGGTCCACTGGTTAAGACTCTGCATTTCTAACGCAAGGGGCAAGGGTTTGATCCCTGATCAGGGCACTAATGTCCTGCATGCTGCATGGTACAGCCAGAAAAAAATGTTCATTTGGTTATTGTTGTTTGGGTAGATGGGATGCTATATATTTTCATTTTTCCCAAATGATACTGTATGCCTTGAGTGTGATGATGAAAGAGATGATAGAAGTGTAAGTACAATAAATTAACTGTATATTATCAGAGAGATTAATAATAATAAAAAAAAGGCATAGAGCTGGAAAACAGACTCGTTTCAACAAATTTAGCTGAGAATCCTGAAGAGCACAAATGGAAAAAGTCACTGTGACACAACTAAATTAAAATCATCTCATTGCACACAACCTGAATCTGAACCATTAGAAAACACTGGATTATTTTCAGATCCCAGTATGTGCTAGAAGGAAAGCTTGCTTATGTGATATGATATTGTGATCCTAAAACCTTAAAGTTGGTTATATTTTTTCCTAAAAATTTTGAGGCCTTGAAGTGCAATATTAATCTTTGTGCTATGCTGAGTAAAAAAAAGCAACTTCATTTATTTATTATAAATTGAATATAGTTGGTGTGAATCAGAGGAGGAGAAAATATAGTTTATTAATTCTGAGGATGTTTAACCAATTTCATATTCCTCAGATCATTTATAAATTTTTCACACACTTGTTGTATGCCTTTGATATGCCAAGTCCTGAGATTTAGAAAACTAAGAAAATTGGTTTCTGTTTTTTCTTATATAGGGCTCTTTTACCTCCACAGAGACAAAAACTCTATAAAGTGGATAGGGTCAAAATTTAATCTTAAAAAGGTTTTAAATCAGATCAAATGTTCAAAGTCAATATTTAGATGAGACCCTAAATTTCTCTATCACAAACTGTGAAAATATAAAATTGGCTTTTTTTTTTGCCTCATCAGTGAAAGAAATTGAGACTCGCTCTTGAAATCTGACTTATTTTACATTGTAACCTCCAAGAAGCTGAGCTGATTTTTCTTACTAATTTAACAAATCCCTGTCAAGCTCCTACCTCAGGCCTTAACTGTGCTTGTACGAAACAATGAAATGATTTACTTTGACCCCTTCACCAGACACTGACACCGGAGTATGTCCTGTTAAAACAATGGGTGTAATTTACAAACTACTTTATATTACTCTCTCATTTGTATTTTTAATTTACTTGTACTAATTTCCACACTTGTTAAAAAGTCACTTTGCCTTTTCCCAACAATTAGTGTTTTTCTCTCAGAAATCTAAGTTTTAAAAGTTTGAGGATTGCTTTTATTCTTAAAAACCTCTTATTTACCAGATATTTTATTATAGAATATTTTAAAGAGACCTAAACAAATGCTAAAAAAAGTTAAATAGAAAATGTATTTTTATTACATAGGAAACTGTGTTGTATCATAACATAAAATAGAAGTGTGTTCATTTGCATAAATAAAGTTGGACTCTGCATTCTTGCAAAATAAATATGGCATAAGGATGACTCAGAGACACCCTGAGTCATGAAAGCTTTGTAAATCTCTGTGTATTTTCAAGAGAGCAATAGTTATTTTTATTATTTTTCCTTTTTAGTCTCACTTTACTTTTGTACCACTTTCCTCGTTAATGTGGAAACACGCTGATTTATGAATGCTGAAAAAAATGAATTCACTGAATTAGTCATAGTTCAAGAATACAGATGCCTTTATTAATTTTATTGAAAGATGTAGACTAATTTTGAATGAAATTTATCTTCTCATGGATTGAATTTTATAGTATTAGATGGTTCATTACAACACATTTGTGGAAACATATCTACTCATCAAAAAATATTGTTTTTAACACCTTAGATAAGTGTAACAAGTCTCTCCTAAAATGCATCCAATGTTTCATAGCATTTTGTGGGTAAGAGACATATGTTGTTATTTTCTTTCCTGTATGATAAAACTAAGATGCACACATATGAAGTTCTCTGGATATACTAGACATGGTTTCCTAAGATAACACATAACCTCTAAATCTCAGTAGTTTATAAAAAAACAATGTTTCCTTCCCACTCATGCAAAGTGCTTGTCAAGGGTTCACTGGAGATCCTTCTCCACATTGTTGCCTTTACCAGGAAATGACCCATGTTCCTTATTCTCACACTTCCTTGGCCAAAGCATGCCATGTGGTCACTGGTCACACCTAACTTCAGTCTTCAGTTGGATGAGTAACACAGTCCTGCCACTTCCCTGGAAAGAGTGAGAGCTGGAATATTTATGAAGAGCTCTAATGAATTCCGCAGTCATGGATAACAGGCAGCCCCTCAACCCCCGGCAGACCAGAGATCTAGATTGAAACTCTTCTGTACCTTTGAACAGTATTTGATCCATACTTGGTAACATGTAGGCAATCTACTTGTGATCTGATGCTAAGGTGTCTTGTCTGTTTTCATCCTTTAGCTCTGAGCCCCACTGAGACTTTTTTGGCTCTCTGAATCTTCACCATTTCCAGAGTGACTGTGGCTTTTCCTGCCATAGTTTATCCAGGCCTTTGGAATCCTAGCATTTTACCTGTCCCCACACTTACCTCTCAGGGAGTCCCGCCCATGGAGAGTTCTGGAAAGGAAAAAGAACCTCTGATAAGTTAATTTCTATAGAATGTGCAATGCTAACACTTTGCCATCTCTAAGAACTGATCATGTGTAACAAAGAAACGGAGAAAATGGTAACTTTTTAACATGTTTAAATTTATTTTTTATTGGAGTTTAGTTGCTTTACAATATTGTGTTAGCTTCTGCTGTACAGAAAAGTGACTCAGTCACACATATACATATATCCTCTCTTTTTTGGATTTCCTTTCCATTTAGTTCATCACAGAGCATTGAGTTCCCTGTGCTATCCAGTAGGTCTCATTAGTTATCTGTTTTATATATAGTTTGAATATTGTATGTCAATGCCAGTCTCCCAATTCATCCCACCCTCTGTTTCCCCATTTGGTCTTCATACATTTATTCTCTACATCTGTGTCTCTATTTCTGCTTTGTAAATAGATTCATCTTTACCACTTTTCTAGATTCCACATGTGTAAAAATATGGAATGCTTCACAAATTTGCGTGTCATCCTTGTGCAGCAGCCAAGCTAATCTCTGTATGTTCCAATTTTAGTATATGTGATGCCTAAGTGGGAGAAGGCAATGGCACCCCACTCCAGTACTCTTGCCTGGAAAATCAAATGGACAGAAGAGCCTGGTAGGCTGCAGTCCATGGGATCGCTAAAGAGTCGGACACGACTGAGCGACTTCACTTTCACTTTTCACTTTCATGCATTGGAGAAGGAAATGGCAACCCACTCCAGTGTTCTTGCCTGAAGAATCCCAGGGATGGCAGAGCCTTGTGGGCTGCCATCTATGGGGTCGCACAGAGTCGAACACGATTGAAGCGACTTAGCAGCAGCAGCAGCAGCTGCCTAAGTAAGCCGGAGAAAAAGGTAACAATCTAATTCTAAATCCCCAGTACCTGCTTTTCCCAGGGGGCAAAAGAAAAGGACTAGGATGAAGGAAAATGCCACAGAGGATTGGCAATCTATATTATACATTAGAAATAAATAGTTTTGAATAACATTTATATCACTCTGCTACTCTACTTTTTACTTTGCATTTAGTCTTAAACATTAACAAGGTAAAACTGGGGAATTCAAAGGTTAATGAGGCACTTAGAAATTGTAAAAAATTATATACGTATATACAGGCTTCCCCTGTGGCTCAGCTGGTAAAGAATCCTCCCGCAATGCGGGAGACCTGGGTTCAATCCCTGGGTTGGGAAGATCCCCTGGAGAAGGGAAAGTCTACCCACTCCAGTATTCTGATTCTGGCCTGGAGAATTCCATGAACTGTATAGTCCATGGGGTCGCAAAGAGTCGAACACGAATGAGCAACTTGCGCTCACTCACTCTTACATATATATATACATATATATATATATATATATATGTATATATATTAGCTTGAGAAATGCTGTGTTAAAGAATATCAAACATGTTTCTTTGCTAAAACGTTAAAGTGTAAAACTTTAAGAGCCGTTAATGCAAAGGTCAAAAAAATCACCGAGAGAGCAATATGGTATATCAGTTCAGTTCAGTTCAGTTCAGTCGCTCAGTCGTGTCCGACTCTCTGCGACCCCATGAATTGCAGCACGCCAGGCCTCCCTGTCCATCACCAACTCCTGGAGTCTACCCAAACCCATGTTCATCGAGTCGGTGATGCCATCCAACCATCTCATCCTCTGTCGTCCCCTTCTCCTCCCGCCCCCAATCCTTCCCAGCATTAGGGTCTTTTCCAATGAGTCAACCCTTCGCATGAGGTGCCCAAAGTATTGGAGCTTCAGCTTCAACATCAGACCTTCCAATGAACACCCAGGATTGATCTCTTTTAGGATGGATTGATTGGATCTCCTTGCAGTCCAAGGGACTCTCAAGAGTCTTCTCCAACACTACAGTTCAAAAGCATCAATTCTTCGGCGCTCAGCTTTCTTCACCGTCCAACTCTCACATCCATACATGACCACTCGAAAAACCATAGTCTTGACTAGACGGACTTTTGTTGGCAAAGTAATGTCTCTGCTTTTAAATATGCTATCTAGGTTGGCCATAACCTTCCTTCCAAGGAGTAAGCGTCTTTTAATTTCATGGCTGCAGTCACCATCAGCAGTGATTTTGGAGCCCAAAAAAGTAAAGTCTGACACTGTTTCCACTGTTTCCCCATCTATTTCCCATGGAGTGATGGGACCAGATGCCATGATCTTAGTTTTCTGAACGTTGAGCTTTAAGCCAACTTTTTCACTCTCCTCTTTCACCTTCATTAAGAGGCTCTTTAGTTCTTCTTCACTTTCTGCCATAAGGGTGGTGTCATCCGCATATCTGAGGTTATTGATATTTCTCCCGGCAATCTTGATTCCAGCTTATGTTTCTTCCAGCCCAGCGTTTCTCATGATGTACTCTGCATAAAAGTTAAATAAGCAGGGTGACAATATACAGCCTTGACGTACTCCTTTTCCTATTTGGACCCAGTCTGTTGTTCCATGTCCAGTTCTAACTGTTGCTTCCTGACCTGCATACAGGTTTCTCAAGAGACAGGTCAGATGGTCTGGTATTCCCATCTCTTTCAGAATTTTCCACAGTTTATTGTGATCCACACAGCCAAAGGCTTTGGCATAGTCAATAAAGCAGAAATAGATGTTTTTCTGGAACTCTCTTGCTTTTTCGATGATCCAGCGGATATTGGCAATTTGATCTCTGGTTCCTCTGCCTTTTCTAAAACCAGCTTGAACATCTGGAAGTTCACGGTTCACATATTGCTGAAGCCTGGCTTGGAGAATTTTGAGCATTACTTTACTAGCATGTGAGATGAGTGCAATTGTGCGGTAGTTTGAGCATTCTTTGGCATTGCCTTTCTTTGGGATTGGAACGAAAACTGACCTTTTCCAGTCCTGTGGCCACTGCTGAGTTTTCCAAATTTGCTGGCATATCGAGTGCAGCACTTTCACAGCATCACCTTTGAGGATTTGAAATAGCTCAACTGGAATTCCATCACCTCCACTAGCTTTGTTCGTAGTGATGCTTTCTAAGGCCCACTTGACTTCACATTCCAGGATGTCTGGCTCTAGGTGAGTGATCACACCATCGTGATTATCTGGGTCGTGAAGATCTTTTTTATATAGTTCTTCTGTGTATTCTTGTATTTCATATTTCAGTGTCCTATCCTTTGCCTTTTCATACTGTTCATGTGGTTCTCAAGGCAAGAATACTGAAGTGGTTTGCCATGCCCTTCTCCAAATATGGTATACAGCATTTCCCAAATTCATCTTACCTAGGATCCTCATCTGTTTTCCTTTTTCTTCCATAGAGAATTTCCTAGAATTATCACTCCTGAACATGTAAATTGTTTTTGCTGATTTAAGTTAAAAATCCCAAAGACCTTGAAATATAGGCTTAATAATTTTTTCAACTTTTAAGTACCTCATTAATCTTCGAATTTCCCAATTTTGCCTTCTTAATGTTTAAGACTAAATGCAAGGTAAAAAGTAGAGTAGCAGAGTGATATAAATGTTATTTAAAACTATGCATTTCTAACATATATATGTAAATGGGCTTCCCAGGTGGCTCAGTGGTAAAGAATCCACTTGCCAAGCCAGAGACATGGGTTCAATCCCTGGGTCAGGAAGATACCCTGGAGAAGGAAATGGTAAGTCACTCCAGTATTTTTGCCTCGAAAATCCCACGGACAGAGGAGTCTGGTGGACTACAGTACATAGGGTCACAAAAGTCAGATATGACTTAGCGACTAAACCACCAAGTACGTATATCAACATTATTTGTGTATATCATATTTAATGCATAGTTTAATACACTTGGTAAATTCTGGATTAAATCACCCCTACTCCAGTGTATTAATAATTAAAAGTGTGATAATGTAATAGCTTATATAATACTTTGAGCACATAAACTTGAGAATTATAAGAACTTTAAAAAATATCTTTACCTTTGGGTACTATGTATTCTCTTGATAAATGACATTGATTTTAAACACCAATAGAAATCAAATCTTAAACTGATAGGGGATCCAATAACGTTGTTTAACTCTACTGAGGGATATAAGGGAGAAGTAAATGGCAACTCACTCCAGTATTCTTGCCTAGAGAATCCCATGGACAGAGGAGCCTGGTGGGCTGCTGTCCATAGGGTCGCATAGAGTCAGACACGACTGAAGCAACTTAGCATGCATGCATTCATTGGAGGAGGAAGTGGCAACCCACTCCAGTATTCTTGCCTGGAGAATCCCAAGGACAGAGGAGCCTGGTGGGCTGCTGTCTGTGGGGTCTCACAGAGTTGGACACGACTGAAGTGACTTAGCAGCAGCAGCAGCGGCGGCAGCGGGATATAAATTGTGATATAGCCCCTTATAAGGAGGCTGGCCGTATTCAGCAGAACTCAGAACTCAAAAGGGATTTGCACTATTATACCTATTTTATTAGAAACTCTAAAACTGTTAATCCATTTTAGAATATGCTCATACATTAATAATTTATTAGACTCAGTTATCTTTTCTTTATGAAAACCGTGTGGAAAGAGAACTCATCTTCAACTTCAACATCTGTTTCATGATTTTTCTTTCTTGGTTCACCTCCTTAAGTTCAAAATGTTTAAAACTTAAGAAGGGGAAAGAGACTGTTGTGTTTCAAAAGATGCTCTACTAAAGTTACTGTCTATGGGAACTTTTCTGTGCAAGAAGAAGGGTAGTAGACTAAGAAAAGCAAAATGTCCATCTTTTTCTATGTAAAGTGTGTTATATTCAGTTAAGTACCATGACCACTTAAAATGAACCAATTTGTTCCATGAAATTTTACACCCCCAGCAACTCTATTCAAACAAAATCCTAAGATATTAGGTTCCCTTACAAGCATCAGGGTGTTTAGGTGTGACAGGGAGCTTGTGTCCTTTCATCACCTTGTCCACTCTGGTAATTTACTCTGCTTTTCACTTGTTTGCCTCTCCTCCCTTGATTTTAAGAGTTTGAGATAAATCAATACATTTTTAACAAAAAAGTATATGGGAAATGTATCTTCTTTGGGTTCCATAGAAAGAACAATGATTCAATCAAAGTTGTAGACAGCATAAATTCTTAGCACACATTTTTCCTGACGGATTTTTGTTTATATTTTTCCCAGGGGTTCTAATAAGATTCAGGAACTATAATGATGTCAGCGACACCTCTAAAAATTCACTGCAGGAAGATCTGAAGATCTTTTCTCAGCACTGCTGGGTTCCTGCTTTAGAACTCTGTGAATAACCACACAGCAGAATTTTAGCTTTACCTCATTCGCCAAATTATGAATTCACCAGTTATATCTACATTCTGAAATTGCCTAGCACCCAAACATGTATAATGCTGAAAAATATGCTGTGTAACCATTTACCAGACACCAGAAGATAAATCTAAGTTATTTAGATTTATAGTATGATAATCTCTCCTTAAAAATGACATGAGGGAAATGTTTAACTTAATGAGGCAGAAGATCCTGGTGTGCAAGTCACACTGATTTTTTATTGCACCAGGGTAAATTATTGCTTCAGTCTCCTATATGGTACCCCAGTGGCCTCAAAGACACAGTGTAGCTTCCAGAAATGCCTACTTTTGTCTTAGGCAATAACTTACTCCACTAGAGTGTTCTTTCTTAGAATTACCCATAAGATTTCTTGCCAGAGGTTGAATTTCTTGAAGGTCATTCACAGATACTAACTGAACTTGACTATTTTTTTTTTAATGTAGGCACGTTGATGTGGTAAGTCTGCATACATTAATATACAAAAGGAAAAACAAGCATTTACTTTCTGCCTAAAACTAGAAAACCAGCAAAAAAATTCTGATTATGAAATGAAATTATAGGACATAAAATTTTTTCTTAGCATTTTAACCCTGATGTCTCTAACTTTTTAAATAAACAAGCACAGGCCTTTGAGGGAGGTCTTTGAGAGTCTGGAGAAAGGAATGGCTACCCACTCCAGTATTCTTGCCTGGAGAATTCCATGGACAGAGGAGCCTAGTGGGCTACATGCCATGGGTTCACAAAGAGTTGGACACAGCTGGAGTGCTAACACCTTGAGGGGATGGTGCATAAAGATTTCAGACTGTAATAATTAAATATTGCGTGCATGCTAAGTCGCTTCAGTCATGTCTGACTCTTTGTGACCCACCAGGCTCCTCTGTCCATGGGATTCTCCAGGCGAGAATACTGGAGTGGGTTGCCATGCCCTCCTCCAGGGGATCTTCCTGACCCAGGGATCAAACCTGCATCTCTAACATCTCCTGCATTGGCAGGCGGGCTTTTTACCACTAGTGCCACCTGAGAAGCTAAATTAAGTGCTGGATTGGTCAAAAAGTTTATTCGGGATTTTCTGTAAGCAAAATAAACTTGAACAGGCTTTTTCACCAATGCTATACATAGTTCCAGATTTGCAAAAAAAAAAAAATCTTAATCCTATGTGGAGCACCAATGTATAAGTCTAAATGTGTGTGGGAGTTTTTAAAACAAGCTCTACTTTCTAATAAAGTAACATAGGAATTTAATTAAAACAAACCAAAAACTCCCCCCACCAATCAGTACTGCAGCATTTGGATAAATGTTAGAGCTTGTCAATTTTCAAGGCAGAAACATTATTCCAGGCTTTCTGCCAAACCATTACTGGTAATCAAGAGACGAAGCACATGAAAGTACTGTGCCTGGCTTAGTTAGATATGTGTGTGCTAAAAGAGAAGCCAACACATTTCTTATGCAAGCCATGGGAATTACAATTTAGGAATACACAAACACACAATGCTTTTGTAAGTCTAGGAATATACACACTAAAATACAACTCTGTGCTTAAAGGCAAGCACAGCTTGTGTTGACTGGATCCTTTCTTTATCTTGAGTGGTTTTATTATCCAGCCACATTTCTCTCAACTGCTGCACGGGAAGAAATTAAATTACTCATATCTGAACAAAATTTGGGATTTCCCTACATGCTTAATTTCTAGCAACTGCTCAAAATTTTTTATTGATAAATGAATGATTTGGTCTGCTGTTTTCTGTTTTTTGATTTAAGTGATTTAGATAAACATCTGTTTTCCCATAGTGTTTAAAAAAACAATTTATATGATATAATAGTGCTATCAGAAAGTAATCAAAGCAAGCATTTTTATGAAAGGAAGACTGAAATGTTTTTAAGTTCTTAGGGTAGCGGAGGAATATTGAGTTAATAACTAGGAGTATTTGCATATATTATTTTGACCACTGGAGGGCTCTCAGATTGTTTTACATTAATTTTTTAGAAATTGATTTGATATAGCTGTAACTTAAGTAAAACAAATTTAAATCTTGGCCCTATAAAGTCTGTAGAGTCACCTAGCTCTTAAAACGGTACATGTTCTCAAAATACAACATAAAAGGACAATGAGATTTAATTTACTGTGTTCCTTCACTGTTTCACAACAAATAACTTTCCACCAAAGTAAATAAAGCCGAATAAAGCAATAAATGCATACTTGCAGGACCCATGACCTAGAGCCAGAGTTTGAAATGGTCTGCCGTGTATAGCAAGTTTTTTGAAGTCTCATGTATTTGCATTTGCATATGTGCTCGGTCCCTTCAGTTGTGTCCAACTCCTTGTGACCCTGTACACCATAGCCCCCTTTTCCATGGGATTTTCCAGGCAAGAATACTGGAGTGGGTTGCCATTTCCTCCTCCAGGGGATCTTCCTGACTCAAGGCTCTAATCCACAAAGAGACAAGGAGTGTCTTGTGTCTCCTGCACTGAGCCACCTGGGAAAGCCCATATTTTCATTTACTCCATAATAAATCTTTGGTTCATTAGCATAAAAGTATTTTCTCCAAATTTCCAGGAAGATGCACCTTGTTTCTCAAGAAACTTCTCATCCTCCCAAGTTGCTGCTGGTATCCTTTAGAATTTCCTTTGATTACAAATCTCTTTTTCTCAAGAAGCATAGCTTTATGTAGTAAGAGGGGCAAGAAATGCATGTTAAATATATCGATCACTCTGGACAATGAATGATTTTAAAGAAGGCCAGAATGGAGTCTGATAAGAATGGGAATACTGCAAATGTCTGTTCATGAAACATTGGAAAATCTAACTGATTCCATAATGCCTAGTTAGATGGATCACAAGAATAGGGGTTCCTATGTATTATTTAGTTTAATCCCTTATAAATCTATTTGATATTGCCGAATATGCTTTAGCCACGCTCCAAAATGGACATCCTAACAAAGAAACTACACTTCATAGTTTTCTCATAGTTTTGGCCCTTCTGCAATACCATGAAGACCCACCAGGAGAGATGGGAGAAATGTTGGTCATTGTTCCCAGCACTCTTAGCACAGAGTTTGTCCTGAAAGCTCCCTCTTCTATCTTTTCATGACCTCTTGGCTTCTTGTAGCCGTCTCCCATGAACACTCTAAATTCGGAGTTTTGCTGGCCATTTCTTCACCAGCTCACATAATCCATTTTACCCAACATCAATAAGTCAGAAGATACAGAATTACACAGATCAAAGAGGAGAAAGGCAAAAGTGGTAATATTTTAATACTCAATGAGGAAGATTATCTCTTGGTGGTTCTGCTTCAGATCAGGCTTCCCAGGTGGCTCAGTGGTAAAAAATCCACCTGCTAGTGCAGGAGATGCGGGCTCAATCCCTGGGTCAGGAAGATCCCCTGAAGATGCAAATGGCAACTTACTCCCGTATTCTTGTCTGGGAAATTCCTGGACAGAGGAGCCTAGTGGGCTACAGTCCATGGGGTCACAAAGAGTCAGACATGACTTTAGCAACTGAGCATGCACTACTTAATAAACAGTGAAATGCAAAGTGGAGGATTATAAAAGTGCTTAATCTGGAAGTGACTATGATTTCAAATCCCTGTGATTTGAATCTGAAGTGGCTATGATGCCAATTCAGGGGACACCAGAAAACTTCCTCAATCCTTGATGAAGCTACCCAAACATTATGCTCTTTTGATAGATTCAGTTCCAATTTTAAATCTAATTTAAAAAGCTGTCTTTCTCATTTTATATATCTAAATAACTGGATTGGTATTCAGGTAAATTGGAAATATCTTCATATCCTCAAGTCTACAGAAATATAGGCAACCAGAGCCATGATGATGACTTCGTTTTGCTGTCACAATCAAGAGTGGCCCTAATAAGTAGTTCTACCTTTTATAAACTACACCCTGGAGGAAAGACTTTACTTTAGCAATGGTAAAAATAAAATATACATCCTCTAGTATTCAAATGAATAATTCTCAGTAATTCTACTTGAAGTATTTAACACCCTGGTGGACTCATCAGCATATCTTTCTATTCAGATATTCAGATATCTGATGAAGGCATTTCTTAGGTTCTTTTATAGATTCAGATACTATAATGGTGAGTGTGTATGCATGCTCAGTTGTGCAACTGTGTCTGACTCTTTGTGACCCCTTGGACTGTAGCCTGCCAGGCTCTTCTGTCCATGGAATTTTCCAGGCAAGAATACTGGAGTGGGTTATAAAGGTGAGACCTAGCCATACAAAAAATGTCTAAACCCAAATTGTTTCTTTCATGCTTTAAGGAACTTATAAAATCATAAGAGCAGAGTTGTCACTTTTTTTTCTTTTGAGAAAAAGTTTATCCATCTGTTTGTGTGTTGGAATGACCCGTCCCTGTATGAGAATATGTCAGGCTTCTTAGTTTTTCCATGAGAATGTCAACATGGCACCTTTTCACCTATTATTTAAGCATATAGATCTTTCTTCAATCAACTACATAGAATAAAGGTACTTCTAGCTGCTATCAAAAGATTTAACCTTGAATTGACTGTGCTAGCTAAGAGTTTACCAGCACAACTTCTCCAAGTAAGTTAAATCACATACCTAGACCTCATTGTCTTAACCCTTCCCTTCCCCTCTCTGTACACATATAATGTCATTACTGAGGAACTATTTCATTTTATGCCCCTGAGTTCTGTTCAAGTTTGCCATAAGACATGGCACTTTTGGAAAAGAAAGAATGATACTGAACAACTGGGATAACATCGTGCTGTTACTTGATACCTTCAGAATAAGGGACTATGCCATACAATTCTTATAGGAATTTGTGCTGGGAAAACATTTATTTCTCAAGATGATATTGTAAACTTTCTTTACTGTACAAGGAAAATGATATGATCTACCAATTTCCTTTTTTGTTGTGACTGCCCACGTTGCTTCCTGTTTCATAGTAACGTTCATCTGTCTCATTGGGGTATCATTCATGCTTCCTTCATCTGTGATTTTTGACTCAAACGCGAGTCATTGCTCCACTGTTTCTTATCATCAAGCAGATAATAGTATTTATTGACTGAATATGACTTTGCACTGTCCTGTATGTTTTTAATGATGAAACACTCAATGCTGAAAATAGGAAATAAAGTTTCACATCATCAGGAATGATGAACAAGACTGTTGAAAATAATGGAATAAACAGTAACATTTCTTGGGGGCATTTGAAACTCATTTTTTTCAGAGACTTTGATGATATCCTTTTATCTATACTCCAGTTTTGCCCAGATTATATATCTGTTGCTATCAGTCAGGTCACATTGTATTTTACTTAATTTTATTATCAGCAAGTTTTCACTTTCTTATAGTTTGCATGAGAGGACTCTTGACAAAATAGTTAAGCAATAAGATTATGCTTGATTACAATGTGTTTATGTCATCAATTTGTCCTTTTCTAGCAACCAAGGCTGCTGGCCAAGTACATGAGGAGACTTCTATAGCCTAAAGAAAATCTTGCCTGTGAGGCTGTCTTTAAAAGAACTGGGAGAATCAGAACAACCATCACTCCTAGGGCTGCTGTTACCCTCGTGGAAATCTTTTGTCATCTTGGGAGACTGAGGCTTGAGAGATTAATATCAAAGGCCAGAACAGATCCGTCTAATTGGCAATCTATAACCCAGGTCTCCTGACTTATAATCTAGAAGTCTGTTATTCCTCCCACATGTTGCATAGGTTCTCTGAAACAATATATTTTACAAAAAGAGAATGACCCAGCATTTCCTCACTATTGGATGATCACACAGAGCACCATTTGGGGTATGGGGGGTGGTCATTTGTCTCTCTTGTGCCAGTGCATAGATGGTTTGCTTTGACATACACTTAAAAAATGGGCAGGTCCAGGGGAATGGAGACGGGGGAGGACCTCATGAATACTAATGCAGTCAGAAAGGAAATACTTGAGAACGCTGTGGTCAGTCGGCTCAATAAAATACCACGTGGTCTTTTATGCCTGTGAGCTTGTCATTTCTCTTATAAGCTAACCCAAATACCTTCATGTAAATTGTGTGATGTTGGTTTAACCTTTTTTAATATTTTACTCTCATCTGTTAAATGAGGAGAATAATAAGGACATGTTTTAGGATTGAGAGGATTCCATAAATTAATCCATGTGAAGAATTTATGAGCTCATCATAGAATGATACCTATGAAAAGTATAAACAGTTTGGGGAAAATGCTGATGTCATAATGTAACAATAACAAGGAAGATACTAAATTGCACTGTTGGTCATAATTATGGTGATATTGGTATATTGATAGAAAAAGCCTAGAAGAAAATGTTAATTGTAGATACCTTTAAATCTTGGTATATAAGGGATTATTTTCTTCTGTATTATATAAATATTTTATACAATTATACAATACTTCTCTATTATACAAACTTCCAATGGAGTGCATAAAAATATGCCTAGAAAAATAGAATTCATAAAAATATATCTCAACCCATTAAAATTTCTTCTTTTGGATATTAACAATTCTTGGATCCTTAGAGGGAATCAGAGGCTTTATTTGCTTACAAACATTTCTCTACTAGTGTTCTCATCATATACAGTGGGAAGTAGTGTGTTCCAGTCCAAGTCCTTTCTGGCCTTGTAGACCAGTTCATTCCCCTGCAATGAAAATTCATCAGGCAGAGAGAAATGTCATCCCATTCTCCAATATCAGGTGTTGAGATCTATAAATCTTGATTTGTAGGTGCTTATTTTTTTCTGCAGAACCTTTCTCTTTTAGCAAAGAAAAAGCTTGGAAGAATTATGCATCCTTGAAGGACAAACGGATGTATAACTATAGTAAGGGGGCACCTAAGAAACCAAGCATATTCTGCAACACTTCATCACTACAGAAATAGAAAGAACCAGGGAGAATCTTCTCTGTCCGTGCTATGCTTAGCTATGGTGGTGGTTTAGTCACCAAGTCGTGTCCAACTCTTGCGAGCCTGCCAGGCTCCTCTATCCATGAGATTCTCCAGGCAATTAGCTATATTGAGGAATGATAAACAAGGGAATGTTATCCTTAATTTGGCAGCACTTACACTTACCAGTAAATGTTATTACACTTTGGCATTTTCGGTGTGCTCAGCTTACTTGTAAACAATTCCCCACCATTGCACCTTGCTCTTACCTTATAATTATGAAATACTCTATGTGTTCATCTAAATGAAGACATTATACCCATGAGAATTAATCATGACTGGAAGAGTTCTCAGTGCATAAATCAATTAGAATGAGTCAGCCTTCCTACTCCACTCCCATTGCTTTTAAAAACAAGCATGCACATTTTGATGAGATCTTACTCCTCTGCACACTCCCCCACCTCTTTGATAATGAATTTTCTAATATTATACAGAGTCCAGAGAAGCTCAACTCTGGATTGAGTCACCAGATTTTATAGCTAAGGAGTAGGCTTAGACATCATTTAGTGACGAGTACAGTCTGTTGCCTTGATTCATCTCCTGTTTGACCACTTCCAGTTTGCCTTGATTCATGGACCTAACATTCCAGGTTCCTATGCAATATTGCTCTTTACAGCATTGGACTTTGCATCTATCACCAGTCACATCCACAGTTGGGTATTGTTTTTGCTTTAGCTCCATCCCATCATTCTTTCTGGAGTTATTTCTCCACTGATCTCCTTTAGCATATTGGGCACCTACTGACCTGGGGAGTTCATCTTTCAGTGTCCTATCCTTTTGCCTTTTCATACTGTTCATGGGGTTCTCAAGGCAAGAATACTGAAGTGGTTTGCCATGCCCTTCTCCAGTGGACCACAATCTGTCAGACCTCTCCACCATGACCCATCCGTCTTGGGTGGCCCCACACGGCATGGCTTAGTTTCACTGAGATAGACAAGGCTGTGGTCCGTGTGATCAGATTAGCTAGTTTTCTGTAGTTTTAGTTTTAGTGTGTCTGCCCTCTGATGCCCTCTCGCAACACTTACCGTCTTACTTGGGTTTCTCTTACCTTGGGCCTTGGGTAATTCCTCTTGCCGCCGCCGCCGCCACCGTTGCCGCCGGCCCCAGCCCCCGGCCTGGCCTAGCCCCTCTCGACTGCCGCCCCCAGCCCTCGGCCCCCAGCCCCCGGCCCGGCCTAGGCCCTGTCAGCTGCTGCCCCCGGCCCCCGGCCCGGCCTAGCCCCTGTCGGCCGCCACCCCCGGCCCCCGGCCCCCGGCCCGGACTAGGCCCTCTCGGTCGCCGCCCCCAGCTCCCGGCCCCCGGCCCCCGGCCCGGCCTAGCCCCTGTCGGCCGCCGCCCCCGGCCCCCCGCCCGGCCTAGCCCCTGTCGGCCGCCGCCCCCGGCCCCCGGCCCGGCCTAGCCCCTCTCGGTTGCCGCCCCCGGCTCCCGGCCCCCGGCCCCCGGCCCCCTGCCCGGCCTAGCCTCTGTCGGCCGCCGCCCCGGCCCCTGGCCCAGCCTAGCCCCTCTCGGTTGTCGCCCCCGGCCCCCGGCCCGGCCTAGCTCCTCTCGGCCACGCTTCTGCGCCGAGCCGTCGCAGCCGCCTCGCTTCTGCGCCGACCATTATATCTACTACTGTGGGCAAGAATCCCTTAGAAGAAATGGAGTAGCCATCATGGTCAACAAAAGAGTCCGAAATGCAGTACTTGGATGCAATCTCAAAAACGACAGAATGATCTCTGTTCGCTCCCAAGGCAAACCATTCAATATCACAGTACTCCAAGTCTATGCCCCGACCAGTAATGCTGAAGAAGCTGAAGTTGAACGATTCTATGAAGACCTACAAGACCTTCTAGAACTAACACCCAAAAAAGATGTCCTTTTCATTATAGGGGACTGGAATGCAAAAGTAGGAAGTCAAGAAACACCTGGCGTAACAGGCAGGTTTGGCCTTGGAGTACAGAATGAAGCAGGGCAAAGGCTAATAGAGTTTTGCCACGAGAACGCACTGGTAATAGCAAACACCCTATTCCAACAACACAACAGAAGACTCTACACGTGGACATCACCAGATGGTCAACACCGAAATCAGATTGATTATATTCTTTGCAGCCAAAGATGGAGAAGCTCTATACAGTCAGCAAAAACAAGACCGGGAGCAGACTGTGGCTCAGATCATGAACTGCTTATTGCCAAATTCAGACTTAAATTGAAGAAAGTAGGGAAAACCACTAGACCATTCAGGTATGACCTAGATCAAATCTCTTATGAGTATACAGTGGAAGTGACAAATAGATTTAAGGGACTAGACCTGATAGACAGAATGCCTGATGAACTATGGACAGAGGTTCGTGACATTGTACAGGAGACAGGGATCAAGACAATCCCCATGGAAAAGAAATGCAAAAAAGCAAAATGGCTGTCTGAGGAGGCCTTACAGATAGCTGGGAAGAGAAGAGAAGCGAAAAGCAAAGGAGAAAAGGAAAGATATTCTCATCTGAATGCAGAGTTCCAAAGAAGAGCAAGGAGAGATAAGAAAGCCTTCCTCAGCGATCAGTGCAAACAAATAGAGGAAAACAACAGATTGGGAAAGACTAGAGACCTCTTCAAGAAAATTAGAGATACCAAGGGAACATTTCACACAAAGATAGGCTCGATAAAGGACAGAAATGGTATGGACCTAACAGAAGCAGAAGATATTAAGAAGAGGTGGCAAGAATACACAGAAGAACTGTACAAAAAAGATCTTCACGACCCAGATAATCACGATGGTGTGATCACTCACCTAGAGCCAGACATCTTGGAATGTGAAGTCAAGTGGGCCTTAGAAAGCATCACTACGAACAAAGCTAGTGGAGGTGATGGAATTCCAGTTGAGCTATTTCAAATCCTCAAAGGTGATGCTGTGAAAGTGCTGCACTCGATATGCCAGCAAATTTGGAAAACTCAGCAGTGGCCACAGGACTGGAAAAGGTCAGTTTTCGTTCCAATCCCAAAGAAAGGCAATGCCAAAGAATGCTCAAACTACCGCACAATTGCACTCATCTCACATGCTAGTAAAGTAATGCTCAAAATTCTCCAAGCCAGGCTTCAGCAATACGTGAACCGTGAACTTCCAGATGTTCAAGCTGGTTTTAGAAAAGGCAGAGGAACCAGAGATCAAATTGCCAATATCCGCTGGATCATCGAAAAAGCAAGAGAGTTCCAGAAAAACATCTATTTCTGCTTTATTGACTATGCCAAAGCCTTTGGCTGTGTGGATCACAATAAACTGTGGAAAATTCTGAAAGAGATGGGAATACCAGACCATCTGACCTGTCTCTTGAGAAACCTGTATGCAGGTCAGGAAGCAACAGTTAGAACTGGACATGGAACAACAGACTGGTTCCAAATAGGAAAAGGAGTACGTCAAGGCTGTATATTGTCACCCTGCTTATTTAACTTATATGCAGAGTACATCATGAGAAACGCTGGGCTGGAAGAAACACAAGCTGGAATCAAGATTGCCGGGAGAAATATCAATAACCTCAGATATGCGGATGACACCACCCTTATGGCAGAAAGTGAAGAAGAACTAAAGAGCCTCTTAATGAAGGTGAAGGAGGAGAGTGAAAAAGTTGGCTTAAAGCTCAACGTTCAGAAAACTAAGATCATGGCATCTGGTCCCATCACTCCATGGGAAATAGATGGGGAAACAGTGGAAACAGTGTCAGACTTTACTTTTTTGGGCTCCAGAATCATTGCTGATGGTGATTGCAGCCATGAAATTAAAAGACGCTTACTCCTTGGAAGGAAGGTTATGGCCAACCTAGATAGCATGTTTAAAAGCAGAGACATTACTTTGCCAACAAAAGTCCGTCTAGTCAAGACTATGGTTTTTCCAGTGGTCATGTATGGATGTGAGAGTTGGACGGTGAAGAAAGCTGAGCGCCGCAGAATTGATGCTTTTGAACTGTGGTGTTGGAGAAGACTCTTGAGAGTCCCTTGGACTGCAAGGAGATCCAATCAATCCATCCTAAAAGAGATCAATCCTGGGTGTTCATTGGAAGGTCTGATGTTGAAGCTGAAGCTCCAGTACTTTGGGCACCTCATGCGAAGGGTTGACTCATTGGAAAAGACCCTAATGCTGGGTAGGATTGGGGGTGGGAGGAGAAGGGGACGACAGAGGATGAGATGGTTGGATGGCATCACCGACTCGATGAACATGGGTTTGGGTGGACTCCGGGAGTTGGTGATGGACAGAGAGGCCTGGCGTGCTGCAATTCATGGGGTCGCAGAGAGTTGGACACGACTGAGCGACTGAACTGAACTGAACAGTCTGTTGGTTTGACAGAAGATGAAAGACACAGCCTAGAGATATCAACTTTGTCCAGGAACACAAGGACCAAGAGTAGCACCCAGTCCAGTTCTGTTCTGTTACATCTTGAGGCTTCTTAAAAGCCCATGGCAGCCATTCTTTAGTCTTTACTGCAATGATTTACCAGCCTCAACTACTTGTTCTTACGGAGGTCATCCTGCTTTGCATTATTTGTAGGCAATATCATGAAATTGCTTTTGATAAGGAAAACCTAGGGATAGAAGGATTAAAAATGAGTCTATAAAGTATTTTAAATCAATAGTGACTGTAAATCATGGTTTTAGGCAAACACAGTATCAGATAGTTTTCTACACACAGGACAGGCAAATGGAATCATGCCCTTCAAAGGCTAGGGTGGATAGGTCATAATTCTGTGACAAGCATTACAATCCTCTGAGTTTCTCAATCATTTTTCATTATTCCTTTCTGCCTGTGTCACTTTGAAAAGCTTAGACCCAGCCGTTCATTGTTAGGAAATAGTATCTTTGATGTTTTCAAGGGCTTTGTGTTGTGAATAGAGGATTTCAAATCAGTGGATGCTGATTTTTATGCTGGAACATTAAAAAACAATTACTTGCAGTTTTGACTCAGCATTTTTCACATTTGTAAAATCATGGGTCAAATAAGTGACCCTTGATAATGAAAAGAATCTGTAGCTTTTTTTAATTCTATTTTTTATTCATTCACCATCCGCTTTGGTCACCAACCCTGTGCTATTACTGTCGGAGGTTTGTGGATGCAATCTCTGTCTTCAGGAAGCTCACGGAGTGCTGGAGAAAGCCAAACACCCAAGCAAATTGTCATGATTTCATGTGACAGATGCCACAACATAAACCCCAAAAGGCACAACAGAGAGGGCAGAGGGTTAACAGAGGGAATGAGAAATGAGCTGGAAGTTGAAAGATGGCTCCCAAGTTTGACAGGCAGATTTGGGGGTGAGGTGCACAATACAAATGCAAAATAATATTTTGGAAGGAGCAAGCATCTGTTTAAAAGTATTGGAGGGGTATGAAAATATGATGTGCTTAGGTAACAGCAAATAATTTAGTATTGCTAAAGCATAAAGTGCATTGTAATAAGTGATGCATACTAACACTGGACAGACAGAAATACCATGAAAGGTCCTTATGACTATTTTATAATTTTATTTTGTTTTATTTTGACTGTACTGAGTCCTCGCTGCTGCAGGGGGTTTTGCTCTAGTTGCCGACAATGGGGGCTCTCTCTAGTTGCAGCACACGGGCTTCTCATTGCATGGCTTCACCCGCTCTAGGATGAGTGGGATTCAGTAGTTGTGGCACATGGGCTCAGTACTTGCAGCTTGCGGGCTGTAGAGCACAGGCTCAATTTTTGTGCTGAGACAGGCTTAGTTTTTCTGAGGCATGTAGGATCTTCTCAGATCAGGAATCAAACCTGTGTCTCCTGCATTGGCAGGCAGATTCTTTACCACTGAGCCACTAGGGAAGCCCATTTATAACTGTTTTAAAGTGGTTAAATTTATACTGCAGCAATGAGAAACCATTCAAGAATTAAGATCAGGTAATGGGTTAGTTGGGCATCCCTGGTAGCTCAGTGGTAAAGAATCCACCTGCCAGTACAGGAGACTTGGCTTTGATCCCTGGGTCGGGAAGATCCACTGGAGAAAGAAATGGCAACTGACTCCAGTATTCTTGCCTGGGAAATCCCATGGACAGAGGAGCCTGATTTGCTACAGTCCATGGGGTCACAACAGAGTCAGACACAACTTAGTGACTAAACAACAATAGATTAGTCAATCTGAATTTTAGAAAAACCACTATTGCCACAGTCTGTAAGAAAGCCTAGAGAGCAAAGACCCCAAATCAGAAGAACAACAAAAAGGCAATACACTACAAATCCCAAGCAAGAAACATTACAGCCTAATCTTCTAAGGGAGTTCCAGTGATAATTATAGTGAGAAAGAATAGGGAGGATAAACCCAAATGATATTTCATAAATAGAATCAGTACTGTTTAGAGACTGCACAGGAGGTATGGAAAAGTGAGAGATCAAGGATGGTTCTAAGGTTCTGGTTCTGGCAACAGGATGGATGGCAACATCATCCTGATGATGAGGAACATGTGAAAGGTTCAGGTATGGGAAGGGTGAACACAGCAGTTTTGAACACTGACTTAGAAGCTCTCGGGGGACATTCATGTGAAGATGTTCATTAGGCACTTGGATAAACTGGCAGAGGGGGGAATGTCTTGTATAGAGACATTTAAAAATCATTTGTGTATAAGTGGCTAAAGCTATGAAGAATGAGCTATCCCAAGGAGTGAAAGTCGCTCAGTTGTGTCTGACTCTTTGTGATCCCATGGTCTATACAGTCCGTGGAAATTCCAGGCCAGAATACTGGAGTGGGTAGCCTTTCCTTTCTCCAGGGGATCTTCCCAACCCAGGGATCGAACCCAGGTCTCCCACATTGCAGGTGGGTTCTTTACCAGCTGAGCCACAAAGGAAGCCCAAGAATACTGGAGTGGGTAGCCTATCCCTTCTTCAACAGATCTTCCAAACCCAGGAATTGAACTGGGGTCTCCTGCATTGCAGGCAGATTCTTTACCAACTGAGCTATCCGGGAAGCCTATCCCAAGGAGAGGTAGACTAAAAGGAAAAGAAAGATGAGGAAGAACCCAATGAACACTAGTGATTTGAGGTGAGAAAGAGGAAGAGCATCTTCCAGAGACTTTGGGAAGAATTAGCCAGAGTGAAGTCACCAAAATGGTGGCCTCCATCCCCTCCCAAAGAACAGCAATTAGTCAGATGTGTTCCTGCATGCTGAGTTGCTTCAATAGTGTCTGACTCTGAAATGCCATGGACTGTAGCTCACTATCCATGGGATTCTCCAGGCAAGAATACTGGAGTGAGTTGCCATGCCCTCCTCCAGGGGATCTTCCCAACCTAGGCATCGAACCCTTGTTTCTTATGTCTTCTGCACTGGCAGGAGAGTTCTTTACCACTAGCGCCACCTGGGAAACCCTGTTAGTCAGATACCCATGAGCAAAAGCAGCCCCTAGAGCCCCTAGAGCCCCTAGAGCCCCTAGAGCCCACACAAGACACTTCAGCAACACAATGGAGCAAAACATCAAGAATCACACAAAAAGAAAAGGAAGATGGCTTTATCTGCATCATCCCACCCCCAGGCCAGCTTTGCTCAGCCCTGGGAGGGAAGCTCCCAGCTGGAAGGAGGCCCTCTTACTAGGAAAGGAAGGGTGGGTGAGAGACCCACTTTCAGGGAGGGCGGCTGGCTAAAAGAGAATCCAAGTTTTAAAAACTCGGATTTTTAAAAAACATATCACTTTGAAACAGGAAAGACTTGAAAATATTTTAATAGTTTATATGAAAAAATTCATGGAAATGGAAACTTTATAGAATCAGAAAATAAAGGGGGAATTGATAAAGTTTCAGAACAGTCTAAACAGGGAAATCCATAGAAGAGGCATTTGTGTGCAATAAAGCACACTTACTACAAACCAAGATGCACATTGCTGTTGTGCTTGGCCTATACTTTTTTAAAAAGTTTGATTAAAAGAAAAACCTATTTGAAGTGACTAGATTGCTTTGGGGACTATTTCATGAAAATACCATAAAAAATAACTTTCATTTTTTATTTTAAATTTAAAATGCTGATTTTTCTTGACCAAGAGAAGTAGATACAATACTAGTCTTTTGAAAAATTTCCTGCTCTCACTTTTGCAAATGATCGCATGGTGTTAGAAACAAGATTTCTTTTGGATCATTACGTATTGTGACAATATATATTCAGCAGAAAACAGTTTTAGAAAGAGCTAAATTATGTGGGAACTGGTACTGCATTCTTAATAAAGAAATCAGAACTGACCTCCAAGTGTTGCAGCTAACTCATGTTATGAACGAGTGTGTCTTAACATCAAAAGAATAACTTGAGTTGTTATCAGTAAGCCACACTGGTTGAATCCAAAATGCCAGTTTGATATATACAACATGAGTAACCTGAGACTCTCTAGAAATATGAAAGATTTTTCTTCTTATAAAATACCGTGGGTTGAAAAATGTGACTGTATATTTGTGCTCATGACAGGACCACCATGAGTTCCCCAGCTAGCATGAGTGATAAAGAATCCACCTGCAATGCAGGAAACTCTGGTTTGATCCCTGGGTCAGGAAGATTCCCCTGGAGGAGGGCATGGCAACCCACTCCAGAATTCTTGCCGGGAGAATCCCATGGACAGAGGAGCCTAGGGGTCTATAACCCATAGGGTCACAAAGAGTCAGATATGACTGAACTGACTTAGCACAGGACCACCATAGTCTAGAACTCTGACAGGCACCATTCACACAGAATACGTTGGATCCTTGCCGCATGATAACCCTGGGTCAAGGACCAAAAGATGTAGTCTTCACCAAAACAGGGAACAGAAACCTAATTCAGGAACCAGAATCTAAGCCTCAAATAAGATCGAAGAGACAGACTGCAGGACTTTGATTTTGGTTCTGCAGGAGCAGCAATAAACATTGGAAACAGCTCAAGGGGAGCTCCATTCATATTGTTGTTGTTCAGTTGCTCAGTCATGTCTGAGTCTTTTGCGACCCCATGGACTGCAGCACAGCAGGCTTCCCAGTCCTTCACCATCTCCCGGAGTTTGCTCAAACTCATGTCCATTGAGTCGGTAATGCCATCCAACCATCTCATCCTCTGTCGTCCCCTTCTCCTCCTGCCTTCACTGCCTTCAGTCTTTGCCAGCATCAGGGTCTTTTCCAATGAGTTCGCTCTTCACATCAGGTGGCCAAAGTATTGGAGCATCAGCTTCAGCATCAGTCCTTCCAATGAATACTCAGGACTGATTTCCTTTAGGATGGTCTGGTTTGATCTTGCATTCCAAGGGACTCTCAAGAGTCTTCTCCAACACCACAGTTCAAAAGCATCAGTTCTTCAGCACTCAGCCTTCTTTATGGTCCAACTTTCACATCCATAATGACTACTGGAAAAACCATAGTTTTGACTATATGGACCTTTGTTGGCAACGTAATGTCTCTACTTTTAAATATGCTATCTAAGTTGGTTAGAGCTTTTCTTCCAAAGAGCAAGTGTCTAATTTCATTGCTGCAGTCACCCTCTACAGTGATTTTGGAGCCCAAGAAAATAGTCTGTCACTGTTTCCATTGTTTCCTCATCTATTTGCCATGAAGTGATGGGACCAGATGCCATGATCTTAATTTTGTGAATGTTGAGTTTTAAGCCAGCTTTTTCACTTTCTTCTTTCACCTTCATCAAGAGGCTCTTTAGTTCCTCTTCACTTTCTGCCATAAGGGTGGTATCATCTACACATCTGAGGTTACTGATACTTCTCCCGGCAATCTTGATTCCAGCCTGTGCTTCATCCAGCCCGTCATTTCTCATGATGTACTCTGCATATAAGTTAAATAATCAGAGTGTCAATATTCAGACTTGACACCTTTCCCAATTTGGAAACAGTACTCCTTTTCCAATTTGGAACCAGTCTGTTGCTCCATGTCCAGTTATAACCTTCTTGACCTGCATACAGGTTTCTCGGGAGGCAGATAAGGTATATTCCTTTGAATTTTTAGACAATGTTCTGGCAGATGGAAGTGGCTTTTAAAAAAAATAATGTGTACTACAATGATTTTTCTTTTCTTGTTTGCACAAAGGCCTTTCATGTCTCTTTATGGGTCTTCTGTTGCTCTATTCAGTTTTCACTAACTAGTCTTAGGAGCTCAAAGGTATCTTGTACTAATATTAGAAGAACATTCGTAGAAGCAATATCTACAGTTAGTGCAGGTAGAAGGACATAAAGGGATAAGGCAAGACTTTTCTTCCCTTCAATTCATTCATTTATTCCAAAAAATAACTTGAGCACCTGTTATGTTGCCAGAAGTGTGCTATATTCTGACCATCAGCCAGGTAGAGAGACTGTGAATAAGCTAATGGTTCCAGGTCTAAAGTGCATGCTGAGAGAGAAAGCATTATGTGTAGCAAGAAATGCAGCCATATCAGTGAATGAGGGATCAATGTTGTGAAAGTTGCATTTTTAAAGCCATAATTCTTCCAAATGTGTTGAAAATTGTCCCCAGAAGCTATTTTAACTTTACACAGACGCAGCGCTTTTATAACAGGAAAATGCTCATATTTTCAGCTCAAGTTCTTAAGTGGGGACAACATGGCAGATGCTTTTGCTAAGCTTAAGAGATTGATTTGAACTGAATTTTAATTAAAATTGCCTAAAAGGGCTGGAGAAAAGTTTTGTCATGATTGTCTGAGTCCATCAGAAGTTCTGTCCCCTCCAAGAAAGACAGTGTCGAACTTAAATCAAAATAGCAAGGGGAAAAAAACTAATCAGTTAGTGATTGGTTATGTCATGAGGTTTCATTAAATGTTACAATAAAGTAAATTTTCATTTTCCTTTTGGCAGTTACAGATACACTAATTTGTTATGATATTCAAGTCAAAAAATTGACATTGATGTACAATCTTATGCTGAGAACAGCATAATACACTGGTCTGTGAACATTTCTATAAAAAGTACCTACTGACTAGTTCAGTATCTATTTTTGCATTTTTTATTAGCAAATGCCTGTTAAATACTGATGGTCTGACAACACAATAGATTAAATTTAAATGCAGACTTTAGCATTATTTTTGAACAAATGAATTAGGAAAGCATCAAATAGTTTTCTCCTCACATGCCAAATGGCAACGTCATTTCTTCAAGGAGAATCATTTCTGACTGTGGAAATGGTTCCTCAAAAAGAGGGCAATAGGGAATACTGCAATATTGAACAAAGTTGAAGTTTAATAGAGACTTAATTAGCAACTATTGTTCAATTCTTTTTATAAACAGTGCTATCTTCAGTACTCAGAGAGGTAAAAGATGAATTAGATGGAACAGTGACTCAACCAGAGCTCACAATATACAGTGGGAAACAGCTGTGATAAGTGTTTTAAGAGCTGAATAAACAACATCCCGCCTGATAGTACTGCAGAGAGCCAAGAAATTAATTCCAGTTGGGGAAACCTTTGAAATAATACATACCAAGTGGAGCATTCGTTGCAACAGGGAACAATAATAGAGACATATGACATGGCCCTTTCCTTCAAGGAACGTACTGTCTTCTTGGGGAGATAAGAATTATACATAAATGGAAGACTTTATAAATAGAGAAAATATTATAAAATTTACAATTACATAAAAAGTCTCTGATTAGAAAATACAGGCTCTGAGCATTCAGTAAAGGGAGAAACTGGTATAGACTGGAGAGGGTACATGATACCGTGGTGATGGTGGACCATGATATCAGCTGGAAAGTGCTAGAATTATTTGCAGAAGCAGCAGAGGGGAAAATCAAAATGATGAGAACAATGAATGAAGGCAGGGCTGATTACAGCCTGTTTTGTGACCTTGAGAGGCTGACCTGGCTGAAGCAGAAGGCCTCCTTTGGGGAGTATTAGAAGAACAGAGTGATAGCATAAGGAAGGCATAGGGTGTACCATGAATGCCAAGATCAGGAATCAGGCTTGTTCTGATAGGAACAGGAAATCTCTGCAGTTTGTCCAGCAGCCGAGTGACACAAGGAAAACAGCTAGAAAGACACCTTAGAAGGATCAGTCTGGCAGTTACTGCTATCATGCAGAATCATTTTATATAAAGTGCCTCTAAACTGTTTGGCATCTGTAAAGCGTTAGATGTACAATGTTGTTATTACCTTAGACACATACAGAGAACTAACGAGTGTTTATACAACCCTTATACTTGTAGAAAGTGTAATATAACCGAGACTTAGAAGAAGTCATTTGGTCGGCCTGCTGTACCATAAAGGAGTAGATGAAAAACGGATACAATGGATTAGCCTATGTTAAAACAATGTGAGAGAAATGGAAGTGGAGATGTTACATGAAAAGAAAGATCTATATCCAAAAGTACCTATCTCAGATATTTTAGGAATCTTCAGAAGGTGCCCTGTAGTGGGGCAAAAAATAGCTTCCTTTTGTAAAATTTTTAAAAAGGGAGAAATATCTTTTGGAATCACAAACTAGTCATCTCAGCTTTAATGCCTGACAAGGAGACACAGTCAACAGGTTGCCAGCAACCAATAGGACATTCACTATAGGCAGTAATCAACAAGACCTTCTGGAGAAAGAATCTGGTCAGATCAATCAATTTCTACCCCAGACACAGAAATACGTCTTAGTGACAAGGGTGTTATGTGTGCTTAGTCACTCAGTCCTGTTTCACTCTTTGCGACCCCATGGACTGTAGCCCGCCAGGCTCCTCTGTCCATGGAATTCTCCAGGCAAGAATACTGGAGTGGGTAGCTGTTCTCTTCTCCAGGGGATCTTCCCAACTCAGGGATCAAACCCAGATCTCCCACATTGCAGCTGGATTCTTTACCATCTGAGCCACCAGGGAAGCCCAAGGAGGTTATAACATGGATAAATATTCGTAAGACTTTGGTATCTCCCATACTTAACAACCTCTTTTTTAATAAGCTACACAGATACAGTCTGTGGGTCTTGCTTGTGGGCATAGCTGATGTGTTTATATTAAAATATTAATTATTAATTAAGGAGGTCTCACTATTAATATGGAAACATTTTTCTGTATCTGATAAACTCGGTAGTCAAAGGTTTGTGCTGATGGTGTCAAAGCAATGGGATTCCTGTCCATGTGGTCTTACTTTGTCCTGGAATCACATTGCCAGCTGGACTCACTCCTTCCCACCAAACCACAGGGCATGTTGTCACTTGAGGAACCAGACAAGAATAGTAGAACAAAACATAACCATCATCATTACTGGAAGAAAAAATTGCCCTTAAATCCTACTTGTGCAAAAGTCCCTAAGCACAGATAAGTCTGGCAGTCAAAAAACCACTGGCTCACTCTCATAGACAATATTGACATATCAAGAGAGCTGATGGTTTAACTGACTTGAACTACTTTTTTACTCTACTAGTCAAAGCAAGCGTTAACTCTTTGGAAAAGACCCTGATGCTGGGAAAGACTGAGGGCAGGAGGACAAGGGGGCTGACAGAGGATAAGATGGTTGGATGGCATCACTGACCCAATGGACATGAGTCTGAGCAAACTATGGGAGATAGTGAAGGACAGGGAAGCCTAGCATGCTGCATGCAGTCCATAGGGTTGCAAAGAATCAAACATGACTTAGTGACTGAACAACAAGTCAAAGCAATCAAATTCACCCTTGAGACCAAGAATATTTGTGTAAGAATATATGATGGTTGGGGAACCAACCATCATCCCAAGTTGGACCTGCACACATTGTGTCTACTTTCTCCTGTCCCATTGCTGAAATCTCCACTGCTCTGTTCAGTCCAGGAGTGTTCATTCTTTCCAGCTCACCGCAGCTCCTTCTCAGTCCACTTTTTCCAGGTCCCTGTTGGCTTTTAATGCATTTTTTATGTCCTGTTGCCTCCTCCCAGCTAATGCCCACATAGCCATTCAAAACATTAAATTTAGGTCTACAGATGCCAATATGGCCTCAGAGCTCATGGAGATGCGTGGCATTTGAAAAGGCCTCTTCAGTATCCACAAATGAAATGGCCCTCAGGCCTCGGTGCTGTCGTCTGTGTAATCCCCTGTTCCGTGTTCTTAGCCCTTTGTGTCACCAGGGCATGGTGCCCATCTCTGCTTCTTGTGTTCGGGCAGGAAGGAGGTCACTCCTGACCTGTACCAGTGCAGCTGTGCTTATTGAGAATTCCACCTACAGCGTGTGTACTCAACCTGGGGCAAAACATGAAAGATTTTCCTTACAATTCTTCATCCTGTTTCTTTATTACTAATGAGTTTCCAGTGCTGCTAGTATTTCTTCTAACATGAGTTCCTTTTAGGAATTTCTCAGTATATCTTCTGACTGTATCCTGTTTCTAAAACTGTGGACTCTAATCTTTGAGAGTAATCAAGATTCCTACAAGTGTTAATAGTTAGAAAACACTCATTTGGTCATTTCTCTAGTTTTAATAAAGGGCATATCCAATTCTTCTTATACATTCCTTCTCTGCCAGTCATCATCTCTAAATCATCTTACTTTTAATAAAACAGTAAGTTAAAAGATATAAAAGAGCTCTGGCACATGCAAACTATTACATATAGAATGAATAAACAGAAGGTCCTAATGTAGAGCACAGGTAACTATATTCAATGTCCTGTGATAAACCACAATGAAAAAGAATATATATATGTATTACTGAATCACTTTGTTGTAATAACAGAACTTAGTACAACATTGTAAATCAACTCTACTTCAATAAAATAAATTATTTAAGGAGCTATGTACCGAATGAATTCTACAAAGATGTTTTTAAGTGTTTTGGGAAAGGATTCGCATATTCATATAACAAAGTGATTTATTTTGATCCTCTTGTGCCCTAAAGATCTTTAGACATGACATGCAACTTTATAAAGAAAACTAGCCATCAGGTTAGTGATCCATTTATGGAGACTCATTTCCCTTGGCCTCTACTTATACAATATTCAAATTGTATTATATTCTTTGAGACTTTTTTTCATTGATCCAGATAACTCTTGCGTGATGCTTTTTCAAAGAACTGCTTATCAGAGATTTTCCAGTAACCTTCTGGCATTTCAAAATTGCATATTCCCTGGATAGCAATTTTATTTGTTGTCATTATAAAGCTTCAATTTCCTAAAGATACAGCTAATGCAGAGAGACAGCTGTGTGAAATATTGGCTACCTCAATTTCATCCAAGCTCTGTACTTTTCCTTTTTCTCATACTTGAACCTGTTTGTCACACTTGGTAAACTTATATTTTCAAGTTGGTTGAGACACTTTATACCTACTGCATTCATAAGTCTAATCAATCAAGTATTTAAAATGTGTAATATTCCCAATGTAATGTTTCTTCATGTTAAATAATGTTAATCATTTATCTAGTACTTTTCTTCATAGTAGCATAAATAATGTATTTCAAATATGTATTACTTATAAAATGTCTTATTAAATTATGAAATGGCATATCATGTAAACTATTCTAACAATAAAACAGTTATAACCTATGTTTACACAAGCTCTTTTAGTTTCCTAATTAATAAAAAAAGTTCAGACCTCATTACAGCTCATTTCCATTTCAGCTACAAACACAAAAACCTTACCACATTATTTACATTAAGAAACAACTCAGGGACTTCCCTGGTGGTCCAGTGGTTAAGAATTTGCCTTCCGGTTCGAGGGACACGGGTTTGATCCCCAGCCAAGGAACTAAGATCCCACATGCTGTGGGGCTACTGAGGCCATGCACCTCAACTGGAGCCACAACTAAGACCCGATGCAGCCAAATAAATAAATAAATATTAAAAAAAAAAGAAAAGAAACAACTCAGATTTTCCCCAGTACTTGAACAATTTTCTAATTGCAAATGGCCTCAGACACTCCCTCAGCTAAAGCAATACTTACCAAAGAGTAGTATCTGTCTATCTGACTTGATGGAGTTTCCATCAGTATATGAACTGAGAGTCTGTAAGCAGGTTTGGGACTTGGAAATTCAGAACTGGTTTTATTTTTGTTCCTCTATCATATCTTTCTTTTATTGTATTGTTGTCATTCAGATTCTTGATAAGTGTATACTTATACTTTCTGTCCTAACTCAGAGGGTTTCTAATATCAGTCCTGGGAATTCACTCAACATGCTACTTGTTCTTCTGAGCAAGGATTTCATCAGAAAAATAGTAAATCCAGGTCTTAGTGAAATCATTCTAGGAAAGCCTAAGAAGTCCCAGTGTCCTGGGCTTCCAAGACATGTGCTGTTGACAGTCTGTAGCCTTCTCAATCTTCCCCACTACCCACACCTGTTACCTTTGGCCAGTCACAACCCAGCATGGTGTATATGCTCAGTTACTTAGTCACGTCCGACTCCTTGAGACTCCATGGACTATAGCCCACAAGGCTCCTCTGTCTATGGGATTTTTCAGGCAAGAATACTGGAGCGGGTTGCCATTTCCTCTTCCAGAGAATATTTCTGACCCAGGCATCATACCTGCATCTCCTGCATTGGCAGGCATATTCTTTATAACTGAACCACTGGGAGGCCCCCAGCCAAACAGAGAAAACCCTCCAAGTCCCTCTCCTCTTCTGGTTTCTATCATCAGACACAATACCCTGAGCTACTTCCCTAAGTCTTTCCAGGTTGGACTCAATGCTATTCTTCACAACCAGCCCTCCACAGTCACTCTCTTCACTAAGCAATTCTCCATCTCCTGGCCTTCTAGGCAGCGGCTGGGCTTCTGATTATATGGCTTCCCCAGCCGCCACCTTTGGGGAAGCTGTTTATCTTCCCTTGACCTCTGTGCCATGGGATTAGATGATGTGGTTGGCATATTTTTCCTCCCTAAAGTGGTTTCCAGACCTTTCTCTACAATTCTTGGATAAAGACCTCACCTCGGGGCTTATGAAGTCCACCTTTACTTCTCTCTGCCTCCATTTGATCACTGTTTTCTATCCACATGTTAAAGAGTTTAGAAGTCCATACATGTTAAGCTTCACAGCCCCTGCAACTACCATCGTGTTAAGTGATTCCACATCTGGGCGGAGGATTCATGAAAACTATAGTCCTCCAGGGCCTTGGCCTGCTTAATGAAGTCATTCTCCTCCACCCCGCTTCAGAAACCCCAGTCCCCAGGGTTTAGTCATACAAAATACATGATAATATTGCTCTGTTATCATTATACATTGCAGAATTATGTGAGGGTTAGTCAGATAAAAGAAAATGAACTCAATAGTGACTGAAAAAATTTAAGAAGAGAGGGCAGTAGCTAAGAAATGAGTGAAATGTCCTTTTCATTTGCAGCAGAGAAGTTCCTGGGAGCCTGCTTTGGGGAAGAAGCATGGGAGATGGAGAACAATTCCAGGTCTAGAGATGTGAGTGGGATATGAATTTGGAATTGAGATAAAGGTTTCTAGAATTGAGTAACCTCTTAGATTTTGAGAGAAGCAAGGAGGGGAGGCTGATTCCAGAGTATCTGTCTTGAAAAACTAATTAGATTGTAGCTCTATTCATGGAACTGGAGAGTAGATCAGTTAGATGATCAGTTTTAGGGATATCTATTAATAAGTCAGTTCAGGCAAAAACAAGGTAGATCTATGTCTCTGGAGTGCCGAAGAGAGGTCAGAGTAGAAGATAAAGGTTTTGGAATCATCAGCATATAAGTGTGACGATTGAAGATATGAAAGTAGATGAAACCACCCTGGAAGAGTATATGAAATGAATGAAGAACTCCAGTGTCGTAGGAGTGGCGAGAGACTGAGCCAATCACAGGACCAGTAAAGGAAGAAATGTTGCAAATTAAAGTGATGAAAACAATAATAATAGCTGACATGTGTATGTACATGTGTGTGCCAAGTCATTTCAGTCGTGTCTGACTCTTTGTGACCCTATGGACTGTAGCCCGCCAGGCTCCTCTGGCCATGGGATTCTCCAGGGAGGAATACTGGAGTAGGTTCCCATGCCCTCCTCCAGGGGATCTTCCTGACTCAGGGATCAAACCCACATCTCTTATGTCTCCTGCATTGGCAGGTGTGTTCTTTAGCACTAGTGCCACCTGGGAAGCCCAATGCTGCTGCTGCTTCTGCTGCTGCTAAGTCGCTTCAGTCGAGTCTGACTCTCTGCGACCCCATGGACAGCAGCCCACCAGGCTCCTCTGTCCATGGGATTCTCCAGGAAAGAATACTTGAGTGGGTTGCCAATTCCTTCTCCAATGCATGCAGGCACGCTAAGTCGCTTCAGTCAAGTCCAACTCTCTGCGACCCCATGGACAGCAGCCCATCAGGCTCCTTGTCCGTGGAATTCTCCAGGCAAGAATACTGGAGTGGGTTGCCGTTTCCTTCTCCCGGGAAGCCCAATAGCTGACATGTATTGAGTGCTTACTGTTATCAGGCAATTTTGCTAATCATATAATGTGCATCATCCCATGGTGGTTTAGCACACAGATGGGTTCAAATCACAACTCTATTACTTACTAGCTGAGACTACTGGCAAATTTCTTAAGCTCTCTGTGCTTCTGTAGCTTGAGGGAAACAAAGGTACCAACCTTATAAATTAGATTGAAGGCTAAAATGCTTACTGTGCCATATTCAGCAGAGCCTGACTCACAGAAAGCCATAAAGGTTCACAGTTTTTTTTATCATTGCAGTTTTATTTAATCTTCACAATAATTCGATGAGGTAGGATTATCCCCATTTTTTCAATTGATGAAATAGATTCAGAAGGTTATGTTATTCCACAAAAGTGTTGCATCTGGTATTTGAAAGGAGGTGGGCCTAAGACCTCCATGTATATAACTCGCAAGAAAGGATGTGACAGAAAACAAAACAAAAAATGGAAACCATTTTAAGAATCAAAGAGTGACTAATGGGGTTAAATGCAGTGAAATTGTCATGAAAATAACCCATAGACCTAGTTCTTTTGATTCATCTGGTTAAACAATAGCAACAGAGATTTTGATGAGGATAATATGATTTCAAAACTGGATTTATGTTGAGGTTTGACAGAAAACAACAAAATTCTGTAAAGCAATTATCCTTCAATTAAAAAATAAATTAATTTAAATAATAAAAAAAATGGACACTAATGGGTGCTTTTTACTACCTGGGAGATGAGCTACTAGATGTTAGTTTGTGCTCCTAACTTGAGCCACGAGCCCAAGATTCCCAGGTACAGACTTGGTCATCACCCAAGAGTGACGGTACCTGGAAAGGTTCCCAGGTGTGATTTCCTATTACATCAATGCAGCAAGACAGTTAGGTTATCTTCACATTTAGCCAGCTACACTCCTATTGGGAACTTCACAATTGTGCTTTTTTTTTTTTTAACATCTGATTCATTTTAGTTTGAAATCCATCCACTTTGTCCAGTGCATTACTTTGTTTTTAATCACAACTAGATGAATCTATTCACTCCACATTTTACAGAATGGCAGTTTGTTTTCATTTATTTATTTATTTTTTTGCTTACTCTTTGCATGATCGGAATGAACTTTATTTAATCAACATCATCTTGTTTGTCTCATAACATTTTCAATCGACTTTGCTTTTAATTAAAGAAAATAGAATTTGTGTAAACTTCATAATAAGAATTTGTACATCTCTTGGCATCAAAAGCAGATAACTTGGCATTATGCTTTTCCTTTCTGTTCGTCAGTGGCAACATAAATGGTTTATACAGTTAAGGCATTTTGTGTCAGCTTTTCTTTATCAGTCCCTAAAGCTTCTGTCCCCATTTTTATGATGATTTAAGGGAAGGCTCATTTAGAAAGCCAGCAAAGTAGTTCCTATTGCATCTCCACCCTTTCTAGCATAATAGCTGCAAACTAAGTTGCGTGCTTTGCTGTAGGTTTCTACATAACTCTGGGCATGGTGCCTCACTTAACAGTTCCCTGGTGTTATTTTGGAAAAGCCCTCTGCAGAAAATGCCAGAACTCAGCTTGAACTCTTGTCCCCTGTCAGGGAGAATCTTTCTATCAGCGGGATTTCTCAGCTGTTTCAAAAATCATTCAACACTTTACTGGGAAATATTGCTCCTGTGGAATATGCCAGCTTTAGCGTACCCTAATTGTTCAGCCTTGGAGCTTTAGAAGCAGACTATTTAATCAGGGAATTTCAGCCCTTGCTACAAACTTTTTTTATGGAGAATCTTAATTTTAATTCATGAAAGATGTTCCCATTATTTTTCAATTCACTGGTTAAAGCATATGAGTGCTTACTTTCATTTTTTTCAATTAAATGATTTTTTTTTCTTTAGGACAGTTCCACCTGCAATTAATCACAATAATCTTCTAAATTAAGAGTCAACATGTCTTTTGTGATATTACATGCCAGGTAATCACTTTTGTTCCTTATAGAGCTATTATTATATTCAATTACAGCTGCCAAAACAGAGACAGTAAGAGGATAGGGAATTTCCTTAAGTTAGTCATTAGTAAAACCAATCTTTGAATCCAGGTAGTCTCACCCCAAGGCCTGAGCAGGGGAACTCTGTGAGGATTTGATGAATAAGGAAGATCCAGCATTTTGAACCAACATGCCTTATCTGTGATAAAGCAGGGATAACTATTCTAATGTCTGAATGAAGACAATTCTTTACAACCATGTTGAGTTGCAGGAGTTCACTGTGAGTTAATTACTTGGAATTCAGAATATGGTGCCATGAAGGACTGGTGCTCTGACCAGCCTACACAATCCTGTTTAAAGTCTAAGATCATTGAAATGCAATGTATTCTCACTATCAATGTAGAAGCTATGTTGTTGCAATATCAGAAATCAAGGAACACATAAATCAATAAGAAACTTAAAAGATTAACTTGGATAGTATTCCTTGGATAAATGTTAAATTAACCATAAAATGAAAAGATATATAATGTTCTTTTGTAGAAAGAAAGGGATTGAATGAGGCAGATTACAAAGCATAATAATATTTGATGACGTGAAAAAGTTGCAGGGTTGAGAAACAGAGAAGGAAGAGGAGAGAGGAGAGCTGGAAAGCAGAAAAAATTTGAATTACACGCAATATTAACAGGTCACAGTCAAAGGGTTCTATATTGCTAAATAGAATTATGTTTTGAAAGAAACACACATGCACACACAGACATATGCCACCTTTCAGCCTCCCTCTTTGAGCACCCATCATTGTATTAATAAAAGTAGGACTACCCCAGTGACACCTACTCCTAAAGGACTGTCCTGTGGGGTACAGTTTCTTGAGTTTTCAACTCAGGGGAAAAAAGAAATGGGAAACAGAACCTGCATTTCTTAAACACCAATCAGATGTATGGGCATCATCAAAATTGAGTTTTCAGGGCCTTACATAGGAGTATTATCAGTTCAATTGATTAATGAGATAACGTATGCCAAATCCATAATAGATTGTCCAGCATATTGTAGATATGGAAGTTAATATTATCACTGAGAAAAACTGAAGCACTTACCTAACCCCCAACCAAAGGAAAAACAAAAAAGAAAGATAATGGCTATCCATTTAGCGTATCTTAAGGCACGTTTTGGATTTGAGGTTTGATTTGGACAATATAACCTCCAGAGATTTTTGTCTTTCATTTTTGTGGTTGCATTTTTTACTCCTCCTTTCTGTAAAGCATTTACTTCTTTTCCCCAGTTCATTTCTGTACATTAGCTTTTCTTGAAAATTTGAGTGTCAGGGACTCTTTAAACTCTTAAAAATTATTAACTCCAACATACCATCTATTGATGTTTAAATTAGAAATCAAAACTAAGAAATTTTTAAATTTTTTACTTATGGATTCAATCCACAACTACAAACCATTTACATAGTAATAGAAATAATGTTTTGTATTAAAAATAATGTGCAGACAAAAATAAGTAAAAAAAAGTGGGCATAGGTTTTATATTTTTGCAAATCTCATTAATATATGGCTTAATAAGAGGCAGTGGAATTCTCTTATCTGCTTCTGCATTTAATCTATGACAATATGCTGTTTTACTTAAAGAAAATCCAGACTCACACAGATATATGTAGTTGGAAAAGGCAGTAGTTTCATAGCCTTTTCAGATAATTATAGATATTCTTTGTCATGAGACCTAAACTCATAAGGTGATTGTTTCTTAAAGGTGAGTTGCGATGTAGCATCATACACCATATCAATGACGTTTACATTAAAATTCATTATCCTTCTTTTACTTTGCATGGATACTTTACTTTTGTTTGATTTTACAACATTATACATTGGTCATTTGGAAAATATTGGTTTACCGAGTTATGCAAATATTCCAAATATTGACACAGTTCACTTTACACTAACCAAAAAAATCACTTTTGAGACTAAAAAATTAGTTTCATCTGAAAAGTCCTTTCGGTATTGGGAAGCTGTCATGTGCATGGTGACAGATGCAAGCTTTCCAAAATTCGAATTTTTGCTTGAAAGCTCCAGTTTTACCATCGGCAACAAAAATGTCATTTGTCTTACTTGAAGTGACAGCTCGCTTTGTTCATTTTGGAAGAATAAATGTTTGTGAAATACTCAAGACTGCATAACGATAGTTTGTCTGTCAGTCTTTCACTTGAAATGGTGTTCCATGGAAAAAGTAGCTAGTCCAGCCCACAAGGAGTCACACACACTCTTTGGTGTATAGCAGACATACTCAGGTGTGCTTCTCATTTCATCACACACAATTTTTAAAATACATGTATTTGAGAGTTGAGATTTAATAAAATTAATAATTTTTACTCTCCCAAGAAGGAACTTCTTCAGTGAAAGAAATGCTGTTTAAAAAAAAATTTGCACTTGGCACCTCCATGGTGATCCAGTGGCTAAGACTCTGCACTCTCAACATAGTGAGGCCCAGTTCCATCCCTGGTCAGGGAACTAGATCTCACATGCTGCAAGAGTTTGCATGCCACAACTAAAGATACTGCATGCTACACAAACTGCAAATAAGTAAATAATTTTTTTTTTAAGTTAGGTTAATAAAAATTGCAGTTAAAAATCAGTTAGCACAGTTACAGTGACAATTCCCTCAATTCTTGCTGAGGTGCTCAATGTTTGACTCAACATTGCTCTATTCCTGTTTGTAATATATGAAAATAGTATTGAATCTATGGGCCATAGTATTGACCCATGGACCATATTTTGAGGAACAATGCTATACAGAAATTGTTGTTGTTACTGCTCAGTTGCTAAGTCGTGTTCAACTCTTTGCAACCTCATGGACAGTAGCATGCCAGGCATAACCCTGTCCTTCACTATCTCCCTGAGTTTGCTCAGATTCATGTCCATTGAGTCTGTGATGCTATCTAACCATCTCATCCTCTGCTGCCTCCTTCTGCTCTTGCTCCCAATCTTTCCCAGCATCAGAGTTTTTTCCAGTGAGTCAGCTCTTTGCATCAGGTGGCCAAGGTATTGGAGCTTCAGCATCAGTTAGTCGGTTCAGTCACTCAGTCATGTCTGACTCTTTGTAATCCCATGGACTGCAGCACGCCATGCTTCCCTGTCCATCACCAACTTCCAGAGGTTGCTCAAACTCACGTCCATCAAGTCAGTGATGCCATCCAACTATCTCATCCTCTGTCTTCCCCTTTTCCTCCTGCCTTCAATCTTTCCCAGAATCAGGGTCTTTTGCAATGAGTCAGTTCTTCAAATCAGGTGGCCAAAGTATTGTAGCTTCAGCTTCAGCATCAGTTCTTTCAATGAATATTCAGGGTTGATTTCCTTTAGGATTGACTGGTTTGATCTCCTTGCTGTCCAAAGGAGTCTCAAGAGTCTTCTCCAGCACCACAGTTTGAAAGCATCAATCCTTCAGTGCTCAGCCTTCTTTATGGTCCAGATCTCACATCCATACATGACTACTGGAAAAACCATAGCATTGACTACATAGAGCTTTGTTGGCTAAGAGATGTTTCTGATTTTTAATACGCTGTCTAGGTTTGTCATAGCTTTCCTTACAGAATACCTGTTTCAAAATTTATCTTGTTTTGTCTTATTTGAAAGCATCCTCTTCCTCATCAAAGCTTTTAAACCATCAGCTTATAAAATCCAAAGTCACCGTGGTGTTGTAAGACTATTCAGTTGTCAGCCAAAATGCAGATGACTGGTGGTAATGACAGTGAGTTTCATGATTTGTTTGATAATAGTTTTTGGAGATTGTAGGAGAAATTGGTGTTCAATGGATACTCAATAGGAGACTTTGTTGTTGATCTGAGCTTCCAGGTGATTTCTTCTGATTTCAGCCCAGAAACAAGGGATGAAAGTGGTTGGCACCTGGCCAGCCATCTAGGCACCTCCAAAAGAGCTGGAGCTTCTAAATAAAGAAATGACACCCTTATTACACGACACCCTGCTTGCTTAATTGCTGATATTTTCCCCTTAAATTTGTTCCAAGAGAAAGGAAAGGATGGAGTTACAACCTAATATTGTGCCAAGAGTAAAAAGAAACTAGGTATGTCTTCAGCACCAAGTTAAGTTTGTCTCACAGCCAGTCACTGTTGACATCAGTGACATATTCTTTTTTTGAAATTGCAGTATGGTTGATTTACAATGTTGTGTTAGTTTCAAGTGTACAGCAAAGTGATTGTTATACATACATACATATATATATTCTTTGTAAGATTCTTTTCCATTATAGGTTATTACAAGATATTGAGTATAGTTTCCTGTGCTAGCCAGTAGGTCCTTGTTGCTTTATCTATTGAATATTTTATATATAGTAGTTTGTATATGTTAATCCTGACTCCTAATTTATGTCTTCCCCACCAACCCCCTGCTATTCTCTTTGAAAATCATCAATTTGTTTTCTATGCCTGTGTGTTTGTTTCTGTTTTGTAAATAAATTCATTTGTATCATTTTTAGATTCCGCTATATGGAATCTAAAATCTATATTTAGATTCCAGTAATATGGTATTTCTCTTTCTCTGTTCTCTATACATTTAGCAACCAGGATTTGCTTAATGGCAGTTCATCACCTCCCTTCAGTAGCTCTTATCGGATTCTTTAGAATTATAAAGGATCCATTGTTGCCTAAAAATATGCCTCCATATAGGGTAAAAGTATAGGAAAATATATTTCCCCCACTAGAAATGGAAGGAAAAGGAAGTCCCCATACAAAGAGGTGACCTTCTTACATGTGTAAATATGGTAAAATGGTTAATTAAAATGCCATTTCATTTGGCTTTCAGATACTATTAGCCTCAAGATTTGAGTAGATCTGAGTTCTTGCTTCACAAAGCCCCCAGTCCAGCAGCTAGTGGTGTTCCCTCTGAACAACATTGCTGTGCGGGGCCTGGACCTTCTGTTATTTACAGGTGTGGACTGAGATGGGCTGCTACGACTCAAGCTCAGAGAGACCAACTTGTGAAACCACAAAGCCGTTTATTAATTGTTATACAATAAATATAAATGCTACAAGGATACTATCGTGAGCTAAAAGCCCATTTTTCACCTGTAGGCAAATTTAAGATGTACAGAGTCAGAGAGTTGTTTGGTAAGATTAAATCCATTGAAGGGAAATTAGCTGGGCCATTCAACTATTTGAGAGCATTGAGCTAAGCATGTCTTTCCACAGCAAAGGTAAATATGCCGTCAGAATCTTCTCCACGTGGATTGGTCGTCACCATTTTTGACTGGGCAGGAAAGAGCAGTGGTAGAGAACATAAGAAAATGCCTGGCATATGATCCAGGAGCAATAAATACCAGCTTCCTCTCTGACTCTTGCTCTTCTATTACTCAGTTGCTGACTCCCCCTGTAGTTCTCATTAAAATTTTGTTCCTTCAGATCTGCTAATTCCCCAAGTGAACTGAGAGTTCAGTCTTGTAAATAACAGCTAATATTTACTGAGGGCTCAGTGGGTACTAGGCATTGTATTTACCAAGCCACTTGAGTACATTTTCTCATGGACTCCTCATAGCAACCCTATGACAAGTGCTATAGTTATTCTCATGTTATAGATGAGGAAAATGAGGCACAATGTTCAACTAATTGACGTGCCTGGAAAATGGTGAAGCTGAGATTGGAATCCAGGCAGTGTAACCCCAGAAATCACATTTTTATTTTTTAAAGATTTTTTTTTTTTTTTGGATGTGGACTATTTTTAAAGTCTTTAATGAATTTGTTAAAATATTACTTCTGTTGTTGATGTTCTGGTTTTTTGGCCATAAAGCATGTGGAATCTTAGCTTCCCAACCAGGGATCGAACCCACACCCCTGCAATGAAAGGTTTAACCACTGGACCTCCAGGGAAGTCCCAGAAATTATGTTTTTAAATGGTACTCAACACTGGCACTCAAGTGAGACCTGCCCAGATGGTTTTCTTTATCTTCAGGGGGCTTTGCATTTTTGGCTCATTTGTGTTGATTTATAGTTTAATTCTCAAAGGACATCTTAGTTCCTACTAAGGCATTCTCTCTTTGGTGTCTTATGTTGTACTTTAATGTAAATTAAGTTTATATGAGACCTTGCAGCTCAGAGCTGAGTCAAGTGGGTAGAAGAAGCAGAAAGCAAGGACAAAAAGCATGGTGTACTAGAGAATTAAGTTGAATAGATTACGTTACATAGTTTCAGGTATGCTGAGAGATAAACAGTAATTCCTAAAAAACAGTCACATAGAGGAAAATCCTGGTGAATCATAGCGCATCAAATAAGCATTAGTATTGTTCCTAGTGTCATTGCTATAAAAGTCTTCTACTAAATTCAGAATTCTCATTTAATACTTTATAGATGTCTTTCAAGTAAGATATATTGATTATCCGCCAGATATGAGGTTCTTTTGGAGATGGAAATGGCAACCCATTCCAGTATCCTTGCCTGGAAAATTCCATGGACAGAGGAGCCTAGCAGACTACAGTCCATGGGGTTTCAAAGAGTCAGACACGACTGACTGAACATAGGTGCTTTTACAATTGGCAGAAGCTTTCCAATGAAGACACCACATCCTTTCCACAACAGTAGAATCTGTAAGGGTCCACTGCAGCCTCCAGGAGCCCTCTGGGTCATCGCAGAGCAAAATCAAAAGTGACGCCAGGACAGCAAGAATGAAGGCACTTGAAGTTGCCCTGAGGTCCCCCTCAATGTTCACCCAAGTAGAATCTGGGGGTGCGTAGGTAGCCCCCACCCTCCGTGTTGGTATTCCAAGGGACTCTTAAGAGAGTTTGAGAATGAGCACCCTTCTTCACTATTTAAAACTCTTAAATGCAATTCAAGTACAAGATCTCACCACTTCGGCGGAGGGAACTCAGTCTCCTGACAGGAAAACAGCTTGCACATTCCACTTGACTTCAGGCCGGCTTTCCTGGGGAGTCATGTTGCCTTGGCTGCAGGGCTAAGTCTCTTTGCTTCAAACCCTCCCAGAAATGTCACAGCAGTACAACCCAGTCCCAAACTTGTTAAGCCTGGAATCCATGCCAGTAACTTGCATGCCATAACTCAGGCTGTTACAGAACATCTCTTGATATTAGGTTGGGCTAGAGCCTAGCCTAGGGGGAAAAAAGGAATTTGGTGACTATTTCTAGCAACATTCTTTTAACTTGGGATAGAATGAATATGTAACTTAAAAGCAGACTGGCAGGATAACCCCTCTTGTGTTTACCACTGGGGCTTTTAACCACAATCAGAACCCATGTTTTCTCATCATGGTGATGAAATATGTTCCCCCAGTATTTTGAAACAGCAATATTAGAAGAATGCAGGATGTTAGTTTAATTTTCAAAATTAGCACTCATTAGAGAGTAGGTAATTTGCATAAGCATGTTCTTATTTTGTGATAAGAATTGCTCATTTATTTATCTTTTAATTGTCCCACATGTATTTTATTTTTAATATTTGTTTGTTTACTTGGCTGCTCTGGGTCTTAGTCGCAGCACACAGGATCTTCCATCCTCATTGTGGCGTGAGGGGATCTTTAGTTGCAGAATCTGGGATCTAGTACCCTGACTTGGAATCGAACTCAGGCCCCCTGCATTAGGAGTGTGGAGTCAGTCACTGGGCCACCAGGGGTGGTCCCCCTAGAACCACTTACTTATATCTTATTTTGTTTATGTCTTATTTCTACAAGAATCACTCTCAAATGATAGTAGCTCATCTCTAGCTCCTGAATTTAAAAACTCTATGGCAAGAGATTCCTCAAGCATGTACTAATGAGTTTGGATTGTGGCTTTAATGAAACCCATTTTGTCTGTATTGTTCTCTGCAGAAGTTTTGTATGTTCACTGAGTGAACCAGAAATGCTGGCATCAATATCTCCAAGATCCACAGTTTCACTGATTATGTCATTGGCCAGAAATATCTGACCATTACCCCAATTTTGTCCATATTTTAGATGAAATGATGGGGGCTGTCTTTTTTAAAACTGGGATTACCTTTTCTGCTCTACATTTTTGACTCAGTTGCCAATATTAAATCTTAATAAAAATATGTATTGCACAATCATCAGGTTGTGTATTCCTCCATTTCATGATTTGTTAAATCTCCATTCATCATTAATCATCATCTTTACCCTGGTAGCTCAGCAGTAAAGAATCTGCCTGCAACACAGAAGACCTAAGTTCGATTCCTGAGGGTCAGGAAGATCCCCTGAAGGAAGGCATGGCAACCCACTCCAGTATTCTTGCCTGGAGAATCCCCATGGACAGAGGAGCCTGGTGGGCTACAGTCCATGGGGTCACAAAGAGTCAGACACGACTGAAGCGACTGAGCACAGAGTAAACAGAGAGATTATATAACTGTAAACATTGTACACTTATGTCACCCAAGCCTATAATGCTGGAACAAAACTCTACAACTCATCAAATAGTACATCTTTCTTCAACTGTATATTAGATTTTCTTCTCTAGATTATCTATCACTTTTATTATGGCTAATGTGATTATGGGGGATAATAGAAAATAGGAATAACAGACATTCAGAACCCACAAATAAGCCAAACCTCATTTGAGTAAGTAGTTTCTGCCCTCCTCCCTAGATCGTTAGTCCATTTATATCTTTTCATTATCCTATTTGAGGCTTCCCAGGTGGTGCAGTGGTAAAGAATCTGCCTACCAGTGTAGCAGGTGTGGGTTTGATCCCTGGGTTGGGAAGGTCCCCTGGAGGATGAAATGGCAACCCATTCCAGTATTCTTGCCTGGAGAATCCCATGGACAGAGGAATCTGGCCAGCTAGAGTTCATGAGGTCGCAAAGAATCAGACGTGACATAGCAATGGAGCACACACACATTCTCCTATTCATCCTCAAGCAGAGTTCTTAATAAGCAATGGAAATACAGATCAACTAAAACTATAGAGAAAGAAAGATTAGAGGATCCAAATAGCCACAAAGCTGAATGGTTCATGGAACACGATTTGGAGGTGAATGTACTATGATCAAAAGGATATTTTTGTGAATGTTAATTATTTACCTCTATTTATAATATCTGTATTTGTTAGCTGAGTTATGTAGAGAATAAAATTACATGGCAGTTAATGATATAATGTTTTTAACATTCCAGCTTAAGCATGGTCATCATTTCAAAAGACTTTCTGGAATGATAGACTCTAAAATGTATCCTAAATCCTACCAGGGAGCTAAAAGGCTGTCCCAGGATTTATTGTCACTTGAACATCTCTAACTTTATTTTCAAGTTGCAGGTTTGGTTTAGTCACTGTTGTTTTGTGTACTGATGATCATCAGGAGTATTCTAGAAATACATGATTTGGCACCTCATTTTAAAATTGTATGAAAAGTTTGAGCAAAAGAAAACCATCATTTGTAGTTCACTTCAACCCGTCTTTTTTCTTCAGCCTAATATGGATATAAAATGTATCTGGCATTAGTGTTTCCAAGCATGGCTGCAGCTTGCCAGACTGTTTGGACCTGTGCACAATGAATCCTTTATTCAGTAAATATAAAAAGACATAAGCCTCAGAACAGCTCATCACATTCCTTCTAATGTTGCTTGTACATATTTTAATATACGCTAAGTATTTGAATTTATTTTCAAAATGGTAAATTCATTCTTTAAATTGTTGCCCTTTAGGAGTTTTTAGTACACATTTGGGAGGTTGTGAACTGGATATGCTAATTATGATCATTTTCACACTGGATGAAAATTCAACATTTTCCTGAGTTTCTCAAATTTACTTATTAATGGCTTTTTGACATCACATAGGAGTTATCTCAGAAATAGAGATTATTGTGAAGCCCAAGCTCTTGCCTGTAGATACTGATTCTGGAAGACCTTTGGAGATTTTCACATTGTGTGAAGACCTTAGTTAAATGAATGGTGTGATTTTTGCTGGGTTTATTACCCTCAATATTAAGCACTTGGAGGAAACCCTGAATGTACCCGGTAGGTAGTGCTTTTTACTGCTGATAAGATTTGCATGTGGTTTCTGACACTGTTCAGAAAACTGGCAAAGGTTGAGAGTGTTATTAATCCCACTCTGCAGTGTGGGCAGGTAATTGAGAATTACTGTTGACTGCAGGAAGAGGAGAACTACTTTAGGCTTTGTTAAAGGGATATTAACTGTAGGAATATAGCAGACCCTCTCCATTCCAGCTGCCTCTGGCCTTCTCTAGGAAATACGTGCAGTATTCAAAATGGGGATAATACACTGTAGCCTCTTTGGTTGCATGCACGTGCACTCAGGTGTTTCAATCATGTCTGACTTTTTGCAACCCTAGAGAGTATAGCCCGCCAGGCTCCACTGTCCATGGGATTCTCCAGGCAAGAATACTAGAGTGGGTTGCCATGCCCTCCTCCAGGGGATCTTCTCCACTCAGAGATGGAACCTCTATCTCTTTTGTCTCCCGCATTGCAGGCAGATTCTGTACCCACCAAGCCACCTGGGAAACACCCGAGGCCGCTTTGGTTAATATCCCAATATTCTAATGCTTTTAGAATAGCCACATGTATAACAAATTCATTAGTAGTAATACTTGCCATTATTACAAGTAAAGCTTCAGATTTCTCCTTCATGTACTTCGGTTTGAGTAGGTGTTCTTAGTGTCTTTCCTCCATGCGGTGATTCAGGGAACCAGGCCCATTTCATACTAGAGTTCTTCCATCCTCTTAAATCATAGAGTCCTCTGTTTCCAGCCAACAGGAGTGCAAACAAAAAGCTTGAATGAGCACATAAAGCCTTATGAGAGAGGCCTTCACTTTTGTTCACATCCCATTAGCTAAAACTTAATCATGTGTTTAAAGTGAAAGGAAGTCTGGGAAATGTAGTACAGCTGTGTTCCCAAGGAGGAAGAGAACACTAGTGGTCTTTGCCACACCTACAATTTCATATGTTTCTTAAAGTGAAAAAAAAGCACCAACTACTGGGGACAGGCTTCTAGGGCTAGCTTTATCAGTAAGGAATTGTGAGACATTTAATAAGAAATAATCTCTTTACCTTTTGTATTATTTGGCCTCGTAGAGGTCACAGTCTAAAAGATTTTGTTGATGGTGCTATTTAGCCACTAAGTCATGTCCAACTCTTTTACGACCCCATGAACTGTATCCCTCCAGGCTCCTCTGTCCATGGGATTTTCCCAGGCAAGACTACTGGAGTGGGTTGCCATTTCCTTCTCCAGGGGATCTTCCCAACCCAGAGATCAAACCTGTATTTCCTGCATTGGCAGGCAGATTCTTTACCACTGAGCCACCAGGGAAGCCCCAAAGAAAAGAAAAGATAGACATCAAATAAACAGGAAAATAAATGTACAATTACAAAGTGATATAGCTCCATGAGAACATGGACTATGCCTCCATGGCTCCTAAAACAGTGCTTGGTGCATAGTAGACACTCAGCAATAATTGTTGAATAAATGCATGCCTAAAGGCATGAACAAATGAATGAAACTACATGATGGAAACAAATAGAGGCTATGAAAAAAAAGCAGTAGGATAAACTAAATTCTTTGAAGCCATCAGAGGAAGGTCTTTCTGATATAATAACATTGTCAATGAAACCTGAAGGATGAGTAAAATTTAGCAAAAAAGAAGAGTTAGGTGTTAGACACATTGTTGCAGGTCGGGAAAACATCAGGTTCAAAGGATCTGAGTTTTAATACATTCAAGAGCACCAAAAGAAAAAAAAGGCTAGTATAACAGGTATCCAGAGGAGCTGGGTGGTTATGTTTCAAGTCGGGCTAGAAAAGTAGGCGAAGACAGTATCAGGCAAGGTGCCTATGATATGTTCAGCCTTTTTACTCTTTTCTGCAGGCCCAATGGAAAGCCAGTGAGAAGGATCCTGAAGGAAAAGGATTGATGTGATCATATGTTCATTTTAAGAGAGCATTCCTGCTTTCTGCAAAGAATGAATTGGAGTAAGAGTGGAAGTAGAAAGTCTAGGAAGCTTTTTCATTTGTATTCCTTTTAATTCCTATTAAAACAGTTGATTTACAATGTTGTGTTAGTTTCACATGTACAGCAAAGTGTTTCAGTTATACATATATGCATATATGTTCTTTTTGGTTCTTTTCCATTATAGGTTATTAAAGATATGAAGCGTAGTTCCCTTGTTGGTTATTTCTTTAAATATAGTAGTGTGTATATTTTAATCCCACACTCTTAATTAGTTCCTCCTCCTCCTTTCTTTCTCCTTTTATACATATGAAATATTACTCAGCCATAAAAAAGAATGGAACAATGTCATCTGCAGCAACATGGGTGGGCCTAGAGATCATTGTACTCAGTGAAGTAAGTCAGAGAAAGACAAATATCATATGATATCGCTCATATTTGAAATGTAAAAATATTATACAAATGAACTTATTTATAAAACAGGAATTGTCTCAGACACATAGAAAATAAACCTATGGTTACCAAAGGAGGCTATTTCAAATCATCCAAATAAGATGACTAAAGCAGGGCAGTGGTTTAGAACAAGATGGAGACAGAACAGATGGAAGGACTTGAAACACGTATTGTGGGTAAGAGGGAGACTGGAGCAGAAGGACATTGGCAGCAATAGAATTTTCTGGTTCTGTTCTGAATGCTTATTCTCTTTAAAATGCCCTTGCAATGACTATACTACTGGTAGCTGAGACAGTAAAAGAATCTGCCTGTAATGCAGGAGACACGGGTTCAATCCCTGGGTCAGGAAGATACCCTGGAGAAGGGAATGGCCACCCACTCCAGTATTCTTGCCTGGAGAATTCCATGGACAGAGGAGCCTGGTAGTCTACAGTACATGGGTCGAGTCAGACATGATTGAGCAGCTAATGGTTTCACTACTCAATGTAGACTTTTCAGAATATTTAGTTTAGCTCCTTTCAGATATTTTTAGAAGTTTTATCCCAACACGGAAGATACATTTAAAGATGAGTCAAATAATTGGCATTTAAAATTTGGCCAAATTCTTGATGTTCTTCAAAACTCACTCTAGATTATGTTTTATTTCTGTTTCTCTTTGTCTTCAAGAAATTAATTAGGCATATTACGTAATTAAAGTGGAGGACTTTTTATTTGTGTGTGTATTTATATGTGTGTGTAAATATATTTGTAGGGTCCAAATATTTTACTCATAAAAGCTTTTTAAAGGTAAATTTTGGACCATCTTTAGTATCTTCTTAATGTGGTACTGTGTGTTTTGGTTTAATTTTTCAATTTAATGTCTTAGGAAGTAATCCAAATATTGTAATAGTGTTTAATCTTTATCCTTGAAGCTAATGTTCTCCTATTTCAGAGTCAGTTGTAATGGCCCAGGCCTTTATTAGAATTTCTTTGGAGATAAGAAGGCTCTGTACCGAGGACTGGAAATATGATGCTCCTGAATTCTGTTCTGCTCTCCTCCATTTCTCATTAGTTCTTGGCTTGCAAGTTTATCTCTGTCTGTATTTATCATCTTGAATATGCACATCATAGTGATTTCCCAGAGATATTAGGAGGGCTATGTCAGTGTTTATCCATCAGCTTTTAAGACAATCTGGGCAAAGGTACATTATGATCTTAGGAATTGAGAAGTCTGCAAAATGGCTTCTTCGCACAAGTAAGAATGGCTGTGAATCTTTAGCAGACTTCTTTCGTGGATGTTATACCCACAATCAGTGAAATACATCCAATAGGTTCTCTGTCTCTAAAGATAGAGCCTCATTTCTGGGATTCTTCTAGCAATGACTTTTACCTGTGTGAAATGTTTCCATTTTAAGTAATTTGAATAATTTTTACCCAAAATGTGCTATTAGTGCTACAAATCCATGGATAAAATTCTTTGATGCCTATTGATCTTTGGAGAGAAAAAACTCGAGAAAGTGTGATTTTTACAAAGAGGTTTTTGCTTGTTTCTGCCAAGCACATGGATATTTATAATCTTGTGTTTTCATTTCGTGTCTTATGTGATGGTCTTTACTTTTCTCCTTGACAAATGCCCCATTGTCTATAAAAACACTTTTCCAAAAATCTTTACAGGCATTTCTTTGTTTTTCCCCTGCTCTTTCCTGTCATGTAGCTACCTTACTCCAAGATTATGCTGTACGTAATCCAAAGCAACCATAGGAAACTGAAAAATCTTGTAAATTGACTTTGTTGTCTTGACATTAGCTTGTATGTGACGGTAGGCTAGGAATATAAAAATCACATAAAGTTTGCTTTCAGATTCCAAGGTGCTCTTTATAAATCCAGCAGGTATTTGATTACTTCACTTATCTCAACACTGGTACTTCTTACTCTTCCAAAAAAAATAAAAATAAAAGTAGGGTGCAGGGCTCAAAGTTTTAGATAAGGTTAAGTACACAGGAGAATTTGAGAGTCAAAGGAGTCATACATTTTTTAAAAGATTCCCCACTGCTCAGAACAGCCAAGCCAAACCCCAGATTGCACTGTATTCTGGCACCTGGAACACAAAGTGAACATCCTCACGTCCTAAAAGCAAAGTGTTTGAAGGAAGAAGTCGACCTTCCAAGCACCTGAATTTACTGCCAAAGCACTAAAAATGAACTACAAGCAGAAAAACTATGAGTCAGGTGAACTCTTCATTCTACGTCAAGGGTGAAGTTCCAGTTACATGAATCAAGAGAAACAGTGAAAGAGGTGTGTGGGTGGGTTGTTTTCCCTACTTGTACACACTGGCTCTGCTCCTGCACTGCCCTTGGGACACGGTCTTTTTATAGTAATGGTGGTAATTAGATGCTCTTTCCTTTTTAGATCCTCTTAATCATCTTTGGGGTTTGGAGCCAATGTCTCTACCTCAAAATAGAATGAAAATTCAGGTTCTTACTTAGCCTGTGGCACTCCTGGTCACTCCTAGTAGTCAGTGAATATTTATAGAGTTTGGAGACAGACACTACACGAGGCCTGCACGAAAAAGCTGCTACAATTGAGTATTTATGAATATCTGCTCTAATGTCAGTAAAGGACACAAAATTAGTGCATTGAATCAGACTCTCAGGTCTGTTAAAAACATGTTTTTTTTTCTTCTGTCACAGTGGTACCAGGAGATGTGTTATGAAAGAATGTAGTTACTCTTCTTACTATCAGATTAAGAATTTGCCTCTAAATTCTAATGTCCGTTAGTAATTTATTACAACTCCAGGACTTATGAGTCATTAGAATGTTTAAAAATTGCATTCCATTTTCAACCTACTCCTTGTATTATTAAATACATTCTTATGGGTCTTAAAGCTTTCTGAAGTTTCAGTGAATTTCCAGTGGATAAGTTTGTTATTATCTTTTCCAGATCATTCAAAGCTTTTACACTTCAGATCTTCTTTTTGATATGCTGTCTTTTTTAATCTGTCTTTATGCAGGTACCTCCCTATTCTCTAGATATTTAATATGTTATCTTGGGAGCTGTGGTAGGGAGAACTACAAGTAGTACAGTGTTTTTGTAAAGTGGTCAGATTTTATTTATGTAAAATTGCATTTATGATTTCATTTCCTTATTGCCTTCCTCATAAGACTACTCTGAGGACTTAATGAGATAATGCTTAGAAAGTAATTAACACAGTGCTTGGCATGGTACGCAGTCAATGTTAATTGTTGCTATTGAATTTTTATGACATTTTAATGACCATACACCATGGCCAGCTACTTTTATTTTTTAAAGCCTGAGTTCCCCTGATCCAATAATATGGGATATACTCCAGTCAGATGAACATTCATAACACTCATGTCTGGACTTGTCTGTTTCATTCACTCAACAAATCCATTTAATGAGTATTATAGAAATTGAACTAAGTCCTGGGAAAACAGCTCCCAGATACAAGGTCTCTGTATTAGAAGAGCCTACCACAAACAGGGAAGACTGACAGTAGACAGGCAGTTACAATAAGGCACCAGGAGAGGTACAGAATCAAAGGGACAGCATAGAAATGGGAGCCAGCCTGGTCCAGGGAGCAGGTAGGCTTCCTGGAAGAAGTGATGGTAAAGCTGAGACCTCGGGATAAGTAAGAGTTAGCCAGACAGAGGGGGCAGAAGAAGGACAAAAATGGAAAGATTGCCAGAAGGAAAAGTACATGTAATACTAGGAGGTGAAAAAAAATGCTATTTATTGAGGAACTGAATCAAGTCCAGCATGAATGGAGAGGGGAGTAGCAGAGAATGCTGGAGACGTGGGCAGGCACCAGATCTCAGAAAGCCCTGGGATTTAGGTCAAGGAGTTTGGACTGTGTCTTGCAGTAGCTGTGAAACTGTCAGTGGTCATTCATCTAATACCATCCAGCCGCCTTGACTAGATTCTGTGTGATTTAGCCCCATGCTTTTTTGTTGCTATTTTTGGTTTGGTGGATATTTTCCTTCTTTCTATTTTTAAGTTGAAATGTTGTTGATTTATAATGTGTTAGCTTCAGGTGTATAGTAAAATGATTTAGTTACACATGCACACTCACATATATGTGTTATAGATATATCATTTTTCAGATTCTTTTCCATTATAGATTACTACAAGATATTGAGTAGATTTCTCAGTGCTATACAATAGGTCCTTGTTTATCTGTTTTATATATAGTAGTGTGTGCATGCATGTTAAGTCGCTTCAGTCGTGTCCGACTCTTTGCAACCCTATGGACTGTAGCCCTCCAGGCTCCTCTGTCCATGGGAATTCTCCAGGCAAGAATACTGGAGTGGGTTGCCATGCCCTCCTCCAGGGGATCTTCCTGACCCAGGAATTGAACCTGCATCTCTTATGTCTCCTGCATTGGCAGGCAGGTTCTTTACCACGAGTGCCACCTGGGAAGCCCCATATATAGTAGTATGTATACATTAATCCCTATGTATTAAATAAGTATTAAATAAATCCCAACATATTGTTTTCTATGTCTGTGGGTCTGCTTCTGTTTCATAGATAGGTTCGTGTCATATTTTAGATTCCACCCATAAGCGATATCATCTGATATTTGCCTTCCTCTGCCTGACTTATTACACTTAATGTGATCATCTCTAGGTCCAGCCCCGTGTTTCTGAAGCTCCATTCCTATTTGTTTCCCCTACGTAACCCTGCTCACTGTCCTACATGCCCCAGTGTTTGCTTATTTCCTTGACTAAAATGTCCTTCCTCCAATTCTGCACTTCAGTTCAAGAAGCATTTGTTGATAACTGGTGTGTGCCAGGCATTGTGCCCCTTCATCCCTCCAATATCTTTTCATTCATTCATGTATTAATTCTATAAGTATTCATAAGCACCAGCATGTAGAGGGAGCCATGCTATGTTTTTTGTGTTTTTTTTTTTTTTTTTTTTTTTTTTTAATAAATTTATTTATTTTAGTTGGGGGCTAATTACTTTACAATATTGTAATAGTTTTTGCCATACATTGACATGAATCAGCCATGGGTTTACATGTGTTCCCCTTCCCGGACCCCCCACCCACCTCCCTCCCCATCCCATCCTTCTGGATCATCCCATTGCCCCGGCCCTGAGCCCTTGTCACATGCATCGAACATGGAGTGGTGCTCTGTTTCACATATGACAATACACATGTCTCAATGCCATTCTCCCAGAACGTCCCACCCTCACCTTCTCCCTCAGAGTCCATAAAATTGTTCCATGCATCTGTGTCTCTTATTCTGTCTCGCATATAGGGTTATCGTTACCATCTTTCAAATTCCATATATATGCATTAGTATACTGTATTGTTGTTTTTCTTTCTGGCTTACTTCACTCTGTATAATGGGCTCCAGTTTCATCCATCTCAGTAGAACCGATTCAAATGTATTTTTTTTAATGGCTGAGTAATATTCCATTGTGTATATGTACCACAGCTTCCTTATCCATTCGTCTGCTGATGGACATCTAGGTTGCTTCCATGTCCTGGCTATTGTAAACAGTGCTGCGATGAACATTGGGGTACACGCGTCTCTTTCAATTCTGGTTTCCTCGGTGTATATGCCCAGCAGTGGGATTGCTGGGTCATATGGCAGTTCTATTCCCAGTTTTTTAAGGAATCTCCACACTGTTCTCCATAGTGGCTGTACTAGTTTGCATTCCCACCAACAGTGTAAGAGGGTTCCCTTTTCTCCACACCCTCTCCAGCATTTATTGCTTGTAGACTTTTGGATAGCAGCCATTCTGACTGGTGTGAAATGATACCTCATTGAGGTTTTGATTTGCATTTCTCTAATAATGAGTGATGTTGAGCATCTTTTCATGTGTTTGTTAGCCATCTGTATGTCTTCTTTAGAGAAATGTCTGTTTAGTTCTTTGGCCCATTTTTTGATCGGGTCGTTTATTTTTCGGGAATACAGCTGCAGAAGTTGCTTGTATATTTTTGAGATTAATTGTTTGTCTGTTGCTTCATTTGCTATTATTTTCTCCCATTCTGAAGGCTGTCTTTTCACCTTGTTTATAGTTTCCTTTGTTGTGCAAAAGCTTTTAATTTTAATTAGGTCCCATTTGTTTATTTTTGCTTTTATTTCCAATATTCTGGGAGGTGGGTCATGGAGGATCCTGCTGTGATTTATGTCGGAGAGTGTTTTGCCTATGTTTTCCTCTAGGAGTTTTATTGTTTCTGGTCTTACGTTTAGATCTTTAATCCATTTTGAGTTTATTTTTGTGTACGGTGTTAGGAAGTGTTCTAGTTTCATTCTTTTACAAGTGGTTGACCAGTTTTCCCAGCACCACTTGTTAAAGAGATTGTCTTTTCTCCATTGTATATTCTTGCCTCCTTTGTCGAAGATAAGGTGTCCATATGTGCGTGGGTTTATCTCTGGGCTTTCTATTTTGTTCCATTGATCTATATTTCTATCTTTGTGCCAATACCATACTGTCTTGATGACTGTGGCTTTGTAGTAGAGCCTGAAGTCAGGCAGGTTGATTCCTCCAGTTCCATTCTTCTTCCTCAAGATTGCTTTGGCTATTCGAGGTTTCTTATATTTCCATACAAATTGTGAGATGATTTGTTCTAGTTCTGTGAAAAATACCATTGGTAGCTTGATAGGGATTGCATTGAATCTGTAGATTGCTTTGGGTAGAATACTCATTTTCACTATATTAATTCTTCCAATCCATGAACACGGTATATTTCTCCATCTGTTTGTGTCCTCTTTGATTTCTTTCATCAGTGTTTTATAGTTTTCTATATATAAGTCTTTTGTTTCTTTAGGTAGATATATTCCTAAGTATTTTATTCTTTTTGATGCAGTGGTGAATGGTATTGTTTCCTTAATTTCTCTTTCTGTTTTCTCAATATTGGAGTATAGGAATGCAAGGGATTTCTGTGTGTTAATTTTATATCCTGCAACTTTACTATATTCATTGATCAACTCTAGTAATTTTCTAGTAGAGTCTTTAGGGTTTTCTATGTAGAGGATCATGTCATCTGCAAACAGTGAGAGTTTTACTTCTTCTTTTCCTATCTGTATTCCTTTTATTTCTTTTTCAGCTCTGATTGCTGTGGCCAAAACTTCCAAAACTATGTTGAATAGTAGTGGTGAAAGTGGGCATCCTTGCCTTGTTCCTGACTTTAGGGGAAATGCTTTCAATTTTTCACCATTGAGGATAATGTTTGCTGTGGGTTTGTCATATATAGCTTTTATTATGTTGAGATATGTTCCTTCTATTCCTGCTTTCTGGAGGGTTTTAATCATAAATGGATGCTGAATTTTGTCAAAGGCTTTTTCTGCATCTATTGAGATAACCATATGGTTTTTTTCTTTCAATTTGTTAATGTGGTGTATTACATTGATTGATTTGCGGATGTTAAAAAAACCTTGCATTCCTGGGATAAAGCCCACTTGGTCATGATGTATGATCTTTTTAATATGATGTTGGATTCTGTTTGCTAGAATTTTATTAAGGATTTTTGCATCTATGTTCATCAGTGATATTGGCCTGTAGTTTTCCTTTTTTGTGACATCTTTGTCTGGTTTTGGAATTAAGGTGATGGTGGCCTCATAGAATGAGTTTGGAAGTTTACCATCTTCTGCAATTTTCTGGAAGAGTTTGAGTAGGATAGGTGTTAGCTCTTCTCTAAATTTTTGGTAGAATTCCGCTGTGAAGCCGTCTGGTCCTGGGCTTTTGTTTGCTGGAAGATTTCTGATTACAGTTTCGATTTCCGTGCTTGTGATGGGTCTGTTAAGATCTTCTATTTCTTCCTGGTTCAGTTTTGGAAAGTAATAGTTGAGAATTTCCCTAAATTGAGGAAAGAAATAGTCACAGAAGTCCAAGAAACCCAGAGAGTTCCAAACAGGATAAACCCAAGGCGAAACACCCCAAGACACATATTAATCAAATAAACAAAGATCAAACACAAAGAACAAATATTTAAAGCAGCAAGGGAAAAACAACAAATAACACACAAGGGGATCCCCATAAGGATAACAGCTGATCTTTCAATAGAAACCCTTCAGGCTAGAAGGGAATGGCAGGACATACTTAAAGTAATGAAAGAGAATAATCTACAACCCAGATTACTGTACCCAGCAAGGATCTTATTCAGATATGAAGGAGAATTCAAAAGCTTTACAGACAAGCAAGAGCTGAGGGAATTCAGCACCACCAAACCAGCTCTCCAGCAAATGCTAAAGGATCTTTTCTAAACAGGAAACACAGAAAGGATGTTTCAACACGAACTCAAAACAACAAAGTAAATGGCAACGGGATCATACTTATCAATAATTACCTTAAATGTAAATGGGTTGAATGCCCCAACCAAAAGACAAAGGGTTGCTGAATGGATACAAAAACAAGACCCCTATATATGCTGTCTACAAGAGACCCACCTCAAAACTAGGGACACACACAGGCTGATAGTGAAAGGATGGAAAAACATATTCCATGCAAACGGAGACCAAAAGAAAGCAGGAGTCGCAATACTCATTTCAGATAAAATAGACTTTAAAATAAAGGATGTGAAAAGGGACAAAGAAGGACACTACATAAAGATCAAAGGATCAATTCAAGAAGAAGACGTAACAATCATAAATATATATGCACCCAACATAGGAGCACCACAATATATAAGGCAAATACTAACAAGTATGAAAGGGGAAATTAACAATAACACAATAATAGTGGGAGACTTTAATACTCCACTCACGCATATGGATAGATCAACTAAACAGAAAATTAACAAGGAAACACAAACTTTAAATGATACAATAGACAAATTAGATTTAATTGATATTTACAGGAGTTTCCACCCCAAAACAATCAATTTTACCTTTTTCTCAAGTGCACATGGAACTTTCTCCAGGATAGATCACATCCTGGGCCATAAATCTAGCCTTGGTAAATTCAAAAAAATTGAAATCATCCCAGCCATCTTCTCTGACCACAATGCAGTAAGATTAGACCTCAATTACAGGAAAAAAACTATTAAAAGTTCCAACATATGGAGGCTAAACAACACGCTTCTGAATAACCAACAAATCACAGAAGAAATCAAAAAAGAAATAAAATTATGCATAGAAACGAATGAAAATGAAAGCACAACAACCCAAAACCTATGGGACACTGTAAAAGCAATACTAAGGGGAAGGTTCATAGCAATACAGGCGTACCTCAAGAAACAAGAAAAAAATCAAATAAATCAACTAACTCTACACCTAAAGCAACTAGAGAAGGAAGAAATGAAAAACCCCAGGGTCAGTAGAAGGAAAGAAATCTTAAAAATTAGGGCAGAAATAAATGCAAAAGAAACAAAAGAGACCATAGCAAAAATCAACAAAACTAAAAGCTGGTTTTTCGAGAAGATAAACAAAATTGATAAGCCATTAGCCAGACTCATCAAGAAACAAAGGGAGAAGAATCAGATCAACAAAATTAGAAATGAAAATGGAGAGATCACAACAGACTCCACAGAAATACAAAGGATCATAAGAGACTACTACCAACAGCTATATGCCAATAAAATGGACAACTTGGAAGAAATGGACAAATTCTTAGAAAAGTATAACTTTCCAAAACTGAACCAGGAAGAAATAGAAGATCTTAACAGACCCATCACAAGCACGGAAATCGAAACTGTTGTTTTTTTTTTTAAGCACCACGCACCGTGCTATGTCTTTTTAAAAATATTTATTTATTTATGGCTGTGCTTGGGTCTTGTTGCTGCACATGGGCTACGCTCAAGTTGAGGTACGCATGCTTCTCACTGCAGTGCCTTCTCTTGTTGCAGAGCACGGGCTCCAGGCACACAGGCTCAGGAGTTGTGGTGCAGAGTCTTAGCTGCCCCGGGCACAGGGAATTTTCCCAGAGCAGGGATCGAACCCATGTCGCCTGCACTGGCAGTTGGATTCTTAACCACTGGACCACCAGGGAAGTCCAGTGCTACCTTTAAGTGACATTTCTTTAGTGATGGCCCCCAACTGGACTAATCTCTTCCAGTTTTCTTCATCCTCTGAAATCCAAATACCATAAGTGCATCATCTCTCCTCTGGCTCTTGGTACTTTTGATGCTGCATTACAGGTGATTACTTCATAAGTCTGAATAATGAGTAGTGAGTCTTCCCTACTCTACAAGGTCTCTATGCTACCGGAGACAGAGTCCAGGTTCAATTTATTATTGTATTTTCCAGAGTTCATAACTTTGCACTATGAGCTGTAGTGTTCATAATAAATACGTAAATGCATGAATACGTTTTCTGAAAATGGATAAGAATAACCTTATTTTGGTACTTTCTAATGACCCACATTATCAAGCAGAGCAATTAATTTTTTTAAAAAAATGATTAAGCCTGAATCTAGTACAGTTCCTCTAAAAAAATATTGTTCCTTACAAGAGTCCAGGATTTATATCCAAACTCCATAAGTGGATAATATGTCATTAAGGGTTTCACGTGTAAAGTTCTTGACACTGTATACCCCCATGATCATTTCTGTACTCTACCTTTACTTATGCCTTTTGTATATTCTTAAAATTATATTCTATCAGAAAAGACGAAAATAAGAGTAAGCTTCCTACCTGTTGATTGCTAAAAATAAAATTCTTCCTGGCCTTACCTTTTCAGTTTCTTAGCTCTCTGCCTAGATTTACAGCTAGCATTTTTAGTGGTTACTGCTGCATTTTCTAGGCACTCTAGTTGCACTTCTGGCAGGCTCTGTGATTCACAGAGAATATTGGAGTTGATTCCTGATTGTCTTCATGGTGAGTGCTGTAGTTGAGGCTGGACTCTCTCCAGTGGATTAATGGTCTGTTTGAATAAAAGGAAAAGGAAAAACCACTTAACCCTAACGAGTTTTAAAGTACCACTGTGGAATCCTTGCTGGAATTCCAAACAGTTTTCAACTAAATACCCACGATAACATGTCTTCAGGTACATTGGCCACTTCAGTTTGCACTTACCCAGACTTGCTTGCTGTTTGAGTTTTATCTGAAACTATGTAAAAGGGTTGGAGGACTTTCCTTGTCAGGTATTAGAGGCTGTTTCAGGTATTTTCTAATGCCAACATTCAGAGAGGAAGTCTGGGTTAGGGAGGTGGCTCAGCAAGGGACTGTGGACTTAGTTATGGGCTTGGGTGGCCTCAGTCATTCACCTGGTTGATGTACACAATTTTCTCTTCGTGACTGGACAGTGATCTTCCAGCTCAATATTCTCAAATAGCTGATACAACAGAGCTGCCATGAATTGACAGGGAGGATATTTTCACTTAGGAAATGACTCTGTAGGAATGTAAATTGGTACAGACACTATGGAGAAGAGTATGTGTGTGTTAGTTGCTCAGCTGTGCCCAGCTCTGTGCAACCCCATGCACTGCAGCCCACCAGGCTCCTCTGTCCATGGGACTTTCCAGGCAGGGATACTGGAGTAGTTTGCCATTTCCTTCTCCATGGAGAACAGTGTTGAGGTTCTTTAGAAAACTAAAAGTAGAGTTACCGTATGATCCAGCAATCCCACTCCTGGGCATATATCAAGAAAAGCTAAAAGTTCTAATTGAAAAGATACATGTACCCCAATGTTCATAGTAGTACTGTTTACAATAGCCATGACATGAAGGTAACCTAAGTGTCCATCAACAAAAGAATGGATAAAGGTGTTGATTATATATATACACATATGTGTGTGTGTGTGTGTATAATGGAATATTATTCAGCCATAACAAAGAATGAAATAATGCCATTTGCAGCAACATGGATGGACCTAGAGATGATCATACTAAGTGAAGTAAGACAGAGAAGACAAATGATACCACTTACATGTGAAATCTAAAAAATGATACAAATGAACTTATTAACAAAACAGAAATACTCACAGACTTAGAAAACAAGCTTATGTTTACCAGGGAAAAGAAGGATGGATAAATTAGAGATTTGGGATTAATTGATACACACTACTCTGTATAAAACAGAGAAACAGTAAGGACCTGCTGTATAGCACAGAGATCTATGTTTAATATCTTGTAATAATCTATAATAGAAAGGAATCTGAAGAAGAATATATACGGAATCACTTTGGTATATACCTAAAACACTGTAAATCAACTATACTTCAATTAAAAATTTTTTTAATTAAAAAAATGACTCTGGGGACTTCTCTGGTAGTGCAATGGCTATGACTCCATGCTTCCAATGCAAGGGGCCTGAGTTCAGTCCCTGGTCAAAGAACTAGATCCCGCATGGCACAGCTAAAGATCTTATATGCTGCAGTAAGCAAGCAACTAAGACCTGGCTCAGCCAAATAAACAAATAAAGTGTTTTTAATGACTCTTTGGAAATACTCCTATCCTCTAATTTCTGTTTAGCTACTTCTCACTGCTCACCCTGGTTAATGATCCCTGAACAGTTATCAGTTCTTGAGTACCTAGCTTATATGCTGGGTACAATACATTCATTATCTAAATTAATCCACAAGATTACTCTAAGTCAGCACTATTACTATCCTTACATTAAAGATAAAGAGAAACTTTTAGAGAAATGAGTAATAGCTATAGTCCCATGCTCTTGGCTACTATGCTATACTTCCGCATCTTGTCAGTGTATGTTCAGAGCAGGCAGTACCTTTAAGACTAGCTGGAATAAGGCTTAGTTGTGAAAGCTTATCTCTTGGGCACATTCTGCAAACAAACCTCTTACTCTAAGCCCCAAATGCAGAAGATTCGGGAACTCATCTTCCATGTTGGATAATTTTCCTCTATGTATATATTTAGGAAGTTGACTGTAAAACTCCAAAAGAATTCTATATATACATATGAATATATATAAGAATTTTATATATATGTAATATAAATATACATACGAATTATATATCTAAATTATATAGAGAGAGTGTATATATAGAGAGAATTCTATATAAAATTATATACATAATATATATATAACATTAAGGAAGTCTTTTGGTAGTATATGTAATATCTTTCAGAACCCTGTAGCATGCTGGCAACATATGGTATTCCCTTATTCAGCTAGTCAGAGTCTGGTAAGCAGACAAGAAAACTGCTGGGTTCAAGAAATGACCTTCCCACACTACAGCCACCAACCCCAGCCTTCTCTGGGTCAGTTATTGGAAGTCGCTGCCTCCCTTTCTCTTACACAGTTGGTACTTTGGAGTAAGAGGAAGATGAACATCCGGCCCAATCAGGGCCTCCTCTCCTCTACCCTACACCAGCATTTTCCTGCTTAAAGATGCTCAGAATCCTAGTTGCTTAACTTTATCTGGTAAAGGCAACGGTGGTTAAAGGCATAGCTATGCAGGTTTTTGAGTATGCTGTTCAATATCATTAACTACTATTAAATGAGAAGGAAAAACTCTTAGATATAGAAACAGACTTGTGCATTTTGCCAGTTCAACTGTTTTTGTTCTTGTTTTTATCTTTTATCACAGAAATTTTTCACAGTTAATTTCTAAAAATATTCAAAGTGTCATTACTCTGGTTAAATTGTATTCTCTTTCCTATAAGTACTATTGCTATTAATACATATTAATAATTATACTATTATTATTAATAAATTCTAATAGGTAAATTTTTCTGAAAGTTGGATTGCCTGAATATTTCTTTAAGAACTTGGTGCATTTGAGTACAATAAAACTCTTGTTTTGTTGGAGTGTGACTAGGCCAGTCTTTCCAGGAGTCTTTAAAACGTGCCATGGAGTAGATAGACTCTCTGGGGAAAAAGTCAATATTTATATATACAAAAAAATTAAGTTGTAAATTTACCTTATTCTTAAACCTATCAACTTTCCATTCTGTTCTTAAGTGAGCAGACAATGGATGCTTCACACAAACACCCTACACACACACGTGCACACATGCACATATGCTTATGCACGTGCTCACAGTAATATTTAATTGTTGACTGTTTCTCTTGCTGCAGATGAAAGAATAAAGTTATACAAATGGACTTGATGTTCTTGACTTAATTCTGTGCTTTAAGGAATCCCATTACAGGATGGCTTTATATCATTGTCAAATTTTACAATGGTTGATAAATTCCTTTTATAAAGCTGTAGTTATAAGTTCCTTTTATTTCTTTAATTAGACATATCTCAGTCATGAGTTCATTTCCAATTTTAGTTGCTAAACACAGACTGTCAATCCTAGAAAAGATGAAGTAAGTCATTCATTAAAGCAGTTCATCATGGTGAAGCCAGTGAAAGCTATATACTTTGTTTTTGTTTGTTTTATTGAAATACAATTGATTGACAATGTTTCAGGTGTACAGAAAAGGTGATTCAGTTATATAGATAGGTAACATATAACAGATATCTTACCATTATAGGTTATTACAAGGTATTGAATATAGTTCCCTGTGCTATGGCCTTGTTGTTATTCTATTGTATATATAGTAGTATGTATATGATAATCCCTGATTTATCCATAAGTTTATTTTCTATGACTATGAGTCTATTTCTGTTTTGTAAGTAAAATTTGTATTGTTTTTTAAGATTCCACATATAAATGATATCATATGATGTTTGTCTTTGTCACACTTAGTATGATGATCTCTTGGTTCATCCATGTTGCTTCAAATGGCAATATTTCATTATTTATATGACTGGGTAACATTCCATTAAATACACCATGTCTTCTTTGAAAGCTATATACTTTGAGTTTTATCTCTTGCTAGGAATCTCATTTAGGAGAACAGAGGGGCTCATCTTACCTTTACTGTCTGAGAATCGTGTCCTTTTTTTTCCTCTGTTAATGGCAAGGCCATACTAAAAGGACTTGAGATAAGCTGTCAATCTCCAGTACTCCTTTCTTCAGTACCAGGTCAGAGAGCAATCTGAAGTTGCTTTTAACCCTCATGTTGAAGTCTTCCAAGCCCTGTCAGTTTTCCCAAACCATATTTTACAGATGTCACAGCTGCTGTCAATGGTGTTCAGTTCAGTTCAGTCGCTCAGTCGTGTCCGTCTCTTTGCAACCCCATGGACCGCAGCACACCAGGCCTCCCTGTCCATCACCAACTCCCAGAGTTTACCCAAACACATGTACATTGAGTCAGTGATGCCATCCAACCATCTCATCCTCTGTTGTCCCCTTCTCCTCCTTCCTTCAATCTTTCCCAGTGTCAAGGTCTTTTCAAATGAGTCAGTTCTTTGCATCAGGTGGCCAAAGTATTGGAGTTTCAGCTTCAACATCAGTCCTTCCAATGGACACCCAGGACTGATCTCCTTTAGGATGGACTGGTTGTATCTCCTTGCAGTCCAAGGGACTCTCAAGAGTCTTCTCCAACACCACAGTTCAAAAGCATCAATTCTTTGGTGCTCAGCTTTCTTTATAGTCCAACTCTCACATCCATACATGACTACTGGAAAAACCATAGCCTTGACTGGATGGTGGTTTTTCTTTATTTGGTTTCTGAAAGAATAAACCCATAATATCTTAGAATATATAGGAATCCTTATTTTCATTATGTTTTTTGGTAATAAAATCTAAAATAAAAGCAAGAGTAAATTCTAACTATTAGATGGTGAAGTGTTTTAACACTGTAATGTACTTATCTAAAAATTTAGTGAAATTAAGTCAGCCTCTTTTATATAATCTTTCCATACCTGTGATCTTACTCAACATCTCCTAAATCCCAACCATTGGTATATAAGATTGCTATGCTACAAATGGTACAAAGCTTCTCCTAGCTTGCCTAAACTTTTCTTGCTTTTGCATGCTTTCCAAATATAGTCAGTTTTTTTAAAATATTGCTTAGAAACACTTGTCAAGAACTTAGATGAAAAAAATGCACTTGTCAGAAAGTTAAATATGGTATGAATCCTGTTCCTTTCATTGTCCAAATTGGGACTATTTTTTAAAGATTACCCAAATGGTTGGCAAAAGTGTTTGTCTAGTTTTGATCTCTTATGAAAGTGTTCAGATTTTATCACTAAACGTAACATTCAACTTTTTAAAATAAGAAAGCATGCATATGAAAAACATCTGAAAAATTATTAAAACATAAATTATTGATTTTCTTTAAAACACTTCTGTAATTTTGAATGAATGCATTAAATTTTGTATAGGCTTCCCCAGTGGCTCAGTGGTAAAGAATCAGCCAAAACTCAGGAGCCGCAGGAGATGCGGGTTTGATCCCTGTGTTGGGAAGATCCCCTGAAGAAGGAAATAGCAACCCCACCTCCAGTATTCTTGCCCTGAAAATCCCAGGGACAGAGGAGCCTGGTGGGCTACAGTCCATGAGGTCGCAAAGAGTCAGACACAACTTAGCAACTAAACAACAACAAGATTTTGTATATTATCAGTTTAGGGAAAGAAGAATACTAGAAAGCGAAGTTAGGGGTATATAATGAGCCATTTTCCAATAGAAGTCTCCCCAGAGACCTGTCTCAATTTCTGAATTTGAAGGACAAAATTAGGTCATTTATTTGGGAGGAAAAGGAGACATTGCATAGCTTTAAATAAAGAAACATTTAAGGAACTTCACCCTTTCTTCCAACAAGTTCAAGAACCAAGAACACCACCACCTTTTATTACTAGAAAAGACCCTTGGACAATCTTTCACGCTGGCCCGTCTACCACTGATGAACCCTCTGCTCAGCTCTTTGTTTTCCAGGTGTGTTTGAAAGTTGATAGTTGAATTTAAAATGGATTAAAGAGGAATTTAAGGGTAAGAGATGAATGACTTTGGAACCCCAAATTGGCATCTGTTTGATTTGAGGCCTCCAAAATCCTCACAGTCTGGATTTTGCTTTTATCAAAATCCTTATTAAGTCAGAGTTTTATAGCCCAATGTGTTATGATCCAGTTTGGACAGTCATAGTCAAATCCTTCTTGAGAGTGTCTATGTCTGAAACAGATCTGGAAGCTCCAACCAGTTCATTTCTACAGAGGTCGTTTCATTCTTCTGTAAGAGTGATGAGAAGGGACTTTCCTGGTGGTCCAGTGGTTCAGACGCTGCTCTCCCATTGGAGAGGGCACAGGTTCGTTCCCTGGTCCGGGAGCTGAGACCCCGTATGCCGCATAGCATGGCAAAAAAAAGAGTGATGAGAGGAAAAACATTTTCAGCATCTTTGGCTGTCCCTTTCAATCTTAGTGAAGTGGCCAGAATTAAATGAACTATGACAAATGCTCTTTCACCCCTGGATCTAAAGTTGAGGTCAATTGGTGATTTAAGGTAGTATATCTTCCAGTAGTTCGACTTACGTTGTACTATTCTTTAGTGTAGATTTCCAAACCAGCACCTCGAATAGAACTTTGAAGCCTGTGACTATTAAATGACCCACTACCATGACACCCTTCCTATCCCTTGCATGTGTGTATGTGTGTATGCGTGCGTGTTTGTGTATCTGTGACTTCCCTCGTGGCTCAGACGGTAAAAGCATCTGCCTACAATGCAGGAGACCTGGGTCCGATCCCTGAGTCAGGAAGATCCCCTGGAGAAGGAAATGGCAATCCACTCCAGTACTCTTGCCTGGAAAATCCCCTGGGCAGAGGAGCCTGGTGGGCTACAGTCCATGGGGTCGCAAAGAGATGGACACGACTGAGCAATTTCACTTTCACTTTCACTTTGTTTACCTGTATGAGAGAGACTGGAAGGAGATCAAATCAAATATCTTCTCAAGCAGCATTGTCCAACTGAAATGTGATGCAAGTTACACATGTCATTTTAAATTGTCTAGTAGCCCCATTAAGAAATAAAAAGAAACAGATGAAATTAGTATAAATATGTTCCACATAGTCCAATATATCAGAAATGCTATCGTTTTAACATGTAAGCAATAGAAGTTATCAAAGAGATATGGTGCATTATTTTTTGTTCTGTATCTCTGGACTCCAGTGTGGATCTTACACGTCCAACCCATCTTCACTTGGATGGGGCACACGTGAACCGCTCAATGGTCACAAGTGGCTCTTGGATTGAACAGTCTAAAACATGACCCCCCTCTTGAGCTCGAGTGTCCCATTTGAAATACCAAGCTTCTGACATTTCAGCTCTCCATCTGAATGTTTTTCTCCACGGAAGAAATCCATTTGCATAAATATGGCAATCCAGGTCCCAATACAGGCACACCCATGAACACACACAGGATCTCACATAGGAGCTTTAATCACACCTACCCTGATTTCCTTCTAATTAAACCTGAGAAATGAAATATCCCCCCCCCCTCCAGTGCTTTCTGAAGCAGCATGTGTACCTGTTATCTTGCACATTAATGGGTTACCGTATTTAATGTTGTCAGAACTGCTGATTCATGGCCCTGCGTCGCCCGCTACCCCCGGGTGATTGCTTGACAGCATGCCAACAGCAGCTGCCTCCAGCTTCTGAAAAGCTGACCTTGTAACAACAGCCACATTCTTTGGGTTGGTTTTGCTGACATACTCTCAACTCAAAAACTGTTTTTAAAACAAAAGTATAATGAAGTATTGAGCTTCTAAAAGCAATTGTATTTCAGTTCATTAAATTATCTGAGTGTGTCAAAGAGTGGCAAACTGGTGAGGAAATGAATATACAGAGGGAACCATCCTTGAAAGTTGACATTTGAGCTAGAGGCTATAATACTTGGGAACAGGGTTTTAAGATAACGTGGGCATCCAAGTGAAACAAGGCTGTCACGGGATCTATTTTTCAGCTTTCTCAGGAACCTGTATTAGTTCCATATTCCTGAGCTATTTGAAATTCTGTTTATTTTTTTCGAAATTAATGTATCTCCTTCCCCACCCTAAAAATGCTTTCTTCAAGTTCAGCTTCTAAAGCAAAAGGATATAATATGTTCTCCATTAATTAGTAAATGCAAAATTACTGTCAAATTCTCAAAACAGGGATCAAATTATGTGGTAACTACTAGGTACAGCTCTAGCCAGTGGATAAGATGATGCTTCACACTGCACTCATCTGTAAACATACAACACAACATATACCTTTCAGCCAGCAGCTTGAACTGCTGGCCCTGCCTTTTGTTAGAGCACAACTTTTATAGATTCTTTTCCTGGTGGCTAGATCTGAAACTCTTGCGCATTCTAGGTCTCAAGTCTTTACTCAGATTTCCCTGCTCCTTCTTTCTGTCGCCCATTATCCCAGAGTCGAATATGATCTAACAGTAAAATTACCACGTGGTTCATATCTCACATAAAATAACTAGAGTCCATTTTATTGATTTTAGGGAATTTCCAAAATATGCAAGTTTTCGATAAATAACACAGAATAGTGTTCAGCTAATTGTTTTGGCACATTGAAACCACCAGAGGGCGATCAAGGCTCCTCTCTGTTGTCCCCACCCTTGCAAACCAGTGAGTGGTGACTGTACATTGATCCATTAAATGGAAGGGAGATGAAATCGTGTCTTTGGAGAAATCCAAAATATGGTAGCCTGAAAACCCTGCCAGCATGATTTTGTTTGTTTGTTTATTTTTACTCGCCAAGTTGTGTCTGACTCTTTTGCAAACACATGGACTGCCAGGATCCTCTATCCATGGGATTTCCAAAGCAAGAATACTGGAGTGGGTAGCCAGTTCCTTCTCCATGGGATCTTCCGGACCCAAGGATGGAACTCACATCTCCTGAATTGTCAGGCGGATTCTTTACCACTGAGCCACCAGGGAAGCCTAAATTCAGTTACCTAACAACTTCTCTTGTAAAAATCTGGATTTCCACCCTGAATATGAAAATAAGAAGATATGACCATCTTTAGTCCATGCTTGTACATGGGACAACCAGAAAAGCAGCTCTCTTTCAACAGGGCACACTTCATTTCAGTTCCATCACTAACACACTCTATGATTTTTTCCAACATTGAGACCAAATAGCATGTGCCACTTACAATCAAGCTTGTATCATTGATTTCTTGTTGTTAAGAGTTGTTTCATTTTAGATTTTTTCTGTTCTACTCAGGTAAATATCAAGAGTGATTTAAAAAATAGGCCACGTGAACCTCTTATAATTACAAGGAAAATAAGAGAGAGTATACATCTTTGAAGCAGTAAAAAATATTCTTAAGAGTAAAATAGGCAGGCAGAATGTCCCTGGGTCTCCTTGACTAATACCCACCTTTCCCCCCCATTTATTGATATTAGATGCATTTATGAGCTTAGAGTTTTCCAACACTCAGAGTCTCTGCCAAATTCCTGTTGGTGAGAGTGCAGCATACATGTTTGTACATGTGCCTGTGCACACCTCACCCTTTATTGAGACAGATACACATGTTCCCCCTGTTTTCCTTAGAGATTATTTACTTGAATTCAGTTTTCTCTACCAAGTGGTAAAATCTGGAGGACTGAGATTAGGACAAGATCAAATGTTGTAGGAAAGACATTTCTAAAGTGTTGGTTCCAGACCTTAGGCAAATGGGATTCCTGTGTTTCCTTGTGATCTGACTTTCTGATCATAGTGTAACTTACTGGTAATAATCTCTTTCCCCACGTGGCTGTGGCAGGTGGCAGATCAGGGACTCGGAGATCATGGGTCCCCATCAAAATCTCCTCTCACATTTGTCATAACTAACTACTGAGAAATCTTTCTTGTGATTGACTACATGAGGATTTGAAAAATCAGCCCATGAAGGGCAAGCTATCAATCTCTGTACACAACTTGGTTGGAAAATATACATATCTGCATGTAGCTTGTCCTCAACAGAGGAAATGCAGAACTAAATTTAGATTGGTACAGCATAAACAAATTCCAGCAAACACAGCTGGTATTCTGAGTTACTCAAACCATTGCTTCTTGATCTCAAAGAGAAGCGATAATATAAATATTAGTACTCATAGTTAAGATTGGTTGAGTTTACCATGTGTCAGGCACTGTGCTGAGGGGCCTCCTTTAATCCTTGTAACACCTCTGGGAGGTACAATCTGTTATTATTCCTATTTTAGAAGGTGTGGAAAAGTGGGTGGCTCGCTAAGTACTTCATGGATATGAAATCAGTAATGAGGTGAGAGTTATCACCACTCTGTCCAACCTCAGAGCCTTCACTCAACCTCCTTACTATACTCTCTTCCTTTTAGGCCAGTGGTTCTCAAAGTGAAGTCTCCTAGACACTTTGATGGGGTCTTTGAGGTCAAAACTATTTTAATAATAACTCCAACATATTACTTGCCATCTTGACTATGTAGACAGTTGCACTGATGATGAAAAAGCAATGGTGGATAAAACCGGTATGATTTTATTACAAATCAAGGCAATGGCACCAAACTGTACTGGTTAGTAATCATCTTCTTTACTACTATGCAAAAACAGTAAACAAACAAAAAAAAGCAAGCAATGATAAAAACAGCATGGCATTTGATGTAATGGATTATGGCAAGTTCATTGATATGGTTTCAGATTTCACAAAGCAACTCACCTTTAAGGAGCAACAGTTGTTGAGTTTCAGTCATATCAAAGAAAAATAGCCACAATTGTCTGAAAGGCTATAAAAATACTCTATTCTGAACTGCACATCTGCCTAAGTTTGGAGTTTCTTCATATTCTTCAACCAAAACAACATATTGCAATAGATTGAAAGCAGAAGCAGATATGAAAACCCAGCTATCATCTTTCTATGAAGCCAGAATATAAAGTTTTCCCAAAATGTAAAAGCATGCCCTGCTTCTCACTACATTTTTTTTTTAGTTTTGGAGAATATTTTCTTTTTAAAAACATCTTATTGATGTTACATTTAAAGAGGTTTATCACTGTTATGTAAACACATTTATAAATAATTTTTTTAAAATTTCTAAGTCAATTTCTAATAAGGTAAATATTGATAGATATAACACACATAGTCACAAGCTCTTTAGGGTCTTCAAGAGAAAAAGTTTCAGTATATATGATGCAGGGCATAGTATCATTTTTTTTTAACTCCAAAGTGTCATGGAGATGAATGATACCTCATTAAATGCTGTATCTTTTATTTGCATTTTTAAAAAAGACACTCCTCTTTTCTGAGTCAGATGAAAATCAGTCAGGCTCTCTGTTGTCCTCAGGTGGTCACTAGGGCATGTGGCACATTCAAGGTCATCAGTCAAGGTCAGAGGGCAAGGCCTGAATTGTTTCCCAGAATCAGATCCTTCCATTTCTTTATGGTTTCCAGAAAAAGCACTTCTTTGTCCAAGAAAACACTCTCTGTATTTTGCACATAAATATTTTTTTCTGGGGAAACAAGATACATGAGATATATTACAAGCCCCCCAAAAAATGTTTGTCACTGAACTTGTGTCCAAATAACTGCCATGTTTGCAGACATGTGATTTTAGGAGCCTGAGCTTTATGGTTAGGGTTTATGTATATTAGAGAAGATGAATGTTTAACAATGTGGAATTCTGTCTCCTTAGTGCAAACATTTAATTTGTGATATTTAGGGAGGTATGGAACTCCTCGTGGAAACATTTATTCTCATTTTCATCCATCTCTTTTTTAAAAAATTGTTACTAATGAAACTAATAAAGGTCATAGAAAATCTTTTTTTTTATTTGGCTTTCCCTCCCCTTGTATCCAGTTTCATGACTTCTTTCCTTCCTTCTTCCTTCCTTCCTGTCTTCTGTTCTGGCTGGATCTTTATATTATTAAAATCAGACACATATGAAATCACAGTGCATCATTAATTTCTAAGAAGTGTGCAGGACTTTAGCAAATGAGTGAGCATAAATTCAGAGCAAAATATTGATGGTCACATATCACCAGGAAAATTTCAGTAGAATCTATAATATACCCACATGTGGCTAATTAAAATTTTGTCTTTTTAAAAATTAATTGGATAAATCTCTGTCATTCTGATTTAACACTCAAAGTTCAATTTAATTCTCTTTTTGATCAATTTTACATCTTGAGATGCAAGAGACAAAAGGCTGAGCATAGATAAACCTTTTTTTTCCTGGTCAGCAAAAATCTGTTCATCTTGCTGCCTTGCTTGGAATTAAGTTCCCATGCTTAAAACTTTAATGAGGTCATCACTAGGGGGTAGGTTTTGTGTGTACTTGGTTTATTTGCATATTGTTCATAAAAAGAGATTTTCATTAAAGAAAATTTTTGAGATAATTCAGTTTAGGGATAATGTAAGTTAATGAGACCACTTAATTGTGTTCTCACAATTGTATTTTTTTTTAAAGCTTACAGAATGAGAGAATCACTCGCTCTAAAAACATATTCTGAAAAAAAATGGCTCTTATTTTTCTGATGTCTTAGGATATATGGGTTTTGTACAGTAGAGATTTCTATAACAAAGTAAGGACTATTATAAAATAAATCTACTCCTTATACTGAAATAAAATAATATACTGCCTTATACTTCTTTGTGTATGTGAGTGTATATAAAGCACATGAATAAACCAAAGAAGCGTTTGCTGTCTTTGGATGTTCCAAACCTTCATTATGTCATAATCTTTAATTAGCAAGTTTTATAAAAAATTTCATAGCCAGAAAAAATTTCGTATTTATGCTGAATAAGTGTGGCTCACTAACAACAGAGACAAAAAGTAAAACAAAAACAAAACTTGAAATAAAATTATATATCTCTTAGAATCCCTGGGGCTTCTCTAGTGGCTTAGCTGGTAAAGAATCCACCTGCAATGTGGGAGACCTGGGTTTGATCCCTGGTTTGGGAAGATCCCCTGGAGAAGGGAACAGCTACTCACTCCAGTATTCTGGCCTGGAGAATTCCATGGACTGTAGAGTCCATGAGGTCACAAAGAGTCAGACATGACTGAGTGACTTTCACTTTCACTTTAGAATCCCTCAATTTCATTAAAAACCATGTGTGTATGCACATGTATGCATAGATAATTGGAAGTAAATGTAGAAAATCTTCAGAGGGATTGCCTCTAACTAGTGGAATATGGATGTTATTCATTTTTATAATTTATTACATTTTCCATACCTCCTAAAAGTAAAGTTACTTTGATTATTTAAAGAGCTATTTAAGTGCCCAGCCATCTCTTGATTCTTTTTTTTTTTTAATTAAACTTGATTCTTCATAAATACTGGCATATAGAGCTAATTATTTTTACATTTATTATTTTGAAAAAGAAAAAATGATGGGTACTTAAGTGAGTTCTCCACAACAGAGCTCCTCTGTGTGGGGTCTGCCCAGGTGCAGTGCAAATGGTTAAACATAGAGGGAGGATGTTCTTTTAAAATGCAAATATCATCTAGGTGAGCAACTGCCTAAGCCTACAGGGAGATGCTGCAGATAGAACACAAAGGCAGTCCCTCTGAAAAACACAAACATGCTGTGCAAGGAACAGAGCTGAGAAATCCTTTCTAAACCACCTTCTTCCTTCTCAGCACCTTTAAAACAGTTGACTGAATACCCGCCTGAACTGATGCTGACAAGCGTACTTTTTTCTTGAGGGTTCCTAAATGTCAGCAGGCCTCTGGCTTTCTGCTGGGAATATTTTTCCACATTCACTGAAGAATGTAGATGTCTACTCCGCTGACAGCCATTTCATCCAAATACTCTTATTCTCACTGCTTTATCTTACTTTAACCTCCCTGATGAAGTGTGAGTTTCTTTATCCCTGTTTGTTGGTGAAATATCAAGAGGGAAACTTGGTATTTCACTGCTACTGTCTTCTATTTGCTCAAACATCCTCTCGCAATCTCTGTTATGTGTTGTAGGCAGTGTTCCCCAACCTTTTTGGCACCAGAGACCAGGTTCATGGAAGACAGTGTTTCCATGGACTAGGGTTGCGGGGCGGGGGTGGGGGCGGGGGGTGGGGCGTAGTTTGGGGATGATTCAAGCACTTTATGTTTAATGTGCACTTTAATTCTGTTATTATTACATCAGCTCCACCCCAGATCATCAGGCATTAGATCCTAGAGGTTGGAGACCCCTGTTGTAGGAGATACTGAAGTAGGTGACTTTGAGGTGAAGCAGGTAGTCACTCTACTTTCCCTGTGTACTGTTATCTAGAGGTTTAGAATCGTGAAAGACAGCCCATGTGTCTGCCATCATTGGGTTATCATCTGATGGCCAGAGGTTAGATACACGACTGCCTCTGAGATTAAATTCATTTCCCTGGTTATTTGGCCAAAGACTTCAAAACTTCTCTGCAGCAACGTGGATGGACCTGGGGATTGTCATACAGAGTCAAGTAAGTCAGACAGAGGAGAAATATTGTATGACATTTCTTAAATGTGAAATCTAAAAAGAAATGATTCAAATGAACTTATTTACAGAGCAGAAACAGACTCACAGACTTAGAGAATGAACTTATGGTTGTTGAGGGGAAGGATACGGGGCCGGGGAGGGGAAGGGATAGATAGGGAGTTTGGGATAGACATGTGCACACTGCTGTATTTAAAATGGATAACCAACAAGGACCTACTGTACAGCACAGGGAGCTCCGCTGGATATTATGTGGCAGCCTGGATGGGAGCGGAGTTTGGGGGAGAATGGATACACGTATATGTATGGCTGACTCCCTTCACCATTCACCTGAAACTATCGCAACATTGTTAATCGGCTATACTCCAATACAAAATTAAAAGCTTTTTTTTAAAAGAAAACAGACTTCATGATGTATGCCAGCTGTGCTGTGCTTAGTCACTCAGTTGTGTCCGACTCTTTGTGACTCTAGGGACTGTAGCCCTCCAGGCTCCTCTGTCCATGGGGATCCTCCAGGCAAGAATACTGGAGTGGGTTGCCGTGCCTCCTCCAGGGGATCTTCCCACCCCAGGGATCGAACTCAGGTCTCCTGCATTGCAGGCGGGTTCTTTACCAGCTGAGCCACCAGGGAAGCCTGAGGTATGGCAGAAACCAACAGTATTGTAAAGCAATTATAGCCCAATGAAAAAAAAAGAAGGACTTCAAAACTTCACAGAAATGAAGTATCTGCACAGCAACAGGCAGATACAGGCAGTCTCAAAGGTAATTCCCTTGGGGACCAGAATCTCTGCTGGGATTCTGCCCTTCTGTGATGGGGCTGCACCAGATCAGATTGGCTAGGCTGACCCAGTGCTGCAGCTTCTTTATCCTCAGAGCTTGAAGCAGCAATCTATGCCCTTAATAGGAAATGCGTGCAGACATCCAAAATCTTCCCGGTTCTCAGGCTGAACTATGTGTCAACAAGAACAAATCCTTGGAACAGAGAGGGTGCATGAGTATCCATCCCTGAGCACTAATTCTGTCTCCAGCATTAAGGCATCCAGAAAGGCCCATATCCACAGGCTCCTCCCTGACTCTGATCTACTAGCCTTTTGTCTGAGGTGATTCTGAATTTAGTCCAAGGGCCACAATCCCAAATCCACTTTACTGTAGCTTCCTAAGACACTTTAATGGTCTTAGACCAGTAACGAATAATCTGGTAAAATGATCTAATTAAGTTTCTACCACAAGTCTGTGTAGGAACAATTGGGAAAACACTGACCTTTATACTTGCTAGTTGTTGCACCCTCAAGTGAACATACATTTAGTGAGGAGTATCATTCACCGTTAAAGATGAAGTGCTAAAGATGATGAAGAAATAAACAAGACTGTCCCTGCCCACAAGTTGCACATATTCTTATAGAGAAGAAAATTTATAGCAATTGTATATGGTAACAGGCTTCCCAGGTGGCTCAGTGGTAAAGAATCTGCCTGCTAATGCAAGAGACACAGGGGACACAGGTTTGATTCCTGGGTTGGGAAGATCCCCTGGAGAAGTGGCTACTCACTCCATTATTCTTGCCTGGAAAATCTCATGGACAGAGGAGCCTGGAGGGCTACAGTCCAAGGGGTCACAAAGAGTTGGGCGCAGCTGAGTCACTAAGCACAGCATAGCACTATATAGCTGATTGTGTTAGTTGGGTACCTAGGCTAACTTTGTTGGACTTATGAACATGCTGTCAGAACGGAACTCATTTGTATGTAGGGACTTGCTGTAGTTCTTTCTCTTGTGGTACTCAGTGGTACAATATTGACTCTAGCCTCCAAGCCAGGTACTGATGGAAAGGTCTTCAAGGAACCAGATGAAGGGGGCAGAACTCTATTTTATCCCATGATGCTAATTTTAACCTCAAGTCACACGGTCAAACTAGAATTTGATAGCTAATGTAGAATTAAATGAGGATTTAAGGTGAGAAAGGTATTATTTTCTCTTCCTAATCAAGGTTCACGTGAGGTTTTGCTATGCGAGTGTCCACCAGGCTGCAGGGAGAAGAGAGGGGAGGATTGATGCCTTTCATTCAGTGACAGTTTGGGAGGTGGGCAACCTCAGGATCAAGACTAGAAAGAACTGTGGGTTGTTAGTTCCGGATCCTCGGAAGTGGTCTTGGGTGACAGAAGCCGAGAGTGGTAGGGACGGAGCTGCCTACCAGACAACTGGTTTCCGTCACTGCCTGTGAGACGCAGGCTGAGATGGAGACCTCTTCCTGGTACAGAAGAAACAGCAAAAGCTGAAGCTTGCTCATAATCAAGATGTCCTCCAAACGGCAACTTCCACTGAAGTCACAGATCACAGTTAAGGTGTGAAACCTGAGCCTGCCTGTGGGTCCTTTCACACGGCCTCTTTATCTGAGCAATATAATGATTGCCATCATTTTAGACTGCCTGGGCCAGAGAAGAGAGTTTGGCGAGGAAAGTGAAGGATGGGGCTGGAGACAGAGGCCACTCCCACCAGCCGGGGTGCAGAACTAGGCTCCTCAACCTGCTCCACTGCCATCAGAAACCTTCTCTGCTTTATCTGCTGTGATCTCCCTTCTCCCCATCTTTTCCTTCATCTGAACATGGGATTTCCTGAGCTTCAAATTTCTGCTCCTTCAAGCCACCTAGGACGTGGAATAGTAACATCCAGCTTGTGTGCTGGGAAAGGTGGGGGAAGACGGGAGAGAAAGACTAGCTGGAGGGAAGTGACGGGTAAAGCATCTGGTCACCTTCATCCAGCAGGGCAGGGACTCTTGGGCAAATTGCCGAGTTTGGCCTGGAGCCTCTCTTTCTCTTCTCCTCTGTGAATTTTCTCAGAAGACAAGATTGATAAAAATCGTTCCGCTTTGTTAAGAAACACCAACAGACCATATTCTGAACTATTTACTCTTTATGTCACTGCTACGCAACATCATAAAGCATGTGGATCAGGAACATCAGCGTGCCTCTGCAATAGCTGCGCCTGCATCTACCGTCAGAGTGGAGGCTGGTCTGAGGACTCTGCCCTCAACTCTAGTCTCCTTGGTTTTAGTAGAAATTGTGGTGACACAGTGTTCCAGAAAATTACCAACTCGGGAAACACAGAAGATTCTCTGTTTTTCCCATTTCTGGGTTTTAAATAAACCAAAAACAAAAGGCGATGTTAGGAACCTGAGGTTCAAGGCTACTCCGTTACTGCGTGCTCGTCCTCAGTCACTAAGTCGTATCCAACTCTTTATGACCCCAAGGATCGTAGCCCGCCAGGCTCCTCTGTCCATGGGATTTCCCAGGCAAGAATACTGGAGTGGGTTGTCATTTCCTTCTCCAGGCAATCTTCCGACCCAGGGATGGAATCTGTGTCCCCTGAATTGGCAGGCAGGAGTCGCCAGGGAAGCCCACTCTGTTACTAACCAGCTGCTTAATCTTGGACGCTCACTTTACCCTCTGGACCTCCCCATCTTCATCTGTAAAATGACTTTTGGCATAAATGTCTATTTTTCCTAAACATTTATTATAGTAATTGAGAACCAAAATGCTGGGTTGAGTATTACAAGTCATTCTTAGTGGATGAAGGGATTTGTAAAACACCATATGTTCTAGGTCTGCTCATTCTGTTTCTGTAATAAACACGTAAGTGTGAGTTACTGAGCTAAATAAAAGTGTGTTTTCTCATTGCAGATAAGTGAGATTTACAAGTCCCTGGATGAAACGCTTGCAAAGTCTTTAAATGCCAGAACTGACTGCCGTTTCAAAGAAAAGAAGATAGATGGTTTTGGAAAGTTCATGCTGTTTCTTCATTGAATTTTAGGTGAGTGAGTCTGAGTCAAGGAATTTAAGGTGGACTTTGAACTATTTCCCCTTAAAGTCTTTCTTTTCTTTGCATGAGAAGAAAATGGGGTTCATCATGGCCAGCATTTTACACTTTTAGTGTGGTGCTGCATAGTGAAAGACTTAGTTTCTGTGCCTTTTGTTTACCTTTTTTTCTTTTATTAGCAGAAGCCATATGAATGACAAGGTGTGAGGTATAGAGATGACCTTGACATTTCTTCCTGATTTCTATTAAGCAAATGCAATAATGCTCCATTCTATTCTACAGGCCATCTATTTTTTAATATGTAATAGTGTTTCATATCAGAGTAATAAGCCAAAATGAGACAAGACTAAGTTTTAATGACAAATGAGAAAAGAATTTGATGGTGGTAATGACAATTTAATCATTACTAGTTCAAGTCTGAGATAAGGCTTACAATTTAGAGGCTGCTCATGGGGAGATCTCATATTGCTTAAATTAAAGTAGGGCATGGTTTAAGTTAGGTGTGGTCTTCAAAATTCAGTGTACAATTAAGCATGCCCATGTGCTCACATTAAACTTTGTTTTACCTGGCCATGAGGTGGATGGATAAATATTTTTATACCACCACCATACATAATTACCCTTCCATGTTACAAAAGACATGCTCATACAAATTGGCGCCTTACTATTAGTCTGCAAAACGCGTTGTCAGTTTTCCAGCAGAATGGAGAGAAAAAGAGGAATTGAGCAGTGGTCTTGTTGAGGAAATTGTGTGTGGCTTTTTCCACCTCCTCCTGAGTCCTGTTTTCAAAGTGTGGTTTTATTATAAAGAATGGGGATTTCCAGAACATCAGAATGTACGTCTGTTCACAGTTCTGAGTAAAACAATGCCACTGACAGAGCATTGACCACTGTCTAAATCTAATCCAAAAAGACAGCAATGCCTCCTTTATACGTTTTATTAAACTTCAAAGAGAAGGCAGGTTATTGTCTCATCATTTAAGGGCGTGTAAATTTGGTTTATTGAGGTCATATGTGGAACTAAAATGGTGATTTCATTTATTTACAAGATGTTTGTTGAATGCAGTTCCCAGGAGCTAAACTTAATGCCCTTAAAAAGTATCAGTAAATCAATTTGCCTAGTGTAACATTACCCTGGAGGAGAAAATGAAAATGGAAAACTTATTAATTTACTTCACTCTCTACTTTCCATTGTTCCAGCCTATGCTTGTTTTTAACTTCACATTCATTCCTTGCCCTACTCGTATTCTGCTGGTTCTTTGGGGGCTGACCCCTAGAAGCTTTTTTCCAGCTTTCAGACCCATCCTTTGTTGCCTCTAGTTTTTCCCGATGACCTTGAACTCTGAGTTGCTGCAGGAGCCACAGGAGACTTGGGTTCAATCCCTGGCTTGGGAAGATCCCCTGGAGAAGGAAATGGCAACCCACTCCAGTTTTCTTGCCTGGGAACTCCCATAGACAGAGGAGCCTGGTAGGCTATAGTTCATGGGATTGCAAAGAGTCAGACATGACTAAGCAACTGAGCATACACACAACATCACTTCTTCTCTCTGTCCCTTGAGACCTATGAGTGCTGATACCTGTGACATTCTGCTGCTATTAATTTCCAGGTTGATTTATTATCCTCAGTTTAGCTTCTCAATCCTTCCGTCATCTGTGTAGCCATTTTCCTGGATTAAATTCCATTTATTTTAAATGTTTAGACTGTATTCTCTTTTCTTGGTTAGATCGTAACTGACTTGTCAATGCTCAATTTCTTCCAAAATTATTGGAAGAAAAGTGAGTGGGATTACTGCTTCTCTTAAGGAAAATAAGTGATTCTCAGGAAAAAGAATTTTAAGTTAAATGTAAAACTAGATATTTTTATGCTGGAAAACATCAAGCCCAATAAATTTAAAGCCATATTGTATTTCGTATATGGAATATATGTATTCCATATTGCATATTCTAAGCTATACAATATTGTAGTATTAATTTGTTGGTGTTACAGAGCCTTTGTCAATATTTACATTATGTATATCAAATTTATGGTAAGATTTTTTAATTCTCAGATATACACCAGATATGAATTTTACTTTACTAATATTCACATTTCACAAACTCCTCTACACCCAGTATAAGAACTTTTTAGAGTTCAGCCTCATTCCTGCATTCACATTTGAATCTCGAGTTTCAGATTTATTTTATTATGGATCTCATCACTGTCTTTCAGTAATAGTTTTTTGCTTCTTGAAGATCCCTTATGGTCTGAACATTCCCATGTCCCACAGTCCCATAATAAATACCGAATGTATTAGAAAGCAAAGTGAAGAGAATTCCAATGTCTGTGTTTTTTTTTTTGACAGATAAACAATTTACCATTGTCCCAACAATCTCACTCACTCTAAAGGGCTTCCTGGATATTAAAGAAGCTTTTTACTTAATCATTTTGGCACATCACTTGGTTATGTTAAATGTGAATGTCTCACTCTTTTCATGTCCTTCTCATTTATGTAGACATTTTCCTTTTCAGTCTTTTATCAGAGGTCATGATGACTGCTCCTTATTTTAATGTATTGTGGGTACACTCATAAGGACATGGTGTCCCTTCTATGGACAAATTTTCATCTCTTCAACCAATGGCAATGTCAAACCTGCAGTGTCTAAATGAGCATCCTTTCAGACAATATGAAATGAGGTCATGAGCAGAATGACTTGGATTCCTTCATAATCTAAAATTAGGAGACACAGGGATGAGTAGCTTTATAGTATGGTTTAACTTGCAGTGTATCACTCGTATTCTCACATCTCCTTTAGTTTAGTATGGCACTGAAAATTCTAGTCCTTCATATTTCTCTCTAGTTTGTGCAAATGAGGCTTTATAAAGTTATATTTAACAAAATACTCTTGGGAAGAGAAATACATCCATTAATAATACATACTGCATCACACAGAAGTCTAATGAATTAGCAAGGAAGAAACTCTTGAGGCAGTGATGCAAGTACTCAGCTTCTGAGAGTTTGGTACACACGTAAGTGGGTGGAGACTACTGAAATCATCTCACTAACTTCATAATACTGCCTAGTGGGTCAAGGGGAACACCTGTCATAAAAGACAACTCAGGCTAAACATATCTTAATGTCATATTGGAGGAGGAAGTAGGAGGAGTGGAAGTATTCGTCCTGCCACTCACGGGCAACTTTATGAATAGAGATTTTAAACCACTGGTGCCCAAAGAGTTGAGGAAAGTGCTTTGATCAAGATGTGGTCCTAGTACTTCTGCTGAACCACAGAATAGGATGTTGGAAAAATCAAATGTTATCCATCTGTTAGCTGAAGTCACCTGTTATCCATCTTTGTGTTGCCAAGTCCAGAGCTCTTAGTGCTTGCTGCACGCACGACAGGCCAATAAATCAAGAGACAAATTATTGGGGTGAGGAGTAATGCTTTATTCAGGAAGCCAGCAGACTGAGAAGATGGTGGACTCATGTCTCAAAGAATCATCTTTCCTGCATTAGAATTCAGGCCTCTTTTTTACTAAAACGGGAGGGAATAAAGTCAAACATCTCCTTCTGGTCAGCCAGATGTGTTAATTTCTTCCTTCCTGCAGTCATTCACAGGTGGGCCTGGTCAGGATGTTTCCTGTGAACTAAACAAAGGTATTTTAGCTTACCAATCATTACCTGCAAGGAGAAGGAAATGGCAACCCACTCCAGTATCCTTGCCTGGAGAATCCTGTGGACAGAGGAGCCTGGTGGGCTGCCGTCTACGGGGTCGCACAGAGTCGGACACGATTAAAGCGACTTAGCAGAAGCAGCAGCATTACCTGCCAGGCAGGGTAATGGTCATCCCAGAGATTGGCCATTATATGTAATTTAAGCTTATAGGCAACATCTCTTTAGTAATTAACTTGTAATAGGATACAGAGGTTCTTCCCTATTTGCATCCCTGAAAACAAGCACAGTGCTTGGCACACTGCAGATAATTTTTAAATAAACTTGTGAATATGGACAAAGGCACAGAGCAGTGCTGGCTAATGCTTACTGAGTTCCTACTTTATAACAAACACTGTTTTATATGCACATATACTTCATGTTTAAACAACCCTATGATATAAGTGCATGCGTGCATGCTAAGTCGCTTCAGCCTTGTCCAACTCTTTGCAACCCTACGGACTGTAGCCCGCCAGGCTCCTCTGTCCATGGATTCTCCAGGCAAGAATACTGGAGTGGGTTGCCATGCCCTCCTTCAGGGGATTCTTGCCGACCCAGGGATAAACTCCATGTCTCTTAAGTCTTCTGCATTGGCAAGCAGGTTCTTTACCACTAGCACCACCTGGGAAGCCCTCATTTTTTTTTAAATATGAGGAAACTAGGGCCCAGAAAGGTTAAATAACCTGCCCAAGATTCAGTAAATTGAGGTTAAGATTCAAAACCAGGCAGTATGACTTAGTGCCTGAGCAGTTAATTATGATGCTGCACTGTCTCTCATGTAATATAGTCATCAAGTAACTGTAAAACACAGAATCCACATAGTTTATTATTTCAAAATGTATGTCATTCTAGAATAAACCTGTATTAAGAAATCTTACTCAAATCTTGAACAGCCTCACTTTGAACACAAATTCCTTTTTCAATATTCCTAATCTCCTTTCCTTTTAAACTATGACTGCCTAAATTGACTTCCTAATTGACATTCAGATCTCATCATTTCTATTCTTTAATGGTTTGCTCTGAAATTAATATTTTAAAAACCCTATTGCTCTTTCATGCTATTTGCTTAATTGAAGAATGTATAATCTTGAGCAGCAAGTTACCTAAGCTCTCTGAGCCTCAGATTCCCCACCTGAAAAGATATATCTAATTTGTTGTGAAGACTAGAAAATAATATTCATAAAACAACAAAGTATTTCCTGGTACATGACAGGTACCCAGCAGAACACCAGCTGTTCACCCATTTCAATCTCAAAGCCACTGTTGGCTGCCCCATCCACTGAGAACAAAATCTTCTTCCTGTGTTCCTTAGCGTGCCATCATAGAGGCACAGTGGGGCTTCCCTCGTGGCTCAGTGGTAAATAATCTGCCTGCCAATGCAGGAGATGCAGGAGACATAGGTTCAATCCCTGGGTCAGGAAGATTCCCTGGAGGAGGGCATGGCAATCCACTCCAGAATTCTTGCCTGGAGAATCCCATGGACAGAGGAGCCTGGTGGGCTACAGTCCATGGGGTCACAAAAGAGTCGGACAGGACTTAGCGACTGAACACAGAGACGCAACAGACCCCCTGAGTCTCAGCACCTCTCTTTGTTCCTCATCAGTTGACCTTTGCTAATATGGGAATGATCTGTCTTCTCTAAGCCATGCTATTTGTTTTATTCACGTCTCTGTTTGGCTGTGTCGGGTCTCAGTTGCAGCATGAAGGATGCAGCATGCAGGATCTTTCCTTGTGGTGTACAGTCTCTCTAAATGTGGTGCACAGGCCCCAGAGTACATGTGTGTGTGTACGTGTGGAGAAGCGGAAACTCAGTAGTTGTGGTGCATGGGCTTAGTTGCTCCTTGGCATATGTGATCTTAGTTGCCTAATCAGGGATTGAACCACGTCCCCTGCATTGCAAGACAATTTCTTAACCACTGGACCACCAGGGAAGTCCCAAAGCCATGCTCTTCATGCCCTCACTTTTGCTCATGATGGTTCTTCTGGCTAGATGTTCCTCACATCCACACCCGTCTCCAAATCCTCCTTATCCATAAGCACATATGCACTCTTCAGAGACTTGGAATATCCTAGTTATCTTTCAAGATCCACCTCCTCTGTTGCTGTTACATGTTCCGTGAAGTCATTGATGAACTCCTCCTGACTCAACTGTTATCAGTCCTATCTGAATTCACGTAACCCTTTGGGCCATTTCTAAGAGATAAGCGCCTGTTATAGACATAAGAAAGAAAAGCCATCTCATTCAATCCCTCATAGTCTGGTTTGATTTCTCATGTTACCTGTCCATCTTCCCTTTGAGAGACGTTCTTCAAGGACAAGTACCAGGGTTTTTGGTTAATCTTTGAATCTTCTTTGTCAAGTTCAGAGTAGTCTTTCTGGTTTTGAATGAAGTATAAAGGGTCACATTTTGAGATGTTTGGGTGTTTTTTGTGCGGTGAAGAGTCTAATACTACATCCAGCCATTATAACAAAAGGAATGCTCCATCAGGGAAAAGGGGACCTTACGGGGAGGATCTGTACCATTCTACGTTGTTTGTTGTTGCTATTTAGTTGCTCAGTCATGTCCGACTCTTTTGTGACTCTGTGGACTGTAACCCACCAGGCTTCTCTCTCCATGGGATTCCCCAGGCAAGAATACTGGAGTGGGTTGCCATTTCCTTCTCCAGACGATCTTCCTGACCCAGGGATGAAACCCACGTCTCCTGTACTGGCAGGCAGATTCTTCACCACTGAGTCACCAGGGAAGCCAGTACCATTCTATGCCAAGCACCAAAACAGATGCTCCACAAGTATTATCTTATTTAATTTTCATAACAACCTTTCAATTTAGCTATTATCTCCCTCTTTATTTAGATAAAAACTAGGATCCCAAGAGTTAAGGTAAATTGCTAATGTCATATTTCTGGTAAGTGACAGAACAAGAATGTTGTCATATCTTTCAACTGCAGCAAACTGCCATTGTAAAAGAGCTTTCCAATTTAATCCTATAAGAGGAATATATTTGTAACACAACATGAGAGTTTTCTATTTAAAATATTTCCTGAGAGTAAGCTATTTATAAGGCCACACATTTTTTTTCATAGCAAATAAGTTTATGTTTAGGTTGATGCTAAAATTAGCACTGTTTCTGTTCAACTAGAGTTTAAGAGATATAGCACCTTGTGGTTCTGAAACCTACTTATGCAGAAACATCATTTATTGATGTGAGCATAAGCTTGGAAATCATGTCTAAAGCTGTAGAGTGATAGAATTTTGGAGCTAAATGGTATGCAGATTCACCACTAGAGCTGGGGACTTTTTAAGGCAAGGATTTCTCTTCTTTTTTTCTCCTTAATAACACTTACGAAATGAATATTTACAACTAATTATGAAACGGTTTGTTTTGGATGCGAAATAAAAAATTTCTCTAGACATAGTGACACTGTTAGCACTTCTTAAGAGAGTACATAAACTTGTTCTGAATTTTTTAAATCACACGATTCAAATACCATGTATAAGAATAAAAACTGATATAAAATAAAACTCTAAGTTTTCAAAAAGAGAAAGACAATTATCTCATGATTATCACTTGTATGTGGAATCTGAAAAACTGATACAAGTGAATTTATCTACAAAACAGAAATGGACTCAGACATAGAAAACTAATTTATGGTTACCAAGGTGGGAAGGGATTAATTAGGAGTTAGGATTAACAGATACATGCTGCTATAGATAAAATAGGTAAACAATGAGGACCTACTGTGTAGCACAGGGAACTGTATTCAATGTCTTATAATAACCTATAAAATTAAAAAATTTTTTTTTGCTCAGTCATGTTCAACTCTTTGTTTCCCCATGGACTGTAGCCCTCCAGGCTCCTCTGTCAATGGATTTCTCCAGGCAAGAATAGTGGAGTGGGTAGCCATTCCCTTCTGCAGGAGATCTTCCTCACCCAGGGATAGAACTCAGGTCTCGTTCATTGCAGGCAAATTCTTTACAGTCTGAGCCACTAGAATAACTTACAATGGAAAAGGAATTTGGAAAACGTGTATATGTATTCAGACTTCCCGGGTGGCTCAGTGGTAACAAATCCACCTGCCAGTGAAGAAAGATGTAGGAAATGTGGGTTCAATCCCTGGATCGGGATTTCCAGTATAAGAATAGTGGAAAATTCCATGGACAGAGGAGCCTGTCAGGCTGCAGTCCATGGGGTCAGAAAGAGTTGGACTCGACTGACTCTGCATGGTTGTATATGTATTCCTATACATATATGTGTAGCTGAATCACTTTGCTGTACACCTGAAACTAACACAACGTTGTAAACCAGCTATACTCAATTATTTTTAAAGAAAAGCAACCTTCTGACTTCATTTGAATTGCAAAAATCAGTATCCAGAGAAGTATTCCTTTCTTTTGTGAAAAATCCTAATTATTCTTGTTCCCCTTTTATACCTATAATGATCATTCATTTGTTTTTAAGTACATATTACACATCTCTTATGTGTTGCAAAGAGTCGGACATGACTGAAGTAGCTTAGCACACACTGTAAAATAGTGCAATCATAAGTACTTTATATATGGAAATAACAAAATACATGCCTGTGTCTTTGGTTTACCACTGTTGTATGGATAACATTTCAGAAGTGAAAAAGAAGTTTGTAAAAATATGAGCATATGTGCTGTGTCGATCTTCGAGTAAGATAAATACCTTAGAAAAAGTAAGAAATCTGTTCGCTTTCCCAGATTATGTCCTTCCCTGTTGGGTGATCTTTTGTTGGTTGATTTCTTCTCTGTTTCCCCAGAAGTTTGCAGAATGCTATTTATCTTTACATAAGTATGGTTTGAAGAATTGTGATCATCAGAAGGATGGATGAAACAGTATTTTCCTATCAAAAATCTAAGGGTTACAATGTTTATGAAAGTTAATAATAATGTGCTTTAATGTGAGTATATTCTTATGAGTGGTTGTTTATTATTTTAGCTTGTATTAATTGATTTTTTATAACTTTCAAAACCTGACTTTTAAATCTGTACAGAGTTTATTTTAGCAAAATCTGAAACTGTGAACCTGAAATTCATCATCAAAGCAGATGAATAAGGTAGTTCTTTATTCTGTCAATTCCTAACAATTCTGTAACTGAGAGCTAGAAATTTTACTGTTTATGTACAAACACTTGCCATAATCTTCCAAGTCTAGATGCATAGATAAGTAAGGTGGCTATCTTTTTCTAAGAACATGTTTTTATTATATCATTCCTTCCTAATATATTTCAACAACTCCTAGTCTCCCATGGTTTCCTTTCTGAAATTGAATTTCTTCCCAGAATAGTAGCATCCACAAAGGACACATCTGGAGAGAGAAAAAAATCTTATCACTATCCATTTTAGACTACGTTCTTTTTCTTTTTATCAAAGTATATTTATTTACAATGTGTTAATTTCTGCTCTTCAGCAAAGTGACTCAATTGTACACATATATCCATTCTTTTTTGTATTCTTTTCCATTATGATTTACCCCAGGATACTGAATATTGTTCCCTGCACTATACTGTAGGACCTTGCTGTTTATCCATTGTATATGTAATAGTTTGCATCTACTAACCACAAATTCCCAGTCCGTCCCTCCCCCACCAGCCTTCCCTCTTGGCACCCACAAGTCTGTTCTCTACATCTGTGAGTCTGTTTCTGTTTTGTAATAGGATCATTTGTACCATATTTTAGATTCCACATATAAGTGATATCATATGCTGTTTGCAGATAAGACTTCATCCTCACCATTTATCTATAGCAAATGAGCCTCTTACAATCTCAGTTCAGTAGGCCCCCTGGTTTAGCCCCCTCCCTCAACTCATATGCCTCCTACACGGCCAACAGTTCCACCTTGAGTAATACCAAGCGTGCCATCAGCTCAGTCCCTGCCACATTCCCCAGCACTTTGAATTGTCTCTTGGCATGAAGCATTTGCAGGTTTCCCTGGTGGCTCAGTTGGTAAAGAATCCACCTACAATATGGGAGACCTGGGTTCGATCCCTGGATTGGGAAGATCCCCTGGAGGAGGGCATGGCAACCCTCTCCAGTATTCTTGCCTGGAGAATCCCCTTAGACAAAGGAGCCTGGTGGGCTATGGTCATTGGGGTCTCAAAAAGTTGGACATGACTGAAAGCAACTAAGCACAGCACATGAAGGAGTTGTAGATACTGGTCACAATGATTAAATAATCCAAATGCAGACACCTTCCTGTTTGCTCCTGGCATCTCCCTTCCTACAGTACAAGGAGTGAAGGGGCCTGAGAAGCAGGGTTTATAAATCCCTGTCCTAAACTGAGTTCTTAACAGGAATTTCTCCATCTAATGAAAAGGACTTCTCTGAGATTTTCCATATCATCCTGCTCGAGGCTGTGTTGTGTAGGGCTGTCCCCTGTAAGCACAAAGGCTTTTCAGGAAAAGACTATTGACCCAGTTTCTGAAAGATGGTAAAGGCCCTCCCCATATTTTGTCTTACCTAATAACAAAGGTAATCGTCTAGCTCAGCTCATGAATGCCTGCTCATTAAAATATGAAGATCCCTTTCTTACTCACATGTAGAATTCATGAAGCATGAATACTAACTGCCCTGAGCTGCGGTTGCCTGGAAACCAGTGGAGGTGTGTCCAAGAGTCTGAAGAGCATGAATGAATAGCTGAACCATTGACATCAGTTTCAGCTGGGTGACCCACACTTAATTCTGCACAGGCATTTCCAATGGGCTGATGGAACAATAGCTTTCTCAGAAGTAGCTCCTTAAATCTTGTAAATGAGATTTAACATTTAACTTAAGGTTCCTCTCTGTGGTCTGACAGGGGTTCAGAAACTGACCATAGAGGCAAAGAGACTGGCTCTTTGATGTAGTTTTACAGAGTATAAGAATGAAACGTCTACTAGGACTCATACTGTCATACAGCTTTTTCTCAAATACTTATGATCATGTTTGATCAGTTGCGGGGGGAGTTATTTCAGCATATTTCATTCTTTGATAGCATTACCTTTTTCAAGTTGAATTGTTAAGGATTCTGAAACATTTCTCTCCCTTTTGAAAGGCCATTGTTTTAAAAAGCAATGTAGAAGCAAAGGAAACATAGGTCACAAAAGGACTTTTAACTGGTTGGTGAAATTAACCCGTGAAATAAAATATGCCTGATACATTTTGAAGGAAACACCACCAAGAACTCAAAGAGCATCCACATAACAGCATTCTGTTTTAACTGGGCGGCTTGGTTGTATGCCTGGGGACCCAAAATCCTAGGATAAAACACTGTCCTCTGTTATTTTACTCAGTGAAAGGGAAAGGGACCAATACATTTCTATGAAGACAGTGATGACTATACAATTGGACTGAAAGCAAAATTAGCATGAATTTTTAAACGGAAAAATAAGACATCAAAGAAGTGCCAGCATTGGAAAGTGATTCTGCTGTTGGATCCCACTCTCATGTCCTGTCATTACTTCACCTCCCTGTGTCCATCAAGAAGGAAATTTGAAGTGCACCAGGCAAGATGCATACTTCACTGCTTGGAAAGAAGGATGCTTTACTTAAACAGGAAGTAAAATTTAAGTAAAGGATACTTTACTTAAATAAAGATATTTACTTAAGTAGGAAGAATCTGCTTGCAATGCCCGAGACCTGGGTTCGATCCCTGGGTCGGGAAGATCTCCTGGAGAAGGAAATGGCTACCCCCTCCAGTATTCTTGCCTGGAGAATCCCATGGGCATAGAAACCTGAAGGGTTATATAGTCCATGGGGTCGCAAAGAGTCGGACAAGACTTAGTGACTAGACCACCAGGAAAAAAACACTAGTAATAACAAAGCCATTTGTGTGGACTCTGTCTTAAATGTAGACAGGATACAAAATTTTCTACTTCTGTTTCTTAAGAGGTGTACAAAGACCTGCCCACCTGACTCTACAGCAGTAGTTCTCAGCCAGGGGCATGGGGGTGTGGAGGGCTATTAGCATCTAGTGAGTGGAAGCCAGGATATAGCTAAATATCCTACAATGCTTAAAACAATCTCCTAAAGGAAAGAACTTATCTACCCCTAAATGTTAATAGTGTCAAAACTGAGAAATCCTGCTCTAAATAGTAAGAGCCACGGTTAACTGTGTACCGGGCTTCACATGAGGTACTTTTCATATGTTACCTATTTAATACTCACCACTATTCTGTTTGCTCGATATTAGTATCATCCTCATTTTTAGATGGTGAAACTGAGCCTCAGAAGGTTAAGTATCTTGCTCAAGGCCATGCAGTCAGCAAGGAGTGGACCCTAAATTCAAAGTAGGCGAGACTCCAAAGACCTGCTCCTCTCAGGACACTGTGCTCCCATGTTCAAAAAGACCTACATCAGCTGCCTTTGTGCTCCATGAAACTGTGTGTCTAGAGGGTCCCTGTTATAATGCACGTGTGTCATCTGGACAGGCTGATCATGGCTGTCTGTCCATCCCCAGAGTCTAGAGTGAATTGATCGGGTTCTAGGGATATGAACTGGAAAAGAGGAGACGATGTTGTTAAAAGGGGAGAGACAAAAGGCTCCAGAGAAAGGATATTTCACTCTTTAAAGTATCTCTGGAAGATAACTTTGCAGGGGAAGATGGGATCCCTGGACAGAACTTGGGGTACAGAAAAGGCCAAATGTGCGCCGTAGATCAGACAGTATGAAATAGCATCTGAGGAAGCAAGCCTGTCATTCTAAAGGAGATGACAGGCTGGCTGTCATCTATTGTCAAAGCTCCCTGGCCTCCCCCTCAGTGAGTCTGAGCTACCAGAAGAGGAAGGGCAGCCGATGACGGCTGGGGCAGGGCAGCACCCCATCCCCACCCCCCAGGGAATGTCAATAATTGCCAGCCAGGAAGCAAACAACTTACTTGAGCCAACACTCAGCATAAAAAGGACCCCGTCATCTACAGCATGTGAAAAGAAAATGACCTGACTCATAGTTCCGTCCACCTGCTCCTTCACCCCACCTGGCATCCCTTCTAGGGACAGCTGGCTGAGTCCGGCCCCTTTTCCAGTTCTTCTTGGGCCTTGACTCACCGACCACTCAGCCTCTGCCCCAGCCACACAGCATCACTTACCGTTTTCCTCACCCACTAAGTTTTTCACTTCTCCCTCTGAGTCTCTTTTTTGGGTGAAGAGACCTTTCCCAGAAACTCCCTTTTTTAGTTTCCTAGGGCTGTTCTAACACATGGCTGCCAACTAGCTGGCTGAAGACAACAGAAACATATTCACTCCTAGTTCGGAGGAGAGAAGTCTGAAGCCAAGGTGCTGGCAGAGCCAGGCTCCCTCAGGTCTCTAGGGAAGAATCCTGCTGGGCCTCTTCCTAACTTCTGGTGGCTCCTGCAGTCATTGGCATTCCTTGGCTTGTAGCCATGGGACTGCGATGTCTACCTCTGTCTTTCCAGGGCCTTCTTCATGTGTGTGTGTCTCTTTCTCTGTCCTTTCCTCTTCTTAAGAGGATACCAGTCGTTGGATGTAGGGCCCACCCACTCCAGTAGGACCTCATCTTAATCTTTAACTCATTACATCTGCTAAGATTCTATTTCCAAATAAGGTCACATTCTGTTTCTGGGGAAATGTGATATTTTGAGGGACTACTTTTATAAGTCGGAATTCTTTTATAAGTCAGAACCAGCAAGATATAAAGGAGATTTATTATAAGAAATTGGCTGACACAACTATGGGGGCTGAGTCCTCTAATCTACACTCCGAAAGCGTGAGAACCAGGAGAGACAATGGAGTAAGTTCTGTGTCCCAGCTTGAAGACCATCGGCAGGAGAGAGATGATCCTCTTGCCTTCTATTTAGGCCTAAACAGATTGCATGAGACTCACCCACAGTGAGAAGGGCAATCTGTTTCACTAAATCTACCAACTCAAGAGTTATGCTCATCTGGAATCACTCTTGCAGACACACCCAGAATAATGTTGAGTGAAAAAAGCTGAGCACTTCACGGCATAGTCAAGTTGATACATGAAATCATTCATCACACTACTCAGTTCACTACGGACACACCTCAGGGATGTTGTGGGTTCAGTTCTAGACCACCACTGCAAAGCAAATAGCCCAATAAAGTGAGGCATGTGAACTTTTTGGTTTCCCAGTACATATAAAAGTTATGTTTCTACTGTACTGTAGTCTAAGTGTGCAATAGCATGATGCCATTAAAACCCATGTACAAACCTTAACTTGAAAGTATCGCTTCTTCATTTCTAAACAATACCAGCCATCCTCTGAGCGTTCAGAAAGTCATAGTAATAAGGTCCAAGGTCCCTAATCACACATCACCATTGCAAACATAATGATAATGAAAAACTTTGAAGTATTGAAGGAATTTCCAAAATGTGATACAGAGACATAAAGTGAGCAAATACTGTTGGAAAAAAATGGCATTTCTAGACTTTCTTGATACAAAGTTGCCACAAATTGAGCCATTTATAAAAAATACAATAGAATGAGGTATGCCTATACATGGCTTCTAAGGTGGCTCAGGGGTAAAGAACCCGCCTGCCAGTGCAGGAGATGCTGAAATGTGGATTCGATACCTGGGTCAGGAAGATGCCCGAAGAGGAAATGGCAACAACCCACTACAGTATTCTTGCTTGGAAAATGCCATGGAAGGAGGAGCCTGGCAGGCTAAAGTCTTTGGGGTCACTAAGAGTCAGACAAGACTTAGCGACTGAGTAATGCAGATGACACCAACCTTATGGCAGAAAGTGAAGAAGAACTAAAGAGCCTCTTGATGAAGGTGAAAGAGGAGAGTGAAAAAGTTGGCTTAAAGCTCAACATTCAGAAAACTAAGATCATGGCATCCGGTCCCATCACTTCATGGGAAATAGATGGGGAAACAGTGGAAACAGTATCAGACTTTATTTTTTTAGGCTCCAGAATCACTGCTGATGGTGATTGCAGCCATGAAATTAAAAGACGCTTACTCCTTGGAAGGAAGGTTTTGGCCAACCTAGATAGCATATTTAAAAGCAGAGACATTACTTTGCCAACAAAAGTCCGTCTAGCCAAGGCTATGGTTTTTCCAGTGGTCATGTATGGATGTGAGAGTTGGACGGTGAAGAAAGCTGAGCGCCAAAGAATTGATGCTTTTGAACTGTGGTGTTGGAGAAGACTCTTGAGAGTCCCTTGGGCTGCAAGGAGATCCAACCGGTCCATCCTAAAGGAAATCAATCCTGGGTGTTCATTGGAAGGACTGATGTTGAAGCTGAAACTCCAGTACTTTGGCCACCTGATGCGAAGAGCTGACTCATTTGAAAAGACCCTGATGTTGGGAAGGATTAAAGGCAGGAGGAGAAGGGGATGACAGAGGATGAGATAGTTAGATGGTATCACCGACTCAATGGACATGAGTTTGGGTAAACTCTGGGAGTTGGTGATGGACAGGGAGGCATGGAGTGTTGTGGTTCATGGGGTCGCAAAGAGTCGGACACAACTGAGCGACTGAACTGAATTGAACTGAACCCGATCAGTGATGAAGAAAGCCACTGGCACCTCCCAGCATATGTAATCTGCCCAGCCATAGTCACAGAGAAAACAACTGGACGCTGTTTCTCACATGACTTTGATTGGCTCTGCTTAGGTCACATCAGTATTCTTACTAAACTTCTTATTTATTTATAGCCAGGAAAATCGCTCCATTTGACCTCAGCCAGCCACTTCTTAGATGACCACTGGAGTTACTCAGAAACTGAGCCCCTTCCACAATCCGAAAGTAAGACATCCCACTCTCCAAACACCACACCCAACCCTTCTAGATCTTTTTCTCTGATCTCCACATTTGCATTTCTTTGTGTTCATTGCATGGCCTTTTGGTCCTAGTTCTTTTTTTTTTTTAAGTAGTTCTTTTAACTAAATTAATTTATTTTTAATTGAAGAATAATTGCTTTAGAGTATTGCATTCAGTTCAGTTCAGGCGCTCAGTCGTGTCCGACTCTTTGCGACCCCATGAATCGCAGCAAGCCAAGCCTCCCTGTCCAACACCAACTCCCAGAGTTTACCCAGCTCATGTCCATCGAGTCAGCAATGTCATCCAGCCATCCCATCCTCTGTTGTCCCCTTCTCCTCCTGCCCCCAATCCTTCCTAGCATCAGGGTCCTTTCCAATGAGTCAGCTCTTCGCATGCAGTGACCAAAGTATTGGAGTTTCAGCTTCAACATCAGTCCTTCCAATGAACACTCAGGACTGATCTCCTTTAGGATGGACAGGTTGGATCTCCTTGCAGTCCAAGGGACTCTCAAGAGTCTTCTCCAACACCACAGTTCAAAAACATCAATTCTTTGGCTCTCAGCTTTCTTCATAGTCCAACTCTCACATCCGTACATGACCACTGGAAAAACCATAGCCTTGACTAGACAGACCTTTGTTGGCAAAGCAATGTCTCTGCTTTTTAATATGCTATCTAGGTTGGTCATAACTTTCCTTCCAAGGAGTAAGCGTCTTTTAATTTCATGGCTGCAGTCACCTTCTGAAGTGATTTTGGAGTCCCAAAAAATAAATTCTGACACTATTTCCACTGTTTCCCCATCTATTTGCCATGAAGTGATGGGACCAGACGCCGGGATCTTAGTTTTCTGAATGTTGAGTTTTAAGCCAACTTTTTCACTCTCCTCTCTCCCTTTCATCAAGAGGCTCTTTAGTTCCTCTTCACTTTCTGCCATAAGGGTGGTGTCATCTGCATATCTGAGGTTATTGATATTTCTCCTGGCAATCTTGATTCCAGCTTGTGCTTCTTCCAGCCCAGCGTTTCTCACGATGTACTCTGCATATAAGTTAAAGAAGCAGGGTGACAATATACAGCCTTGACGTACTCCTTTTCCTATTTGGAACCAGTCTGTTGTTCCATGTCCAGTTCTAACTGTTGCTTCCTGACCTGCATACAGGTTTCTCAAGAGGCAGGTCAGATGATCTGGTATGCTCTTCTCTTTCAGAATGTTCCACAGTTTATTGTGATCCACACAGTCAAAGGCTTTGGCATAGTCAATAAAGCAGAAATAGATGTTTTTCCCGAACTCTCTTGCTTTTCTGATGATCCAGCGGATGTTGGCAATTTGATCTCTGGTTCCTCTGCCTTTTCTAAAACCAGCTTGAACATCTGGAAGTTCACGGTTCACATATTGCTGAAGCCTGGCTTGGAGAATTTTTGCATTTGTATCTTCCAAACATCATCACGAATCAGCCAGAGGTTTACCCATGTCCCTTCCCTAGTTCTTTCATACCAACAAAAAGTCTCCTGCTGTCTTCACTTCTCTCCTTTCTTGCCTAGATTCCATGGTCCAGCCCTTGCACCGTTTGCTCTTGGATGATGTACTTTCAGCACCATTGCAGGTCTTATCTCCCATCACATCCACTAGACAAAGCAGAGCCATGCATGAGCCCACTCCTCTGGCTGATCCAGGCTTTCACTTACTTTTTGAGCTTTGTTACAAATCACACAACTGACCATGCTGGTGTTGTTCTAGACTCATGATCACCCCTTCACAAGTGCTTGCACTCTCCCTGACTATCCTACTAGTTCTATAGACAGTTTACTCCCCTACCCTCCAAAAGGACTAGTTCATTTTTCTTCACTTGCATCAAACCTTTTCTTTATTCTTCATTGGTAGCCAGCAAACTTGTTTTTTAGAAGCAAGGAAAGAGAAGCTATTAGATAGGAACTTCCTCTTTCTCTTCCCAAACTTGCAAGCATACCTCCACCTGCACTTCCAGTTCCTTCTTCCCTCACATCATGTGGCCATTTCTCTCCATATGTTCTCTGAACCTCATCCCCTTTTACCATCTTCAGGACTGAGTACGCTAAATCAGTCATTTTCTGTCCCTTACCATCAGTCTCTGACTTGAAGGGGGCCACTCTCCTCAGCCTGTAAATTTTCTCTGCAATCTCCTATATTTGAAATACTCTGTTGACTATATTTGTTTACATTGCTACCCTACTTCTGCTCCCCAACAAATCTGTCTCCCCCAAAAATTTCCCTCATCCTCACTTTCCCCTGAAAAGGGTCTTATTAAGATCATTCTTATCTTCATATTCCAAAGCTAATGAATGCTTCTTCCATTATCATCTGAACCTCTCAGAAGCTTTCAACTCAAAGACCACCCCCTTCCTTCCTAGAAAACTCCCCTGTTTCAGCCTCCATTGAAAACTACTCACAGGTTTCCCCCTACTTCCCTGACCCCTCTGTCTGGGGGATGAAGCTTGGGCTACTTCTCCAGGTATGATCTCCTTTTATCAGAGCTTTTAAAAAGTTGCTTTGTACCTACAACTGCCACCTGTACATCTCCATCCATTCCTTATCTTCAGGGCTCCAGGCATACATAGACACAGCATTCCTGACATCACTGTATTACAGTCTCAGAGGCACCTCAAATTCAGCACTTTCCTGCACACATGCCTGGCCCCACTCTGCTTGCCCTCCGCATGCTCCTGCATCTTAGTCAATGGTACCTCCTTTTATTTTATTTTAAACACCAAAAGCATTTTGTATTGGGGTATAGCCAATTAACAATGTTGTGATAGTTTCAGGTGAACAGTGAAGGGACTCAGCCGTATATATACATGAATCCATTCTCCCCCAAACCCCTTCCCATCCAGGCTGGCACATAACACTGAGCAGAGTTCCATGTGCTGTACAATAGGTTTTTATTGGTTATCCATCCTCCTTTTATCTTAGAATGTGGGGAGTTCTCCTTTACACCCTCTTCTCACTCGTCCTCCCATTCAGTCTATGAATGGCTCCTAACAGTTCTGCTTCCAGAACATATTTCCCGTGTGTCCATGTCTCAGTGTCTCCACTCTCTGTGTTTTAGTCCAGAGTCACCAGTCAGCCCCCAGACTGCTTTCACTTCATCCACTCTTGCCCCTCTCCTATCCCTTCTCCACACCCTAGCCAGGGTTTCTTTTAAAAATTAAAATTATATGACTTTACTCTCATGTTTTGAGTCCTCCCAAAGCTTCCCACTGCGCTGAGGATAAATTACAGAATTCTCTAATATGTCCCACAAAGCCCCGGTCCCTGCCAACCTTTGCATGCCCTGACCTTCCGCCCCTTCTGCCGAGAGCTCCAGCCACACTGGTCTCCCTGTATCCGTGGAACACGTCCGGTTCTGACTGCCTTGAGGGCCTCACCTGTGCTCTTCTCTTTGCCAGAAAGGCCTCCTCCTCATCTCCACAGGCTTTGTCTCAAATGTCACTTTCTCAGAGAGGTCTGAGGTAACACTAGACCACTGCAGAGAGACCATTCTTTCTTCTTACCCGCTTCCAAGCTTGGACGTGGTCTTAATCACTGTGGGACTCACTGTGAAGCTGAGAACCTTTCTCAGAGCTTTCCTGAAGTCCTGATGATAACAGGGAGATAAGCCAGATAGTAGAGTGAATCATCAGCACAATTATACCTTAGACCATAGTCACATCCGTCAAGAGGGGTCCTATCTTGCCTCCATCCTCCTGGGTCATCACCATATATTAGAACCTGCATCCCCCTTCGGGTAGGAGTTTCCTTTGACCTAGACCTTGTTCCCGGAACCCCAACGCTATTTCTTTCTGGATTTAGTCCCCAAACCCTTCCCCATCCCAGTTAATAATACATTGTTTTCTAGTTCTACCACCTATAATGAACACAGCATTTTTGAGTGACTTAGTTTCTCTTATTTTTACCATTATTTTCTAGGCCAGGCAATATATAACCAATAGTTAGTTGCTCAGTCATGTCCGACTCTTTGCAACCCCAGGGATGGTAACCTGCCAGGCTCCTCTGTTCATGGGATTCTCCAGGCAAGAATACTGGAGTGAGTTGCCATTCCCTTCTCTAGGGGATCTTATTGACCCAGGGATCAAACCCTGTTCTCCTGCACTGCAAGCAGATTCTTTACTGTCTGAGCCACCAGAGAAGCCCACGTATAACCAATAGGCCCAGAAAAAAGTCGTCCAGTCTGTTTGTGGAATATGGCTATATAGTTTAAAAAGTAACAATCCATTTTAAAAATCAGGCTGTCCGTTGTATAACTGAATCACTTGGCTATACTCGGAAAATAATACAACATTGTAAATCAACTATACTTCAGTACATAAATTTTTAAAAATCAAGCTGTATATCTACATAGAGAGAGACACAAATAGGGAAATCCAAAAATATTAACTGTGGTTGGTGGGACAGTAAGTGATTAGAAAATGTTTTTGCTTACTTTTATTTTTTAAATTGGTCTACAGTGTTTACCAAACACTGTAGGCTTTATCTATTTCAGGCTTTACCTATAAAGCCTGAAATGGATAAAGCAAACGTGTTTGTGTTTAATGCTTTGGATATTATTGCTACGAGTATGACATTGTGCGTGGGCAATCTGAACCCTCCTATGTTGCCACACTTGTAGCAATAATATCCAAAGGAGCTAATATGTAAATTCGGGTTTCTCTCTGCATAATGTGTATAAACATTATAAACACATTATTGTGTCTTCTCTGGGATGTCAAGGGTCTTTACATGTATAACAAATACTAGTGACTAATATCCTCCCAAAACACTTTCCTCTCTGATGAACGGTGTAGGATGCTAGTGCCCTTCTGCTTCGTGTTACTTATACTCCATAATTTTGATATTAAATCAGGAGGTCCTTCCTAAAGTCTCACCTGGCAAAGGCAGACTGTGTTGCCTTCAGTAATAAAGGGAGAATACCTGCTTGCCATTATTTACATGCAGATATCCTTTCAAACGCTTAAGTGCCTCCCTTACAGCCTTTTTTGCCACTTCCCTTCCTGTGTATTGTTCGCCATCGTCTAATGAATGGTTTCTCCAGTTTCTCCATTTCACGTGTCACTCTGAGGCTGTAAAGGGAATGCAGTGGCCTGATGAACTGACCAGTGTGAAGTGTCGGCTGAGGATAATCCCTCCCAGATGGGCTCCAGTGACCCCCTGGGTATCACATACGTAAACCTCTGAACTGTCAGATGGATGGCCCCTGCCAATGTGGTGTTTGCCAGATGGATGGCCCCTGCCAATGTGGTGTTTGCCACCCCAGTCATCCAGAAGGGTCCAAAGTGCCTGATATCTCTATGTTATGGGTCAATTTATGTAAATTGTGTTTAACAAGCCAATGAACCTTTTCCCTCATTCCAATCATAGAGTTCATTCGAGTCTGTATGTAGAATGGGACTTCCTTGTAGCGCACATGGTAAAAAATCTCCCTGCAACTCAGGAGACCCTGATTCTATCTCTGGATTGGGAAGATCCTCCGGAGAAGGGAACGGCTACCCACTCCAGTATTCTTGCCTGGAGAATCCCATGGACAGAGGAGCCTGGCGGGCTACAGTCCATGGGGTTGCAAAGAGTCAGGTACAATTGGGCAACTAAAACTAAATATAGAATGAAATTTCAAGTATTAGTTTGTTACTCATCTCAATTATTTCAATTTTCTCAGTAGTGGTGTTTCTCTCATATCCTTTGTCTCTCACTCCCTAAGTAATTTCACTGTGTTCCCTTGAATCACATTTGCTTCTCTTTTTATCTTTCCCCCCAAATCACCTTTATATCCTTTTCCAGCTGTTTCTGTGTTTTCCCAAAATAATTTATTCTCTCTAGTTTTGTCTTAATGCCTTAATTTCCCTCCACAACTTGCTTCATTTTTTCATCCCTTTCACTGTCATCGTGGTTGTCATCAATAATTAACTTTTCCTCAATGTCCACGGGTACTGGACATCGCATTTGCCTCTTGGTTTCTCCACCTTGTTACCTGTGATATAGACACACGCTACTTGAGAGACACTTCCAGTCCACTCTCCCTCTTCACCTTGCCACTGTCACTTAATTGCTTGTCCTTTCCCAGGGACACATGACAAAGGGAAGGGAGAGAGAAACTCAGTAGCTTCAATCACTCCTACATCTAATCTCAGTAACTGAAAATACTCATCGGGCATCCCTCTACACACTTTTATTTTCTAACCTTTTATTTTATACTGGAGTATAACCTACAAACAATTGTTGTGTTAGTTTCAGGTGGACAGTAAAGGGATTTAGCCATACATATGCGTGCATTCATGCTAAATCGCTTCAGTCATGTCCAACTCTGTGCAACCCTATGCACTGTAGCTCTCCAGGCTCCTCTGTCCATGGGATTCTCCAGGCAAGAATACTGGAGAAGGTCGCCATGCCCTCCTCCAGGGGATCTTTCCGACCCAGGGATCAAACCCACGTCTCCTGCATCTCCTGCATTGGCAGGCGGGTTCTTTACCACTAGTGCCACCTGGGAAGCTCCAGCTGTACATATAGATGTGTCCATTCTTCCCTAAACTCCCCTACCATCCAGGCTGTCACATAAAATTGAGCAGAGTTCCTTGTGCTATGCAGTAGGTCTTTGGTGGTTCTCTATTTTAAATATAGCAGTGTGTACATGTCGATCCCAAACTCCCTATCTCTTCCCCCCATCCTTCCCCCATGACAACCATAAATGTGTTCTCTAAGCCTGTAAGTCTGTTTCCGTTTTGTAGAATGTCTGCTCTGCTGATGTATTCCAAGTCTGGAACACAAAGTAGAATCTGGGAAAACACACCTACTGTCATAATAGCAGATGCTTTCCAAGCCTAGAACACCCTGAATGGGTCCTTTTTGCCCCTAAATGTTCTGTTTAAACTAACCTAATTAAATTACCTGTCTACTCTCAACTCAGTTAATTATATTTTTCTTCTATATTTTATATCTACAACTATATTTTCTTTATCCATGTTTTTATCTCCCCATCTAGATTATAGGCCATTTATATTCTTTGCCTACAAATAGTACAGTGTGTGCTTTTAGAAGGCACTTATAATATTTATTAAATTAGAATAAGTCATCTGATCTTAGAACAAGTCACATGAAAGAGACTGCTGCTGCTGCTGCTAAAGTCGCTTCAGTCGTGTCCAACTCTGTGCGACCCCACAGACAGCAGCCCACCGGGCCCCCTGTCCCGGGGATTCTCCAGGCAAGAGACTGAGAACCCATAATTTCTGTGCACTCTGTCTTCAGACTAAGAAAATGAATTCTTTTAAGGGTGAGGTCTCAGAAATCTGCCTGTTTCCTTGACTTCACAAATAGACTTGATTTTCAGAAATGTCTTTCCATTTCCCTCTAGCTGAGATATAATACATCCTGTCAGATGGAGACCCCATCATGGCTGGGCAAACACACCTGAATTTACAGGATATGAGATTGTCAAGGAGGGTGACCAGACACATATTTCTTCCCAAAGAGTCACAAAGAGTCGGACGTGACTGAAGCAACTGAGCATGCATGCATACATGCACACATGGTGAAATTACAGAAAGCAAAGCAGATCAGAAGGAACCCAAATTTCCATTCTAGCACCAGAAGAACTCACAGTAAGACTCTGAGCCAGCCCTGGCACCTCACTGAGGCTCAGTTTTCTCTCTACAAAAGGAAGTATTATACTAAATTATATGTATGGTGGTGGTGGTGGTAGTGGTTTAGTTGCTGAGTCGTGTCCGACTCCTGCGACCCCATGGACTGTAGCCCACCAGGCTCCTCTGTCCATAGGATGTTCCAGGCAAGAATACTGGAGTGAATTGCCATTTCCTTCTCCAAATTATATGTATGGATCCTGTCAATTCTAAAATTGTATCCTTAAATTTTCTAACTTAAACCAATAATCTCCCTTCCAATCTAAGGAATCCATTCTAAGGAAATAACCCAAGGTATGATCAAAGTTTATATGCAAAGGTATATTGCTTATAATAAGAAACCTGGAAAAGACTAAAAATATACTTGACAATAAGGCATGGCTAAATCAATTCTGATATATCCAAACAGCAGAATTTTATGCAACTATCAAAAAATATTTTCAAAGAATAGGTAATATGATTGCATGTTTATTGTTCGTGTCTTCCATTAAGCAACAGAAAGCAATTTTCAACATTATCCAAGATATTTACTATGTAAATTAAAGAAGTACCTCAAAATATCGGTATTTGTTACTTCAGATAGCTGAATTATATGTGTTTCAGGTTATTTCATAAATTGCACTTTTCAACTTCTCTACTTTGAACCTGTGATATTACCTTGTAGTGAAGAAATGGACCAGTCTAACTTTTTATTATTAAGTTTAAAAACCAAGGATATTTTTCATTAAGGAAAAATCCTGAATATAATTATATAGTTATGAATTTTAGAGAAAGATGAAAAGCAAACAAACAGAAATTTGGGAATCAGTTTTCCTAAGTGAGATGGCAAAATGATTCCAGTTTTACAAATAAGTTATCTACAGAAAACATAGGCATTCATTTCACAGTGCTATTTAAAAAAGGAGGCATTTTCTGTGATGTGTCAACAGTAGAAAAACACAAAGACATCCTTATTATTTATAGCAAGATTAGTACAATTCAGAGGAAGAGTACATGTTTTGAAAACATCTTAAGGGTCAAAGAGACTATCTTGATATTGAGTTATATAAACTGAAATGGCTTGCAAGTGCATTGTTCTTTCATAAGAAATTTTCATGAGTAGAATAGATACTAATCCGATTAATATTTTTTAGGTCAGCTGCTCAGAGCAGCCCAAGAAACTCTGTGCTTGCCAAAACTGTTCAATAGATCACAATCACTTTGTGGTTGCTGTTAGCAAGTTTTCTTATTTGATTTAAACCAGTGCCTGCACAATAAAGCACTTTGTGGTATTATAAATAACAGTTTTAAAATGTGACCTGAAAAAAAATCACTCTTGTTGATGTTCAAATTGGCTTGTCTTGTTTTAATTTGCTTGACGTTAACAGCCAGTTTTTTGTAACCATGCTGCTTTACCCAATATTGACCGGAGGTGTGCTAACAACACAGGCTTTCGTTTCTGCAAAAATCTTTCAGTCAATAATGTGTTAATTCAAGCTTGTGACCTCTGAGCCTATATTATTACCTTGAGTTTGGGAAATTAGGTGCCCTCCTGTCTGAAGAGAGAGCGGTGAAGCAAGTAACCCTGTAAGCTTCCTCCCAAGTCCCTGGGTCCATGGTTTAGCAAATTGACTTCCTGTAGTACAGTATTTCAATGCATGAAGTCACAAAAGCTATCTCCCTAGGTGACTGAATTCTTCATATGAAATTAAGTGGGTCACACCAGCACAGATTATGTTACAAATTTTGTTCACACTGAGTGAGACATTAATATTTGCCAAGGGGATTTAAAACTTGGCGAAACCAAATATACTGACATCTTAAAGAGAGACAATCAAACAGGTTGCTTTAGTCCCCTGACAAAGGATGTTTGCTGATCATATTGAATGCTCTAGCAGCAGTCTACATTAACTATTGGGTCAGCCAAAAAGTTCGTTCGGGTTTTTCCATAGCATCTTACAGAAAGACTCGAATGAACTTTTTGGACAACCCACTACATAAAGGATAGGCTCTTAAAACTTACACAATGAAAAACATAACCAATCCATAGTGGGGAAAAGGCACACGGTAAGGACTCCCACAGAAATGAATTATTCAAACGGTGGTCCTTTTGGTCTTGCCTTCATCAGCTGCCCTAAAGAGGATTAGCACTGCTGACTTCTCCAATGGACATGCTTCCTGCTTCTTTGCCTGTGCTTAAAGAATTGTGTCGTCAGGAGTCACAACACTTAAGGATTTTTCAGAGTTGTAGCAGTGCCAAAGCTATTTTAATAAGCTCTACCAGTTTTCTTGTAAGGCTGTTTTTTTCCTAATGTTAGAGAAATCTTGCAATGTGCAACATTCATTTTTATCCTTTCTGGCAACTTCCTGCAATGAAAGTTTTTTCTCTCCCGCGGTTTTTTTTTAACCCCTGACTGCTGCTTTGCACTATAAGTCTTCAAAGGGATTTTGATGCTAATTTTCCAATGCAGTTGGCTTTGGTGTCAGGTAATTTCCTGAGTTAGATGACTGTGAAGAAAAACAGCTAAAAGTCTGTATTGGTGAGCAGTTTAGAGCCCTTGTTACAGATCAAGGTGATCTTTTTTTTAATTGAAGTCTAGTTGATTTATAATATTGTGTTCATTACTGCTGTCAGGGTAATCTTTTAAAAGCTACTGTTAATCCAACATTGGTAAATTGTTTTAAGATGAGATCTATGTATATAATTTTTAATATCAAGCTTTTTATGATGAAAGTTCTTCATATTCCATTTTAATTTGAAAAAAATACTAATAAATAACATACAGACCATTTCTTGAGAATCCAAATTATCAAAATGAACTGCTTTCTTTACTGTGTTTTTCTTTCATATTTAAAAGGTTTTTCACTGACTCCCAAGTTTAACCCTCTTCCACCCATTTTTGCTCTGGGAATATGTAAAACCACTTGACTGGTTATCCCCCCTTATTGGTTTGTAGGTAGGAATCAGCAACCTAGGTATTTGCCTGGAGTGGTCTCTATATTCATGCCGCATCATTACCCTAACTTATACTATGGAGTGCATGTGTGAGTCTGATTTAAATCAATCAACAGTTTTATCAGCAAGAGAAAGTCAGGTAGGTGTCAGTGCACTTTCTTATTGTCCCTCTTGCTCAAAAATCATTCACATTTTTACTAAACAGTACTAGCAATCATTTGTTGAGCATTTAGTTCGTTTCCAAGCTCAGTGTTTGATGCTTCCCTTGAACTATCTCATTTCATTTTCTTTTCTCATAACTCTTTAAAGTAGGAGCTTTAGAGTAACCCAGGTTTAGAGAGGTTAAATGATCTATCCAAGATCACCAATGGGCATGAGCAGGAGCCAGATTTCACACCCATGTCTGGGTAGCTCCATGATTGATCCTCTGAAGAACTCCCGGCTCCTGTTGCCCATGTCCATTAGTGGCATAGAACATTAAGGAAAAACCTTTGTGGACCTCATCAGGGTTTAACTACTAGAGGGAAATCTTTGAGCACAGTCCTGGAGGAGCTGAGGGCTCCTCCACTGTACTGAGGTAAAACATTCATCTCCTGCTTTATCCGTTCAAGAAATAGCCACTGAACAAAATGAAAAGACAACATGCAGATTGAGAAAAAATATTTGCAAACAAAGAGACCAACAGTGAATTTCCAAAATAAACAAATAGCTCATACAACTCAATAGCAACAACAACAAAAAAAAACAACCCAATCAAAACTGGGTGGAAAACCTAAATAGAGATTTCTCCAAAGAAGACATTCAGATATAGGTAGCCAATAGGCACATGAAAAGATATGCAATATTGCTAATTATTAGAGAAATGCAAACCAAAACTACAATGAGTTACCACCATTGTACCTAGTAGTCAAAATGGGCGTGATTAAAACACCTACAAATATCAAATGCTGGAGAGGGTATGGAGAAAAGGAAACCCTCCCACACTGTTGGTGGAAATATAAATTGTTGCAGCCACTATCAAGAACACTATAGAGATTCCTTAAAATATTAAAGGTAGAGTTGCCATATAATCCAGCAATCCTTCTCCTGGGCATATATCTGAAGAAAACTAATTTGAAAAGATACATGCAGCCCAGTGGTCACAGCAGCACTGTTTACAATAGCCAGAACATGGAAACAAACTAATGTCCATAGGTGAATGGATAAAGAAGATGTTGTATATATACAATGGAACTATAAAAAAGGATGAAATAATGCCATTTGCAGCAAGATGGATGGACCTAGAGGTTATCACACTAAGTGAAATAAGTCAGAAAGGGAAAGACAAATACCATATATCACTTATATGTGGAATCTAAAATATGACACAAATGAACTTATTGACAAAACAGAAACAGACTCACAGACATAGAAAACAAAGTGGTTGCCAAAGCTGGGGAGGGATAAATTAGGAGTTCGGGATTAGCAACTACAAACTACTGTATGTAAAATATACAAACAACAAAGTCCTACTGTATAGCACAAGGAACTATATTCAATATCCTTCAATAAACCATAATGGAAAAGAATGTGTGTGTGTGTGTGTGTGTGTGTGTGTGTGTAGCTGAATCATTTTTGCTATACACCAGAAACTAACACAACATTGTAAATCAACTGTATTTTAATTTTAAAAAACAGAAAATAGATTGTCCCTGAGCCAAAGCTGATGACTGGTGTAGAAACATGAAAAAGACATGGCTCCCTTTACTAGGAGAGTCCATATCTAAAAAGAGAAGTTAGATATGTAAACACAGTATTATGAAATATGAGCTAAATATGGGCAGCAAGCAAGGCTGTGGAAGCAGCAGGGTGGCGATGCAAGGCCCGAGGGACAAAGCAGTCGCTGGCTGGAGCTCAGAGCCCTGTGGTGGGAGGGAGGAACTGCAGCTGAAATGAGGTGAAGCCCCAGTCACTCAGGACTCCTCTCGTCAGCCTTCCTTAAAGTACTGGGAAGAAAATGAAGGTGACTCCTTCAATCTTAATTATGTAACCACTGGTTTGGGGGAGGGATTGTTCAGAGTTGATATTGTGCCAACCGCATATCTTAATCTTAATATAGAGCCCCCAGATACGGTTTGCGTAATTCTAGTAGGCTCCACCACCCTAGATCCAAATCTATGAGCGTTTTAAATAGAACTGAAATCTAATCTGTTTAAATAATGGATAAACACAGGGTCTTGATGAAAAGAAAATGAAGAATGTTACCTCCCACCTCTGAGCTGTAATTAGGAGTTTCCCCTAGGAAAATACTTTGAGACTAGCCCTTCATAGACTAATGTAGTGTTTCTCAGCATCTGTATTTACTGAATCATTTCATGTATTTTTTTTTTCATTTCATGTATTTTTAAAAATATTTTAAAAGATGCTGTAAGATTAATGCTGCATTTCCTATTGAGTTAGTAACTGACATTTCAAAATATTTGGTAGGCAGAAGTAGTAGATAATCATCGGTCTTTCAAGAGATTAGCAGCATCTTAAAAATGCATATAGATATTTCATTAGTTGGTTTACATTTTCTGGGAGCCCTTTTTTTCTTGCATCTTTTTACTCGTTTTTCTTTTTCTTTTTTCCTTGTCCACGAAGTTGAGTCAGCAACAGAAAGATATTCAAATTAGACTTGTCATACAGGGAAAAAAAAATCTGACTTTGTCAGGGTGGGTGGAGGGGGAAAAAGCAACTTTTTGTCAGTCTTTTGTATTTCAGCAGCTGGATTCATCGCTGCCATGGTAACGGACCACATGATGAGGTGTATTAGATTGCTGTGTGTTGAGCACAAGGGGAAGAATGAACACAGCGTTTTATTGAAGTTGAAGGTTACTTAGGAGTTTCTTCTGTGGAAGTGTGTAAGGTCAAATACTATAGCTTTCAGCATATGTAATACTTTTGAGGAAGAATTAGGGGCATGCTGCTGCATTTAACTACAAAACCAGGTAAGGTTTAATTGAATCTATGAAACTGACCTCTTCCTTCTTCTGTTGCAATGGCATAACTTGCCGGATGGAATTTCACTGTCACCCCCATCCCCACCCCCACCTGGACACAGGGCAAATTTCTCCTGTCTCCCCTACCCCAACTCCCCCCACCTCCGATTGCATCTGTTTTTAATTTGAAAGTTTGGAACGTTGTGAATTTTTATAGTTCTTTGGTAGTGTGAGTGAGTGTGTGTGTGCAAGTAAAAGAAAGAAAACTGGAAAGGAAGTAATAAGAATGCAATTAGCGTCTTCAGATCAATGTAAAACAGAGTAAAGTGTTTCCTCCTTTGAAAATGGTCCACTTTTCTTAGTGGACATCTTATTAGTGGCATTAGCCCAGAGCTGCTTGTCTCGTATACTAATGGAGCCAGAGGACCAAGTTCTCCAGCCTGTTATTCACTAGATACATTCTGTCTGGGCTTCTATTCCTCTTTCTTCCTATTACTACCAGCCTCATTCATCATGAAGAGTTCGGTTTTATCTATAATTTTTACAACATATTTTATATCCATTAATATTCTGTTCTTTCAGACACAGTGGTCATATGCATCTTAGAGGATTTAAAAATAGAAGTAAATATATTACGGGGAGTAGAAAATGAACTCTTGCTTAGAGGCTGGTAAGAGCAGAATGTAAACACTTCAGTGTGGCTCCGTGAAGCATCAATTCCCAGAGCATGGGCGCCTCCTCCTTGTGTTGTTTACGTATCATCCAAGCAGCTTGCTTAAAAGAGGGAGGCTTGGATATGTGCGGAGCAAGTTGAAGAAAATTTATGATTTGTTTTGATTTCTTGTTTCTGCAGTTGTTTGATGTTTAGCTTTCTCATAAGACATTAGGATTTACTTTCATTTTTTAGTTAAGGGCTAACCTAGCCAACTTATCTCCTCTTAGAACAAAGTTGTCTTGGCAGCTTCAGAGACAAAACCCTAATAAAACTAGCAGAACCCAGTATTACTCACGGATATTCACTGGAGTGTTTTCATATAGGAGAGGTTTTAAAAGGTACTTTCATAGCTAAAATCAATTGCCACTAATTGGCACTGATTGGGATAAAAGCCAATAAATTATGCCAAGGTTACTCTTATACCACCCTTTCTTTATAAAGGAACACTTAGATTTTTTAAAATTCGTTTATATTCTGTGATTTTCATTGCTATTTTCTAAGTCTCTCTAGTTTTCATCCATTCAGACCATCTTCTAAGTTTGAGCAAGAAGTCATAATTATTCGAAACAATTTTTTTGCCATGATTGCAAATAAGGGGAACTATTTCCATGATAACAAATATCAAAAGCATTATAATAGCACATTTGTAACATTTGTACAATGTCCAAGCTTGAATCCGAATTCTTTCTTTCCTTTTTCCCTTAGTTGCTTTGAATACAAAACAAGCTATGAGCATGTCCTCCAAAATATTTTCACAAGCCTCAGTTGTTATTACTTAAAAATAGGAAATTACCAAGAATTGGTGAAAGATGGTACCTGGTAAAATATTTTAAAATGTGAAATTCTCAATACTGGCCATATCTGAGATAGAAAGAGGGAGAGAGAGAGAGGGAGACAGAAAACATAAGAAAAGAAAAATAGAAAAAAGATAAAGATAAAAATGTAAATGATCTCTTAATCAAGCTTTCTTCTTTCCTTCAGTATTAGAATAGGTTAAGCCTTTATATAAAAAAGAAGAGAGACAGTATAGTGTGAATGAGGTGAAATTAGCAAAAAGTACTATCATTCCACTATTCCATGTTTCAAGTCCATGGTAAGTCATGGATAGTTTCTTTCTATTAATTGAAATGACAACAAATTCCTCTAATTGAGTATATTTCAGTTCTTCCTGTTTTGGGCTAAGATATCAGCTAGATTATACATCAGAGCTGGAAGTGTGTAAAAATATACCCATTTTTTGTGATTTTTATACACTTGGCACTAAGCCATGTGCACATGTCCATTTTTAAAGTTATTGTAACTGAGAGGTCCATAAGATGGAACCTTCTTTTAAATATTTAATAAGAATTGTATATATTTAAGGTATACAACATGATGACTTGATATACATGTATGTAATGAAATGATTACTACAGTCAAGCTAACTAACATATCTTCTGCTCAAATAGTTACCATTTTGTGTGTGTGATGAAAGTTCCTGAAATCTACTCTCTTAGCAAATTTGTGTTGCACAATATAGAGAATTATTAACTCTAGTCACGAGGCCATACATTAGATCTCTAGACTAGTTCATCCGCTATAAGTGCAACTTTGTACCCTTTGACTAACATCTCCTGGTCCCCCTCCCAACAATGGTTGGTAGCCACCATTCTAATATCTGCTTCCACGGATTTACCTTGTTTATAGTCCACAGTATGAGTGAGATCATACAGTAGTTTTCTTTCTGTGTCTGGCTTATTTCATTAGCGTAATGTCTTCTACATTCATCTGTTTTGCTGCAAATGTCAGGATCTTACTCTTTTTTAAGGCTGACTAGTACTCCTTTTATGTATACATCACAACTTCATTTTCTAGTCATCTGTTGACACACATTTGTTTCCATGTCTTGGTTATTACGAATAATGCTACAATGAACGTGGGAACACAGCTATCTTTTCCATTACTGGTTTACTTTCTTTTGGGTATATTATCAGAAGAGGGACTGCTGAATCATATGGTAGCTGTTTTCTGTTTTTATAGAAGCCTCCACACTGTTTTTCATAATGGCTGTAGGGAATACTTTATATTCTCAAGGAGCAAAATAACTTTTGATGTTCTTGCTTTAAGTTAGAAATTTTGCAGATGTTTTGATCATTTGTGTCAACTCATGTTTAAATCATGCTTTACTGTTAATTTTGAATGACTGGGAGCATCTTAACATTTAACCTCTAGTTTCTAGAGTTCCCTAGCCTCTCAGACAGATAGCTAATTATCTACTAACATTTACCTCTATTAAAGACATAGATGTTCAACAGAGTCATGATAAAGAAGAATCACATTGACTATTATAGCCTCTTCAATAAAACTAATGATAATTTTTGGTCCCTAAGACAAAATCTCTGAAATAGATGAAGATAAAGCCAATGAATGATGATTCAATATCAGCTAGATATTCCACTTTTAGGACTTGCTATTTTTAAACCTGTGACTTCATCAAAGTGGGTTTTATAATTGACAACCAAGTAATTTTTTGGTATGAAAAGAATAAGACTTTTTAAAAATATTCTTAAATATTTAAAATGAGAAAAAATTATGGTATCACAATCATGATAATGATAGTGATTAAAATGGCAATAATGATTAATTCAGAGAGAAAGACAGACTTCATTAGAAAGCTCTAAGCTATGTAGTCAAAGGCCAATGTTTTTAGAAAGAAATGGAAAATTTCTAGTAAATGGTATGATTTTCAGATATTTCCTCCCAACTTTCATTAATTCCATTAATAGCATTTACAAATCACTAACAATAAATGTGCTTGTTATGGTCTTCTCAGAGCTTATTATAAAAGATGTTGACTTTTTTCAACAAGCAATAGATGTTTTCATCAATAATGATTAAACTCCCCAAGAATTATACAGTGTGTGGGCCAGTATCTGATAGGAAAAGAGTAAATGCATTGCTAGGAATGAACAATTTGTTACATTTTTGGTATACAAATAGGTACAATCAGCTAGTTTCACTTTCATGATAATATTACCTTGATACATTTTAGAGTGATATTATTGTTATATAATTCCCCTCTACCTGGCATTTACATGATAATATGTTCACTATTGACATCATTTTAATATTTTACTTATATTTTAAAATTTTAAATTATTTGTTTAAATAACAATGGTATTTTACATCTAAAACTTACTAATTTGGGTTTGTTTGGGGAAAAATTGTGTTCCAAAGAAACACTTTCTTCTATGTACCCTCATATGAAAAAAAAAAAAAAATAGCAGATAGATTGATGATTCCAGTATAAAACGTGGATCCATCAAAGGAGGGAAAGAAAACACAGAACTTAGACAGCACAATACGCCTTCAAAGGCAGAAATCATAAAGAAATGGTTGTATAGAAACTTATTACTTCTGGAAAATGCTATAAACAAAATTAAAAAATAAAAAGCAAACTAGAATCAATATTTGCAACACACGTGAAAGAAAAGAAGATGAGCATCTATAATATATAATAAGGTCTCATGAATTAATAAGAAAGAGAACAGCACTTGCTTAATTCATTTATTTTTAGTGCAGTTTTAGGTTTGCAACAGGTGTAAGTGGGAGGTACGGAGATTTCCCATACACTTCCCATCCCTGCGTCTGCATTGGCTCCCTCATTATCAACACGGAGCAAGAGAATAGTACATTTTTATCAAAGATCAACCTACATTGACACATAATAATCACCCAAAGTTCATAGTTTACCTTAGGATTCACTTTTGGTGAATTCTAGAAGTCTATGGATTTGGACAAAGGTATAAAGATAAATAAATAAATAAATATATATATATATATGTATATATACACACACACACATATTTCCAGTGTTATAATATCATACAGGATATTTCACTGCCCTAAATATCCTCTGTGTTCTGCCTGTTTATCTCTTCTTTACCTCCGCACACGCACCTCCTCACCCCCACCTTATCTTGGAAATTATTGAACTTTTTATAGTTCCACAGTTTTGCCTTTTCCAGAATATCATTTAGTTAGAATCATACAGTATATAGCTTTTTCAGATTGGTTTCTTTCACTTCCTAATATGCATTTAAGTTTCCTCCATGTCTTTTCATGGCTTGATAGCTCATTTATTTTTAGCCACAAATAACATTCCATTCGTTTGGATGTACCACAATTTATTTATCCATTCACCTACTAAAGGACATTTTGGTTGCTTCCAAGTTTGGGAAATTACAAATAAAGCTGCTATAAGCATTTATATGCAGGGTTTTGTGTGGACAGAAGTTTTCAGCTTTTTTGGGGTGAATAACAAAGAGTGCAATTACTGGAACATATGCTAAGAGTATGTTTAGTTTTGTGAGAAACCACTTTCAAAGTGACTTTACCATCTTGAATTACTACCAGCAAGAAATGAGGAGTCCTGTTGTTCCACATCACCAGCATTTGGTGTTGTCAGTGTTCTGTCTCTGGCCATTCTATTCGATGTGTGGTGAAATCTCAATATTGTTTTAATTTGCATTTGCCTGATGACATATGATGTGGACATTTTTCATATGCCTGTTTGCCATCTGCATATCTTTTTTGATGAGATATCCGTTTAGTTCATTAGGTGTATTTTGCATAGCAGTCCTTTATCAGATGTGTCTTTTGCAAATATTGTCTTTCAGTCTCTGGCTTGTCTTCTGGTTCTTTTGATATTGTCTTTCACGGAGCAACATTTTTAATTTTAATGAAGTCCAACATATCAATTATTTCTTTCATAGATCATGTCTTTGGTGTTATATTCACTATTATTTTTTAAATACTTACAAATTAAATAAACAAATATTTTAATCTTTAGCAATTTTTTTTAAAAGAAGCAGAAGGAGGAGCTATAGTAATAATATCCAGTGTTCTGCTACTTAGAGTATAAATTGATACATTGTAGGGGAGGGGGCCAACCTGAAAATGTGTGCCAAAGGCTTTAAAAATTGTACCCAACAATTTAAAATATTGTAACAAAATAAACAAACATAGATACAGCATTTTTCATTGTTGTGATGTTTATAAGTGTAGACAAGGATAGTCATTCTGAAAAAAAAAATTTGAGAAACGTGACAAACACACCAGCTTATTTCTGCTTTGATACTTCTAAAGCTGTAAGAAGGCATAAATATGGCTTAGCTAGAGCCATACGTGCTCCACTGCTCCAGTTTGTAGTTAGAACATGTGTAAGCAGCATGGTGTAGAGAAAAGGATCTTGGCTTAAGAGTCAGAATGCCTGGGTTCTGCTGTGGACTAGCTGAGATAATCTAAGGGTGCGAATATAAGGCATTATTCAAATGCTAGTGTTAGAGTGGGAGAGTTTTTGAATTCCTTTACCCACGTATCTGTGTCTATCTTCACAACTGATGTTTCGAATTAAAAGTCCCCTATCAAATGGGAAAGTGAGGGCATATTTTTATAATTGCACTCTAAGAAAGTGCCAGATGGTGAAATCTGGAATGGCTTGACTTTGATAGAAAACAGTATAATATTTTGAATTGAACATACTTCCCAATCATTATTATTTGAATTTCATTCAAAAGAAATTTCTGCTTATATAAGGATGGCAGAAGATGATTGATGTTGACTGTAACCTAGCATTTAGGTGTAGTGGAGATGGCAGAAATCTAGAGGAGTGTTATTCAATGGAAACTTCTGTGGTGTTAGAAATGTTCTGTGTCTGCACCATCTAGTACAGTAACTAACATTCATGCGTGGCTGCTGAGCACTCAAAATAAGACTAGTTTGACTAAGGAACAGTATTTCTAATTTTATTTAATGCTAAGTAATTTAAATTATTTAATAGTCACATTTGACAAGTGCTTTCCTATTGGACAGTGCAACTCTAAAATTAAACACAACAAATCTGTGAGGCTCTTTATGTAATTATTTAATTTAATCTGAGGATTCATTTCAAGCATATCTGATGAATGAGAGTGACAAAAAGGTGAATTTTCTTTATGAAATTTCAGTCCCATTCAAAGAAATACTAAACTGGGAGATCCTTTGATTCTGGAACCTGTAAAGTCCAAAGTTTTCCAAGAAAGTCTTGGTCCAGTATGTTTTATAGCCTTGCTCACTTGAGATTTCTAATGTTCATCCATTTTCTCATTTATTAAAAAAAACACTCAGGTTGAATTTTTATGTGTCAGTGTAGTGTAAGAAAAATGCACTGTTTTCCCTTATTCTCACAATACTACTGTACTCACAACACTTTTTACAGACTGTAGGTTTGTGTGCACGATGCACAGTGAGGCCAAACAAACCAAAACATCAGAGTTTGAAGCAAAGAAAGGTTTACTGCAGGACCATGCAAGGAGACTACTGGTTTGTGCTCCCAAAGAAACCCAAGATCCTCCAAGGGTTTCAGCAAAGCACTTTTAAAGGCCAGGGAAGGATGAGGTTGGTGGTTGCAAACTTATTGGTGTTGGAATCCTTTGTTCTTGCAACTGTACATGTAGGTCAGGTCACGATGTTCCTGTAAACCTACAATAAAACAAATGCTATCCTGTTTTGAACTTTTTATCTCTATATGAATGGACTTTTAAAGGTCAGATCCTTGAGAATAGGCTATCCTATATATTTCAGGCTATCAGCAGCATTATTTTACAAAAGGTACAGAACCAGCATGACAAGCACAGGGCAACAAAGCACAAAAGCAAAAGGAACAGATCTAATATGGAGTCAGATTTGTTCTACCCTGTTACAGGCTGATACCAAACGTATGGGTTTGCCGCACCAAGCAATTCTGACTGCCTGGAGTCAGTGTGAGGACCCTCCGGCTAAGGGCTCAGTCTCACAGACTGCTCCCACCTCGACTTCACATGCCATTTGCAAGTACAGGATGTCACCTGTGCTTCTGACGTACCAGCTACAAATGGGAGGTTCCCATGACCACCTCCTCAGGTTCAATCATTCACTAGTACAGCTCAGAGCACTCAGGAAAACACTTATGTTTACTGGTTTATTGTATAATAAAGGATAAGATAAAGGATATAGATGAACAGCCAGATGAAGAGATACACGGGTGAACTCCAAGAGTCCCAAGCACAGGCCCTTCTCTTCCTGTGGAGTTGGGATACAACATCCTCCCAGCACGTGGAGGTGTTAACCACCCCTGAAATTCTCCAAGCCCCATACTTTGGGGATTTTTATGGAAGCTTCATGATGTAGACATGGTCAATCATTAACTCAATCTCCAGTTCCTCTCCTGAAGGATCGTTGTTCAGTCACTAAATCATGTCTGAATCTTTGTGACCCCATGGACTGCAGCATGCTGGGCTCCCCTGTCCTTCACTACCTCCTGGAGTTTGCTCAAACTCATATCCATTGTGTCAATGATGCCATCTAACCATCTCATCCTCTGTCACCCACTTCTCCTCCTGCCCTCAATCTTTCCCAACATCAGGGTCTTTTCCAATGAGTCAGCTCTTCTCATCAGGTGGCCAAAGTATTGAAGCTTCAGCTTCAGCATCAGTCCTTCCAATAATATCCAGGGTTGATTTCCTTTAGGATTGACTGGTTTGATCTCCTTGAAACCCAAGGGACTCTCAAGAGTCTTCTCCAGCACCACAGTTTGAAAGCATCAATTCTTTGGTGCTCAGCCTTCTTTATGGTCCAACTCTCACATCCGTACGTGCCTACTGAAAAAACCATACCTTTGACTATACAGACTTTTGTCAGCAAAGTGATGTCTCCACTTTTTAAAACGCTGTCTTGGTTTGTCATAGCTTTGCTTCCAAGGAGCAAGCGTTTTTCAATTTCATGGCTGCAGTCACCACCTGCAGTGATTTTGGAGCCCAAGAAAATAACATCTGTCACTGTTTCCACTTTTTCCCCGTCTATTTGCCATGAAGTGATGGGACCAGATGCCATGATCTTAGTTTTCTGAATGTTGAGTTTTAAGCCAGCTTTTTCACTCTTCTCCTCTACCCTTATCAAAAGGCTCTTTAGTTCCTCTTTGCTTTCTGCCATCACCTGGAGGATAGCAGTGGGATGAAAGTTTCAAGCTTCTAATCTTTCTGGTGACCAGCCTCCACCTCAAAGCTACACAGGAATCTACCAATCATCACTTCATTAAAGCAAAACTCCTATCACCCAGAAAACTCCAAAGGACTTAGGAGCTTGGTATCAGAACCGGGAACAAAACCATGTATTAGAATGAAAGATGCACCGAGTACTCTTATCACTTAGGAAATTATAAGGATTTTAGGAGCTCTGTGCCAGGAACTGAGGGGAGAAACCAATATATTTTTCCTATTATTTTAAAGTCAGATGCTGTACTTAACATTGAAAAGATAATGGCCATCCAGAGTCCCTAGATGTAGAGTTTCCTTGAAATACAGTTAGGAGTAATATATACAGAACATATATTATGGAGGAGGAGTAAGAAAATGCTACTGAGGATGGAAGCACTAGGATAAACTTTTAAAATAATTTTTTTTAATAATATGCCTTAAGTAGAAAGTTGGGGAAAGAATTTATAGAGAGAGAACAGTATAGACAAATCAGGGAGAGATGAAAATCAGAAATCTCTGGAAATGTAAACTAGTCATGAAGATGTAATGAGACTAGAACTCAAAGATGTTCAGGGACCAGATCATCATCACCACCACCATCACCACCACCATCATTATCACCCCATCATCATCAAAATCACAAGAACCATGTACTGGACGCCTAGCATTAGGCCAAGCACTTTTCATGCATTATTTAATTTTTTTCTCACAATTTATGAAGCAAATACTGTCCTCTTTATTGATGAGAAAAATGTATCGCCAGTAAGAGTCAATCTGGGACACCAGGCCAGAGGCAACCTGTTCGACCATGCTAAGTCTTCACCTATGCTGAGTGTTATCTCTTCTATGGAATTTAGACTGTTTTGTCCTGAATAATCTGGGAAGCCCTATGTATTTGAGGAAATTCATATGGACAGCAGCGTAGAAAATAGACTATAGGGAAGCTATACTTGATGGATGGAAGTAAGTGAAAAAGTTAATGCTACAATCTAAAACAAGGATGAGCGAAATTCTGAGCTGTGGACATAGAAGTGGAACTTGAAAAGGAGTCTACCTGAGTGATATGTCAGAGGTCTGTCTTTACAGAAAGACAGGTAGAGAACATCTGACTTATTTCTTAAGCCTCCCCGAAAAGTATCAATTCCTGTCTGCAACATTAGATCAAGATTATTGTGGCCAAGGAAACAGCTTATTTTATAATATGCAAGTTTTCCTAACAAGATTAACCTGCATAAATCATCCCGTTGGAAGCAAATGTCACTATATCATCTGTGTTTTTGAAATATGGGATCCATCATAATGTAAGATAACTAAGGTGGGAACTTCATATTCATGAAATTTTTCCTTTCATTAAAATCTTTTTGTTCTTGATATTAACAAATAGTGATTTTTTTTTTCCTTTCCAACATCCAAGAATTTTTTAAATACATAATTAGAGCTTATTTAGAAAGATCAAAGACAGTTCTTTTTATCATTGTGAAAGGAGTCTTCTGCTTGAATTTCTGATTTGGATACATTATTATTCTCCTGCCTGTGCCCCATTTGGGTGGATTTGTTTTTCTCTTGGCAGTGTATCCAGGTTCATCTCTGGGTGAAAGTAGAAGCTGGTAATCCTGGCATCAGAGACTCCACATTTTTTGAGAGGTTATTTTTAATTTCTTCCAAAGCCTTATGACTCTGGGAAAATGCAGGGAAAAAAGGCGGAGGAGATGGAATGTTGTCTTGACATCAAAGAGCCGGGAGGAGGAGAGGGCATTGCTGAAAGGAATGCACAGTAACCTGGCTGTAAGGTGAACTTTGGCAATAACTGCAACCAAAGGGGGTGAGGAGGGGAGAGCAGTGGACTGACCGTGTCATTCTTTCCCGTAGGTTGGAGTAGAGTGGGAAACCCAGACGTGCAAGGAGACACAAAGGAGCACGTTATAGGAGAGTTCTGTGAATTCTGATAGAATAGAATACTTTCTAAGTACCAGATACTGTTCTAAATGCTTTTTGTTTAACTCTTTTAGATTTTAAGTAAATTAATCCTCGTTTAGAGAATAATGCCTGGCACACAGAAATCACCAAATATGTATGTAAGTACTTATTACCCTTCCTTTAATCCTCACAACCACCCCATGAGTCAGGCACTATAATCATATGTAGTTTACAGGCAAAGAAATTAAGTCCAGAGAGGTTAAGTAATCTCCCCAAGGGCGTACCGTTAATGTCAGAGAGTGCTATAGTTAGTTGAGTTCAACCACTATGTCACCTTCCCTTAATCTATGTAAAATCTCTCACATGTAAAGAGATAATACTTGTAAAGTGCTTACAAAGTATCTGACATATAAATTCCTAAAAACGCTGGCAATTATTATTATGTAATAAAGTTTAGAAGATGTTCCACTATTTATGTTTTCCTACACAACATTGCTCAGAAATGGTAAGATTTTTAGGATAGACTTGGATTTTTCTTATGTAAATTTGAATAAAGCTTTGCTTATGAGCATGCCCATTATAAATTGGAGGAATCTTCTTTCTACCCGAATACTATCCATCAGTTGGACTGGCACAGTTGAAGTTTTCACCTTAAAGAATGTGCTTCATAGAGATGCTCCATATACACATCTGTGTAGCTCTGACCTTTTGACAGAGAGTGATTGCAACTAACGGTATTAATGAGCACAAGTGAAACCCTCTTCCACGCTTGGTATTTGAAAATATATCAATTTGTTCATTGCCATCTTGTCGTGAATTAAATGCTCTGACATTTGCATAACCTAAGGGAACTACTGAGGTTGACAGCCAGGAAGGGAAATCGGACCAGAGGCTGGAAAGGAGTCGCCACAGGGGATGGATTGCTAACAGAGCCCTCAAGGTCACACGGCAGTTCTAGGCAGAACCCAACCAGGCCCTAGAACAAAGTCAGGTGCAGACTTGGGTTCTGATCTCTTTTCCCTTTGTTGTTGTTTGGTCACAAAGTCATATCTGATTGTGACCCCAGGGACTGCAGCCTGCCAGGCTTCCCTGTCCTTCACTGTCTCCCGCGGAGTTTGCTCACACTCATGTCCATTGAGTCGGTGATGCTATCTAACCATCTCATCCTCTCTTTTGCCTATAACTGTGTGATCCTTTCCAGTAAATTGGATGAGAGTGGGAAACCCAAACATTCAAGGAGACTCAAAGGAGCACATTATAGGAGAGTCCCGTGAGTTCTCTGATACAATAAAATAACTTTCTAAGGACTGAATACTGTTAATGCTTTTTGTTTAACTAATTTATGTTAATAAATCCTCATTCAGAGAACAATACCAAGCACACGGGTTATTTGGGGGTAGGTGGATGGTCATCCTTGTCGTGGTCCGTGTGAGGGTTGGAAAAGAATTTCCAGACATCAGACAGAATGAGAAGGAAATAAAGTTTATTAAGTGGGAGATGGTGTTAAGGGAGCAGGCCGGCTCAGGGTAGAGCCAACATCGAATAGGGGTCCTTGGTCCATTCTTGTACCCAGGGTACAAGAAGCAGGATAGGGGTCTTGCAGGTCATTTGCTGATTGGATGAGGCATGTATCCTTGGTCAGGGAAGAATAAGGCAACTACTTTCTCCCTCTATTGGGTAGGAGGAGAGACCTAAAATTTGTTAATGGTTATAACGTGGGGGAGGGAAGGATGATAAGAGTCTAGTTTTTTCCATTCCTGCATTTCAAAGCCCTCCTTGGTTGTTGGTGTTATTGCTTTTTTCTTTCTGTTCTTTCATCCTTGGAACACAACAAACCTTTGTATAGAAAGAATTTTTTAGAAAATTAAGTGATATGAAATCTAACTGAAGTAAGAATGTCAACAGATGAAGAATTACAGATACTTACATATCATAACATTCTTTGGACAGCAAAGACATCAAACCAGTCCATCCTAAAGGAAATCAACCCTGAATATTCATTGGAAGGACTGATGCTGAAGCTGATGCTCCAATACTTTGGTCACCTGATGCAAAGAGCCATCTCGTTGGAAAAAACCCTGATGCTGAGACATATTGAGGGCAGGGGGAGAAGCGGTTGACAGAGGATGAGATGGTTGGATGGCATCATCAACTCAAAGGATATGAGTTTGAGCAAACTCAGGGAGATAGTGAAGGACAGGGAAGCCTGGGGTGCTGCAGTCCATGGTGTCACAAAGAGTCAGACATGACTGAACAACGGACAACAGCAACATATCCTGGATGTTGGCAGTGCAGGAACAACAGCCCTGTTGTGATAGAACTCCTGGAGAGAATGATGCTGCTTTGCCCGAGTGCATGAGAAATGAGCAGCAGACAAGGCAAAGGAGGTTTAAGGATATCATTGCTCAGGACAGCAAACATATAAGGATTCTAGAGGGATACAGGACACAGCAGGAGAGAGAGGGCAAGGTGAAGCCTTGAGCTAAATGACCAGCAGTTGCCTTGTCTTTGTGACCTCAGAGTGTTGGTTCTAATGATGACACTGGGCAAGTGTGCCAGGCTGCTGACCCCAATAAGAGGATAACACAAGAGACCAGCGGATCTCCCACCACTCAGCTACTAGGGAAGGATGGCCTGGGGGGATGAGGTGGGGAAATCTCTCTTTCTGGATGTTTGTCTTCTGCTTTGGCAACCCCATCCCTATTGACTGCCTCTCCATAAGCTTAAATGACAAGAGTTTCTTTCAACTATTAAGGAGTGCTCCAGTAACGTTAGTGATCCACAGGGTCTCCACCGCAATCTCTGTGAATGTTACATGTAGTTTGTTATGAAGAAGTAACAGGCTCTTGTTAATCATAATAACTAATACTTTGTATTGTGATTTACACTTTGCAAAGTATTTTGATTATATAGTATTTAAATGTCCCAACAATCCTACACTGAAGATGACCTCATCGTTTCTTTTTTAAGGAGAAAAATCATGCTCTGTGTGTGTCTAGGAGGCACTGAGTTAGCAAGCAAAACATAGATTTTTTTAAAAATTTTAATTCAATTATGGTTTATTTACAATGTTATATTAGTTTCAAGTGTACATCCAAGGGATTCATTTATACACATGCGTATATATATATATATATATATTCTTTTTCAGATTCTTTTTCATTCATTATATGTTATTATAAGATATTGAATATAGTTCCCTGTGCTATACAGTCAGTCCTTGTTGCTTATCAATTTTATATATAGTAGTGCCTGTCTGTTAATCCCAGACTCCTAATTTATCCCTTCCCGTTCCCCTTTGGTAACCATAAGATAGTTTTCTGTGTCTGTGAATCTCTTTCTATTTTTTAAATAAGTTTATTTGTATTATATTTTTAGATTCCACATATAAATTATTTCATATGGTATTTGTCTTTATCTGATTTACCTTACTTAGTGTAGTAATTTCTAGGTCCAGCCATGTTGCTGCAAATGGCATTATTTCATTCTTTTTTATGACTAAGTAATAAATAGATAGATAGATAGATAGATAGATAGATATCACATGGGCTTCCCTGGTGGCTCAGTTAAGAATCCTCCTGCAATGCAGGAGACCCAGGTTCGATCCCTGGGTCAGGAAGATCCCCTGGAGAAAGGAATGGCTACTCGCTCCAGTATCCTTGTCTGGAGAATCCCATGGACAGAGGAGCCTGATGGGCTACAGTCCATGAGGTCACGAAGTGTCGGACATGACTGAATGCCTAAGCTCACACACCACATGCACATATATCACATCTTCTTTATCCATTCATTAGTGGATACATAGGTTGAGTCCGTCTTGACTATTGTATAATAAGTAGTGCTTCTATGAACATTGGGGTGCATGCATCTTTTTTGAATTAGAGTTTTTGTCTTTTCTTGATACATGCCCAGGAGTGGGATTGCTGGGTCATATGGTAACTCTTATTCAATTTAAAAAAATCTCCATGTTGTTCTCTATAGTGGCTATATCAATTTACATTCCCACCAATAATGTAGGGGGGTTCCCTTTTCTCCACACCGTCTCAGCATTTATTATTTGCAGACTTTTTGATGATGGCCATTCTGACCAATATGAGATGATACCTCATTATAGTTTTGATTTGCATTTCTCTAATAATTAGCGATGTTGAGCATCTTTTCATGTGCAAAAATAACATAAATCTTACTTTACTGATTTAGTAACATATGTTGCTTCGCTCAAAACCCCCTCTCATCTTGAAAAGTAAAAATTGCCTCAGCTATTTGCCTTTAGAGACTTGCTATTATAAATGAAGAGTTCTTGGCTTTGTTCAGATTATTCAGGTTAAATCCTCTTTTTCGTCAATACTTTCAAGTTTATGTACACAGTAGGTATTTAATAAGCGTTAACTGCCTGATTGATGTTTCTTGGTACACTCCTCAAAAGTAATCATTATGATTCTCACACATCTGATGAAAAGATTGTTTGGGAATGGTAGAGAATCGTGAGCAATTAGAATTCCCAATATAGGAAACAAAGGTGGAAAAAATATATAAAGAAATTCTTCTAAATTTAGGCAAGTGATCTAACTTCTAACATCTAAATGAGATTTTTAAAATTTATTTTGTTTTAACTGGAGAGATTTAAAATAACTAACATGGCTCAAACCCAAAGGCAATAGGGCAGATACTTTATGCCTATGTAAAACTAATAGAAGAAAATTATTATGCGACCCTTACACTACTCTTGCTCATATTCATACAATAGCCAAAGAGCTTACAATTTTATCTTCCCAATGGGGTGTCCTGCTGTATTCCTAGATGTGTCTTTTGTCTTCATGTTACTCACCATCTATCTTTACAGTCCTCCTTTACCCACCATTGCCCATGAGTTTAACTGTCTCTCTTGTCTACCAGAGGTATCAGAAATACTCTTCCCCTGGCTGATTCTCTGCAAACTAATGATTAAAGTCTGGGCAGGAGAAATGAAGCCAGAGTGTATGCTTATCAGCAACAGTTTTTTCCAATTTGGCTAAACTGAGGTTGTTTAGTGAATATTGCGGCTATTTGGGCTTGCTTCCTTCTTATATTTTTCCTTAAAATGTAAAAAAGCCATTTTGAATTGCAACATTTATTACCTTTGTTGTTTAAAATTGTATTAAAATAATGCTTTGGGTTTATATGTTCTCTTCTGACAGTAATGCTAGGATCTGAGACTCTGTTTAGTGAATATTGCGGCTATTTGGGCTTGCTTCCTTCTTATATTTTTCCTTAAAATGTAAAAAAGCCATTTTGAATTGCAACATTTATTACCTTTGTTGTTTAAAATTGTATTAAAATAATGCTTTGGGTTTATATGTTCTCTTCTGACAGTAATGCTAGGATCTGAGACTCTTGTTTAGGATTAGGGTGAGACAAGAAAAAAATATTAAAATGGAAGATGGGTTTTTCTTACCAGCTTTTAAATATATTATAAAGCTGTAATTTTGATTAAGTTGAACTAGAATTAAAGAGGATGTTGATAGAGATATAATCCTGTATTAATACTAACATATGTATTAATATATGCTAGATGAGGCAGCAATAGTAATAGGGGACATGATGATTATTATGCAGTAAACCTTATGGAGAAGGAAAAGGTCTTCATTTATTCTGCAAAATAAATTCCAACTAGATTAGACTTAAGTAATTATAATAAATCAAATTATAAAAATTAGAAGAAAATTTTATAGAGAATTAAAAAAGCATTATTGACATAAAATTGATAATAAACTACACTGTTCAAAGTGTACAAATTAAGTTTTGACATAGTGTTTATATCTTTTAAACCATCTCTAGAAATCAAGATGTAACATTTTTATCATTCCCAACAGTCTATTCATAACCCCTTGGTAATGCCACCTCCCAGCCCTCTCTCGTTTTTAAGCAACTGCAAATCTGCTTTTGGTCATTAGAGATTAGTTTGCATTTTTTAGAGTTTTATGTATGGAATCATACAGTGCGTACTATTTTCATCTGGTTTCCTTCACTCACCATAATTATTTTCAGGTTCAACCATGTTGTTGAATGTACCAATAAGGTGTTCATTTTTAGTGCTTTGTTTATTTATTGTTTATCCATTAGTCTGTTATGGACATTGGGGTTGCTTCCAGATTTTTTTTAAGTATAGTTGATTTACAGTATTAGTTTCACAGGTACAACAACAATAGTGATTCAGTGTTTTTATATAGTAGATTATACTCCATGTAAAGTTATAAAATACTGGCTATACTCCCTGTGCCATATAAGACATCCTTATATCTCATTTATCTTACACATAGTAGTTTGTACCTCTTGATTTTCTACCCCTATAATGCCCCTCCTCTGTGCCTCTCCCCACTGATAACCACTAGTTTGTTCTTTGTATCTGTGAGTCTGTTTCTGTTTATTTATCCAGTTTTTTATTATTACAAATAAAGCCATTATGAACATTCATGTAAAAACCTTTACATGGATATCTATTTTCTTTCCTTTTGAGTAAATACCTAGAGGAATTTTAAATAATCTGTGAAAGGGATAAGTTTTACAAGTATAAAAATGAAGGTTCATAATAGAAAAAAGCTATGTTGGACAATAATAACATTTTAAATTTCTGCATATCAAACAATGTCATTAAAATGACAGATTAAATGATAGTCAAGGAAAATATACAGTTAATGCTATTCTTCAACATAAGATGTCTTTCAATAATTAAGCCATGGAAAACTGTATACCTGATGTATTATCAGTCAGTCCTCACAACAGTCCTAAGAGGTAAATGCCATTTTCCCAGTTTAAAGCGAAAGTGAAAGTTGCCCAGTCATGTCCAACTTTTTGCAACCCCCTGGACTATACAGTCCATGGAATTCTCTAGGCCAGAATACTGGAGTGGGTACCCTTTCCCTTCTTGAGGGGATCTTCCCAAGCCAGGGATTGAACCCTGGTCTCCCGCATTGCAGGCAGATTCATTACCAGCTGAGCCACAAGTGAAGCCTGAGAATACTGGAGAATTCTTGCACTTTCCCAATTTAAGGTGGCCCAGAACTTCAGCAATGCTGCCTCCCTATGTAGAAACAGGGCATGTTATGCAGATGGTATAATTGTTAGAAAGTGAAAGTGTTACTCGCTCAGTCTGTCCTACTCTTTGCCACCCCAGTGACTGTAGTGTCTCTTCATGGAATTCTCCAGGCAAGCATACTGGAGTAGGTGGCCATTCCCTCCTCCAGGGGATCTTCCTGACCCAGGGATCGAACCCAGGTCTCCTGCAATGCAGGTGAATTCTTTACCATCTGAGCCACCAGGGAAGCCCATAATTGTCAGGGAAAGTTCAATGTCCTAATGTAGAAGAGTGTATACAAAACATAATAGAAATAATTCATAAAATGGAAATGACTGATATTCATATGTGAGATAATAGGTCAGTAACATTAATCCATAAATAATTTGTGTAAAAACATGTATGAAAACATTAAGACAGAGGTAAAATGGGAAAGAGACCTAAATAGGTAATTTGCAACCAAGTGAAAGTAGAAATATATGAAAAATACTAAACTTCACTTTTAATCAAAGAGATTAAGAATAAGGTAAGGCTGTAACCTGTTTCAAATTAGCAAATTTTTTTTGGATATTTTGTTGTTGGGTTGTTTTTGCTTTATTTTGAAAGTAGTAATATATAATGTTAGTGAAGTTGGAAGCCCTTCTCATACAATTACAATTACAATTTGTAATTGGTAGAATTACATATTAATATAATTATTCTGGAAAAAGTTGACAGTATCAGTATCAATGACTTTGAAAATAATTACACCCTTTGATAAAAATTTAATTCTTAAAATCACCTAAGGAAAAGACCTAAAATGGATGCAAAGATTTATGTACAGACATCTTTCCTTTTTAGGATTATTTGTAGTAGTGAAAAAATTGGAAACAACCAAATATCCTAGAATAGGAAAATGAATAGCTGAAGTCATTCCAGCTAGGAAATTCTTGCAGCTACCAAAGGGGTGTTTATCAAACTATAGCATAAGCTATTGGTTGGAGTGGAAATTACTACAAATTTTCTGGAAAGCAGTTTAATAACATTTTTAAATTGACTTCTGAGCATTGACCTAGAAATTCTGCTTTTAGGAGTATTTGAAATGGAAATCCTTTTCCACAAAAATTTATAAACAAGGATATTTATCACATTATGATATAAAATAATGAAAATTTAAAAAATGAAATGTCCAACAAGTTATATCTTAATAAACTTAAGAAATTATTTAATCAACTAAATTTTGGTACATCCCTATGATGGAAACCATTAAAATGCCTTATAGAAATGTTTTAATAAGAGAGACTATACTTTTTCTAAAATACCACCTACCATCTAATCCTGATATTGAAACTAAAAAGCAAAGAAAGAGAGAGGGAGGTGGGGAGAAAGGAAGGGAGAAAGAAATAAAAAAATGTTAGTAAAGATTAATCTATGTGTCAAATGTTAATTTTTCTTCTTAACTTTCTTCTATTTTCTAAATTTTCTTCAGTGGATATGTACTAATTTTGCAATCCTATAATATAAATTAGGTTACAAAGGCAAAATTTGAAACTGAATGAAAGTGAGTACAACTTTGTATAGAAAAGAGGCAAGAAAGTTAACAACCAAACAATAGGATGGTTTTTATTTTTTGTATAATTTTTGCAACATTTCTAAATAGTAAGGATTCAAAGAAAAAATTATACTGAGAGAGAGGGAGAAGCAAGGCCCTCTCTAATTTGTGGAAAGGAACGCCAGAGCACAGAAGGGGATTGTAATGGACTCCTCCCACTACAGGAGCAAGAAATCCCAACTACTCCAACCCAACTAAAGAGAGGACTCGTCAGCCAAGTACACTTCGCTTCAGCCTTGTTTGGATCCAGAGACCCAGAGGATATGCCCAAAGCTCCATCTTGCCCTGTTTCCAGGCTCTGCTTGCTTCTGCTTAGCTTTATTCCCAATGACTCCTACCCGTACAGCATAACCAGCTTGTGTGGCTACGCTGCTACTGCTGCTCAATTGCTTCAGTCGTGCCCGACTCTGTGCGACCCCATAGACGGCAGCCCACCAGGCTCCTCCGTCCCTGGGATTCTCCAGGCAAGAACACTGGAGTGGGGTGCCATTTCCTTCTCCAATGTATGAAAGTGAAAAGGGAAAGTGAAGTCGCTCAGTCGTGTCCAACTCTTAGCGACCCCATGGTCTGCAGCCTACCAGGCTCCTCCGTCCATGGGATTTTCCAGGCAAGAGGACTGGAGTGGGGCGCCATTGCCTTGCTCTCAGAAAACGGCAGGTAAGATGGCTGCCAGGCCAGCAGTCCCAAATCGCGTACCACCTCCTTTGCATCCCCAGTGGGAGTTCTTCGAAGCAACTCAAACAAGACCTCAGCAAGTAAATGGCAGGGGATGGCTTGGACTATGCCCATAGCCTTGAATGGTCACCCTGGCCAGGGGGGTGGGGTATTCTCATCTGGTTCAGTCACGCACTTCTATGCCTGAAGGGAAACAAAGTCAGCCCCCTAGCATCATACGGAATAATTCCAAGAGGTTATAGGAGGAAAGGAGGAAAGGGAATGTTGGAAGGACAGTATGACACATGTCAGTGACAGAAACTAATGGGAACAATGCCACATATTTGGCAAAACTCCCTCATTCCCTTAAGTCCTCCTAGAATTATGTACAGTAAATTTTCTTCTTGAGATTTCAAAGAAGCAAATTGAGAATAAGAACTTGTTATTTGCCCAAGAACATGTAGGTACACATGGCATTGGAGAGATTGAAACTAAGATATGTCTAACGCCTTAGCCAAACCTTCCCTCCAAAATATTTGTCTTTCTTAAGCTCCTCTGGCTGCTCCATCTTTTTTTTTTTTAATTTATTTTAATTGGAGGCTAATTACTTTACTGTATTGTGGTGGTGACTTCCCTGGTGGCTCAGACAGTAAAGTGTCTGCCTACAATGTGAGAGACCCGGGTTTGATCCCTGGGTTGGGAAGATCCTCTGGAGAAGGAAATGGCAACCCACTCCAGTACTCTTGCCTGGAAAATCCCATGGACAAAGGAGCCTGTAGTCTACAATCCATGGGGTCGCAAAGAGTTGGACGCGACTGAGCGACTAAACTTTCACTTTCACTTTTGCCTTACATTGACATGAATCAGCCATGGGTGTACATGTGTTCCCCATTCTGACCCTCCCTCCCACCTCCCTCCCCATCCCATCCCTCTGGGTCATCCCAGTGCACCAGCCCTGAGCACCCTGTCTCATCCATCAAACCTGGACTGGCAATCTATTTCACATATGATAATATACATGTTTCAATGCTATTCTCTCAAATCATCCCACCCTCACCTTCTCCCACAGAGTTCAAAAGTCTGTTCTTTACATGTGTGTCTCTTTTGCTGTGTTGCATATAGGGTCATCGTTACCATCTTTCTAAATTTCATATATATATGCGTTAATACACTGTATTGGTGTTTTTCTTTCTGACCTACTTCACTCTGTATAATCCACCTCATTAGAACTGATTCAAATGCATTCTTTTTAATCACTGAGTAATATTCCATTGTGTATATGTACCATAGCTTCCTTATCCATTCGTCTGTGGGTGGACATCTAGGTTGCTTCCATGCCCTGGCTATTGTAAACAGTGCTGCGATGAACACTGGGGTATACATGTCTCTTTCAACTCTGGTTTCCTTGATGTGTATGCCCATCAGTGGGATTTCTGGGTCGTATGGCAGTTCTATTTCCAGTTTTTTAAGGAATCTCCACACTCTTCTCTATAGTGGCTGTACTAGTTTGCATTCCCACCAACAGTGTAAGAGGGTTCCTTTTTCTCCACACCCTCCCCAGCATTTATTGTGGCTGCTCCATCTTTAATCAAGGGCCACAGAGACACAGTCGGTGCTTCATGTGTGAGAAATGGCAAAACAAATGTTTTAACACCTTCCAAATTCTACATCTAAGTGACCAGTTGAGCACTGCTTTGAGAAAAGTTAACGTAGAGAATAATATGTTAGATCATGTGCCTTCAGTAAAATGTCAGATATTTTCCATACATTAAATTTGAGTGGAGTATTCAAAGCTATTAAAAGAATTACACACTCAAATTTTAAACTTTTATGATATAGCTTACTTACACTCCATATTTGACATTCATGGTGCATTTTCAACAGCATACTAGGTACTCTCAAAGGTATAAAAGTAAACTCAATCTAAATGAAGACACAAAGAAAAGACAGGAGATGGGAAATTCAAGGTGGGGAGATATAAATAGTCACCTGGAATAATGGTCTTTGTGGGTCTGGCAGTTCCCCAACCAAAGCAGACAATCTAAAAGAAACCTAAGTTTATTTATACCTGCTGAGGATTTACTTTACCTGGTGATTTAGCCTCCAGGACACACTAGATAACTTTTGTAGAGCTTTAAGACCTCAAGGTTTGTATTTCCTTTAACCTTCTTATTTCCTGCCCTTGGTTCTGCATGAAAAAACTCATCTCCCCACAGTTCCAAGAAACAATTCCAAAAATAAATGTAGGCACTTGCTTGAACCAGGACATGATGTCCCCATTTTTCTTTCCAAAGCCTACAGGATATACAAGTCACTCTTGAAGTCCATCCACTAGCACAGCAAATGCAAGCTCCCCCATTTGTTCCTCTGGTAGAGTCTGTGTTTGGCAAAGCTGCACATTGTAGATAATGCCCATGAAGAAAATGCTAGATGAGTAGTTTATAGTAAAAAGCACTAAAAAAAAACCCAAAAAAACTTAGGATTTATTTAGCACAATTTAGATAGTACTTCATTCAGAAGAAGTAAAATTCCATACATTAAGCAACATATGTAGAAGTGATTTGAACACTAAGCATTAAAGCAATATACAGTGGGGATTCTGGAGTGAGAATGACCAGCCTTACCTTGGTCAGTCTGGAACTGATTCCTTGCAGAGGCATATGTTGACAGGAAAAAAAAAAAAATCCACAGCCTAAAAGTTGAAATTATGTGGTTTGTTTTTTTTTACTTTTTGATTTATATTGGAGTAAAGTCAATTAACAATGTTGTGATAGTTTAAGGTGGACAGCCTTAAGGTGGATGGATAGTTTAAGGGACTCAGCCATACATATGCATGTATCCATTCTCCCCCAAATTCCCCTCCCATCCAGGCTGCCACCTAACATTGAGCAGGGTTCCCTGTGGTGTACAGTAGGTCTTTGTTGGTTATCCATTTTAAATATAGGAAAGTGTGTTTTACTTGAGGACATAAGCCCAGATCACGGTCTCTTAGAAAGCTCTGAGAGACCGGTCCAAACTGGTAAGGGAGGAACCAGGATATATAGAAGATTTTGTAAAAAGGCCAAGTAGTTAGGACATCAAAAGATTATGGTTAATCAAGGAAAACCAGACATCTCAAGCTAAGGAATTTAGTGCTTTTCTATGTCTGGGCCGATGCAAGAGTCTGGGCTCTCTGAAATCATTCCTTTGCTGTGTATCTCAGCTGTCTGGGGCCAGGGTCCTGTGCGTGCTCATCCTGAGTCTCCTCGGGGTGCACTGCTGGGAGCGGCTGCAGCGGCTGATGGTGGGCATTTGTTTGCCCACTGTCGGGGCAGCTTCTTATGTGATGGCTGGATGGCTGCAACATCTTTAGTTTGCTGATAAGGCAGGCAACATTTTTTCATTGATACATAGAGGATGAGCAGTACTGCCTTGTGGCCCCTTGTGTCCTTCTTGACAAAAATAAGGAAGCATGGGGAACTAGGAAGAGTGCACACCTTGAAGTCAGATTTAGGTTCAGTTATCATTTTCACACAATTCACTAGCTCTGGGACCCCTCTGAGTCCATGTGTCCTCATTTGGCTAAGCCAGTTGCCAGCTGGGACTTCCTGCCCCCTTGGGGAGTCAGATCAAGTTGGTGTGAACCAATGGGTAAGTCTAAACCCTACCCACAATCCTTGGGGATCCTTGAGGATTACTACCTCTGAACCTATTATTCACCTGGCTCCAATAGTAAGCTGTTGTGTCCTCTTCTCCCCCTTTATCAGATTGCAAGTGAAACTCTGTCACCTTGCCAGTGTCCACCAGAGAATCCAGTCACACGGAGTGTCTAGTTATTTCACTGCAGGTTTGGGGTGGCAAGAACTGGTGGGACTGGACAGGGGGCAGGAAGTCACTGCCTTTTTCATCTCTGCAGTGACCTCTGTCTTCCCTCTCCCTTGTTTCATCCCTCACATAGGTCTCCAGAAACTACTAATATTTTTCATCTCACTCTGCAGAAAAATTTAGCTCTCTTCCGTTCTTGTTCCAAACTTTCATTCTCAAACGCTCAAGATGCTTGCAGCACAAAGGGTCTTCCAGTGGCCTCCTCAAAAGGTAGTCTAGGTGATCTTTTCCATTATCTTTTTTTCTTTTTAATAAATTTATTTTATTGTAGTGGTCCTTGCCATACATTGACACGAATTATCTTTTTAAAATAGTCATACCTACTTTGCTCCTTTCCAAGATTTGTTTGAATTTTAGATATAAGAGATATAAAATACTTTGCACATACTAAATGCATAATAAATGATGATGTTTCTGTATTAGGTAGCCAGTGTTTGTAGTAACTGTACTTCTCTGGATATCACAATTATAATAATTATTTTTGCTATCATATTTTAATGTCATATTGATGTCCCCAGGGGACTATCAATTCCCCGAGGACAGAAACGATTTCTCTCCTGTTTACCACTGTGTCTCATGCAGGCCTGGCTCACATAGTTACCTCTTCACTGCATTCACGAATACATGAATGAATACCTGGGGAGATTGTAGTGAGTGAGTGAGTGAAAGTCGTTCAGTCACCTCCATAGTCTTTGCAACCCCATGGACTATAGAGTCCTGGAATTCTCCAGGCCAGAATATTGGAGTGGATAGCCTTTCCCTTCTCCAGGGTATCTTCCCAACCCAGGGAACAAACCCAGGTCTCCCGCGTTGCAGGAAGACTGTTTATCAACTGAGCTATCGGGGAAAGCCTGGGGAGATGATAAATGCAGAGGATTTTTTCTCTTTCTTTAGAGTCAGTGACATTATTGGCAGTGACACAGCAGGTGACAGGTAGAGAAGGCACGTGAGATATTCTCGGAGTGTCGTGAGCTCTCTGAGAGTTTGGAAGTGATCAGCAGAGGCTCCGCTTCTTCATTCACTCCTTGTTTCTCTGCTCTCCCCACAGCACTGCTCTCCTGCCCATTGTTATTGGCTTTATTAGCCTCCCTGAAGATGAAAAAAAGACAATAAAATATTTGTTTCTCTACCTCCATTTTTGCCTCAGTCACACAAACCACGATCATTACGTTTGCAGACTAGTCCGGGAAAACCTATCTTACTCATAATTTATGTGAAGTAGTTGGATTTTTTTCCCTGATATTTTTCCACGGCAGATGATTTGCTTTTTAGCTACCTTGTGGGATCACCTAATAATCTCACTTTAATGTTCCAGCATTTTCTGAACAGGAAAATGGGCTCTGTGCTGTAATGAAGCTTGTAAATTAACTTAAGGAACATAACTCATTCCTCTGCTGCAAAGTTGCCTCTATCTGCAGTGACAGCACATGGCAAAGCAAAGACACTGGATTTACAGTCCCCCTTCTCTGTGGCCTCCTTTTCTCGTTTGGAAATGAGGAGTCTAGCCTAAGCATTTCAAGCAGTAACACGGGATGGAGCCTGAGTGGGCTGGGATCTGCCCCCCTTCCACTGCCAGAGCAACTCCCTGATGATCTGTTTTAAATGCTTGGCTCCAGCTGAGGAATTAATTTGAAGAAAGGAGTCCACGACAAAAATAAAAATCAGCAAGCTAGGGAAAAGACTCTTCTACAATCCAAAGCAAAGAAAATTAAATCACCCAATAAATATGTTCTGAGATTAAAGTGCTATGTTAGTAGGATTACCAGATAAAGATGTGCAGTTAAATTTGAACTTCAAATAATAATAAATAATTTTTTCATATGTGTATATCTTATGGCACTAGCAGTAAAGAACCCACTTGCCAATGCAGGAGACATAAGAGAAATGGGTTTCATCCCTAGGTCGAGAAGATCCTCTGGAGGAGGAAATGGCAACCCACTCCAGTATTCTTGCCTAGAAAATGCCATGGACAGAGGAGCCTGGCGGGCTACAGTCCATAGGATCACAAAGAGTCGGACACAACTGAGTGACTGAGCACACATATCCTATGGAATATTTGAGACATGTATATGTAATACTGGAAAAGGGAACTCCAGAATTATAACAACTTTTGAGAATTATAAGTTTACCTTATATTCTAGGCTTATGAGGAGAAGGCAATGGCACCCCACTCCAGTACTCTTGCCTGGAAAATCCCATCGACGGAGGAGCCTGGTAGGCTATAGTCCATGGGGTCGCTAAGAGTCGGACACGACTGAGCGACTTCACTTTAACTTTTCCCTTTCATGCACTGGAGAAGGAAATGGCAACCCACTCCGGTATTCTTGCCTGGAGAATCCTAGGGACGGCGGAGCCTGGTGGGCTGCCGTCTATAGGGTCGCACAAAGTCGGACACGACTGAAGCGACTTAGCAGCAGCAGCAGCAGCTAGGCTTATGAAAGCTTTTGAGAATTGAGGGTACATACACTAAGGCTTCCCAGGTAGTGAAGCAGTAAAGACTCCGCACAGCAGTAAAGACTCCAATGCAAGACACATGGGTTTGATCCCTGGGTCAGAAAGATATCCTGGAGAAGGAAATGACAACCCACTTCAGTATTCTCACCTGGAAAATCCCATGGACAGAGGAGCCGGGTGTGCTACAGTCCATGGGGTCACAAAGAGTCAGACACAACTGAGCAGCTAGCACATGCACACACACAGACATCATACACTGAGAACACAGAGGCTTTATAAAGAAGTTGAATATTTTTGCTATTTATTTATAGTTTTTTGTTTTTTCTTCTTTCTAATTTTTATTTTATATGGAGTATAATTGATTTACAATATTGTGCTAATTTCAGGTGTATACCAAGTGATTCAGTTATGCATATACATGTGTCTGTCCTTTTCCAGAATCTTTTTCCATATAGATTATTATGGAATATTGAGTAGAGTTCCCCATGCCATACAGTAAGTCCTTCTTGATTATCTATTATATATATATTATCGATAATATATATATAATCTATATATATATTATCGATAATATATAGTAGTGTGTACTTGTTAACCTTAAACTCCTAATGTATCTCTCCCCCTTTGACCCTATCTTTCCCCTTTGGTAGCCATAAGTTTGTTTTATAAATCTGTGTCTGTTTCTGTTTTGTAAGTTCATTTGTATCATTTTTTTAGATTCCACACAGAGGTGGCATCATGATATTTCTCTTTCTGTGTCTGAATTACTTAGTATGATAATCTCTAGGTCTATCCATGTTGCTGCAAATGGCATTATTTCATTTTTGATGGCTGAGTTATATTCCATTGTATAAATATACCACATCTTCCTAATCCAGTCTTCTGTCGATGGATAGTTAGGTTGCCTCCATGTCTTAGCTATTGTAAATAGTGCTGAAATTATTATTATTATTAATTAGCATAGCTCTTAAAAATTCATTGCATTACTTCATTGTCTTGCCCCATGTTGGAGCACACACTCTTACATTCCATTTGCCAGCTGGTGGGCCTGGTTCCTCTTAGTTCTAACTTTTAAGGCATTCTGTTCACAAAAGGCTCTAAATCAGTGCATGACAAGCTAGCCACTTTCTCAGCTTCATCTCTGCCTCATTTGATTTTATCACAGTGTCCTCACCCTACTCCACTCCCCAAAACTACTTCCTATGACCTTACTACTTCTTGAATTGATTTCTCATTTAATAATTGAAATCAGTAGGAAAATAGTGTTCAATATAGAGAATGTAACTTCATAGAATATATAACTGCTGCTGCTAAGTCACTTCAGTCATGTCCGCCTCTGTGCGACCCCATAGACGGAAGCCCACCAGGCTCCCCTGTCCCTGGGATTCTCCAGGCAAGAACACTGGAGTGGGTAGAAAATATAACTAGGGGACATCTGTGCTGTGGAATTGGAAAGTCTGGATCAGTGCCCAGCACATGGGCAGGGCTCATAAACTCTAATGGTGTAGTGTTATAGTTTTGTACCTTCAGATTGGCTGTTAACACTGATAAAATTTATAATTACAAGGGAGCAAATCCATGTTAAATTCTACAATGTTACTTTCCCTAATGAGCATTTGCACCTAGCACTTACTGGCCTGTACAGTATTTATCATTTATTTCCATGTGTTAGAGACTTCATTTCTGTAAACTATAGGAGAATTTTTTAAAATGAATTATATGTAAGCCATAATTAATATGAATATATCCATCCAGGAAAAACATTTTAAGATATTTCCCCTTGGTTTTATAGTAAGCATGCATACATGTGTGCGTGCTTAGTTGTGTCTGACTCTTTGCAACCCTATGGACTGTTGCCCACCAGGCTCTTCTGTCCATGGAATTTTCCAGGCAAGAATACTGGAGTGGATTGCCATTTCCTCCTTCAGGGAATCTTCCCAACCCAGGGATCAAACTCATGTCTCCTGGGTCTCCTGCATTGGCAGGTGGATTCTTTACCACCGAGCCACCTGGGAAGCTCTTCATTACTAAGCAATTGTCACTAATTGGGGAATTGAATTGCATCCCATCGCCATTGTGTCATGGGTTTTCAAATGAAGTCACAGTTAAAAGGGAAGAATGAAATATTATAGAAACAGAATTGAATTCCAGGTTCTAAAACCAGTAGGCTGAATGGAGAAGATGGAGAAAGCTTTATAAGGATAAATATCTGAGTATTCTGAAATGTAAGGCTTTATTTCAATGTCTTAAATTTCTTGGGATTAAAAAACATTTGCCCACACACTCCTGACCTATTCAAAACTGTGTGTTTAAAAGGAGAATAATATGGGGCTTCCCTGGTTGTCCAGAGATTAAGACTCCAGGTTTCCAATGCAGGGAGCTTGGGTTTGATCCCTGGTGGGGGAACTAGGATCCCACATGCCATGCAGTGTGGCCAAAGGAAAAATAAAAATAATAACTTTAAAAAATAACAGTATATTATAAATTTTCAAAAATATTCTCAGTACATTTTTGCCAAAAACATGGCAGATCAGCTGCGTTGTTTGAAAATAGATCCTGTCTGAAAGTAATGATGAAAGTGAAGTTGCTCAGTCGTGTCCGACTATTTGCGATCCTATGGACTGTAGGCTTCTCTGTCCATGTGATTTTCCAGGCAAGAGTACTGGAGTAGGCTGCCATTTCCTTCTCCAGGGGATCTTCCCCACACAGGGATCAAACCTGGGTCTCCCACATTGTAGGCAGACGCTTTTACTGTCTGAGCCACCAGGGAAGTTGAAAGTAATGATAGAAAATTCAGTAGGTAGTTTAGAAAATTAAAAATAATCTAGTTTTAGAAATGACAAAATTTGGAAAAGTAATTCTCTACTTGTTTATCCTGTAATTAGATCTTACTACTTTGCCAAACAACCTAAGTTTTGTGAAGAAGGGCATAAGATAACATAGGTGGTGTGCCTAACTTTCTTTGACTCAGGAAGAAATTAGCTTCATTCGAAATTGAAGAGTAAAAAAAAGGAATTTGTATTCATTTTAAACAGTTGCATAGTGAAAGTGTTAGTATTTGAAGGCTATTTGGCTTCTTTGAAAATATTGAGTTATCCAAAATTGACCACTTGGGGCTTAGCTGAAATGTGTGTGTATGAAAGTCGTTCAGTCATGTCTGACTCTTTGCAACCCCATGGACTGTAGCCCTCCAGACTCCTCTCTCCATGGAATTCTCCAGGCCAAAATCCTGGAGTGGGCAGCCATTTCCTTCTCCAGGGGATCATTCCAACCCAGGGATTGAACCCAGGTCTCCTGCATTGCAAGCGGATTCTTTACCGTCCAAGCCATCAGGGAAGCCCACTAGCTGAAATGGGACTGTATTTTTTTTAATGTATATAAAGACTATCTTAACCATCAAAGCAGTAGCATTTATTAGGGAGACTGAGTCAGACTGTATCTATGAAAGTTATCTAAGTTCACAAGCAACATAGAGTTTAAAATTTTAAATGATCTACATGTGAAAAATTATTTTGTGAAATAACCGTGCAACTTCTCTTATTTGGGTGAATTTTTATTTCTTCCAAGATGGTCTATTGTTCTTCACCCTGCCTCCCTATCTCTTAAAAATATACTTGAAGCTATCAAAACAGAAGTGAATGATTTTTTTTTCCATTTTATTTCTAAGTAGTTTCTCTTAGCAGCAACTGACCCATCAGTGTCATGTCCTCCCTCATAGAGAACATATACCAAAGGCTGCTCGGAAAGGAAGCCTCCCAGCTCTGAGGAATAGCTCTCAGATGTGCATTCCACTGCCAGTGCTGCTAGGTCACATCCTTCAAAGCTTTTTAGTCTCTCCTCATCCCCAGTTCATCCTGTGTATTTACTGTCAGGTTAATTTTCTATAATCACTGCTTGCATTATTTAACTCCTGTGCACAAGAATCTTCCTATAGCTCCTATTTTTCTTCTCTATGAAGTGGAAACTCCCCAAAAGGCCTGAAGTCAGTGAACTCTCCTGATTTCTTGCATTCTAGGCACTAGTGGTACCGTTACTGAGCCATGAGCTTACCCATGAGCAGTAAAACCAGTCTACTGACACTAGTTTGTGGTGAAGGAAAGGGAAGCATTTATTGCAGGTGCCAAACAAGGAGTGTGGGCAGCTAATGCTCAGAAAAACCAAACTCCTCGCTAGTGGATTTTAGGTAAGAATTTTTAAAGATAAGGTGAGGAAGGGGAGTCACAGGGGGTATGATCAACTCCTACACAGTTCTCTGGTTGATGGTAAGGTAACACACAGTGCTTAACATTATCATCAGTTCTCAGGCTCTAACCAATCTGAGGGCTATGCGCTATGGTCATCATGTAGTTAATGTCTTCCACTTGATAGGGGTTTTAATTTCAGTAAAAAAAAAAAAACTCAAGAATATACATCAGATACTATTTTCTGTGTACTTCAGGTAGGAACTAAAGATTCTGTGACTGCTATATGGCTGAGTTACTGTTTAAATTGTTACCAAGTCTCCTGGTTTTACTGCTATTTTTGTCACTACATGCTCACATCCTTTCAATTATTAATCCTTGAGCCAGGCTTCTGTGACTCAGAGGAGAACTGGGACACTGCAGTTTTTCTACAAAGAGACAGGCAGAGAACATGGTGGGAAGGGTCTGTCCTGGGAAGGCCTGATGGGGTCTGTTTGGTTACAGTACTGATGAACAACACGGATGTGGTGCATGCCTCCATGACACTGATAGTCCTATGAGTGATGCGGATACCAAAAACAATGTCATAAAATATTTTTGAGTATGAGACGATAACAGTTACAAAAGTAAACTACGAGGGCATTGTGAAAGCAGTTAGATATAGTGTATTAGAGAAATTAGGAAAGGCTAGCCTGGTGTCGTGTTGTTGTGGGAGCTAGCCAGGATTGGGGCTTAGAGGAGTTGGGACATGCAAAGGGAAGAGAAAAGAGTATATTCCAGCTGGAGGAAGCAGCAGAAAGGCCCAGAGGCCTGTGTGACTACAGTGCAGCAAGTGGACAGACCAAGGTGGGCTTAGGATGAACCGAGGAGCCAGGTCAGTCAGGACCTACAAAACCATTTAAAGCCGTTAGACTTTTTTTCTTGAGAAGGTGATTTCTTTTTCTTCTTTAAAAAAAAAGTATATATATATATATATATATATGTATAGACTGTGCCCAGTCTCAGTTGCAACACGTGGGATCTTTTTTAGTTGTGGAATCTTTAATTGTGGCATATGAGATCTAATTCCCTGACCAGGGATTGTACCCAAGGGCTCCTTGCATTGGGAGGTCAGAATCTTATCCACTGGGCTACTAGAGACGTCCCAAGGCTTTGGAGTTTAAACTGAAGTCAGCGGGAATTCCATCCTGCGTGTATTTGCCATTTTTCAAAATACATCTTAGTTTACTACAGAGGACATTAGACACAACAGGTTTGTCTACTCCATTAGCTCCTGTCATCATGAGCTGTCGTAACAGAAACACAAAATTTAAACCAAGGAAGGCACACATTGAAGGCTAGTGAGGATGGGATCCCAGACCTCAGGAATGAAATGACGTAGTGTGTCAGCTTCTTTCAAAACAAAGGTGTCCACATTGACTGTTCGCTGTTCAAAACGTAGGGTGTGCTGACAATGCAGATTACCAAGCGAACCATGCTCAACCAGAGCCCCTTTGTGAGGTGTTGCCCTCCATTAGCCCCTCTCTCTCCTCTTCCCTCTTCCCTCTTCCTTCACCTTGGTCTCTATTCTCTCCTTCTAGCTGCCATCCTGATCAGACCGATCCCTCCCTTCTACCATCAGGGGTCTACTGGGTCTATGGGAAGAGAGTCTTTGATGGTCAGAACCACTGATCTAATAATAGTGCCCTTATATTTGGAGTTCACAGTCCTGGGAGGGTTGTGGTTGCAAGAGCCCTGCGCTCTGAGTGGCACATTAATGAAGGATTAGTGCAGGACTCTGTGCCTGAGAAAGTTTTCCAGATGGAGATTCCAAATAACTCCTGACAAGTTTTGCAGAGAAAAGCTGCGTAATTAGCTTGAACTTTTTGAACTGAAAAAAAAAGAAGCCTGCCTCTGATTCTGTGGAATTAAGATATAGCTCACTCTGTATTAAAAATAAACACACTTGTCACACTCTAAGTGACATATTTAAAAACTAAAAACGACCATTACTTTCTTCCTTTTTGTTTGGAGGTGAGAAATGCAGTTCTCTTTTTATTGGCCACCATCACAAAGAGTCTTGCCTCCATAAAATACTGGCATAATCCTAAAGTTTGGATGAATAAAGGCACATCAAACTAGAGAAAGCTCTGTCATTTCAAGGTCTCATTAGCTAGGCTTCTTTGCAGACTCTTAATGGACCTGGGGGAACTATAACTCAAGTTTAAAACATTTTCAGACAAATGGAGTCACAGGTTAATGACTCGCTGCCTTGAAAGGACTTCTGTGGACCCCTGGTGGTGGTGACACTCGCTTGTGAACTTCGAGGTTCTCATCCTTCATTCCCCCTCCCTTCCGTAACACCCCATATTCATTTCTTGATGGTAGTTCTCTGGAGAGTTTTCACACTCAAGGGACTGGCTCAAAGAAACAGATCTGTAAAGCAGAAAAGAGAAAAAGTGGCACATGGTCTTGTGAAGGCAATTATACGGAAACGCATCTCTAACCATGACCCGGGAACTTTACATTTCTGACTTTGCCACTTCACTGGGTAGCCTTGGACCACTATCATTTGACTTCCAACTGTCCCTATTCTTACCAAGTGATACCACAAAGTGGAGAAACATTAGTTCAGACACATACTGCAAATGGGAAAGTCTTGCGGAGGAGCTTCCTGGTCTGAAAACTTGATTTGCACACTGGTTTTGTTTGCCCCTGAAACATGGTGCAGGTTCCAGCTTTTGTATTTGAAATGGCCTGATTTTATTGTGTAAGTGATGGAACTGATGCACATTTCAAGCCTAATAAATGTAACAGCTCACAGCTGGAAGGGAGCATCTCTGAGATGGATTTCCATGCTCCATGAACTCAAAGGATACTGTTGGTCGCATGTAGTAAACTTCCTAAGCCCCAGAATCCCTTTCGAAAGCTTTTGGGAGCTGTTTTTAAAGGACAGTTTTTTAGTAGTTCTTTCTCTCAGTGCCTCGTCATTTCCAGGTAGGCCCATTAAGTCTTTGAAGTCACTAAGGTGCTTTAAAATGTATTATTGCTCTGGTGCATTGAGTGACAGCGAAATGACAGGGCTGGTCTGTGTCCCTGGAACACTGGGAAGTGGCTTGAGTGCCCCTCAGCAAAAGCCTTTGTTCAAAAAGAACTGCTTGTTCTGTCCGGGACACTGAGCTCGCTGTTCATTACCCTTTGCTTCGTTCTCACGAGGGTTAGAGAGCCTTGTTTCCCTAAATGCAGACACCGAAGCATGAATCAGGAACACTTGCTTTCAGTATTCACAGATTCATAGGGTGGACACACGGATGCATCACAGGAGTGGCTTTTACATCCTCAACAGTGTGGCCACCATGGTGTTCAGGTTATCAGGCTAAAAACACTTTGGTTCTTACTTTGCATCACTGACTCTAGCGCTGTGTCTGTGTTGGGGGTGGGGGTAATTTAGAGTATGGGCATCTTGAGTCAGAGAAGCACATTGTGTGTGTGTGTGTGTGTGTGTGTGTGTGTGTGTGTGTGTGTGTGTGTGTGTGTGTGTGTTTACGCACGCGTGTTTTACTTGTTCCACTTATAAGCACTAAACTTGGGGGATTATGATTCAAAAATTAGCTGTGTTTTCTGGTTCTCTGGGCAGGTCTGTTTTCCACTTACTTGTATTGTATATCTCTTTGTCTTTTATATTATGATAAGAATAACATAATGTAATAAAAGGATGTGCTCTTTTAAATTGGGTTCATGCAATTCATTGTGGTACTGACTTGGGGATCATAAAGTTGCCAGGAGCAGGCACCGCATTTTCACAGCCTTTGGTTAACTAGCTACTTTCATGTTTCAGAATATTCTATTATAAGCAGAGTAGTCTCCCATCCAGATGAGTTTTGATATATGACAGATGGTGTGTGTGCATGCTAAGTCACTTCAGTTGTGTCCGACACTATGCAAACTTCTGGACTGTAGCCTGTTAGGCTCCTCTGTCCATGGGATTCTCCAGACAAGAATACTGGAGTGGGTTTCCATGCCCTCCTCTAGGGGATTTTCCCAACACAGGGGTCAAACCCACATCTCTTATGTTTTCTGCATTGGCAGGCAGGTTCTTTACCAGCAGTGCCACTGGGATAGATTGGAGGGGTTCCAGTGACCAATGATTCCTCTACTGTGATAGTCTTATGTATGATATTATATTTTAATAATTGAAAATATGCCTTAATTAGTAAAATATTTACCTCTGTTAAGTTTGACCATACTGATTAAGCAATCAGAGCTAATTCGATGAATTAATATAGATGAAATCAGAGTGTAGCCTGGTTAATTCTAACCAGGAAGTCTCTGAGATTAAAAGGGTTTGCATCAGTGAATTCCACCACTAACCCTCTGGAGTGGACTATTCCTGAATGGAGGCTGATGCAGTGACTCCTGTATAAGCCACCTAGATGCATTCAGGAATTACTGAGGGCACATTACTCAAATTTGAGTTTGTGTTTTATGATGGCATTTATTGAGCAAGTGCTCAATAAATGTTAGTCCAAAAGATGTGGCAGTAGGATGAAGAGACTAAAAGTTTGGAATGAAAGTCAGTCAGATGAACCTAGGTTTAAATTTCATGCTAAGCCATTTCAGTCCTGTCTGACTCTTCATGACCCTATGTACCCTAGCCCACCAGGCTTCTCTATCCATGGGATTCTCCAGGCAAGAATACTAGAGTGAGTTTCCTCCAAGGTTTAAATTTCAGCTCTTCAAAATCTCTTAAGACTCACTTTCTTCATCTGTAAAATGGAGGGATAAATAAGATTATGACAATTAGGGATTAATACAAATGGGTCTCAATAAATGAATCAATGGTATTTCGGAGTTAGTGGAGTGTCCGGTGGAACAGGGAGAGAATACAGCCCAGTGGTGGGTGTATGGCCTCCAGAGAGACCCCTCAGTGCAGATCCTGGTTCCGCAGCTACCCGCAGTGTGACCTTCAGGAAGGTTCTTATTTTTCCTCAACTGTGTTAGGTCCTTACAACTGCTGTAACCAATTATCACAAATTTAGTGGCTTAATTAAAGAAACACAAATGTACTACCTTACAGTTCTGGAGGCCCAGGAGTCCAAAATGGGGCTGACTGTCTAAAATGAAGATATCAGCTGATTGCTTCCCATCTGGAAGTTCAAGAAGAAACCATCTCCTTGCCTTTTCCACCTTCTAGAGGCTGCCTCCACTCCTCAGTCTGTGGGCTTTTCCTCCATCTTCAAAGTGTCTCTCTTTTCCTTATGATAAGGACCCATGATTACACTGAGCTCACCCAGATAATGCAAGATCATTTCCCCATCTCAAGATCCTTAACTTAATCAAATCTACAAAGTTCCTTTTGCCAGGTGTGGTGGTAGTGGTGTTCAGTTGCCAAGTCGTGTCCAACTCTTTGCAGTCCCATGGACTGCAACACGCCAGTCTCCTCTGTCCTTTACTATCTCCAGGAGTTTGCTCAAATTCATGGCCATTGAGTCAGTGGTCTATCTAACTGTCTTATCCTCTGTCACCCCCCTTCTCCTCCTGCCTTCAATCTTTCTCAGCAACAGGGTCTTTTCCAGTGAGTCAGCTCTTCGCATCAGGTGGCCAAAGTATTGGAGCTTCAGTTTCAACACCAGTCCTTCCAGTGACTATTCAGGACTGATTTCCTTTAGGATTGACTGGTTTGATCTCCTTGCTGTCCAAGGAACTCTCAAGAGTCTTCTCCAACACCACAATTTGAAGGCATTTAAGGTGACGTATTCATAAATCCTGAAGATTAGGACTTGGGCATCCTTGAGGGACTGTTATTCTATCTTCCTCATCCACCTTGCTTTTCCCATCTATAAAACAGGGTAGTATAATATGACCTATCTCAGAGTTAGGGACAAAAAATACATCAGATAGTTCATGTAAAATGCTTAGTTCAGAGCCTCCCCACACTTAGTAAGCACTTAATAAACACTATTTTTGTTATTATTATTAATGAATAAATCTCAGAGTCCCTTCCTGCTCCATAGCCCAGGCATTCATGCCTCTGCTTCAACCAGATCATTCAGAGGGCCTGCCTGATTCCAGACAAAAAAGAAGGCGCCTTTCCATCGGCTATTCTTCCCCACTCGGATTCTTGGCCACCACCAACTTAGAGCCATGGCTCTCTCAAGAAACAGAGATTTCTTCCAGACGTTCCTTACTTTCAAACAAAATTCTCTTCAATGGAAGGGACATAACAGAGAGCCTTATAATTCAGAGAAACAGATCCACAGGCAAAAAAAATAAGGGCTGCCTCTGTTTCTTCTCTTTCCATTCTGTATCCTGTCGTACCAGTCAAGTCTTGTCCCAGGGAAAGGACCCTGGTATTCAAAATGCCATTGTTTGCTCCTGGGGATCTTGCAGCCATAACTTTTGGCTGCTCCTACACTCACTCTGCCTATTTCTTCTCCATGTGGCCTATTTAATGCTGGCCTGGGCCTTCATTAACCCCATATACCTGGCTATGCTTTTATTGAATAACAATCATCAAAGTGTCTACAATGTCATTGCTGTCTTCTGAGTTGTTCTATATTATTATATATCAGCCTGAGATAGTCTCCACTGAGAGAATTTGAGTGGGGAAAGGAGAAAATAGCACATTAATTTAATTAATTGACTAATGATGAACCCAGAGTTAGCCTCTGCCCCACTTTTTACTGACCCATTAGAGTGAAAAGTTGTTTGAATGTGGGTTCCCTTAAAGTTCTTATTTTAAATTAAAACAAAATAGTTCTTCCTGCCATCTAGAATTCTTGAGATTTGCCCTTTAAAAATACTTATTCTGGTCCAAGTAGGTTTTCAGAGAGCTCTAGAAGAATGAGTACGGAGAAAAGGGATTTTTTAAAAAATTCAATAAATAGGGACTTCCCTGGTCAGGACTTCGTGCTCCAATGCAGGAGGCATGACTTCAGTCTCTGGTGGGGAACTAAGATCTCAAATGCTAAACGGTGCAGCCAAAAAAAAAAAATTTTTTTTTAAGTTTAGTAAACATTTCCTGTGGTCTGTACATACCGCCCATGGACTATACTTGGAACCCTGTGTTCTTCTTATGTTTTGTTATTGGTTCTGAATCCATATGTATACAGTGATAGTCAGATTGACAACCTCCCACTTACCTCTTAGCCCTCTTCCACCACAGGCCCTCACATATTCCTGATCTCAAAGGGAGGTTTTCTCATATGACCTCTGAGGCATATCGTCCAAACCTAACCTCTCCAGAAAGCATCCACGAGCCATGGTTCTTTCCTTTTCCCAGTCAGTCCAAATGCCATCCCCTCACTGCTATTATCTTAGTACACAGCCAGATATTGAGAAGAAAGCCACTCCACTGATTCCATTAAGGTGAATTTTCTGATCCTTTAAGGAAATTTGCTTTTTGCTTTTTGAAGGCCTAACAACTAATGCTTTTCTTTCTTTTTCCCCCAAAGTTATTGAGATATATTTGACGAATAAAATTATAATTTTATAGGTAAAGTGTACAACATGATGATTCAATAGACATACACACTGTGAAATGATTCCCACAATCAAGTCAATTAACACATCCATCACACTTAACATCTACTCTCTGAAGGAATTTTGTGTTTAAAACACAGTATTATTAGCTACAGTCACCATGCTGTACATGAGATCCTTAGAGCTTTGTGTATGGCTTTTTCTTTTCCCACTGTTCCTGCCTTTGTTTCTTGAGCTAAGAACTGTCTGCTTTGTTGGTTTGAGTCATATTCCCTAATACACATAGAAATGAAGAAAGTGAATGAAGGAGCAGAGCTAAGGAAAGGAAAAGAAAGGGCAAGGAGGGCGGTCTGGATCAGAGAAAGAGGGAATCAAATGGAAAGAGGTGGAAGAAAATAATGAGGGGTGAAGAGGGTGTAGGCATTTTATGATGTGTAGGTCTCTTTTCTCAGCAAAATTGTGGCATTGTTACAGCCCATTAACTTGATCCTGCCCAGCTCCCCTTGGCATCCACTCATGTATTTCTTCACTTCTGCTTTAGTCTATGTCAGTGTGTGTATCTGTGGGCAACATCCCGACACCACTGCCTGCAGGAAAAAAAGAAACGTCCCCTTGAGGTTTATTTCATACGATTCCATTGTGGTTTTTCTTAAGCAGCCTAGTGGACTCTATAGTTAGACATGCTGGGTTTAGCCCTAAATTGATCACTTGGGCAATTAATTACTTAATCTCTCTGAAGCTCGGTTTCCACATAAGTAAAATGGAAATAGTAATACGCCATTGTTATGGTGTTTTTATAAGAACATAATGAGAAAATTCCTTCCTAGCGTTTGGTACCTTGTTCACTTTTTTATAAAACAGTTATGTTTGAAATAGTATTGTGGTTTTTATTATTATTACTAAATCTTCTCCCAGAAAAAGTCTGATTTTCTTGTCCTCTTGCAGAAAACAATGAACTCCCTGCCTCTCCCTTTTCCACCTCTCCAAACCTAGCACTCCCCAACTCTAAAAAATTAGAAATGGAAAATTTAAAGCACACATTCCTCCTTGGCTTATATCTGAATGCTCAGTGCTCTGCCCTTCATTTTTATTCTCCTTCTCCTTTTTCTGATTCTCCTCAGGGAAATCTAACCCGTACAAATCCAGATAGCAGTTAGCCCATGGTCAGTAGTAACCTCAGTTTTGTTTTGTTTCCTCAGCACATTAGCCATGGACAAAAGAGGACCTGTTTCTTTCTCCTACTCTTTTTGCTGCTGTTTAGTTGCTAAGTTGCATCCGACTCGCAATCCCATGGACTGTAGTCTGCCAGGCTCCTCTGTCCACGGGATTTCCCAGGCAAGAATACTGGCATGGGCTGCCATTTCCTTCTCCAGAGGATCTTCCTGACCCAGGGATGGAACCAGCATCTCCTACTTGGCAAGCAGAATCTTTACCACTGAGCCACCAGGGTAGCCCTTCATACTCTTTTCAGGCTCTTCCAACACAAAATCCTTTCAAGCACCAGGAGTCATGCCAGTAAAGTCCTAAAGAACTTTGCATTTCCAGATGCAAGTTTCTGCCTGACACTCGAATATTGACTTTGTATATCTGGGCACCCTGGTTTCTATCACATGAGGAGCCCGTCGCTGCCTTCTCAGCATCATGCCGGCTCCACCTCGACATCTTTCCTGTTTTCCTGGCATTCAGAGGCCACCAGGAGCCTCTTGCTCTCTGCTCTGGGCAGCTGCTCTGCAGATGTATCCATTGACTGCTCCCTTTCACTAATGGTTGGTGCTCCCTATAAAATAAAGCCACCTTTGATTCTCACCAAATCCTGGCTTTCTTCCCCAAAACCAGCCCATGCAAGGAACTGTAATCTCTTCATTTGTGTATCCAGAAACATAAGCATTTTGGTGGGGTGAGGATCCATACTTTTTATCAAATCATTGAAAGGGGCTAAACTTCAAAAGAAATTGTAGACTGGATAGTGTTTCATTGCTTAATCAGCTAATACCTCTTAAATAAGAAGCTAAGTTGAATGCAATCACTTAAAAAAATTACATTGAATTACATTGTTAAATTTTTTCAAATTATTTTACTTGCTTAAGTGTGTATACATATACACATTTTTACATATGCAAGTAAAATAATATATATAGTATATACAATATGTACGGGACTTCCCAGGTAACTCAGTGATAAAGATCTGCCTGCCAAACAGGACGCGGGTTTGATCCCTAGGTCAGGAAGATCCCCTGGAGAAGGAAATGGCAACCCCACTCCAGTATTCTTGCCTGGGAAATTCCATGGACAGAGGAGTCTGGCAGGCTATAGTCCATGGGGTTGCAAAAGAGTCAAACACGACTTACTGACTAAACAACAACATGCAATATGTATACTATTTTATATATATATATATATATATATATATATATATAAAATAGTGTGTATATACTATACATATACAGTATAACCCCACTATAATGAGATAACCGGGGCTCAGAAACGCCAAACTCAAAAAGTTGGAGTTGTCTTATTGCAAGATTAGTGAAAAATTGTCTTATACTTATGGGGAGAGGGGAGTTTTCATTCTTCATTGATTTATTTTCATTAGTAAATATGTCAGGTAAGGAAATCAACCTACATTTATGAGCAGGGACATCCTACACTGAATTGAGAAGGTTCCAAATAATCAGAAGGCAGACCGTTTCCTAACACCTGCCCCTCAGAAGTTAAGGACTTCACAGTCCCAGCTGGATGGCAGGGAAGACTCTGGTTCCAGTGTTCAGGTTAGCCATAGTTCCCCCATAACCAAGTGGGCCTATCCAGTAAGTCCCCTACATACAAATGAGTCCCATTCTGAGAGCGCATTCGTAAGTTCAATTTGTTCATAAATCCAACAAAGTTAGCCTACAATCGGCTATATAGTACTATAATATAATAGGTTTATAATACTTTTCACACAAATAATACATTAAAAACAAGCACAAAAAATAAAACACTTTAATCTTACAGTAGAGTACTTGAAAAGTACAGTAGAACCATACAACAGCTGGCATACAGGGGCTGGCATCGAGTGAACAGGCTAGAAGAGTTACGGACTGGAGGAGGAAGGAGAGGAGGTTGAAGATGGTAGAGCTGAAGGATCGTCAGCAACAGGAGATGAGCTGCAGTTTACTCACACCTGACGTTGACGGCACAGGTTCTGGTTCTTTGCTGGATTCGGTTCTATCTAACCGTCTTGAAAAAAATGATCCAGTGATACCAAGGGAACATTTCATGCAAAGATGGGCTCAATAAAGGACAGAAATGGTATGGACCTAACAAAAGCAGAAGATATTAAGAAGAGGTGGCAAGAATACACAGAAGAACTGTACAAAAAAGATCTTCAGGACCCAGATAATCACGATGGTGTGATCACTCACCTAGAGCCAGACATCCTGGAATGTGAAGTCAAGTGGGCCTTAGAAAGCATCACTATGAACAAAGCTAGTGGAGGTGGTGGAATTCCAGTTGAGCTATTTCAAATCCTCAAAGGTGATGCTGTGAAAGTGCTGCACTCGATATGCCAGCAAATTTGGAAAACTCAGCAGTGGCCACAGGACTGGAAAAGGTCAGTTTTCATCCCAATCCCAAAGAAAGGCAATGCCAAAGAATGCTCAAACTACTGCGCAATTGCACTCATCTCACACGCTAGTAAAGTAATGCTCAAGATTCTCCAAGCCAGACTTCAGCAATTCGTGAACTGTGAACTTCAGATGTTCAAGCTGGTTTTAGAAAAGGCAGAGGAACCAGAGATCAAATTGCCAATATCCGTTGGATCATCAAAAAAACAAGAGAGTTCGGGAAAAACATCTATTTCTGCTTTATTGACTATGCCAAAGCCTTTGACTGTGTGGATCACAGTAAACTGTGGAAAATTCTGAAAGGGATGGGAATGCCAGACCATCTGACCTGTCTCTTGAGAAACCTGTATGCAGGTCAGGAAGCAACAGTTAGAACTGGACATGGAACAACAGACTGGTTCCAAATAGGAAAAAGAGTACATCAAGGCTGTATATTGTCACCCTGCTTATTTAACTTATATGCAGAGTACATCATGAGAAACGCTGGGCTGGAAGAAACACAAGCTGGAATCAAGATTGCCAGGAGAAATATCAATAACCTCAGATATGCAGATGACACCACCCTTATGGCAGAAAGTGAGGAAGAACTAAAGAGCCTCTTGATGAAAGTGAAAGAGGAGAGTGAAAAAGTTGGCTTAAAGCTCAACATTCAGAAAACTAAGGTCATGGCATCTGGTCCCATCACTTCATGGGAAATAGATGGGGAAACAGTGGAAACAGTGTCAGACTTTATTTTTTGGGGCTCCAAAATCACTGCTGATGGTGATTGCAGCCATGAAATTAAAAGATGCTTCCTCCTTGGAAGGAAGGTTATGGCCAACCTAGATAGCATATTTAAAAACAGAGACATTACTTTGCCAACAAAAGTCCATCTAGTCAAGGCTATGGTTTTTCCAGTGGTCATGTATGGATGTGAGAGTTGGACAGTGAAGAAAGCTGAGCGCCACAGAATTGATGCTTTTGAACTGTGGTGTTGGAGAAGACTCTTGAGAATCTCTTGGACTGCAAGGAGATCCAATCAATCCATCCTAAAGGAGATCAATCCTGGGTGTTCATTGGAAGGACTGATGTTGAAGCTGAAACTCCAATACTTTGGCCACCTCATGCGAAGAGTTGACTCATTGGAAAAGACCCTAATGCTGGGAAGGATTGGGGGCGGGAGGAGAAGGGGACAACAGAGGATGAGATGGTTGGATGGCATCACTGACTCGATGGACATGGGTTTGGGTAAACTCTGGGAGTTGGTGATGGACAGGGAGGTCTGGCGTGCTGCAATTCATGGGGTCGCAAAGAGTCGGACACGACTGAGTGACTGAATTGAATTGAACTGATGTCTGGGTCATAGCTCTTTTGTTCTCATCATAGATGACACAGTAGCACTGAATTGCATTCTGAACAGCTACTGCCTCCTGCATGTACTGTTCTATGTTCAGGTCCTGTGCCTCAAAAGCTAACAGTGACTCCTCAGATAAAGAAAATCTCCTTGCTATTTCCTGCTCCACTTGTAGAGGATGCACACACGTGACAATGTACACCAGACACATGAGCTAACTTACATGATTGGACCTGCGAATGTACGTTTGCATCTTTGAAAGTTTTGAAGGTTCATAGGGACTTCCTATACAAGTAACATTATTGCTTGTGAGAAATACAGGTGTACACACACACAACCCTTGTCCCAAAGGCACATCATATGAGATAAAACATCGTTCTCTAAAAATATCTTCGGTCCCAGTGTAGTCCTGAAGGCAGCAGTACAGGCGACCCCTGTACTTGGGGTTGTCTCCCCCAGAGACTTTTGAGGTCTCTTTGATGAAGCTCTTAGGCAGGGCTTCCAAGTCCTTCAGAGACTTTCTAGTACCTTTGAACCTCACATGACAGAGTCTGGATTTTTATCATCTTCCTTGCAAATGGCTCCTTTTCCCTATGCCAAACTGCTCCCAGCCCTGCTCTGCAATCTTTATATCCTGACTAATAAGAGGAGGTGAGAGTCATACCCTATGCTCTTGAGCAGAAATCCTAGCCTCGTACCAAGCCAAATGAATTCAAACAAAACCCAGTGATCTTAAACATCTTGTACACTCTGACCCCAGAACAGCAGATTCCTTCCTGACTTGAAAGTACCCCCGATAGTAGTTCTTTCCAGATAAAGATGGTTTTCTCACTTTTTAATGACATTTTCTGTTTCTTAAAGCTTGCTTTATTATATACCCATATCAGTGTATCAGGGCTTCCCTGGTGGCTCAGACGGTAAAGAATCTGCCTACAATGCAGGAGATCTGGGTCCATCCCTGGATTGGGAAGATCCTCTGGAGAAGGGAATGGTTACCCACTCCAACATTCTGGCCTGGAGAATTCCATGGACAGAAGAGCCTGGTGGGCTACACAGTCCGTTGAATCACAAAGAGTCGACCTGACTGAGTGACTTTCATCATCACCATCGTCATCAGTGTATGTATATTTACATTCTCTGAAGAATTAATTATCTTCTCCCTTGGCTCAAAGTACATTATGAAGTGGATCTTACAAGCTAGAGAAACAAATTGTAAGGCAATAGGAATTCCAACCTCGGGACTTCCCTGGTGGTCCACCGGTTAAGAATATGGCTGCCAATGAAGGGTACATGGGTTCCACCCCTGGTCCAGAAACTAGGATCCCTCATGCCTCAGGGCAACTAAGCGATTCACCGCAATCACTGAGCCGGCTTTCCTAGAGCCCGTGCTGGGCAACAAGAGAAGCCACCGCAATGAGAAGCCTGTGCGCTGGTGACTGGAGAGCAGCCCCCATTTGCTGCATCTAGAGAAAAGATCACGTGCAGCATCAACACAGCCAAAAATAAATTTTTAAAAAAGAATTCCAACCTGTTGTCATTGTTCAACAGTCAAACTCAAGTAACATCGTATTTCTAGTTCCAATCTGGCTACGTATCAGGGATGCCTGTGGTGCATTGTTAAAGTGCAAGCGTCCACTTCAACCCCAGATTCAGTAGATCCAGGTAGTATTTGTATTTTTTATGAAGTCTCCAGGCCAGGGTGATGTTCAGCCACCACTGAGAACCACCATGGTGGGTACTTTGGAGGAAAGACCAAATTGCTGATAGCGAATCCAGCGGGTCCTAGCCCTAAAATAGTGAGCTCGTGTCCCTCATTCCCCAAAACAAAACTCAAGTTCCAAGATGATGTTCAAAGGAAAAGGCTAAGCCAGAAACCCATTATAGCCATTTTTTTCAGTGACAGCATTTTCCTACTTTCAGGAGCTCATCTAGACAAAGGACTAAGAGGTAAAAGCAAATGCAATTATACTTTGCCTCAGGAAAGAGCTCTTAATACTTTTCTATCATATTGCCAGAGATCGAGACTAGAATGTAAATCTGAGAAAATGCTATCAGAGGCCCCTTTTCATTAATAAAAATGGAAACAGGCATTTATATGCCACCAATAAAGAATCCACCTGCCAATGCAGGAGCCTCAGGTTCGATCCCTGAGTTGGGAAGATCCCTGGAGGAGGAACTGGCAGCCCACTCCAGTATTCTTGCCTGGGATAACTCTATGGACAGAGGAGCCTGGCAGGCTACAGTCCATGGGGTGACAAAGAGGTAGACACAACTGAAGTAACTGAGTATGCACAGCCACGCAGTAAATCAGTGGAAGGAGGAAAGGAGCTAGGAAGGGCCTGCATTGCAGTTATTAACTTTGGGAATCACCGCAGTTGGTGGCGGCTGGACCCCGCATGTTCCTGTCATCCACCTGGAGCAAAGGGAGGAAGTGTAAAGCCTGGGAAGGGGCTCATCACACTAAACACTAAATCCTCATGTCTAGTGTTTGCTAAAGGGGAGCAGAAGCCAAGCAGAGCCAGACGTTTCTAAAAACACTGTCAGCTTTGGTGGATTTAAAGTGTGAGAGTGTGAATCAGGGTATGAGTTGCTGTGTTTGTATGTGTCTGGGTTTACATAAATCTGGACGGTGGGAATTGTTTTCATCTGGATGATCATTTCCAAGACAACAGTGATTTAAAATGGGAGGATTCCAGTAAGAAGTAGCACCCAAAGGGATTTCTCGGTGACACTGGAGAGTTCTGTAAGTCCTTTCTCCCTAATCTCCTTTTGGGCTGTTGATCACCAGCTTCTTTTCAGTTTACCAATTTCATAAAATCTTCATTTGTGTTGAACAGTGGCAGCAGGAATAAGATTGCTGGCTATTAGAATCCATACTGGCTAAAGAATTTCAAAATTAAAAGCAAAAAAAAAAATAATGGATTCCATTTCCTGCCCTGTCAGAAAATACTTTATATTTGGGAGGGCCCGAGTCTCAAATTCTTCAGCTAGAATTTGAGAGTAATATTAATAATATCTCTTCAACTTCCTCACCAGGTTATAGGGAAAAGCATTTTATAATCATCAGAAAGTTATACAAATGGAAGACACCATTAGTTTAAGCTTCTGCGTTTAAAATGTCTTATACATCATCCGTAATAGAAATGTCTGTTTATTACAGATGATGTTGGATTAAAGAGCTGTCATGAAGGATGTGATATTTCAGTGTGAAGTTCTCACTAAGCCAAAATGAAATGCACTTTTCTTCCAACACTCTGCACCTTACATTTGGGTTTATTCTTTATTTCTTTCTGGTTCCCACATCCTACTCTGTTATTTCATTTGCTTCCTAAATAGGGGCTAAGAGGTGGAACCCTTCTTGTCCAGTTTTCAGCCTTTTTTAATGACTGTGCTGGAAGAAGGGCAACTTGATAACCTCACCTCCTACAAACCCATTATGGCCAGGAGAATGTTTTCTAATATACATGAAGTTCCCTGGGAAAGCGAAAGTCGAGGTCCTCTCCTCTGCTGTTCTCCGTGTGACCTACCAGTCACCAAGTCCTACTGAATGTGTCCTAAATATCTCTCAAGTCACTCCATTAGCCTAAGACATCTTAATCTCACTCCTGAATCACAGAAGTATCCAGCTCACTAGACTCTGCCCTTCCTCTTGGGTTTCTACCCCTTACCCTCCTGCTACACAGTCTTTCCTTCACTCAACATACAATCTGGAGCAATCTTGCCAAAATCTATTTAGATCAAGTCCCTGCTTAAACCATGGGTGGCACCCAACTTCTCAGAAGAAAGCCATATACTATCTAGACTTGACAAATAAGGCTTTCTAGATAGGACGGCTATTTGCCTCTCACTTGCACTCAGCAATACTGAACTATTCCCAGTTCCCAAATGCAACATATACCATTTTTCAAGCTCCACGCTTCTTTTTTTAGTGATTCTTTCTAACTATAATTACCCTCCCTTCACTCTTTTCTATCTGGAAAATTCCTATTTATCTCTTAAAGCTCTGCCCCAGCGTCACCCGTTCTTTGATAACTCTTTAGAATCTTCCTAGATATAAACCACTATATCCAGCAGAACATTTCATTATTGTATGTATGACACCAATTTATAATTACTTGTTAGAGACTTTGTTTCCCCTTCTAGACTGTGAGCTTCTTAATGGCAAGGATCATGTCTTACTCATCTTCGGATCTCGAGAAGCTAGCAGTGTGTCTGACCAATTGCAGCTAAGTTATAAATATTGCTTAAATAAATGAGTGGATGGAGTCTCAAAAGTGAAAACAATGTACAACCTGTATAATCTGTGGGACTGAGTGCTAGTAAAAGAAACATCTGATGGGGCTTATCCCTTATTTATCATTGTTAGTTCCTTATGTTCTTTTGACATTGCTGCAATCTTCTGGTAAATTCCAAGGTAAACATCTCATCTACATGAATGAGCAACAGAAACCGATCAAATCAGGCCTGTTGGTGAGCCATGCACCTTGTGGTATTAGTATTATCATAGACAGGTTGTTTCCCCCTTCATCTCCTCCATATGACTTCAGGCAGTTGTTGTTATACTTAAATTCACAAAAAGCCAAGCTTCTTGACAGTTTAAGAAGTGAAATTGTTCTCTATTAAGTGCTTCCTCTTTTCTCTACTGAAAGTTTTGCTCTTCTTTCTTTCTAAAGTGATGAGAATATAACCAGGCATTGTGTATTATAAGTACCACTGATCAGAGTTAAATTGGAAACTAAGCAACCTGATTCAGGAGCTCACTTTGTCCGTGAGTCCTTCCATGGAATCAGTGTCAACTGGAAACTGGCATGACCCCGTTTTTACTATTTTCACTCTGATCAATGAGGAATAAATGAATATTCTCCATTTTATCTGGCAACACTGCTTCCCAAGAAACTCTGGGGGTAGAATGAGAGATGTGCTATTTTTCCTTTTATATTTGTAATTATTTTCCAAGTTTTCCATTATTTCACACCACTGGATTTCTTTTCCTCATAAGGTACACATTTTACTTAGAAGTGAGAATTAATACCTATTGTATAACTAAGGATGATTCTTTTATGACTTAATTAACCAAAATGGGGGTGAATAGACCAAAAGGTGACATCAGTGTAGTTTGCGTGTATTTCACCTTCTGCTTCATAAGACAAGATTTTGATTTAAAATGCATGGTCTGTGGAGAAGGAAATGGCAACCCACTCCAGTATCCTTGCCTGGAGAATCCCACGGACAGAGGACCCTGGGTGCTACAGTCCATGAGGTTCCAAAGAGTCAGATACGACTTAATGGCTAAACAACAACATATAATAAGATTAGTTTTTCATCATTGGGGAAATGTTATAACAATTGGTTATCCCCTCTCCAAAAATAAGCATAACTGGACCTTACAAAGAAATATGAGACATTTGTATTTAGCGGCTCTAATTATGAAATATAGTAGAGGTAAACACAGAAAGGAGAAAGACTTTACTTAGTGGGACATAGAGCCCTGGAAGACATGAAGACAGTAAGCCAGCCCATACAAAGATCTGAATCAACTTCGGCATGGCAGAAGGTGCCAAAAAGATGTGATAGACAACTGGCAGAAAATAACAATGCATATAAATGTGCGTTCCTCTTGAAACAGTAATTCTAGATCTAGGAGTTTCATCCCACTGGAATAAATATATAAGTATAAATTTTTTAAAAATACATGGTCTGAGATTATTTTCAAAATATAAAGTGGATTCACTCATTTCAAATAATTAATCTCTGAAACTAATACAATTGGAATTTCACTCTTCTACGAGTCAGTTTTTGGAAATATAATTGAAAGTCCACTTTGAGGAAAGAAAACTTATTCTTCCTTTCTCTCTCTTTCCCTTTTTTTTTTTATATTTTATTCATGTGTTCAGTAAATACCAACTGGACATAGTTTTTGTTGATTGGATTTGGCTAGACACTGTGAATAATTTAAAATTTCAGCCACTGCCCCTAAAAACCTTACAGAGACGCACAAAAAGTTAACTAGAAAAAGAGATGTCACAGACAGTACTGAGTGAGTAGTATGAGCAGTATTGCCGCGAGTTCACAGGCCAGTCTTTACCTCCCTGACATTTTCAATCAGAGTTTGCTAGCCTTTGTGATTTATTTTTAATGATTCTTCTCATCTCAATCCAACATATAGACAAATACAGGAACATATCCTGTTTTATCCCCTGTCTACTACTTCAGCTCTACTTCTGAGCTGTTGAAATAAAAAATTAAAGCTATCCCCAGACTATTTTGTGAATGTCAGATTATTATCTACCTGCCTCCTCTGGAGAAAAGGAGATGGGTTACATGAATCAGGAAGGGCATGTTTTTCTCCAGGCCTCTATATTTCAACCATACCTTCTCATTCAAAATCTCATAAAAAGAAAATATTTGACTGTGTTCAGCACTGCATCGTTGGACTTCCCAGTTTGCTCAGTGGTAAAGAATCCATCTGCTAATGCAGGAGACACAGGTTTGATCCCTGGACCAGGAAGATCCCCTGGAGAAGGAAATGGCAACCCACTCCAGTTCTTGCCTGGGAAATTCCACAGACAGAGGAGCCTGGTGGACTACAGTCCATGGAGTCACAAAAAGAGCTATACACAACTTAGTAACTAAACAACAACACCACTGCGTCATTACCAAGTTGAAGAAGCTTCATTAATAATTCTGTGCCTTTCCAATTATTTCTGACCTTGGTTATATTATCACCCATTGTGAATGGATATGCACTCATAACTCTGTAAAGTTAAAGTGTTAGTTGCTTAGTTGTGTCTGACTCTTTGTGACCGCGTGGACTGTAGCCCACCAGGCTCCTGTGTGCATAGGATTCTCCAGGCAAGAATACTGGAGTGGGTTGCCATTCCCTTCTCCAGGGGATCTTCCTGACCCAGGGTCTCCTCCATTGCAGGCAGATTCTTTACCATCTGAGCCACCAGGAAAGTTCCCTTAACTCTGTAAACTAAGGCTATTCCAGGCACTCCTTTTCCTTCCTGGCAATAGACAGATAATCCTTAACTCATAGAAGCAACTGGAGAGGCTGTTTGACCAGCTTGTCTAACATTCCATTTTGTTTCACCACCAATGTTCTTCTTTTACTCTCCAGTGAGCCACTTCGTACACAGCCCCTCATCTTTTGAGCCATCTTCCACATTCACAGTGGATCCTCCATATCTGTGGGGTCCACACTGAGGATTTCACCAACTCCCATCGAAGACAGATCCAGAGGGCCAAATGTGCAACACTATTTTATGTAAGGGATTTGAGCATTCGAGAATTTGGGTATTGGGGAAGCAGGGGATGGTCTGGAACCAGTCCCCCTTGACTACCAAGGGAGGATTGTAGTTCCTTAAATTTAACCCCCAGGTAATCAACCTCTCTTGCATTCACTATTTTTTTTCCACTACCATGGCTATAATTAACTTCACTGTGCTTTTATTGCTTTATGCTTCCGTATCTCCCTGCTGAAGTGTAAGCCTCTTGAGGGCAGCAACTGTGACTTCATCACTGTCGTATACCTAGAGTTGAGAGACAGGCATAGCTGACTATGGGGGCTCAGAGGAAAGGCCCTAAACCCAGCTCATCATAGAGAGTTTGGGAGAATTTCAGAGGAAAATACACCTAAACTGAGACCTGTAGGATGACTGAAACTTATCCATGTATAGAGTGAGGGAAGTCCAGACAGAAATAATACTGATAGCTTGAGAAAAAATTCATATTTGAGAAAGAACAGGGTCCATTGAAAGACATGCAAAATGATCAACTGTGCCTTCTTTTGCCGTGCCTGCATCCAAACATATATGTATATATCAGTGTATGTATGTTTGTGTATATGAGAGAGGAAACTTTAGTATTTAAAAGTTTAATTAGCTATAGCAAAAAATCAACTCCATCAACCTATAAAATGCTTACTATTTAGCCCGAAACTCTCTACGGGGCTAAACATCATTTCCATTAACTTTCCCATAATTTTCTTTTTCTTAAGTCAAATTTTAATTTTTTAATCCTTTTGTTTTAATGCTTCATTTTAACTGTCGGTGTTTTCATAGTATTTTTAAAATAATTCCATTACAGATAATGGTACGGTTAAGTAGAGAGAGGTGAACCTAACCAGTACACAATGAAATTATTGTGTACTGAAAAACTGTTGCAGGTTCCAGACACTTCAATTAGAAATGAACATTTGGAAGATGACCTGCTTCTAAATTGAGGTTTTGGGTACAGCTGGGTCAAGTTGCAACAGAATGTAGCAGAAAGTAGACTGGTCTTGGAATCAAAATGTCTGTGCCATTTACTTTATTAAGTCTACGAGAGTCTCACTCTCATCTTTTCTTAAATGGGATCTGTAACATCTGCTCTAGATTCTTTGCAGGCATTCTGAAAAGTGATAGAGAAACTGTATGTGAAATGAATCACCTAACAGAATGATGGCAGAGGGTTATATTCAGTTATAGCGCAACGTGATCTTCTATTGTAGTTATTTGTGTGTTAGAAAATTAAAATTTTACACTTCCTTCAACAACTGTAACATTGTATATGGACAATATATACAACCATTTAAGTAAGTCAAAGGAAAGCTATTCTTTTTAAATACACAGTTTTCAATAGTTTGTGTCTATGTTTGTAGCATGACTACAGCATGTGTGGTTTTATACAAATGGCTGCTTGCCTCATTAGCATGAGGCTAATACACATTGTAATTATTTTGTCTCATAGAATGATTGAAGATAGTGGGAAAAGAGGAAATACCATGGCAGAAAGAAGACAGCTCTTTGCAGAGATGAGTAAGTATGAAACTTTGAAGGAACACCCTACAGTGTCTATTGAATACTCATGGGAAGACCTGGAAATAAACACTTAATCCTTATGGCATTTGTACTTTTCCTTAAAATCCTAAATTCTTTACAGAAAAAGTATGTTTGGGCATTTTTTGCCTCCTCTTAGTTAAGAATTAAATTAGTCAATGAATCATCATAATTTGTTATTACCATATGAAAGAAAAAAGGTTTGTGAACCTAAATATATATATGTACACACAGATGCTTAATAAACACTATTTAGTGTTGGCATTAATACAATCAACTACGCTTCAAAGTCTGTGTTCATTTCCCCACACTATCATAGAGGCTGGCACATTGCAGGCACCAGATAAAATTGCTGAAATGAATCAGTGAATGACTTACTTGCAAAATGATATCATATGCTCATATGGGAAAGAGAAGTTAGGCATGATTACCAGACAAAGCTAAAGCTATCATTTGAACTTCATGCCAAGGGGAGAAGCTGTCCTACAAACTAGTTTCTAAAAAGTGAAAAGGAAAGCAAAAGTTTAAAAGAGCTTGGAGGTGACCTGCTATACAAGGAAAACCAAACCACTGACTCCAGTGGAGAACTCATTAAAGGTTGTCGGTTTATGTAAATACAAGGTTGCTGTGTAAGTAATTAGGTGGTGGTATCTCCTTCTAGGCCATTTTTCTTATTCATAAGGAAGGAGAACTTTACATGAGGAGGGAGGAACACACATCTCAAATTAAATGTTATAAAGAAAAAAGTATAGTTCTCTTATTGCCTTTGTATCTCTCATTCTCTGCATAAAGAATGAGGAAGAGCAGAACTGAGTTGTAAGCCTTTTACTCCAAGAAGGCAAGAGACAAAATTAGGTTTCCACTGGAGATTGGAACTGATTGGCAAGAATGAGGGTCGGGACAGATAAAGGAAAGCCCCAGATAATAAGATTCACATTTTTCTTTATCATTTCCCAATAATCTGGAGTCACCAAGACAGCGTACGAACTAACAAAGAGGAGAGAAAATTAAAATTGATGTGGGGAATCTCAATCACACTCCTTGCTTTTTCCACTTTTAGAAACATGTCTAAAGTGCCTGTGACAGTTTTAGTCGTGACTTTCCAATTTCCTGGGCAGTGTAGCCTCACTGCTGGCCTGACCAGTCACCTGGAACTGTGACGTCTGTTGATACCTAGTTGGTACCTGCTCATCTAAGCAAAATCCAGACCAGTACAGGTGACTTCCTGTACCATAGCTTCTTAGACTGAAGAGGCAAGAGCCATGTAGATCATAGTAGTAGTAGTGATGGTTGCTCAGTTATGTCTGACTCTTTGCAACTCCATGGGCTGCAGCTTGCTAGGCTCCTTCTGTCCACGGAATTCTGCAGGCGAGAATACTGGAGTGGGTTGCCATTCCCTTCTCCAGGGGATCTTCCCAACCCAGGGATCAAACCCTGCTCTCCTGCATTGCAGGCAGATTCTTTACTGTCTGAGCCACTAGGGGAGCCCTATGTAGGTCATGGGCCAGTGTTTTATCAGAAAAAGAAAAAATATTAATACTTAACAAAGAAAAGCAATAAACTCTTAGGAAAAATCTTTAAATTTATCAGTTACGTTAAAGACTGTGTCAGCCAACAGACTGTAAGAATTATGAATGTGTTCTTATGTCATGATTTTGAAAACATTTATCTGAATTTCAGTACATTATGCCAGCTCCTCCTGCACCTGGTGTGGTGCCTGGCACAGACAGACACATATGTCACAGACGTCTTTTGAATTAAAGTTGTCCAACTCAAAGAAAGATTGACATAAGTTTTATATCCATAGGAACAGAAAAGCTCTAAATGTTTCAAGCAAGAGAGACTTAGGAAAATTGTGGGTTCATTTCCCAAATTGTAACTTAACCTTTCATAGAAACTTGTCAGGAGGTCATGCAGTATATTAAATCATTTTGAGTTCTCCTGATTAGTGATCAAAATAGTTAAGCAAGCCACACAGATATGTATCTTTCTTCCTTTCTTCCTCTCTTCAAAAGCAGGTGAACACATCTGACTCGAACAATCCATTAGTGAGCATCATTTTCAGGTTAACACTAAATAGGACACACCCACAGTAAGTGGGATTGTGCCAGATAAAACAATTGACTGATTTCCAAGAGAGACATTGATTTTTTTTTTGAGACATTGATTTTGATAGATTGTCAGACAAAAGAAAAAGGTAACCTCATTGAGAATGTGTTAAATATTTGAAAACTGTATGGGTTACCCAAACTGTATCAGCAGGACACCAAAGAAAGACAACAAAACTATTGTCAGAGAAGATTGACATTGAAAGTTGGAAAGTAACTTCTTCTTCCAGAATCTGTGATGTCTAGGCAGAGAGCTTAAAAAATGGAGGAACTTGTTAAATCTGGTCATCTAAGTATGACTTCGAAGTAGTTATTTTTTAAACATGGAAGGAAAGTGCCCAAGAGATTCTTGGTTTTGGAAATTACAGATGTCACAAATGTGAAAAAAAAGGATTTAAGAAGGCAGGGAAGACTTTTTTAAGACTCTTGCCAGAGGAGAGAGAAGTGGAACTCAGCTCTACCAGAACCAAAGACAGGAGGGTTTCTAAACTCGGGGGTGAATAAGAGCAGACGGACTGGAACATATCAGAGGATCAACTGTCACAGTGGTCATTGTCACGGTGAGAAAGTTAGGTGTCTGCCCTCCCACAGAGTCTAGGAGATCTTCTTCAAGATTTCATATGCATGGTATGGCTTCCAGTCCTTAAGAAAGATGTGTGTGTGTGTGTGTGTGTGTGTGTGTGTGTGTGTGCTGTCACTCAGTCCTCAGTCGTGTCCAACTCCCTGAGGTCCCATGGACTGCAGCCTGCCAAGCTCCACTGTCTATGGAATTTTCCAGCCAAGAATATTGGAGTGGGTTGCCATTTCCTTCTCCATTGAGAAAGATATTTCTGGGCAAAACTGGCAAAAGCCTGGGAGGTTTACATCTTTCAAGGGACAGACAAAGAATTTACAAAGGAAAGTTTTCTAAAGTAAATGCTCTAAGAAAAGAGAGATCAAAGACCAAAAGAAAAAAGAAACCTATCTAAAGGTTAGTGAAGCAGAGGGGAACCTTACAGAAACCAAAGAGCAGAGAACAGAGTAACAGTTGATCAGAAGGACAAATGATAAGAAATTTTGGCAAATTCAGGTGATTGTAGCACATACTTGTGTTAAACATTTACTCTGAGCTCATAGCCACAAGCAACAGAGGCAAAAAAAAAAAAAAAAAAAAGACAAAATTAAGAGTAGTATGGACTCACAAATAAGCCAAAAAACAAAACAAACAAATCTCTGTGGCCACGTACGTTGATTAAAGAAATTTTGGGCAAGTTGCCCTAAACTAAAATTTCCCCTCAGTATAATTCCCTAATTATCTGTTTACTTGGTACGTTAGATTAAAGTTAAAAAGGCTCCAGTTAAATGTAAATGTCATTCTCACCTTGACCTTTTTCACCATCAAATAGGTTTATCAGCTCAAATAAATTTAACAGACTGGCTTTTAGCAGAGTAAATTGTTTGCACTTGGAATCAAACTCCCTTTCTTCTCTTGTTCTGCTGAGGGCACATTTACTCTGCTTTGTGTGACACTTCCTTGTGAACACGTCTGTGTCACTCACTCACATAAACCCCTCCTTCGGGACAGACCCTAGACCTTTGCCTCCAAACCCATTTACCTTAGATGCTGAATCAGTGTTGGTTTAAAAGCCTCAGGGCAGAGGATAGGTAGGTTTTAATGAGAGGGAAATGATTAAGAAACACTCAGTCAGAAAATGGAAGGCAGCCTAATCTGATGAGGAAAGTTCTGGAAAGAAAGCCGAGTGATAACTGCTGGGCTCTGAGTGAAGGAAGGACCAGAAACCAAAGGAAGGCAAATGGAGGCACTCAACAAACACTGCGGAGCGGCTCCAAGGCAGACACCCCTTCGAAATGCCGGCAGCAGTCAGCATGTGCACAGCTGAAAGGGTGCCTGGAGCATGATTTTGCAATGCACACTATGCGTTTGAGGGAAAACAACTTCAAAAATTGAGGAAAATGGCATGAATGATCCCACCCCCATAGGCCATGGTGGATGCAGGGACTATTTTCACTTGCATCTTCATTTCTCATGCTCTTCAGCATCGTTGGGATGTCAACTCCGTGGGTCATCATCCTGGAAGTGCCCCCTTATGTCACCTCCATAGCCTGGTCTCCTGATTCTTCTGATCTGTTTCTCTTTTTCCATCTCTTAGTCATCTCCAGGCTCCCTGAAGTTCCGATTTTAACCAAAGTTTTGTTCTTGACCAATTCTCTCCCTGTACAGTGTGACTTTTCCCCAAGGTTTCACCATTATCGTTATGGTTCTCAAGTGTTCGAGGAATGCTTCAAAACCACTTCCCATGTTCTCAGAAACCAGCTAACCCAGAATAGTCAGTATGTAAAGTCAGTGTTGGCTTCCCTGGTGGCTCAGTGGTAAAGAATCCGCCTGCCAATGCAGGAGACTCAGGTTTGATCCCTGGGTCAGGAAGATCCCCTGGAGAAGGAAATGGCACCCCACTCCAGTATTCTTGCCTGGGAAATCCCATGGACAGAGGGCCCTGCCAGGCTACGGTCCATGGGATCACAAATGGTCAGATGTGACTTAGCGGCTAAACAACAACAAGGTCAATGTCCCTTCCAGACTTGGCTCCTTGCTGTCAAAGCTTCTGCTGATGAATCACTTTGAGGTGGGCCTACTGTTAGCTCCACTAACTCCTCATCATAACAAAGCCAGCCAGTGTTCCACCATGGCTGCTACAGTATTCCCAAAGCCATGCAGGCTTTGAACGATTACCAAGGGTGCTGTTAGAAGCAGGCAGGAAATTTCTAGCCCCAAACCCTTGCCCCATTTTGTCATTTAGAATGTGGAATAGCCTTACTTGTGCACACAGTCTCCTTTTGGAAAAATATTCCCAGTCTTGGCAGTTAAGGCATATTGATACATTTTATATGTTTATCAATAAATCTTGAAATATAGACCATATTAAGGAGCTCCATATCTGTATATCCAGCTGCCCCTGGATATGTCCACTTGGACATCCCACAAGCAACTCAAAGTCTGTAAATTCAAAACCAAACCCTTCATCTTCACACATCTACACATCTGTTCCTCCTGGCTCGTACCTTAGTTCAGTGAGGGCCAGCCCATCCCATTGAGTTGTATAAGGTAGAAAGTTGAGCACTGTATTTGACCTCAGAACTCCTTTGCCTCCCCGCACCTGCTCCCTCTGTCCCTCTCTCTCTCTCTCCTCCTCCTCTCTCTCTCCTTCTTTCTCTCTCTCACACACACACGCACCACACATATCCAGACAATCATCAACCATGAAAAAGAGTTTAGACACGGGTTCATAGGCTGCATCTTTATTCTTTAAGTATTTGTTGGGTGAGTGTGAAAAATGACTAAGACATTTAAAAATCTGAATGATTTTATAAAAGGTTTTATAAATGAGCTATGAAAATGTATAAAGCAAAACATATATGAATTGTGTGAAACTGTTCAAAGTGTAATAAAGCCACAACCAAAAATAAGATAATACAGAGTGGCTAGCTGGATTACTGGGTAGATGGATGGAAGGAAGGAAATAAGGTAGGAGGAAGAAAGGGACAGAGGGGAAGGAGTGAGGAAAGGAAGGGACAGAGGGAAGAAGGGAAGACGAAACATCTTGAACAGCTAAAGAAAGGGAAAAAGAGGATTTGCAGAAGGTAACAGTGTAATCAATCATAATTTTTTAACTGCACCTTTGTTTTCCTCTTTATTATTTTCTTCCAACTATGACCTGAGTGTGAAAGGTTTGAAGAGATGTTTTAAGAGCATTATATTGCCTTAAATGTGTTAGCTTTAATTTTTTTCTTATGAAAAGTTTTGAATATATACAGTTCAGTTCAGTTGCTCAGTCATGTCCAACTCTTTGCAACCCCATGGACTGCAGCACGCCAGGCCTCCCTGTCCATCACCAACTCCCAGAATTTACTCAAACTCATGTCCATCGAGTAGGTGATGCCATCCAACCATTGCATCCTCTGCTGTCCCCTTCTCCTCCCACCTTCGATCTTTCCCAGCATTGGGGTATTTTCAGATGAGTCAGTTCTTTGCATCGGGTGGCCAAAGTATTGGAGTTTCAGCTTCAGCATCAGTCCTTCCAATGAACATTCAGGAATGATCTCCTTTAGGATGGACTGGTTGGATCTCCTTGCAGTCCAAGGGACTCTCAAGAGTCTTCTCCAACACCACAGTTCAAAAGCATCAATTCTCCAGCACTCAGCCTTCTTTATAGTCTGACTCTCACATTCATACATGACTACTGGAAAAACCATAGCTTTGACTAGACGAACTTTGTTGGCAAAGTAATGTCTCTGCTTTTTAATATGCTATCTTGGTTGGTTATAGTTTTTCTTCCAAGAAGCAAACGTCTTTTAATTTCATGGCTGCAGTCACCATCTGTAGTGATTTTGGAGACCAAGAAAATAAAGTCTCTCACTGTTTCCATTGTTTCCCATCTATTTGCCATGATGTGATGGGACCAGTTGCCATGATCTTAGTTTTCTGAATGTTGAGTTTTAAGCCAACTTTTTCATTCTCCTCTTTCACTCTCATCAAGAGGCTCTTTAGTTCTTCTTCGCTTTCTGCCATAAAGGTGGTGTCATCTGCATATCTGAGGTTATTGATATTTCTCCAAGCAATCTTAATTCCAGCTTGTGTTTCATCCAGCCTGGCATTTCACATGATGTACTCTGCACATGTTAAATAATCAGGGTGACAATATCCAGCCTTGATGTACTCCTTTCCCAATTTCCCAGTCTGTTTTTCCATGTCCAGTTCTAACTGTTGCTTCTTGACCTGCATACAGATTTCTCAGGAGGCAGGTAAGATGGTCTGGTATTCCCATCTCTTTAAGAATTTTCCACAGTTTATTGTGATCCACACAGGTAAAGGTTTTGGTGTAGTCAATAAAGCAGAAGTTTTTCTGGAACTCTCTTGCTTTTTCTATGACCCAACAGATGTTGGCAATTTGATCTCTGGTTCCTCTGGCTTTTCTAAAACCAGCTTGAACATCTGGAAGTTCATGGTTCATGTACTGTTGAAGCCTGGCTTGGAAGATTTTGAGCATTACTTTGCTAGTGTGTGAGATGAGTACAATTGTGTGGTAGTCTGAACATTCTTTGACATTGCCTTTCTTTGGGATTGGAATGAAAACTGATCTTTTCCAGTCCTATGGCCACTGCTGAGTTTTCCAAATTTGCTGGCATATTGAATGCAGCACTTTCACAGCATCATCTTTTAGGATTTGAAATAGCTCAACTGGAATTCCATCATCTCCACTAGCTTTGTTCATAGTGATGCTTCCTAAGGCCCACTTGACTTCACATTCCAGGATGTCTGGCTGTAGGTGAGTGATCACACCATTGTGGTTATCTGGGGCATGAAGATCATTTTTGTATAGTTCTTCCGTGTATTCTTGCCACCTCTTCTTTATATCTTCTGCTTCTGTTAGGTCCATATACAGAAGTAGAGAAAATAGTATTCATCTCTATGTTAATTATGTACTGCTTAGCCCGCACCATATAATTATGAAGCAAATCTAAGATATTATTTAGATGAGTCAGATCTCCATGGTTTAAAGAACTGGATACATGTATATATAAGGCTGAGTCCTTTTGCTGTCCACCTAAAACTATCACAGCATTGTTAATCATCTGTGAAAGTGAAAGTGTTAGTCGGTCACTCATGTCTGACTCTTTGCGATCCCATGGACTGTAGCCTGCAAGGCTCCTCTATCCATGGAATTCTCCAGGCAAGAATACTGGAGTGTGTTGCCATTCCATTCTCCAGGGGATCTTCCCAACCCAGAGATGGAACCTGGGTCTCCTGCTTTGCAGGCAGATTCTGTATCATCTGAGCCACCAGGAAATATCTCAATACAAAATAAAACAGTTTTTTAAAAAGGAATCGTATCACCATGATATAATAATAATGGGGAAAAGCACTATTATTTAATAAAGAGGCAAAAATATAGAGAGGGCTTTCCTTGTGGCTCAACTGGTAAAGAGTCTGCCTGCAATGCAGGAGACCTGTGTTTGATCCCTGGGTTGGGAAGATCTCCTGGAGAAGGGAAAGGCTACCCACTCCAGTATTCTGGCCTAGAGAATTCCATGGACTGTATAGTCCATGGGAGTCGCAAAGAGTTGGATGTGACTGAGTAGCTTTCACTTGCACTTTTTCAAAAATATAAAGAAGTGCAATACTTTGTTTTTTATTACAAAGGAAGAATTAAATTCTTGAGAATATAGTGACTTTGATGTAGGTTTCAAGATAAAATGAGTTGTTTTTTTCTCAGATCATGGACAAAATATAGTGGTAATCCTAGACATTTCAACATGCTAAGAATAAGGATTACTCTATTGACTTCATTTCCTTATTCACTTATTCAAATTCCATCTATTTTATAAATGAATTAAGTCCGCTTATTTCCCTTTTTAATAAGGTTACTAGACTGCTTGCTCAGGAAAATACCATAAGATAAAAATGAACCTTAATTGCAGCAAATACTGAAGAAAGTCTCAGGTTGTACGTGCGTTGGGGAAATGTGAGCTGGATCACCGTACAATTATGTAGATGCGTAGGTGGAGTTGTGACCACGTCTGGAGGAATAAGTAATGGATCCATCAACTGGAGGACAGCCTCCAATTATATTCTGGAAGATTCTGTGGCCCTGGACAGCTGTTTAACTTTAGACAATGGCTTGGTCACAGAAGACATGTGACTATACCCAAGGTAGGCTATGAGTTTATAGACTTTGAAGGAAAGACCACACATGTCAAAGTGAATTAAGTTCATGGTTTATTAGGCCAGCAACCAAGAAATTTCTTTTAAACAAGGTGGGTAAATGGAGCAAGAACCTGTCCAGTCTGTCTCAGCAGCTTTTTTGAGTTCCAAAATCTGTGATGGATCCCATTGTTGCCACTTACATGATCCCTGTGAGGCAATGGGCTGCTGCATCTGAAAAGTTAAACTTCATTGCTCACCACAACCCTTTTAATATTTAGGGCTTACATCCTCAGCCACAAAGAAGCTTTACAAACTGAAGGCATCAACAAACCTCCAGACCCCTACCTGAGGTTTGAACTAAGCAGAGGGTCAGCTGAGTCCACATGGTGATGGGCAAAGGAGTCAGTGTATTCCTGACCCTAGGCATCATCTCTACATCCCTTTTACTGCATCCTGGGGAGTGGCACCTTTGCTAAATGCCCTGTAGGAACTCTATGAGAGGGAGCAGCAGAGGATCCAGAGTTTCTGTTCTTAGTGGATGAGGTCTTGCTGGAACTAAGAAATTTAATTGTGTGCTGCATCACAGTTCTTTTAAACATGGGGCTTGAATCATTATTTTTGAAAAACTTACATAAATCATCTATGTCCATAGTGTCTTCTTTTAAAGGATTATTTACAGATATTGAGATTCTCTTGATTGTTGAACCAAACTGACCATTGCTAAAAGTACATCTTCATCCTGGGGAAAAAGACAGATTTAATGCTTGTGTATTTCTGATTGTCTCTGTGTCTCTACTTATCCTATATTCTAGAGAGTTCATTTCCCACATGAGCCTCTCAGATTGACAGAAGACATGAAACTAGGAAGGTCCTTTGAAATGCCAGTGGCAAGATAAAAATTTAAGTATCACAAGGGTTAGAAATACGAGCTTAAAAAGTAAAAGAAACTAAGCAGACTAAATGTGAAGTCCTACCTTTAGCCCCCAAATAAGCATTTAAACAGGAAAGATCTGACTTAATAGAAGTGCTTATGATTTCAAAAGCCAGTTTTAATGAACTTCTAGCTTAAAAGAGCCAAAAGAATGAACCATCTATGGAAAAAATGGCATCAGTTAGTTTCCTTATTGGTGGTGGTAGCAATTGCTTTCTGTACATCCCACACAGGTAGGTAACAGCTGTGGCATTTGGGCTAATTTTGAGCTTCCCTGGTGGCCCAGACAGTAAAGAATCTGCCTGCAGCATGGGAGACCTGGGCTTGATCCCTCAGTCAGGAAGATCCCCTGGAGGAGGGAATGGCTACCCACTCAAGTATTCTTGCCTGGAAAATTCCATGGATAGAGGAGCCTGGTGGGCCACAGTCCCTGGGGTCACAAAGAGTCAGAAAAAACTGAGTGACTAACACTTTCACTTCTACTTTTCACTTTGGTTTAACTTCATATATCTCATTTCAAGGAGATATTAGTCAGACAGAACAGGATCACTGGAATGGGTAAGGGTCTCAAATCCATGTCTGATGATGATGACAATAATAGCAATGTCCATATATTGACTACCATTGTGTGCCAGTCTCTGGGTAGACATTGTGCATGAAATGGCTTTGGACTTGGACATCTTCAACCCGAAAAACTCAAGGAGACGCTACCCACCCCCCCACCTAAACTTTAAACTCTGTGATGACAAGGACTTTTGTACATAATCTCCAGATGCTAATGATGATCACAATAGCTGCTTCCCAATCTTTGAAAAATAAATTTTGTTAAGTGGCAGGGAGAAAAGATGATATGGTTTCAGAAGGGAAATCGGATGAAATGGGTTGAAGTTACAGGGAGGCAAATGAAAGCTCAAATATAAAGAAGAAATGTCTATCATTTATCGGTGCTCAGCAGTGACACTGAAAACCTTATAAGGATGTCCATTTGCTCTTAAGTGCTCGCTAGGTACCAGCTACAGAGTTACCAGCTGGTAAAGTTGATGCTATTCTCCTCATTTTACACATGAAGAAATCAGAAGACAAGTAAAAACTTCTCAAAGTTCATACAACTAGAAAGAGAAAGATTAGGGTTATTGACTATAAAGCTCATAGTGAAAGTGAAGTCGCTCAGTCGTGTCCTACTCTTTGTGACCCCATGGACTGTAGCTCACCAGGCTCCTCCATTCATGGGATTTTCCAGGCAAGAATACTGGAGTGGATTGCCATTTCCTTCTCCAGGAGATCTTCCCTACCTAGGGATTGAACCCAGGTCTCCTGTATTGTAGGCAGACACTTTACCATCTCTGAGCCACCAGGAAAGTTATATAAAGTTATATAAAGCTCATATATTGTCACTAAGTTTTAAAATTATCCCTGTCATTGGAAGTAATCTTTTATGGCTATTGGCTAAATGTCCATCTATTGAGAACATATTTAGGCAATTTTCTGCATTGGGTGAAGGTAAGTCCTCCCTCTTTGATCCTTCAAACATTCAGTATCAATGAGTCTGTTTGTCAAGTAATAAACTCTCATAAGAGTGAATGTTAATGAACTGCCTCATAAAACCATGGAGTAATAGGTGATGTTGTTTAACCCCACAAACTGTAGCCCGCCAAGCTCCTTTGTCCATCGGATTTCCCAGGCAACAATACTGGAGTGACTTGCCATTTTCTTCTCCAGAGGATCTTCCTGATCCAAAGATCGAACCTGAGTCTCCTGTTATTTATAAATAAGTAAAGTTAAAAAAAATCCTGCATACCAAATGGTAAAGCCAAAAAAATTTTTTTTACTATATCAAAGTAGAGCCATGTGCCTTAATATCTGTTATGGACATAAACATGGTCTTGAAAGAAGCCAAATATTTATTTAGAAGTGGCAAACAGACATTAGTTGAACATCTACTATGTTCTAGAGACAGTCTAGAAATTAGCCCCTTCAGAGGAGTGTGGGGGGATGGCCAGAAACTCAGGTGTCGATATAACAAGCAGCCCGTCTACAAGGGCTGGTGAGGAGACCAGCCCAAGCCCCGCAGAGGTTTGGGAGCAGAGAAGTTGGGAATGTTGTGGGGTAGGTAGGAGGGAAAGAGGCCTGCAGCGGGGCTTGGATTACAGGCAGAACTTTCAGCCCTAGTGCTGTGGGCATTGGAAGCCATGCTGGATTCTTGAGTAAAGGAGTGGGCTAAGGAAAACATTTCAAGAATATGGAGAACAGGCTATGTCAGGGAGGAACTGGAGACCACAGTGGCAGAAATAATAGTGCTTGTCTTTATTTTTTTAATTTTTTCTTTATTTTTTAAAATTTATTTTAGTTTGTTTACAATGCTGTGCTAATTTCTGCTGTATGGCAAAGTAATTCGGTTATACATATATAGACATTCTTTTCCATTATGATTGATAAGAGGATATTGAATATAGTTCCTTGTGCTGTACAGTAGGACCTTCTGTTTATCCATGCTATACGTATACCAGTTTGCATCTGCTATTCCCAAACTCCCAACTGATCCATCTCTCACCCCACTCCCTTGGCAACCACAAGTCTACAACAGTGTTTTCAGAAAGGAGACTCCTCTGAGGTTGACAGGAAGCTTTGTAGGATAGACACGAGTAACAATAATGACATAAGTAATGTGTGCCAAGCAGTGCTCCCAATGTTTTAGATTAATAGACACTCATTCATCCTTCAACAGTCCGTGAGGTAAGTAGTAGTATTATCGTCAGTCCCATTTCCCAGATGAGAAAACTGAGGCTTCTAAAAGCAACTGGCCTGAAGGCACCAAGAGCAGATGCCCAATGTTCAGCCTGTGCTCACCTCACAGACGTGCTCTAGTTACAGATTACAGTGCATTTAAAATCATCATTTGATAATATTACTATCTGGTGTCACCTAGCGTTTAAGTCACAACTTGAGCTGGCTGTTCTCGGAAGTGGCAGACACCGCAGGACTGAGCCCGTGTTCCTTAACCCATGGACAGGATCGACAACCTGATGTTCCAGAACCTGAGGCGTACGGGACAGACCTCAGGGCTTAAACTTCCATTCTAGTAAAGATGAAAGTCAAATTACATGTCTCGGTTAGGTCTGTAGTTATTTCATTTATGACCATGATCACTTCCTTTCCACATGCAAGCAGACCACATGTGTACCTTTTATCTACCCCCAGGGGCTCAAGACCTGGATCGTATCCGACTCTCCACCTATAGAACAGCATGCAAGTTGAGGTTTGTTCAGAAGAAGTGCAATTGTAAGTATGCCAGTTCCTTGGGCCAGCTACTCCCGTGAATCCTATAGTTCACATCTGTTACTTGGACTAACTATCCCTGTGAATCCCATAGTTCACATCTGTTACTTGGTTTATTAAAAGTAGGCTTTCTTGCAAGTATGGATAAAAATATATATGTTTATACAACAATAAGAGAGTATGATACACAAATGGTAGAAATATTTTCCCAAACAATTCTGAAGGCTGAATGACTCAACTGCTGAAGTATTGGAACAGATGAACCTCTGGATTTGTATCTTGCCCTTGGAATGGTTTAAATCTGGATGGATGGGTTTTCTTCTTTTCTCTAGCTTTGGTATTGTAAGCTCCAAGCCCTCCAAATGGCTTCCAAGAACTTTAGAAAATATCAAATATTAAGCCCTCCATATGTTTTCTTTACAAATATAGGGAAATGTTTACAAGCTCCTGGAAAACATTTAAGTTTCTTTCTGAAACTACAAAAATGAGTCCTTTGTATCAGAGCAGTAACTACTTTTGCTTACATCAGACCATAGCAAGAGAAGAGACAACGATACTTAAACAAACTTGCTTCAACTTTTTCCCAAATTTTAACATGTAACAGGAAGCTGGCTCATCTGTCAGTGAGCAGTTTCACATTCTGTGCCAGGTCAGTACTTCCATCAGATTATCACATTCATTTTCTCTTGAAGAATAGAGTGCTTCCAAGTTCGTGTGTAGGAACTTCCTCTTTTCTTTTTTGAAAACCAACTGCTATAAAATTAATAACTGTTCTCATTTTCTAGTTAGTATTGGGCGAATTTTAAAAATGTAAACCATAATGTTCTCCTGCACACATAGACATAGTTCTTGAATACCTAGCATGGGCATTAGGCACTTGGTAAATGTGGAAACCAGCCGCGTTTCGATCTCTGCTCTCCCAGGATCTCTAGCAAAATGCTTCTTATGGCCCTGGGGGGACCACCTCCATCCCCAGGCTTCTCAGTTTACAGCTACAGGAATGGACAGGGGACATCTACTCCTCAGCTTGTTCATCTGCAGCTTCTTCTCCAGCTCAAGTAGCTAGAAATGGGGCTGAAATTTGGGTCAGGACAAGAAGGAATTAAAAACACAGGTTGGTCAAATATCAAAGATGTGTTTTAGCTTGTTGTGCATGCGTGCTCAGTCATGTCCAACTCTTTTGCGACCCCATGGACTATAGCCCACCAGGCTCCTCTGTCCATGGGATTTCCCAGGCAAGACTACTGGAGTGGATTGCCATTTCCTCCTCCAGGGAATCTTCCCGACCCAGGGATTGGACCCATGTCTCCTTCATCTCTGCATTGGCAGCCTCGTTACAGGAAGCTAAACCAGTTCCCCAAAATGCAATAGAAGAAAACTACAGATGCAGGAAGGAACCTGGGATTGTACATGCGGTCCTGCATGTTGATAAGTCATAAAATCCCTTTCAGGGACTGGTGTTAAAGGACCAAGAAAATGCTCCCGCAAGAAAAGCTTCCCCTCCCCCCTCAACCCCATCATCTATATGTAAACAAAGGGAAGAATCTCTCTGTGTTTTCAGCAATGAAAGAGTGATGGAACCCTCACTTTTTTTCTCATTACCACTCCAGTGGCCCTCAATATAGACGGAGTTCTAGCCTCATAAAGCTTTGCTACTCAGAGCCTTCCTTAGGCTACTTTCAGTAGAGATGGTGAACTTGGTGGTTCCAGCAAAAGGTGAACAGGGACCTCCACTAAGAAAGAAAGCGACAGGATCAACATATATTTTAGAAAATAAATTGTCAAGTATTGAAGAAGAGTAAGGAAGTGTTGTGTATTGCCTTGGGTGTTATTAAATTGTGCTTATTTTCTCTCACTCATCAAATTCAGGGCTCTTCAGAGAAGAGTCAATTTTTTATAATGTACTCTATGTTTTACTTAAGTTTCTGAGAACAAGACTGATGTTCAATAAATATTTCTCCTTGTCCATTTTGTATAAACTAGGCTATGAAATACTTTGCTGAAATTATATTAGATGCCAGAATAAAATATCTTGAGTGCTTTCAAAAAAATAATTAAAAGATGGTACAAAATGGTAAGGATGAACAAATACATAGCTAATTAAATAAATAAGGAAAAGTGAGAAAGGAAGAGAGGAAGGGAGGAAGGAAGGAAAAGCAAAGAAAAACGACCCACATTAATTAGGCAACCATGCAGCCAGCATTACAAAGGGTTCACACCGTTGGCCCTAACTGGGTCCAACAACCCACAGGCCACATCTCACTCCTACTCTCTGACAAAGGCCCTTTCTCCTTTTTGGGTACCTCCTTTTTCATTTCCTGCTCTCCTCATCCTTATTCCACATCCTGAATTATGTCATAACTTCATTGACCCTTTTGGAAAACAGTGGGGAAAACAGTAACCTTCTTGGGAAACAGTGCCGATCCATCCCTGTCTATCCCTCTGTGCATCCATTCACTTACCCCTTAATTTAGGAAGCTTATAATGAGCCCCTAAACTAAAGGTTTGGCACTGCTCTAGGTACCAGGAATAGAGCCGTAGTGAATGAGATGTGATCCCTGCCTTAAAGTTGCCCAAAGTCTAATTGGGTAGATGGATTTTTACACAAACAAACAACACTATGTGGAAGTATAATAAGGGCAGAGCGTGTGTGGGAGCACCAGGAAGGCAGAGCCCAGACCTGGGTGTGAGGGCGGCTGACAGGGATTTTCCTGGCGCAAGAGATACGGGGCTGAGTCTTAAAGAATGAGTAGACATTACACAAAGAAGTGTTATTTGCTTTGCAAGGTACCTTATCAACTTCATATGTTTTAGAAAAAGGAAAGATATTACATTCTATACAAACTAGATAAAACTAAAGCTCAAGGGGGAAAAAAAATAAGCATATATTGAATGCTCTGCTAAAACTGTTTCATTTTAAAATTGTTTCTACCTGTATTAGAAATCTTACCTGCAAGCACTATGTGTGTTTGCTGAGTTTTCCTTCCTGACAAAAAATATAACAGTTGTATTGAGGTACATGTAAAATGCTCACACAATTGGGCTTGGTTTATCTTCACCAAAGTTGAAGTCTTCCTTTTAGGAAGATAACCAGCAACGTTGATGTATGTGACATATTAGTCAATGCTGAATATATACCCCTCTATCAGAGGAATATATTTTCTGTCTGCCATAAAACCTAACCCACAGTGCATTATGGTACCTGGTGTACTCTGCAATAAAAGAAATAAGGAAAAAATCCAGGAAGTATGCTTTTAAGGGCATCGCTGTATTGAAAACTCTTACACTGTATTTACTCATGGAAATCAATAGACCTTAACTGAGAACAGGGTGTTTATTTTTAGGCCCAGACCCTATTTACAGTTAAAATTTATTTTGTATATTAACAAAACTAAGCTTTAAAACTACATAATGGAAGAAAAAAATGTAAAAACTGACACAAAGTCATCACCTAGAAAAAATATTTCTGGGTGTAACATGGGGTATATAGATTTTTAGGAGATTTCTTTTTTATCTAAATTTAAAGATCAAAAGAACGAGTTAATTCCCCATATTTCCTTCCCCACAGCCCTTGCCTACTCTGTTGCTAAAGTATTGATTCCTATCACTGACATTCATGTTCATTCTGTTTAATGCAGTTACTGATGGATGCTGAGAATAGCTCATTGCCACTGTTCTGAAAAACTCCAAAGCAGAGGCCAGAAAACTGTGGCCTGCGGTCTGAATGTGGCTCAGCATCTATTTTGTATCAACCATGAACTAAGAATAGTTTTCATAGATGAGTATTTGATAATAGGGAACATTGATTCACAATCCCAACTAAGCAAAATGTTATCCTCCCGAAATAATTCCATTCTTCTCATTGTTTGAAGATTGGACCCAAGACTTCTTTGGTTGTCCAGTAATTAAGATTCTCCCTTCCAATGTAGGGGGTGCAGGTTCAATGCCTGGACAGGGAGCTAAGATCTCACATGCTCGTGGGCAAAAAACCAAAATGTAAAACAGAAGTAATACTGTAATGAATTCAATAAAGACTTTAAAAAATGGTCCATATCAAAAAAAAAAAAAAAAACCTTTAAAAAAGTGGACTCAATTACTATATTTTTAACTTCATAAGTAAAAATGTGGAAACTTGTTTTCTCTACTTAATATCTACACAGTATTACTATATAACACAGTGGTGCCTCTTGGTCCACAAAAAAAAAAAAAATTGACTAACCTCTGCTAGAAGAAAAGAGTTGTAAGAAGCCCACTTTTAGCAGACTTGCTGATATAAGGAACAAACTAGTGGTTATCAGTGGAAAAGGGAAAGGGGGGAGGGGCAGTAAAAGGTTAAGAGGGTAAGAGATACAAACTATTAGGTATCAAATAAACTGCAAATAAATAAAATAAGCTTCAAGCTACATTGTACAACACAGGGAACACAGCCAATATTTTATAAGAACTATAGATGACATGTCGGAGAAGGCAATGGCACCCTACTCCAGTACTCTTGCCTGGGAAACCCCATGGACGGAGGAGCCTGGTAGGCTGCAGCCCATGGGGTCGCGAAGAGTCGGACACGACTGAGCGACTTCACTTTCACTTTTCACTTTCATGCACTGGAGAAGGAAATGGCAACCCACTCCAGTATTCTTGCCTGGAGAATCCCAGGGACGGCGGAGCCTGGTGGGCTGCCGTCTATGGGGTCGCACAGAGTTGGACACGACTGACGCGACTTAGCAGCAGCAGCAGCAGCATAGATGGCGTGTGTGCTCAGGCGCTTCAGTTGTGTCTGACTCTTGGCAACCCTATGGACTGTAGCTCGCCAGGCTTCTCTGTCCCTGGGATTCTCCAGGCAAGAATACTGGAGTGGGTTGCCATTTCCTTCTCCAGGGCATCTTCCCAACCCAGGGGTCGAACCCTGGTGTCCTGCATTGCAGGCAGATGCTTTAACCTCTGAGCCACCTGTGAATCACTCTATGGTACACTTGTAACTTATATAATATTATACTGCAACTATATTTCAATTTAGAAAAAAAATGAATTTTTTTTCAGGCAAAAGCTGCTTCTTTCCTTCAAATTTCTCCATAGGCTCTATTTTCCAACTCTGCTTCTTTCCTTTGCCATTCATCTTTGTACCTTGTCACACCCTCCCTCCCCTGCCATAACTAGCACATTCTCTAAGAAAACAAAGGGAGGAATGTATCCAAAAAATAGGGAACAAAATTTGGCTATTTTATTTTCTAGGAGGACTGGAACAAGTAGAGACTACTATAATATTCCCAATACTCCTTCCTAATCAGCAGTCTTCTCTTTCGCTTCCAGGTATCCTGCTAAATTTCCACAAAATAAATACCCTATATACCATTTACAAACATGTGAAAATGGCCACATCTCTGCCTTTATTTTGAACAAATAACCACCTTCTACTAGAAAATGATTTCCTCGGTCAGCACTGACACAGTTAATGACCCAGATACCCTGTAATGTCAGCAGATCTTTTTTCAGAAATTACTTTGGAGCCAAGGAAACATGGCCTTAAGTTCACGAACAACAAAAGGCAACAGGAGAAATCAATGAAATCTCGAAGCCCTCCTGCTTAATAGTGAGAACAAAAAAGCAAGGAGACGAGAGGACCCTCTCCCCGACACCTGCAGTTGACACTGCACCGTCTTCAGTTCTGGTTACAGTCTGAATTTTCTATCACTCATATCAATTAAAATTGTGTTTAAAAGAAAAAGAGGACAAAATGTATACATTTGCCTCTGGGCTTTCTCTGGACTTCTACTATCTTTCCTCTAGTAAATGAAACATTTTTTAAAAGTAAAGGTTTCCTTCATTCAGATATCATTTAAAGTCAGAACACATGGTTTTCTCTATAACTTCTCTAAACTTCTTTCAGGATTTCTTGTGAACCAAAAAAATAGAGTTATCATTTGCTGAAATGTTTCTCTATCACTGCAAAATTAACCCAAGTGAGTGCTATCTATATCCTAGTTCCTGAATAAATACTCTGCTATGAATGAATGGATATGCTGCACTAGATTCACTTTTCACCTGCCGAGTGATTAGTCTTAGGCTGCGGGAATAGCCTGCATTAACAAATGCTAGTATCACACTCATTTTTCTTCAAGCTAGTGTATCAACATATTCCTCATCCTTGTCTCATATTTTTTGTTTTTGCTTTTTTTTTTTTTGGCTGTGTGGCATATGGGATCTTAGTTCCCCAACCAGGGATCGAACCAGCACCTCCTGCATTGGCAGCAGAGTCTTAACCACTGGACCGCCAAGAAGCCCCTCTGCCTCATTTTTAAGTGTGTGGATTTCTGCTTGCCTGTGTCAGTTTTTGTCTTTGCTTAACAAATGACCACACACTTAGCAACTGAAAACAACAACGTTTATAATTACCCAGTTTCTGTAGGTAGAAACCAAACCAGCATGGCTGGACTCTCAGCTCAGAGTCTCATGGGCTGACCTCAAGTGCTGGCTGAATCTGTGGTTCTAATCTTGGGGCTCCGGGTCCTGTTCCAAGTGAACTGACTCTTGGTGGAATTCACATCCTTATGGTTGAAGGACTGAGATCCTCGTTTGTTGCTGACTGTCAGGTGGGGACAGCTCTCAGTACCTAAAGGCAAATCATGTCTCTTGCCACGTGGCTCCCCACAGCCATTCAGAGTATAAATATATGCTTCTTTATCCACATTTCTCTCTGACTCCCTCCTCTGTGACCAACTAGGAAAAAAAAAAAAAAAACCTCTCTGCTCTTAAAGGACTCATGTGCTAGGTCAGGCCCACCCAGATACTCTATCTCAAGACAACTGATTTGGTACTTCAGTTACATCTGCAGTTACCCACAGCAGTACCTGGATTAGTGTTTAATTGAATAACTGGGACCAGGTATGCGTGCTTGACGTGCCAGGAACCTTGGGGTGGGGCCAAGCAGGGCATCCTAGGATTCTGCCTACCACATTGCCCAAAGTTGAAAGTAAAAACACAGGCAAGAGAAATAGCACCCCCTCCAAAAGATATGTGTTTAAAAGAGAAAGATAGGTCCAGTGGTTAAAACTTCACCCTCCAATGCAGGGGCTGCTAGTTTGATTCCTCGTTGGAGAGTTAAGATCCCACGTGCCTCATGGCCAAAAACCAAAACAAAACAGAAACAGTACTTCAACAGATTCAATAAAGACTTTTAAAATGGTCCACATAAAAAAATCATTTAAAAAGAAGAGCTAGAAGGACTCGCTCCACTCAAAGAGCCAGAAGGAAGAGGAGGAATGTTCAGTTAGGGAAATAAGTGACAGAGGTCAAACCCTTGGAGCAAACGTATCTTTGTATTCTTCCAAATGTGTTTGATATACACTTTCATTCCTGATGTTGAGTCATTCTAGACACTTGTTTAGAATAAAGACAAGTGGATCGCACTAGAATATAATGTTCCCCCAAAATTCCCTGTGGGGAAGTCGGTGGTGACAGCAGAACATAAACAAACCCATTAAAGATGTCCGTGCGCCAGGCGATGGAACACTGCTTCCCTCTGGGCATGCTGGACCAATGGCAAAAAGGTCTCCCCTTAATCAGGCAAATTTCTGGTAGAGAAAAGCTATGATTTTAAAGCCCTTATGCTTGTGGTGTGGGTTTAATTAAAGCTACTTCTTCCCATTAATTGCTCTTAAAGACCCAAGGCTTAGGTTTCTTGCTAGTATTTTTATTTTTTAGAGAATGCTGGAAACTTGGTCTGCTCAAGCTGCTACCACTGCATATGCAACCTGTGAAGTAAGCTGACACCTATAGTCTTGTTTCCAAGCATCTGGATGTAACATCCATCAGCTTTCTTTTCTCCTGCTTCTCTATGCCAGGAAGCTGTGCCAACTAAGCACTTTCACTCTCACAGTTTAGAAAAGAGCATCATCTTAAATGCTGCAATCAGTTGGGAAGGAGTGGTATGTAAGGAGGAATACCTTTCAAGCTTCTCCAAACCCATCTGAAGGAGGCCAGAGAGAGATGCAATGACCTTCCCTTAGTGATCTGTCAAGCTCTGTTCCTGGGAGCCTGCAAGATCAGCCCAGGGCCAGTCAGCAGAGTGATGAAGGAACACCCAGGGGGTGTTCTCCCACAGCCTGCTCCCAGGATCCCTGGGCTCAGGAAACACAGACGAAGCAAAGACAGGAAGACAGGGGTGGAAGAATGACCCCTCCCACATAACCACACCTGTGATCATGCAGGGAAATCCTTTCTGACACCACCTTGATTTCCTCCTCAGTGAAGCTTTGTTGGCATTTTGTCACTATTATTAACAAACATTCAGACATTTATTCATTCATTCAACAAATATGGACTGAGATTTACTGCTTGGGCTTCCCTGGTAGTTCAGTGGTAAAATAATACACCTGCAATGCAGGAAATGGAAGGTTCAGTCCCTGTGTCGGGAAGATCCTCTGGAGAAGGAAGTGGCAACCCACTCCAGTATTTTTGCCTGGGAAATTCCATGAACAGAGGAGCTTGGTGGGCTATACGGTACATGGGGTCACAAAGAGTAGGACATGACTAAGCAACTAAACAACAAGTATTATGTTTAGACCATAGGTGGCGAGGGGAGTCTGGTAATTTTCCTTAGTGTACAAGTTTAGTATTAGAATAACTTGAAGTTTGAATAAATAGGATGTGTCTTATTTCTTCAAAGTTTCTGAGTATGTGGATATCAAATATAGATATACCCTAAAACTTTGCTATTAGGTTGGTGCAAAAGTAATTGCAGTTTTACATTGTTGAACTTTGCCATTTGATATTGGAATAGACTCCTAAATAAGGATGGTTATATCATTTTAATGCACATTTCTCACTTTATGTTTTTTGCTAATGACTCATTACTTGCTGCTTATTTTAAACTAGGGAAATGATGTTAGACAAAAGGCTAATTTGAGCAATTTTCTTATTCGAGTTCAAAATGGATTGTAAAGCAGTGGAGACAACTCACAACATCAACAATGTGTTTGGCCCAGGAACTGCTAATGAACATACAGGGCCGTGGTGGTCAAGAAGTTTTGCAAAGGAAACAAGAGATTGAAAATGAGGAGTGCAGTGGCCAGCCATCGAAAGTTGACAATGACCGACTGAGAGCCATCATCAAAGCTGATTCTCTGATAACTACGTGAGAAGTTGACCAAGAATTCAACGTCAACCATTCTATGGTCATTTGAAGCAAGTTGGAAAGGTGAAAAAGTGAGTGCATCGTGACTTGACTGAAAATCAAAAAAAAAAAATTGTCTTTTTGAAGTGTCATCTTCTCTTATTCTACGCAACAACAACAATCCATTTCTCAATCAGATCGTGACATGTGATGAAAAGTGGATTTTTATACAATAGGCAGCAATGACCAGCTCAGAAGCTGAACCAAGAAGAAGGTCAACCAAGAAGAAGCTCCAAAACACTTTCCAAAGCCAAATTTGCACCCAAAAAATGGTCACTCTTTGGTGGTCTGCTACCTGTCTGATCCACTACAGCTTTCTGAATCCCAATGAAACCATTACATCTGAGAAGTATGCTCAACAAATCAATGAGATGCACTGAAAACTGCAATGTTTGCAGCCAGCATTGGTCAACAGAATGGGCCCAATTCTTCTCCATGACAATGCCCGACTGAACATCACACAACCAACGCTTCAAAAGTTGAACTACTTGGGCAATGAAGTTTTGCCTCATCCACCATATTTACCTGACCTCTAGCCAACCAGCTATCACTTCTTCAAGCATCTCAAAAACTTTTTACAGGGAAAATGCTTCCACAACCAGCAGGAAGCAGAAAATGCTTTCCAAGATTTCATTGACTCCTGCAGCATAGATTTTTATGCTACAGGAATAAACCAACTTATTTCTCACTGGCAGAAATGTGTTGATTGTAATGGTTCCTATTTTGATTAATAAAGATGTGTTTGAGCCTAGTTATAATGATTTAAAATTCATGATCTGAAATTGCAATTACATTTACACCAACCTAATATAATAAACCTATATCTAGCCTATTGCCCCCTGAGCAAATTGCTGTTTTCTGAAGAAAAAAAAAATATTACTTATAAATTTGGTGATTAAAAGAAACCAAGTATATCTATAGCTACTGAAATAGATTAAGTCTCTAGCTATTTTTATTCTTTCATGATGTTGTACTAAGACTTCTGTTTTACCTCATTTTCCATCAGGAATTGTAAAGTTCTGTTTGATCTGAGTGAGGAGTACATAATACAAGGGATGCGGAGTGGCTTCTCTTGGAAAAATATCAAATAAAATCATATTATTGAGAACTCAATTTCTAACTTCCAAATACTAGCACAAATTGAAAGTCGCTCAGTCCTGTTCCACTCTTTACAACCCTATGGACTGTAGCCCACAAGCCTATGGACTGTAGCCCACCAGGCTCCTCTGTCCATTGGACTTCCTAGACAAGAATACTGGAGTGGCTTGCCGTTCCCTTCTTCATAGGATCTTCCCAACCCAGGAATCAAACCCACATCTCCTGCATTGAAGGCAGATTCTTTACTGTCTGGGCCACCAGAGAAGCCCAAATATTAGCCAAGTGCCCTAATAAACAGAGTCACTGTCCTATGATATCTGTCAAGACTTGTCATCAAGATGCAATCATGAGGACCCCAGGCCTGCTGCAAAGCTGATAATAGTGACACCAGCCCTCAATTTTTGGCTTCCCAGGTGGTGATAGAGGTAAAGAACCTGCCTGCTAATGCAGGAAATACAAGAGACACCGGTTCAATCTCTTGGTCGGGACGATCCCCTGGAGGAGGGCATGGCGACCCACTCCAGTATTCTTGCCTGAAGAATCCCATGGACAGAGAAACCTGGCAGGCTACAGTCCATAGGATCACAAAGAGTCAAAAATGACTGAAGGGACTTAGCACGCCCTCAATTAGCTTAGTTTCTCAGAAGAAAATAATGAACTTCAGTGTAAGGTCAAGTACAATTCATTTCAAATTCAACACTGATGAATAAGATAGTGATGTTATATCGTGGAGAAGATTACCTTGAGGAAACTTTGTATGACAGAACAGAATCTACTTAGAACGTCGTCATAATCATCATTTTGTTCTCATTTATTATTCTGGGAGGGTCCGATCGGTGATGGGTAGGGACTTGATTAGAATCAGTGCTTGAGCGTGTGTTTCCCCAGAAAGCAGACTCCACAATAAGACTCGCGTGGAAGCAGTTGGTTTGGAGAGTGAACCCAAAGAAGGAGGAAGGAAAGCTGATAGTGCAGGCACTTCTGAGGAACCTTGTGAAAAGTTCCACGAACTATCCACCCGGGGTGAAAAGAAGGAGGCACCAATCCAGCTACTCTGTCCTGTATTGGCCAAGGGTGGCCCACGGGGCGGAGTTACCGCCCCAGAGCTTCTGGGTTGCACTGTGCGCAAATCAGGCAGGGTCTGCTATTTGTGCTGGAACTTCGGAGCCTAAGGCAAAGTGCTATCCAGTTGCAGCTGCACCAAGCTGGTCAAAGTCTGTGTCATGATGGTCACTCCCGCAGGGGATGGAGAAAAAGAAATGGAGCCAATATCTTGAAAAGACACAAAAGGGTAGTGTAAAACATCACTGCTGTGTACCTTGGCTTTCTGCTTTACAGATTTTCTCATCGGTATTTTCCATTGATTTTTAAAGATTTTTCCTTTTTAATGAAAGATACACTTCTCATTTCTTGACCTAACTCAGGACACCTATAAATAATCTGTACTGCTGATGAGCTATCCAAGAGCTCTCCTCACCCTAGGTGAGGAGTTCTCCTAACCCATCTTCCAAATAACTGGTCATGCACTAGGAAACTGGGTTAGAGCTATTTTCTAAGTGTGTGTGTGTGTGTGTGTGTGTGTGTGTGTGTGTGTGTGTGTGTGTGTGTGTGTGTCTCACTTGTGTCTTCCCTGGTGGTTCAGATGGTAAAGCATCGGCCTGCAATGCGGGAGACCCAGGTTTGATCCCTGGGTCAGGAAGATCCCCTGGAGAAGGAAATGGAAACCCACTCCAGTACCCTTGCCTGGAAAATTCCATGGACAAAGGAGCCTGGTAGGCTGCAGTCGATGGGGTCGCAAAGAGTCGGACCCGACTGAGCGACTTCACTTTCACTTCACTATACGATCCCATGGATTGTCTCCTCTATCCATGGAATTCTCCAGGCAAGAATACTGGAGAGGGTTGCCTTTTCCTTCTCCAGTTCTAAATGGGTGAAGGGAGTGCATTTTCTGCCTTCCACTCCATTATTTGACTCTCATCGTACAAACACAATTAATTATATATTTACACAGGACAGAGTGCAGAAAAAAGCAGTGGTTCCCAACTAATTTCTGCTTCCCCAGTCCTCCACGTCCCTGTGTGCTTTGTCTATTAGCCTTCATCTTGGTGGAATAAGCAGATGATGCAGGATCACTGAGAGCAACAGCCATCAGGGAAGTGTAGAAGACAGTTCCTCAAGCCAGCCCCATGGATGCTCTTTCTTTGGAAATGTGGCTTCTGGCATCTAGTATTCTGGCCACCTGCTGAAGTCATAGTATATAAGGAGTAATAAAGGTCCTGTGAAAACCTTGCTTAAGGAATCTCACTGAGCTTTCTTAGAATATTGAAATAAAGGGAGAGCTTCTCAGGATTATATGTAGCATCTGGCAAACAGTAGGTGTTCTACCTTATTCCACTCACCAAGCATCATCAACCCAGCTTTAACAAGGTATTATGCAAATTGTTTTTGTTCAGTCTCTCAGTCATGTCCGACTCTGTGACCCCATGGACTGCAGCATGTCCGTCTTCCCTGTCCTTCACCATCTCCCAGAGCTTGCTCAAATTCATGTCCATTGAGTCAGTGATGCCATCCAACCATCTTGTCCTCTGTCATCCCCTTCTCCTCCTGCCTTCAGTCTATCCCAACATCAGGGTCTTTTCTAATGAGTGAGCTCTTCCCATCAGATGGCCAAAGTATTGCAGCTTTAACTTCAGCATCAGTCCTTCCAATGAATATTCAAGGTTGATTTCCTTCAGGATTGACAGGTTTGATCTCCTTATGAAGAAAACCAAGAAATAGTTGTCCATGTTGTCCAGTTGCTTATAGTTTAGTGCTATGATTCTTCAGCTTTTCCCCGTGTATCTTTGCTATGTGCACATTAGCCATTGTCAAAATGTCCGTGTAATTTAGAGGTTTTCTTGTTTCTGGTGCTATAAAATTGTAAATTGCTTAAAGTAAATATTTTACCTAACTATGAAAGTGTACACCACTTAATAGTAACAAATGTTCACTGTATACACATGTACTCACAAAAATTCAGAAAACTATGAAGAAAGTAAATACCTGAAATCTCACTCCCAAGTGATGAATGCTGTAAATATTTTGGAATATATTCTTACATTAATGCACTTTTCTAATGGGTCAGTTCAATCTTTCAGTCGTGTCCAACTCTTTGCAACCCCATGGACTATAGCATGCCAGGCTTCCCTGTTCTTCACCAACTCCCAGAGCTTGCTCAAACTCATGTCCATCGAGTCAGTGGTGCCATCCAACCGTCTCATCCTCTGTCGGCCCCTTCTCCTCCCACCTTCAATCTTTCCCAGCATCAGGGTCTTTTCCGGTGAGTCAGCTCTTTGCATCAGGTGGCCAAAGTACTGGAGTTTCAGCTTCAACATCAGTCCTTCCAATGAACACCCAGGACTGATCTCCTTTAGGATGGACTGGTTGGATCTCCTTGCAGTCCAAGGGACTCTCAAGACTCTTCTCCAACACCACAGTTCAAAAGCATCAATTCTTTGGCACTCAGCATTCTTTGTGGTCCAACTCTCACATCCATACATAACTAGTGAAAACCATAGCTTTGACTAGACGGACCTTTCTCAGCAAAGTAATATCTCTGCTTACTAAATGTGGGCTTCCCGGGTGCCTCAGTAGTAAAGAATCCACCTCCAAGCAAGAGATATGGGTTTGATCCCTGTGTCAGGAAGATCCTCTGGAGAAGGAAACAGCAACCCACTCCAGTATTCTTGCCTGGGAAATCCCATGGATAGAGGAGTCTGGTGGGCTACAGTCCATGGGGTCGCAAAAGAGTTAGACATGACTTAGTGACTAAATGATAACAACAGTCTTTGGGAGAATCTGGTGAAACCCAACGACCCTTTTCTCCTATGACCCTCACCATAAAATTTACTTCATCATTTCGAAGTCTCTTCTCTCCCCTGAAGTCCAATCAAGGGCTTATCTAAAAAGTGGCAGGAACAACTGTGTCCATTAATGACTGCAGAGTGTCATAATAAATGTGCTAATAGATTGTGAGTGTGTCTGGGAGCAAAAAGGGAGCGAGTAATTCCACCTGAAGGTATCAGAAGGGGTTTCCTCAGGGCACACAAGTACATGACATCTTGAAAGATGGCAGACTGGAGACTATGCCTGATGAAGGGAGAGGGCTGAGTAAAGGCTCGTTGGAGAAAGCCAAGGGCACATTCCAGAACTGTGCGGCGTTCCATATGGCCGAAGCACAGGACTCAGGAGAAGCTAGATACTAGTGGGAGCTGAGGACGTAGATGACAAGACTCAAGTCCAAGCTTTGCTTTTAACGCTTAGAAGCTTGAATTTACCCAGAGGATGGCATAACCAGAACTGAGCCTGATGATATTCCTTAGGACAGATGGAAAAGGGCAAAACTGGAGTGAGACAAGTGAGAAGGCTTGCTGTAATAATCTGAGTAGAAGGCAACAAAAGCCCAAAATACAGCAGTAGAATGTAGGATATAAAGTAAGGGCACATTGAAGGAACCTATGCAGAGTTATCTAGTGAAATCTAAAATGACTACCCAGAGAGGAGAGAAGACACTAGGTTCTCTCACTTCTAAGGTTACTAAATATATTCTGAACAAAGTTAACACTTGCAGTGAGAAATTATTGTTCAGATCTTTCTTTTCATTTACCTCCTCATTATTTTTACACTGCTTGGTACAATACTTTGAAAAATAATAGGCTTAATAAATGCCTGTTCAATTGAACTTAGTTAAATTTAATTTACAGTATGACATCTATTAGGCCAATGATTATTATACCTCATTTTGAATAATGGTGCAAGTCTACAAACACAATTTAAGGAAAACTGAATACTTTTTCCTATAGGCGATGGATGTACTGCCAGAGCCTTTGAGGACTGGCAGAATACTGTTTGATTTTACACCAAAAATATATTGTGGGCCTTCCCCTGATGTTCAGTTACATCATCCACCTTAACTAGGAAATTAAAGTGACACTAAAATGTTATGTTTGTAAGAAATGATGGTTCTCCCCAAGGATCCTTAACAAAGAGAACAATCTTGGTGATAAAAGCATGTGTTGGGAGCCAGGAAGGGGTTGAGTTTGGAAGTATAAAATATTTGGTGTTGTTTAGATTCATATTTTAGAAAGGTATATAGCTCATGGCTCACTAATGGAGATCAAGTCTGCAAATTGTCTTTTACTAACATTTGCTTTCTGAACTCAGTGTTTGGGTAATGTGAATGATGGCTAATATGTTCAATGTAATCACATCAAAACACATTTGTTGACCTTGGCAAAACATACCACTTAGCTGAGTTCCTCCCTGACAACTTTTTAAACACTGTCTGTCATGATCAAAGACCTAAATAAAGGCATAAAAATAAATTATTTACTTGAAAAATGTTAACTGGCTAATTTGCACATGGCTTTCTCCACCTCAGTGTTCCTGGGATTCCCATGATACTTTAAAATGAATTCGTCTGACTCAAATAAGCATCAATTTTCTCTTCTTTCTGTCTCTCATCTGGCTCCATCCTTTAACTCTTGCTCCATGGCAGTGGTTCTCAAGCTTCCTTGTCCTTCAAAATAACCTTAGGAGCTGCTTAAACATGGGGGTGGGTGCCCTGGCCATGCTCCAGGCCTGTGGAATCAGAGAACACAATTGAGGCCCACTCACTGGTCAAGGATCACTGCTGGTTTCCGCTGCTGGGCTGGTTGGCTGTAGCTAGGGATCTGAATTAGCTGACATGGTAGTTGGAAAATGAAACTCAGCATTAAACTTTGCAGGATACATCCTCAATCTCTTCATGTACTAACTAAAAATTAGAGAAGTCTTATACACTGGGCAAGAGAAAAGGTTACAAAGGAATAGACCCTGCTTTCCAGTAAACCCCAGCACAAACTCCACTGACCCAGTCAGGTCAATATCAGTTCAGTTCAGTCGCTCAGTCGTGTCCGACTCTCTGCGAACCCATGAATTGCAGCACGCCAGGCCTCTCTGTCCATCACCAACTCCCGGAGTCTACCCAAACCCATGTTCATCGAGTCGGTGATGCCATCCAACCATCTCATCCTCTGTCGTCCCCTTCTCCTCCCGCCCCCAATCCTTCCCAGCATTAGGGTCTTTTCCAATGAGTCAACCCTTCGCATGAGGTGCCCAAAGTATTGGAGCTTCAGCTTCAACACCAGACCTTCCAATGAACACCCAGGATTGATCTCTTTTAGGATGGATTGATTGGATCTCCTTGCAGTCCAAGGGACTCTCAAGAGTCTTCTCCAACACCACAGTTCAAAAACATCAATTCTGCAGTGCTCAGCTTTCTTCACCGTCCAACTCTCACATCCATACATGACCACTGGAAAAACCATAGCCTTGGCTAGACGGACTTTTGTTGGCAAAGTAATGTCTCTGCTTTTAAACATGCTATCTAGGTTGGCCATAACCTTCCTTCCAAGGAGTAAGCGTCTTTTAATTTCATGGCTGCAGTCACCATCAGCAGTGATTCTGGAGCCCAAAAAAGTAAAGTCTGACACTGTTTCCACTGTTTCCCCATCTATTTCCCATGGAGTGATGGGACCAGATGCCATGATCTTAGTTTTCTGAACGTTGAGCTTTAAGCCAACTTTTTCACTCTCATCCTTCACCTTCATCAAGAGGCTCTTTAGTTCTTCTTCACTTTCTGCCATAAGGGTGGTGTCATCCGCATATCTGAGGTTATTGATATTTCTCCCGGCAATCTTGATTTCTTCTTCACTTTCTGCCATAAGGGTGGTGTCATCCGCATATCTGAGGTTATTGATATTTCTCCCGGCAATCTTGATTCCAGCTTGTGTTTCTTCCAGCCCAGCGTTTCTCATGATGTACTCTGCATATAAGTTAAATAAGCAGGGTGACAATATACAGCCTTGACGTACTCCTTTTCCTATTTGGAACCAGTCTGTTGTTCCATGTCCAGTTCTAACTGTTGCTTCCTGACCTGCATACAGGTTTCTCAAGAGACAGGTCAGATGGTCTGGTATTCCCATCTCTTTCAGAATTTTCCACAATTTATTGTGATCCACACAGCCAAAGGCTTTGGCATAGTCAATAAAGCAGAAATAGATGTTTTTCTGGAACTCTCTTGCTTTTTCGATGATCCAGCGGATATTGGCAATTTGATCTCTGGTTCCTCTGCCTTTTCTAAAACCAGCTTGAACATCTGGAAGTTCACGGTTCACGTATTGCTGAAGCTTGGCTTGGAGAATTTTGAGCATTACTTTACTAGCATGTGAGATGAGTGCAATTGTGCGGTAGTTTGAGCATTCTTTGGCATTGCCTTTCTTTGGGATTGGAACGAAAACTGACCTTTTCCAGTCCTGTGGCCACTGCTGAGTTTTCCAAATTTGTTGGCATATCGAGTGCAGCACTTTCACAGCATCACCTTTGAGGATTTGAAATAGCTCAACTGGAATTCCATCACCTCCACTAGCTTTGTTCGTAGTGATGCTTTCTAAGGCCCACTTGACTTCCCATTCCAGGATGTCTGGCTCTAGGTGAGTGATCACACCATCGTGATTATCTGGGTCATGAAGATCTTTTTTGTATAGTTCTTCTGTGTATTCTTGCCACTTCTTCTTAATATCTTCTGCTTCTGTTAGGTCCATACCATTTCTGTCCTTTATCGAGCCTATCTTTGCATGAAATGTTCCTTTGGTATCTCTAATTTTCTTGAAGAGGTCTCTAGTCTTTCCCAATCTGTTGTTTTCCTCTATTTGTTTGCACTGATCACTGAGGAAGGCTTTCTTATCTCTCCTTGCTATTCTTTGGAACTCTGCATTCAGATGGGAATATCTTTCCTTTTCTCCTTTGCTTTTCGCTTCTCTTCTCTTCCCAGCTATCTGTAAGGCCTCCTCAGACAGCCATTTTGCTTTTTTGCATTTCTTTTCCATGGGGATTTTCTTGATCCCTGTCTCCTGTACAATGTCACGAACCTCTGTCCATAGTTCATCAGGCATTCTGTCTATCAGGTCTAGTCCCTTAAATCTATTTGTCACTTCCACTGTATACTCATAAGGGATTTGATCTAGGTCATACCTGAATGGTCAGGATCCAGTTATACCACGTTCACTCAGTGCTCTCTGCCATTGGTTCCTTGATGGTTTTCTTCCTGGGGTATGCCCCCCTCCCCCCCAAACTCATCTCCGTGTATTCATATACTGCTGTGATTTATGAACCAGCTTGATCCCTGCTTCCTCCTCCTCTAAAACCTTTCCAAAGTCTCCAGCCCACGGTAGCATCCCAGTATGCTGAGTTCTAGCAGTGTTGTTTTTTTTTAATCTGCCCTATGAATACAGACTTTTGATAATAGAGTGTCTCTTATAGAACTTCAATTAGGCCTTCTGAATGTGTCTCTCCCATGGGAATTACAAGCTCTTTTATGGCCAGAGTCTCATTGTGTTAAATCACAAGTCACATTAAACATGTGATGTGTTGTAGAATCTTTAAAGTTTCTAGTTGGGTCTAACTTCTTTCAAAAATATTGTTGTTGTTTTTCAGTCACCAAGTCATGTCTGACTCTTTGAGACTCCATGGACAGTAGAGGCCAGCCTCCTCTGTCCTCCACTATCTCTTCGTCTTTGCTCAAATTCATGTCCATTGAATCGGTGATGCTATCCAAACATCTCATCCTCTGTCACCCTCTTCTCTTTTTGCCTTCAATATTTCACAGCATCAGGGTCTTTTCCAGTGAGTTGGCTCTTCACATTAGGTGGCCAAAGTATTGGAGTTTCAGCTTCAGCAACAGTCCTTCCAATGAGTATTCAGGGTTGTTTTCCTTTAGGATTGACTGGTTTGATCTCCTTGCAGTCCAAGGGATTCTCAAGAGTCTTCTCTATGGAATCTCATTTCTTGCTTTGTTTTCCAACTGTGTATATATAAGCATATGGCAGTCTTTCTCCATATGTCAATGCCTGCACATACAATAGATGTATGGTAAATAGTGATACATTGAAATTTTTTTCTCATAAGCTGATGCTCTCTTAATTTCAATGTAAATATTTGGTCTGAAAGTGAACTAAACTAGTCATCACTGTGATACAGTCTCCCATGGGTTTTTATAACATTTTATCAGTTAAGAGGAAAACAAACATGAAATTATAGGGGAAAAAAGTTTGTATTAAGGGACAAATAACTTTATAACTGACTGAGTGGAGCAAAGAATTGAAAGAATTTGGAGAGGATTTTTATAATTCTATCTGAATGTGACTGTAAATTTTAATGCCTCTTTTCTCTCAAAAATAAGAGTAATGCATATATATATATATATAGGAGAAGGCAATGGCACCCCACTCCAGTACTCTTGCCTGGAAAGTCCCATGGATGGGGGAGCCTGGTAGGCTGCAATCCATGGGGTCACTAGGAGTCAGACACGACTGAAGTGACTTAGAAGCAGCAGCAGTGCTTTACACTTTTACTGTTTTCCATCTTTGTTATTCCCAGGACTTAAAAGGTAAGAAAGAGGAATATTATTATTCTTATTGTACAAATGAAGAAAGACTTGAGTCCAAATCTATTAGGTCCATTTTTTTTTCATTATAAAAAAAAATAGATTGTTGTCGTATACTTAATGCACTTGTTTGTTAAATATCTCTATTCTTCACTACCTACAAGTTCTATATGATCAGGGACTTGCCTGTCTTGTTCACGCTAATTCTAGAACCCAAAACAGAGCTGCCACATAATAAGGGCTGAATAAGTAATTAACATATGAATGAAGTTTTATTCTCTGCAGTAGAAGGCTAAGGAAGAAGGCTCATCAGTGGCTTGGGGCACTGAGTTTGAAGAGGACCCCAAAGTCATTCCTGGCACTTGCAAGGGGATATGTTTCTTTCCTCACCTCCTCACACCCCACCCCTCTGGCAGCCTGACTCACACATGAAACTCCTTAAAAACATTTTTACTTAAAGTCTACTTGGCATTTAGAACCCTGAATGCAACTTGCCGTTTGAGAGCTACACAGGAAAAAGACAATGCATGCTCACGTGTGCTCACGTTTCAGTGCTAAGGGAATCAGAATTTATTGGACAACTGAAAGAATGAATCTGCATAATTAGCTTTTCTACAAGCATATTCTCAGGTTCTGCTGTATGAAAGAGCACAATTTGGCACCAAACCCACAATATAAACTAGGCAGAAATACCACCCAAACTTGGTGCTCATGATCGGGAGAGTGTGATTACAAGGGGAAATTCATGCTGGGAATTTTCCTGTAGGTCAGGAAATTTAGGTCCAGGGAGGGGAGAGTTGGATGAATTCTCAGCAGAAACAACCAGTCTCTTTTGCAGTGGGATTGTGTGAGTAAGTTAACAGCGGAACTCTCCCTGTTTTCACCTGCATGTCTCAGAGGTGGAAAAACAAGTCATAACAAAGTCTCAGATGACAGTCACCATCACTTTAAGAATCAGTGGCAAGGGTGCTTGGGGGCTGACAGAGCGTGTGTATTGGTGTGCACACGCTGTCTATACACTAGAGGATATATATACTCCCAATGGCGTTTCGACAGATTATGTTCAATTCCCAGCCTGCAATTTCCTTTTCTCCTAATTAGGAAAGCACAGCATAATGCTGATATAAATTTAGATCTTAATCTCTAACCTTTCTAAAACAGTGTGTGAACTTAAAGGAAAACACACAATGTAAAAGTTGTGAGTTTAAATTTTATTCAGGGTCTTAACTGAGGACTATAGTCCAGGACACAGGTCTGAGGAATTGCTCCAAAGATGTAGTATGGATATGTATTATATATTCATATATTAAATATATTGTTGTTATTTAGTCACTCAGTCGGGTCTGACTCTTTTGCGACCCCATGGACTATAGCCCACCAGCCTCCTCTGTCCATGGGATTTTCTGGGCGAGACTACTGGAGTGGTTTGCCAGTTCCTCCTCCAGGGGGTCTTCCCCATCCAGGGATCAAGCCCTAGTAACCAAGTCTCTTGGATTGCAGGTGAATTCTTTACTGCTGAGCCACTGGAGAAACCCATATGAATATGTATTAATTCATATATTGTATATTACATATTATTCATATATCTGTGAATTTTTTAGCTGGAAAATACGTGATGTCAAGCATACACCTGGGTAAAAGATTACTGTTAGTCACATAAAACAGATATCTCAAGTTAATGATTTTAGTATTTTTCTGTGGATGGGAAGGTGCAAGAATCTTGCGTCATTGAAATTCTTCCTGAGATATGCATCTTAACTATCTAGGTACCCAGATACCCACTTATCCAAAACATAGAATGCCTCATCTTGTATTTGATGCTGCAGGGCATATTGTCAGTGGCTGATTGCAAGGGTTGCGACTTAATCCTTGTAAAACCGGATGATGTGTAGCAGACGTTCTTTGTTCTCTTTTTGTTCACAGACATAATTATAGAAATCATTCTTAAACTGCATGAACTAATTGATAGTTTCCAGCTTCTTGTAATGTACCTCACACCTATTAGGACTTAGGAGGCTGTCTTGATGCCAGAGGACTGAGAACTAGAGACTGAGAGCCTTTAACATGAATACAAACTGCCTGGGGAGGTTGTTACAATGCAGATTCTGATTCTCTCGTCCTGAGGTGGGGACCTGAGGGTCTGCATTTCTAACAAGCCTAGTGTCTTGCAACTCCTGGGTCCGCATCACCTGGGAGCTATTTTACAGATTTGTAGGTGAGTCCAGTGTGCGGGCCCGGTCAGAACCACCATTCTGAGGTGAAGTCACTAGGAAATGATGGTTATTGACCCTCCCCTGCTGCAGCGCCTTCGAGAGCCTTCTAAAGGTTTATCAGTCAGTGATCGTCGCAATTACCTGGAGAGCTTTGTCAAAACCTTTTCCCATCCTCCTAAGTTTTGGAATCATTAAGTGGTAGAATTTGGGCTTGGGAATTTTGAGATTTATTTCATGAGCTGTCTTTTGATTTTCCTATCCTTGATGTACCCTCTCTCTCATATTTTACCCTATTTATATGATTCTCTTTATGCTAATCAAGTTTATGACATCAGTAATTTCTATCTAGACCCAGGTTCAGTCCCTGAGTTGGGAAGATCTCCTGGACAAGGAAATGGCAACCCACCCTAGTATTCTTGCCTGGAGAATTTCATGGACAGAGGAGCCTAGGTGGGCTACAGTCCATGGGGTCACAGAGTTGGACACGACTCAGCAACTAAACAGCAAAATTGAAACTTTGTCTATTTCCGTTTATTTATAAAGACAAACTGTGAGGATTTAATATAAATGTATGAAATTAACATATATTATTTTTAAGATTCTGTGAAGTACTAAATACTACTTTTAAGAATACATTTTGTTTATTCTTGACATGGTTAATGTTAAATAAATAATTTCACTATGCAAACTGATGCCTTATCTAGTATGTTAGCATAAAATGTATGCAGTTATATAGATGAGGAAACCCCACTTCTAATCACTTGTGTAATAGCAGGTGCTCTGTGATGGACAGTTGAAGCTTGATGGATATTTAATAAAGTGTGCACAGTGCCATCTAGTGTTGTACAGTCATTACTGCATGACTTAAATAAATTCCTCATTTTCTTTTTTTTTTTTGATACATTTATTTATTTTAATTGGAGGCTAATTACCTTACAATATTATAGTGGTTTTGCCATACATTGACATTAATCCGCCACAGGTAATGATTTGACAGCTCAACCGTAAGTAGTATATTTATACAACTGCAGACCTTTAAAGGGGCTTCCCAGGTGACTCAGTGGTAAAGAATCTGGCTGCCAATGCAGGAGGCGCAGGAGACCCAGGTTTGATCCCTGGGTCAGGAAGATCCCCTGTAGGAGGGCATGGAAACCCACTCCAGTATTCTTGCCTGGGAAATCCCATGGACAGAGGAGACTGGAGGGCTACAGTCCATGGAGTCAACGAGAGTCAAACATGACTGACGACTGAGCAGGAACATGAGAAGACCTTTGAAACAGAGCCTCTTAGTAACTCCCTAATGACTGTCAACTTAGCACATTTCTTAATGTTCTTATTTAATTAAGCAAAAGGCTTGTGATGCTTACCTTTTTTCAATAGTAATTAACAGATATTGAATGCATATTATGCACTAGGCACTAAGTGAAGTGCTTTACATGGGTTATCTTGTTTGTTTCCCACAATGACCCACATTTTACAGATGAGGAAACTGACACTTACAGACATTGAGTGACTGGCTCAAGGTCATAATAGATAGATAATCAAAGAAACCCAACCAACTGCCCGGGGACCTGTACCCCTATGCACTGTGACCTGAACCTCTCAAAGTAGTTACCAATAAAATAGTTTACAAAAAAACCTGTATGAAAGCAGGCCTTCCTCACAAGGTCTCTAATTACAGTGAAATCAATTCAAACTCCACTAACTCAGAATATATGACAACCACACTGAAAAGCTATCTGCTTTTGTGGCTGAGATGTGTGGTTTGTGCTTCTTTTATGTCACCTACATGGTGGTGGTGGTTTAGTTGCTAAGTCATGTCTGACTCTTGCAACCTCGCGGACTGTAGGTCCCTGGGCTCCTCAGTCCATGGAATTCTCCAGGCAAGAATATTGGAGTGCATTGCCATTTCCTTCTCCAGGGGATCTTTCTGACCCAGAGATCGAACCCATGTCTCTTGCATCATAGGCAGATTCTTTTCTGCTGAGCCACCAGGGAAACCATCACCTACATAATGTATGCCAAACTTTATCTGTTAATTAGTTTACTGAATTTGGAGTACTGGGCTAAAACTTAGGTTTGGATTCATAGTAAATTTTCTAAATTAATAATAGAATATTACTGCTGCAGATCAGAAGTTGTTTAACACTAATAGCTATCATTTGTTAAGTATCTATTATGTGCCAAGCCCTGTGGTCAGCACTTTGTATACCTTTTCTGTTTTATCCTCACCACAACTCCCTCTGAGTGGTATTAGTTTCATCATTTCTAAAAAAGGAATAATAAATGTATGCGTGCATGCTAAACTGCTTCAGTTGTATCTGACTCTTTGCTACCCTAAGGACTGTAGCCTGCCAGGCTCCTCTGTCCATGGGATTCTCCAGGCAAGAATACTGGAGTGGGTTGCCATGCCCTCCTCCAGGGGATCTTCCCAACCCAGGGATCGAACTTGCATCTCTTGCATCTCCTGCATTGGCAGGTGGGTTCTTTACCACTAACACCACCTATGTAAAGCCCAATAAAATGTATTGAGGTGAAATAACTTGCCCACAGTTTTACAGTTATTAGTGGAGCCAGGAGTAAAACCTCAGTCTTTGTGATGGCAACATCTGTATCCTTTCCACTCTGCCACTCCTAGAAAATAAGTACATATAACAGCATGATTGCAGTCTTTCTGTGGACTGCCACCCCCTGTGCGAAAATGCCACAGTGCCTTACTTGGATAAAACAGTAGGTTCTAGCGACTTCCACATACATACCTGTCCATATTCTTCCCTTCTTTCCTCATTGTCAGAAATGATATTTTTAAGCTGCATTACTGATCATGTCACTGTGCTGTTTAAAACCCATGTCTCAGCATCCAGACCGAATCGTTATTGCAGCTATAGTGCTTCTCCACCTTATCTTGTTCTTGTGGCCTCTTCATGACCATATACTAATCTGGTTTTGTACCTAGCACCCTGTCTGTCACAGTAAGTCATGATTTCTGATTATCTGTGCAGTTGTGAGGCAGGTCTGTATCCCCACCCGACTGTTTAGCCCCTGAGGCAGGAACCACATCTTTATGGCTTGCCATCGAGTCCCCAAGACCTGCCACAGCGCTGAGCACATAATTATGAAAACTAGCTTTCTTTCAGTCACGTGTAACTACTCTCACATTCAGAATTAGCATTTTATTTTTCCTTATATTGTGATCTTAAATGTGTGAAAAACACAAATATGGAACATCTTTATTTTTTTATTGAAGGATAATTGCTTTACAGAATTTTGCTGTTTTCTGTCAAACCTCAACATGAGTCAGCCATAGGTATACATATATCCCCTCCTTTTTGAACCTCCCTCCCATCTCCCACCCCATCCCACCCCTCTAGATTGATACAGAGCACCTGTTTGGGTTTCCTGAGCCATACAGCAAACTCCCATTGGCTATCTATTTTACATGTGGTAATGTAAGTTTCCATGTTAAACATACTTATTTTTAATAACTTTCACATGATTTCTAGCTGTTTTGTCTATAATTATAGGATGCTATTGTTCCCTATTCCAAGTGTTTTCAGGCATCATCCCATTTTGCCTTCATAGTGATCATTGGAGGGGAAGTACTGTTATAAGCCCCACTTTTCTAAGATAAGATTCAAGGAAGTCAAATAATTTGACTGATGCTATACCTAAGATTGGGGCTTCCCCAGTGGCTCAGCAGTAAAGAATCCACTTGGATTGCAGGAGCCACAGGAAATGTGATCCCTGGGTCGGAAAGATCCCCTGGAGGAGGGCATGGCAACCCACTCCACTATTTTTGCCTGAAGAACCCCATGGACAGAGGAGCCTTGTGGGCTATAGTTCACAGAGTCACAAAGAGTCGGATATGACTGAAGCGACTGAGCAGGCATGCATACGTAAGATTCAATCCAAGGCTTGTATGATTCTTCATGTTGATATTTCATGATTACACCTATCACATCTTTAGCAATCAAATGCATCCTTAGCCTGTTTCTCTATTGTCATTTCCTTGTCATGCACTCAGCCAACAGATATTCATTAAGCTCCTCGTACATTTTGATGTATGAGGCCCTGTGACAGTGCTTGGGATATGAAGAGCAGGCAGTCTCTTCCTGTGGCATGTACAACGCAGAGAGGGAAACAAATGACCAACTTATCTGTACTTAGAGTCCACTAAATACTGTGATGGGAAAGAACAGGCTTCTGAGGAGCCATGTATGGTGAGTATAAAACCTGGAGGCAGGGATCCAGAAAGACATCCTTGAGGAAGTGATATTGACACTGAGTTATGGTGGATGAAACATAGATGAGAAGTAAATGAGGCCAGATCAGAAACAACTTTGCAAGACATGTTGAAGAGTTTGGATTTCAAATGAATGGGACTAAAGGACTTCCAGCCTCATACAAGTGCCATGTCGGGTTTGTAGTTCAGAAATATTGCTCTGACTCAAGTGTATAGAAAGGACTGGGATGGAGAAGGAATAAAGACAAAAGAACAGACTTAACCAGTGAGAGCTAGTGGTCACAGGAGTGGATGATGGAGTTGCATGATGGGGATAAGGGTCCATGAAAACAGAGGCATTAAAGTGATAGTGATGAGAGACTCATAGGACTTGGTTGCTGAGAGCATGTAAGATATGGGACCCAGGGATGAAATGCAGGTTGTGGCAGGGGCAGGGGCTAGTGCCATTCACTAGAGAAGGGAACCCTAGAGGAAATGGGTTTGGAAGAGAAAAGATAGGCTGGACAAGCAAAGGCTCAATTGCCTAAAGAACCTCCCTTTGGTCTGTTGGTCACTCCCATGCATCTGTGTTCTTCCACTTCTGGGAATCCTAGAGCCTTCTTCTGCCCCAACAGAGTCTCTGCAGGAGAGACCTACGTATGTAGACTATCCCTCCACCAGCTGCCATTTCTCTTTCTTGCCTTGTAGCTATCTCCTTCCTATGCTTAAGTTCAGAGTCCATATTCCTCTTCTCTGATGCCTGTTTCTTGTGACCCATAGCCAGGATCTGGATCAGAATGGTTCAGTAGCCCACTCCTTATGGTTACCTGGGCACACACAAGAGCCAGGACAATGGGCCAGATCTCATCATCATGGCTCTCTTTGTATCCTGTACCTGGATATCCCCAAGGCCTAGAGTCAGAGGGTTTGTAGATCAAATGTATAGGAAATAATTATAGGAATCCCATCTATTTCCCTCAAGAAATTTAATTAATAAATAAATTCAACTTAAAATGCCATCTCCCTAGGAGTACCTTGCTTGCTAAATTGAAAAATTGGATCCATAACATTAAGAAATACAAATAATGTCCTTGTTGTGTGATAGATAAAGAAGATTTCAAATTTGGAATCACAGAAATCTGAATTTATCCAAATCTAAGAAATATTTAAGGAATTCAGTTGGAAAGCGATTTGTGTTCCTCTGTTCCAAACCAGAGATTGGCCGAAAAGATTTTCTTTTTCTTTTGACATGACTCACATTATTCATTTGTTCATGTAGAATGTGTTGTCTCTATGTACCAGGTACTATCACTTTTGATTTCAAACATTTTTTCCATTAAATGAACACCATCTCCACTTTGGGCTTCCATGGTGGCTCACTGGCAAAGAATTTGCCTGCCAAGGCGGGAGATGCGGGTTCTATCCCTATGTTGGGACGATCCTCTGGAGAAGGAAATGGCAACTCACTCCAGTATTCTTGCCTAGGAAATCCCATGGACAGAAGAGACTGGCATACTACAGTTCACGGGGTTGAAAAAGAGTCAGACATGACTTAGCAACTAAACAACAACAGTCCCCACTTTACAGATGAGGAAAGTGAGGCTCTAAGTCAAGGCTTAAAAGATATGCACTTGTAGGAGAACAGCCAGATTTGGACCTATGTCTTTGGACTCCAAGTCCAGTGTTTATTTCAACTTCAAGTCCAGGAGCTTGATAGATGTTAGTTTTGTTTTTCAAATACAGTGTCAGAAGTTAACAAAGAGATAAGAGACTAGAACTTGAAAGTTGTTGGTGGAAAAGCAATGTGACATGTACAGTTCTCAGGAATGAAAACATAAGTGTATATTGGGCTGGCCAGAAAAGTTCGTTTGGGTTTTTCCATAAGATCTTATTGCAAAAACCAAACAAACTTTTTGGTCAACCCAATACTTCATTGAGAAAGACAACATATTTTTCAAACACCAAAGTGTAATGAAAAGTGAACCTTAAACTTGATGAAGATGTGGAGAATCTAGAACTCTCACACTCCTGATGGGAGTGTAAAACAGTACTACTATTTTTAAAAACACTTTGGAAGTTTCATAATGAAACATACACCTACCATACAACCTAGCCACTTTCGTTTCTACATATTTACCAGAGAAATGGAAGTGTATGTCTGTACAAAGTTTTGTACATGATTGTTCATAGCAGTTTTATTCAAAATAACCAATAACTGGAACCACCCAAATGTCTACCAGCAGGGAAGTTGATAACCAACTTGCGGTATAGCTATTTAATAGGACACCAGGCAGCAATAAAAAAGAAGAAACTATTGTCATGCAACAACATAGATAATTCTCAAGATCGTTACACTAAAAGGATGCAGACAAAAAAAGAGTACATATTGTATGATTCCAGCCATATAGTACTCTAGAAAATCGTGATGGAAGACAGATCTTTGGTTTCCCAGGATGGAGTGGTAAGATGGATGAGACTGTGCATAAGGAGACCTGTGGGGGTGATACACGTGTCCATTGTCTTAATTGTGGTGATGGTTTCTGGGACCATCATAACAAGACTTCGGGGAGAACAGGGAAGACATAGAAATGGATTTCTTGACTATCCTAGCAAAAGTAGCCATGAATTGAATCACATGAGCTTGCTGACAATGACACCAAGAAACTACTCTTGACCTTTAAGTGATCTGTGCCTTAGCTCTACTGCTTACTGAAGAGGTAACTTTCCCTTTTTCCCCTGCCGTCTTCCTGCCTACCTTAACTTTTCCTTTTTTCTTATTTCAAACCATAGATGACTGAAAATATGTAAAGAAATGAAAATATTTTAAATGCTCAAATGCACTTTGATAGCCTTTCAACACTAGAATTTAAGTGTTGGTTTTCTCTTTTCTTTGTAAGGGGTCAGGGTATACAAGTAGGAAAGTGCTTTTAGCCAGATAGCCTTCTTAATTTTAATCATAAGCACTATATACTTCAAAGTTGCTAAGAAACTAGGTCTTAAAAGTTCTTGCCACAAAAAAAGAAATGATAATCATAGGACCCAGGGTGTTAGCTAACAGTATGGTGGTAATCATCTTGTGGTATAGTGAAGTGAAGTCGCTCAGTCGTGTCCGACTCTTTGCAACCCGTTGGACTGTAGCCTACCAGGCTCCTCTGTCCATGGGATTTTCCAGACAAGAGTACTGGAGTGGGTTGCCACTGTGTCAAATCAATATAAAAATTATCAAATCAGCACTTCAAACTTACACAGTATTATATAGCAATTCTATCTCAATGTTTTAAAAAGCCAGATAGACCTGGATACAAATGCCAGGTGACTTCCCTTGGACCTTTGTGTTTGTCAGTTAATTTTCTTGACCCTCAGATTCTTCACATTGTAAGTATTTCAATCTATTATGAAAAATAACAGATTATTAAGAAGAATACTGTGATGTTCAGAAATAATTCTCTACTGTGATGTTCATAAAATCATTGGTTTGCTGTTACACATTGCACATCAGCTCTTTGAGATCCTGCAGCATGCACCTTTCTTTGCTAGTGTCAACCTGCACGGCAGTGGAACTCATACCAAAGCCTGTGAGGCACCTTGGCAAAACAGGACAAATGGTACATGTGAAATAATGAACTAACTTTCCATGCACTCTGGGCTGATATGTCCACTCTGCTTTCATTGTATATAGTGCACTTGGTGGACATTTGGAACGTCATAGAAGCATTGAGAGAAAATGCTCTGAACAACGTGGACCCAAACATGGAGCTCAACGTGGCCCGACTGGAAGCTGTGCTTTCCACCATCTTTTACCAGCTTAACAAAAGGATGCCAACCACACACCAAATCCAGGTGGAGCAGTCCATCAGCCTCCTGTTAAACTTCCTGCTGGCAGCCTTTGATCCGTAAGCTCCCTCTGAAATGTCTGTGACTCTCTGCGTGTTCCATCTCCCCTTCCTCTTATCCTTCTTGGTCTTTATTCCAGAGAATTTTCTGGAGTAACCAACTGCTGCTTTTTTCTTGTTCAGATACTTATCTCAATAGAGTTTCTATGTGTGTAACATAAATTTTAAATGCTTTGGGAAAGACTTAGAGGGTAAAATGGCACCACAGGAAATTGGGAACACTTGTATTTTATGTGCTGACCTTTGTTTAATTCATCTGACGCTCCCTAGAAGCTACGGACACTTGGAAGCATCATGTGGTGACAGGCCTGTGGAGCGATTTAATGAAGCGTGTTGTGGAGGATGTTTTTAACTCTCTCCTTTGCAAATTGCCTAAGACTGTACTTCTGAGGTGTCATAACAAGACCCCAGAGCAAACAAAGAGATGTTGAACAGGCTTCCTTCCTTGACTAGTTTAGTAAAAATAGCTGTGACTTGCATTAAATGGACTGGTCCATAATGTACTACGTAAAACAAAGTGATGCCATTTCACACACCACAACTGAAACCCAGCCTCATTATCTTAAACTTCCCCTCACAGACTCAGAGAATTTCAGAGCTGTCTGAGATCTTGAAGGTCGCTCTTCCAAACTTCTCATTTTACTGGTGAAGGACCCAAAGCACAGAGAGATTGTCACTTGTCCAGTGACTCTCAGCAGGTCCACTGACTCTCAGCACGATGGTGGCAGAGTGGGGACTCAGGGATTCAGCTTTGATTTCTTTTCCCAGGCACATGTGGCAGCCCTGGAAAATATAAAACCTCCCCTGAATCCCATTATCAGATGAAAATTTCAAAAGGGCTTTTGCTGATGGCCCCTAGGCTAGATATAGGATCAACACCTCCAATTTCACTCCTGGTGTTGAATATTAAACAAGAAAATCTCTAACTTGACCTTTCAGCAATCCCTTTTAAGACTCTCAGAAGATTTTGCTTATTCTCGTTGTCTAGCCAGGGCTTGGGAATAGTTAAGCCCAGCACTGGAGATGTTCCAGCCAGGCTAATGTCATAATGCCACTCACAAAAGTCACCAGCTGTCACTTTGCAACCTAGCATGGTGATAGGGTAGTTGGTGCTCAAGTTGACCAGTATGCATTATTGTCTCTGTGTTTATATTTTGAGAAACTCTCAAGTTGAAATAAACAAGCATTCCAGCCTGATAAATTCCATTTATCTTAGTCTGTGCAGCCTTCAGAACTGATGTACTGCTCTGGGCTCATCGCTGTGGTAGTCAAGCGGCGGGGCTGGGAAAGGAAGCAGTGGTTCCACATGACAAGCAGCAGAGTGGAACCAAGCCATGGAATTTCTATAACAAGACCGTGGCAGCTTTCAGACCTGTTGCTAAAGCCTTCAGGAGGCTTATTTGTTATCAGTGTAATGGTGGAAAATGTAAACAGAAAAGGGTAATTTCCTGCTACGTCATGGGGTATTGCTAGAGGATTCATAACGAATCAAAGCTAAAAAATAATTTGGGCCAACTCTGGAAATTCAGAAATGGGGCCAAATTAGCAATAAGGGTGGGGGATGTTGTGAAATAGATGGAGCTTAAACTAATAGATTTTTCACTTTTGTTTGGGAATATCATCAGGAAGAGCATTTCAAAAAGCCGAGCTGTAAATGTTCTGCTAATGTAGCTGAATCATTTGAAGATTGTTGGATGCTAAGCTAAGAAGGATTATACCAAGATAAAGAGTGGTTCACACCAATGTTCAGAAGAAATGTTTGGTTCCTAATCTTCTTACTGATGGGAAGGCCCCTGGTGTCTTCTTTCAGTAATCTCATTGTAGTAGGTTTAGAAACACATCCACACAGAGAAATCTCACTGTAGAGATTCATAGATGCGTCCATCTAGAGACAGATCCCAGTCTGTACACACTTCTGCATTCTCTCCTTCAGCTGAGCCAATGAGTACAGGTCTACTGAAAAACAAGTTTTCTGTCTGATGAATTTTGAAATTTTAGACACTGTGAGTGCCTCTCATAAGGAAGTCCACTACCTGGAAATATAATTTACAAGTGAATATAATAATAGAAACAAGAATAAAATGAATGTTCTATTCCAGCTCTTCTGATAGTATACTTCTAGTTATCCAAATGAAATCCAGTATGGAAATCTGATGTCATTTCCTACCACCTGCCCCATAACTATATGCAAGTATTTTTTTTTTATTGAACTATAGTTGATTTACAATGTTGTATTCATTTCTGAAGAACAGCAAAGTGATTAAGTTATACATATACAGATATTTCTTCTTTATTATGGTTTATACGATACTGAATATACTTCCCCATACTAGACAATAGGATCTTGTTGTTTATTCATTCCATGTATAATAGCTTTTATCTGCTGACCCACCCTCCCACTCCATCCCTCCTCCAGCCCCTCCCCTTGGCAACCACATGTCTGTTCTCTATGACCCTCAGACTGTTACTGTTTCATAGATAGGTTTGTTTATGTCATATTTTAGATTCCACATAAAAGTGATATCATATGGTATTTGTCTTTCTCTTTCTGACTTTTTACTTGGTATGATAATCTTTAGTTGCATGCATATTGCTGCAAATGGCATCATTTTACAGAACCCAAGTGTTTTAGGGAGGCTTCTGTATCTTGGTAGGCATGAATGAGCCTGATAGTGGTAGATCAATGATGTGCTTTTGCTATTACAGAGTCACTGAAATGTTTAGGAGATTGTCCCCGCATTTGCTATATTTTAATTGCTCATATTAAAAGAAAAATGAGGAAAAATGCATAATAAGTTAGAGACACCATATGATTCTGGACTTTGAAGAGGTACTGTTTAAAAAAAATTGAAGAAAATATAGAAATTTAAATCCACGAAGAATGAGAACTTGCATTCAAAGAAATATGGCTATTATTTTGCTTGTGCCTTAAAGTTCACCAGCCTCAGCCAGTTGAACTCTGCCAAGAAATAGTAACCTGAAATGAGGAACAGGGCCCACTTGACTTGGATGCACCCCTGGGGACCAGACTTACCTTCCCACAACCACGCTTCCCCAAGAACAGCACTCTTCCATTTCTCTCCACCACCCTCCCCCAACCACCTGGATCTCTGTTCTCACACAGGCATGCCTGCCATAGACTGTAATCAGTTCCCTGGTTTTGAGGTTTCTCTGCTCTTTGGCCAAGTCAGCCTCATGATGCAGTACATCACTGCATACATAGGGTGATTCATCGACTTCAGGAGCTGGCATTTGCCTTCAATGCCTGGACTTCCCAGGTGGCGCTTGTGGTAAAGAACCTGCCTGCCAGTGCAGGAGACATGAGACACTGGTTTGATCCCTGGGTTGGGAAGATCCCCTGGAGGTGGGCATGGCGACACACTCCGGTATTCTTACCTGGAGACTCCCATGGACAGAAGAGCCTGGCGGGGTACAGTCCATGGTGTCGCAAAAAGAGTCAGGCACAACTGAAGTGACTTAGCATGGCCTGGCCTGCAGATGCTTGCCATTCTGTCACTGAATAGGCAGTCACTGCAGGTTAGAAGGTTTTTGTTTTGATCACTTTCCTTCTAAAGATGGATGCTTGGGAGGGATATCACCCAGTAGGCTATTACCTAACAGCTTCCAAGCAGACTGTTTCCATATATGGAAGCTTTCTTCTCTGAGTGTCTCTAGGGAAATGGAGAACTGTGCCTGAGAAGCATGGGAAAGGAGGTCTCAGAAGAGGAGAGCAGGGGCTTAGAGGGAAGAAGAATGTGAGCAAATAACCAGAGCCTTGAGCCCGTCTCTTCCTGTCTCTGCCTTTCTGTGCTCCTCCAGGAAGCCAGCTGCCTCCTTTCCTTATCTGCTGGCAGGAACCTTCCCTGAGGCTCTTTCCTTCATAAGCCAATAACTCTAACTCAACAGCACTTTTCCTCTCACCTCTTGTCCATATCTCAATGGGGGAAAAATCTCTTTGAAGTGTTCTAAGGCCTTCTACTGTTATTACTTTTTAAGCAATTGAAAGTAACAAAAGAAAAAAATACATGACAGAAAATTACAAGATGAAAATAATTCTCTTCTTAAAAAAAAGAACAATTTTATTGAGGTACCATGGTTACCTTGAAAATAATCCTTCAAAGTCGATCATGTGTGGCCTTTTGGAGAGGTGGGGTCATAGACGCTGATACACTGTGAAGCCCTTCACCTCTCGTGGTGGAGCTGCTCATCCTTTGCCAGGGCCCACTGCTCCTTTCATGTGACTCTGATGGTCTCTTAGAGTGGGGGCCTCTCCACCTGTGTGACTGCCTCATACAAGCTACTTTTAAATCTTTTTCTTTGTATGCACAGCATCTGAGCCAATATCCAGCTCACAACACATCAGTGAGTGAGTGAATGAATGAATGAAAATCAGAGGTTGACTTTTCTTATCACACTCAGTTCAGTTCAGTTCAGTCGCTCAGTCGTGTCCGACTCTTTGCGACCCCATGAATTGCAGCACACCAGGCCTCCCTGTGCATCACCAATTCCCGGAGTTTAACCAAACCCATGTCCGTCGAATCAGTGATGCCATCCAACCATCTCATCCTCTGTCGTCCCCTTCTCCTCCTGCCCCCAATCCTTCCCAGCATTAGGGTCTTTTCCAATGAGTCAACTCTTTCACACTAATTTCTTTTTATTCTTTTTCTGAGATTAAGTCCTCCTTAATCTCCAGTCTGTATAGTCAAGGCTATGGTTTTTCCAGTAGTCATGTATGGATATGAGAGTTGGACTATAAAAAAGGCTGAGTGCCGAAGAATTGATGCTTTGGAACGGTGGTGTTGGAGAAGACTCTTGAGAGCCCCTTGGACTGAAAGGAGATCAAACCAGTCCATCCTAAAGGAAATCAGTCCTGAATATTCATTGGAAGAAGTGATGCTGAAGCGGAAGCTCAGTACTTGGACCACCTGATGAGAAGAGCCAACTTATTGGAAAAGATCCTGATGCTGGGAAAGACTGAAGGCAGGAGGAGAAGGAGAGGACAGAGGACAAGATGATTGGCATCACTGACTCAATGGACATGGGTTTGAGCAAGCTCTGGGAGATGGTGAAGGACAGAGAAGCCTGGCGTGCTGTAATCCATGGGGTTGCAAAGAGCCGGACACAACTGAGCAAATGAACTGACCTGAATCTCCAGTCTATTATTACTAAACCTAGGAGGTCTAAGTTTGCTCTGTTACCTAGACTCATATCCTCTGTTTTCAATTCTACTCCATCTAGAAGCACATTAGTTGTCCATGGTTACTAGTATGGGGGATCCCATCTTCACAAAAGACTTCAACATACTTCTCTTTACCCTGTTCCCACTTTCCTGGGAAACACTAAGATCGACTTTCATCAGGTGACTTAATCTCATTTCAATTCAGGAGACTCCCTTCTTGGCACAGTTCCTCATAAAGTAGATTATGTGACAGGGGTCTTACTTTTAGCAAATATTATTTGCACGTATATTTAAAACTCCAAATTTGGAAAATGAGATGTATTCCAAGAAACAGTGGTTTTCTTATTTGGGAGGTTGATTCTTAATGCCAATTCTCTAATGATAATAATAACAATATTATAATTGTAATAATAGCTAAGAGGTACTCAGCATTTACTGTGTACCAGCAATCTTACTGGTTTTCTGCTGTATTATTATGATTTTCCAGGTTGAGTAAGTGATGAAGCTGAAAATAAAAAGATTAGATAATTTATAAGTGGGGGAAAATCATTTTCTTTCAGGCATCAGTTTAAGTTCAGCTATATTCATGCTTTCCATTTTATCTTTTTATATGAGAATTAATGTGTTTTTTCCCTAGACTTACCCTGTTTATTACAGGATATTATTATTATGCTCACATTCCTAACATTTCTAGTTTGCCGTATTTAGACATAGTTGACAGAGTGTATGTGAAAGAGATATTTGGACTTAACAAGTTTTACATTGTAGATTTAGAGTCAGTTCTACAATAGCTATCCATAACTCCATATTCATCGGGTAATAGTCTTTCATACAGAATACAAAATTCTGGAATTTTTCTCCTCTTTTGACATATCAAACCTTGCTGAGCCATTTGAATATCCTTTCACACTGCTGAGCCCCCAACACGATGGAAAGTACCATGGCATAATTTCAGATGTGTGAATATGAAATAATCCTGGAATTCTGCCAAAATCCTTCTGCCTTTTGAGTTTTAAAAATGATTCTGATGTTTAATTCAAGATGCACTACCAAATACACCAACAAAATGTGTTGTTCACATGTGAGGTTCTATGGATGTGTGACAATGAAGGATAAAGAAAAGAGTCATATGAAACCAAATGTTCTTCTCTTGGCTTTTGGTTATGTATGTGGCAAACACTCTATCTTTAAAATGTACTTGTCTTGGTGATTTTTTTCTTAGCACATCTTAAATCCAGGGTATCCACATTCTCTACTCACTAAAATTTTGTTCTGATGAAAAGTACTTGCTCCAACACTCCTACATGTTGCAAAAATGGAAGCTCTTTCCAAAGAATTTTCATGCTGCTGCTGCTAAGCCGGTTCAGTCGTGTCCGACTCCGTGCGACCCCATAGATGGCAGCCCATCAGGCTCCGCCGTCCCTGGGATTCTCCAGGCAAGAACACTGGAGTGGGTTCCATTTCCTTCTAGTTGTAGATAAACTGAACATCCTTAATGTCACTCGTCTTTCTGTCAGACACACTTGGGCAGTTGGCAGGTAGGATTTCGTGGGAGTGAGGAAGAGATGTCAACATGTTTGGCCCCTTCAGTCTCCATTATGGACAAACTTCCAGCAAACTCGCCTGGCCCAGTGCTGTCAGGATTCTTTTCCTGAATGTTTTGCTAACATTACGGGGAGCCCAAAGTGATGCCAGGGCCAAATAAGGGATTCCTATACATCCACATGTTAACTTCACTCTCCCCAAAACGAGAGTAATTATGTATATGACCCCTTCTAAATTCAATATGTCACATGTCTGCATGATCTAATATTAAGAGCTATAAAGTCAATCTTTGCAATTTTCCTCAAATACTTAGTATTGCTCAATATAATACTTAAGTGGTAAATCATAATATTTCACTTGTGCATTTATTCGTTTAACTAACTTATATTAAGAACTCGCTTTGTTCTAGGTGCTACGATAGGCTGGAGATAATAGATGAGTAAGACATGGACCTTGCCTGTAAAATGTGTTGTATTAAAATTAACTAGTTTTGACTCCTTCTGCCCAGTAGATGATGAGAAAAAGGAAAGTAGGAGTCATGCCTCATTTGCCTTTATATGCCCAACCTCTGAGGCATTGCTAGTCAACATTTATTGAGTTAATAAATGCATGATCCACATGAACAAAATAATTTCCAGATAAACATGTTATGACAGAGCCATGCTGTGGAAGACAGAAGAAGAAGCAATTCTCTCTGTGAATTAAGCCACCAAAATCTGTGAGGAACAGAAGCGTGAGAGCTGGACCTTTGCTTGTCATAAATGCTTGCCAAATGCTTTGGTAAAATATGTTGGTAAAAGAAAAGCTTCTGGTTTTAGTATTCTTAAATCAAGAAATAATTCCTTGAGCCTATTCAGAAAACAGTCAGTCAGAGTTCAGTCTCTTTCAGGGACTTGATATTTGTCATCAGTTCAGTTCAGTCACTCAGTCGTGTCTGATTCTTTGCAACCCCATGGACTGCAGCACACCAGGCTTCCCTGTCCATCACCAACTCCCAGAGCTTATTCAAACTCATGTCCATAGTGATGCCATCCAACCGTCTAATCCTCTGCCATCCCCTTCTCCTCCTGTCCTCAATCTTTCCCAGCATTAGGGTCTTTTCCAATGAGTTGGCTCTTGACATCAGGTGGCCAAAATATTGGAGCTTCAGCTTCAGCATCTGTCCCTATTTCCTTTAGGATTGACTGGTTTGAGCTCCTTGCAGTCCAAGGAACTCTCAAGAGTCTTCTCCAACACCACGGTTCAAAAGCATTAATTCTATGGCACTCAGCTTTCTTTATGGTCCACCTCTCACATCCGTACATGACTACCGGAAAAACCACAGCTTTGACTAGATGGGCCTTTGTTGGTAAAGCAATGTCTCTGCTTTTTAATATGCTGTCTAGGTTTGTTGTATTTTTTCTTCCAAGAATCAAGTGTTTTTTAATTTCATGGCTGCAGTCACCATCTTCAGTGATTTTGGAGCCCAAGAAAATAAAATCACTCACTGTTTTCATTATTTCCCCATCTATTTGCTATGAAGTGATGGCGTGCCATGAAGTGGGACCAGATACCATGATCTTGTTTTTTGAATGTTGAGTTTTAAGCAAGCGTTTTCACTCTCCTCTTTCACTTTCATCAGGAGGTTCTTTAGTTCCTCTTCATTTTCTGCCATAAGAGTAGTGTCATCTGCATATCTGAGGTATTGATATTTCTCCCAGCAATCTTGACTCCATATTGTGATTCATCCAGCCCAGCATTTTGCATGATGTTCTCTGCATATGAATTAAAGAAGCAGAGTGACAATATACAGCCTTGAGGTACTCCTTTTCCTATTTGGAACCAATCCATTGTTCCATGTCCAGTTCTAACTGTTGCTTCTTGACCTGCATACAGATTTCTCAGGAGGCAGGTCAGGTGGTCTAGTATTCCCGTCTCTTTAAGAATTTTCCACAGTTTGCTGTGATCCACACAGTCAAAGGCTTTAGTGTAGTCAATGAAGCAGAAGTAGATGTTTTTCTGGAACTCTCTTGCTTTTTCTATAATCCAATGGATGTTGACAATTTGATCTCTGGTTCCTCAGCCTTTTCTAAATCCAGCTTGAACATCTGGAATTTGTTGGTTCACATACTGTTGAAGCCTGTTCTCAGTTCATGTACTGTTGATATTTGTCATGGGGTCCTGTAATTTCAAACAAGAAACTCTCTTGGGAACTAGGAGAAATGTTTTATTCTGGTTTGTTGACCTGAAACAAACTGACTACCAGTTATTTCTCTGAGAGAAAAAAAAAAAGGTTTATTTGGGATCAGCAAGGAATTGCTATTTGAGGTCTGCAACCCTGGAGAGTCCCCACAGGTCTAGGAAAGAATACTTTTATAGAGGGCATGAAGGAAGGCAGAGTGCATGGCTTTTCATTGACTGGGTCCTTGCCATGAAGGAGGAGGAGTCTTCCTGTTGGCCTCTTATCATCACAGGGTATAAGAGCTCCCCCTGCTGATCTCTATGTAATTGAGGTTTCTGTTTATTAAATTTTTACAGTTCCAACTTCAGCCTGCTACCCCAGACCTATCAGTGTCTATTTGTTGTTTTTCCTTCTGGTCAAAAGTATATTTTCCTTCTCAGACAACTTATGTCTAAGAGTAATATCTCTAGGTTAAAAGAAGTCAGTTTATCTGTTTGTATTGTTGTTGCTCAGTTGCTCAGTCATGTCTGACTCTTTGCAACCCCAAGGACTGCAGCATGGCCTGGCTTCCCTGTCTTTCACCATCTCCCGGAGTTTGCGCAAACTCATATCCATCAAGTCAGTGATGCCATCCAACTATCTCATCCTCTGTTGTCCCCTTCTCCTCCTGCCTTCAATCTTTCCCAGCATCAGGGTCTTTTCCAATGAGTCAGTTCTTTGCATCAGGTGGCCAAAGTATTGGAGTTTCAGCTTCAGCATCAGTCCTTCCAATAAATATTCAGGGTCTGTTTGTATAGTAATAGGAAAAGCCCTTAGGTAAAGCACTTACACATTTTCTATTTTTGATGAGTCAAACTGAAGTAATGCGTGTCTTTAAGACAGACACTCTACCAACCTCCACATATATATTTTAACCAAAGGGTAAACACTTTCCTTTTCCATTTTCAATCAGGCTTCCCTTGGGAAAATTTGAAACTTTTCAGACTGAGCAAAATATAAAAGGAAATAAACAATTTAAAGAAACATTGATTGGTGACACAATTTTAGTTTCTACCTATGATAATTTGCTGGTTCTCTTCAATATCCTTTTAGGTATTAATTACATACCAATATAACAATTTAATTGGGTATGTTTTTTTCTATATAACTGGTTGTCTTCTGATGTCAAGCTAGAATAGGAAAGTAAAATTTGCAGAGGCAAAAGCTTCAGGTTAATTGGCTTAAAATAGAATCTATTTCATGATTCCCAAAAACAAATAATGGAGAGTAAGGGGAAATGAGTAAAATATATATATGCATTGTGTTCTTGCTTTCCATTGAAAGAGAAAACAGAAGTCAAAGTTTGTTTTACTTAAAGAATGAAAGGCTGGTAGTAAGCTTATTTTTAAAGCTTTTACTATAACTATTACACTAGCAGCTTTCATTCACAAAGAAAAGCTTATGTGGTCATGTCACTCAACACAGATTCTAAGGCCCAGTCCAGCCCTAAAAATCAGCGATTCTAATGGCTACACTGTATGCTGTATCCATTATACACTATGCATAGTACATATACTCTCAAGCACATTTGGCTCTGTTGCTTCTCTATTATTTTTAATTTATGTTTTATTGAAGTATATAGTTGATTTACAATGTTGTATTAGTTTCTGGTATATAGCAAAGTGATTCAGTTATATACATATATGTATATATATATACATATATATATATTTCTTTTTCATATTCTTTTCCATATGACTTATTACAAGATATTGCATATAATTCCCTGTGCTATACAGTAGGACCTTGTTGTTTATCTGTTTTATATATAGTAGTGTGTATCTGCAGAGAAGGCACTGGCGACCCACTCCAGTACTCTTGCCTGGATAATCCCATGGACGGAGGAGCCTGGTAGGCTTAAGTCCATGGGGTTGCTAAGAGTCGGAGACAACTGAGCGACTTCACTTTCACTTTCACTTTCTTGCATTGGAGAAGGAAATGGCAACCCACTCCAGTGTTCTTGCCTGGAGAATCTCAGGGATGGCAGAGCCTGGTGGGCTGCCGTCTATGGGGTCGCACAGAGTCGGACACAACTGACGCGACTTAGCAGCAGCAGCAGCAGCAGTGTGTATCTGTCATTCCAAATTCCTAATGTATTCCTCCCCCACCTCCTTTCCCCTTTGGTAAACATAACTTCGTTTTCTGTGTCTGTGAGTCTGTTTCTGTCTTATAAATAAGTTCATTAATATCATTTTTTAGATTCCACATAGAAGTGACATCATTGGTTTTTGTCTTTTTCTTTATGATTTACTTCAGTTAGTATGATAATCTCTAGGTCCATCCATGCTCCTGCAAATAGCATTACTTCATTCTTTTTTATGGCTGAGTAGTATTCCACTGTATATATGTACCATATCTTCTATATCCATTCACCTCTTGATAGACATTTAGGTTGTTTCTATGTTTTCACTACTATAAATAGCACTGCTGTGAACATTGGGGTGCATGTATCTTTCCAAATTAGAGTTTTTCCATATACCTGCCCAGGAGGGGGAATGCTGGATCACATGGTTTCAGTTCCCTCTTTCTTCAGGTGCCAGTCTGAACTACACATGAAATTGAAGGTGCGCTTCTGGCATAGCTTTCCATAAAAGCAAGGCAAGATTTTCAACTTTTTCTAGTGCTCCTCTCTGTGCTGCCCATGCTGAGAGTTTGCCCTGCAGCATGAGGAACAATCTACATTTTTCATCCTCAGCACACACAGGCAGATCTGCTTCCTGAGTTGCAGCCAACTACCAACATTCCATATGCGCCATTCCACCACTTTACTCTGGATGCATTGTGTGCACAGAACTCACTTTGCAACAATACGTTGCTTTCCTGCTCATTTGCCCAAGACTCCTGGGAGTTTCCCATTATCCATCCTCCAGAGCTTGACTTTTCACTTCTTAGATACCCAAGGGCTGTCACTGTTCATGAGTCAAACTGCCCCAACTAGGGAAGATTTCTAATGAGAACAGCTCTTACATTCTCCATTTGGGATGTGCCAACTTCTCCCTACTTTTTGATCCCTGCATCAATGCTAAGTCTTTTTTCACAACAAAATAAAGACCCTGATCCTAAGGTGACTTTGTTCAAGTGGTAGTGTTTGGTGTGGAATCTTGTCAAAGGCCTTTAGAAAGTCTTTCTCTTTCCACCCCTTTTCTTCATCCTATTATATCTACTGAAAATATTCTTTAAAACTATCCCTTTGTGTTTAACTGTTGGTACCTCTCCATAGCCAAGTCCATCATCTCCATTCACTAAAGTCCTTAAAGGTTTATCCAATGACTGGGTTGAGCAAGATCTGAATTCATCTGGAATTGGCATGCTTCCCAAGATCTACATTTCTGCCTACCCCCTGACTCCTTCTTTGTAACAGGGGTCACATTTGCAATCTGGCATAGTAGCTTACATATCAATAAATCCCAGTGGCCTAATTTCACCCTCGAGTTCCTGCAGAACTCTCATTGAGTCACCCTCCACTTGGTGATTTATCCAGATTTATTATGTCAATTTGGCAAAATAGCACTGATACAGCTACCATTGGATATAATAGCATCCATCTTGCATTTTCACGGACAATACAAGACTGGTATCTCCCTAGGATCTTATTCATTAAAAGCTAAGGTTTAAGAATTCACCTGTGAGCTACCATCACTTCATACTCTGGAGAGCTCTCTGTTCCAGCATCACCTGTGGTCTATCCTCTTTCTTGAGTTAAATTGTTCTCTCTGATTTGAAAGAAACTTTTACTTGCTCTTGAAGTCTTGTATAGAATACTCCTCAATCTCTCTGCATTTTGAAGACCACTTTATTACTCTATTATATCCGTTCTTCACACTTTGTAGACTCTCCAGTTATTACTTGAACCATATTTCAGCTTAGGAAAAGAAGCTAATTACTTCCTAAAATAAAATTGTTGATACTTCCAGGTATCCATGCAATTGGGAATGCAGGAGACATGGAATAATTTTGAATGAGGTGGTTTCTACAAAATCATTGCATTTTTATCACAGCTACCAGCTCTAAAATTAGTGGACAACTTAATGAGTGGCCGATCAAAATTCTAGGACAATTATTATAATGATTAATAGTCATTAATTAATATAAGACATTTATTGTTCTCTAACACAGTGTGAGACAAAGTGTGAGGCACTGGGAATTCAGCTAATTGAGGGAACATGGTTTATGCCCCCAATGATCCCACAGAGTGAAGTCGAATCAAACGTGGACTTGTAAATAAATAAATCAAGGTCACTCAGTGATAGGTGAGTGACAGGTGCCCAATAATAAATAGGTAACCTGCTCTGACACTGTGAAAGACAGTCCATCCCTGTGTCTCTCCACTCGGCTCATCCTGACCTGTGTCCTTTACAATAAAACTGTAATGGCAAAAAAAAAAAAAAAAGTGAAGGGGAGAGCAATAGCTTCCACCTCCAGAGGAAGTGGAGCAGAGTGAGCAGTGATATTGAGCTGAGACTTCATGAATGGGTGGGAGAGTCCTGGGCAGACCCTGGTGGGAAGAGCAGGGACATTAAACAGGGGCTGTGGTGTGGAATGAAAAGGAACGATAGCACGTGAGACTGGAGAAAACAGACAAGGCTAGAACTATCTTCTGTGGGCAAATGAAGGCAACGTGGTTTTAAATAATGAAATACTGTGGGTCCCTTGGTTTTGCAGGGGTTTGGTTCTAGGACTCCCTATTGACACCAAAATCTGGGGTTTCTCAAGTCCCTTACAGACATCCTCTGTATCCACCTGTGAATGGTTAAATCCACGGATGTAGAACCTCAAATAGAAGACTCTGACTGTAATATGGTCAAATCTGTCATATGAGTGTGCAAGCAGAGAGATAATTGAAGAACTTATTACCTTGTTAAAGGAAGAACTGATAGAAGCAATGGCAGTCAGGAGGGAAAGAAGGAAGTGGGTTTAATATACAGTGAAGTGGATATATCTGAGTCCCTCAAACATTTATTTGAGTGGTACTGAATTAAGGAAGAGCAAAAAGTCAAGGGTGACCTTTTCCCCAGAATTCATCTCTAGGTAATTAGGTACATGGTGATTCTGACAACCGAGAGAGAGACTGTAGCAGGAAGCACAAGTTAAGAGTTAAGTTGGTTGGGGTATTATGGGAAGGTTCTGAAAAGATGGTGAGTTCTACTTTGAATGGAGGGGTATCAAGTGAAGATTTCCAATGTGTAATTATGTGAGTCTGGTGCTTAGGCTTAGAGATATAAATGGGAGAATCACTAGCATAGGACTGGGTCAATCTTGCATTCTGGCTAGCTGTTGTTTCAGGTACTACGCTAAGAGTGACAGCAACAAAGACGAATAACAGATAAATAACAAATGACCCCTTTCTGGAGCCTAGCAAAGAACAAGGACACAATCATTTATTATGTCTTATTCTTCTAATATGTCAGATACATGAGTCTTATTCATATAAATTATTTATTCTATATACTAAACCCTTGTCAATACAGACTCTACGTTATTAGTTTAATTAACTTTTTTGATCCTTCTTAACACTAGCAACTACCAGAGAAATAAATTACTAATACAATACACTTTTTGGTTCCAAGGCTTTAAGAATAAACAGTTTATTCCAGCTGGAAAAAAAATCATTTAGCTGAAATTTTCTACTTCTTACCCTATGTCCTTTATATCACATTTTGTGAAGGAGAAGTTAGTTTCACTACTTGAATCAAGGAAGGTTTGGCAGCTCTGATGTCATTTAGGTATGAAACCTATTCAAAAGACCTCTCGCTTTTGCCCCTTTAAAATACTAACTCCCTTTGAAAAGTAAATGTATCACATGAAGACAGTTGGCTTGTGGGTATAAAATGATGGTCGAAAAAAGAGTGTCAATGAAAAAGTCTCCATATTTACCCTAACAAAATTCAGGAATTATCTGACACCCCCCCCCCCAAAAAAAACCGGTTTTTTTGAAGCCTTGTTTAAATAAATTATAGAGATGGTGACAACATCGTGTGTAAAATTATCTTATGAAAGCCAAAATGAAAAGAATGCTGTATAATTTTCATTCACAGTAAAACAGCATATCACCCTTTGGCTACCAGTCCATCCTTTGAGCAAGTGCTATGGACAAAGAATAACTTAAAGATTCTTCTATCTTTTGAATAAAGGAAATATCAAAGAGACAGTTTTTCAGAAGTGTGTGTTGAATTGTATTCATAACATTTTTTTAAAGTGGATATGTTCACATAATGCACACGACTCCAATGTCCTATGATTTCTACACAACAGAAAATGTCAAACCAAGTTATTGGAAGTTCTTCAAATGACATCTCTATTTTTTTTCTGTTATCATTAAACAGGGAAGGCCATGGTAAAATTTCAGTATTTGCTGTCAAAATGGCTTTAGCCACGTTGTGTGGAGGGAAGATCATGGACAAATTAAGATGTAAGTTATTCTCTGCATCTCTCTTTGCTCACTCCTCCCGTATGCTGTGTTTTCCTCTACTCCCTTCCTACCAGGTTCCCCTGACCATTCGTGACTTTCCTCATCCTATGAGAGTTATTTGAAATATGATGTTCAATGTAATGAACTAATGTACAGAGCACTGAGCTTGTCCAAGTCTAGTGATTTCTTACTATGGCCATGGCACGTGTAGGCAGTAGATTAGCAACGTGAGCAGCAGCATCTCTTTGGTGAAGGTGTGGGTCCTACCTGTAATACCTTAGCAGCTGTGATTGTTACCCAGGAGCACCCCAAAGGTGATCTGCATTATAATTCTATTGCCATGGGCCAATGTCTGCAGTGACGAAAGGCACATATGGAAATGACTACTCAGATTCATTTTCCAGATGAGCAAACTCTCTTTCAGCCACTGTACCTGGTTGCCTAGGAAAATGTAATTTTAATTCACAAGAGAAGGAGAATGGTCTTTAATATTATTATCCCTGTCTTTGAGCAGACTCAAGGGGGTTCAACTTTGGAAAGAGCATAATTTGGAATCTGAACCACTTTCTTCTGGTTTTCTCTGCTGGTTCAATTGAACTGACTTATTCCTGGACATTAAGTCACTGGAGATATTCAGAAAAAAAAAAGAAAGAAAAGAAATATAATGGTCACCGATCTTTGGATTTTATCCTAAAAATATTTTCATCTTAGATAAATGTCAATGGAATGAATGTTCTCCTTCTAGGTATGGATTATTATTATTTAAACCTGCTAAGTATCACCAGTTAGACTGTTCATGATACCAAGGTAAAATATACATTCTCTTATGTTCATGGTACAAAACTGCCTCACAAGTTAAGTCCATCACCATAGGAGATGAAGGCCATGTTAGGAAACCTTCTTTTTTCAATCATCTCAAGCCAAAGTTCCCAGCACATTTCCTCATTCTTCTCAGCCAGTGCTGTTCAAATCACTGGGCGCTTGAACGATTTCAAGGCAGATATTGCCAGGGTGTAGGCAGAGGAATTATATGCAGAAACTATAGACTGCAAATGAACTGATGCCAATAGAGCCATGATAGCTAAAGTGCACTGAGTGATTTGGGGCCTTGTGTGTACATTTTGTCACTAAATGTGGTAGTTTTTTAACTATCAAAACAGTGGGAGTTTTTTGGTTAGTTGGCATGTTTTAGGTAAAGAAGCTGAGACTTGGAGAGTTAATCACAGATGGTACCAGGAATTGAACCCTGACTTTTTTCCACACCCCAGTGGCTCTCAAATTTTAGTATGTGTGGAATCACCTGAAGGGCTTTTAAAAAATAAATTTCTGGGTCTCATTCCCAGAATTTCTGATTCAGTAGGCCTAAAGTGAGTGGGGGTTAGGACAAGAATTTTCATTTCTAACTAGTTTAAAATTCTGTATATGTGACTATTTTGAAGAAAAATTACCATGTAACCTTCTCTCTTTCCCTAAGTATTATGAGTCTGAGTTATAATGCCCTATGAGAAATCACACTCTCTTAGGAACTGGGAGCCTCAAGTTACAGGCCCAGCTTTGTGAATAATTCACTGAGTTATCCTGTGGAAGTTATTGCTTCTTTAGTCCTCAGCTTCCTTCTCCATCCTAAATTTGGGGATTTTGTTAGATACCTGTAGGATCCCTACTGGCTGTAATCATCTGTGACTCACAGAGCCTCTAGGCTTTTTTGTCAACCTGTGTGTCAGCTGCTGAATGTAATATCTTGCTTCTTGATGCACTCAGGAAGAATAAAAATACAGGAATAAAAACCTTTTTTCTCTGGCATTTCCCCAGACATACCCCAAGAAGAGTTATGTCATTAAAGCAATGGATAAGGGGACAGTACATGGAAACCCCACATAACCACACATCTTCCCTCTCTCCCAGGAACCTTCTTTCATGGACCAGCCAAATGCAGTCAAGATTCAGAGAAGCCCAAGCAGACCCTCATAAGGCCCAGTTTAGATTACCTTCGGTTCACCTGAAAGATGTAAAAAAACTAAAAAACCACCCCAGTGCTTGAATTTTCATGCTGCTGCTGCTAAGCCGGTTCAGTCGTGTCCGACTCTGTGCGACCCCATAGATGGCAGCCCACCAGGCTCCGCCGTCCCCAGTGCTTGATTGAGGATAACAGCTCAGTCAGAAAGTGGCAGAAAAAAATGTCCTTTGAAAAAAAAACTTTAAAAAAATAAAAATTAAAAAAAAAAAAACACAACAACAGTGTAATCCCTAAGACATTTCCTTCAGGGTTAGGCAAAAGGCAAAAGGAACAAGGGCCAAGGAAGAAACACGAGGGCTTTGCCTACTGACCTCATGTCACCATTGGCTACTTATGCTGAGAACAGTAGCAAAATTTTTTCAAAGTCTTAAGAAACACTTCCAAATACTTATTCAATCTTAGGTATGTGGACAAAAGGATCTTTTAATAAAATAAGGAACCCAAAGCCAGTGCTCTGTGACAACCTAGAGAGGAGGGATGGGGGTTTCAGAGGGAAGGGATATATGTATACCTAATGCCATTTCATGTTGATGTATGGCAAAAAAAATTACAGTATTGTAAAGTAATTATTGTCTAATTTAAAAAATTAAATGAAAAAATAAGTTTGAGGAAAACTACGAAACCAGGTTTCTGTATTTCAGAGCTCCTCAGAGCCTCTCGTGAACCAGGTTGATCCTATACCATCAAGGACCCAAATGCCTTCCATCTTTCTACTTGGCTTTCCTCTGTGTCAGATGTTATCCTTCTCCTGAGGGTAAAGGGGGGTACAGCAGTTTCAGGAGTCACACCCACTCCAGAGGTCCCCAGCCCTTAAGTCTCATGGCCAAGGTGGCATCACGGACCAGTTACCATATCAATTCCTGGAGAGGGGAAAGGAATGCCCATGATGGTCATGGAGTCTTTTAGTCATTCTCACCTCCTGGGCTGAGAAGGGCCGCTGCTGTCCCTTAGCCCAGAAAGAAATCTGGGGCCAATAAAGATGAAGGGAAAGGTTGTTACATCAGCAACAAACAACACTGGCACTACAAAACTCAGGCTTTAACTAACTGTTTGAGCAGGTATTTGCCAGTCGTTGAATCCCTCAAAATTCTCTTGCAAGTCCAGGAATTCAAAGCAAACAATATATTAATAACCTCTCCAGTGCTGTTTCCTCACTCTATCCCATCATTCACCAGACACCCACGATCAGTGAGCAAAGCATGCATGCTCTCCAGTAGCCAAACTCAATCCTCTGCAGCTTAGTGAAAGAAGTCACAGATGCATGAGTCTCATTGGAAGAAAACTGTGCTCTCCAGTCTGCAAAAATAAACTGCGGGGACTTCCCTTGTAGTCCAGTGGTTAAGACTTAACTTCCAATGCAAGGGGTGTGAGCTCAATCCCTGGTCAGAGAGCTAAGATCCCACATGCCCCCAGGCCAAAAAACCAAAGCACAAACAGCAGAAGCAACATTGTAACAAATCCAATAAAGACTTATAAAAATGGTCCCAATCAAAAAGAAAAAATGAAAGAAAGAAGCTGCAGAGTGTCACAAATTCTGTAGAAAAACAGATAGTGTGATCACAACATATCACATTGCCTTCCCCCCAGACCTGAATCACTGAGTATGGTGTCCCTGTTCTCTGACTGAGGAGTCACTCTTCGAATAGTTAATCCCATGAAGGTAGTTTTAATGGTTCCCAAGTAAGTCATTTGAAAGCAATTTGACCAAGAGCAATTTAGCTAAAAGCGATTTGGTTGGTAGAACCTCTCCAAAATATGTATTAATAAGAAGTGAATGTCCTTAGTCACCTTAGATAACCATTGACTGAATGAGGAAATATGGGCAATTCCACCCACAGACAGCCGTGGCTGACTTGGTGAGCAGAATCAAGGATATTCTTTAGTCTTCTTTTGCTAGCTTCCATTTAGTCGTAAAACAGGCAGAGTGATAATGTTGTAATAAGCATTGCTTTATATAATAAGAAAATAAAGTGAAAGGATATGGAATGTCTAAGAATCTGAGATATTTATTTTTCCTTCTTTAAATTCTAATTCCCTTGAAGCCAGTATGACAACTGTGCTAGTCTGGCAGTTTTTCTGTTTTTGTGCACAGGGATGAGAAAGATTTAGTTCATGCCAACTAGCCCCTTCATTTGGGGAACACGGGGCAAGAGTAATTGGCTGAAAATAATTTAGAAATTTTAAAAAGCAAAAAAGTAGAAAACAGCACAAAATTTGAAGCTGAGTTTTTAATGTTGCTTTAAATGCATTAAAAGGGACAAGAACCCCCCACGTTGTACCCCAGTTTCCAATACTCAGGGCCACCAGGAACCAATATACAAGGTGTTTTTCAGGTACCCTCAGGCAGCCGAGCATGTGAGGGCGCCCCCTGCAGGCGTGGGACACAGAGCCCTATACATAAACTGACGTAATAAAATACACTCCTTTTCTGTCAAAATATCTTTGATCCGATTATTGCTGTTAAGGATCTTAAAGATTTCTTAATCCAGTGCCATAAGCCTGGAATGTCAGGTGCTGTTCGAAAGCTTCTGAAAGGGCTTGTTTTATTTAAAAAACTATCATTATGGCAAATACCTTGTATTTCCTGAGTTTCTATTAATGAATGTGTTGTTCTGCCTCCAAGCCTATCCCCAGGACGATATTTCTAACTCATTGGGCTAACTTAAATTCTTCGGTATCTTTCTCATCACTCATTGTCCTGTACACTTGGCCTGCAAGTCCCCTTTGTAAGGAAATCTTCCCTGACTCGCTCTTCCCTCTGGGAACCCCGTCTCTGAGCTCCTGCTGCACGCTGTACACCCCACTGTTCCTCTGCTCACACCACCTTGTTACCATGTATGATGTCACTTCATCCATGATGTAAGCACGTCTCTGTCATCCGCAGTAGACCAGGACCTCCCGGGGGCAAGAACTATGTCCTGATTTCCCTGTGTATCCATGGCTTAGCACAGTTTCACATGTTTATTATGTGCCAAGTTAATTTTAGTTTAATAAATCCATGAATGTAAGTTCTTCTAAAGTAACATGTGTGGAGCTGTAGGAAACACACAGGTAATTTAAAATATGATTTGGAACCTTATAGAACAATCCTATTGGGAAGGCAGCATCTAAACATACAAGGTGAGTGGCAGAAAAGTGTGATATGAAATCAATAAGACAAAGATATAACGTTTCTGTACTGTTTACTAGGAGCCAAGCATACATCAGTGTGATTTTCATCTAGTAGCTAGTTTAATCCTTGAAATAGCCCTCTATATTATATAGATATACATATATTTCATGTTATAAGCATATTATATGTATCTGCATGCATATATACATAGATAGAGAGACACAGAGGTCTCCAAATTAAGGTACACATACCATGTTGTGCCCCCCTCATTTCTTTTTAAAAACCGGAGTGGCCATTAACAGCCACTTCACTTTAATCCCAGTGAATAGCCCTAGTTTGGCTATTACTTAGTAGAATTTCATCAGTACAAATGAGTTTAATATTAGCTTCACATTTGTGAAAACTGGTGTCCTTCAAGTTTTACTCTAGTTAGAGATGTTTAAATTATTTCAGTGTGGATTTGAAAAGCCTAACCTCCTTTTCAAAAATGTGCCCTGGCCTAGAAATTCCAGGTCTAGAAGATCATCAGGATGACAAAATTATAATTAGCCAAGCTGTCCCCATATAAACAAGATGGCAGTTCTAATAAGAAAGTACATTTACTTCTTCAAGGCTTCTTTTTCCCCCTTTGGAATGGAATTCTTGAGTTTCTATATTTGGAATTACATAAGAGGGTTTTGGTTTGGTTTTGTTTCTTTCTTTTTTTTTTTTTTTTTTGCTGTTGGCAACATCTTTTTTGACTAGTTATAATGAAACATGAGATGAAATTCACTAAGTACACAACATTGTGAAAATGAGTGAGAACATCATGAATTTTTGTTGCTCATGTAGACTATCTGTAGCTTTATAACTGATTAACTATTGGAAACCCAATAGAAATCCTTTGTAAGTGGAATATTTTTTAAAAAAGAGAACCAGTTCACGTCCTCAAAACATAATCCGAGAAAAGCCTGTAATATGCTGAACATCTGACTGGGGTGTGAAACAATGTCCCCAGATTACATTTTGACCTGGAAAAATTAAGTCCAAAATGAACAGAGGTAGCATGTTGACTTTATAACAGTTTATCCCAGCAGCTGTGCTGGCCTCCTCGCAATCCAGCACAGTGACACAACATATAATAGACAACCCTTTTCTTCCAATCGTGATTTCCACAGAGGAATTACAGAGTACTTTGGGAAATTATGCCATGAATATTCATTAAGTGCACATAGTGGCAAAAACTGAAGAAAAGAGGTCCAATAAAGCTAGTGGCTCTGCTGAGAAGAATCTGGATCCCCAACTTTACCTCACTGAACATCAGCAAGGCCAGGCTTCCTCTTGACTGCATGAGGCTAAAGACTCTTCCCTGTAAATCAATTGCTTTCCACCCAGAACACTGATTTATAGGAAGTTTTCTGCTTCTGTGAGAAGTTAATCAAGTGTTTTGATTGCATCCTTATCCCTATATGTCTTTCCTTTTTCAATATCTTCAACCAAAACCCAAAAGTTTTAGTGACACTATGCCAGTCTCTTCTGTCCATAGGATTCTCCAGGCAATAATACCAAAGTGAGTTGCATTCAGTATTATTGCCTGGAGAATCCCATGGACAGAGGAGCCTGACGGGCTACAGTCCATGGGATTGCAAACAGCTGGACACAACTAAGCAACTAACACTTTCATAGGTAAATAGCTACCTTGCTAGATATGCACAAACCTTAACATTATAGTAAAATTTTCATTGTGTATTTCAAAAGAAGTCAGCATATTTCTCACATATACAAAAAATCCTCCCATTGAGTATATGTATGAGTTGATAATTGACCTCAAACTAAAAATGAGATGTTCTCTGTCCTATCAAAATATGCTAGTTTTATCCAAATTGCTAGTTAATGCTACGTGCCAAAATCATCTATAAAAAGATACCAGAGAAAACACCATGCCAAGAATATCTCAGCATAAAAATTAACTTTCATATTATTCTTTCATAATAAATCATATGTTTAATTTCTGCCACATTTTTTGTTATCTGCAGTAGATATGTTGAGCTAAGACAGTGGGAAGTCTTTATGTGATGAATAAATATCTTTCCTTTTCCATCCATCAGATATTTTCTCAATGATTTCTGACTCCAGTGGGGTGATGGTTTATGGACGATACGATCAGTTCCTACGGGAAGTTCTCAAGCTACCCACGGCAGTTTTCGAAGGTCCTTCATTCGGTTACACGGAACAGTCAGCGAGATCCTGTTTCTCTCAACAAGTAGGAAACAACTTGTTTAAGGAAGTGTCTCTCAGCGGGTGCTCCCTTGTGCATCACTCCAAGTCCCTATTTCTTCATCATAACCTGTAGTGTGTCTTCCAGCTTCTGACAAATGACTTCTGAGTCAGTAACTTGAGTGCAGCACATCTGGATAATAATAGGTGGTGCTTCCTGACCTTGAACCAGCATCGTGCGGAATTCTTTATGTGCACTGATTTAATCTCTACTATCAGCCCTATGAGCTTCCTTGGTGGCTGAGCAGTAAAGAACCGGCCTGCCAGTGCAGGACACGTGGGTTCGATCCCTGGGTCAGGAAGATCCCTTGGAGACGGAAATGGCAACCCACTCCAGTATTCTTGCCTGGGAAATCCCATGGACAGAAGAGCCTGGTGGGCTACAGTTCATGGGGTCGCAGAGTCAGACACAGTTCAGCGACTAAACACCAACAACCCTAACCCTCCAAATCATTTGTTATGACCACACTATCTAAAGGGCTGAATTGTCACTCAGCCTCACATAAAACCCAGGTCTGACCCAGCACTAAGTTACATCAAGTTTAGCAAAGGAGACAAAGGGGAATCTCAGCACATGTCCTGTGGGATCTGTGGAGTAAACCATCCACTAAGTTGGGGTTCAGAGCCACGTGTCTTAGTTGAGCATGGAGCAAGTCAGCTGAAGGAAGCTGCTCAGTTTGGAGGGCTATCCACGTCTATATCTGTCCAGTCATGTGGAAAATCTACAGGTCTAGAACTATTCTCCAGCACAGCACGGTGGAGGTTTAGAAATCCATAAAATGAAGGTTTGTTTACAATTTTTAAAAATCCAAACTCACCAAGTGTGTGACGTATTTGGTCCTTTAAATAAGCAATCAGTGCTCAGCAGCCACTGAACAGCTGCATTTACTGTCCAGCTAGAAAACCTCATCTCTCTGTTTACTTGGTGATCTAAGAGGTCAGAAATGCCTCAGGCACCCCTGTAGGTCAAGGATGTATATAGAGTCATCAACGTATCCATACACTCAATAAGAGAAGGGATAGTCTGATACGATAAATATCAACTCTACTCCCCGAGAACCTCACTCAGGAAGCCTTGCTGACCTTCCCCATGCCCCCACTCCAGGCTGGCATAGCTACCTGATCTCTGTCCCCAACTAAGCACGCTCCTCTTTGTATTTCCCTTTCAAGCTGGTGACATCAGAATGGATCCATTCACCTAAGTCTCCTTCTATACAGCTTCTTCACACAAAACGTCTCATTAATTGCCAAGTCCTGCTGGTTTCACCTTCTCTAATTGTCTCAGGTCTCTTTCCTCATCATCCTTGATTGCCTGGCCTCTTGCATTAAACCCCCGACTGAACTCTCCTTACCTGGATTTACTTGTTTGTACATTTGTTGATTTTAGCGCATTATAGAAGCCTCAGGAAATATACTAATGCCTCAGAGTATTTCTCATTAAAAGTCAGCCACAATAATAGGACCTTTTTAATCTAATAGGATTTTATATATTCAAGAAGAATTATATAGGATGTTGCCACTGCTCAAAATGAAGTATCCTAGAGATTTCTCATTATATAATCTTTTACACACCCTCAATGATGAGAAACTTATATTTGTTGAAATCATAGTGTCTTTGTTTTACTTCCAGAAGTGATTTTAAGCCAGTACGATGAAAGGTCAAAATGTGTAAAACCATGTGAAGTAGAAATAGAGGCAACATAAATAAATAATAAGACCAGTTTGTTTTTGTGCTTCATAAACTGGCTATAGCAGCAGCTTAAATGATGAAATTCCAAAATTGTTTTAATTGCTTCGTTAGAAAGTCACCCCAAGTGATTGTTTTAAAACACAGTATTATTTTAGACATATGAATTGTAGTAGCTTTTTAAAAAGTACTGTCTCATTACTTATGCTTTATATAATTTCTCTTTTAATAATAATGCTAGGGACATCCCTGGAGGTCCAGTGGTTCAGATTTCGCCTTCCAGTGCAGGGGATGTGGGTTTGATCCCTGGTTGGCAGCTAAGATCCCACAATCGTCGTGGCCAAAAAACCAAAACATGAAACAAAAGCAATATTGTAACAAATTTAATAAAGACTTTAAAAAATAAAATTATTAACAATAATAATGCACACAACAATCCTATAAAAGCTTAAGTTATTTAGTGTTATGATATGAGGTGTGTGTATGCATAGTTGCTCAGTCATGTCCAACTCTTTGCAACCCTTTGAACTGTAGCCTGTCAGGCTCCTCAGTCCATGGGATTCTCCAGGCAAGAATACTAGAGTGGGTTGCCACACCCTCCTCTGGGGAATGTTCCTGACCCAGTGATGGAACCCACATTTCCTGTGTCTCCTGCATTACAGGAGGATTCTTTACTCACTGAGCCGTCAGGGAAGCCCAGTATTTTGAGGTAAATAACTAAATGTACCTACCAATAAAAAACATTAATAAAAGGAGACCAAAACAGTTATTTTTTAAATTCAAGGACAAGTGTAAGATTTAAGCTTTGAAAATTTACTATAGCTCTTCAGGGCTGATTTCTTATCTAAAAAATATAAAACTATCCCATCCTCCTTGATATTCTAATTCAGATTTTTAAGTAAAATAGTTACTTTGCATGTAAATTTTTTGTCACTCATACTACTAAAATTTCATGTATTAGTAGAACTTCTTTGGAGAAGGAAATGGCAACCTACTCCAGTGTTCTTGCCTGCAGAATCCCATGGACAGAGGAACCTGGCAGGGAACAGTCCATGGGGTTGCAAAGAGCCAGACACGACTGAGCAACTGAACAACAACAAGCTTTACAAAGCTGTGTGTCCCTGGACTCCAAAGCAACTTCCCCTGCCAGCATTCCTGAAACATTCTGTGAAATTTAGTGATTCTAGACCTGAAGCAGTAAAGAAGTCTTTTTTTTTTTCCCCTCCCCACCCCCACAAAATAGAACTTCATCATTTTGAAAGAAACTTATGGATAAGATACATTTCTTTTCTACATCAGAAAAGTCCAGGATAATGACCCAGAAGCCAACTGAATTGTGATAAAAATATATATATAAAGAAAGAAGAGAAGAGATTTTTTTTTTCCTTTAAACCCTTCTAACAGGGAGGGGAAAGCTCCCTCCAAACAGGATTCACTCCTAATCTTGTATAGCAGAACCATTCACTTTAACCACAAAATATTTAGTTTTTATGGAAGTTGAAGAAGTTAGCTGTTCTACACATTTAGAAGACTGACTGATTTAGGAATTGTAGAGCCTGCTATGATGTACTATTGGGTAAAATTTTATGGTGAATGTCTACTCCCCAGTTTTGCTCATCATTTTCATCTTGTCCCTTGTGTATGAAAAATGACCCTCTCGAAATTGTTTTCCTCCTTGTGATAATATTGACTCAGCCTCAGTAAAGATAATCCAGTCCTGTGTAGGCTCAAGTATGAAAAGCAATTGATGTTTTAAATTCAGTACTAGTTTCAAGCTCTGTCTTTTTTGTGTACTAGGGGTTAATTGAATGTCTTGTTTCTTCCATCTCAAATGATATTTACATAGCAGGTAAATTAAGATTATTCTTGGTTCTAAATTTTTGTGGGTTTTTTTGATGCAGAAAAAAGTCACCTTAAATGGTTTCCTGGACACGCTCATGTCAGATCCCCCCCCACAGTGCCTGGTCTGGCTGCCCCTTCTGCATCGACTGGCAAATGTAGAAAATGGTGAGTAGTTACTACTGAGCTAAGGCAATTTGTCTAACCCTTCTTTTAACTTGAAGTAACATAATTGATGTACAATGCTGTGTTAGTTTCATGTGTACAGCAAAGTGATTCACGTGTATATACGTATATATATGTATATTGTTTTCATATTCTTTTCCCTTGTAGATTATTACAAAATATTGGGTATGATTCCCTGTGCTGTATGTAGGTCCATGTCGATTATCTGTTTTATATATAGGAATATATATATGTTAATCCCAAACTCCTAAAGCAATTATTGAAATTAGGCTATCAAGTCTATAGTTATTAAGCCAACATCATTGTTTTAGGAGGTCTGTTTAGTAGTTCTGATTTTTAATAGAACTAACCTCTCTCCCTGATCAGTAAAGCCTTATCGGCACACTGCAAAATTAGGATGATCCATTCTAAAAACTTATTAAATATCACAATCTACCTCTCAGTTACAAGTAAGATGTGGCTTTAAAATTTACTATAACTGAAGAAGAACTTCAATAAGGAATGTGACATTTTCTAGTATTTATTTTAGGTATGAACTTCCACTGTTGGCATACCTGGCATTGACTCTTTCTTCCTAAGCACTTAAACATGAATAGGTGGAGGAGATGGGGAAAAAAAATGGATGGTAGCACCTTGCTAATCTTTAGTCATGTGCTCCAAATTATAAGCTCCCAATGGCTTTAGTTATGTAAAAGAAATGAGTAATTTAACTTCTGTCATGTGCTTTTATTTTTATAAAAGCAAGTATTTCTATAATAAAAGTAATTACTATTGGCATATCCAAACCTGATTACGAAATACAGTTCAGAACAAGGTTTAAAGAAATTTAAACAGGGAACAATTCAGTGCCTCCATCTCCTGTTTAGATATTCTTATTTATTATTTAATTTAACTCTGGGAATTCTCCAGCCTTAAAGAGAAAACAGTTTATCCCCTATCTCTTACTAGAATCTTCTACACATCTCTTTAATATACATTGGGGTTAAAGTTAGCTTAATTTTAAATTCCCATTTAGAACACTTGGTGTCTGCACTTATTATCTCTCTTAGTTAAAGTTATAAATTTATTCTGTTTTGCTTATGGAGAAGATTTAAAGAAAGATCTCACTAGATCCTCTGTAATCACTACCAATCATAGGTTTTTTTATGCTTCTTATTCATCTGCTAGAGCAAAGAGCAGTCAAGATCCAGATCATGTAGGGTGAATTCATATTACTGTTTGCAGTCTGAGAACTAGTCATTCTCCAATTATAAAGTTGTAATTTCATGCCTCCTCTCAGTATTTCCTGTTGCAGGAAATGAGTTCTTTAGACCATGTCCCAGAAGAGTTGCCCCTAGATTCAGGTCTTTCCCAAGATCCAGAAAAGGAGGATATAATACTGGTTCAGAAGACAGTGTGTTCAAAATTTGGTTATGTCCTTGTTTCTACAATTTACTTTTCATCTTTGTTATTTTTTTTTTTTTGCATTATTTTCCCTGGTTGGTTAGCCAGAGAGTAACTTCGCCAAAGGCAAGAATTGTTCTTGTTGTTGTTAGTATCTTTAACTCATAACATGCAATTACTTGGATCTGATCATTTCTTAGCTTCGAATCTCATACCTTGCCTGCTTTGTAACTCAAATTTCCTGCCAGAGAAAGTGTCTCTTGAACTATCTGAATTAGAACTGTATTCAGGTAATTTGTCCATCTCTTTGGGCCCCTATCGATCTGCCTCTCAGAAAATTTTTTAAAAATCTGTTTATTAAATGAAGGCAATGACACTCATTAAATAAGCCCATTAGCTACTCTATTTTTAAAAAAATAAATGAATATTCTCATCATCCAGTTTTTCTACTCTCCTCCCATCTCCTTTCTTTTTTCTTCCTCTCGTTTTCCATTTCTCTAATATTTGCTCTCTACCCACTACCCACTGGATAAACCCATCTGTGTTCATCCATTGTGCTTCTGAGTTTTCAGTGAGCTGTGCTGGTCTCCTGGAGACAGAGCATCTCGGGGAAAAGGCAAGCCAGTTTGGGTAATTTACATTCTTGTAGGGTAAGGGATGGGAGTAAGAAGAGTAAACGGCATTACAGAGATGTGCTGTTAAAAGAACCCCTCTCCTCCAGCCCACTTTATTTCTCCCACCCCAACACACATGCTGGAAAAGGGTCGTGAGAGTCTAGGAATAAACTTAATACTTCCCTCAGACCAAACTATCATCAGAAATCCTGTTATTCAGCAGAAAAACGCAATTCTTGTTGGGCTGTATTTTTCGTTCTTCTGATTCATACTCTTGTTTCCTTGTCTTTTTCTTCGTTTACTTGCCCGTCAGTCTTCCACCCGGTTGAGTGTTCGTACTGCCACAGTGAGAGTATGTTGGGCTTTCGCTACCGATGCCAACAGTGTCACAATTACCAGCTCTGTCAAGACTGCTTCTGGAGGGGACATGCCGGTGGTTCCCATAGCAACCAGCACCAAATGAAAGAGTACACGTCTTGGGTAAGTTGGATGTGTGAGTGTCGTCCAGAACACAAGGGAACAGCAAGAGAACCAGGGGGCACACTTACCTTCTACTCTCACATTCCTTCCTTCCTCTCCCACTGCTCCTCTTACGGGGGTTACTTGTTGAGTCTGAACCCAGTGTAGCTTCCTAAGACAACATATAAGAACACTCCAATGATATTACTTCTTGGAATACAGATAATTCAGTATCGATTTAGGTGACAGCCTTCTGGAACATAATCTCCTTTTCGCAGTAAGTGAAGGTTCTTTTCAATTTGGGGCAGAGTTGTGGGCATTGCCTAAAAATTATTGTTAGTTCCTTTTTTCTTAGAGTCTGGAGTTCTTTAAGAGCGTGACTGGGATGTGAAGGAAAGACGTGAGAGCGTGAGGGTTTAATGATGCTATGTCATTTTCTTTTGAGGGGAAGGAGGGGAAGATTGGACTTATGTTAGAAAATCATCTTTTCATGAATAGTGCACGTGACTAACTTGCTGGAGGCGATATGTAATACTAACATGCTGAAGGTAACCTGTCCTTGTGATGAAAGTGTTCTGATACTTAGTATGATAATCTCCAGGTTCATCCATGTTGCTGCAAATGGCATTTTATTCTTTTTTTATGACTGAGTACTAAGAATGTGCATTTTAAATCAGAATGTTCTTTTGAGGAATTATTATTAGGAACTGATATTCAGTGAAAATATATTAATTGTTTAGCACATGTCGTATTCTGAGTTCAAATAAGAATTCTTCACTAAGGCATTGTATACTGAGGGTTTATTCCAGTTCAAATGCCACCTGTTACTATTGGCTACATCACATGCTGAGAACTGATACACTAACACAGATCATGAAATACAATTTAGTAAAGAAGGTAGGAGAAAATTTTCTTATTGTCAGCGTATTACCAATTTTGAAATGTTGTTGTTGTTTAGTCACTAAGTTGTGTCTAACTCTTTCATGACCCCCTGGACTGTAGCCCGCCAGGCTCCTCTGTCCAGACAAGAATACTGGAGTGGGTTACCATTTCCTTCTCCAGGGTATCTTCCCAGACCAGAGATTGAACCCGAATCTCCTGCACTGCAGGCGGATTCTTTACCACTGAGCCACCTGGTAAGCTCAGTGTATTCTGTCTCAAATCCTAGAGGGCTGGTGTTTGAAGACTAAACCATTTTTTAATTGTTGTTTTGTGTAAATGCTGAAGTTAAATAAGGAGCCTTTTCCTTAGAGGTTGTGAACTCTGCAGTTATACGATAGGACAATATCTTTACAGAGTAGAACTCATGAGGACAAAGGAGCTCCAGTGTTTATGGGGTGAAGAGCTGTTGTTACTGCTGATCCAGGTGTTCTAAGAATTCCGTCTCCTAGCCAAAGTCAAAAAGGGATTTTGTGGACAGTGTTGCCATGACTTAGCTTTTAAATAATGAAGACGAGAGTCACTTCCTTATGTGTCAAAGAAAGTGACAAAATTATAAATCTCTTCTCACTTAAAGGAAAAATTGGCATAAAGATTTATTGTATGTGGTGGACTATTTTTGATCATCTTGGCTGTGAAATATTAAACATTCCACTGGGCTAAATGAAAAAGAGATAGCATGTCCTCTGGAAAGAACATGAACCTTAAATTCTGAAGACTCAGGCTGAAGTTCTGCTCTTCCTTCTAATTGGATGTATCCAGCCACACCTGAAAACCTTGCTTCTGGATTCCAGCAAAACCTCCTGCTCCTCTCCTGCCTTCCACTCCCATCCCTCTCAAACCATTTTCTGTTCTTAAGGAGAAGCAATCATTCTAGAATCAGGTCACCTCTGAGATTTAAGCTGTTCATTGTCTCCCTCCACACCTGAGATCAAGACCACAGCCCTGGACGCAGTATACAGGACTTCAGTGGTCTGGCTCCTGCTTTCCCTCTCCAGAACTAGATCTCCTGGCCTTCCTCCATCTGGATACTTTTCAGTCCCCTGAATTTTGTCAGAAGGACTCCTGCTGTTCATTAAATCCTGGCTCCAATGTTCTGACCCCAATGACTGCCTCCATTTCTCACAGCATTTGCTGACACTGTGCAGCCAGCGGCAGGTACCCTGGTGGCTAATTCCAAACATTCTGGTTCCAGCAAAGAGCAAACTCCTTGACTTGGAGTAAATTCTCAAAGAAGAGTCCCTGATTGAATAAATGAATATATATCATGGAAGGGCTTCCAGGTGGCACTAGTGGTAAAGATTACCTGCCTGCCAGGGCAGGAGACGTAAGAGACTCAGGTTCATTCTCTGGGTTGGGAAGATCCCCTGGAGGAGGTCGTGGCCACCTACTCCAGTATTCTTGCCTGGAGAATCCCAAGGACAGAGGAGCCTGGTGGGCTAGAGTCCATGGGGTCGCAAAGAGTCAGACACGACTACAGCGGCTTAGCACACAGCACAGTGTGAAAGCAAATCATCTGATAAAATGTTACATAAGTGTTGATTGTTAACACTTGAACCTTTGTTCTTCCTTCCAGAAATCACCTGCTAAGAAGCTAACCAATGCGTTAAGCAAGTCTCTGAGCTGTGCTTCCAGCCGTGAGCCCTTGCACCCCATGTTCCCTGACCAGCCTGAGAAACCACTCAACTTGGCCCACATCGTGTGAGTATCTGCCCTCCACACTGAGAGACAGCTCGTCATTGACACGTGTGCAGATCCATACAAGACAATTTCCTATCAGTTGTCAGGGACCGAGTTTTAAATTTTATTTTCTTAAAGAAAGAATGAAAGTCAGGTGATTACATAATCTGTTTTTTTCCATGGAGAGGTATACAATACTTCTGCCCGGAAGTTCAAGAATGCAGCACCATATAATTCACCTCGAAGTGGAAAATATTCAAAAAATTTATAGTTATAAAATACAGACGTTAGTGGAGTTTACACAATTGGACATTAATAATCAATGGAGTTACCATGATCAGCCAATAATAAAGCATCCTGTGCCTTACCATCATGTGTGCTTTGAGTCCCTAATCCAGAAGCCCACTGTCTCCTTTCTCTGCAGAGCCAGTCATCTTAAAGATGCCAGCAAACATGGAAAATATTGCTGTGATTATTGTTTTCTCCCAAGTTACATAACTTTAGAAGAATCATGGCCTCTGCAGGGGAGGGTTGAAGAGGAGGCATTGCTGGGGAAATTCAACAGACGATCCAAAATGGACTTAAAAAAAGTTTCTCCAAAGTGTGTGTGAGTTTGAGTAGCAGAGGGAATAGGGTCAAGGAGTGGTGCTACCACCCACATCTTCCATCTCCCAAAAGCCCCTCGCCCTGGGGCCCTCTCTCAGGCCTGGGTGGCTCAGAAAACGGGAGGTTCAGGCAGAAGAAAGTATTTCTCCCTTGGTAATATCTTGGGCTCAGAAGAAGAAAGAAGTTCACTAGCTATCTTGGGGCTACAATTAGGAATTGTGTAGTCACAGGGGCCTCAGGAAGCCTCTAGAACAGGCAGTTCCTGTCCTGAACTGAATTTTGTTTTGTGCAGTTAGGAATTGTGTAGTCACAGGGGCCTCAGGAAGCCTCTAGAACAGGCAGTTCCTGTCCTGAACTGAATTTTGTTTTGTGCAGTTCAGCACAATCTCTTGTACTGCAGGGCCCATGTTTGCCTGTTGACAGGGAGAGGTGGGCTGATGAGACTTCTGAATGTTAGGAATCCACCAAGACACGGTTATTGCTTCAGGTGACTGAGAGCATGGCCCCTTAGAGGCATTGTGGTGGACCGCAGAGCCTTAGGAAGGCAGTGACTCTTTCCCCGATGGACCTAAACAGATTCTAACAAACAACGGCGCTGAGCATGTCTGAGGAATTTGTATAAATCCCATGGGCTTTGTTTGGTTTACTTCTGTGTGTACTCTGAGGATTCGTTGTCCCCAGCAATCCACACAGTCTGCAAGCATCCAAAAACTAATGTAAACTGATTCTGTAGAATGTGGTTGACTTATTTTTGGAAATTTTGCTCCTAAAAATAAGCCTTAAAGTAAACCAGGGGTAGAAAGATCTGGGAAGTATCCCAAAGGACCAACCACTTGCAGAAAGTGATCTCATGCAAGTTGTTCTAAAGTCTTGACTTACTTCCCCATAGCCAGGGACGGTCACTTAGCTGTCCATGAATGAACAAAAACTAAAAGTAGGTTTGGGCTGTCTGAGCTGGGCCACAGAGTCGCTTGCTATCAGCCCTCCTTGGGGTTACCCTCCAAGAGAGCAGCATTCAATCCGAGCTGATGGGTGTGGGGTAGTTAGAGGGTGGACAGTGTGGACAGCCTGGCTCCAAGAGCTTTGCAGCAGATGGAATTAGGATGAGGCCTCCCACTTGGAGACAGAATTAAGAAATGAGGCCACATGTGTAAGTAAATCCAGCCTCACGTCAGTCACACTGCAGGGCTCTGTGCCCAGTCAGCACTCAAGATTAAGGGTGTGTGTGGGTGTGGGTGGGTGGTTGTGTGTGTGGGGGTGTGTGTGAGAATTAGTTGACCGATGAGTAAAAATGTTATAACTTTGATTTATATTGGCAATATCATCTGTTATGTTATTCACTGAACTGGGGGCATCAGCTACACAATTTGCATTCCATGGAGAGTTTCAGGATTCCCCTAAAATTCTACATGAAATGTGCCTTCTTCTGCTAAAAGTCCCATATATTTAGCCAGATTATTAAAATAGTCCTTGAATCCAAACACTGATCCATACTCATTGATAATGTTTCCATGGTGAGTGTCAATTTTAAAGGACAAATTGAGATGCCTTGTTATACAGTAATTAGTGCATCAGTCTCATAAAAGACAAATTGTATGAAATATTTAATTGTTGAAATAACACACAAGAAATTCCAGATGTACAATATCCAATTGTTATTGGAACAGATTTGTTCCTATTATTTTAGCTTTAGACATTTTTATAATTATTATTCCCCAGATGTTACTTCCCTGAATAGATATTCATGTTCTTTTTTATATGGATGGGGATATCTAAGACTTCTAATCTGAAAATATACTGTTCATTTAGCTATTCTAAACCATCATAGGCATGTAAAAGCCACTTAAGTGGTGACATTTTGGTGTTTTGGCATTTGTTGTTAGCTATTGTATTGCTTGTAAATGTTATCATGATTAACTGTCTCTATTCTGTTCAATTCTTTTGCTGCCAAAAGAGATACTTGGTAAGTAGTTCAATAATTTTCAGTGCGCTTATAAAGACTTATAATTATAAGTGCTTATGAGACACAAAACAAGCGAGAGACAAGAGGCTAGTTTAAAACTAATTCTGCCTTTAAGCTGAGCACTTTCATTTTATGAAAAGGATGCCAATTATATAAAAATGTCCTTTGCAAACATCTTGTCCAGAAAGAAAACTTTGCACTAGGCCTCTGTGACTTTTTCTGGAGCTATTTCTTATTCAAAAGATTAAACATATTTAAAATTCTTAATTGTGACCTATTTGTTAGGTAAAGAAACTTGCCATGTGATTGTAGAGGAAATATGTCCCTTGGAAAACTGCTATTTGGTGCCAAGGTTAGCCCCTGTGTCCCAGGTTCAACAGTTTCATGATGAACCTTATACATAAGGCCATTCATTTACTTGTTGTTGTTGTTCAGTTACTAAGTCGTGTCTGACTCTTTGTGACCCCATGGACTGCAGCATGCCAGGGCCCTCTGTCCTCCACTATCTCCCAGAGTTTACTCAAATTCATGTCCATTGAGTCAGTGATGCTCCCTAACCATCTCATCCTCTGTCGTCCCCTTCTCCTCCTGCCCTCAGTGTTTCCCAGCATCAGGGTCTTTTCTTATGAGTCGGCTCTTCCCAGCAGGTGGCCAGAGTATTGGAGCTTCAGCTTCAGCATATGTCCTTCCACTGAATATTCAGGGTTGATTTCCTTTAGAACTGACTGTCTGATCCCCTTGCTGTCCAAGAGACTCTGAAGAGTCTTCTCCAGCACAATTTGAAAGCGTCAGTTCTTCAACTCTAGGCCTTCTTTATGGTCCAACTCTCACATCCAGAAATGACTACTGGAAAACCATAGCTTTGACTATATAGGCCTCTGACTATATAGGCAAAGTGATGTTTCTGCTTTCTAATGCACTCTCTAGGTTTGTCATACACAGTATTAAAGAGCAAAGACTAAGGAACTGCAAATTCAGCTTTGTGGTGACCAGGTTCGACACAGTAAATGGACCAGGCTACTTAAAAAGCATTCCATATCCTCTTGTTTTCTCATTTCCTAAAGAGAGAACAAGATGGAGATATTTATAAAGAGGCAAAAGATAACCATAAATGTCAAGCTGATTTTTTTCCACTTTTTTCAAACTTGAAATGAAAATATTTCATTCTGCTTAGTGTTTTAAAATCTGATATAACCTAACCTTTCAAAATTCAGAGAGCACGTTTTCTTGAAATCAACATCCTTCTTATAAAGTGAAAGTGTACTGCTCAAAGCAGAATTAGCTTTAAACTAGTCTCAGGTATTAGACAATATCCTAGATAAGTAGTATAAAACACTAAGTTTTCAGAATTTTGGCTAATATATTTGAGTAGATTAAATAGTAAACCTGCTATTTTGACCTCACCCAATATAGAATGTGTCTTTAAAAAAATTCGAGAACACAGTTTAGCACCAGGTACTGGGAACCAAAAGTTTCAATGAATTTTTGCATTTTGTGCAAAATGTGCTAACATTTTAAAGCCTGCCATGTGTCATGTCCATTCTCATAAATACATTGGGAAAAACATGTCTACTGTTTTCCTAGAAATCTCTTCATTGTAGAATCCAAACTAATTCCTGTTTCCTAAGATAAAAATTAAACCTTCACAAATTTGACACTTGATCGAGTCAACACAAATAGATTCTATAGGCTACTGTATTCATGTTTCATCTTTAAAAAAATTCTGTACTGTCAAATTCAAATGTAGCATTATAGTGAAACCAAAATTTCCTGACTCAGAACACCACCCTCCCCTGTCACCCAGCTTCTGAACTCTGAATCCCTTCTCATCCTACCATGGAACCCCTGAATCTAAAATGAGACTAAAAACTGCTTGGAGATGAGGCAGGGATCTTAGCTCTATCATTTTACCTGAACTAAGACCTCACTGATAGGGAAAGAATAACAAGGTGAGGTGCAAATTAAGATGGGATGACACACGTGATGCAGCTGATGTTTAGGGTTGCGGACAATTCTGAGAAATATTGAACCCTATTTTCTTCCTCTAATAATAGAGGGGGAAAAAAGTGTTCATGGGCTGCCTTGCACTATATATCCAGGTAACAGAAAGTCAGTAAATCCCTGTGGTGCTTAGTTACATCTTCCCTTAGAACAAAGGTCAAAGAAGGCGCAATGTGATTTTGCAGCTGGGACCATACAGACAGGGAGTATCAGGAGAGGGCCATCATCATGTGGAACACAGGATGAAGTTTCTGTAGAATCCTCCTCTTTCCAAGAAGATTTGGAATCTGATTATTCTCAAATTTTCTGGGCTTCTCTTTTTAGAAGGAAGTGCGTTCATGCTCAGTCACTACTCAGTCATGTGTGACTCTTTGCGACCCTATGGACTGCAGCCCACCAGGCTCCTCTGTCCATGGGATTTTCCAGGCAAAATAAACTGGAGTGGGTTGCCATTTCTTTCCAGGGGATCTTCTGACCCAGGGATTGAACCTGCATCTCCTGCTTTGGTGAGAGCTTCCCTGGTGGCTCAGATGGTAAAGAATCTGCCTGCAATGCAGGAGACCTGGGTTTGATCCCTGGGTTGGGAAGATTTCCCTGGAGAAGGGAATGGCAACCTACTTGTATTCTTGCCTGGAGAATTCCATGGACAGAGGAGCCTGGCAGGTGCTACAGTCCATAGGGTCGCAATGAGTCGGACATAACTGAGCAACTAAGCACACTCCTGAGTTGGCAGGCACATTCTTTATCACTGAACCACCTGGGAAATCCATTTAGAAGGCAGTTGGCTGCCTCAAAATCCTCACTTCATCCAAAAATATGACTCTACACCAAGGCTCAAAGCTCAGGAATAAACATTCCTGTGTTGTCCAGAGATCGTCCCCTCTTCAATGTTTAACAGACATTCTGTCTTTTCAAGGAAATTTAAGTTCCCAAAACACTTCAAGAATTGAATTGGAAAATGTAAAATTTCATGTTGATCCTGGGTAAGATAAGAACTGGGCTTCCCAGGTGGCTCAAGTGGTAAAGAACCTGCCTGCCAATTCAGGAGACATAAGAGACGCAGGTTCAATCCCTGAATCAGGAAGATCCCCTGGAGGAGAGCATGGCAACTGACTCTAGTATTCCTGCTGGAAAATCCTGTAGACAGAGGAGCCTGGCAGGCTACATTCCATGGAGTCACAAAGAGTCAGACACAACTGAAGCGATGTAGTATGCACACACGCAAGATAAGAACTCTGATTTCCCAGCTTCTTTCCTTGAGGGATTGGATAGTTTTAACTTGTGACTTTTATTTGTTTTAACTTTCCATCCACATTGTGCTTTTTCTAGGCCACCCAGACCTGTAACCAGCATGAATGATACCCTGTTCTCCCACTCTGTCCCCTCCTCAGGAAGTCCTTTTATTACCAGGAGGTAAGTTCCAGTTCTATTATAAAACAAACCCTCTCTTTGATAATGAGCCTTGATTCTGTGGCAAGAAAAATATTCTCATGTAAGCCAAGTGCAGAAGATTATTATTAGAAACTCGTTTGTAAATATCTGTCACAAGGCGTCAATTTCATTCATTTGGATGCTTTTGGAGAGGGCAGGGATGGCTTTGGGGATGAAAGTCACTCCTGGAAACTTGTACTTACAATTCATCCGTAGTAAGAATGTGCGGTTTGTTTAAGTTTTACTTCTAACACACATGCATTCTACCTCATTGAAAAAGCCCCTTTTATAGCACCTGGAATGGCCCATTTAACCTGGGGAATTGGCATCTCAAGATGCAGTAAGGAATTATGATGAACATTCTGAAGCATCTCATAACATAAAACTCCAGGTATACAACAATCTTCTTAGTAAATTCTAGAGTTCCTGAGGCTAGAGGCTCAAATCCAAATTTGGACATATAGTTTCTACATAAGTAATTCATGGATAAGAACAATAACTTTAAAGAGAGAGAGAGAAAGTGGATACAGATCTCATCTTTTTGCACAAAGGTCCATTGCCATGTAAGCAAACAGGTGAAGCAGATACTTCTAAAACCAACACAGTGAATAGGCAGAAGTCAAGATGTACTTCAAGTCATTTGATCAAATATCACAAATAAAGCACCAGGGAATTATTTTAGAAATACAGGGAGAAGGCTCACAGGAAAGAAGGAACAAAGGTGAGGAAAATTGGAGTGGGCAAACGAATGAAAGATTTAAAATGCCGTTCAGTAGGAAAATATAAATAAAACAGCCTCATGTGTTTCAAAAACAGTCATAATCAATCTTTTCCTCGAAGAGTTGCTAAGGCATCAGTTTCCCTGTAATATCCTGGGATGTTCTAGTGAAGATGTGCAGACAGTGAGACTTAGAACACTGCTGATTTTTCCCTCAAGTCCCTGGATTTGCCCGTCACCAGGAACCTGAGATGAAGACGTTCCCCATAATTGTAATTAGTGGAATAAACAGAATATGGTCATTCATGGTGTTTCCTTCCTATAAATCCAGCAAGTCTGTAACAAATAGAAATGGGGAGGCAATTGAACGACAACATCCACAGTGAAATCCTGTGGTTGAAGCCCTCAGTATGTTCCTTTAGCATTCCTTTTCAGAACCACCAGCAAATTCAACCATCTTTTCTAAAACAAAAGTATGAACTGTAAACTCTATTAGAAACACAGGCCTGTGCCTCTATGTTAGGAAAGAGATTCTTGTATTAGGAAGCTCTGCATTCTGTGAATGTCCAGCAGAGATAGACCCCATCCTTACTGAAGGTCATTTTATATCATTTCAGCTCGGACGGTGCTTATGGTGGATACGTCTAGATGGATAACATGGCTTCTTCTACTCTAAACTATTCCTATAATACTTTGAGCTGTTCTGCTTCCTCCAGGGTGCATGGTATCCCTTAACCCAAAATAGGATCATTTCCCTTTTTTCCCATTTTCAGTCCTCCTAGAATGTTCCCTCTGAACCACAAGCACGTTGTTTACAATTTGCAGTTCTTGCTATCCTCACGGAAGTTGGCCTCTGGTTTCTGTTTTAAGGGTGCTGTTCAATAAAGCTGTGTACACTGAACATCTTTCCTCTCTGAGTGGGCCTTGCTCTGTCCATGGGAGGTTTTAACGAGGTCTCGTTGTTTGCATCCCTCAGGTTACCTGAGGGGATAAGTGCATCCAGCCCTGTGGCTGAGGAGCATTCACTCATAAAGCTGTATGTAAATCAGCTTGACCACGGCACACGGTCAGTATGCCAGCCCTGAATCACTAATCGTAGTAGTAGTTCCATAGCTAGACTGCTGGTCCTACGTCATCACTAAAATTCCCTTGTAGTTTGGGGATTTGATGGAGAAACAGGTCTTCTGGGGGTTCATGAGATTCCATTGAGAATTTCTAACTTGAGCTGCACTGCTCGGCTCTTTTCTCTCTTTTCCGCTTCTCCACTTCTTTTACTGATTTTATGTCTTCATGCTGGTATGTATGAGATGTGTATGTGTGAAGAGTACCACACTGGATCTCCTTCTTTGGATGATTCTCTGCTTTGGTACAGTTTGTAAAACCCCAGATGGTGATTCCTTAGACTCTTGTGTTAAAGAGCCTCGTGGAATGATTCTAGCCCTAACTGGATGAGACCAGGACAACATCACATGGCTTGATCTTATTGTAGTAAAGGACTTCAGGATTTATATTCTTCTGTCCCACTAGGCTTGGACCAATTTTCCCCCAGGTAAGCAGTCTGATTCCTACTGAAGCAGCAATTAAAAAAAAGCAATTTCAGACTCTGAGTGCTTAATTTCTATTATTTGATAATGCTGGTGGTGATCCACTGTTTATTTCTTAGCCGTGACCATACACTAAGGTTGATAGAAACCATCATGCCAATTGGTGGACATCAGTTAAAGGCACTGATCTCCCAACAACTGGAACTGAACCAAAGAAACGACGTAGAGCTCAGCCCTCACCCCTTCCCCATTGCAACTGCCCTTTTGAAAATCTGATAAAACCTAAACAAGCCAAGAGTGGTGCTGGTCAGTGTTAAGGCCACATTAAAAAAGTAAAGAAGTTTGCCATGAGATATTCTATTTAGTCTGAGTTTTTGGTCTTTGGTATAATGACAGATCTTACAAAGATAAAGCAGAATGAGGATGAATTGAAATCACTACTCCAGAATCCTTGCCACAAACTCTTGGCATTCCTCACCTAGAGTCCTTTAAAAGCGTACACTTTGATCTTCAAAAGGCATGAGGGTCTATCTTTGAAGTCTTTTGACATCCTAGTAACCTAACTCACACATATTTATGAGGGTGTAACTCTGGCTACCACCACCATCTGCCCCATCCCCTCTTCTGATATCTATTTCTGGCTACATACTTGATTAACTTTTCCCTTAACTTAAAAGAAAAGAGGGAATTCTCAAAGATACTCTCCCTTAACCCTTTGAAGTCTGTGTGTGTGTGTGTGTGTGTGTGTGTGTGTAAGAACTCAGTGCTGTTTAGCTCTTAGATACAGTGTGGATCAAATAATGCAATTCATGAACCAATTCACTTCATTCATTTTCTTGGTCATAACTATATCCCTAAACCTAGCTTATTTTCTTATAAATGCATGAATTTATAAGAAAGGGAAATGTGTTATCACCACTAGGAAAAAAGCTCCAATATATGATGTATGATGTATAATAGGGCAGCTGCATTAAACTTATGAAAGATAGCTTGCCATTATGGCAAATATTATCGCAAGAGCTGACCACAAAGTTGGGCCCAAAAGGCCCTTTTTCCCGCCTCACTGCCCACAACATTGTGCCTCTGAGTATCTGCTCTGTCTCTTTTGGCATCATGCCCACTTTGTAAAATCTTAATTATCTGCCCAAATCCTTCCCTCATTTATGTGAGAGAGCTAACCAGTCCTTTCTTGTGTAAAATGTTTCACTAATTATGGCTGTTATGGCCATTTCTTCATTAGCTACAATAAGGGCATTCTAAAAGTTTGAATGCTTAGAAACTTTTACCTTCAGTTTTAGAAACATCTCTTAAATATTTTTGCAAATGCAACCTCTAAACTCTTAGCTGCTCACAAAAAGAATCACTTTGGCTATTACGTATACCATCTAGCCAGATCTGATCATTGTCCCAAATGTTAGAGCCTGGCTTATGATTCACAGTGTTGAACACAATCTAACATACTGTTTTCTGGTTTATCATCATGTTATTTGGTTAATTACTAATACTGTCTCAGGTCCAGGGGTACATATGGGGAAGATATGCTGCCTATTCATGCATTTCCCAAATCCTGATTCTTTTCAATGAAATAGCATTTGAGAGTTATTTTTGTTGATTGACTGGTTGGTCAGTTGGTTGATTTGCTTGGGTTTTCAACCACAGAAAGGATAATTCTCTGTATCCTTTTTCATTTTTCAAATGAAACTTTGCCTTCCCAAAGAGTCTTTACCTAACAATCCAGATTTTTAACCTGATGTATAATGTTCAAACTAAACTTGAAGCATTTGTGCTTTGGTAATCAAAAGTGAATAGAAACAAAACTGGGGAACTGAATTCAGCCTTTGCTTCTGAAAATCAGTTTTCTTCATAGTTAATATTTTCTAAGATTAAAGCCTTTTCCTTTTCAGTCAGGAAAGTAGATAAATTTATAAATCAGCATCATAAAAACAGATACACATTTATAAATCAACCACCTGAAGATTTGTTCTTTCTTTTTGTACTTTGGGGGCATGTTGTATGAAATTTGAAATAAACACTCTCTGCAAATATTTATCCCATGTAGCTTTCTTTATTCCCAGAGTTCCACTGAGATGCTAGATTTTTTGCAAACTTGAATTAAACTGGTCTTCAAACTCAACTCTGTTCCCTATACTAAAATATTAGTTTATAATTAAATCTGCAGTCACCTCTTCTTCACTCTGATAACCTTTATTCTTTTACTAGAGTTGCTTAGTTGCTGTCTGTGTGTGCCCCATACCCAGCAAACTTTTTAGGCATCTCCTGGCAAAAATACAATTGATAATGGCTTGATACTATCTGGGGAACACAGTAAATGTAGTGAATCAACTATGACCTAGAATTCTTATTATTTCTTCCATGGTACCTGCTTAAAATGGTCTGACTTTCATGCCAGCCTGAATTGATGACAACTCATTTTCCCACCGAGACTCTGAGCTATTTTTATGCATGTTTGCTGATTTGCATGTGGAAGATATTTTACATTTCACATCAAATCAAAGATATTGAAGGCTAGAAAAATAAAAGGAACAAGAGTTTTCAACAAATCATCTCTTGAAAAACCTGACTTGTGTACTCTTTTATTGTATTTAAATTAGTTTGATGACGTTGGCATAGACTGTGTTAATTATAGTGAGAAGCAAAATGTTATTCCCTACTGACAGATAAGGAGGGAGCCATGTTGACAAGTCATTCTTCATAACCCCAAACACCAAAAAGTTTATCAATTATTTAAGAATCAATAAAAAAGGAAATATCTGTTCTTAATTTGTCATGGTTCAAATATCATTTTCCATTTAACCATGGTAATGATAATTATACATAATTTCTTTACATTTTATTATTGTTCTATGCAAGACTTTTATTTAAATCTTTTACTTTTATGTTAAATAAAAGAGAAATATTTGGCTAGAGCTAATGTAATAACACAGCATAAGCAGAAGTGGTTTTCAAGACTTTATGGCAGGCCTAAGCAAAAACCCAAGGAGCATTTGTGTATGGTTTTGTTACCTAGCTTGTGTGCATGCATGCTAAGTCACTTCAGTCGTGTCTGACTCTATGCAACCCTATAGACTGTAGCCCCCCAGGCTCCTCTGTCCATGGGATTCTCCAGGCAAGAATACTAGAGTGGGTTGTCATGCTCTCCTCCAGGGGATCTTCCCAACCCAGGGAGCAAACCAAGGTCTCTTAAGACTCCTGCATTGATAGGCAAGTTCTTTACCACTAGTGCCACTAGAATACCCCAAAATGTTTGCACTTAAGAAAAAAATCCTGACATCAGTTGTCATCCTCCGAAACTAAAGGGTGAATTTAAATAAATAAATATGAAATATTTTGAAATCATTCTGTCCTTCCAGAACCCATTATGTCAGAGTGTGTGTGTGTGTGTGTGTGTGTGTGTGTGGTGAAAATTTTTGGAAGAACACAATTTATCTTTTTGTATGTTTTTTCCCTATACTCCCTATACAGAGTATAAAAAGGAATTGGTGAAAAAATAAGAGAATTTTTTAGAAAAGAATAATCTAAAGGATTATTTCCAGCCTCTTCTCTTTCAGCAGAACACATGAAATTCAAATTTCACCTGGTCATACCTCCTGGATATAATTGCCCCCACTCCCAGTAATGAAAAAATGTGTGCAGAAGGAAGTCTTTATACAGTAGCAGGGCCTGGTGAAAAGAAAATAAGGATAATAAGAAAAAGAGGCATGTATACACACAATCTAAGGATGGTAGCCTTGCTTCTCCTTGGGATTTAGATTAGAAAAGATTTATCACCCGCAGTCAAAAGGAGCCCCAAGTAGTTTCCAATTTCAGAGCTTAAAAGGAGGAATGCATTTAAATTTAAAGACAAGGCATGCAGAAGATGGAGAAGCTCTGAGAGCTAGCAGTACAGAAGAGCCACTGGGACGTTTGACATCCCAGAAGCAATCACTTCTTTTTTTTAATTTATTTTTTATTGGAGGATAATTGCTTTACAATGTTATGTTGGTTTCTGCTGTGTGGCAATGTGAAATCAGCCGTAAGTATACTTACGATAGCCAGAACATGGAAGTAACCTAGATGTCCATCAGCAGATGAATGAATAAAGAAGTTATGGTACATATATATAATGGAAGACTCATTGGAAAACCATGATGCTGGGAAAGATTGAGGGCAGGAGGAGAAGGGAGCAATAGATGATGAGACAGTTGGATGCCATCACCAACTCAATGGACATGAGTTTGAGCAAACTCTGGGAGATGGTGAAGGACAGGAAAGCCTGGCATGCTGCAGTCCCTGGGCTCACAAAGAGTTGGACACGACTGAGAAACTGAACAACAAATATACAATGGAATATTACTCAGCCATAAAAAGGAACAAATTGAGTCGGTTGAAATGAAGTGGATGAACCTAGAGCCTGTTATACAGAGTGAAGTAAGTCAGAAAGAGAAAAGCAAATATCATATATTAATGCATATATATGGAATCACTTCTTGATAAGGCTCTAGAGTCCAGTGTTGCCAGATCCCAGAGGCCACAATGAATTGGAAGTATCACCAATCTTCTCCAAGCAAACTGCCAGAGCTAAAAAATGAAAGTTTGAACATCAAAATTACTCTATAAAATGTTATGAGGGTACATTGTTTTAAAGAGATCATCAAAAACTACTTGATGTCACTACCTTGACAACCATTCAGGAGAAAATTTTTTTCACTTTGCTTCCTTTCTTCAAGCTCCTTGCAAGCTGCAGAAGCAATTCTGGTAAAGATACTTCACGTGAAAAGTCTTTATAGACCCAAGTTTTAATTGCTACCTGCCTGCTTGTCTGCTTTCTCAGTTATTGATCCATTTCATTTGAGTGCCTTTTTCCCCCCTGTTTTCATCATGCACCTGGCTTCCCCTATAATATTTTTTTTTAATTTATTTATTTAATTTTCTCTTTTGGCCATGCCACACGACATGTGGGAATCTTGGTTCCCCGACCAGGGATCAAACTCGTGCCGCCTGCATTGGCAGCGCAGAGTCTTAACCACTGGACCACCAGGGAAGTCCCTTGGCTTCCTCTATCCACGGTCAAAGTTTTGCCCTCCCAGTAATAGATGATGAGGAGAAGAATTCACAGTACTAAGTAATACAGAAACCATGTGGACAGTGAGGACCAAAAATCAGAAATGCTCTTGGCACTAGATGCTAAGAACTGTAGCAAAATAAGATAAATGGTTTATTTCCACAAACTCATAAATGTAGAGAATGTCATCTCTACATATACCAAGCACTACTTTCCCTAAGGATTCATGTGGGAAAGGAAAGGAACATGGAAGGATTTAAGTGATGCCTTTGAACCAGCACTGGCGAGGGCCAAGGCAAAGAAATGGGACCAAAAAGACAAGAGATGTATATGCACATCTGCTAGTCCCTTTGAGGAGGGAAGGGGCTGGGAGAGAGCAAGGGAGACAGGCAAGTGGAGGCGAGGAAGGAGAGAAGGGCCCAAAGAACTGGAGAGACAGAAAGAATGAGCCACCAAAGGAGAATCTGGGCAACTGCTTGCTTTCTGCTGCCAACCCTGCACCGTCGTGATGTCAGCAGGGCTCCTCCAGTGCCCGAGCTTGCCAGTGAGTAAGTGGTGGGACACACATGGCTTTGTTGACACATCACCTTTCTCCCATAAGGCATCACCAGAGTAACTTGTAAAAAACATATCCTCCTGGTTGATCCGCTCATGTTGCTTTTTCTTTCCTTCTTGCACGCTCATCATCAGAGGTTGTGACTGTGTAATTATTAGGCCTTTGATTTAAGGAAATAACACAATTTCCGAGACTCAAGGTGCGAAGTAGCATATGTAACAAGGCAGAGAAATAGTTTCAATAGGAGGGAAGAATTTTGACTGTTTCACACAGTGTTTTGAGTAGTTTTACAGGGATATGAAATCAATTATATAATAGATAGATCTATCTTGTGTTATTAAAAAAAAACGTTGAGGGAGGTGACTGGGCAGTGGTAGGACTGTAGTTACTGGATAATGAGCGTAGAGGGCTTTGCTGTCTTGGTGGGATGGTGGGAAAACAACAACTCCAATGGCTTAAAGTGCTTATTGACTGCATGGCCCTGACTGCATGTTTCATAGTCTTAGAAGCTGAAAAAATATGCTGTTAAAAAAGCTCAGCTTCATCAGAAAAGTTAATTCTCCTAGAGCATTAATTTCATTTTTAAAGTCAGTTTTGTTTGTGTGCAGTTGTACTTTTTGAGTAATAGGTACAGTCCTGAAAAGCTGAGTGAAGTCATATATTTAACAAACCCATGACTACCTACTCTATAGTAGATATTTTTTATAGATAAAATTTGATTTTATATTTACCTTAAGCCTCACTATTTAAGGAATCTTTGTAGTATATATTATTATAAATTACAAGAATTCCAGTTATAATATGCAGAATTCTAATATAATATTCATTTATAAATTGCTGTATTTTGTGCTCTGCAGTCTGAAAAAGTGGTACTTGTAGTAAAACCTTAAAACTTTTAGTTAAAGTTTTTGAGATTTTTAGTTGCTTAATTTAGCCATTCTTACATTTATGGGCTTCCCTGGTGGCTCAGACAACAAAGAATCTACCTGCAATGCAGGAGACCTGGGTTTGATCCTTGAGTTGGGAAGATCCCCTGGAGAAGGGAATGGCTACCCACTCCAGTATTCTTGCCTGGAAAATTCCTTGGACAGAGGAGCCTGGTAGGCTACAGTCCATGGGGTCACAAAGAGTCGGACACGATTGAGCAGCTAACACTTTCACTTTCACAGTTTCACATTACATTAAGAAACTTTGGAAAAGTTGGGGAAGTTTGTGGTAAAAAAACCCAGTAATTTCTATCCAAATAATTAAAAACATGGTATTCAAACAGTCACACAGTTAATTCTTTTATTCTCCATGAAGGGAGAAAGGGATAGTTTTAAGTACATCAGTGTTGCAGGGCAAATTCTAGCCTACAAAAGAACAATATTACAAGCACAATTATAATACTAAGAATCAATAGATTTCTCAATGAAGCATGCATATTCATTATAGTAAATCTTGGGTGACCTTGGCCTGGCCACACGTTATTAGTTATTATTTATATTTCTATTTATTCTTTAATAAAACTACATTAAATTGTCATAAAATTACAAATTAAAATGAATGTTCTTCCTAGTAAATATAAAATAATAAGAATCTGCTCTATTGTTGGGCCTCTCTTCACCAGTTATAGACACAAGGAGTATGAATATATATATTTATAAGGGTCGAAGGTTTATTTCTCTGTTTCTCTGGAAATTTTCCTTGCAGCTTCACAGCCAAAGTGAGGTGATTTGTGCCTGAAATAGGAAAACACTTTTAATATGACACCAATCTTTAACTAGGTAATTTTCAATTCTCTGTTCAATACAGAAAATCAGAGAATAGAGAGCAGGCTAGTTGCAGAAGTAAGCTTCTTGTGTGGGGTCTGAAGGCTGGCAGGACTTAGCGAACTACTGCACTGTATACAGGATAGTCTGTCAGGAATGCTGAATGAATGGTCATTGTGTCTAGGGACATGCAATCTATTTGTTAGACAAATAGCAGAGGTCAAATCTGGGATCATAGTGGGACTTGTGTAATTGTAATTGCAGTTCTCAGGCCAGGTTGCTACTCCTAGCCCAACTCTGTGGAAATCTGAAAACATCTTGAACATTTCAAAGTAATGAAAGAGCTGTCCAAATGGGGCTTGGATGTAGTCTTGGGAGTTTCTGTTGCCAGTTTCTATTCTTGAATGCATTGCCGAGTTTACGCTCTTCTTGGCTTTCCCATCTTATTAACCAGCTCTCCTCCCAAGGACAGTGAAGTCGAGCAGAGCAAACTGCTGGCTAGGGCTGCTCCAGCTTTGCTGAAGGGCAAAGGGTAAGTTAAAGCCAGAGTGTGCTGGAACCCTGAATTAACTGAACTAAAAATGCAGATTTCTTGTGTCAAAGATGCTTTGTGTTTGAAAGACCATCTTTGATTTAGTCCAAGCAGCTTCATCATAACCCCGTTAACAGCACCAAGTAGTTATTTTGAGTATACACATCTGTGTTGTTACTTGCTTTCCCTGATTTCCTTGTTAAAATGACTAAGCTTCAGATTTGATCTTCCAAAAGATAATCTTTGCTTACAACCTATTTCAGTGTCTTTACCGTACAGATGAATTCCTTGGACTCAGTGGTTTGAAGAATGCAAATCTGCATTCTTAAAAGTTACTTGACCTAAGTGGAAATCTTCTTTTAAGTGCGTGAAATGGCACTGTGAATTTCATCACTTGGATTTTGCTTGTGTTTTTTCATAGCACATCGCTTAGTTTTCCTTTACCTGCTTGGTTTTCTAAATGCCCTTACTACCACAAACTCACTCCTGCCTGCCTCACTTATTTCTGTCTTCCTCTCCTAACAACGTCCTTTCTTTCCTCCTGCCCTGTTTCAGGATACAGTACAGCCTGAATGTGGCAGACAGGCTAGCTGATGAACATGTGCTCATCGGGTTGTATGTCAACATGCTCCGGAACAACCCATCATGGTTAGTGCAGGTTTGGCTGCTTGACTGTCCTGAGAGAGGGGAACAGTCTGATCTCTTGACAAGCAGTCTCAGCAAGGGGCAAAGTGACTGGATGGCAGAGGTGTCACTAAAGTACTTTTTTAACCAATTCAATTAAAATATCTTGTGATATTACTTTAGACACTGCCCATTAATGTACCATAGAATTCACATTTTTGCTAATATCTTAGCTAAAGGACAAGTCGTGTAAGTGGGTGATGTGCTAAATATTAGCATCTAGGGAAATGCAGGACTCTGAGTCCCTCTGGTCAATTCTGTGTTATATGTGCCATATCAAATTACTGCACAATGGTGATGCAAGAATTTGTCTTATTCCGAGGACTTGTGTGTTTCTGCCAATTTAGAGAACAATGCTCCATTCGCTTAAGATAGATGTAGAAAAAAATAGGATGAGATCATACCATGGAAATCATTTCCTGAACAATGATAACAATGGGAGAAATTGTCTTTCAACTCTTCTCTTATAAATGTTTCAGGGTACTCATCCTGATAGATGCAAAGTTTACTTTCAAATGTGTTAAATATGTGAATTCAGATAAAGTATTAGAATAACAGCATTACTAGAGTTTTCCTTTTCTATTTTAGTTGTGACATAGGCGATTCCTGCCATTGGTGCAAGTTAGTTAATAATAAATGTACATTTTCAATTTGAATGGAAATCAATGGACAAACTGTATAATTATCCTATGTTTCATCCTAGTTTAGACAACTGTTTTACAAACATGTTTTGCAAATCAGTTCCTTAGAAGTATTTGATTTTAGTTAATAACCCTAATATAATTTCTCTGCACTGAGAGCCTATGGATTTTTTTGCAGTCACAACTATTTAGGGGTTAAATTTCCTTTAAAATTGATTCCCTTTCTTCTACTGTGTCACAGAAAGCATCCTTGAAACATTTGGCATCACTCTCCACTGGGTATTGTTAACCACTTCTTTGTTTCTAGAACTTTCCTCTCTTGACTGCTTCTGATGCCTTAGAAATATTTTTTTGAAAGATTACCACATGAGTTTAAGTGATACATTGAATATTTATTTGTTTTAATAGTTATATATTTATCTTAATTTGTATTTAATATTCATATGTATATATATATATATATAATCAGCATATTGGTTTAATTTTTAATATATCCTTCTGTTTGGGGAGATAAAGATGCACTCTTCAGCTAAACCCATCTCTTTGTTCAAATTTTCCCAGTTTGTAGATCCGTTACTTTTGTTTCTTACATCTCTACCTCCAAAAACTACAGGTGGAAAGAGTAATGGTTTTCATCTTACTCCCAATGAATTTGGACCACCCCCAGTGTTATATTGTAGCTGAAACAACAGAACTAAATGCTTAAATTACCTCCCCCCAAAAAAATCTGTGTTGGGAATCTTCGAAGCAGGATATAGTAAAGATCCAATCACGTCTGAAGGCAATGCGGAGATCTCACGCCATGTTCTCCCCTGTAATTCTAAACATATTCCAATTATTTCTACAGCTCTTCTTTGACCTTTTCTTAATTAAAGTTGTAACAGAGAAATCTCCAAAGAGGAAAGCACAGAGTTTGACACTCCCAGCCCTTTTCCCCCCTCAAGTGGTTAATCATATTGACTTGATGGCCACTTAAGACCGTAAAACTGTCTCAGCAGAGACACCTTACATCGACTTGATGAAAGCTAGATGTGATTTATATTTTGAACACAAAGCAGAATTTAAGACTGATCAATGAAGCCCACTCCATTTTAATAGCTCCTGCTCTCCATAATTCTCATCACTGTTTTCCATCCTTAAAAAATCCCAGCTTCTCTTTTCTCATTTTTCCCCTCCCTTTCCTTCATTGCAATTAGTTGCTAATGATTCCCCACACCTGCCAGGATTCTGTAAGTGATGAAGTGATCTCTCCCCTCCTGTATTATCATCATAGCTATCATTCAACTATAGTGAGATCTAGAATGATGGTAACCACAAGAGCTACTTTTTTTAAGTATATGAAGCAAATGATTGTGTTTTTATTTTGTTTTTGTTTTTTATTATCTTTATTGGAGTATAATTGCTTTACAATGTTGTATTAGTTTCTACTCTACAGCAAAGTGAATCAGCTATACATGCATCCCCTCTTTTTTGGATTTCCTTCCCATTTAGGTCAGACAGACCATTGAGGAGAATTCCCTGTGCTATATAGTAAGTTCTCAGTAATTATCTATTTTATGAAATTAAAAGTGTTAGTTGCTCAGTCACGTCTGACTCTTTGCAACCCCATGGACTATAGCCCACCAGGCTCCTCTGTCCATGGAATTCTCCAAGCAAGAATATTGGAGCGGGTTGCCATGCCCTTCTCCATGGGATCTTCCCCACCCATGGATCAAACCCAGGCCTCCCGCATTACAGGTAGATTCTTTACCTTCTGAGCCACCAGGGAAGTAGATAGTATCAGCAGTGTATATATGTCAAGCCCAAGAGCTACCTGGTTTTAAACTATTTGCCTCACAATAAGCATTGTGTTTAAAACTTTATTTACATAATTTCCCTTGGTCCTTAGATAGAGTAAATACTTTCATCCCCATTTTATCAATTGGTAAAGGTACCAATTCGGAGAGTCTACATGCTTCTCTCACAGACACGAATCCACTACACAGTGGGGCAGGGATTTCTACCTTCATCTACTTGATCCCAAGCTCATAACCACTATGCTACATTGCCTTTTATAAAGCCTATATACATGCATGTTCTCCAGAAAGCTCTTTTAGACACTCCACACTGTATCCACCACATCTCTATTTACTAAAATTGCATATTCTACTATATTATTTTTATTTCATTTTAAGAGATATTTTGAGCACATACTAGTAAAAGGAATTGTTAATAAATTACCATTTATGTATTTAGTTCTGCACATTGTGATTTCTCATTTTAATTATAAGCTTTAAAAGGATAAAACTTTTCAGTCTCTTGGACCTCATGACAGCAGCCAGAATATTAATAATAAATTTTATATTTATGAAGTGCTTAAAAAATTACAAAGCCCTTTCCCACATATTATTTAATCTGCTTGTCAAAGCCCATAAGTTTGGATATTATTATTTCCATCTCACTGATAAGTAAATGCCGGTTCCAAGACATTAAGTGACTTATCCAAGGTCACCTGCCAGCAAGGTCTTCTGATACTGAGTCCCATCTGTTTTCCACCTCATTCCTCGGTCTTCCTGTCTGTGCATCCTTCATGAGATGGTCTACAAACAGGAATCTAATAGTTGTTCTTGATTAAAAGGTCTGTTTTTGTGATTATCCATATATGCTCCTAATTCACTCTGGGTGGGGACATTTTCCCCTGTATCTATTTTCCCCTGTATCTACTTAACATAATGGGAAACTGACTCATTTGTAAAAAGTCTGCTGCTAAATACAAGATATACTTTTGTGTCCTTGCTGGTTCTGATGTCAGATAAGCCAAACAAATAAACTGCAGCTCAAGGGAGAATTCCTGCTGTCTTCCTAATTCCTAAGTGAAGTTTTAAAAGCCTTAGTGGTTTTCAAGCACCTTCTTCAGTGGTGGAGGAGGGGTCTCAGAGTCACACAGTGAGGGCTTTTTCTGGCCTTCCCTAAATCTCCCCCAGGCTTGCTGGTGGTTTATAGGACCATGGTGGCAGGCACACCAAGGGATATCGGAAACCGGCCCAGAAATTCCAACGCTAACCATAATTATAAGCCTTGATACTTACCAGTCAGACATTTCTGGTGTGTTTCTTTCAACTCTGAAAACACAGGCTTCCCCAGTGGCTTAGAGATAGAGAATCCACCTGTAATGCAAGAGTCGCAGGAGACATGGGTTCGATCCCTGGGCCAGGACAATCCCCTGGAGGAGGGCACAGCAACCCACTCCAGTATTCTTGCCTAGAGAATCCCATGGACAGAGGAGCCCGGTGGGCTACAGCCCATGGAGTCACAAAGAGTTGGACGTGACTGAAGCAACTTAGCATGCACATGAGGGAAGGAAGCAGCACAGAGTAGGCTACCATCTATACTTTGACGTCATGATCCATTGCTGTCACTTTGTCAGGCCCCTGATCTCATATAATTAGGTTAAAATTTGTTCTGCTTATTGTTTTTCTCAAGTACAAGAAATTGGACATTCAGACGCCTATTTCCAGGTTTCACATATGAGGTCTAAGCAGTTACTGACTCACTTGCTTCCTTTTTTTTTTTTTGGCAGTACCACACAACTTGTGAAATCTTAGTTCCCCAAGCAGGGATTGAACCCATGCTCCCTGCAGTGAAAATAGAGAGTCCTAACCACTGGACCACCAGGAAATCCCCTTGCCTCCTTTAATAGATTCCTATGACACTTAAGTTCACAGCCCAGACCACTCCCCAGGGCTGTAAGTCTGTGTGTGATCTAACCTGCGCCTATCTCTCCCAGCCTCAGCTCCCTCAGGGTTTTCCCGCTCAACCATAATACTTAGTCACATCAGTTTTAGATCAGTTCCTTGAAAATACTCCTAAAACTGCCTCAATGACCATGATACTAGTTCTTCCCTATGCCTAGAACATTCTTCCCCATTTTCCTCCTGCCCTTTCCTTCCACACACATGAACTTTCTCCTTCTCTGACTTCCAAATACTGATTAAAGGTACCTACCTCCTCAGGTAGGTCTCCCACATTAGTTTGATCACGGGGTACTATGTATTTCATTCCTGTCATAACTGTAATCATTCATTGCTTGGTTGGTTTGTTCACTATCTACCTTCCGCTTACAGGGCAGACCTTCTCAGACTTATTCACCACTATCTCTGTGGCATCACCACAGTGCCTGGCATACCGTGGATGCCCAATAAAGGCCCACTGGGGTTGGAGACTATTGATAGTACTATAGACATAAAATTCCCTCTCACTCTAAACAAAATTTGTGAAGAGTCCTCAGAAAAAAACATTTTTACTATAAAAATACTTTCTGCTATTAAAAAAAAATCACCTATTATAAACTAGCCCTGAAATTAGTGTAAGAGTATAAAGTAGGTTGTTGTGGATCACAGCAAACTGTGGAAAATTCTTAAAGAGATGAGAACACCAGACCACCTGACCTGCCTCCTGAGAAATCTGTATGCAGATCAAGACGCAACAGTTAGAACTGTACATAGAACAACAGACTGGTTCCAAATAGGGAAAGGAGTACATCAAGGCTGTATACTGTCACCCTGCTTATGTAACTTTTATGCATAGTACATCACGTGAAATGCCAGGCTGGATGAAGCACAAGCTGGAATCAAGATCACTGGGGAAAATATCAATAACCTCAGGTATGCAGATGACACCACCCTTATGGCAGAAAGCAAAGAGGAACTAAAGAGCCTCTTGATGAAAGTGAAAGAGGAGGGTGAAAAAGCTGGCTTAAAACTCAACATTCAGAAAACTAAGATCATAGCATCTGGTCCCATCACTTCATGGCAAATAAATGGGGAGACAGTGAGAGACTTTATTTTCTTGGGCTCCAAAATCACTGCAGATGGTGACTGCAGCCATGAAATTAAAAGATGCTTGCTCCTTGGAAGAAAAACAATGACCAACCTAGATAGCATAGACATTACTTTCTTGACAAAGGTCCATCTAGTTAAAGCTATGGTTTTCCAGTAGGCATATCTGGATGTGAGAGTTGGACTATAAAAAAAGCTGAGCGCCGAAGAATTCATGCTTTTGAACTGTGGTGTTGGAGAAGACTCTTGAGAGTCCCTTGGACTGCAAGGGGATCCAACCAGTCAATCCTAAAGGAAATCAGTCTTGAATATTCATTGGAAGGACTGATGCTGAAACTCCAATACTTTGGCCACCTGATGTGAAGAACTGACTCATTGGAAAAGACCCTGATGCTGGGAAAGATCGAAGGCGAGAGGAGAAGGGGACGACAGTGGATGAGATGGTTGAATGGCATCACTGACCTGATGGACATGAGTTTGAGTAATCTCTGGGAGTTAGTGATGGACAGGGAAGCCTGGCATGTTGCAGTCCATGGTGTTGCAATTCACTAATGTGGCAAAAGCAGCTAAGAAGGATCAAACAAAAACCTCAAAGTGATAGTGGGGGAAAAATTTTTAATGTTCTCTGATCTTTCCCATCACTCCATGGGAAATAGATGGGGAAACAGTGGAAACAGTGTCAGACTTTACTTTTTTGGGCTCCAGAATCACTGCTGATGGTGACTGCAGCCATGAAATTAAAAGATGCTTACTCCTTGGAAGGAAGGTTATGGCCAACCTAGATAGCATGTTTAAAAGCAGAGACATTACTTTGCCAACAAAAGTCCGTCTAGTCAAGGCTATGGTTTTTCCAGTGGTCATGTATGGATGTGAGAGTTGGACGGTGAAGAAAGCTGAGCGCCACAGAATTGATGCTTTTGAACTGTGGTGTTGGAGAAGACTCTTGAGAGTCCCTTGGACTGCAAGGAGATCTAATCAATCCATCCTAAAAGAGATCAATCCTGAGTGTTCATTGGAAGGTCTGATGTTGAAGCTGAAGCTCCAATACTTTGGGCACCTCATGCGAAGTGTTGACTCATTGGAAAAGACCCTAATGCTGGGTAGGATTGGGGGCGGGAGGAGAAGGGGACGACAGAGGATGAGACGGTTGGATGGCATCACCGACTCGATGAACATGGGTTTGGGTAGACTCCGGGAGTTGGTGATGGACAGAGAGGCCTGGCGTGCTGCAATTCATGGGGTCGCAGAGAGTCGGACACGACTGAGCGACTGAACTGAACTGAACTGAACTGATCTTTTCGACTTTATGCTAGTTCACTATCGCTACTATAACAAAATACCACAGACTGTGTGATTTGAATAACAGTTTATTTTCTCACGGTTTGGAGGATGGAAGTCCAAGACGATGGAGCCGGCAGTGCTGTTTCTCCTGAGGCCTCTCTCCATGGCCTGCAGATGGCTGTCATCTTGTCGTGTCCCCACAGGGCCTCTTCTCTGAGCACGTACATCCCTGGTGTCTCTTCCTCTTCTCATAAGGACTCCAGTCATATTGGATTACAGTCCCACCTTTACAACCTCATTTAACTTTAATTCCCAGGCGGCACTAGTGGTAAAGAACCCACCTGCCAATGCAGGAGACATAAGAGACGTGTATTCAATCCCTGGGACTGGGAAGAACCCCTGGAGGAGGGCATGGCAGCCCACTCCAGTATCCTTGCCTGGAGAATCCCATGGACAGAGGAGCCTAGTGTGCTGCATGCAGTTCACAGAGTCACACGGACCTCATTTAACATTAATTACCTCTTCAAAAGCCCCATCTCCAAATACAGTCACATTCTAAGGCACTGTGGATTACAGGCTTCCCCAGTGGCTCAGATGGTAACGAATCTCTCTGCAGTGTGACAGACCCAGGTTCAATCCCTGGGTCAGGAAGATCCCCTGGAGAAGGGGGGATACCAACTCCAATATTCTGTGGATTAGGGCTTCAACACTAATTTGAAGAGAAACAATTCAGTCTAAAACACTTCTACACTGAATCCACTGAACTGTATGCCTTTAATTTTTTTTAATGTGTAGGCTAAGATTTGATTGATTTTTTTCAGTAAATGTTGTGATTTTGAAAAGGGTAAGTTTATTGCAACCTATTGAAAGAAAAAGTTATCCACACATACTGGAAGTATCTTCTTTTGAGTTTTCATTTTCTTGTTAACACTACTCCTTTTCTTCTTTAAAATGTTTTGGACCTTCGGTTATAGTACTAGACTTCCGAGAAAGATACTTCCTAGCGTCCTAAAAATGTAAACCTGAAGAATGTCACACACACCAATGCGCATATCTGCATGAACTGCATTGTACTCACAGGGGTTTTCTCAGCATAATCAATCAGATGATAAATTGATTTTTAAGATGAGTTCATTTCCCTGTTATAAATTCTAATATATTTTACATTTCCATGGAAAGTGAGAGTGACACTACCAATCTGATGAGGTTATTGATGTAGATGAGCTAGTATGGTACTGCGAACACAGGAATAATTCAGTGTTAGTTACTCACTTAATTTTGAATAGGGTTGAAGGCACATAAGTTAGATTTTTAAATCCCATTTTGTAAAACCAGTCCATTGTAATATGATAAAAATAAGCACTGTTAGCTCATGGATCATCATCAATATTGTTGAACTGGTGAACTTTAGAGTGTGCTTTCTCCAAATGTGCTAAAATAAAGAATGCAGAATAGGACATGGTCACATATGTTGCTTGATAAGTTGTATAAATGGGACATTTTGATTAAAAATTCATGGCACTTTGCAGTTTGCATACAGAAATAAGAGAAGACTATCACTGTTAAGCTAATTCTTTCCTTTATTTAGGAAATTAGAGATATAAAGACTACCTATTGCTTCTATAAAATCCTTTATTGATTCAGCTAAACTGTTTTTCTTCTTTTTGATGTAACCTAGAATACTGACCAGTAACCAAACACATTTTCTTGAGCAAAAAAGCCTGATTTATAGGTAAGAAAGTGATGGTGCAAAAAAAGGTATACCAAATAATATTACCTGTTATAGGTAAGAGTAAAAAAGGATACTTCAATCAGCCTTACCATGTACCATGTCACGGCTGTAAATGCTTTACATGGTCATCCTCCCAATAAGCCATGTAGTAAGTTACCACTGTATCCCTGTTTTATAGATGAGAAAATTGAGGCACAGAGAGGTTAGGTGATTTTTGCAGGGTCACACAGCTAGTAATTGAGAGGGCTAAGGTTTACATCCAGAAATGATCCGGTCCAACCTCGTACCCACTCTTGTATAACACTGCTGCCAGCTATTCACCCTTCCTAAGTGTAAGCATTTCTTTTGAATGGGAGCTTACCTCTTTGACACCATCTGCAATCTAATCTTTAAAACAACAACAAAATATGAGCCAAAAGAGAATTTGCCATTATTGAAGGGATAGGATGGGAAAGATCTACTGTTGATAAATATGAATGAGTACAATGACATTTCTATGAACTTGAACACCTATACAAAGCAGATAAGGAATCTGTATGCAGCCATAAAATGTATCTTCATTTTTAACTCTGCCAAACATAATTAGTTGGATTTTAGATGGCATGGCTAGTGTTAAAGCACAATATTTCATCTGTATTCTTCTGATTTTCTCAAAGTGTTGAGTATATAGAGAGAGCCAAACAGGATTCAAAAGAGGGGGGCCAAAGACCATGACATTGCAAGCCTAAATGAGCTAACCTCTATTTGTTCTTTTGTCCAACTGATTCTTGGGTAGTTCCTGTTTCAAGCACTGTGCTAAACACTCAAGTTCCAAGGGTGAAAAGATTGAACCATTCTGGTTTCAGAGAAGTTACAATTTAGTTAAGGATGAAGGCAAATGAAAAAGGCAATTATTATAAAATGCAAAGAGATAGAAGTAATAATAAAAGTGGTGCAGTGCAGAGTGCTATGGAATATATAAGGAGCAATGGATCTGAATTTGGAGGTTGGACAAGAGGGCAGGAAAAGGCAGTCAAAGTCAATACCATAATGAAGAGAAATTAGCCAAGTGGAAGTGGGTGGAAGAGGCAGATTGTTTAGAGCAGAGAGAATGTGGTGCATTTGAGCTTAAGTGTGGTAAATCCATGGGGTAAAAGATGAAGCTAGACTATGCAGGACCTTAGAAGTCTTGTTTAGGAGTTGAACAATGAGAATCTACTGAAGAATGTTCTGTATAGGAATGCTTCAAACAACCTCATTTTTGAAAGATCGATGACTCTAGACAGAAAATGAATTGGAAGAAAGAATAACTCAAATCAGAGTGAGTGTTAAGAGGACTTTACACTCATTCAGAATAATATAACAGTGGCCTGGGCCACATCAGGTGCAGCTGGAATTGAAGGAAATGGAAGAATTTGAGAGTGTGTAGAGGTAGAAGGCATAGCCTTGGTGGACGATTATAATATAGTGGGTTATCAAAGTCAGGGTCTTGATAAAGGAGTTTGAAGGCACCCCTAAACAGAAGGCTTTCTTACTGTAAGTTATTATTATCATTATTATTATCATCCATGAAGATTCCTATGGCATTTTGCTCTCAATCAACTGTGAAAGATAAGGAAAAGTCATCTTCCCCGTGTGTGTGTGTGTATGTGTGTATGTTAGTCTCTCAATCGTGTCCAACTCTTTTCAACCCCATGGACTGTAGCTCACCAGGCTTTTCTGTCCATGGAATTCTCCAGGCAAGAATACTGGAGTGGGTAGCCATCCCCTTCTCTGGAGGATCTTCCTGACCCAGGGATCAGATCCAGGTCTCCTGCATTGCAGGTGGGTTCTGTACCATCTGAACCACCAGGGAAGAAGATTCCTATGGCATTTTACTCTTAACCAACTTTGAAAGATAAGGAAAAAGTCATCCTCCCCTTAAGTAATAACTAGTAATACCTTCTCAGGCAGTAATCTTCCTAATAGCTATTTGCATTTTAATAAAAGAGCAGTCACACTTAATGACCATAAAAAGTCATCTCTAGTGATCAAGTTTCTGTCACCATTCAGACAAATGGAAAAAATACTAAGGAAAAATGAAGAGGTATTTCTGGTGCCCTTTGGATCACCTTATTATTTGTTTTGTTTTGTTTTTTTAACATAGGTGAATCTTTTCATGACCCAAGGGTAGACAAATATGTTTTTTTACATTTATTCTGATTTTTTTTTTTTTTTTTTGCTGCACATTTTGTAGAATTTTAGATCCTCAGCCAGGGATGGAATGAACCTGAGCCCTCAGCAATGAGAGTGTGAAGTCCTAAACCCTCGCCCACCAGGGAAACAAGCCTGTAGAGATACCAGAGAAATGTGAACGAATGCTGAGTTCCCAGAAATCACTACTACATCATAATCTAGGAAGCCCTAGCTCTGCTGGGGCCACTCAAGTTTCCCAGACGCCATTTTGAAATCACAGCAACAGACTCAGGCCATGTCTTTAAGGTAGAAGGGGAGAGCTTGCAAAATAATAGATTTCCCCATTCTGAACTGAAGTCTACACAGCAGCCTCTTTTTCATTCATCATGGTCTTGTAGCAAGATTATAAAATCTGGAAATGAATAGGCAAGGGTGGAGACGATGTTGGAATTGGTATTTCTTTAATGATTTAGGGATTATTGGTCATTTACTTTCGACTATTTGTAATTGAAGTCTTGAAATAATGGAATTTATTAGGGGAATGCTTCATTCACCCTTGTATAATGTGAACGTACTGAAATTGCATATGTGGACTCATAAATCGTTTGTGTGCACAAAGGGGCGATCCATCATTTCACCCCTCATTCACTCGATACTGGGGAAGGAGGGGCAAGGAAGTATGAGTTATAGCTTACTAGACAAAATCCCATACCTTCACGTCTTACATTTCCAGGAGACTCCTTTTATGTAACCTTTGTATTATTTATATCTTCTGGTCATTCATAATAAAAGGTACTTTTATCATGAGGATTTTTTTTCCTTTATCAAGGTTATTTTTATTTATTTATCAAAACACTCACAAATGTTTTTGACAAAGTCACTTTCAGGCAGTCAAACAGATCGTTGTCCCAAGCTTAGAGCAGTGGGCCTTGTCTACATAAATTGTGTTGAATTAGACACATGGTCTCTAATATACCAACCAGAAAATGATAAATGTGTTAAAAATCAAATTAAATTGTTTCTTTGTGGGGCAGTTTTATTTTAAAGTAAGGACAGCATAACTTTCACTTTCTTATTAAACCTGTAGCAAGAAATTCAACTATTATTTTTAACCACTGCAAAGTGCAGACATGTGTTATAAAACATCTGTTTTAAAACATCCGTTGTCCAGAACTAATTCAGCCTTTGGCTAGTAAAATAGTTTCTTATTCCAAGTCTGAATTGGTATGCTGATTGAAACCTCAGTACACTGGGAACAGTACTACACATAGGTGAGCACTGAATCTAAGAATATCTATCTTAAGGGTATATTTGTAAAATATCACAATGCTATATGGATACGAAAAATGATCTCTTTTATACAGTTTACATTTAGGGTTCATTTCACGTGTTCAACTTTTCCATTTTATTTTCAATATCTTCTAGGTCCTTGCTACTCAAAATGCATGTTAACATATCTTGAGAGCTTGCTGGAAATGCAGGTTCTGGGGTCCCATCCTATCCCACCACCCCCACTCTAGAATCAGAGGCTGAATTTTCACAAGATCCCTCCATGATATGTATACACACTAAAGTTTGAGAAACCCTGCTCTAGATGGTTGTTGAATGGTATGTGACATTTTGAAGGAGACAAGAATCAGTGAATCTAAACAGGTTACTTCAGAGGCAAAATAACAATAAAATTATATTAACTAATATTTTTGTGCATTTAATGTATTCTAGGCATCATATTTTGATCCCTGGGTCAGGAAGATCCCCTGGAGAAGGGCACAGCAACCCACTTCAGTATTCTTGCCTGGAGAATCCCACGGACAGGGGAACCAGGCGGGCTACAGTCCACGGGGTCGCTAAGAGTTGGACATAACTGAAGTGACTTAGCACAGCACAGGAATCATATTAGCTTGATGCTTTTTCCATGCATTATCTCATTTGGGCAGCAGGAAATAGAAGACTATTTCTCTGATGATGGAGAAATAATGTGGTAAATGGAGAAATTCAGGAATATCCTAAGTAGGAAATGGCAACTTAGAGAAAAGGGCATAGTCCAGTGAAAGCATTCAGAATAAGAATAAATATAGTTTACTTATGTGAGAAATGTAGACAAAACAGAGATAGTGGAGACAGGAATATCTTCCAAATGACCGGGAAAAAAAAGCTTACACTAACGTATTCTTGCTGAGCCAAGAAGAGCTATTTGGAAGTGACATAGCTTATATGCTGAGTTTCATTCATCTTCTCACTTTAGAACAAAGGTTAAAAGACTATGTTGCATGTTTACTGTGTATGTAAATGTACACATAAATAATATAAATGTACGTTACTTTATATGAATCCAAGTCTTTTTGGTGGGTAATTCTTATAACCTTAATGTTGGCATAGAAGTCTGTCATTTTTAATGTATAATCATGAGGATTAATTTTTTTTAAGGAACAAGCTTAAATGTAAGAGCTAGTGGAGGAGAATATAAGTATGTTCGGGGGTTGAGAGGAAACTGGTTTCTAATCTTGATCCTGACCTGATACTCACCATAATAACTGATAAACCAAACTAGTTGGCTAACTAGTCTACCAATAGGATGAGTGTTACTGGTATGTTTCACAAACAAACAAACAAAAATTTTATTAGCACCCAAAACTCAGTCTTAAGTGAAGGGCTTTCTGAAATATCAGCTCTCTGGGAGAGTTGATAATGCTTCTTTTTGCATTAGTGTTTTTTTTTCTTTCTTTCCTTTTTTTTTTTGGCTGCACCCCATGAGGCATGTGAGATCTTAGTTCCCCAACCACGGATCTAACCTACACCCCCTGCCTTGGAAGCACAGATTCTTAAGAGCCAGGGAAGTCCTGCAGTTTTTAAGAGGTTTTTAAGGGGTCAGACTAATCTTATCCTAGTAGGAAGAATTTTCATAAATTTATAGGAGACACTATATCAGTCACACCATTAGAAGCCATTACTATTAATATAATTCTACTTCTCTGGAAGTAAATATAAAATAGCAAGTTACCTGGGTAGTAATGTTGTAGATGAGAAATTATATTCATCATGTACTGCTGTATAAGAAATTACCCCAAAGTTTAGCAGCTTTAAACAACAAAGACAGTGGGTCAGGAATCCACGTGTGGCTTAGGTGTCTGTGGCTGAGGACCTGGGGTGCTGATCAAACTGTCCACTGGACTGTGGTCTCATCTAAAGGCTCTACCGAAGGTGTTCCAGCCACATGGTTACTAGCCAACTTCAGTTCCTCCTCACCTGGGACTTTCCACAGAGCAGCCTATGACATGGCTTCCAGCTTCCCACAGGAAGCAACCTGAAAGAGCTCAAGAGACAGAAAAAAAAAAAAAAAAACATGCCCAAGATGGAAGTCAGGGTCTTTTTATAACCCAATCTTAGAAGTTACCTTCCGTTACTTCTGCCACATGCCATTCACTAGAAGCAAGTCCAGTCCATTGTAAAGGGCGAGGGTTACACACAGGAGCGTGAATATCAGGAGGTGGGGATCCCTGGGACCTGACCACAATCAATTTCTTCTTCTTTCTTGCTTTCTTATTGTCTAACACATCAGTTTCCCAAGGAGTACATGTTACTTGTGTAATAAAGAAATAAAATGGTTAAAGGCAATACAGTTTAAAGAGAAAGTAATCTTTCATCAGAAATATTGATCAGAAAAGTCACTACTCCTTGGATCTTTCTTAGTAAACCAAGATTTATTAATGACCTTCCTGGCCACATATTAGATCATGTCAGGGCTTCCCTGGTGGTTCAGATAGTAAAGAATTTGCCTGCAATGCGGGAGACATAAGAGACGCAGGTTTGATCCCTGGGTCAGAAAGCTCCCCTGGAGCAGGGGGCATGGCAACCCACTCCAGTATTCTTACCTGGAGAAACCCATGGACAGAGGAGCCTGGCGAGCTACAGTCCATGGGGTTGCACACGACTGAGTGACTAACACTTTCACTTTTCACTTTTTCAGGAATCTGAGACTGATATTATTAATCTAACAGGACTTTGTTTTGGCTTTCACATTTTTTGCACTGAAAAATTGAAATAGCAAACCCCTCCCCCTTCCCAAGGTGGTAACGTGAACATGTCTGTCTTTCTCAGTTGCCTAACAGGCTCCTTCTTGCTCTGTTCTCAACAGTATGCTTGAGAGCTCCAACCGGCTTGATGAAGAGCACCGGCTGATCGCCAGATACGCGGCCAGGCTGGCGGCAGAGTCCACTTCGTCTGTAAGTAGTCTGCGTGAGAGATGTCGCATTGATTGTGGTCCTGTTGCTGGCCACAACAGCAGAGCCGAGTGGTTGCTACTGAGCCATCTGCAAGACCTAAAAACAATCTGGCTTCTGCTGCTTCCATTTTTCACTTTTCAGCTATCATTCTGGCCTAGCGTGAATCAGAGCTTGAGGGATTCTGTTACAACAGTGCTGAATCAGCCCAACTCCTGATTTCTCTGGATAATGTCTAATCAGTAAATATAAAAAGCAAGCAATGATTCAAATCCACAACTGGCTAACGTAAATTTCTGCTTTTATCAGTATGCAAGTGGTGCAGTGGTAAAGAACCCACCTGCCAATGCAGGAGACATAGGAGACATGGGTTTCAATCCCTGGGTTGGGAAGATCTCCCAGAGTAGGAAATGGCAACCCACTCTAGTATTCTTGCCTGGGAAATTCCATGGATAGAGGAACTTGGTGGACTACAGTCCACAGGGTCGCAAAGAGTTGACCACAACTAAGCAACTGAGCACAGAACACAAAATATATACAAAATATGTACAAGAAAGAGAAAATGATGTCATAAAATTAAAAAAAATACCTTCATCACATGTCAAAGGTGCCAAAGGCCAGACTTAGCTGTAGAAGATCATTTAGAATATAAAATATAGGACCTCACAATTCTTCAATAGCAATACAAATTGTATCTTTGTTAAAAGAAATGCTCAATTAAAGTGATAGAAAAACTTTATGAAAGCCAGAGCTTCACCAAGCTTAAACCTTTCCCTACAGTTAGTTTTCTGAAATTAAAATTCAGGCAGTGTTTCTCCATGTCTTTGGGCTTAGACAATGGGTGCTATTTTTTTAAAGCTTGACATTCTATGGTAGAAAGATTAGTTGTGATTTTTTTTTAATTTGCTTTAAAAATAATTAAAAATTGGGGGGAATTTTTATAATGTATTATAGAGCAAAGAAAGCACAGGGAAATCTACATAATCTGACCCTGTTATTTATTGATTGATTGTGCTGGGTCTTCATCACTGTTCCATGCGGGCTTTCTCTAGTTGCAGTGCACAGGCTTCTCATTGCAACGGCTTCTTTTTTGTGTGTGGAGCCTGGGCTGTAGGGCATGCAAGCTTCAGTAGTTGTGGTACATGGGCTTAGTTCCCCTCTGGCAGGTGGAATCTTCCCAAACAGGAATCAAATCTGTGTTCTCTGCATTGGAAGGTGAATTCTAACCACTGGACCACAAGGGAAGTCTTAACCCTTCTCTATAAAACAATATCAAATAATCCCTTCACTAAATACACATACACATATATACACAGCATCCCTGGTAGCTCAGCTGGTTAAGAATTTGCCTGCAATGCAGGAGACCCTGGTTCAATTCTTGTTCAGTAAGATGCCCTGGAGAAGGGATAGGCTACCCACTCCAGTATTCTTGGGCTTCCCTGGTGGTTCAGATGGTAAAGAATCCGCCTGCAATGCAGGAAACCTGGGTTCGATCCCTGGGTTGGGAAGATCCTCTGGAGGAGGACATGACAACCCTCTCCAGTATTCTTGCCTGGAGAATCCCCATGAACAGAGGAACCTGAAGGGCTACAGCCCATGGGGTCACAAAGAGTCGGACACAACTGAGCGACGAAGCACAGCACAGGACAGCACATATAAATACAGTATATGAGCTATATATACATATCTATTGTTATAAAATCATATATATGATATCTAATCATATATAGCCATGTATATAATTCTTATATAATCATATTCTTCTATATCAATATATGTAATTTATATAAGAAGGGAGAAAGTGGTGACTGCATATACATCAGTTGTTAAAGCTGGTTGCAACCCATCAACATAAAATTACATATATGAGTGAAGAAATGCTGGAAGTATTTTGACCAAAAGAAGAAGAGATGAAAAGTCATAATAACTCTGACTTTAAAACTATAGGCTTCCCTGATAGCTCAGTTGGTAAAGAATCTTCCTGTAATGCAGGACACCCTGGTTTGACTCCTGGGTCGGGAAGATCTGCTAGAGAAGGGATAGGCTATCCACTCCAGTATTCTTGGGCTTCTCTTATGGCTCAGCTGGTAAAGAATCCACCTGCAATGTGGGGGACCTGGGTTCGATCCCTGGGTTGGGAAGATCCCCTGGAGAAGGAAACAGCTACCCACTCCAGTATTTTGGGCTGGAGAATTCCATGGACTGTATAGTCCATGCGGTCACTAAGAGTAGGACACGACTGAGCAACTTTCACTTTAAAACCATACATTTTTTAATTATTGTTACAGTGGTTGAATAGTAATTCTAGAGAAAGATACCTCAGCAGTGATTCATTTACTCAAGTGGGTAGCCATTCCCTTCTCCAGGGGATCTTCCTGACCCAAGGACTGAACTCAGGTCTCCAGCATTGCTGGTGGATTCTTTACCGTCTGAGCCACCAGGAAAGCCCTTTACTGAAAAAAATAGCTGCAATGGGGACAGCATGGCAAGAATGAACTCACTCCCCAAAATCAGAAATTTGGAACCAGTTTTTCCCACATTTTGTGTATTTGCCTGCAAAAGAATTCTTTTCTGCTTTCCATCCCATAAATGTGCTCCAGACTTCCCCAAAAGTTGGTCCTTAGGAGAGGAATGGCCATTTAATTTTATGTGTTTTGCTTTTTTTGTTTTGATAAAAATGGTTGTCTCTTTCGTGTGCATATCTCACGACTCCTGTCTTTTCAAACACACATAGATTCCCCTGCCCGATACTAAATAGTGTAAACCACATATTTTACAGCAGCCAACTCAGCAGAGGAGCGCCCCTGACATCTCCTTCACCATTGATGCAAATAAGCAACAAAGGCAGCTGATCGCAGAACTAGAAAACAAGAACAGGTAAGACTTTTTAGACAGACTGGCTTTTATAATCAAAGTACACGCTCACTAATAACCTATAGTCATGCTTTTAACTGTCCAGGTTTTTTTTCACCCTGTAGGCGTATAAATATAAGGGAAGTCATCTAGAGTCAGTGATGCTGCTTCTGAAAAACTAACCTTTAAATTTCAGATCATCAGAAACGTCATGAGGGAAAAAGAAACAAATATATATATATATGTATATATATATATATTGAGATATCAATACAATTAATGTAATGTCCCTAGATAGCATCATTTCCCTTTTTCTGAGATACTTATTTTTGTTAAGGAGCTGTCTAAGGCAGAAGGCCCCCCCTGGGTGCTAAAGACTAAGTATCTTAACCACCCAGAGACAAGTAGAAGCCTCGCCAGGGAGGGCCCTGTGAGGATCGCAGGCTAAAGAGGCATCTGGGGACACCACCATCACCCACTCGTTCAAGCCAAACATTTCCACACCCCATCCATCAGGAGGTTTTCCTCTTTATTCAACACAGATTGACTCACCGTCTGCCCCGTGACAGTTCCCCAAAACTAAGCACTTCATCTCCTCCATTCCCACTCAGTGCAACCTGTCATTTTATGATACATAAATCATATCATGTTATTTCTTGATCAAAACCTCTGGTGATTTTCCGTTACACTGTGAATAAAACCCACCCCTCTGACCACCGTCTGCAGGTCCAGCCTGACCTGATTCCTGCCTCCCTTTCCAGCCACTGCCCACCTTACGCATTACACTCCTGCTTCTTTCTTTCTTTACAGCCTTTCATGTACTGGCTGTTCTCCTAGCTGACAGAGCTCTTCCTCAGGGTCTCTGCAGAGATGGCTCTTCCTCACTGCTGAGGTCTCAGCTCAAACAGCACCTGCTAAAAAACCACCTCTCTAACACCTCCTACTCAAGGAACCACTTTCTGTTACATCCCTGTGTGTGTGTGTGTGTGTGTGCACGCGCGCCTACTTCTCTCTGAAAAAAAATTGCATTCAAGTGTCTGTTTCCTTCTTATTCTCTGTCTTGTCTGACAGATATGGAATTTCTTTGAGAACTGAGTCCATGACAAATGGCCCCTGGATTCCAGAACCATGCCTGGTACACTGAAACACTGTAGAAGCTCAGCAAATACATACTGAGTGAGAAAGTAATAAATTGCTGAGTCAGATCTTAAACTCAGTGCTGAGTAAGCCTCACATAAAAACAACTTGTACCTTCTGTATTTCTCAGAACAGCACCAATATGTCTTAATATTTAATCTCATCTTTAAACACTGATGTGCCTTCTGAGATCAAACCGGTACAAGAGAAGGTTGTGATCATTGTTACATGCCGGTAGAGTCTGACCTGAAAATCTTGGGATAAATGGTCAAGATTCTTTGAAGCTCTACAGAAAAAAGTTAAAAGGAAGGTAAAAATTCAGGACATTTTCATATTCTTGGAAAAAAAGACTAAAGTGAAAATTTATAAGCACACAAATAGCTTATCTTGGTTGCAATTTTGATCTACTCTCCTACCTGTCCAAAGCATTTATTCTCCCTTCCAATTCTCTGCTTCCACTCAGCATGGAGATAGCATTCATGGGTACTAAGATGCTTCAGTCCTGTCCGACTCTGCAACCCTGTAGACCGTAGGCTCCTCTGTCCATGGGATTCTCCAGGCAAGAATACTGGAGCAGGTTGCCATTTCCTCCTCCGGAGGATCTTCCCGACCCAGGGACAAACCAGTGTCTCTCCTGCATTGGCAGGCGGGTTCTTTATCATTAGAGCCACCTGGGAAGCAGACTTGAGGTGGAAATCAGGACTTCCTGTTAGGAAATAACCCATGAATATGTACCTTCACATGGGGTTCCAGAATCAACAAGAGGCCCCAGAATGTGCTGGCTGGGCCATGCTACTACTCCTGCTTAGTTCTAGGACATTTGGGGATTGCACTTTCTGAAGGACCAGAGAGAGAATGGAGGAATGGGAATGAGGAAGAGAGCTTCATCCTGTCCCTGAATTCTTTCCCCACCCCATGCCTAAAGAGCATCTGCTGCTGCTGCTGCTGCTAAGTCACTTCAGTCGTGTCCAACTCTGTGCCACCCCATAGATGGCAGCCCACCAGGCTCCGCCGTCCCCAAGATTCTCCAGGCAAGAACACTGAAGTGGGTTGCCATTTCCTTCCCAAACTCATCTCTCTAAGCCAGCGGCCTCAAGCCCTCCGATGACCCCAGAACCATGTCCCAGAAGCTTATCCAGGTCACAGTTCCTGTACCATGGAAATCACCCAGGGATCCCATGGTCTCCAAAGAGACAGTTAACACAGTAATCAGATCTCTGGGCTTCAAGGGAGGACAGAATTGCTCACTTGACTTCGTGACTACCCTAGGTAGTCATGGATGTTTCAGCAGTGATCTTTAGAAAATGATGCTTCCTTAGAGCATACTTAGAGGGGCCAGTTGGAGTTAGTGTTAGGAGTAGTAAGACTCTTCGAATTACATTGTCAAAGTCAGAGCCTGCCTAAGCTACACCTGTCAGACCAAGTAGTGGAGACTAAAGGAGTCTGACATATCTGAGCTTTGGGGCACACCAAACTGAGTTCAAATGACCACTAGCACCCAGATATTGAACTTGGGCAAGACTTGTAACTAGTCTATGCTTCGATTCCCTCATTCATGAAACAGATAATAGCAGTCCCTGTATACAATACAACTGTTAGGAGGATTAAATAAGACTAAAGAAGACAATGACTGCTTAGTGACTGAGCACACACACACAAACAAGAAGACAACACAGTTCCCGGGTGTAGGCTAAGCACTTCATGCTCCTTGCCTAGCTTATCATTATTTTTTTTCTCCTAGAGCTGCTTCTCTATTTTCCTTCTTTGGGGCAAAATGGTTCTGTCATGGTTCTGTCCTCAGAATCAACAAGGAGAACTAGTGGAAGTCACAGGATGTCAGGATGTTAACCCTGAGGAACTTGGAAATCTCGGTTCACTGATTTTCAGGCTGAGCGCTCTGGGACCCCAGGGACCCTTTAGGGGTGCATGAAGGGGAAGGAGGGGCATCCCAGGTGGCGCTATAGTTAAAGAACCCACCTGCCAATGCAGGAGTTGAAAGAGATGCCAGTTTGATCCCTGGGTCAGGAAGATCCCCTGAAGGAGAGCATGGCCACCACTCCAGTCTTCTTACCTGGAGAATCCCATGGACAGAGGAGCCTGGCGGGCTACAGTCCATTGGATAACACAGAGTCAGACACAACTGAAGCAAGTGCACGCACAAAGAGGAAGGAAGAAGAGCCAGTAGTACAGGGCGCTCCCCTTCTTTAACCAAGGAAGTTTCTTCTTAACTGTCTGATATGTTGGGTTACCATGGAAGATTCCTTTTAAAGAAAAATTTCCACTGTGAAACACCAAGGGGGAGCAAAAAACAAGTTGAAAACCACTGAATCATGGTCCGTACCCATGAGAGGGACAGTGACTCACTCGTAATTAGCTTCTTGATGCTGGCGTGTTTGTGGAGCAGGAGATTGTAAATCAGCCTTTCAGATGGAAAGTCACCCAGCCCCCTTGCTCACCAAGTTCACCTTCCATTCTCATTCTCGGTGCTTTGTTCTGTCTTACTGGCTCTTCCCCATTTTGCTGGATGGGAGGCTGACCCCTCCTGCGAGAATCCATGACTTGTAACCTTGCCTAATTGCGTCTAACTCACTTAGGGATAATTTGCTTTGCGTCGGTCACCTATCCTTTATGGCTGGCCTAACGTTCACCTCAATGCAGAGCAGCCCAGGCCCCAACTTTAATGATAGACGGACACGTCTCACCCCTGACCGAGGTCACACCAATAGCACTCTTAGGTCACTGACTCAATTACAGTGAATCCTTTTAAAAGCACTTTCCTTCTTAAAGCTACCCTCATTGAAATCCATTGTTAAGGTTGAAAATGTTAAGAAAAGAGAAAAGAATTTTGCCTAACTGGGGGCTTTTCAGATAAATTCAGTGAGAAGAATTTCATTCCTGGTGTGAGAATGGGGTTATTTAGTTTTGTAAAATGAATGCCATTTATCCTTATTTTCCTTCCAAGCATCTCTTACTTGGTATCTGCAGGTAGTTTAAGGTGTTAGACTGAGATCATAAATAAGAGGAAGATTCATTTTCATCTCTTAAGCAGTGCACTTTGCAAAGTTGAACACTTTACTGCAGCATTATATTACTGACTAGAGAGATTAGGTCCTGGGGAGAACAATCAGCTTGAAGGCTCCAATGACACAAGCAGTATCCCTCATCCACAGCACTCAACTGTTGCAGGAAGAGGGACCCCTTCCAGGTCCTGAGAGTGGGCTCTTGTCTAACACTGGGAAATGAATTGTCCAAGGAGACGCACATGCTGACAAAGCAAAAGATTTCATTGAGAAGGATGCCCCAGGGGGCAAGCAGCAGGGTAAGGGAACACGGGAGGACTGCTCTGCCTCCTGACTCACAGTCTCAGGTTTTATGGTAATTGGGGTTAGTTTCCAGGTTGTCTCTAGCCAGTCATCTTGCCTGGCCCATATTTGGTCTGACTCAGGGTCCTTCCTTGGAGAAGGGCATGGCAACCCACTCCAGTATTCTTGCCTGGAGAATTCCATGGACAGAGGAGCCTGGGGGGGCTACAGTCCATGGAGTCACAAAGAGTCGGGTGTGACTAAGCAACTAACACTCAGGGTCCTTCCTGGTGGTAAGCGCATCTCTCAGCCAAGATGGATTCTAGTGCAAAGGATTCTGGAAGGTTGGTCATCTCCACCCTCCTTTGGTCCCTCCCAGATTCTCCCAGTTAGTTTTTGGCAGCAGCAGCACCGCACGTTCCTTATTTGAACCTCCTGTGGTGAGACAACTCAAGCAAGCAGTTATCATCAGCTATCACCGTGCCTGACCAATGCAAACAATTTCAGTCAACAGTTCCCTAACACAACTTAGCTACAACCAACACCTCATAAACACTGTCAGTTCATGAGGATAGGTTTTGCTCCAAAACAGAGGACGACCCCTTCTTTCTTTGCTCTGGTGGCCCTGATCAGCTCACATGTTAGATCCTGGATATCCTGGAAGTTAACTGACCGGGTTTCTCTCCTTCCTCCTCTTTCCCAAGAGAAATCCTACAGGAGATCCAGAGGCTGCGGCTAGAGCATGAACAAGCTTCTCAGCCCACACCGGAGAAGGCGCAGCAGAACCCCACTCTGCTGGCAGAGCTGCGGCTCCTCAGGTAAGAAAAGGAGCCCAAGGCGTCTCAGGAAGGGCAGTGTTTGAAATAGTCCATACTGTCTGACAGTGTCCACCGGAAAAGGGTCGTCAACCTCCATAGCTGCCAATGTCTGTTTTCTTTTATTTTAATAGCACACATCTAATGGCTGAGATTTGGGGGTTTGGGAAAAGAGGCTATTTACATTTTAATTTTTTCTTTGACACAGAGAAAAGGACACAGTGTTCTTCAGATCCAAAACCAAATGTTTCACTGGAAAAAAAAATTTTATAGTGCATTCTTTTTTTTATTAAAATATAATTGATGTAAGTTATTATGTAAGTATGATATTATGGAAGTTGTGCTGTATGTGCTTAGGTCCTCAGTCACGTCAGACTCTGTGACCCCAGGGACTGTAGCTCTCCAGGCTCCTTTGTTCATGGAATTCTTCAGGCAGGAATACTGGAGTGGATAGCCATTCCCTTCTGCAGGGGATCTTCCCAACCCAGGGATCAAACCTGGGTCTCCTCCACTGCAGGTGAATTGTTTACCGCCTGAGCCACCAAGGAAATGCTATACTTCATTTATGGTTTTTATAAAATATTGGCTATATTCCCCATGTTGTACAATATATCCTTGCAGGTTATTTTATACATGATAGTTTGTACCTCTTAATGCCTAGCCCTATATTTCCCATCCCCCACTCTTCTCTCCCCTCTGGTAACCGCTAGTTTGTTCTCTATATCTGTCTTACTGGAAAAAAAATTTGAACTCAACTCTTTTTAGTTATTTGCACTATCAACAATATGTTTATGATAAATGTGATCAACAAAACAAACATGTAAACAACTAAATAATCGTCACTTTTTAAATTTAAAAATTCATCTGTGACCCATAAATTCTCTCCAAGTCTTGGTCCCTAAGAGTTTTCTATACAGATCCTCACACCTTCTTGTTCTGCAAGTGAATTTAAAGGCCTCGTGTTACCTAGTCGGTCATCATGAAATATTGTTGGAAAGGACCCAAGAAGGTCATTTGGTTCCACCCCTGAATTTCAGGATACTTCTCAGCCTCAGACTGTAAAGAGTAGCAGGATGTGGATGAGGACTGTCAGCACATGCAAAAGGAGAGTCAGACCAGGGGCTCTGCTTCAGACTTACCAACGTGCCTTGAATATGGCACTGACCCAAACCTGTCTGTGTGGAAAACAACGCAAACATAAACCCAAAGATACTCCCTAGTGGAAATGTCATATTTCACGAGGCAGTCACAGTCAGCAAGTATAACATTCTTTCCATCTTTCAGTTTGGATGTCAAGTGTATTTCAGGTACATCTAACTCCAAGGCATACTTTTTATAATAAGAACAGATGCCTCTGCTCAGAAATTAGAGTGCCCCTTGTCAGCATTAGAGCACCGCTTGCTTACTCTGGTGGCTCAGATGGTAAAGAATCTGCCTACAATGTAGGAGACCTGGGTTCATTCAATCCCTAGGTCAGGAAGAACCCCTGGAGACGGAAATGGCAACCCACTCCGGTATTCTTGCCTGGGAAACTTATGGACAGAGGAGCCTGGTGGGCTACAGTCCATGGAGCCACAGAGTCAGACCCAACTGAGAGACTAACACTTTAACTTCCTCCTTACAAGAGACTAAATTTAGCACATTCTGTACGGCTGTATTTATGTTTTACCAAGTCCCGGTTGATTGTATGGATCTTTCTAGGGGCTCCACTCTAACCCAGCTCTATGGACATGTTCACATCTGAGCACTCAGCACACCTGGCCAGGGAGCAGGCCCTGCCTCTCAGGTGGGATCCAGTCTTCCCAGGCTCATACACCTGGCTGGAGGGGGAGAACCCACCAAAGTCCTGAGTTATGGAAAAGAGATCTATAGAGCTTGCAGCTTGTAGAGGCTTCTGGATGTGCAGAGACCACATCATACTTTAGAAGAACAAAATAATTTAATGGAAGAAATATAAAGTCTTCCTTTTCAATATATGTGATTTCTGGTCCTACTTTCAGAGAGATGTTTTAGCAATTCTTGCATGTTCTGCTACACCATCACCCAGAAGGGATGAAAATGAAAAGAAGGAAAAGAATGTTTTACATCCTCCTCCTCCTCAAGGGCTTATGAAAGTAAATCACTGCTTGAAAGTAACATATTTTGCCAAATAGGATTATGTCAGCCCTCCAGACTCACAAGAAAGTTGAGCCTAGTACGTGCATGCATGCTAAGTCACTTCAGTCATGTCTGACTCTTTGCAACCCCATGGACCATAGCCTGCCAGGCTCCTCTGTCCATGGGGATTCACCAGGCAAGAATACTGGAGTGGGTTGCCATGCCCTCCTCCATGGGATCGTCCCAACCCAGGGACCAAATTTGTGTCTCTTACATCTCCTGCATTGGCAGGCGAGCTCTTTACCACTAGTGCCACCTGGAAATCCCTCTCATGACCCTAGCTGAGTTTAAAGCTATACTAAGGAATCTGGCTCTGTGGGGAACTTCTAGACTTTTGGCCATCACCATCAGAGGGTGGCCCACACATCCAGCTTGAGACCTGAGACACCTACATCCTAGCAGATTTGCTTGCCTGCCTCCATATTCTCCAGGCTTCCCAGGTGGTGCTAGTGGTAAAGAACCCACCAGTCAATGCAGGAGACGCCAGTTCAGTCCCTGGGTCGGGAAGATCCTGTGGAGGAGGGCATGGTAAGCCGGTCCAGTATTCTTGCTTGGAGAATCCCATGGACAGAGGAGCCTGGCGAGCTACAGTTCAGAGGGTCACAAAGAGTTGGACACAGCTGAAGCGACTTAGCATGCATGCTTGCAGGTTTGTGTGTTGGGCTTCCCAGGTGGCTCAGTGGTGAAGAATCTGCCTGCCAGTGCAGAAGACACAGGAGATGTGGGTTCAATCCCTGGGTCCAGAAATTCCCTGGAGGAGGAAATGGCAACCCACCCCAGTATTCCCGCCTGGGAAATCCCATGGACAGAGGAGCTTGGCAGGCTACAGTCCATGGGGTCGCAAAAGAGTCAGACTCAACTAGAGCGACTTAGCGGGCATTCCATATTCTCCATATTTCTTCTGCCTGGAATAAGTACCCTCCCTTGAAGGATATGTCTCTGGATACTGATGAACCACTTATACTGTGCTAAGCACTTTAACAATTTGAAAGTTTCACAAATACACAAAAACCCTGCTCTGGGTGTTTTATCCTTTAGTCACTTCATACTTTTCAAGAGTTCCAAAACAGTGACCTCCTGCCAATTACTTTGGCCTTGAGTTCACACTGAGAGGTGACCATGTGAAGCTACCAAAGGAACTCCTTTTTGTAGCTTTGACAGAGGTCTCCTCCATCTGTTACATCTTTTCTGGGCCTCTTATTGAGAAGCCAACAGGAGAAATGTCTTTACCAGGGAAATGAGGGCAGCAAGTGCTTTGCTTTTCATGAACACATAGTTCATTTTTATCTTAAGGGCACCACAACCTTACTAAATGATCGCATTCCCCTTTTTACTTTAGCCATGACAAAGCTGAAAGCCAGGCTTACGACCCAGATCTGTCAACTGAATAGCATTATAGGATAGGCATTTCATGAACACTTCCTGTGCACTAAGCTTTACCTAACACTGTTTCATACAGTTGCTGTAAAAAACCTGGAAGATGGCCATTACTATTAAAGGAAAAGGAAAGGGCTAGTCCCTCAGTCATGTCTGACTCTTTGCGACCCCATGGACTGTAGCCCCACAGCCTCCTCTGTCCATGGGATTCACCAGGCAAGAATACTGGAGTGTTGCCATTTCCTCCTCCAGGGGGTTTGGGGGAAGACCCCAAACCAAGGATCAAACCTGAGAGTCCCACATTACAGGTATATTCCTTACCATCTGAGCCACCAGGGAAGCCCCTTAATACTATAGTTTTTCTATAAAGAAACTGAGGTTCACAGAAGTGAAATAACTTGCCCAAGATCCCGCACAGTGAGCATCACAGGTAGATTCTCTCTCCTTTCTTTGTGTACGTGCGTGCTCAGTCGTGTCCGACTCTTTGTGACTCTGTGGACAGTAGCCCATCAGGCTCCTCTGTCCATGGGATTCTCCTGGCAAGAATACTGGAGTGGGTGGCCATGCCCTCCTCCAGGGGATCTTCCTGACCCAGGGATCGAACCCCCATCTCTTAAGTCTCCTGCATTGGCAGGCAGGTTCTTTACCACTAGGGCCACCTGGGAAGCCTCTCCTTTCCTTGGGTCTTAATTATCTCCTGCCTAGACTGTTATAAGCACTTATTTGATACCATCCAGCCTCTGGACAATATACACTGCTATCATTTGATTGTTCAGTTAGTTCAATTTGACAAATATTTCTAAAATGCAGTGTGCCCAGAACTAAGTTGAAAAAGATATTGTTCCTGGTCTCATAGAATTTGTAGTCAAGTAGGAAAATGACGTAAATCAAATAGTCACACAAATAAGAGTGTGATTATTAACTGTGATAAGTTCTATAAGGAATGTTCCTTTTTTAAAAAAAAAAAAGACATAATTATCAAACCTGCTACATCAGTCAGAAGTTACCATGAGGAAGGATTATTTGAGTTGAAGCATGAAAGATGAATACATGGGGAATGGGGATTATGGATAGGGGAGGGAGCTGGAAATAGCTGATGAAAGGGTTTACTGGTAGATAGATGCTATATGTACAAACACCAATAGCAAGAGCAAATCTGGTACCTTTTTTGGAACTGAAAGTTTTGTTGACCTAGAATGCAGTGAGCGAACGGGTGCATGGTAAGAGTTGGAGCTGTAGACATAGGTGGGGGTAGACTGTGATGCTGTGTGGCCATATGGACCATCTTGAGGAAATTGCTATCAATCTCACAATAGGAAGCCATTGGAGGATGAGAGTTATGTATCGAGTTAACACAGTAGATTAGCTTGGCAAGTCAGATTCACATGAGTCAAAGATCTTACCCTAATATTAATTTTTAGAATACAGGCAATCAAGAGGCACAAATGAAGCTGAGAAAGGCCTGCAGCATTCCATGTGGTTCCCCAAGTCTTTCCTTCCCATATTGGATGGGGAATCTGAGGGAAAGTTTACAAGGTGATCTAGTGAGCCTTCCCACTGCAAAACCATTAAGAGACAGCTAAAGAACTGTATTTACTAAGACAATACCATCTTCTATAAAGAAGAAACTATTAAACTGTGAAGCAACTTCACACTACAAATCTGAAGAAAAACAATTATAAATTTTCATATGTATCTCTTGTCTAAAAAATAAGCATATTATATACCCCAAAAGTTGCGTTCTTTTTAAGGTATGTGAGATTATTCTTTGAGAAAACTTAATATGAAGAGACATTTTTGTGGAATTATAATCTCTGATGCGGGTCTGTGGTGTCCAGACTTGAATTTCATTAGACCAGCTTAATTTTTTTTTTTTTCTGGTGGGAAAGAAACAACATAAAGTTAAGTACTTTTCGTTTCACCATGTAACAACTTTGTTTGGGCTGTACTAGGTTTTCGTTGCAGCACACAAGCTTCTTTATTTGCAGCAAGCAAAGGACTACTCTTCATCGCGGTGCACAGGCTTCTCATTGCAGTGGCTTCTCTTGTGGCAGAGCACAGGCTCTAGAGCGTCAGCTCAGTAGTTGTGGTGCAGGGCTTAGTTGCTGCATGGCAGGTGGGATCTTCCTGCACCAGAGATCAAACTCATGTCCCCTGCATTGGCTGGCAGATTCTTAATCACTGGACCACCAGGAAAGCCCCTATAATGACATCTGTAAACTACCATCACCTGTTATCATGTTTCATGAATGCAGTATATTTTTAAACTTTTTATTTTGAAAAACAATTTACACCTACAGAAGAGCTTTAAGAATATCAGAGTAAATTTCTCTTCTATGCTTCAGCTAGAGATGACACAAACATTTTGTCACACTCTTCTCTATCTCCCTATATATGTTTACATATGTAAACTTCACACACATTTTTGATGAGCCATTTGAGTAAATTGCAGACATCAAAACCCTTTACCTCTAAATACTTATGTATATATTTTCTAAGAAGAAAGAAAGACATCCTCTTCTATAACTATGGTATCATCATCAAGCTCAGAAAAGTTAATATTGATATTTTTTACTATTATCTATTAATAATATACAGTTCAGCCTTCCCTGGTGGCTCAGATGGTGAAGAATCCACCTGCCATGTGGGAGACCTGGATTCAGTCTCTGAGTTGGGAAGATACCCTGGAGGAGGGCATGGCAACCCACTCCAGTATTCTTGCCTGGAGAACCCCATGGACAGAGGAGGCTGGTGGGCTACAATCCATGGGGTCGTACAGTCCAAAGAGTCAGAAACAACTGAGAGACTAAGCAATATACAGTTCATATGAAAAATTTTGCCTATTATCCCAACACTCTCCTAAAGAAGTAGGTTTTAACACACACAGAATTAAAAATAACCTGACAGAATATCAGAATAAAAGGCATTCTTTTAGAGATGAATGTATTTGGCTATGAAAATAAAATCACTATTTAGTCCAGGTTTTCTCATCTTTCCTTGGAACACTGGAGGCTGCACCACACTTTGTTATCAAACCCACATTTGGTAACCATCGGTGTAAACACAGAAAAGACATTATTAAATGAATGTTTTTTAAAAAATTTAATTCAATCCAATGCATGAAAGAGTAAATGTCATGTTTTGAAAGAGTACCACTTAAGATAAATACAAATAAGGCTATTTCAATGTTGATTAATTATACATTACTATAAGGTAATTTTTTCTGATGGTTTTTAGATGCTTCTTTTAATATTTCTTATCTATAATTTTAAGAGTTTGCTTTAACCTTCCTCTCAAAATGCTCTTGGCCTTTGGCTCTCAAAAGGCCAAAAATTACAGAACAGCATCTAGAAGAGAACTGGAAATAAATCAGAAATATTATCTACTCTTCTGCCAAGCCCTACCGAGGATGTAGCTGGAACACCATGTACAGACAAGGTCAAAGGAAAAACAACTAATGGAGTTGTCACTGAAGAATATTGTTGAATTGGACAAGACTTTTTCAGAATTAGCATTCTACAGACCAGCAAGACAAAAGACTAAAATAGGATACCATTAAGGTCTATAAAATTATGGTGTTCCTATCCTCAAGATTCAGAAAAGAGGCAATTGTAAAGGAAATCAAAGGAAAGATTGCTCTCAAAATAAACTTTAAGTAGCAATAAAAGCCAAAAATATAAATATATTTTAAAAGAGTGACATGTTTATAAATTTTAAATTCATAAATCATTATAGAGAAAGCCTGTATGAAAGCAAATTAGAAATGTCTCATTTATATCCATCACCTGTCCTCCCACAAAATATCTTTCAACTGGATGAGTCATTGACCTAACCCAGTGTGACAGTTTTATGTTGTCAGTTTTTCATTTCAGAGTCCCTGCTATGAGATCCACTTAATATTATGCCTGTGTCATTGAGGCTAGACATGTCCATTCATACATTAACACATGTATGGTTAAGGCATCCACACATTTTTAAAAATATAATTTCCAATATTTCAAAATTAGAAGCCCTTGGGGCAAGAAATAAAGTGTATATATCATTTTTTTCACTAACAGTCATGAAATAAGAGATTGAAATACATTTGGAAAATATACTTCAGAAATGTGGATCATTAGTATTTGTATCCTTCCTGGTTTTCATTCTTGTTGACAGCTGATAGAAGTTTTGCAAAACAAAGCAAAGTTAAGCAAACACAAACCTTGCAGATTATTACAACAGTTGTGTAGGAACTCCTTTTTTCTGACTTCACTCTATGCAGCCAAACCCAAACCAGAAAATTTAGATCGACTATAAAACTATGTACAAGGAAAAGTTCTCTAAGAATTGAACAGATGAAAAATTTACTTTTCTAAATCTGATTTCCAGACACTAAAGTAATCAGTGTTTTCTGTGAGATTTACGAGGGTCCTTGGCCTTAGAGGGTCTGTGGGTTTGGCCTTTTTCAGTGGCAGTTTGGTTTTTGTTTGTTATCTGAGGACCCAGTTGCACAGCACAGGGTCCATGACATAATAAGCATTCAGAAAATATTTTATTAAATGGTTAACTCAGGATAGATGAGGGTAAATATCCAGTAAGATTTTAATTTTGTTTTACTGTGACTTTTAACAAATAAACATATACCTGGCTGCTCTGGTATCTCAAAAGGTAAAGAATCTGCCTGCAATGCAGGAGTGAGTGAGTGATAGTCGCTCAGTCGTGTGCGATTCTTTGGGACCCCATGAACTGTAGCCCACCAGGCTCCTCTGTCCATGGAATTCTCCAGGCAAGAACACTGGAGTGGGTTACCATTTCCTTCTCCAGGAGACTCGGGTGCAATCCCTGGGTCAGGAAGGTTCTCTGGAGAAGGGAATTGCTACCCACTCCAGCATTCTTGCTTGGAGAATTCCAAGGACAAAGGAGCCTGGCAGGCTATAGTCCATGGGGTCCCAAAGAGTCACATACAACTAAATGACTAACAAGTTATAATTGTTCATTCATTTGACATTTCCCTGCCAGGTAACCATGTCAGAGACCCAGAGATGCCCTTTTTCTAGTGGTCTGCCACTGCCCCAAGACTAGGAAATGTGATTAGCTCAGTGAGTTGAGTTCTAACGACAGCTACTACTTCTTTCTTAGACAGCGCAAGGACGAGCTGGAGCAGAGAATGTCCGCCCTCCAGGAGAGCCGGAGAGAGCTAATGGTCCAGTTAGAAGGTCTCATGAAACTACTAAAGGTAAGATGTTTCACATAGCTATTTCCTAGACCTACGACTATGGCATTTGTAAAAAAAAAAAAAAAAAAAAAAAAAAATTAAATCAATAAAATAAATTTTAAAATTTGCACCTAATGTGCAATGGTTTTTCCAATTACTATATATGCAATTTCCTCCCCCAAAAAGTGGTTTCAAACTCAGTTTTAGTATCTTTTCTTAGACACATCAATGATAACATCAATTGTAGGGCTCATTCTTATCCATTTCCTGGAAGCAGGCTACTGAGGACCTTCATGGCATAAGTTATTTCCAGTTGGCTCATTTCCAGGTCCTTTTGTCCTTGGAAGTAATATTACTAAAACTGGATTTATTCAAAAATATTTTACATTTCATAGCCTTCAGCAGTTCTGACTAAATTGAACAGAAGCTCATATCTGATTCAGAAAATGAAGATACAGACATTAAATAATTTTGGTGATCATGGTTTTATTAATAGGAGTAACTTTTTTCATTTCAGTAAATGTTATCAAATCTGTGTGGCTTTAGCAGCAAGTCACATAATTTCTCTGGGTTTCAAATGCAACTGTAAATGGGAATATCTCCTTCACTTTTCTACAAGTGGAGCATGTAATAAGATGGTCTGCAGAGTGTTAAAATAATAATTCTCATTGGGAAGTGGCATTCTTTCTTTCATAAATCGTAGTCCCTCCGTCAGTGTGCACGAAGTTGCATTTCAACTCGAAAGTAGACTCGTATGGCCACATGTCCATGATCGCCCCAGTGGACATTTCAGTGCTCTGTGATCATCCTGCCTGATGTAAACAAGCATGAACCAGTGACATGCCAAAGGCAGGAACTAAAGCTTATGTTAGAGTAACACAGACAAAGTCTGGGACAGCTCACTTGCAAGTCAAGATGTCCTGTCTTTCAGTCTATGGCTCCCCTATATCCCTGACACCCCATCATTTATTGTTTCTGTACTGTTTTCTTTCTTTCTTCTTTCTTTCTTTCCTTTCCTTTCCCTTCTTTTCCTTCCCTTTCCCTTTCTTACTTTTCTTTCTCTCTCCCTTCCTTTATTTCTTTAATGTATTTATTTTTTAATTTCAAAACTTAAATAATAGTTAACAGATATTTGTTGAAACCTACTGTGTGCCAGGCACTGATGTAAATGTAACACTTTTTTTCTTTTCTTTTCTTTATTCTTTATTCCTTAGTCGACTTTTCCTGCCATCAGTATCGGAAATGCTTTATATTTACTGAACAAAATTTACTTTTCATTGTATCAGACATATAAAGTGTAAAATTCAGTTTTTGTTGTACTATCTATCCTCTGACCATGGAATTCTCCAGGCAAGAATACTGGAGTGGGTTGCCATTCCCTTCTCCAGGGGATCTTCCTGAGCCAGGGATCAAACCTGGGTCTCCTGCATTGCAGGCAGATTCTTTACCATCTGAGCCACCAGGGAAGCCCATGTTAAGACAGGACTAGATAATTAATAACCTCTTGCTGTTTCTGCCCTATTATCTCATTTAATGATCCAGACAAGCTCTTTCTGGTTTTTTTCCCCCAAATATACCAAATAAAGTGGGCCTGTCCCATCTTTCCCTCCACCGAATGACAGGAAACTGAAAACAGCCCTCTGGTTCTATTCCTATGCTTCGGTCACTGTAGCAACGGGAGAGGAGTCTATTTACCACTAGCCATCTTGGCATCACTGTAGCCTAACTGAGCATAGTCTAGTCTATCAGGATGTACCAGTTGCAGGATAAAGAGAGGAATCATGTTGAAAGATGATTGGACACATGGAGGAAAGAGACAGGTCCATAGTTTCAAATACCTAAATAGACTTGGAACTATAAGTAACCAAGGTAGAAGAGACTTGGTTTCCCCCACCTTTATTCCTTCACACTGTGTACATGCTCTTATTGGAACCCTGGGTAACCTAACCATTATTGATTCAATCTTTCTGTAGGAAGAAGAATTGAAGCAGGGAGTAAGTTATGTGCCCTACTGCAGGTCTTAACTAACAGTGGAGGGGCCTGCCGTCCTGCCGTTTTTCTCATTGCTTTTGCCTCTAATGTATGTTCATGCTTCAGTTTGGAAAGAGAAAAAAAAAATTATACTAATTTGCTTCCTTTTCAATGTAGTGCTTGAATTGAGACACATAAAATTTAGCATTTTTTATAACTATAACTACCATCAACATCAAAAGAAGAGCTATTACATCTTTTAGAACAGGGAATACATTTATTTGTTGGAAACTTTTTAGATCTCCAGGGTCTAAGTTTCAAACCAGTCTCACGCTTTTTCTGGGTCGTTGATCAGACCCTTCTCTGAATAGAAAGACACTCACCACAATTACTAATGTTCCATTAGGTAGAACCCTGAGGTTCTACCTCAGTTAGCACTCAGAAGCTAACCTCGACATCCTCTCATGCTGTGAATGTTCAGTTCAGTTTCCATTTTACTGAAAAGGTATGGAACTTCCTTTTGTAAAAATCAGCCAATTACATCTCCTCTCATTGCCTAATTACTAAGCCCTGTTCCCCACTGCTCACCATTAAGTGCTCAGTCTAATAAGAGAAAGACTGAACTCTAACTGTTCACTTCTCAGACTAGAATATACCTACCACTGGTTGACGATCATCTCCAAAGAATAGGTAACTTTCAGCCTTTCTCTTATCACCAAGCACCTTTCTGCTCTGGGAGTTCACAAGGGGTTACATACATCTTCCCTGGAAATAGGAACCCTGTGGCTCTCTAACTGTAGCTGAACTGAAGCCCTCTGTCTGACCACGTGGCCTGGTGCAGAAGCCAGCAGAGGGAGCAACGTACTCAAAATACAATAAGAATAAAACAAAAGCAAAATAAAAGCAGCTTTCATTTCCAGTGCATGTACCAAGCTGTGTATGACAATATATCCCACCTGCTGGTCTTATCAAAATGTTTGACATTATTTCCATGGATCCATGACAACCACAGCCTGTCTGATTTCAACGTACCCTTTCATTCTTCTGTATTCTCTTTCCTATTATTCATTGTGCGTGTTTATGTGTAACCAAGAATGTTTGCAAAATGCTGGACACATTTTTACCCTTCATTCCCACTGTCTGTTAAAAAAAAAAAAAAAAGGAAAGTGTAAAACGAATCTGTAATGTCAGACAATAAAGACAATGTATTACATTATTTGTATTTTGTGAACAAAGTTACTTCACTAAACTGAAGTCAAATTTTAATGAGAGACAGCCCCCCTGGGTAAAGGACACACATTTGCTGCCTGTATAATTGCCCTTAAATTCATACCTGGGGTGTTGCTATTGTACATACAAAACACTTAGATCATGGTAAAGAAAAATGCCATCTCATGGTCCTTTTCTGCAAACAGCCTCTTTTCTTTCCTGTCTCTTACTCAGCATGTGCATAGAAAACAGAAAAAAAGCTCAACTATAACCTTACTCCTCCTAGTGGAGGCAGAGGGTAACCACCCTGCAGTCAGTCAGCCTGGCTTTAGCCATTGTCCCCTGGGGACCCTCTCTCTTCCATTTCCAAGGCAACACATTCTTGAAAGGCTCAGTGGACCAGGACGTTCATAAACAGACGGATGCACAGAGCCAAACCATGGCAGCATCCATTACTGCATTACTGCCTGCTTCCCCTCCAGCTCCTCCCCCGCTGAGCCCTCAACAGCTGCAGCATCATTGAAAGTCAGCCAGCAGTGGTTATCACTGCCTAGGTTGTTAAGAACCACTATTGGCAACACCCAGAGATGTCAGCAATGCATTGTCTGGGTCGGGGGAGTCTTTGCAGTCTTTCTCATGTCTTTGCTTATAGTCAAGCCTCTTTTCCAAAAGGACCCAAGGCAGCTTACAACTAAAGACATAAACAATGACTTCATAAAATAGAAATAGAAAAAAATCAAACACTAAAGAAAACGCAAATATGCTTATCTTAAGGGACAGGGGTGTTACTCTGAGCTTTCTAGCAATGAGGCAAAAAAGGGAAGACACAATTGGTGGCTTTATCAGAACAGAAATGTCAGTCCTCAAGGGACCAAAATTTCTGTTGGCGTAAAATATAAAAAGGAAATTTCACTCGGAGCTTTACTGGAGGAGGAGTGAATAATAAAGTAGACACATTCAGTAGTAGATTTCATGTGGCTGATTCTTATACTGACCTTCAGTCAGAATTAAGACAGAACCCCATATGTCCCAAACCTGCAGAGGCAGTTCTATAAGGAAATAAACAAATGCCATCTGAATTTATAGACTTCTCATAGTATAACATGATCTAAGGAGAGAATTTAGAAGTTTTAGTCTGGCATCTGCTTCTAAATTCTGTTTTTATTTATGAGCCTTTCCCCTCTGGGGACAGTCTCTTTGTAAAATCAGATTTAAGACACCACACACAACAAATTGTGCTTGATTTAATCTCTACTTGCTTTATCATAAGTCTGTGTGGTTCAATGTATTTTATTATACTGGTATATATAATTCCTACTTATACTGTTCCTTGTTCGAGGTAATGCATGAATTTATTCCCCTTGAGAAAAGAACATGAATTTTTTAAAAAAAGAAATAGTGCCTGTAATATAATATGATGATGATTATGGTCTCATAAGCAATAAATTTTTTTACAAACTTGAGTCGAAATTATCCTACCCTCTTTCTTCTTTGTGTATTTTTAAGATTTATTGAAGGAACCATAAAAAGAACACTCATAAAAAGTTTAATAATGAAGGCGGCTGGGATATAATAGCAGTGACGGTATGTTCCCGAGTTTCTAGTATCTTTCCAGTGCCAAATACCATGACCTGGTCTAAAATCAAGTATCCTGACTTTGAGTTCAGAAAGTAAGATCTCAATAATAATTTTCTTAGAAAGATTACTGGAGTTAGCCCTGAGTTATGGTGGTCCAAGTTCCTTACTCACAGCTCTAAGATCTTGAGTAAGTCAATGAACTTCCTAGCAATTCATCTCAAACATACTGATAATACATGGCTCTCGGGGTTGTTGTAGAGATTTTAAAAGATAATGGATGTAAAAGCACTTTGTAAAATGCTCTGTGCCTATCAGATATAAGGATAAATGTACGTATGTATGTATACACATATACATCAGAATATATAAGCTTTTCTAATTTGACCCACATTTTACACACACACACAGACACTCTTTCTCACATTAGCTAAGTGTCTCAATCAGGGGAAGAAAGTCACATATCATTCCCAGTTCCATCTCCTGCTCCATTCTATTCTCTGCTTACAACTGAATGGCCCGATTGACTGGGGAAATCACGGTCACTTGGGTTCCTGCTTCTTCCAAACATACTGTGAAATATGCACAGGTCAGAAATAATAGATTTCACCAGTTTAGGTTCACCTTCCATCATTTCCCCTGCTTGTCTTCTCTGGTGGGTAGGCTATGGAGTAGTGAGTGATTAAAAATGAATAGGGGTGGGGATGATTCACATCAGAAATAATCGACTGTAATATTAGGACTGAACTCCGTGTTCAAAAACATACCTCCCCAGCCTCTCTCTCTCTACTCGCCTCTTCTCTCTGTCTCTCTCCTCTTTCTCTCTATCTCTCACACGTCTTTTAAATTAGGAATTGTTAACTAATTCTTGAAAAGTAAAAATTGCTTCTCTGCTTAAAAAAATCTTACAAAATGATCCTCAGGATAAAGGCTAAGCCCCTTTAATGACACTGGAGGCCCCCACACCTGGCTCCACTCCTCACAGCGAGCCTGGTGTATCAACCCCACTGGCCTCCCCAGCATGTCTGCAGCACCCCTCAGGCTCCCCATGTCTTTCCCCTGATACTCCAAGCCCTAGAATGCTCTTCTCTCCGCTCCCCAGTACTTCCTCTTTTCTGCCTGAAAATCTCTGCTGTAAGACGCGGGGCACGTGGTGCCTCCTGTCTGACCAGTCACAATTAGGCACCTCATCTGCACCCCCACGTGAAGCCCTGTGATGATAATCAGGGTGGTGTGGAAGAAAGGATGAGAAGAGGGTTGAATGTCACTAAACAGGTAGCCACGTAAAATCAGGCAGGCCTGACTGTGCTGCATTCTCCACCAAACCTGAGAGGCTGACTTTCGGGAAGTGGGTGACCTGGGTAGGGGAGAGTCCATAGTACCACCTCCCCTTGTCTTTTGACCATCTGCTCTGCCGTTCCTCCAGACGGTGCTGGTTCCACAAAGTGACACTGGGCACTTCCCCTGAAGCCTCCTTCCTTTCTGGGATGGAGTAGAAACCCAAATCCTTCCTGGAAAAAAAATCAGAAAATTTATGGATCTTGTCAGACTTTTTAAAAATTGATACAACAGCAGGTTGAGTGGACTCTCAGAGAATGGAGGGTAGAAATGAATTTTTCATTTATTCTCTGGGAATAGAGCTATTTTAAATTTGCCAAGTATGATGTATGGTTTCCTTCTTCCATAAATCAACTCTCCCCTCAGGAATTTGAAATCTATATATTGATCCGCATGGACCATTGTCCCTTAAGTCTTTTCTCCATTAATCACCGAGTAATTTCCCAGGAAAGGATGTTCACAGAGATTATTCACTCTAACTCTTCTAAAGTTGTTAGCCGACAGCCATGCCTCATGACCAGGCCAGAGGTCACAGTTCTCTATAGGATACACCTGTGAAAATGAAACTCTAACATATTCACTCTTCTACCCCAAAGCCAAGAGGCAACTGCCTAGTGGTCCAGCAAGAACAGCAGTCAGGAAGGCCTGAGATGGTGTCCCCAGCAGTAAGTCTGAAAGTGAAAGTGTAAGTCACTCAGTCATGTCCGACTCTTCGCCCTACCGTGGACTGTAGCCCTGCCAGGCTCCTGTGTCCATGGAATTCTCCAAACAAGAATACCGGAGTGGGTTGCCATTCCCTTCTCCAGGGGATCTTCCTGACCCAAGAATCAAACCCTGGTCTCCCCCATTGCAGACAGATGGTTTACCATCTGAGCCACCAGCAAAGCCCCTGGTGTTTACTATGCATCAAACTGGCCAGTGTCCTGACAGAGGGAGGTGGGCCCTGAAAACCCAGGGAGCCAGGATTCTACCCCCAGGTCTGGGTAAAGGCTGGTCATGACGGGGGAAAAGATGGGAAAAGATGCAGCTGAATTTTTTTTTTTTTTTTTTTTATAAATTTATTTATTTTAGTTGGGGGCTAATTACTTCAGCATCATTCACCTAAGTTCTTCACACAATCAGACAGCTTATAATTGCACCAATTAGAGATTCATTTAGGAGATAGTAGCTGTTAGTCATTCACACATGGGTGCAATTTAGACTCAGTCAATTGTTTTTCCCTTAATGCATAACCACAGACTTGTTTTTCTCTTAACACAAGACTATTCATGGGAGTTTTGAAGACAGGAAACAGGCAGAAAGGGGTAGGAAAAGTTGGCTTTGGCGACATGGTGTTAAGCAGGGAGAGGGGAAGCCAGTGTGGTACCCAAAGGTGGTGTGGTGCCCTGTGGTACCCTTTGGCAGCAGCCCCGGGAGCATCGTATGGTAGAGAGCCCAGTGGCACAGGTGTGAGCAGGGCTGGCATGCACTACAGCCCCAGTACAGCCATCAGATACAGAAACAGAGGCTCACAGCCCCATATCCAAAATCACTGAATCCAGAGATGCTCCAGAACTCAGAATCTAGTTTTAGAAACTCAGTACAGTGCAGACACCCCATAAGTAGCCTCATATCAGTTATGAAACAACACGTGTAGCCCATTGGATTTCACATTTGCAGATAAGAGACGGGGGGGCCTGTATTTCTGAACTGATTGATAAACAGCCTGAAGGCTCTTTTGCCACCCTGGCACTCACACTGCTCTCCATGAGCTGCCTGGCCCAGCAGAAAGCCCTAGACCACTGCTCCAACACACTCCCCAGTGTATCCTTGTCCTACGTCTTCTGAGCCTTTAGGTAGCTCACCCTTTCAACATTAGTGACAGTATGTTTTGAAACACCGATGGAAGCATGCGAAGGTTGGTCACAGTGCCCACAATCCTGAGAAGTAGCTGTGGTAATGTAGGAAAACCCTGGCCTTGTGGCCTAAAGACCAGGAGTCCATTCCATCTCTGTCCTTCACTAGCTCAGAGACCTTGGGTAATTATGACCTCTGGGCCTCAGCTTGCTAACCTGAAAAATGGGAGTACTCATACCTCAAGTGGTTGTTGAGAGGATTAAGTGAAGTAGATGGGATTAAGGTGCTTTCTAGACTAGCAGTTGCTATTGAGACATAAGCAACTATGTGCCTAGCACTCATTAGTGAGAGAATAAAGCAAACCAAGGCATGCCAGTATGCTCTAGAGACTATAAACTGCATATGAGAATGGAGTTTTATTATTATTGTGAACCTCCTATCACAGAAGAGGATGTGGCTTCCAGGGTAGAGAAGGTAACCCACCCTGTGTAGCCAAGAGAAAGCTTCTTCCTTTAATCCCCCTGTCCGGCTTCCCATTGCCAGTCCCTCCTGCCAGCTGCATCTGGATCCTTGGTAAAAAAAAAAAAAAAAAACAACAGATGAGAAGGGGCAAGGAGCCCTGCTAAGGGCCCTGTCTTAGAAAGGGTGCACAGGAGGGTTGCGAGGGAGAGGCACCTGACCTCAGAGAAACTGACCCACACCTGTCTCCTTTTAGGGACCCTCCACCAGCCATAGGCCATCCAGGCCATCCACAGCCCAGGGCAGGCAGAGCACCTGAGCTCAGGCCCCAGCCCAGACCCTCTAGCCCCATCTCCTGGACAATTCTTTTCACCTCTCTGAGCATTGTGGTCCGTGACGGCACATTTAGCATAATGGGGCCTACTTCAGTAGGTCATGGAGAGACACCAGTGGGAATGTATGTGAAAACTTTTTGTACATGACAAAGTATGACTCAAAGGTGAAGTCACTTCCTATTGGTGTGAGATACAGGGAGGTGTCTAGGTAGCTCATCAGCAGAGGGGTCACCATAATGACCTTGAGCTGCCCAAGTTCACTAGGAGAAACCAGGTCCATCCTGGAGAAGTCTGGGGCAAGGGGCTGCAAAGCATCACCAGCAGGCAAGCTTCTCTTCTCTGGGCCCCACGGGCCACTCCAAGGTACTGTTGCGAATGAAAGAGTGGAATCCTCAGTGCCTCAAGCATCACATGAGTTATTTTCTGTTTTGCTTCATTTTTAATTTTGGATTTTTCTCAGTTTATAGATTTGACTTTTATGTGTGATGCTGGAGCCCTGGAAAGCTAACAGCATGGCATTTTACAGGATTGATGTTGTGTGTTTTAACTGCAAGCAGCCGAACCCACAGCAAAGACCTAAATGGAATATTCCAGAGCGCTGCTCTGGTGGTGCATGTCTGGGGTTTGAATGGGGTGATGATGAATCTTGGGAGCTTGCAGAGAAATATTCCTCACTCTCCCTGGCCAGCCCCAACGGACTGGAGTGCAATTTATGTGAACATCTAATCTGTTGTATATGCACTTCTTACATTTTCTTGTTCGTGCTGACTTGACTGCCTTTGTAAACTAATTATTAAAACAGAAAATGCTTCCAAGAGACCTCACTGTAGAGCCAAACCTGTGAAATTCCAGGTGTGACAGTCTCAGAATGATTTCCTGCTGAGAGTTGGAGTGAGGAGAAGAATGACTTTTAAGTTGTTTTCTCCTTTTTCTTCACTCATTTTTAAATCCCACTGTTCTTACTGCTAGAATATTGCTTTTTCATAGGTGAAGAGAAAGACAATTCCTATAGGAAGCATTACCCCCAAACTAGAAACCAAGATTTCTGTGTTTCTCATCCTCATTTGAATCCCTGAATCAGAGCAATTGACAGTAACTTTTCCTGTAAAGTAGGGATTAAACAATTTACACCTCATTTAAGTCTTAATTTGAAACTTAAAACACACAATATAGCCTGACATGATAGGAACTATAAATTATCCTATGCAGATGATGGCAGGACAGACTGGTTGAAAATTTAGGAAGAGCAATACACCACATCCATCCCAAATAGACTCCGAGTTTATATTTAATATTTTTCCTAACGTCTTTTTATTCTGTAGAGATCTTCCTTCCAGGAGAAAATAAACACCTTGAAATTATCGCTGCTTAACAGTAGTTTCATTACGTGGGCAAACATCTCATATATTACGTAGAACAGTGAATGTGATACTAATAATCTCAGCTTTTGGTTTGTAACCCAGACTGCAGACTGTGTCCAATAAGGTCCTAAACTGTCTGCACCTGCAACTCAAGTTGAGTATTACTATCTCCATGACCTAGACCTTCCACCTGCTTTGGGATTCCACTGTCACGGTTTTTAACATTTAACAGAGGCACTGGGAAGGGCATTTGGCATCTTCTTGGGGAAAACAAATTAATGACTTGCCTTGTCTCTCCAGACCCAGGGGGCAGGCTCCCCCCGCTCCTCCCCTAGCCACACCATCAGCAGGCCCATCCCCATGCCGGTGCGGTCCGCGTCCGCCTGCTCCACCCCGACCCACACGCCTCAGGACTCACTCACGGGGGTAGGGGGAGACGTGCAGGAGGCGTTTGCACAAAGTAAGTGGCATTATTATTATTATCATGATTACTTTGCTGTGTTCTGCTTTATGTGACAAAAAAAAAGTCGCCAAGGATTGCATGGTCTACAGTTATCAGAGCCAGTACCGAGGATGTTCTAGACTGTTCCACGGCTTGTGTCAGAGCCAGGCCTGCAAGACCTTTTAGCAACTCCCTACGCTGATCTATTCATCCCTTCAACATCTTATCTTCTGGCTTCTCTTGCCCTGCCCCTGCCCTGTTTTTTTTAATGAGCCTTTGCTCCTTCAGGGAAAGTAAAAAAATCCTTCCAACAGTATCCCTAGGAAATTATATGAATGTAATCCATTTGAAAATCCTTCAAGATATTTCCAGCTTTCTTCTTTTTACATGAAAGGAAACTCAAGAGAGTAAACAAGCCCAGCTCTTGAGCACGGAGGCAGTTGGAAAGGATGCTTAGTCACCTTCCAGATGCCTGAGAGAGTTGACTCGTTGCCTCTGTGTTCTGGGGCTGGGAGGTGAGGCCCCACGGTTCATAGAGGAGGGCAGAGAGTGAAGTAAGATGACAAACAGCATTCTCCCACTGCTGCCTCTTCTAGTATTGTATGTACTGCGAGGGTGTTTCTCTTCCTGCCGAAGTTTATCTGTAAGCCAGGTATTTGGAATCTTGAACCTCTTTTTCAAAGATATTATGGACTTAGCCCTCTATTCCATGTCCACCTTGCCCGCTCCCAGGCCAGCCCACAAATATCCTTTTAACCCTTGCTGTTGTTAATGTTTAGTCACTCGGTCATGTCCAACTCCTTTGCGACCCCTTGGACTGTAGCCCACCAGACTCCTCTGTCCATGGGATTTCCCAGGCAAGAATACTGGAGCGGGTTGCCATTTTCTTCTCCGGGCAATCTTCCCAACCTAGGGATCGAACCCAGGTCTCCTACACTGGCAGGAGTATTCTTTACCACTGAACCACCAGAGAAGCCCCCGTTTGAACCCTTAGTGTGATGGAAATCTCATAATCATCTCTCTCAACCATAGGGAAATATGGCCTAAGTTCCAAGTCAGGGTTCTTGGCATCCATCTTCTGCCCATATCTTGGCAGCTGGAACAAGAATCCTCGCCCCTTTTCCACCCCCTGAGGACATTCGGTGCACACGGTTCCTATTCCCAAGAGGTACCTGAAATAGTCGGGGGAGTTCGGGGAGCCCTGCTGGGAGGCAGAGGCTGAGGTGCTGGAGATCAGAATCTGATGTGCTTCAGCCACCAGGTAATGGCTACAGCAGTAGCAGCTGCTGGGAAGGCACAGCTCTGGTGGGAAAACCAGACTTTTCATCTTTGAGGGCAATCCTTAAGTAGAGTGATCACATATGGTGGTTTACCTGCAACCATCCCAGTCATGACTGCCAGGTCACCCAGTCATTTTTTTAAGTTTTTTTTTTTTTTTGATGGAGACCATTTTTAAAACTTTAATTGAATTTGTTACAATATTGCTTCTGTTTCATTTTGGGTTTTTGGCTGTGAGACATGTGGGATCTTATATCCCTGACCAGGGATAGAATCCGCACCCCCTGCATTGGAAAGCAAAGTCTTAACCGCTGGACCACCAGAGAAGTCCTCATTGTTGTTACTAATACCACCCCTTTCACTTGTAAAATTGTCCTAGGTTGAACAATAAATTGTATGAATCCCCATCAGTTGCCATGTCTTCATACATCAAAGACCATTGCCCTGAACACAAAGTATTTTTTTTCAAGAAATGAACCAAAGCACTTCTGAAAAGAAGTCTTGGAAGTTTTCTTGCTGTAGAATTTCAATGGGAATGATCAACAGCATAAAAATTGGGGGAAAAGGAGAGTTTTGAATTTTTTTTCCGTTATCATTCTTTCCTAAGGCTCAAGAAGAAATTTAAGGAATGACTTACTAGTAGCAGCAGATTCCATCACTAACACCATGTCCTCTCTTGTGAAAGAGTTGAATTCCGGTAAGTCCCTGGTCCCTCTTATCTGTCTGCTCTTTGCAGGAGGACCCACAACTTCTGTTAGGGATCTGCTCATAGAACACTTGGGTGCAATCTCTTTACCTGAAAACTCTGTGTTCTTATCTTAAGATGTTTATTATCTGAGTGAAAAATATGAGACCATCTTGAGTTTAATAATTAAAACTTTGTGGGTAAACACTTTTAAGAAAGGCCTCTGGAAATTTCAGAATTATCTTTAAACCTTATTTGTTGTTATTCAGTCTCTAAGTCTTATGCAACTCTTTGTGACCCCATGGACTGTAGCACACTGGGCTTCTTTGTCATCCACTATGTCCCAGAGTTTGCTCAAATTCATGTCCATTGAATTGGTGATGCTGTCTAACCATCTCATCCTCTGCCACCCCTTTCTCTTTTTGCCTTCAATCTTTCCCAACATCAGAGTCTATTCTTAACTTTAGTTATTACTCCAAAAATAGCTAATAACTCAGAATTGTATAAAGAAGAAAATAACATTTACCATAAGCTAAACTACTCTGGTTTAACTATTCATTTAATGTTTAATATTTAGGTTGATTCCAAGTATTTACAAGTAAAAACAACCTTCCTGTTTAAAAGAGAGCTTCTCATTGTCAAGTATATAAAGATTTTTTTAAAGATCTATGTGACATTTTGTTGGGATATTAGATTGTTTTTTAGTACTGTTTATATTTTGCTGATGAAAAGATGATAAATACATGCTCAATGTAGAAAGTTTGAAAAATGCAGAAAAGAATAAAGAAAAATATTAAAATTGACTTGTAAATCCAGAATCTCCTGTGTATGCCTGTGGCTGATTCATGTTGATGTATGGCAAAAACTATAACTATATTGTAATTATCCTCCAATTAAAAATAAAATTTTTTAAAAATCCAGAATTCCAAGTTAGCCACTGTTAAATATATCATGACCCAAGGTGACATGATGCTGAAGTTATTTTATAAGGTCAAATGTCTTATTTACTAATTTAGACTCTGTTAATTTGGAATGCATGGCTATTTGAATGAAGCTAAACTGAAATTTGGGCTTCCTAAGTGGCTCAGTGGTAAAGAATCTGCCCGCCAATGCAGGAGACAAGGGCTTGATCCCTGGGAGAGGAATATGCCCTGGAGAAGGAAATGGCAACCTACTCCAGTATTCTTGCCTGGGAAATCCCATCGACAGAGGAGCCTGGTGGGCTATAGTCCGTAGGGTCACAAAAGAGTCGGACATGACTTAGCGGCTAAACAACAACAAACTTAAATTCACCTTTGCAATATCACTAAAGAAAGATCTTCCCAGAAAATATATAGCATAAAATTGCAATACTCTTTATCCTAATAATACTACAGAGTTTTAAAAACTTTAACAGTGTTAATACGTAAATAAATATCTTGCTAGTCAGGAATACATTTCATCTATTCGTTAAAGCCCTGCTAGCAATATGACTGTTTTTCTGGACTGTGGTCATGTACTTGAGGTTACAAAAACTGTAAAAATAAAACTTCAACATTAAAAAAATCTGGATTTAAATTTCTGAAAGTCTCTATGCTGCTGCTGCTGAGTCGCTTCAGTCGTGTCCGACTCTGTGTGACCCCATAGATGGCAGCCTCTATAATTACAGTTAAAAATAATGAAAATTGTTGCTATTATTTTAGGTTAAGATTACCAGATAGGATAAAAATGACAGTAGTTAATATATATATCATGGTTAGTGGCATATACCCACTGCCCTAGCAAATGATGAATAAAATGAATACATTCTCATTGTGGATGTTTCAAAGTACTATTAGTGTATACTCTTACAGTACTTTGAAATATTAAGTGAATATAGTATTTTGAAGTGAGGTCTCTCAGTCATGTCCGACTCTTTGCGACCCCATGGACTGGAGCCTACAAGGCTCCTCTGTCCATGGAATTTTCCAGGCAGGAGTAGTGGAGTGGGTTGCCATTTCCTTCTCCAGGGGATCTTCTGACCCAGGGATCGAACCTGGGTCTCCCACACTGCAGACAGACGCTTTACCGTCTGAGCCATTTTAGGTTTGTTTATCTTAAGTTAAAGTAGGTTTTCCCTAATACTTTATGGAAACCCCCAAACAAGACTTTTGGGCAACCCAGTAATATTAAGCAAAAGTAACAACAGTTTTAATGAAGAGGGGGAAAAACAGAATGCTTGGAGAATTGTCAGTTACTAAGACAAAAATTCCTTATAACATTATTGAGATAAAAAAGACAGTGTGTGTGTGTGTGTGGGGGTGGGTGGGTGTGTTAGTCGCTCAGTCATGTCCAACTCCTTGCAACCCCATGGACTGTAGCCCACCAGACTCCTGTGTCCATGGAATTCTCCAAGCAAGAATATTGGAGTGTGTTGCCATTCCCTTCTTCAGGGGATCTTCCTGACCCAGAGATCAAACCCAGGTCTCCCACATTTTAGGCAGATTCTTTACCATTTGAGCCACCAGGGAAGCCCAAAAAAAGACTTCAGTCACTCAGTCGTGTCCAACTCTTTGCAACCCCATGGACTGCAGCACGCCAGGCCTCCCTGTCCATCACCAACTCCTGGAGTTTACTCAAACTCATGTCCATTGAGTCGGTGATGCCATTCAACCACCTCATCCTCTGTCATCCCCTTCTCCTCCAGCCTTCAATCTTTCCCAGCTTCAGGGTCTTTTCAAATGAGTCAGCTCTTCGCATCAGGTAGCCAAAATATTGGAGTTTCAGCTTCAACATCAGTCCTTCCAGTGAATATTCAGGACTGATTTCCTTTAGGATGGACTGGTTGGATCCCCTTGCAGTCCAAGGGACTCTCAAGAGTCTTCCTGATCTTATGGTGATTCATGTCAATGTCAATCTCATTTTGAAAAGAAAATGAACACTTACTTGACTTCTGTACAGTAACTGGTCAGAGTTTTACACAGCACAGGATAGTTTATGTTAAGCTAGCCCTTTATTGGCTGATCAGAAAAAAATCTAAGCCATTCTTTACTTTCTTCAATTGTACCTAATAGAGGTGGGGAGTGAAACTGATAGTAACGTGGATTCTGAATTTGCACGGACTCAGTTTGAAGATATGGTCCCATCACCAACCTCTGAAAAAGCTTTTCTAGCACAAATCCACGCCCGAAAACCTGGGTACCTTCACAGTGGAGCTACCCCGAGCACCATGCGTGGGGACATGTGAGTATCTTCTGCCTGGGGGTGTTTTCTCAGTAACAGAACACTCTGAAGGGAGCATAGGAAAATAAAGACATGGTTGCTTAGTTTTTCATTTTGGAAAGGAATGATGTAGTTTCCTTTTCTGCCAGAAAATGTAGAAGGGTGTGTGTGTGCTAAGTCACTTCAGTCATGTCCGAATCTGTGCGATCCTATGGCCTGCAGCCCACCAGGCTCCTCTGTCCATGGGATTCTCCAGGTAAGAGTACTGGAGTAGGTTGCCATGCCCTCCTCCAGCAGATCTTCCTGACCCAGGGATGGAACCCGCATCTCTTGTATCTCCTGCATTGGCAGATGGGTTCTTTACCACTAGCGCCCCCTGGGAAGCCCAGGTAGAAGGGTGCTTCATTTCAATTTCTCATTGTGACTTTTCCTCCTAACAATTTCCAGAGTATCAGTAACGAAAACCAACCAGTGCTTATTGAGATCCTGGCTTGCCCAAGGCACTCAACCAGTTAGCACAAAACAGTGTCAAAAATCACTCCCAGCGTCCCAGGACTCATAGACTAGTTCAGAAGATACATCATCCCATCTCCCGAATTTACTAGATTCACTCTTAAGGGACCCGGTGATACCAGAGAGGCCTCTGTTCAAACTGAGTGTAAACATCATCTATGCACTTGTGATTTGAATAACTAAATGTATAAAAATCTCATTATAAAGAAGTCCAATTGGCTTGACTTGTTGAATATGTATAAATCTGACCTTCAAAAGACATTTTGCAAAGATTTTCACCCAATTAGGTTTCTGTAGCTTGACAGCAGCCAGTAGGTCAGTGACATTCCCTACTAGACCGTGACCTTGGATCAGCTCAAGGTAGTTAGGCAGAAAAAGTTAAAGCTGAAAACAAAGGCAAAGCAAGAACAGACCTGCAGAGCCCAGCTTGGGAGGGAAGAGAATAAAATAAAGAAAGTTAAGTAAGTGGAGTTCTGAGAAATATGGACAGGGGCTCACCCAGAAGCTGGAAAAGGGAGTTGATGAGCAGTTTAAAAAAAAACTACAGAAGGGTGGTGGTGCTTAACATGAGAAGAACTGCAGACTAGTCTGCAAAAATAAACTGTCTGTTTTAAAGACCCAAAGAAGAAACTAACCAGAGGCCTTTCTGGTGTTTTGACTCTCCATCCAAGGAGTGAGTAAAAAGACCAGTAATAATGGGAAATTATAAATAGACATGGTTTGAAAGCCAGCTGTGAAAAGGCAGAGAGCATAATATCAAAACAAAACAGTTATAATTTTATGTGGCAGGAGGCTGCTGCTTTTAATTGTAGTTCGCTTTCTTGTCCTTCCCTCTGTAATTTGGAATTATTTGATTTGTTTGTTATTCAGACTGCTGAACTGTGATCAGTTCAGTCTGGTAAATAACATATCTATGTGATTTTTTATAATTGAGCATTTGCAAGGTGGTGACCTAAAACTTTCTTGATCCAGTTGCAAGATCCAAGACTATAGCTAAAGCCACCCCATCTGCTTTCCCTGGCAGGCTGGTGGCGGGACCGACTACCAACAGGGCTGTGGGGGTTGGGAAGGGAAAGTTTATAGAGGCCTTGCAGACCTATTTAGGCTGGCCCCAAACCTCTAAAAATAACAAGTACATGTCGTACAGATATAAATAAACATGAACATTGGCATTTAGGTTCCAACCCAGAAACTTCTACTTGACCACTCTTTTTCATTTTAGGGGATATTTTAATATCTGTACTATCTAAGCAAGTACTGTGTTTTAGCCCAAGAATATTTTAGTCATATGATTTAGGTAGTGAATTTATGTTCAGTCCCAGGAAGAACTTGATATATACTTGGATGAATAGATGGAGAGTCACACATTAGTGAATGAGATCATTCTTATCCATTTGTTTCATGGTGGAATTGGACAATTTAAATGGATTTCTTAAAGTCAGAGATAGTATACATTTTTAAGATCAAGAGCTGTGGATTAGAATATTAGTCTTCCTGACATTGATTGGCTGATATTCTGAGCCTTGATTCTACCATAAAAATACAGCACATGGGTACGTGGGCCTATATACATTCAGAACACATAGAGATTTAAATTACGAACAAATATCCTTAGACATTATTTCACTAGAGGGCTCACTTTCCTTATAGAAAGTGTTCTTGGACTCCATTTTTTTAAGCTCCCAAATTGGGAAAACTGTATCCTCTCAAAAGATAAGCCTGCCTTTTTTTTTAAGAATGGAAAACATTTAAAGGGCAACTCATTCCAGTAAACTCTAGGAAAACAGGTGACGATGATCACCAGACCACCATAGAAAAGCTGCCTATGAGAACACCTTGATCATATATTTCTCCAAACTTCCAAAGCGTCTTTCAAGTTTTTTTCATTATGTCAAAGAAAATCCTGAATTGAAGTAAATCGAAGCAAAGAAGTGAATTAGAGACAAAATAAATGTGCACCCAGAACTACCGGTAATACAGGGATTCCACTCATATTTGCCTTTTAAGATTTGCTCCAAAACGCCCTCTGTGGTTGACTCCCAGGGTTACAGAAGACGGGGACCCCTACGTGCGGCCAGAGGATGAGAACTATGAAGATGACTCGGTCCGGCAACTGGAGAACGAGCTGAAGATGGAGGAATACCTAAAACAGAAGCTACAGGACGAAGCCTATCAGGTACCAAGAACCCACACCACACCACCCACCACTTTGGCCCCCGCCCCTCGGTAGCTGGATCTTTTACATTATTCCAAAACTTGGTGCCTTCTCCTTCCTTCCACCTTCCCTTTCTGGAATATTCTGACAGGACTCCTTAGTCCATGAATTCTAAGACAGGGAAAGGTTTAATGCTTCTTATAGCTGTCACTCACCATGTGTTCCTATAAATTCTGAGCTGCAAAATGAAAAGAAGCCTTCCATGGTGATGAATAGTTCATGACCCTCCAAGATCATTAGGAAAACACTTTTTAAGAAAAGATACAGTTGACTCTCCATATCAGCAGATTCAGAATCTGTGGATACTGAGGTTCAACTGGAAGGGACTTTGAGTATCCATGGATGCTGGCATCTGTGGGATGGAGGTGTCCTGGAACCAGTCCCCCATGAATACTCTGGGATTCTATGCCCTTGTGTGGGCCACAGGGCATAAGGAAATTGACTAAGCATAAGTATACCTCTGTCCTTGAATCACTTGCCTGCCTGCCTCGTATCAAATGTTAAGAAGTCAAAGAGTGACAAACCTCAGCTAGAAATGTTGGGGGAACTGTAGGCCCCCATTCAGCAGGGTGTGGTTGGACAGATTGTCATATATCCTGGATAGCATGTTAATCCATCTGAGAATTCACCTGACATAACACATGCAATGGAGAATAATATTATCCCTCCAGGGATGCATTTTCCCCATGGAGATTGTCCTACTGCCCTGTTTATTTACCTTGTACATTTCCCCTCCCTGTGTCTTGCTGGGGTTCTGGGAGGACAGGGGTATTTGGATGGTTGAGACCTACTGCCCCCCCAGGCCCCAGTGGGTTATTTTATCAGGTCAGGCTTTCTGTCCAATATCCAGATAAGTCTTTTCCACCATCTTAGGAGCAGTAGCTCTCTCTTACTCTGTTATTGGAAGAAAGAAAAGCAGATAAGATAAGTTATCTACTCCTCATACATCTGTAGATTGCTTGGAAATGTTTTCCCAAGAAGAATAGAGCAAGAGGGAAGTCTACCCACCCCACCTTGACAATATAAAACAGAAGTTTTGCCTCTTTGGAATGTTCCAGTAGCCTTTTCAATTTAACAGTTGTGTTTCAGAATAACTCCAATGTGGGCCTAGGTAAACAAACAGTGACCAGATATGTAAAACCGCACATGAATCCTGCATAATCAGACTTGCCTCGAATGTACACCAGGGAGGACGTTTTTCTTTGTAGCTTCGATGGCCTGTCCACAGGAGGAAATTAGCCCGGATAAAGCCCCAGATGTCTCTGGGAACTCTGAGGGGTGGCATTCCTACATATATCTCCTTTTGGCCCTGCTGCATGGAAGGAGAGAGAGAGGTGGTTAAATAATCAATATTCTGGTTCATGCTATTAGAGGTGCCTATTAGACCTCCCTCTGGGAACCCACATTAATTTCTGGATTTTGGCGACAACCATAACTGAAATTTTAATTTTTTTTTAAGAGGAATCATTTCATATAAGGTATTAGATTTTTATTTATTTTAATGAACTAGAGATGTAACCTGATACAAGCAAAATGAAAGAAAATTCTATTAACAGCATCAGCTTCCATTGGAGTTCCTGCCATCTCTGGTAGATTTTAAGCTCCTTCTCTATCTCTCTCCTTTCCTCACCACAACCAGTGACTTCAAAGAAAAGACAAAGAAAAGGGCAAAGAGATTGTAACGGGTCCATGTGTTATATGCCCTGGAGAAGGTTGAAGTGGTTTTTCCTTGACTGCTCTATGAGCTGTTGGATGCGTCAGAAAGTTACTTTCGTTCCCTGGATTCTCTCTATCTGTCTGTCTATCTATCTTTCTGCATGGCTTCCAACCAAATAATTCACCAGCTTGACTGCATCACAGACTTGACATGTCACCTTTCTTGTTTGTGTCCTTTGTCACCCGCAGGTCAGCTTGCAAGGTTGAATGCAATATCCTTTTATCACTCTCCTCTCAAGTAAGTATCCACTTATTTAGGAGGAAATGTGGTCACTGTACCCTGGATTCTGATCACTTGTAACCTACATGCACAATCACTGTCTCTTAGGTTTTTTTCTATGGTAAACTATCTTCTTTCCCTGCTGATAGCAAAGAATCATCCTGGGCCATGAAACATATTGTTCTAGTCCAGTGGTGATTTGGCAGACAACCTTGGGAGTTCACTTTTTACTCTAAGAATTAGGCAAACTGGCAGAGGAATTTCTATAACCCAAAGATGCCCCAGAAATGTGCAGCTCTAAAGCCAATTTGCTGATCCATAACTGTATCCAAGTTTTCAACCTCTCTGGCACTTGCGAGAGAAAAATTCAAGCTTGCTCAGCACTTGCAGAAATGAGTCAGCTCCTTAGCCCTGCTGTACTTAGGGCCCAAAAGATCAAAGTGTGCACCTTAACCAGTGAAATCAAAAACACGAATTACTAAAGAAAACAAAAGAAGCAAAGCATAGAGGGAAGCTTCCACAGCCTTATGTTTTTGGAACAGCTAATTCACACCCATCATGGAACTCAGCAAGATATAAATTAATTTAAAATACCTTTTCTGTGGCTTGTGATCCCCCACCTTCAGAGATTTACCTAAATACGTGGGAAATTCTCAGTAGTTTTTTTGTTTTAATTTAAAGAGACTAGCATGTGATTGGCAAGGACCACTTGACTATAGTGGTCTGAAGCTTAGGGTCTGGACTCTAACAGACTGATTTCAAAAATGAGTTCCATCAAATCCTAGCAGCATAATCTTTGAAAAATTGCTTAGACCTCTATGAGCCTCTGTTCCCACTGTACAACATGTATCATAATACCTACCTCATGGAGGAGTCCTACTCCCTGGGATACACCAAGTTACAGCTTAACCTAGTGGCAGACACACTATCATTTCATTCTGAGCGCACACATACATGCCTAGCCCTCTGCTTAGTGCTTTACAAGCAGTTCAGTCCCTGGAAGTGACAATAATTATTATGTGAGTGTATGAGAACCCCCAAGACTCAGAACTAGCTTACTCTCTCTACTTAGGTGAATAAGGTTGGGATTCGACTTTGTGCTACGATTTGACACACCTTCAGCTACACTGTCCCATGAGTCTGATGGCTCCTCTGGCTCCAGTTCATGGCCATTTAGATGTCCCACATTACAATTCAAAGCTAATACACTTCTCACAGTCATGACTGTATAAGACCAAGGACTTGTAACTATTTTAGTTCTTCAGTCTATTCCCACCCATGGAATCTCATAAGTCTACAGTGCAGTTGAGAGGAAACTCAACCCTGGCTGCTAAGTTGAAAAAGGAATATATGTCTTCTAAATGATATATCAGTTAGTATTGAATACATTCTAGCTGAAACACTGCTGGCCTCCTGTCTCGGTCCTCAGGTTAAGATGAAGCAAGTAAAAATCAAGGTGTAATTGTTATTATGAAATATATTTTTTGAGCTGTGAGGCCCTTTTGGTATAAAAGGAAAGATCTTATTGAGTACATTTTAGTCTGTCTCCCTTGGACTTGAGATTACTACACCACGAGTTCTCCTGATTCACCATGACTATAGTGAAAAAGTTCCCAAGAGCAATTTCTGAAAATATTCACTCCAGTTACTTTCCCAGAGGAGCAAGACATTTCCTTTCATAGCATTTTCTTTCTCTGAACTCTAGCAATTTGATCACTTTTGTTATGCACATTATTTAAACATCAGTAGGCAGTTCTTACAAAAAGATACTTCTTTAAAAAGCCTAATAAAATGCCTTTGACATTTTTTGTTTAGTTGCTAAGTCATGTCCAATTCTTTTGCCACCCATGGACTGTAGCCTGCCAAGCTCCTCTGTTCATGAGATTTCTCAGGCAAGAATACTGGAGTGGGTTGCCATTTCCTTCTCCAGGGCATCTTCCCAACCCTGGGATCAAACCCGTGTCTCCTGCATTGGCAGGTGGATTCTTTACTACAGAAGCCCCAGCCCTGGACATAAACCAAGATAAAAAGGAATATTTGGTTCTTGTCCATAAATGCCAAAGATTTTAATCTTCTGTTTCAAATTTTATTTCCAATAAAACTTAAAACAATTGTGACCTCTGCTATTTACCACATCCTTACCTACGTAGCTGGCCTTCCACAGGATTCTAAATATAAACCAGTCTGTCACCAAATCACCAACTCAGACAAAATTAATTTAAGATCTGATGGAACAATGCAGGAACTAGTTGTTTTCATCTTTGCAGCTAGTTCTACCCTACTGTAATTTTTCTTGATGAAGCCAAGAAAGACAGCTGAAATTGTAGAACAGTTATGTGTTGAAATCTATTCACTTGAACTTTCTGGCTATACTGCAAGACCAGAAATTATCCCAAAATATATACATACCTTCTGCAAGGGTCCTAAAGTAGATTTCATCAGCTCAAAGTCAATTAGCATCCACGAAGCAGAGCCCTACATGACTAAAAGGCAAAAGGTGAAACACCAGAAACATGGAAGACCCATCCTCTGCTCAAGAAAATCCTAAGGCCTCTTTGAAGATAAATAGGCACTTACCAACACACTAACAAGAGTTAATAGAGAGAAACCTGTTGTATTGCTTTTCAGCTAGCCATGTGGGAAGAAACAGTACACATAAAGCTTAGCACCCAAATTAGAGTCCACCATGGTTCCATTTTGGCCTACTCAAATCTTAGGTTGGTCCCTTTTCCATCCCTCTGGCCACATAGTACTCCACTCGCCTTGGCCAGCTACATCCTAACTTCAGAAATTGGAGGACGGAAGATCAAAGGTGGATTTTTTTTTAATTAGCATGGCATTCTGATGGTGAGTCAGTGTTCTCATCTCCTTGTCCAAAAGACAGCACAGATATTTCTGTTTATGTTGCTTGAACCTTCCAGATGCCTTAGGTGCCCACTAGGCAGGAGTCTCAGCATGGAGGATTCTTGTCCTCTCTTCTATCAGAAAGATGCAGTAGCCCAGTGTTCCAAGACGTTCATTCCTGATTGTCAGAGGAAGAAAGGAGTGTGTGTGTGTGTGTGTGTTTCGGGGCGGGGGAAAGGGAGGATTCTAAGCTTCATAACTCTAATTTAGAGAACAGTTTCCATCTTTAAAAAAAAAAAAATTACACATTGCTTATTCCCAGGCAAGCTATAGTCAGACAGATGCAAGTAACAGGAGAGCTGGTGATGAAGGACAGAGCTGCACCCCCAGAGGAGAAGACAGCAGCCTGGCAGCAGCCTCAGCTCACGGAAGAGAGGACCCACCACATGCAGCCGCTCCCGACAGACCCCCGCCCCCTAAAGACTGTGTTCTGCCGGCTATAGTGCAGCTAACTTTTTGTTCTAAGATTTGTAGTTCATAGACGTGTGTTTTGAGAAGGAAAAAATATATATATAAGACTTCTGTTCAAAGCTAACTTATCAGCTACATCTTCTGTAACATGGCTCATCCCTCGAAATGAAAACACAGGCTGAAATCCCATGCTGCTGTTACTAGCAATGGCAGTATTAATAAGCATCTTACCTTTGCACATGATATTGAACCTGGTCAGTTTACAACGACATTACTAATACTGTTTATAGCTAGGAGTTTCATTTCTGAATTATCTGAGATTTTAGCAAAACAGTTGACTATATACACTGTACATTTTTTTTTTCACAGCAACTGGAAAAAAAACAACCACTTGCAGTTATTCACTGAGCCCAAAGGATTTGGTTCCTGAGGGTACAGACTCAGAGCCCCAAAGCCAAGAAGGGTCCTTGGCCTGCATGGTCTGCACTTGTCTCCAAGTCTCAGAGCAGAGGCTTGAACCAAACCCACCAGGAGAATCCAGTCTCTGCGGCTTCTTTCCAACTTGGGGTTGTTTTCTTTCAAGATACCCTTAACCAATCAGCCATAGAATTTAGTGTAAATATTTTTTTTCCAAATAGAGATCATATTCCAAAAAAAAAAAAAAAGGCAACATTCAAATTGTATAGAATCTAGTTTTTAAAATCAGCACAGATCTTCTTAAAAACTGTGAACTCTGTTTTGAAATACTCGTTACTAAAGCTGTTTATAAACCACAGGTGCCATAAGATCCCCCCCAATGGACTCAAGTTATCTCTGCTCTTCCACGGCTGGTTCCTTTCGGTTTAGCTTTAGGGAGCATGTTTCTAACAGCACCGCTCATCCACCAGTTCCCCTATCAGGTCGTTTGGAGGCCTTTCAGCTTTAAATGTACAGGCTTAAAGTGCGCTTGCAAACGTTCGCTCTCCTTTTCTTTCTGAATGTGTTTTGCCTTAGCTGGCTACCTGGTGTTCTGCATGCAGCCTCCTGTGGTCACATGAGAGGAAACAGGCTTTCCTAAGTGGAGCTGGCATTTTGCACTCCGTGAAAAGCTGATGTGCAAAAGGACTGTCAAGGAAGGGAAAATGAATGACTCTGCTGATGGTCCTTTCTGAGGGCCCTCTGGGGAGCGCCCAAAGACCTCCCTTAGGGATTCTGGGGAAATGAAAAAAATAATCTTCTACTCGTTTCAAGATTTGATGAAATAAAAATCCTGCAACATAGTAGATACATTATCCTTAAATTGGCAGCTTCTCTGGATTCCTGTTTCTCATTTAAAAGAAAGAAGAGAACATCATTCTAGAACAGTGGTTCTTGAAATGTGGTCCCTGGACCAGCAGTGCCAGCATCACCTGGGGAATTTATTAGAAATGCAGATTCTTAGGCCCTAACGTCAGTCCTACTGAATCAGAAATTCCGGGGTTGGGGCCCCGTCATCTGTGTTTGAACCTTCCAGGTGATTCTGATGCATGCTGAAGCTGAAGAACCACTGCTTTAGAAGAAAGTTGTGTAATAAAATCTCTGAAAAGGCCTTACTCAGAATAAGCGAGAAAGGTTCTGAGTCATCCTCAAAGTTTGAGCGATTCGATTTTGCTTCCAGGGTTGGCAGAAGCCTTCTCCCACCCCACAGAGTTGGTAGTTGGTGGGTGCCCCGCTGAGAAGTGACAGCCCAACTTCTTCCTTCTTCCCCTGCAGAGGGCTCTCAGTTGCTCCCATCTCTGTGTTGGGTCAGATACCACCTCCTTGACTGCCCTTGGGGACAAAATCGCTTGCCTTGGGGTTAGTAAAGCTCTCGGTTGGCATTAGCAAGGAGCACATTGCCCCTTGATGTACTTAATCATTTTTCCCTGGAGAGCCAGCCTGACAAATGTCCCTGAGAACAGGCTGACACCAAAGGGACACAACTGCACAGTTCTCAGATTTCTTTGCACAGAGGGATGTTATTGCAGGTTTTGTTGGTGTATCTTAATGTTCATCTCCTTCCCTCTGCCCATCCTCTGTGAACCCATACCTCTCTAGATGGAGCAGGTGGCCACTGGTGCCTCATACTCAGTACTTAAAACCACTACGTCCCAGCTACCTACATGGCTGTCAGCTCTGAATCATAGCTGGGCAGTTCTCAGACTCAGAACCCTGACCCTGCAGGTGGCATTCAGCCACCACCTGGACCGAGCTGACAGATGTTATCATTTTGTGTTTCTGCATCGTAATGTTTGTCTAAGGTTTGGACTGTTCCGTGGGTAACCTTCCCGCATCATAGTGTTCATTGCCAATTCCATTACACAGTTGTCGATCCCATCGTACGAAGTCATTGCAAGGACTCTGGAGACTGCTGCCAATGACCGATTCCTGACTAACCAGCCACCTTTTCTTTCTCTTAGCTCCACGTCAGCCCTGAGACCAGACTCAAGCACCCCTGTCCTGTAACCGAGACAAAATGGCGTGTGTTATTTTGGGTTTTTGTGTTTTTGGGCGGGTTTCTTTCCGTGGCTCTCCAAATCTACTTTTGGGGCCTGTTCTAAGTGCAGACCCAGCAGGTGTCACCTGTCCTGTCCATTAGGTACAGTTCTGTCTGGCGAGGGTTGTTTCTTTCTTGTTCCACGATGAATTGCACATCCATCTCCATTAGAGGTGATGCCCTATTAATGAGCACTGGTCTAACACAGCCAACCCTCCCCCACGGCGCCATGTGAATGGAGGGAGGGAGGAGGGTGAAATCTACTGTAGGGGATTCAGGAATCAGTTGTGGTTGGTCAGGACGGAAGTCGGGGTAAATGTGGTTGGTCAGAGGGAGATGTGCTGGAGATTGTGAAAAATGGATTCTCGAGTGATCTACTATAAGACAGGGAAGGTTCATTTGTAAGTAGTAATGTGAACTGAACTACATGAGAGTGTGGCCTTTGTTGTGATATATTATGTATTTTCTTATATGCATGAGCCAAACTGTTGCATCATAATTTAGCACTGATGTCTGCTTTTATTTTGATCATCTTTGTCCACCCTTATGAGTTCTTGGCTGTTAACTGTAGGTAGACGTTGTAAATCTGGCAGCCTTTGGTTGCTGCAGTCACCTTGGTTCGATTCCGCACAAACAACAAGTCCACCATGTCCTCAGAAGAAAGGGCATTTTTACCTTTGAACCAAAAAGAGGGAAAAAAAAAAAAATCAGAGGTATCACATCCTGAGGCTAATTAACTCTAAGACATTTTTAATTATGACTACTGTAATTTGACGCCATTTGAAGTAACCAATTCAGAGACACTAAAGATTTCACAACATTCATGGGTATGTAACAAAACTACTATTGTATGGGTTTTTTGTATTGCTGTTAAGTATTGTTTTGTGTGTATGTGTGTGTGTTGGAACCTCCTGGGGACATGTTATATTTTGAAGTGATTAAACTATTTAATTGTGTGTCTATATTTTGGAATGGAATTATTTCTTCATTAAAAAATGTTTTTAAAAACACTATATCTTGTGTATTTTGTTCTTTTGTTTCAATGAATGTTTCCTAAAACATGAGGTTAGTCTAAGAAAGACAAGTCAGTGTTGATTGAGGATCAAGCAATTGAGATCAAATATTTCACCTTTTCCTGCCTTTGAGGATGCAGTTTTTTAAAAATAGCAAGACTATTCTTCTGCTCATGGAAAGCCTTTTTATGATTAAGATCAAAAATCCATACTCCCTCTCCTTTTTTCTCCTCCTCATCTTCTTTCTTTTCTTCCCCAAATTCCAAATGTTGGGAAAAAATAACTAACATTTGCGTAATCATTTACAACTTCCAAAAACCCTGTTTCATTTACATTTGATCCTCGCATTATCCATTTGAGGAGTACTTAGTCATCCAGATGTATAACTTACGGTGCTGCCTTTGTTCTGAAAAAATCTGCAGACCAGGCTGAGATGAGAAGTAGACTAGGCATGCCATCAAATAAGAAACAGAGGGAAAACACAAGAAATTTCCCACTTCTGAGAAGATGGTGCACTTTCTTGAGGAGTTTCAGGAATTAGGCTTGTCCCTCTATCCACGGCTATGGGGACTTCACCTAACTCCCAGTAGATCTTGTATCAGCCGAGACCAAGATTCATCCAAGGAGTTGTGCGCTCAATTCCTTGGTATTGGTTTAATTTCTACTGCTGTCTTCTGGTTGCCCTAGCAACACATATTAAACTTTGAAAATTATGTGTTCTAAATATTATCTGAGCAAGTAAAGAAAAACTGGGAGGCACTGGAAAGATGAAAAGAGATTTTTCAGAATCAATTTTTTTTTTCTAAGATGTCAGATCCTGATGCAAGACTGTGATGTACACCAAGAATCACCATCGCCCAAAACATTCCCCTAAGATTTCACTGGCATAGTCAGGAGCAGTGGGGCAGGTCTGGTTGTCAAACATTGGAGAAGCTTGGGGCAAGAACTTTTTCCCTGGTTCATAGCCAACTTGGGAACAATGATCCTCTGAAATACAAAATCCTTTATAGTCTTTTTTTAAAATGCTGCCTTGAGGGGAGGTTAGTATGAGAAAAGAGTAATATTTCCCCCTATTGCAAAGAGATCCAAGATGCTTCTTTGATGAAGAAGGGCTCAAATATTTTAGCAGGATAATAGGAAGAGTATAATTTTACCAAAAAACCTAAACCAAGGCTAAGATACAATATTGAAAACTCCGTGTAAAATGCAACCTAACTTCCTTGTTCTCAATGTTCACTACAAATAACCATGCTTGTTCAACAGCAAAGACATTTTTCAAACCATTGTGAGGGTCTCTGTACTATGAACATTAGTGGTATAAAGGACAGTCTTCAATTTTTTTTTTTCTAAAATACCACCAAGTCAGGAGGTGGAAAAGAAGGACCCCTTGTACACTGTTGGTAGGAATGTAAATTGGTGCAGCCACTATGGGAAACAAGATGGAGTTTCCTTAAAAAACTAAAAATAGGGCTACCATATGACTCACCAATTCCACTCCTGGGCATATTTTTTTTAATTAATTCAAAAAGATGCATACACCCCAATGTTCACAGCAGTATTATTTACAACTGCCAAGATATGTAAGCAACCAGAGTGTCTATCAACAGATGAATTGATAAAGAAGATGTGTGAATGGATAAGGAAGTTGTGCTACATATACACAATAGAATATTACTCATTACTCAGCTATAAAAAAGAATGCATTCTGAGTCAGTTCAAATGAGGTGGATGAAACTGGAGCCTAGTATACAGAGTGAGGTAAGTCAGAAAGAGAAACACCAATACAGTATATTAACATATATACACAGAACTTAGACGGTAATGACGATCCTATATACAAGGCAGCAAAAGAGACACACAGATGCAAAGAACAGATTCTTGGACTATGTGGGAGAAGGCGAGGGTGGGATGATTTGAGAGAACAGCATTGAAACATGTATATTACCACAGGTAAAACATGACCAGTGCAAGTTCGATGCACGAAGCAGGGCACGCAAAGCTGGTGCTCTGGGACAACCCAGAGGGAATGGGGGTGGGGAGGGAGGTAGGAGGGGGGTTTAGGATGGGGGGACACATGTGCACCCATGGCTGATTAATCATGTCAATGTATGGCAAAAGCCACCACAAGATTGTAAAGTAACTGTCCTCCAATTAAAATAAACTAATTTTTTAAAAAAAGAAGATGTGGTGTATATATATACAATGGAATACTGCTAAGCCATAAAAAGAATGAAATTTTGCTATTTGTGGCAACATAGCTGGAGGGCATTATACTAAAAGAGATAAGTCAAAGACAAATACTATACGACATTGCTTACATGTAGAATCTAAAAAGCACAACAAACGAGTCCATATAACAAAAAAGAAGCAGCTCACATATATAGAGAACAAACTAGTGGTTACCAGTGGGGAGGAGGGGTTGCAATATGGGGAGGTGGGGTGGGGAATGACAGTTACAAACTACTAGGAGTAAAATAGGCTACAAGATTGTACTATACAACACAGGGAATATAGCTGATGTTTTGTTGTAAATGGAGCATAACCTTTAAAAAATTTTTAAGCATGCAGTTGTTTTTCATATTACTACTTAGCATAAAGCTAAGTTGCAATCTGTGATGGTGAGAAGTGTAAAACTAACAGAATTTATTCCAACACTATAGCCTCTTCCTAGCCTGGCCTGGTGAAAGGATTAAGCTTTGTATTGGGTTGGCCGAACAAATTTATTATGGAAGAACTGGAAAAAACTTTTTGGCCAGTCCCACTTAATTGCTTGGCTATTCATCTTTCCTGACTCTACAGTGGTGGTGAGCAAAGCCTGCACTAGTATGGAACATCACTGGACCCAATGCCAAGCAAAAAGTACAATAGTTGGGCAATAAATGCAGAAGATATTTAAAAATAAGGAAGACACACCATTCCTCAAGCTACTCTCCCAATTATCCGTAGTCACGGCCAGGATTTTTAATAGACACATTGAAAGAGTTGAAAATTGATCTGGAATAGATGCTGGTAAGCACCAGAAGTAGGAGATTGAGGGGGCCAGGCTTGTGCTCCAAAGCCAGGTGGTTGTGATGCTCGGTTCTGAGAAGTGGAGGCACTGATTTGTATTCCAACCTCACAGTTTCAAAAAGACCTGATAACAGAGCCAGGACTCCTCTCAGAAAGTGAGTCAGCAGTTTGCCTGAGACTGACCCAGTTTTGCACTGAAAGCCTAGAGTCCTGAGAAACGCTTCAGTGTCAGTCAAACGGAGGAACTGGTCTCCCAAGAAAGCAAGTAAAGAGACCACTCATGCATCAGGCAGCAACAAGTCCCCGGGAATTCTGCATCGTAAAGCAAGTAAGATATTCTCCTACTGTGGGACATTTAGAGAACAGAAAAGGCTTATCTACCATGAATGTACCTTCCTACCATGAATGTACCTTCCTAATCAAAAGTGAAGGTGAAGGTCACTCAGTCCTGTCCAGCTCTTTGGGACCGCATGGACTGTGAATTCTCCAGACTAGAATACTGGAGTGGGTAGCTGTTCCCTTCTCCAGGGGATCTTCCCAACCCAGGAATCGAACTGAGGTCTCCTACATTGCAGGTGTATTCTTTACCAACTGAGCCACAAGGGAAGCCCCATTCTAATCAAAAGTTTCATGTTTAGGGGAACCTTCTGATGCTCCACAGGATAATATTAGCTGCAGAATTCACTACAGTGAGAACACCCATGGGTGTGTTCACCTTGGGGATTTCTGAAATGAGATGACCTACAGATAAGACTTGTTCAAACATCCAGATGCTAAGGAGAGTCTGCAAAAATCAAGTTGAATTTGGGCATAGCTGACAGTGAACTTCTTTTTTTTATTAAGACAGTGATTGACTCTTTTTTGTTGTTGTTGTGTAGTTGCTAAGTTGTCCAGCTCTTAGCAACCCCATGGGTTTTGACCAGGCCTTTAACTTGACCTCCCATTTCTTTGAAGAGAGGATATTTTTCAGTTCATCTAAAAGCAGAATCAAATTCTTTAGACATGAGTTCAGAGAGAGGGGCCTAAGGCAGTCCTGTTTTCACCATTTCTTTGTTCTATCCCTTCTCTCCACTGAGATGTGAGTGTTGGAACAGACTCTGGAAACAAGCATATAAGGTTGGACTGTACAGAGGAAACATACAATCTGCCTCTTAGAGATTTTTCTATTTATTGAATCAGGTACAAGCTGTAAAAGCTTGTGTTCTCAACTTAAAAATCACTACCTCATACATATAACTGAATCACTTTGCTGCACTCCAGAAGCTAACACAACATTGTAAATCAACTATATTTCAATTTAAATAATAATAAATAATAAAAAGGACCACTTCAATATTTCTAGAATAGCTATGAACATGGAGCAGAAATTAGATATCATTATGCATGTCACCTGCCTGCTAAGTCACCTCAGTCATGGCCGACTCTTTGCAACCCCATGGACTGTAGCCCACCAGGCTCCTCTGTCCATAGGATTCTCCAGGCAAGAATACTGGAGTGGGTTGCCACGCCCTCCTCCAGAAGATCTTCCCAACCCAGGGACTGAACCTGCATCTCTTATGTCTCCTTCATTGGCAAGCAGGTTCTTTACCACTAGCACCACCTAGGAAGCTCTATGTATTATTATAGAACGGTCCTAGCCTACAATTTCTGGAAGAAATTAGTTCTAACATATACTCTTTTTAACTCTCTAAATATTTGAAGTTTTGAAATATATAGTAAGCAATTTCTGATGACCCAGAAGAACTTGAGAACACACCACAAATTACAAGAAAAGCCCCACGACTTCCTGTGTGAGATGCTTCAGCAGTTACCTCAAATTCACCTCTGATTGAACTTTCATCCTCACTAGTAGTCGATTACTCGTTCAGAGCAATAGCAACTGCCAATAAAGAAATTTTTGGCTGTAGACTTACACAAATACAAATCAGTCTTACATCAGTTTTACTTAGCTTTATGTACAAATAGTATGTATTCCTTGAATGCAAAAAAATATTAAAAATCTTGATATTTTTGTATCAGTGGAGATAGTCTTCTGATACATATATAGATACATACCCATTCATTATAGCAACCAAAGTGAAAGTGTTAGTCACTCGGTCGTGTCTAACTCTCTGCGACCCCATGGACTGTAGCCCACCAACCTCCTCTGTCCATGGAATTCTCTAGGCAAGAATACTGGGGTGGGTGGTCATTCCTTTTTCCAGGGGATCTTCCCCGCAAAGGATCAAACCCAGGTCTCCTGCATTCCAGGCAGATTCTTTACTGTCTGAGCCACAAGGGAAGCCCCAAAGGCCACTGTATAGCAGCCAAAGGCCTCTTAATAGCAACCAAAGGCCACTGTAATCACAGCGCTTACAAGGAACCCACAGTTTTCTTTGTTTGTAAATCAACAGACTTGACTCTTTTGGAGCTTTATGTTTTAATTTTACTCTTTTTGGTTGAAAGAGAGCATTTACAATATAAAGAAGAGGGCTTGAAGTTTATATTTCAATGTGGGACTAGCTATTAGAAAATATTACTAAAATATTACTAAGATCTGTAAATTACCCACAGATTGACATGAGAGCTGTTACATTGGGGAAGGGAGAGAAATATATGACAAGTCCTCCCTTGACTGTAATTGGATGGGAAAGCTTGCAGTAAAATATGAGAAATTCTGGGAAAGAGGGGGAAAAAATTGTTGGAATAATCATGTTTATTCTCTCTAAAAAACATACATCCTTTGTGAATTATTCGTAACTGTAACCTAAATCCTTGTATTTCCCACAAATCAGCATTTACTGAACAAATGTAAGAGGATAAATGATTACCATTCCCCCTCTAGGAACATCTGCTTCCAAAGGAATTTTGGCAGAGCTTACAAGTGATGTCAGACTGCCAGGCACAAAGATCACAATCTGGTTCATTCTTGCCCTGGTATTCCTACCTCCACGAGAGCCTGGTCTAAATCCACGAAAGCCAGAGTTTGAAATGGATTACTGTATATTCTCACTGGAAAACAGACAAAAGTTTGGAAGTCGAAAGTGCTCAGAACTCGTCTTTCACTGAGTCTCTTAAATATTTATAGTCAACATCCCACAAAATATCCGTTTGTAAAGATGTTTGGGAAAAGAAAAGAAAATTCCAAAGAGAAACATTTCCAGTCATGCTCTTTACCATCAACAAATATTTACTGAATAACTCCCTTGAGTTGTGAGAAGCCACTAGTCTCTTCATCACCCAAAACATGTCTATGTTATTCACACAGTAGTTACACTTCAGACACCTCGTTGGCTAACTGGGATTTCATAGGATCCTATTGTTAGTTACTCTGTTCAGCACCTGTCACTGAGTCTTCAGAAATTTGGTGAAAAAAGGATTTTGAATGAGCTACTTAGGCATTACTTCATGGCAAATAGAAGGGGAAAAGGTGGAAGCAGTGACAGACATCCTCTTCTTGGGCTCTAAAATCACTGCAGATGTTGACTGCAGCCATGAAATCTAAAGAAATCTGATTAAGGAAAATCAACCCTGAATACTCGTTGGAAGGACTGATACTGAAGCTGAAACTCCAGTATTTTGGTCATCTGATGTGAACAGTTAACTCATTGGAAAAGTCCCTGACACTTGGAAAGATTGAGGGCAGAAAGAGAAGAGGGTGTCAGAGGATGAGATGGCTTGATGGCATTTCTGTTACAGTGGACATGAACTTGGGCTAACTCCAGGAGATGGTGAGGGGCAGGGAGGCCTGATGTGCTGCAGTCCACGGGGTTGCAAAGAGTCAGACACAACTGGGCAACTCAACAACAACAACCTGGGCTAGGAATTCCAACAACCACTTTTGAATGAGATAAATCATTACCATGAAAAAAAAAAAAAAATCATTACCATGAATGTTTTTAATAAGAATGAAAAGAGATAACATTTGGGTTTAGTTGTCACCTACAAAACAGTGGCTTAAGGAAATGTAGCTCTTTTGAAGTTAGGGTTTGATGGAGAAGAGAGACTTTACCCTACGTTGATTCAAAACAGAATTAAGTGAAGGGCTTGACTGAAGTCAAGTGAAAATCAGTCTTAATAGCCAAAAGCAAAGAGGGAGGAGGGGAAGCATAGAGAGGAATGTAGCCTGTGTCATTACTGGAACCCACAGGAAGAAGTGCTGACACTCACTCCCCAGCATTTGTTCTTTTACCAGGTCAGAACTGGGTTGAGTTGAACCAGGACCTTCATTAGAGACTTTTCTCATGATGACATGTGTCATTTTATTGTATTCCAACTGTTGAATCATTATCTCCTGGCTGGCTGTCAACTTTACATGATGTCAGATGATACACTGAAAAATAATTAAGTGTCTCTGGGAATCAAGAGACCAGGGTATCAGTCTGGGGTATTTAACGCTAGGCAGCTCACTTACCATCTCATTCTGAAACAAATTCTCATTAAGTGTACATATGCCTATTTTCATATCTTTATAGATTTACTGTGTGATCAAATAGAGTAATATTATAAAATATAAATATAATCATGCAGTAATTTATAGTAATATGAATGAAAAGTATTATTTAAAAAAGGTAGCCTACCCTGATAGCTCAGTTGGTAAAGAATCCACCTGCAATGCAGGAGACCCCGGTTTGATTCCTGGGTCAGGAAGATCCCCTGGAGAAGGGAAAGGCTACCCACTCCAGTATTCTTGGGCTTCCCTTGTGGCTCAGCTGGTAAAGAATCCAACTGCAATGCGGGAGACCTGGGTTCGATCCCTGGGTTGGGAATATCCCCTGGAGAAGGGAAAGGCTACCCATTCCAGTGTTCTGGCCTAGAGAATTCATTCCATGGACTGTATAGGCCATGGGGTCACAAAGAGTCGGACGTGACTGAGCGACTATAACGTATTTCTATCACACACCAGTCCTGGCAGTTTATCTGAATTTTTTTTACACTCCGAGAACTTAACTGTGATCAATTCCCTTCATCTATTCTAAGAAGTCAAGAGCACTGGTTCATTTCAACAGACGACAATATTCTTCAACTGATAATCATAGTAAAACAGGGTCTGCTCTGCACACACCAATTAACATGTAGTGATCCTTGCCTACGGTCGTGTTACCAGCCCCACCCCGGACTCTCCCTTCCAGTTCTCATTCATTCAAGCAGTTAGGCTAAAGGTTATAGAATTGCAGCAGTTTCCTCTAATGTTCAAGATTACGTTAGCTTGGTTTCCCATAAATCAGGGGCCCCATGTCACTGTGAACCAAGAAGCTGAAGTAAACTGCACAATGATTACACTCCCTGTCTTCCTGTGATTTGACAGGAACTGCCCAACTAGACCTGGAGAAGGGAAAGGCTACCCACTCCATTATTCTTGCCTGGAGAATCCCCATGGACAGAGGAGCTTGGCAGATTTCAGTCCATGGCGTTGCAAAGAGTCAGACACGACTGAGCCACTAAGCACAGCACAGCCCAACTAGAACCACAAAAAAGAAAGCGCACAGGAAAATCTGACCCAATGGTAAAGGAATGTTGTCTCCCTGCTCCAAGTAAACACAAATGTGTATCTTATTGTGAGAGAATTGTCCAGGATGGTGAGCAGGTAAAGAGCCTGCTGATCTGTCACTCACTAGTCCCAAAGTTTCAACAGTAACTCAAAGGACACAAGAGTAGAAACGATAGAGGGTTTTTTGTTTTTGTTTTTTTCAGAGTGAGGTTTTGAAAGCTGGCTCCCATTCCGTGGCTATGAGCCTTCCTTTAAACATAAACAGCGACAAGAGCTGAGAATGGCTGCCATACTTGAATGCCAAATAAACACAAAATGACAAGCACAGATTTTTGGCTTTCTACTAAAGCTTGGTTTTTCAACAACCCTTTTTGTTGCCTCTAAAGACAATGGTCTCAGTGTTTCTGAGCCAGATGCTGGGACACTGAGCAGAGCCTTCTCTGCCACACCCCGACCCAGTTCGCTCCACAGGCAGAGCGAGTATCCCCTTTGGGTTTGAGAGCAGGCCATCTTCCCCCTCCTGGGCCACTGCTGCAAACGGATTTGTTTATTGAAACTAAAGAGGAGTGGTATATGAAACTTGGAATTTGCAGACCAAGCCCCAGGGTAGTTTGATGAGGGAGGTGCTCCGTGGTTTCTACTTGTTTGGGAAACAGTAGCTTAATCATGAGCTCTTTAAGGGACTCAGCTGGAGAGAGTGGAGGATTTATCCACTTCATTAATTCATTGTATCAGTTTAAACAGGTTTAACTGTTTTTAAATCAGTGTTTATCATGTTGGTTTTATGTCACTTAATGGTAGCAATAGTTGACTTAAGTAGATGGATTCAGTGGGCTTTTTACTGTCTTTGCCATCCAGCAGTTGAAACAGTCCTCCACTTCTCTTCCATGACTGAGTAAATGTCTCAGGTATTTACACAGGTGTGTGTCTCAGTGCAATCACGTCAGTCATCCAAATAAGAAGCTGGCAGGTCAGGTATGTCTCCTCCTCCCCAAGCATTGCCTATTTTGAAGCTCCACATCAAGGTTTCAAAGTTGTGTAGTAGAAGCACATAAATACTGAGGGCACTTATTTCTTACTCTTTCCTTTTAATAATACAAAGGATTCTCTTTGCTAATTTTTAACCTCAAGGGGGAGAATTGGATTCAAAAATTTACACTAATATTTTAGCTATTGTTATTTCTATAACATAATCTCTCATTCTAATTAGTTGCTTAGATAAGCTTAGCAAGTTATTAAGAGAAATGATTTCAGTATAAACACAGTGGCATTTATTATAAGGTTTCTATTGCCTCCAAATTTGTAACAATAATAAAATAATAGACTCACAGACATATAAAACAAGCTTACAGTTACCGAAGTGGAAAGTGGGGACAGAGGGATAAGTTAGGAGTTTGGGATTAACAGATATACACTAATGTATATAAAATAAATAAACAGCAAAGACCTAATATATGGCACAGGGAACTATATTCAATACCTTTAATAACCTATAATGGAAGAGAATCTGAAAAAGAATATACATATTCTTTAGATATACATGTATATACACATATATATGTATACAGTACACCTGAAACTAACACAACATTGTAAGTCAACGATACTTCAATTAAAAATAAATAAATAATTTGATAAATTTAAAAATAGAATAAAATAATGGACTTAATACCCACTTAATCTGGCACCTCACATTTTGTCTGTACGAACAAAGTAATATTTACAACACATGACAATTCCTCCTGTTCCTATAGTTCTTTGCAGTTCACAGTATACCTTAATAAACATTATTAGGCTTGATCATCAAAATGTTCCTTATGGGGATTACCATAATCTCCATTTTACAAATAAGAATACTGAGTCTTAGAAGAATGAAGTGATTTACTACAGCCATGCTAATAATGTGGAAAAACTGTGATTCAAGCCCAAGTCGCCTTATTATGTTCAAGCCAAGTCACCTCACTCTATCTAATGTTCATGGAGGTAGAGCACACTATGTGAATAACAGGAAAAAGGGATAAAAACAGTGTTTCCATCCACTTGGTAGAGCCGAACATAGTATTATCCTATCAAGGTTCAGAAAGAGCACATTTATTCTTCTTCAAGTTCAGGCAACTATTTTGTGCCAAACTATAGCTCCTCTTCTTCACATTATGAGAGCTGAGCTACTGTGAGAATTATCTAAAGAGGTCATTCTCAGTGTACACTCTATTTATATATTCATTCATTCATTTATTCAACTTATTTGCCTTTTTACTTCTCTGTTTATTTATTCACTTATTTGTAATAGGAGCAATTTTTTTCTCTCTTATTTGCACTATCAATCTTGGCAAACTTGATAAAACAGGACAACACTTAAAGTATAAGAAACAATAATGTAGCCACTTCTCAAATATGTTGTAAAGGATAACTAACAAAAATTAACATGACGCTTAGCACCCATGACGTTGTAAGCAATTTTACAGTCATCCATAGCTTGTTTCTTTTCTTTTGTTGTTGTTCAGGTGCTAAGTCGTGTCCAACTCTTTGCGACCACATGGACTGTAGCACGCCAGGCTTCCCTGTCCTACCTCTCCTGGAGTTTGCTCAAACTCATGTCCATTGAGTCGATGACACCATCCAATCATCACAACCTCTTCTCATGCCCTCATGTCCCCTTGTTATGCCCTCAATCTTTCCCAGAATCAAGGTCTTTTCCAATGAGTTGGCTCTTAGCATCAGGTGGCCAAAGTATTGGAGCTTCAGCTTCAGTATCAATCCTTCTAATGAATATTCAGGGTTGATGTCTTTTAGGATTGACTGGTTCAATCTCCTTGCTGTTCAAGGGATTCTCCACAGTCTTCTCCAGCATCACAGTTCAAAAGTATCAATTCTTCGGCACTCAGCCTTCTTTATGGTCCAACTGTCACATCCATACATGACTGCTGGAAAAACCATAGCTTTTACTATATGGCCCTTTATCAGTAAAGTGATGTCTCTGCTTTTTAATACATGTCTAGGTTTGTCATAGCTTTTCTTCCACGGAGCAAGCATTTTTTTAATTTCATGGCTGCAGTCACCATCTTTTCTTTTAATACTTATTTATTTATTTATGGGTCTTCATAGCTGAACAGACTTTCTCTAGTCATGGTCTCCAGGCTTCTCCTTGTGGTAACTTCTCTTGTTGCAAAGCACAGGCTCTGGGGTGAACGGGCTTCAGTGGTTGTGGCTCATGGGAGTAGTTGCTGCAAGGCATGTGGAATCTTCCCAGACAAGGGATCAAACCAGTGTTTCCAGCATTAATAGCTGGATTCTTAACCTCTGGACCATCAGGAAAGTCCCATAGCTTGTTTCAATGGAATATATTGATATTTGTCCTTCTCATATTAATCTAAACTGAAAAATATTTCACTAGTTCTAAAGAGGTTAAATGCGCTTTAAAGAAGGCATTCTTTATAATTCTACCACTTCTTTCAGCATTTGTGGTAGAATCGTAATAATTCATTTCACAAATACAAAGAATACAAATACAAATGCTATGCATCAAAATTACATTGAAATATTTTTTTAAAAAAAACAGCATCCTGCCTAATTAAAACTCAGCTCACTACATCCTTAAATGAAGGGTTTCATTAGGGAGATCATTTACTGTTAGAAATTTTTTATATCCATACATTAAGTTCATGAAGATAAAGACAGAAATTAAAAGCTGCTGTTATTAAAATATGTGCATCCTCTACCTACACATGCTATACTTTCTCTGTGCAAACCCAAACTAAACTCTGGATCTGGTGAAATTAAAGGAAACCTGTAGTTTCTACATGCATCTAGTGAACTGTGGACCAGAGCTTCACTGACAACCAAATTCCTCTTCTGTGTATAGTTTACAAATACTCTGTTAATTATTTCTCAGGCAGTATTTTCTGAACAAAAGAAAGCTGCAGGTTCCAAACCATAGCCATGAGCTAGGATTCCTCAGTTGTCATTGTGTTCAAAGGTCTGAGCAGGAAAAAATGATTACTTGTAAATAAAACTCTAGTTTTCAAAACAAAATGTCAGGAGAGGATGAGAAAACAAAATCTGAATATTTGCTACACTTGTCATCATTGGTAATACAGGTTTAATATGTATTTGGGCCTAGAAAACTTTAATAAGTAAACAAAATTTTCCTTCTGCATGGCCTATAATTAACAGGGTAGGGTAACAACTCAGAACTTCAGCCTTGACATCAACAGTCTAAAGAAGGAAAAAATTGATGAAATCTAAATTTTCTTTTTTATTAGAATTCTTTGTTTCCTTAACACTTTCTTTTAGACTCAGCCTAATTTTGTTCATTTCTGGAACTATGACTTTTGTACTTACTAAAGAAAATATAAAAGTGCAAACAAAGAATAGAGGATATTTTGAGGAGAACAGCATTCATTTAGGAATGCAAGAAATATCACTGATGTATCATTTTGAGGTGAAAAAATACCCTCAAAAGTCAACATGTATCTCTTCCAAAACTGTTCCCACAGATCTAATGTGTAAATTCAGTTTGTGTTGTTTGTATGAACAGTGTTCATGCAAAAAAGGGAAAATCAGAGCCCTCTACAACTAACCTCATTTTTGTCCCCACAATAACCTAAATTCTAATTAAATTCAACTTGACGGTAAATAGTTTCAAAAATCAAGGGAGAGGAAGGTTGGTGATGAACACAAACTTCCCAAGTTCCCCGCTGGACGCTTGTATTTTATTCTGTGCTTGCAGTAGTTTCCTATTATCTTTCTTCTTTCTTTTCTTAGAAATTCTCTTTTGAAATCCCTACATGTTCCATCCTCTTCACACCCTCTTTGTCTATGAACCCAACCCATGGGTACCATCCTTACCATCATCTTTAAAGTGAGCCTCTGCTTTTGCTCTGGGTTGCTCTGTCAGGTACTACTGAATATTTTTTTTAGCCAAAAATCTGGGAGAAACATATAGAGGGTTTGATTTTTTTTTCTTTAGTTAAATAAGACAAAATGTTTCTCTCTGGGTAGCCATATAAGAGAGTTAAAATAATTAAGACTATGATCTTTTAATTACATTTCCTTCCCTAAATACCACCCCCAGCAAAGCAATCTCAAATTTTAATCTCAAAATCTCTTGTCTTTCCTAACCTTGCACTTTGTAGTCTTCTTCCTAGGGGGTAGGTACTTGTCTCATTGCAGAAAGAATTCAGAGACAAGATTAAGAGGTCAAGAAAGTAAAGCCAGGATTCGTTTAAGCAATATGACACTCTCAAAGGAGTTTCCCTAGTGGATCAGACAGTAGAGAATCTGCCTGCAATGCAGGAGACTAGGGTTCGATCCCTGGATCAGGAAGATCCTTTGGAGAAGGGAATGTCAACCCATTCCAGTATTCTTGCTTGGAGAATTCCATGGACAGAGAAGCCTAGCATGCTATGGCCCATGGGGTCGCAAAGAGTCGGACATGACTGAGCGACTAACACTTCCACACTCTCAAGGGGAGAGCTGGTGTCTCAGGGGAATAGCTGCACTGGTTTCTTTGGCAAGCCACTTATGTAGGATGCAGAAAGGAAGGAGCAGAAAGTTCATTGGGAAGGGAAAGTTCAGGGGTCATATTTCCTGATTTTCATTGCAGCTCCACCTTCCCAGAGTAAGAGGGGGTTTTGTCCTTATTTAGTCTTGATTGGCAGTTCATGGCACAGCTGTATAATGGGAACTTATCTGCAAGGCTAATTTTACTGTAATATGAGCATAATGAGCAAGAGGTTACATTCAGATGCCAGAGATTGCTGCCTTTCTCTTCCTTTCTTTATCTGTCCCCAGGACACTTATCATCCCAAAATGTGTGATTTCCTGTCTGCCTGATTTTCTTTGTCTGTTCCTTTGTCTGTTCTTTGTCTATTCCTGATTTTCTTTGCCTGCTCAAGGATCCCTGCTGCTTACAAAGCATGGTTTCCCATACCCACCTTTCTCTGCTCATATCTAGCTGTGTTTGTGTGTGTGTGTGTGTGTATGTGTGTGCTCAGCCATGTTTGACTTTATGCAACCTCATGGACTGTAGCCCACCCAGGCTCCCTTGTCCATGGGATTTCCCAGACAGGAACACTGGAGTCTGTTGTCATTTCCCCCTCTAGGAGATCCTCCCATCCTAGGGATCTAACCCACATCTGCTGTCTCTTGCATTGGCAGGCAGCTGTTTATCACTGAGCCACCCGGGAAGCCCCTTATCTCACTACTTGCCTTCTTTAAACATCTCTCTGTTTCAGAGAGGTTCCTCCACATCAATTTCCTAGGGCTTCCTCACCCACAGAAAGCATTCCTTTGATCAAAATTTGGGTTCAGCTACCAGCAGGATCCACATTCCCAAATCCCCAGTGATTTGCTTTACAGCTTCCTAAGCTGGTCCCACTGCCTAGAGTAGAAAGCAAGGATATTCGAGCAAACTCTGGCCCTGTTTGTGGCAAGCAGAGTGTTTTCTATCATCTCACACTGGAACCCTGAAAGTGTCTTCCTACCCACACACACAATAAACTAAGACTAGAAATGAACTCTGTTATTTTAAAGAAATTTTGTTCCCCAAAATAGACACAGTTAACTTTGGGAATCAATCAGTGGCTTAAACAATAGCTTACCTCATTTTGGGGGGGGCGGGGGCTATGCCAGGTCTTAGTTGGGGCACATGGGATCTTCAATCTTCATTGCAGCATGTGGAATCTATAGTTGCAGCAGGTGGAATCTAGTTCCCTGACCAGGGATTGAACTCAGGCCCCCTGCACTGGGTGCACAAAGTCTTAGCCACTGGACCACCAGAGAAGTCCAATGGCCTAAATCTTGATCTCTCTCTTTTTATTCTGTATCTTCCTCTGAGCACTTGCTTTGTACTGTTAACTTCAATGCCCATCTTTGATCTTAGCTTCATTCTAAGCTTTCTTGGATTCTCTGAGTTGACTTGTCCTTTCAGTCCTAACTAACTCTCCTGCACTGTATGCTTTCATTTCTAACCTCAGAGAGGTGGACACACATCAGGACCCAATACAATGTGCCTCAGCCTCCCTCTACTCCCTGGGAGGGGTCATACATATTGCCCATCACTCAGAATCTTTCTGGACACAAGAAAACCTCATCTCATATAACAAAGAGAAGATGAGTTTTGCACTTAAAAGAACCTATAGCCACAGAGGAGTCAGTAGTCCAGGAAGAATGGCAAGTATGTCTCTGTATAGGACTTATAAACTTAAAAAATATTCACAACCTAAATGTTGACAGTAATGTTTTATTCGTTGGGAATTTTTAGGACTTACGTCTGGAGGTAGCATCTCAAATAACCCTGAGAGAACTGCTCTGAGGATACAAGGGGGCACCAGGTTATATAGAAGCTTTGCAACAAAGGGCAAGTAGTCAGAACATCAAAAGATTATCGTAAATTAAAGAAAACCAGATACCCCAAGTTAAGGAATTTAGTCCTTTTGTATGTATAGGAAGATGCAATAGTCTGGGCTCACTGAAATCATTCCTTTGATATGCGCCTCAGCTATCTGGGGCCAGAACCCTGTGTTTTCACATCCTGAATTTCCTCAGGACTCACCATAATGAGTGGCTGCAGTCTGGTGGCTGCTAGATGGCAAGTATTTTTCTTTCCTGAGTTCCCTCCAAGCTCACCAGCACACCATCCATGGTGGCTGCAATTGCTGTTGACTATGACATTCTTTGTTTACTAATCTGGCAGGAAATACTCCATTTCTCAGACTGAGCAAGAGCATTTCTGGAAGTTGCCCCAGGCACTGCATTGCCTCACCCTGTGCACCCACCCTTTCTCTGTGCTGTTAACAACACTCCAAGTTACCACATTTACCCTGAAAAACCGCTGAGAGGTTTTTTTCAAGTTAAAAAGAAAAACTCCAACTTCATTTCCTGGGATTGGATTCAAGATAGGAATGGTTTTGTGCTATGCACTAGAGAGCGGCAAACTGCCGATACGGACAGAGAACGGCCAACAGGAAAATTATTTTTAAAAACGACAAGCCCCTTGACAAGTTTTGGCATCATTTCCTCCAATGACTGGTAATATTTAGAATAAAATACTAGAAATAGTACTAACTGAAAGCCTGATAACAATAAATTCTTGATTATTATCCATGAATGGAATCATCAGCCCCTGGATAATGAAATCTCATACTTTTGTTAGAACAGGAATTTTTACACTGCTAATCATACTTTAGTCTAGAATGATTCTAGCCTTACAGTGCAGCTCTCTTCTTAGAGAAAAACACAGTAATGTATTGTTATGGAAGGAGAACTTCGACCTGGAAAGGGTATTTAGGCATTCTCCCAGACAAGCTGTTGATTTCCACATAAAAATTGGCAAAAGAGAGAGCCATCTGGGATAAAATGTTATCTACATTGTTGGTGTCTCACTGTTAGAAGCGTATTTTAGTTTTCTACCACAAAAAAAAAATATGATATATGCAGCTAATAGAAACTATTTCTTGATAAATCACAGATGTATAAGGAACACAGGATAGGAATATTAGCTTTACCTATTTCAGAAATCTAAAATATTATTTTTTAAATGAGCATATGGTGCAACTATCTACTTATCAGCTTCTAGAGGTTTCTAGAAAATTCATTCTCTGTTCCCAGATCCCGTGGTGCCTTTGCTATGGAGACTTTCAGTAAACATAACAAGGAGTTAAGAGGTCTGGATTCTAGGGATTTCCTTGGTGGTCCAGTGGCTAAGACTCCAAGTTCCCAGTGCAGAGGGCATGGGTTCAATCCTTGGATGGGGAACTAGAGTCCACATGCCACAAGTAAGAGTTTGCAGGCTGCAACTAAAAATCTCAAATGCCACAATGAAGATTGACGATCCCAAGTGATGCAAATAAGACCCAGCATAGCTAAATAAACAAATAAATAATAAGTTTAAAAAATAAATAAAGAGAGAAATCAGGGTTCTATTCATCACTCTACCATTAACTTACTATGGGATATTGGGGAAGACAGTTAATATTCCCCAATATATTAGTATGATGACGCTAGCTGTGTAACAAACACCAAAATGTCATTGCTGATAACAGATTGTCTCTTGCCTCAAGGACAGTTCAGTGCAGATATTCCTGGTCAGCGGGCAACTTTCCTTCCCATGATGATTCAGGGATCCAGAGTCTTCTTATTTTAGTTTATTTTTTTGCTGTCCTCACTCATGAGGACAGCAAAAGCCTCTGCTACATGCTAGTCAAAAGGGAATAAGGGTATGGAGAAGTCCCACCCCCTTTGTCATAGTCTGGCTTACATCTCATCTCCCTCAGTTTCCAACAATAAGAACTCATCATTTGCCCACATCTGTCTGCAAGGACAGGAGCTAGACTGAGAAACACGGGGCAGCCAGGGAGAGCACGAATTTTACATCCACAGCTATAAATATTTCTGCCACACTGAAGCTCTATTTATTCATCTGTGAAATGATAATAACAATAACTGAGCTGCTACCCCACAGGAATATGGTAAAGGATACAGCAGCAAATGTTAACATGCTTTGAAAATGGCTCAAGAGAAGGAGAACCCCACAAGATATTTTCCCTCCTATCTACCAACTTACTTGTGCTTCCTATATTGGAATCCATCTTCAATGGATAGAGCTGTAAGAGCACACATCTCTATGTCTCTGTGTCCACCGTTCTCACCCTCTAGCAGCTTTTGACAAAGCCCTACCCCTGAGCCCCCGAAATGATCTTTTTTCTTGGCTTCCACATCATGGCATTCTCTGGCCTTCCCACTTGCTCACTGCCCCTTCTCAGTTCACTTAGCTGAGTTCTCAACCTCTACCTAAACGTTTTTTACTGCAGTACCTTAGGCCTCCGTCCTAAACCTTATCTCTCATCATACTCACTCTCTAGACAATTTTATCCTTTCCTGTGGCTGTAGGCTGAGAATCCTAAAACCGTATCTGGAGTCCAAGCTGCTCTTCTGAGCTTTATACTCCCACATACCACAAACCTCCTCGACAGTTCCATCTGAAAACTCCATACATAGCTCAGATTTCACATGGTCAAAACAGAACTCCTGATTTTCCCTCCCTACACCTGTTCCTTTGTGAATCTTCCTTTATATAACTTTGTCATCTAAGCAAATGGTATCACTTGCTCAAATTCAAAACTTTAGAATCACTTCTACTCCTTCTTCCCCTCACTTCATATTGATAAATACTACTAACTTTACCACAGCCTCCCCAGAAAAAGTCTTCTTTCTGTCCACTTCTATCTACTTGCTGTTTCTCTAATGTCAACCACTATCTTATCTCACCTGGATTGCTCTAGAAATTTCGTAATTAGGTTAGCTAATTTCACACTTGCCCCTTACAACCCATTTTCCCAGGAATGGCAAGACTCATCTTTTTAAGATGTACTATACTTTATCATGGATAGAGGAGCCTGATAGGCTGCAGTCCATGGGGTCGCAAAGAGCTGGACATGACTGAGCAACTAAGCACAGCACAGCATATTTTATCAAATCTCTGAAGCCCTCACTTTTTACATACAACTTACATATAAAGGGGAAAAAACCATACTGCTTGGACTATGACACAATAGTTTTTTATTACATCTATTGTATTGTTTTATATCAGAGATGTTAACATTTGAAAAAATAATAATAGCAACTGGCTGATTTTTTAATCAACTCACTCACCCTCCACCCTCTGATAAAACATAAACCAACAAAGGCAGCCAATAAAGTTAAACATAATTCACTACTTTAGTAACACTATGTGGCAGAGAATATCATGGTTCTAAAGTTATCTGGTAAGAAATAAACCAAATTCCATCCAAACTCTGTGCAGCCAGGGTGCAGGGAATAGGGGAGGGGAGTTTAATAGACTCCATGAAGACACTGAAGGGGTGCACTAGACTTATAGTATAGATGGAATTATCCCCAGGAAAAGAAAATTCAACAGTAAACACTGACCACAGGTTAGAACTTGGTAGTTCATAGCACCAGCTATGGGGCTTATAGGTGGCTGGACTAGAAGCAGAAGTCTCTGAGAAATGTTGCTCATGGTAAGAAGGTGATGTAATCCTTGGAAATGTAGCAGTGAAGGAAAAGAAAGAAGTAAAAAAGGAAAATTAAATACTTTATATTAAATCAAATAAAATAACCAAGGAAACAATAAACATACACAACCACTCTCTTGCCTTTCTGACACTACCAACAGCACTCTAAGAGCAACACTCTTGTAAGAAGAACACTTATTAAAACAATTCTTATAAGAAGAAGAGGGTAGAACTGTCAGAACAGAGAATTATCAAGCTAGGAGTATGGACCACAAAATGCACAGAAACGGAAAAAGCACCACATCCAGAGAAAACTATTATAAAAATTCAGAAAATGTGAACTAAGTCATTTTAGTTGATAAAAATTCTCCCCCCAAATCAACCATAATGCCAAAGAAATTTTAAACAACACTCCAAACTGAGTTAAATATTTTCACATAAATATTTATAACTGTGAAAAAAATACCTTGAATCAGAAATACAAAAACTAAGAACAGAAACGGAAGGAGTGAGGGAATAGTGAATGAGTTGACTGAACTCAAGGGAAGAAAAAAGATGAAAATCATATCAGAAATGAGTATTAAACCACTATGTACTTAAGAGAAGATTCAAATGCAAATTTAAGAAAAGAAAGAAAACCATCAAGAGAAAAAAACTGAGATTAAGAAAGAAGTAAAAATAAGATCTAAACAAGATAAACACAAAGACATTGACAGTCTAACACACCTTTGTTAAAAGAAAAATACAGAGAGTAAACATTGAAAGCAGAAGAGAAAAATGACTTGTCACATTCACGGGACCCCAATAAGATTAACAGAAAACTTCTCATTAGAAAAGTAGAAACCAGAAGCAGTAGGATAAATAACCAAAGTACTGAAAGAAACTGTCAGTCAAGAGTCTTATATCTAGCAAAACTATCTTTCAAAAATAAAGATGAAATAAGGATGATCCCAAATAAGCAGAAACTGAGAATTCATTTATCTTTACAAAAGAAATAGAAACAGAATGGCATCAAACATCTCAAAAACAAAATAAGGCAATATACTAGTATTTTCAAAGAATGGAATAATGCCATATGTAGCAACATGGATGGACCTAGAGATTATACTGAGCAAAGTAATTCAAAAAGAAAAAGACAAATACCATATGATATGATTTATATGTGGAATCTAAAATATGACACAAGTGAACATATCTACAAAAAAGAAACAGACTCACAGACATAAAGAACAGATCTGTGGTTACCAAGGGGTGAGGGCAAAGGGATGCATTGGGAGTTTGGGGTTAACAGATGAAAGCTATTACATATAGAATGGATGAACAATAAGGTCCTACTGTGATAAACCATAATGGGAAGGAATACGAAAAAGAATGTATAACTGAATCCCTCTGCTGTACAGCAGAAGTTAACACAATATTTTAAGAAGACTATACTCCAATAAAATAATTAAAAAAAAAGAGAGAGACATGAAAACTAGATGCAATATCTGATCTTCTACTGTGTCCTAAGAGAGAAATCTATAAAGGACATTATTAGGTCAATTGAAAAAGTTGAAATACAGATGTTAGATGAGGCTTAAATATATTGATAACAAATGTACGTAAGTTGCTAACTGTACTGTGGTTTTTAGAAGAGAATATTCTTAAGAAATACACATGAAAGTTTTTAGAGGTAATGCACTCCAATACGTGCAACTTGCTATAAAATGGTTCAGAAATATTATATATACCATACGTTATATATGTAGATATATGTGTATGTTTTGTCTGTTTTCTATGTGGTTGAGGGGGAGGAGAGATGGATGCACATAGGAGACAAAAATCAATCTCTGCGTGCGTGCATGCTAAGTCACTTCAGTGGTGTCCGACTCTTTGCGACCCCATCAACTGTAGCCCACCAGGCTTCTCTGTCCATGGAATTCTCCTGGCAAGAATACAATGCATAGGAGACCAAATATTAACACAGTTGAATCTGCAAAGTGGGCACATGGGTGTCCTATGTACTTACTCTTTCTTTTTTCTCTTTATTTTCACAGTTTTATAGAGCATAATAAAATAAAATAATTGATATGTATGTGCTATTTTTATTCTTGCAACGTTTTTATAAATTGAAATTATTTCTAATCTGAAAGTAATTTATGTATAAAGAAATAGCTTAGAAATTGTGAAATAAGACAAATCAAATTATATCACTACCATTTCAAAACCATGAACAGCTTTCCCAACGTTCCGAGTACGCAGTTCAAGCTGTTCTCTCTAACACCTGGGCGATGCATCCTTAGCTACCGCCCCCACCCAATCTTTGCTTCTCCCATTGCCACCCCTGCATCGGCCACTCTCATCTTCTCTCTTATGTTCTGAACTGATTCAGGATTCAAGGCTTTTCATGTTTAGGGGGCCACTGTTTATACTAAACCAGAATGCCTTTCCCCTCGGGATAAACCTCCACCCGCCATCAGTCCACTGGGTTCAGAGGGATGAGCGCTGCTCCAGGCGGGCTGTGAGCTGCCGAGGAGGCGCCTGAGAATGACGTCACACACGGAAAGCAAAGGTGCCAGGTGGAAGTAGGACCAACTCTTGACGGCATCATTTAAGGCTTTGACTCCAGGGTGCCCTGAAATGAGATCTACACCTGGACTTCCTGCTCACATAGCCAAAAACTCCCTTCTGCCTGCACCAGGTTGTGTTTGAGTTCCTGTATGTACTGTTCCCTTCTCTCTCCGTAAGATTGTCTCCTGTCCCCCTGTTAGATCTCAGTTTAGATGCCACCTCCGCTGAGATGCCGTTTCTGAACATCCTACTTGAAGGTAATCCCATTCAGATGTGTTTTTCCATTTCTTAGCCCTCTGGGTTTTTTGTTTGTTTGTTTTCTCATCACAGGTAACACAACTTGCACCATTTATTTGTATGTTTACTTCCTTTCAAATGATTTCTCCCATTTGAGGAAAGGCAGGGGATAAGGTCGTCTCAGGCTGCGTTGCACCCATGGGGCCTAGGATGTCACCTGATCATAGTAGCCACCCACTATTTATTAAATAAATGAATTCGTCTTTTTGTTCCTAGTTACACTGAGTCTTGAATACTGAAATATCTCTGTTGATTAAGAGAGGAAAAACCATAAGCTGACACATGATTTGTAGGCCTAGAAACTATTTTACTAGGTTAAAAACTCCTTGAGGAGTGTTTTATTGCATTTTCTCCTCACCCCAAATATCTTACATAGGCCCTTACCTGTAGCTTGTGTACAATTATGTGATCTTTTTTGCTCCCAATTATAATGCCAATTAAGTCAGCAAAGAAGCCAGCAGTGCTGAACTTACTCCTTTCAGAAGCTGCTGTGAGACTCCAGTGGGGCCAGGCAGACATCAGGGAGGAAATTTTTCCAGGGAAGTGGATGAGAGCGCTGTAAGTATTTACTGAATGAATCATATGTCTCTGTAGATAAACAAATTGCCGAAAGGAAGAGACAGAGAGAGACAAAGACAGAAAGAGAGAGAGAAATCTGAAACTCAGTCATTAGGCCAGATGAATAGAGCTTATCGACAACCACACCGTAAGCTCTGATGTCAGTTCTGCTTCTGACACTTGAAGTTTCTAGGTCCCATGAGTAAACTTTAAATAATCTATCAGAATGTTTCTTAGCCCCCATCTCCACTTCCTGCCACTCTCCTCCAGATCCTAATGAGGCTGGCCGTGGAGCTGGATCAGTGGGAGGAGGATCAAGTACTGTCGTACTGGGACCATGAGATCTAAGCCAGAACATAAAATGTGAGTCATCTGTGTCTTGGTCAAGTTAAGTAATCTACCAAGAGTGTGTTTCCTCTCATCTGTAAAATAAGAATTAATAATAAGAACACCCACTCAATGTGCCTCAGGAACTGTTTCTATACATTGAATAAGTACTTTACACTAGTAAAATTACTTTGTAGATTGTATAAATATTATCAAAATTCAGTTGTGAAACATAATCTATTATTTTTATGAATATTGGTACAAATCAATTGGTTGTCAGAGTTTAAGAGTTCCTATTTACATATATTTACCACAAAGATGAAATCTCTATAATGATATATTCTTTATGGACTCCTAAGAGCTGTTGAAAAAATATACATATGATCCAACCACTTGTGGTGAAACACTCTCAGAAGTGAGCTCCAGATATTCCCTAAACTTAAAGAAAACCTTCAGCTGCATTATTGGTTTCTTTTGGTAGTAATAATAGTATATATGGAATCTAGAAAAAATGGTGTTGATGAACCTATTTGCAAGACAGGAATAGAGGGACAGATATAGAAAATGGACTTGTGGGCACAGAGGGTGGGGACCAATTGAGAGAGCTGCATTGACATCTATACACTACCATGTGTAAAATACATAACTAGTAAGGACCTGCTGTATAGCACAGGGAGCTCAGCCTGGTGCTCTGTGATGACCTAGAGGGTGTGATGGTGTTGGTGGGAGGGAGGCTCATGAGGGAAGGGATATATGTATACACATTGCTGATTCTCACTGTTGTACAGCAGAAACTAACACAACATTGTAAAACAATTATATTCCAATTTAAAAAAAAAAAAAACAGTGTATAATAACAATGTAGACTAGTAACCTAGTGAAGCATCAAGGAGTACTTTTGTTCTGCTGCTAGGTTTTAAGTTTCTATATCCTTGCTTTCAAGTTACTTAAGAGATCCAATATCTCCTTCTTAAGAAAAATTAGGTCCTTAGACCATCACTGGGAGAAGGAAATGCCAACCCACTCCAGTGTTCTTGCCTGGAGAATCCCAGGGACAGGGGAGGCTAGTGGGCTGCTGTCTGTGGGGTCGCACAGAGTCAGACACGACTGAAGCGACTTAGCAGCAGCAGCAGCAGCAGACCCTTACTGAGAACCATAGGTCATTTTATACCCATGTTCCAAGGGTCTGAAATAGCACTTTCTAAGCATAAAAGAAAATTCTTCTTAAAAATAAATCCTTCAAAATGCTTATGTCATTCCCCTTTGGGTCACATCTCAGTAGCTAGGCCAAGGAAGATTAAAGTTGCACTGAAGAAAAAGCCTAGAATTATTTTAATGAAATTTTAGGGTTACCTTAAAGCTGTGAAAAAATTTTTGTTTTAACTGTAAAAAAATTTCTCTAGTCTCTTAGTTAGCTATTTTCTCTTAACCATAAGAAACAAAAGCCTCATAAAATTTCATTCCTTTATTCATTCATTTGTTCATTTATTTATTCAACCATTCATCATACATTTATTGATGTTACAGACAATATTTAAGCTTTGGGAATCCAAAACTGAACAAGAAACATCCTTTGTGAAGTATGTTTTGACCCAGACACAACAACAAATAATTGTAATATAATGTTATCAGGGCTTTAATATAGATATGTATAAAGAGGTAAGGAAGCTCAGAAGAGTGACAATTTGTTTCTGCAGAAGTCGGGAGAGATTTCACAAAGTGGTAAAATGAGATTGGTATTCACAGCAATTAGGGATAGGGAGAAAATCATTCATTATAAAGTAACTAAATAATTTAATATATAGAAAGGATTTAGAGCACTGATTGGTGCAGAGTGCCACTGAGATATTAGCTGATATCAGTATCACCTTCACCATCATCATTATCTAGACGATAGGGGTTGTCAGCCCCAGTTTCTCTTGCATGCGTGCTCAGTTGCCTCGGTCACGTTTGGCCCTCCAGGCTCCTCTGTCCGTGGGATTCTCCAGGCAAGATTACTGGAGTGGGTTGCCACGACCTCCTCCAGAGGATCGTCCCAACCCAGGGATCGAATCCAGTTTTGCCACGTCTCCTGCCTTGCAGGCAGATTCTTTACCAACTGTGCCACCTGGGAAGCCCCGGTTTCTTTTAGGTGAGATTAGCTGTGCTGACATCACTGATATCGTCAATAGGTTCAAGTCTCAAAGGTTCTATTTAATAAAAATCTAGCAACACCAAAACAGAGCGTGAATAACAATCACCTAGCCTACTCCAGTCTAACATGAAGTATCTTTCTTTATCTAGCTAAAAGCACTGAGCCTTAAATACAAACTTTGTAATAAAGGAAAGAAAGAGATAGAAGAGATTATGGTCAAAGCTCTGTACTTAATTTATAAACAAAGGCATTGGAGAATAGAAGGGAAAGGTTAGGGGACTCACGTTCCTTTAGAACAAAGTCAATGGGCTTAAGAATTTCATTCCAGAACATTGACCAGCACCAGCAATGGAATATGAGATATTGGCTATTGATTAGTCAGTATAGAGTAAGCTCTGCTGCAAAACCAACAAGGATGATCTCTCAGTAGTTTAACACACAGCAAGTCTGCCATGAGTCTAGAGTATCTTCAAGACAGTTCCCTTCAAGTGGTGATTTGGAGACCCAGTCTAATTCCCCCTTATAGATCTGCCATCTGAAACACATGGCTCCCAGGTCACCACAATAAGAAACAGAGAACCAGAGAGTCACACACCTGTTAATAAATGCTTTGCCCTAGAAGTGACCCACATCAATTCTGCTTCTACTCACAACTCATTCACCATAACTAGTCACATGAGCGTATTTAACAATGTGAGTGTTAGAGAATTTGCAGGAGTACATGGGTATTTGGAGAGTGATGTTTCTGTACAATTGGTCACAATGGCTCAGCTATCAGTTTGGTTCAGTTCAGTCGCTCAGTGTTGTCCAACTCTTTGCAACCCCATGAGCTGCAGCACGCCAGGCCTCCCTGTCCATCACCAACTCCTGGAATTCACCCAAACCCATGTCCATTGAGTCGGTGATGCCATCCAACCATCTCATCCTCTGTTGTCCCCTTCTCCTCCTGCCCTCAATCTTTCCCAGCATCAGGGTCTTTTCAAATGAGTCAGCTCTTCACATCAGGTGGCCAAAGTATTGGAGTTTCAGCTTCAACATCAAGCCTTCCAATGAACACCAAGGACTGATCTCCTTTAGGATGGACTGGTTGGATCTCCTTGCAGTCCAAGGGACTCTCCAGAGTTGCTTCAACACCACAGCATCAATTCTTCAGTGCTCAGCTTTCTTTATAGTCCAACTCTCACATCCATACATGACTACTGGAAAAACCATAGCTTTGACTAGATGGACCTTTGTTGCCAAAGTAATGTCTCTGCTTTTTAATATGCTGTCTAGGCTGGTCATAGCTTTTCTTCCAAGGAGCAAGTATCTTTGAATTTCATGGCTGCAGTCACCATCTGCAGTGATTTTGGAGCCCCAAAAATAAAGTTTCCATTGTTTTCACTGTTTCCATTGTTTCCCCATCTATTTGCCATGAAGTAATGGGACCAGATGCCATGATCTTAGTTTTTTGAATGTTGAGTTTTAAGCCAGCTTTTTCACTCTCCTCTTTCATTTTCATCAAGAGGCTCTTTAGTTCTTCTTCGCTTTCTGCCATAAGGGTGGTGTCATCTACATATCTGAGGTTATTGATATTTCTCCCGGCAATCTTGATTCCAGCTTGTGCTTCATCCAGTCTGGCATTTTGAATGATGTACTCTACATACAAGTTAAATAAGCAGGGTGACAGTATACAGCCTTGATGTATTCCTTTCCCAATTCGGAACCAGTCTGATGTTCCATGTCCAGTTCTAACTGTTGCTTCTTCACCTGAGGGAACAGCAGACAAATTGACTCAAGTCTTGCACTGTTTACAAAATAAGCCAGCACTACGTGTGTCTACAGTACACATTCACCTAACCCATCCCTTTCCATTTTATCTACACAAGGGCTTTCCTTTCTCTTTCTTAGTATCTCACTAAAGTCTTCTTGCTGCCCTCAAGATGTTTTATAAGGGAAAAAAAAGTGAAGCTTACATTATTTTTTCTATATATTACTCTGCTTATGTAAAATTTTAATTCATATTAAAGGAAAATATTTAACAGCTGTTCTTAAGATAAAAACAGCATTCTTCCACTTCAAATATTTTCTTTGTCAAAGTATTCTTTATATATTTGTTGTATAATTTCTTATTTCTCCACTGGAGAAAAACTTGAGAGCCACTCTTCTCCATGTCTTTACCTTGTCTGTTTTTCAGATCTTGTAAATGATGTCATTGCATGTACTTGTGCCTTTACAACCTTTAAACAGCATGTCACAGAAAAGCAATCTGGTTAATTCTAACAAAAACACATACAACCTGGCCAAGCACAACAACAGGCATATAATATTTATTCAAATATGTCCAAGTTCTAATTCTCCATATGAGACAGGCTGGGACCTGGGACTCTTTGCTGCAGTGCTGTAATACTTACACCTGGAATGAACCCCTACTCAAGCAACAAAATATAAAGAAACTGTATGGCACTAAACATAACTGCGTGCTTGCACAGTTAGGACAAAAGATATAAACAGACCAACTGTCAGTTTTGAGAAGCCCGAAGCAAAAACAGGGTGTTGAGAGCAGAAGCAGGGTACTGAACATGCCCCCTGCACTCAGCACCACCAGAGGGGTGGGCAAACCCACCTAAGCCACTCCACCAGCCTGACCCCTGGACACATCCCTACTCTCACCCCATTTAAGGAGCAAACTCACCCCACCTCAGGGACTGAGCAAGCAAGGGAATCTGTTGTTTGTTCTCACCCTGCCCCGCTGCAGCAGGGGCCCCAGTAAAGCCTTGCCTGAATTTCTTATCTGGCCTGTAGTCGATTTCTATTAATTGGAGAAGGCCAAGAACCCTGGTCAGTATCACAAGCCCTCCAGAAATGATACCCAACCAGAGATTCTGAAAAATCATGATTGATGTAAATGAAGTGCATTCATTATTCTTATCCATAATTCATCAATTTTAATGCCCAGGTGGGTCATCATCATCTCCATAAAAACAACAATTGATTTGAAGTCCTAATGGAAATACACATACATATTGATTTCAAAATTCCATCAAAGCGTTTCTCTTAGAAACATAATCAATAAATGCTGTTGGTGAACAGCTCCCTTCAATAAAATCAGTATGTCACAGTTAATTCAGGTCTTGAAATCCTCTTCCCAACAGTAACAGTGAAATCTTGATAATTCATAATTCTCCATAGCCAGTGTCCTCGAGATGAGTAGTCATCAAATATGCTATCAAATAGACTAGCATACAGTGTTCAAGCATGAGGCATGCTGTAGTGTGTTTGCTGAAAATAAAGTATCAACATTTTAAATTGTTTTCTTTTTTAAAATATGATACAGGGTGAACTCAAGCATATCCTATGTCTTTCTCATTCATTTACTTTGAATATACGAGAACTGTGTATAACCGCAACTAACCCTGAATAGCAGTCCACAGTTTACCACAATGTCAGTAAGTGTTAATAGAAGTAGCAGTTATACACTATGATGTGTGAAAAAATACTGAGAATTCCTTCAACATCTGGATATTTCCAAGGGAATCTATCACATATGTGAACATCAAGGATATTTCAACAGAGAAAAGGTTGGGAATGATTGCTCTGGGTGAGCCTTAGTGAACATTCCTGAAACTCATTTTCTTACTACATTTAGTCTAAAGCAAATATAATTTTTCTTTTGGCTGTGATTCTGTGGTATAAACTTTCCATACTCAGACACTTAATTCACATCTAAAATCAAGTTGCTAACTCAGTAGTGTTTCTCTCTCCTCTACTGAAACCATTTTTTAAATAATTTATTTCACTAAAGAATATCCCACTCACCCCCTTGAAACTAAGTAACTCTGCTCTCTACCAACAACTCAAACATTTGCATCTACTTTAAAGAGCAAACGGGAATTGTGCACAAGCTGATCATGTATCCTGTGACCCGTCCCTCACCTGCCCTTTAAAAATGCTTTCCTGAAACCCTTCGGGGAGCTTGAGGCTTTTCAGGGCATGAGCCACCTCCTCTCCTTGCGTGGCCCTGCAATAAACCTTTCTCTGCTCCAAAAATAAACAAAACAAAACAAACAGAACAGGAAAAGAAACAGCATCTCAGCTCAGATATATCAATTGAATGACTTTAAGAAATAGTATCCCAATGCTCATTTATCACTGTTATGACATCCAACTGAAACCACAGAGACACTGTAAAAATGACTGACATAAATAACACATTTTTTATGATTATGACATTCTTATGCAGAAATTCTAAGGATTCAGTGAGTTTGTCTTTTTAAAAAATCTCACAATGAGAGCGTCCTTAAACCAACAATAAACTCTCAAAGACGGCTAATATTATGCAAGATCCCTTAGCAAGCTCCTGTACTGACAAATGTAGTTTGGCTATATACTTAAAATACTGTTCTCTATTTGTTCATAGCAACGTACTTCCAGTCCACAGTCCAAGAAAATGGATAATTTAATATGAAATATATGACCTGCAACTGATGTACATTTCTCTAAAGAGCCCCAAACTGTTTTCAAAGAATGAGTCTGTGTATATTTCAGCAGTTTTAAGCTGTCCTCAAGCAAAAAAGACTCTAGTTGTAAACAAGTATTTTATAGATAGTGTTTAAATAAAAGTCAGTTGAAGAATAAAAAGGATTTCCATCACATCTGAAACTACTTATATCTCCTATTCAATAAACAAAAGACACATAAACCAATGTAAAATTTATTTGAGTTGAAATAAAGAACATTTCCAAGGAGGAGTATTCATCCAGAGTGAATATTTATAGAAAAGTTCTATTCCTCAAAAAATATATGGATTTATAATGCCAAACTTGGCCAGAATCCTTCAGTTGAAGGGCTATTTTGTGAAAGTTTTCTAACAACTTTACTTGGGACAAAAATATTGGCTTACCAAAAAAAATGCCCAAGGATTATGAAAAATCACTTTAGAAAAGTAACTAAAGACGTTAAATGAAAAATTTACCCCAAATCCTTCTCCTCTGACAAAATATATTCTTAAATCATCTTTGTGAGTTTTCAACATGTTTTCACAGTAGAAAAATGTCTCTGTTTTTCTGCCCAAAACATCCATAAGTTAACAGCTTATTTATATTTTATGACCATTCAAAACTTAAATAGAATTTAACTGCAATCAAAAGAAGGGGAACAGGTAATAATTTAGAAGAATGAATAACAAATGTAATTTATAGAAGTATTGACATTAAAATTTTTATTACAGCTATGATGACTGTGCCATAAGGCTTCACACAGCCTTGACTGTAAGAGCAACCATACCAAGCACTGGTCTTGAAAATACAAGACAACATAGGACAGAATAGATATTTTGATATTAATTGGCAAGCAGTTTTATGTAGTCTTTCTCTCTGGGCCTTTGCACCACCTAGAACACCCCTCCCAGTCTGCTGTTTCCAAGAATATTGTGACAGTCAAGTTCTCTTATCCATGTAACCTCCAGAATTGGGTGTGAAACTCCTTATGCAAATCATTGCAGCCCTCATCACGATGAAACATAATTTCCTCTTCGCTTGTATATCGCACTAGCTGAAAGGTTCTTGATGTCACTGACCGCACGTTATTGTGGTTCGTTATTATGTATTTAACAGTCCTGTCACCTAAAAAGTGCTCAATAAATAATTGTCAATTACTGCTAAATAGATGACTCCAAAAATACAATATAGGGCCTGGTGCTTGAAAATCATATAAGCAATTTGGTTTAGTATCAGGAACACATACTTCTTACCTGAAAATGATAGTTCTGCCACCACACATCCAATTTAGATGCTGGGCTAAGGGATTGGAGAAAACAATATTACTTTGAGGCTATTCTCTCTTAAACAAGCTATATAATAGTTCCCATGAAATATTCTTTTAAACCTCATTTTTCTATGTTGCCTTAGTTGAAAATAATCATAACCTAAAATTATGGTGCCTGTTCTTCTACAGTAAATTTGTTGTTGTTGTTTAGTTGCTAAGTCATATCCTATACTTTTGCAACCCCATGGACTGTAGCCTGCCAGGCTCCTTTGTCCACGGGATTTCCCAGGCAAGAATACTGGAGTGCATTGCCATTTCCTTCTCTAGGGGATCTTCTCATCCAGGGATCACACCCACATCTCCTGCATTGGTAGGCAGATTCTTTACTGCTGAGCCAGCAGGGAAGCCCTACTCTTAACATATGATCTAACAATTGCACTCCTTGGTATTAACTCAAGGAGTTGATAACTTTTGTCCACACAAAAACCTGCACACAGATGCTTACAGCAGCTTTATTCATAATTGCCAAAACTTGGAAACATCCAAGATGTCCTTCAGTGAGTAAACTGGTACATCCACACAATGAATATTATTCAGTGCTAAAAAAATGAGCTATCAAGCCATGAAAAGACATTAAGGAAACGTAAATGCATATTACTAAGTGGAAGAAGCCAATCTGAAAAAGGCTGCATACATACTACATGATTCCCACTATGTGACTGTAGTCCATGGAGTTGCAAAGAGTTGGACACGACTGAGCAACTAACACTTTGACTCTCACTATATGACATTCTGAAAAAGGCGAACCTCTGGAGACAGTAAAAAGATCAGTGGTTTCCAAGGATTTTGTGGAGCAGGGAGGAGGAAGAGGGATAAATAGGTGAAGTAGAGGGGATTTTTAGAGCAATGAAAATACTCTGTCTTTTGTGCAATACTCTGAATGATGCTATAATGAAGGATACTAGTCATTATATATTGTCCAAACCCACAGAATGTGTAACACCAAGAGTGAAGCCTAATGTACAGTATGGATTTGGGGTGATTATGATGTGTAGATATAGGTTCATCAACTGTAACACATTACAAACCTATAACTGCCCCCTCCGTCTGGTGGGGGATGTTGATAGTGGGGGGAGGCTATGTATGCATGGGGGCAGGAGAAATCCCTGTGCCTTCTTAATTTTCTTGTGAGCCTGAAACTGTTCTTAAAAATTGTTTTTATTTTTTTAAACGGGAGAGGGAACTCATAAGGGTTTTTATTTATAAGCATGAAGATAAAAGGTAGCTTAAAGTTCATAAAGTCCAAACCCTTCATTCTAAAGCCAAAGAAGGGGAGATCCAGGAAGAGTAAGAGGTTTGTCCAAGGTGAGAAAAGATTCCAACATTAGGAAACTTTTCCAAGCAAAGTATTGCTCTCATTTTTCCAAAGGAAAAAACAGCATTATCTGTAAATTTATGTGTTTAGGGACAGGCAAAGAAGCCCAGTTTGACATCATTTTGCATAGATATATACAGATTAAGTAACTTTCTGAATATTTTGTAGCAAAAATAGATTTACCCAGAACTGTCTGGGTAACTGGAGACTTGTGAATTTTTTTTCCTGAATCATCTAAATGATTGCCCTAACTCTCTGTTTCACTTTAATACATGGACACCACTATACAGTATGAATGAAAAATGCTACACCTTTTAGACAGACGCCTCCATCTTTAGAACCTATTAATGTTCAATATGAAGTCTCCAGAATCTAATCAGGTGGTTGATTAGGGCCAAAAAGAAACATATTCAAATGCAGCAGACCCATCAGCAAACTAAACCCAGAAAACCTATAAAACTTGTGACTTGACTCTGAAGGGCAGTTCTGACCTGCTGAGCTAATAGCTTGCAGTCAGCTCACTTGCCTGTTCTTATTATCTTAACACATCAAGAACTTTCCCAAAATTGCCATACAGGTCATTTATTCATTCTGTCACATTTACCAAGAAATAGCAAGCCTATAAAGAGACCAGGAGAAAATCTCGTCCATCTCCCATCCATCATCTCCTCCAGCGTCCAGAATAGATTACACTCTCTTATTTTTCATGTCATTTAATAACAGTCCTGGCACATTTTAAATAGTAAAGAGCAGCATTCAGCCATCTGCGAGATGGTGGGAATGCTTTGCCTCTGACCTCTCGGTCAGTCCATTTTAATAATAAAGGTCATAGATGTTTAGTGTCTCTTAACCCAAAAGTAAATGCCTTGAGGGCTTTTATTCATTTTCATTTTAGTCCTCAAACATTTCAAGCCTGCACATCAGAATAGAAAAGACAGAGACTCCCATATCCCTACTACCAAGATTGAACATGTCAACTTTTATCATATTCGCTTCAACTACTACTCTTATTTTCTCTTCTTCTGCAGAAGCAGACACCCTTGTAAATTCTATACGGGACTTCCCTGGTGATCCAGTGGTTAAGAATCTACCTTCCCAATGCAGGTACATGGGTTCGATCCCTGGTCTGGGAAGATTCCACATGCTACAGGGCAACAAAGCCTGAAAGCCACGACTACTGAAGCCCACACACCCTAGAACCCATGCTCTGCAACAAGAGAAGCCACCACAATGAGAAGCCTGTGCACCACAACTAGAGAAAGCCCTGCATGCAGCAACAAAGACCCAGAGCAGCCAAAACTAAATACATAATTTTTAAAAAATAATAAATAAAATCTATGTGTATCATCCCCATGAATGAGGAGAAGGAGAGAAATTAGAAGAGATGGAGCTGGAGAAGAAAAAAAAGGACTAGGAGGAGATGGTAAGAAAAGAAGAAGAAGTGTTTTAATGTTTCCAGATGTATAATATTACGATGAGCATATATCAATTTTGCAACAGGAAAAAAATAATTTTGAAAGGAGAAATTAAAACTACAATATTGTCTTCTTATTTTCAAGAAGTACAGATGAAAATATTCTGGAAAGATCATTTTCTACCACAGTTTGGAAAAGAATATTTGTGCTTTGGGACCTGGTTTCTTCTACCTGAGAGGGACCTGTACAGAAGCATGACTGCTCCCACCATCCCTGAACATGTGTCATTCCTTCAACGTGGTGGCTGGTAGACCAGCACTCCCTTCCATCCTCTCAACGTTTAGGGGAGTGAATTCCTGGTTTCACTCTTATCACTCACCATCAACACCAGTACTACCTAGCTAAAATTTGTTATGGGCCACTGTTCCTTTGATTAGGAAAGTAAGAGGCCATTAGCAACAATGGTGAGGGCAGTTTTTAGAAATTAGTGGGGAGGAGAGATAGTCTTGTTAACAGATGGGGTTGGATCAATCGGACACTCATGAGCAAAAATAAGTAAGAAAGACCCTTGCCTCAATTCAAAATAGCTCACAGATCTAAACATGAAATGCAAAAATCATAGAACTTTTTGATAAAAGCATAAGAGGAAAACTTCACGACATGGAGTTAGGAGGAGAGTTCTTAGGCATGACACTAAAGACATGATCCCTATGAAAATAAAATCCACAAATTGAACTTCATCACAATTAAAATTTTTGCTGTGATGAAAACACAAGCCACAAACTGGGAGAAAATACTTGCAAATTATATACCTCACAGTGGACTTGTATTCAAAATGTATAAAGAAATCTCTAAACTCAACAGTAAATAAACAATCCAATTAGATAATTGACAAAAGATGAACGGATATTTTACCAGGCAGTGTATGAATGGCAGGTAAGGATATGAAAAGATCCTCAATATCTTTAGCCATCAGGGAAATGTAAATTAAAGCTACAGGGAGATACCTCTATGCACCTATTAGAATGGCTAAAATAAAAAATACTAATAATACCAACAACTCTTTCACTATTTTTGCTACTTATTTATTTATTTATTTCTGACTGTGCTGGGTCTTCATGCCTGCACACAGGCTTTTTCTAGTTGCCTCGAGAGCGGGGCTACTCTCTAGTTGAAGTACTCAGGCTTCTCACTGCAGTGGCTTCTCTTGTTCCCGAACATGGGCTCTAGGGCATGCGGACTCAGTAGCTGTGACACACGGGCTCAGTTACTATGCAGCACATGGAATCCTCCCAGACAAGGGATCGAACCTGTGTCCCTAGCATTGTAAGGTGGACTCTTAACCACTGGACTATGAGGGTTGCCCCTATTTTTGTTATTTCTTGTGAATCTTGGGCTGTTTCAAAATACAAAGTTATTTTATAAAAAGTGGTGAGTCTGCTGAGTTGATCAGGGAAAGAAAGATGAGAAACTGCAGTCAATGAAGGAAGATCATTCTGGAAAATATCTAACTAGCTATCTCCTTGGAAAATGGCCCTGCAGAGTGGAATAACACTGGGCAAACCCAGAGATAGGGGAGCAACAGTCCAAACAGCAGAGTGTTCAAAAGCATGAACCCCATCTTCTTCAGGCTGACACTGACGCAAAACCTTAAAAGCTCTATGACCTTAAGAAACAAATCTGTACCTCATCTGAAGAGAGCAAAAACCATAGCATTCATTTTGAGGGATCATTTTGCAAATGAAATGGAAAACATTGCACATATAACATGATAAGTGTTTGGTCCATTTTAACTTTTTGTGTCATTATAGTTCACCTAAATTTTACCTAAAATGGGCAATTCTCAAGGTATCTCAATTCTTTTATCTTCTCCTCTCCTTATTGTCAAAAATGTTCTCTCATTACCTTTCAAGCCCTGTTACCAACTGCCTTCTCTGTATAGACTGCTATTCTATATAATTTGCACATTTTAATAATTTTCATTTTTATTTTTAATTTAAGTATTAAAAAATTTTTTTTTCAAATGCAATCATCTAAAATGGATCTTTTTAAAATAAGTGCATTTAGGTACTGATGAACCTATTTGCAGGGTAGGAATAGAGGTTCAGACATAGGAACAGACTTGTAGACACAGTATGGTAAGGAGTGGGGGGAATGGATTGAAAGAGTAGCGTTGACATACATATACCACCATGTGTAAAGTAGATAGCTAGCGGAAAGCTGCTGTATAGCACAAGGAGCTCAGCTCGGTGCTAACCTAGAGGGGTGGGATTGAGGGGTGGGCAGGGAGTGGGAGGGAAGCTCAAGAGGGAGCGGGTATAGCTGATTCATGGTGTTGTACAGCAGAAACTAGCACAACATTGTAAAGCAATTATATTCCAATTGAAAAAAATAAGTGCACTTAAAAAATAATTTTAAACAAATATTACCTTATTATATATCTGTGGATGAGTCCACATAAAATTGTTATATTTAGAAATATCAATTATAAATGTAATGAAAGAAGAAATATTTACCTAAGATTGTTATACTATGAGGAAACAGATTTGATAATTGTGTGCTGACTTTTTCCATAGAAGGTGAAATTATTTTCTTGATCCTTCAAGGAATTATTCTTCTTAATAACAAAGAGCATGCCCTTTTTTCCCCACAGCCCCACATCCTTAGGAATCATTAAGCATGATTTAAGTTGTCAGCAGATTAACTCTAACTTGTCACCAATAAATTATTCATATTTTTCCTCCACTAATGACTGATGGAATGTGTAGGAAATATGGATTGTATTCACATTTGATAGTCACTTTTATCAGAACACTGCAAGCACATGTTCTTAAACATTCATCACTGGACTACATTAAAATTGGTAGCAGACAAAAGATACGAGAGGAGAATCATTATCTAAATTCCTGAAGTACAGAATGATGTGGCTATGACCTTTAATTAATATAATGCTTTACATACAGGAAAGTCTGACATACATGCCTTATGTTTTATAAATGTTTGTTTTAAATCAACATTAAAAGCCATGAGTATGTAAGATGCTGAGTCACTGATATTTAAACTTTTTGATCTTTCAAGTGGGGAAGACCACGTTCCAAAGACAGATGCACTGAAATATGCATACAGTGAGATAAAAGGGCAGTGTATTGTCATGTTGTACTTTTCCTCATACCTTGTAGACTTTCTCCATTGCCACTTTCTCTGAAGCAGAAATAACTAGCTTTTCCAAAACATGGGCTGGTTTTATAAAATGACCTCTCGTCTCTTCAAAGAAGATAACCCATGATCTCAACTGACCTCAAAAAGGCTACCACAGAGCCACTCAAGCAGACCAGCTCTAGAGATTATTAAAAGGAGTTTGGATAAAGCCTTTTGTTTTCCTTAAGCGAATTCACTATCCTCCAAAGTTTGGAGCTCAGATGAGTAAGTCCAGGGGCTGATGCTAGTGCCTGGCAGGAAAACACAGTATAGTAAACAATGTCTAATGTCTAACTATCAGGCTATCTTGCAAATCAGATCACTTTCCAGTATAATATGTAATGGTAACGTGTGCATGCCTAGTCATGTGCGACTCTTTGCGACCCCATGGACTGTAGCCCACAAGGCTCCTCTGTCCTTGGGCTTTCCCATGCAAGAATACTAGAGTGCATTGCCATTTCCTCTTCCAGGGCATCTTCCCAACACAGGGATTGAACCCGCATCTCCTGGGGATCTTGCATTGGCAGGCAGATTCTTTACCACTGCAACATCTGGGGAGCCTTTGCAATTTAAAAATGTGATATTGAACTTATAGAGCCTCAGGTTTAAATAAAATGTTTTTTTCTTAACAAAACATTCACTTAAGACAAATTGCTTTTAAAATATAAATACTTACTGATTCTCTTTATCAGTGACTATTGTCCTACATTCAGGCCTTTTTTTTCATTCCAACCAATTTATTCTGAGTAAGAGACTCATCAGTTAAATAGTGTGTCTCTCCTGCCCTGACTGTGCTGATTGACCCATTTTCATCTAACAGTCAAGGCACAAATACAGATGATGGTCTGGGTTTTGTTTTTGCCTTAAAAAAAAAAAAATACATACCCAGCTAGATAACCAAAAGAAATGTTAGCTTTGCCTTCAAATCAGCTTGAGCTTTGTGTACTGCTCTTTTTGAAGGCATATTCAACAGGACTCATTTGCTCCCCAATTTCTAAGCAGTTCTACTGGAGGTGACAATGAGGGTAAGCCTCAGACAGACTTACATTCAGGAGAGGGTTTGGGGAGGCTGTGCTGACAGTGAGGGGAAGTTCCCCCAGCTGGCTGTCCACCTACTTAATGCTGTGACACGCAGAGCTGGACAGGACTACAGACCCTCCAGGGATTCCACAAAGTGGATAATGACACAGATCTATGTACTTACTACCGTGCAAGTAGGCCAGAGCAATCAACTGTAATCACAGCTCATGGCTCCTCTAAATTGACTTCATGCAGACCAAGAGTCTAGCAGAGACTCAACTCCTTTCCTAGAATTTATTTTGCCAAACTATACTCAGTGTACCAAGTATTCCTAGAGATCTCCACCCTACGTCTGCAGCCACGGAGAGATGCCACAAAGAGGAGGACAGCTTCTTTCCAAATGGGAGCACTGCCTGCCTAAGAGGATTCCACTTAGGATGAGTCTATCTAGCAGCCTTCATATTTTACAGGACCACTCAGAAGCTCTTCTGAGTTCCCATTCAGATTTCTAACCATGAGTGACCAATCATTTCTTTCAGCAGCCAATAACTTCACTCAGGACCTAGTTTTATGGTGGAGTCAACTAGTCCCACCTTTGAAGTCAAATGACACCACTTTTCTACAAAGGTCTGAAGGTCCCCTTTGTTTCATAACTAACTGAGTTGAGTTTTCTCTCTTATTGATCCATAGCCATCCTGTAGGCAGCAACTATGGAACTTGACTTTGTATTATCCATAGTACCCAGCAGAACGCTTTGCACATAATAGGTGCCAAATGACAGTATAGATTTCAGTAAATTAAAAACCTTATGCTTGACATGTGGCAGTGAAAGTTGCTAAGTGATTTTGGAAATCAGGACTGGTTCTGCTTTTCCTACACACAAAAAAATTATTTGTATTGTTACAGCTACTATTTAGTCCAAATACCTAACCACAAGTAATTGCACTTCCTTCCTACATCTTCAGAATATATATGTAATTAGAAAGTGCCTCAGACTTAAAATTTTGCTTTAAGAACTTTTATTGACAACTGATATTATGTTCTTCACTTTAGACTTTGGTGTTTACAAAATTTTAGATAACCTGAAGTTTCATTATGATCATCACATTAACACACAACCAGGCCTGGTTCATGTATTACCAATAATTAATCTCTACCAAACATGTTCATTAAAAAAAAAAAACCTTAATTTAATAATGCTAAATATTAAAATAAAACTTTCCTATTTCCATTGTTAGTATCATGTGGTACCAGAAGGGTCTCAACACTCAGTGCTAGTTCATTTACTTATTCTAAAATAGGTACTTAGAGGGGTGGGATGAGGGGTACTTAGAGGGGTGGGAGGAAGACTCAAAAGGGAGGGAATATATGTATGTGTTAATTAAGTGGATTGTGGTAATCATTTCACAATATGTATCTGTGTGTATATGTATACATATACACATGTATATGAGGAGGGCATGGCAACCCACTCCAGTATTCTTGCCTGGAGAATCCCATGGGCAGAGGAGCCTGGCAGACTATATATATATATATATACACACATGCATATATATGTGATAAAATAATAAAATAAATTTTAAAAAGTAAAAATAAAACAGGTATATTAATGCCCAGCAGTGGTAATGCCTCTCTAAACAAATCGCCGTCTGTCTCTGCACACATGAGTCATACTCCTTCCCTCCTCTAGTGATCCAAGAAACATGTTTATTCTGTTCCTTCACATCTACATCTGGAAGCCTTATTAGCAGAAGTAAAAATCAATAGCTTAACTAAATGGTTCAGTTTAGCAAATCTGTCTTCTCCTGCAAATCACACCTACTACCCAGCCCTCTGGAAATGCCTCATTGTTATTTGAAAAGCTTTGGCAATTTTGGAAATTTTAATTAGTTTTTAAAAATCTTTAAATATTCTTATTTTATATAAATACCTAATATCAAATTAGAGCAAAAATCTTAAGGAGTGGGAAACAGTGGTGTCAGGGATGCTGGTGAGTGCCTTGTCAATATCGCCTTGCGCTTACCACTTTGGTGCCTGTGGCCAGCACCTGTGTTCCTTTCCCTGTGGGCTTTTTCTAGCCACTAGGCAGCAGATCAACAAAACCAAGGAATTAGCAGCCCTCTGCAGAAGCTCTCCACTAATGTGAATTAGTAAACACCCCAAATCCCTTACCCTGGAGGGGAGCAAATAACACTGAAGTGTGTGTTAGGGCTCCCAAAGACCCCCCAGTGGGATTGCACCAGCAGCCCGTAGTGGTATCTAGCCAGACAATGTACCTTTTTATTGGCTGTCTTCTCTGTCTTACTGCCCGGTTCTCCTACTGAGGTTTGCTTCAACTCCCAAATAAACTTTTTGCACTACAGTCTTTTTCTAAGAATCTACTTCTGTAAAAGCTTGAATTAAGATGGTCGGTGAGATAAGAGGTTCTGAGTAGCAGATCCTCAGGCTGGGATTCTAGAACTGAATGACTCACAGCAAACAGACAGTGAGGGCCCCATTACTGGTGGTGAGTAGAGTTGAAATGGTCCCAGACATGCTGTGGCAACCCAATTAAGAAGACATTCACCTAGGATGAACTGGGGCATGGTACAGATGGAAAGGAATATATTGGTTGATGCAATTTTCTCCAGCATTTGGAAGATTCAAAGGTAACAGTAATTAAGAACGATAAAATTGGCTTGTTGTTGTTGAGTGCAATTGAAGCTCTGAAGGAAGAAAATGACAAGCAGACTCATGCTCCTACCAACTCAGCTGCTATATTCCTTTGCCTGAGGGCACTCTTGACCACTGAAGCCATTTTGCCCTTGTGTGCAGTAGGCTGAAAGTGCTGGGAATTATTGACCCCCAGGAACAGCATTCAACCCATAAGCAATAGGAATTGGTGTATATATACCCCAGCTCCCTCACCCTTGGAAGATATGTCTCTGAGATGCACGTTCTACAGTGGCTCCCAGAGTTTCTTCATTGGCATTAAATTCCAGTGGCCAACAGTGATAACTAGATGATAATACACTCCTTGATAGTTAACTTCCTTCCCTGTCTCACTTCCCAATTTGCTTTACATCCTACTTAAACCCCACCCCTGGGATTTTCCTGGTGGTCCAGTGGTTAAGAATCTACCTTTCAATGCAGGCAACTCAGGTTTCATCCCTGGTTGGGGAATGAAGATCCCACATGTTATGGGGCAGCTAAGCCGGAGCACCACAACTGGAGAGGAGCCCACGTGCTGCAACGAAAGAGCCCATGTATTGCAACTAAGACCCAACACAGCCAAATAAGTTAATCAATTAAAAAGAAAACTCTAGTCCTGTCTCAGGGTCTGCTATGGGAGACACGCTCCCCTCAACCCAGGAAAAACTTAGGTTAAAGAGAAAAGTGAAAAAGTAAATCAAATATATAATATTCTTGTGTTTCATGTTAGAAAAAACATACCCATAATTGGCATTGAGTATAATAATGGAGAATAAAAGATCCATCAGATGATTCTTGTGATTGCTATTTTAAATATGCAATTAGGTAATTCATTTAGATTTGTGATTTTAAATGGAAATATATAAAAGAATTGTGCACTTAATAACATTCAGGATAAGTGGTATGTTTAGAATCCTCCTGTTTCTCTATAAAATTTAATAGATTATAAGAGTAATTTAAATGCCTGGGAAGGTGTTTGTTCTGATAATGTAATTGCTTTTTAAAAATCAAATATGTCAAGTTTATATATAGTCCTTAAAATTAATTTTTTGAATAGACTAGATTCATAAACAGAATAATTATAAGTTTAAATTTTTAAATGAAGGAAAGAACTAGAATTTGGATTTGTAACTTTCACAAATTGAATATTAATTTTTTTTTAAAAATCAAAAAAAGTATAAATTGTCCTGCTTTCAAGGACAACCAAAAGACTCACCCTTTCAGGAGTGGGATGCAGTGAACTCCTGTTTACAACCACTAAGGACTTTGTATCTTTATTTTAGGACTTTGTATCTTAAAAGGCGGAGGAGGCAATGGCATCCCACTCCAGTACTCTTGCCTGGAAAATCCCATGGACGGAGGAGCCTGGTAGGCTGCAGTCCATGGGGTCGCTAAGAGTCGGACACGACTGAGCGACTTCACTTTCATTTTTCCCTTTCATGCACTGGAGAAAGAAATGGCAACCCACTCCAGTATTCTTGCCTGGAGAATCCTAGGGAAGGCAGAGCCTGGTGAGCTGCCATCTATGGGGTCGCACAGAGTCGGACACGACTGAAGCGACTTAGCATTAGCATCTTAAAAGGGGTCAGTCTAGAAACCCCAAGTGCCCTCAATTACAAGTTCTTTCTCAATGATTTGCATTTTCAACCCTTTCACTGTCTTGTCTGAATTGCCTCTATCTACTGCCTGATTCTTTTTGGAATTATTTTAATAGTCTTTCTCTCAGGATCACAATCTCAGAGACAGTCAAAGGAACTCTAAGAGAATTCTGCAACTATGATCCACAGTTACAAATAGCCATGCTAATGACATTCTCTGCACCTCAACCATCCACAGGTTAAACCGTATGGGATCTTTATATCTTCTTTGCTGCTTTTCCTCCTTCTTAAAATAATTATAATAAAAAATAATAATAATAATAATAAATAATAATAATAATTATAATAATGACCTTGTCTATCTCTGTTGTCCCAATTAACTGAAATTTCAGTACACAAATTGAAAGTATCAGTTCCTTTAAATATATAAAACTACTTTATGTTCAGGATTTGTGGCGTACAGGGGATCTTTTGTTTGTCTTCTATATTTTACTTTAATGCCTACCTAAAACCTTTTCTTACCTTGTTAGATGGAATCTTCACTTCAGCGAATTTACTGGAAAATTTACAGGCCTTCGTCCAGGTCAATAAAACTAGGTACTTCATTGCCCTGTTTTTCTAGGGACTTCTGAATAGTAATGTTTGTATTTGCTTTACATAATTGGCTTCTTTAAAAAAAAAATAGTAAAATGTTCAAACTTTTAAAAATGTTGTATACTGTTCACTGCTATAAATCAGTTAGAAGTTGATGCTAAAAGGCCCCAATATCCCATCTATCTATTTCACTGCCACTCTTAGATAAAATGGAAGCAGCCGGCAGTCGAGAATTCCCTATCTGCCTCCCCGCAAATCCAAGCCCAAGTCCTGTGGCTGCCAACCTCATCTGGAATCTCCGTGTTGCTCAGAAATCATGTGCCTTAAACTGAGAAATTTTGCTTTCGTGCTTTCCAGTTCTCAAATCTGATCCTACTCCTTAAGTATCAGCACATGAGCCCACTTACTTCACCAAGAAAATAAAGGCCATCTCTTATGTTTTCTTGCACAGATATTCAGCTGACAGGTCTTGAAGCACTAGGCAGTATGCTAGAAAGAATATACCTGGGAGAAAAATTAAGATGCAGTCTCTGCCTTCCAGAAATGCATTGCCTAGTGAAGAGGATGTGAGAAAAAATAAATTTAAAAAAGATAGTAAGTGTAGCTGAATGAGATGAGACTGTAATTCACAAGACCAGTAGTTTTGTAAAAAGCAACTGGAAGTAAAAAATTTAGTTATCAGAGGTTTTTCCCTGAATTCATTCTAACTACCTCCTAATTTCTAATTTAGGATCATTCTCCTATCTTCCTCCTAATCCTATTTAGAAAATGTAAATGTAAGACATATTCCAAATCATTTTTAAAATTCAAATCAGTCTAATAAATTATAATAGTGCTTAGACCACAATTCCTAGAATAGTCCATTGTTGAATTATTTGCAACATGGTGTGAATTAGCACAAAATAAATAGGGCTTTTAAAAAACTAGTGAATCACAACCACCTTAGGTCACCAATCACCATTTTTAGTGATAGGAATATATATGTAAACTGAAGATGGTCATGAATTGATAAATAAAACCTTGATCCAGGGTTCAAAAACTCTAAAATTGTGTTCTATCTTTGCTAATGACACAGATCATAACTTCATACAATAAAACTTCATTTCAGTTCAGCCCTTTCTTTCTAGGCCGGTGGAAGTCCACTTCTACCACTAACCACCCTGCGACAGCACACAAGTCTCTTAAATACTAAAAGGATCACAACACACTGCCCAACTCATGAAAGATTATGGGAATCAGATCACATAATAGATTCAAAAACATGTTTGAAAGTTTTTTTAGTTCTACATAGAGGAAATGTATTATATTATTATTATTAATACTCATGTGTGCAAGAGCCTAGAATAGTTAAATAAGAGGGGACCGATTTTGAAACCATCTGAAACTAAAATATGAAAAAAAAGATAGAGCCCAAGAAAAAGAAAAATAGACGTTGAAAAGTCATCTAATTATTGCTAGGCCGTTCCATGCAGTGATCTACAGATTCTTTGAAAGGAAAAGATTTGCTCTCATTTCCAAAATGGGGAACTAAGTGTTCTATATCAGTCTGGTTTACATCAGTTTTAAGCAATACAACAAAACCAGGCTCTAGTTTTTAATTTCTTCTTGAACCATTCCAAAAATACAGGGACATCCAGGTCACCATATAGTAATACAAGTATAAGCCATACCCTTCCAAGTATCCTAAGCATTTACATTCCATTTTTCTTAAAAATAACTTCTATCAAATATGAAACATCACATTTTTCATCAAGTCTAAATCATTATGAGTTTGAAATACACCATTTTTTAATATATACTACAAAAAATTTTCTACTAAACTATGATCTGCCATAACACCTTCCAATTCCAGAGATTTTAAAATGAAAAAAAAAAGTTTGTCTTAGAATTGATGGATATAATCAACAGTCTTATTATAAAAGAAATCCATATTTGTTGAAAAATGGCAAAAGGCTGCATATTAGCAGACTGTGGTTGCAAGGAACAGAAAAACTAGATTAAATAAGAGTTTGTGTAATGGAAAATGCAAAGGAAGGACAGAGGTTAGGGTTGGTTTAACTAGGGTCTGAAGGCTGTCTCAAGGGCGGTTTCTTTCCACCCCTCTGATCTGCCTTCCATAGTGTCAGCCTTTCCGAAACAAGCTTCTTTGATGGTATGGGTTCCAGGTGGCTTATCTGCACCCCACTCTACCCTGGAGGCAGGGCTTCTATTCTGGCACTCCAAGCAAGAATTCTAAAATTAACCTGTACTGCTGAGACCATCTCAGTCATCTCACCTCCCCTGAGCTGTAACTGTTGCTGGAAAAATGCAAATATACATGAAAAGTACCCAGACGGCATGGGGAAGGGAGAGATACCCAACCAGAAAAATCTGCCTATTACGAGGCGGGGAAAAGAAAGGAGAAAAAGCAGGGGAATTTCTTGAAAGCTGTAACGGTTAGTTTTATGTGTCAACTTGGCTCTGATGCCCAGTTGCTTGGCCAAACCCTAGTCTAGATGCTGCTGTGAGGGTATTTTTAAGATGTGACTAAAGTAGATTACCCTGCATAATATGAGTGAGCCTCAGAAATGACTGAGGTTTTCCAAAGGAAACGAATTTCCAAACATCAACTTTACCTGTGTCTTCAGCCTCCTGGCTTGCACTACACATTTTGGACTTGCCAGATCCTATCATTATGCTACAATTATGGGAGCCAATTCCTTAATCTCTCTCTCTGCCCCACTCCCCCACCCAAGTAGGAATACCATTTTAAAATATTTTCTCCAACTTTATTTATTTACTTTTCCATGCATAGAAACATATGGAAACATTGTACTCAAATGACATCATACCGGATGTACGAAGTTCCAAGCTTTTGAATCTGGCTTTTGTCACTTGTCAAAATGGTCATTTTTCCATGTCCTTAAATATGTTAATATGACTTTTCTTAGCAGTTACCAAATAATCCATCATGTAACTAAACTATAATCTATTTAACTGTATGATTGTCTCTGGGATTTTGGATGATTTCATTTTATTCTTTAAATACACAGATTTCTCTCCTGATGTGCAAAACCAGCTAGGAGCCACCTCTGGAATCTGAGGCCTTCAGAGGTCAGGAGCAAAAGCGTTACACTTGGCAGGTATACACCTCTCTCCTGACTCATCAAGTTTTGTAAATTAAATATATACAGTTTTTTGTATGTCAGTGAAAAGTGTTTCAATTGGGGCCAACAAGAGCTTATTATGAATAAAGAGTGTGTTGCCAGTTCAGCCTTTAGCCAGAGTGATTGTGCATGCTCAGTCACTTCAGTTGTGCCCGACTCTTTGCAACCCCATGGACTGTAGCACGTCAGGCTCCTCTGCGCACGGGATTCTCCAGGCAAGAATACCGGAGTGGGTTGCCATTCCCTCCTCCAGGGGATCTTCCCAATCCAGGGACTGAACCAGGGATTGAAACCCATGTCTCTTTCATCTGCTGCATTGGCAGGTGGATTTTTTTTACCACTAGCGCCATCTGGGAAGCCCAGAGTGATTCCAACCTGACATCAAAAAATACCACTTCCAGAGATCACCAGGAACATCTGCACCCACCTCGAAGCTCTTAGGGGCAATGATGTGGACCCCTGGTCCCTCCTTCTAAGTCATCATCACTGTTAAGGGCATGCATTTGTTTTCAAGTAACATAGTAATGTTTTTGACTTAATTTGTTTCCTCTTGCAAGATCTTCATAAGAATGAAAAAACAACAAAGAAAATAAGGGGAGGAAGAGGAGTTATGAATGGGCCTGTGTGGAATCTCAGTAAGAACATATTCTGTATCATATATTTACTCATTTACACTCCTAATTATGAGGGAAAACTGAACGTGCGCTCATGAGCGGCGAACAGAATGGACGTTCTTGGAGAACAAAGGAACACATGGCTGCCTGGCAGACAGCACCAGCATTTCTCCGAAGCACAATTGACTGGGGAGTTTCTGGGCCTGACTCTCCCTCCACCACACACTTCACTCTCCATCCATTACCCTCCTTGACAGAGGGCCTGGTCCAAGTCCCCAGGGCCAACATACAGCTCCCAGCAGCTGGATTCCTCTGAAACAGTTAAGTGGCATTTTTTTCCAATTACTCTTCTCCGACTTTAGATGGAGGGAGAAAACCATTTTGTGAAATGGTCAGGGTAATGACAACAATTAATTTGTGGCTGTAGTTAAGTGCAGTTTTAGCAAGGCTTTGAACTGTAGCGTATGCTGATAGAGTTTCTTTAAGAAACTGCTTTCCAGCTCTCCTGTTCTATTATTTTAATACATTTTGTGAATTTCCTTCTAATTGATTTATTTATTTGCCATATTCTAGAGATAACTATTGCTTTTGTATGCTAGGTTTTACTTTTAAGACTATAATTAACTCTCCTACCTAAATATTGAGCTTTGGGACTCATGTAAAATGTGAGGTCTTTAGTATATCTGTCAGCTGAAAGAAAATTCAAGAAAACTCTCCTAGATGCTGAAAGATTAAAATCGTTGTATTATCAAAAGTAATATAAACTTAAACTGAGTTTTTAAAAATATAAATGGAAAGCTTCCCTGATGGTCCAGTGATTAAGAGTCTGCCTGCCAACACAGGCAACACCAGTTCGATTCCTGGTTCAGGAAGATCCCACATGCCACAGAGCAACAAAACCCAGCCCCACATCTACTGAAGCCCAAGAGCTTTAGAGCCTTCAGGCCATAAGAGAAGCCGTTGCAACAAGAAGCCCACGCACCACAACTAGAGAAAGCCCATGCACAGCAACAAAGACCCAGCACAGCCAAAAATAAATAAATAAATATTTTTAAAATAAATAAATAATAAGTGGATTACAGATAAGTAATACAGTACGATAAAGAAGATTTAGATTTTTTTAAAGAAGGGAAATAATTTGAATCAACACATATCTATGAATCTATTCTGTTCCTTTATCTATTTATATGTTCATTCATTCAAAAATATTTATTTATCATCCATCATATCCCAGACACAGTTCAATACGTTGGACATACATAGAACAGTAAACAGACAAAAATTCTTGCCCTCATCAGGCCTACATTCTAGTGAAGAGAGACATGTCCCTGGATTAAAATAAATTCCAATTTGATGAAGACGAGAGCACATAAGAGCTTGAGATGTTAAATAATGAAAATGCCACAAAACCACAACATAAGAAATTTTGCATTTTAAATAAATGCTCATTTGCCATTATTTAATTACAGAATCTTATTTATGAGGTTGAAAATATAATTGTATGAAACTTGAAAATTAAAGTGGTCAATTATCTGAAGATTCTTAGTAAGTATAAGGTAAGGAACTGGGGGAAATGGCATCGTATGGAAGGTATCCTCATAACTTAGCAAGAACATGCTTTGACAGTTTTTAATCAATAACATGGAGATGACAGAGAACATCACGCCAGGGTTTCACAATGTTCAAGATTCCTGAAGAAGGTACATGTATATAGTAGAATCAGATAACATTCACAATTTCTACGGTATAATAAAGGAAAAAAAATGCCTGGCTTGAGTTACAAGGTTTTGGGTGTGAAAAGACAGAATCTGGTACAGACTAAAGGGAAATGCAGATGGTGAAGTAGGAGAGCCGGAGCTTACGTTCCGCCACAAAAACAAAATGGGCATAAGAGAGAGTGACTATCTTACAATAAACTACAGCCTCAATAACACTTCAGAAGTAACCAAACAGCAAAAAGAGTAAACACGGAAATTCAGTAAAGGAAGTACACTTTTAAAGAGATTAAGTAGAATGCAGAACTAGCCTAAATGTCAATTTTAAATTCGAAGACTGTGTGTTCAGTGATGACATCTTACCCATGTGCAATGGTATACTGATTCTTAATCATCTTCATTTCATTATAAATAACTATGTGTTAAGCTGTTGTGTTACTTTGTCTCTAGGTGAAGGAATATTTTTAAGACCAGCAGCAATAGCAAGGGCTATGGATTCAGAAATTAAAAGTACTCTAAAGTCTATATAAGCTTTCCCGAGCTTCAGAATTATATTTAAAACCCCCACTGGTCATCTTCCAGGAATCCCTTGGGCACCTCTGACTTAATATGTCCTAAACTGAACTCTGTAACTTGTTCAATGTCCCATTTCTTCATCTCAAGTAACAATTCCACCATCCACTCAGACTCGCAAGCTACAAACTTGGGAATATCTCTCTCCCTCTCTCACACACACACACACACACTTTTACCAAATACCTTACGCTTTGGTGATCTCTCTATAATCATTGTCATTTTTCTTCTTGATCATCAGTTTTCCTCTGGATCACAGCACTAGCTCTCTGGTTAATCTCTGAACACTGGTCTCTCATTCACCATTCCATGATGTTGCCCAAGTCATTTTCCTAAGAACAAACCTGAGCATAGTCACGATTTTGGGGGTTTTGGGGGGTTTTTTTTAGATTTTTTTGGCTGTGTCACACATCATGTGGGATCTTAGTTCCCTGTCCAGGGATCGAGCCCATACCCCCCCTGAATTGAAAGTGTGGAGTCTTAACCACTGGGCCACCAGGGAAGTACCCATAGGCACCTTTTGCTCTAAAAACTTTATTGCCTGCCCATTCCTACAAGTAAAACATTTCTTATCACACGTATTTATTTGTAAGTAATATAGATATACAACAATTCATTCATATACATGAAAGTGAAAGTCATGTCCGACTCTTTGTGACCCCATAGACTATACAGTCCATGGAATTCTCCAGGCCAGAATACAGGAGTGGGTGGCCTTTCCCTCCTCCAGGGGATCTTCCCAACCCAGGGATCAAACTCAGGTCTCCCCCATTGCAGGCGGATTCTTTACCAGCTGAGCCACAAGGGAAGCCTATTCATGTACATATTCATTTGTAAATAATATTGATATATAACTACTATATTAATATATTGTACACATAAGAAAATATAATATAAAAATTAGAAATTCAGAGGGCAAAAGATGCAACATACTTGATTTTATATTCTATTTATTAGTAGTAGATAAAATAATTCGCTATTATTAAGATGTTATTTAGTGAGAGTAATGTGGTTGACTATGTTTCATAATTTCTATAATGTTTTATCACTTTGTGATAAAGCAACTTAAAATCTGGTTCTAAGTACGCTTCATTTCAATATTTACTTTGATGGCTGTCAGAGCTGCTAAATACCTTTCATAAAGAGCCCCATATATAAATGGAGGACGTGTATCATTGGGTGAGCTTCTGAGATTATGATACTCATTTTTCAAAATCATTCACCAATTTGCAAGGACTTTTCACTAATGCTTATATTACTCATGTTATCGTCAATCTTTTTAAGTCCATTTATCCATTCCATGCAGGTGGATTCTTTACCGGCTGAGCTACCAGGGAAGCCCCCTAGATCCGTTAAGTTAGAGAATATACATAAATCCACTTAACCAAGCACACATAAAATGCTAATCAATTGCAGTTGCTTCGAGAGTTAGGAAGGAGTGTAGGGACACCCATTTAAGATTGTGGATCTCAACCCTTTACTCGGTATTCTTTGCACCTGATAAGCCCCTGTCTGACATTATAAACATGCAAGAGCACCACGTTAACTCATATGTTACTAAGTCCTTTCTCGTATTTTCAGATAGACACACAAGTTTTCACACTTCCTTCCCACACTTAGGTATATGAGCTCACATAATCCTAGTGTGTTCTCACCCCACTTTGGAGACCATTGGCCAAAGTATTGATCCAGATATCTCAGCTGGGCACCCCAGGCCTTTCCTAGTCTACCCCACTGATGTCACCCTTTCACACACCCTGGCCTTCAGCCATATTGAACTATTGAAGCTATCATCATCCTCTGATCGATCTCTGATCAGATCTTTGCTTTCACATTCCATCTCTGGAATACTCTGTCCACACACTCTGCCTTAACTACAAGCATCCTCACCTGGTGCTCTCAACTTCATTCTTCAGGACACACCCCAAATGTAAGCCCTTCTCTGATATTCCTCCTCACTATCCAGTGTTCTCTTAGCATTCTACTCATACCTTTAACACTCTTCAACCCAGACTATGCACACTCCATGTTTCCCTAGACTGCAAGTCCCTTGAGACTTACAGTAGACCATTTGGGTAACCACAGGCACCTAAATCAAAGGCTGCCCAGTAAATGGCATCTCAAAACTGTTTGTTGGATAAATTACAACTTAGTGAGATTTAAGCAACTTTCAAATTAGAACAGACAAAGAAGAGCAAATCTCTTTTGAAGGATCGAAAACCATAGAAAGAAGATTCTGAGAAGACACAAGGAATCGGTTGCCTATAATTCTCATGCTGATTGACCAAGTCATAGGCAGGACATGGGAGAATCAAAACAAAAATACAATTGGCAAGGTAGCCTTTAATAAATCAAAACAAACTTTCAAGTCAACAAAAATTGTCTTCCAAGGGATCCCAAAGTGATGATTCCACTGGCCCCCAGAAGTTCTACAGAGTTGTCATAGAAAATTAAACAGATTTCATTTCTTGGCCTCAGACTTTATCCTTTAAGAGATCATTGTGTGTGTGTGTGCTCAGTCACTGTGTTGCGTCTGACTCTGCGGCCCTATGGACCATAGCCCACCATGCTCTTCTGTCCATGGGATACTCCAGACAAGAATATTGGAGGGAGTTGCCATTTCCTCCTCCAGGGTATCTTCACCACCTAGGGATCGAACACACATCTCTTGCGTCTCCTGCATTGGCAGGTGGATTCTTTACCTCTAGCGCCACCTGGGAAGCCCTACGGGATCATCAGTAATCAACAGAGTAATTATGTCTGCTGCTGCCAAACTGTGCTGTGATCAAGTACTAATTACAGCTGATTCTTCTACAATTGTTCTATATCTGCTCTAATTTGTTCTAAGCTGCTGCTGCTGCTGCTAAGTCGCTTCAGTCGTGTCCGACTCTGTGCGACCCCATAGATGGCAGCCCACCAGGCTTCCCCTTCCCTGGGATTCTCCAGGCAAGAACACTGGAGTGGGTTGCCATTTCCTTCTCCAATGCATGAAAGTGAAAAGTGAAAGTGAAGTCACTCAGTCGTGTCCAACTCTCAGCGACCCCATGGACTGCAGCCTACCAGGCTCCTCCATCCATGGGATTTTCCAGGCAAGAGTACTGGAGTGGGGTGCCATTGCCTTCTCTGTTGTTCTAAGCAGCATATAGAAATTTACATGTCCAACTTATTTCTTTGTGTATGAGGTTTTTTCAATGTGGCATAAAGAGACATCTCTACTCCACAATGGCTTTGCATGAGCCAAGGTAACATTTTGTTCCTTTTGACGTACATTAAACATTAGTCTAGGGACTCCCCTGGTGGTCCAAGTGTTAAGACTCTGAGCTTCCACTGCAGGGGGCATGGGTTCAATCCCTGGTTGGGGACCTAAGACCCTACATGTTGCATGGTGAAGCCAAAACTAAATAAATAAATAAATAAAAATTTAAGAAAAAACATAGCTTATGATGTATACAACTATATATATTATATAATAAGCATATTTTCTCTCTGCCATTCTGTATTATCTTAAGGAGGCAGCAGTTTTTGCTAGCAGACATGGCTAGAAAATAGGACTTGGGTTAGTCATTTAAGTTCTTTACTTTCATATATAAATAATGATGCTTTTTAGCTAACTAACAAATATTTACTCATAAGAGCTCAAACAATACTTCTAAGGTAATATTGTTTTTTATTTCAACATTTATGCTGTATCTAGACACTAGAGTCATCACAAGGCAGTGATCCCTGTGAAGCTGCCATCTGTGCCACATTTACTGCTCATCTTGGTAAATGCTATTATATCTTGGTGATGAACACGTCCATCTCCGTTTTACATGCTGTCACTGAAACATTTATAACTAGTTTACTGCAGCATATCTCTTGAAGATATGATTTATACTTAAAGCAGTATACAGCTTAGCGAGGACTCAGAGTTAAAAATAAACAAGTTAAAATGAAAAGAATTTGAGAAAACAATTTAAAATATTAACTGATAAACTCTGTCCATTTTAATCTCCCACTTTAGATATTTGTGGAAATGTGTGATTGAAGCTTTCAGAATATAGCTTTAGGAAGATACCAGTGTTACATAAAAATATTTATTTGGGAACAGTTTTTTGAGAGGTTTAAAAAGGGATATCACTGATGAATGTAGACAGAGACAATATAAAATTGTTGTGATTCAGTGCCCAACAACATATTACAATATCCTATGTCTGTATTGCATTTTAGATCCTACAGCATTCATAAATAGTTTATCTTTTTTTTTTTAATTTATTTATTTGTCTGTATCAGGTCTTAGTTGCCGCACACAGGGTCTTTTGTTGTGGTGCAAGGGGCTTAGTTGCCCCACATGTGGGATCTTAGTTCCCCAACCAGGGATTGAACTCACATCCCTAGCATTGGAGGGTGGATTCTTAACCACTGGACCACCAGGGAAGTCCCATGCTTTATCTTTTTTAAGCACATGATGTGTTGGGAGATGTAGGAGGTAGGTTTAGTTGACAGGATTTCTGCTTTTTAGAGAAAGAAGCCCGAAAGCTTATTGAAAGCTATGATTTTATTTTTTCACATTGATGAGTGATTTTTTTTCCCCTTGCATATGGACTGATTTTTATTATCAGGGCTACATTTCAACATTCCCTTGAAGATAAAAACATTCTTTGTCAAGGTCTTAATTTAGTCACTCATAGGAGAAACAAGAGACAATTTGAAACTGCTAAAATATTTCTTTAGGATACATATTCATTCCTCAAGTAGAGAATAACCATCAAAGTCAACACAATTAGCAAATTTGCTTGTGTCAATGTAATCTTACTTTTAATGGCTGGTCTGTTCTCCAATGTATAATCAATATGCGAGATATTTCCCGGCTCTTGTGTGACAGAACAGTTTGCATGATCAATGCCTGGAAAGACTGACCTTGACTAAATCATAAGGTGACCCTGGCCAGCAGAGAGAGAGAATTTCTCTACATAATACTATTGTATCATAACAGCAATAATGATGTTTCTCCAAAGACTTCATCTACAACTGCCTCAAACTGGCAATCTACGCTCACCCTCTACTATAACTGACTTTTCAGTTTAATCTTATCCCTAACCCTCCTATGTAGAATGGGCCCCTATGTTAGATGTCATTCATGCTCCCCAAAATTTCCACTTTCCCATTCCTTCTGAGTACCTACTCCCTACGGTGTGTGCTCAGTCGCTTCAGTCATGTCCAACTCTTTGTGACCCTAGGGACTGTAGCCCCCGCCCCAGGCTCCTCAGTCCATAGGATTCTCCAGGCAAAAATACTGGAGTGGGTTGCTGTGCCCTCCTCCAGGGGATCTTCCCAACCCAGGATTTGAATCTGCATCTCCTGCATTGCAGGCAGATTCTTTACCCACCGAGCCACCTGGGAAGCCTACATACTCCCTGAAAGTTGGGTAAAGACCATGCCACTTCCTTTGACTGCATGAAATCATTTAATGTTTGGTGCACAGCTTTCCATATCCTCTTCCCTTGTCATTGTGCTTATGAAGATGGCACAGGAATGAAGCACATGAATGATGAGTCATCATGAGAGCTGCCCTGGACACTTTGCATTGAGCAGGGACTCAATTTTTGTTGTAGGAAGCCACTAAGACTTTAGTGGTGCTTATCACAGCAGCGTAATCTAACCCACCCTAACAGATGCAGCCTCTGAGCCTCTCAGTCCACCCTGATCATCCTTTATGTAACAGCCCACAGCTGCCTATGTGGCTGTCATACCAGTTATTGTTCAGTCACTCAGTCACGTCTGACTCTTTGTGATCCCATGGACTGCAGGACGCCAGGCTTCCCTGTCCTTCACCATCTCTCAGACCTTGCTCAAATTCATGTCCATGGAGTTGGTGATGCTATCTAACCATCTCAGCCTCTGCTGTGCCCTTCTCCTTTTGCCTTCAATCTTTCCCAGTGTCAGGGTCTTTTCCAATGAGTCAGCTCTTTGCATCAGGTGGTCAAAGTATTGGAGCTTTAGCATCAGTCCTTCCAATGAATATTCAGGGTTGATTTACTTTAGGATTGACTGGTTTGATCTCCTTGCAGTAGTCCAAGGGACTCTCAAGACTCTCAAGAGTCGTATCAGTAAATTGTGTTTATACATGAGTTGGCCCCAGTCCTTGTTGAAGGAAAGTCTCACAGAATAGTCTGGGAGCAGCCAGAGGTAGCTGGAACAATCATGCTGTTGAACCACACCCCAGCCACGTCCCTGAATTAGCACTGAGGGCTTTCCAACACAAATAATCATCTTGATTTATTACCAAGAAAGTATCAGCTTTATGAGAGGAGAGAGGAGTTTAATTTAGAATACACTGAAACTTCTAGGCTAGTGGGAAATTTAGTGGAAATGCCTAGCAAATAATTGGTAATCCAGAAATGGAGCTTGGAAACTGGTCAAGAATGTGGGCATAGATTCAGAAGTAATCTCCACACATTTGGAAGTGGAACATAAGATAGGAATAAAATTTCCAAGGGAAATGGCAGAAAGTGAGAAAAATAAAAAGCCAAGAAAAGAGTCTCAGGAAACAATAATATTGGGAGGGGTGGCAGAGAGAGGAGAGAAGGGAAATATGAGAACTATGATGACAATACCCATTCATTTTGAGAGCTAAGAATACATATCTTCATTAATAAATTCATTTCCATCTAAATTTCAAGGTTTTTAACAAGGATTAAAAATGTACTACTCTTTAACAATCCATTTACTCTCTCGGATATTAAAATAGATTACCCATCCGACAGGCAACTGGACATTATCTGTAATAAAAAGCAAAATGATTTTTTAATTCAATATCCCAGAACCCATTTATCAAGATTTAAAGTTCTGCAGAAGAAACAGAACTTTTAAATGCATATAATTTGCTGTGCATTGTAGTCGTTCATTTGTTTAACAATCTATTCTGCACATCTGGCCCATGCTAGGTGCTCTGGGTACAGAGCACAGACTTTCAGGCAGGGTGCCTCACCCTGAGCCCATGGCACACACTGCTCCCCTTGCTGGTACATTGGACTTTGTGCCAACTTTGCTCCTGCAAGGATCACCCCCAGAGCTAATTAGCTAACATTTGTCAAACCCTAGGTTTTTGTGTGGGGCTTCCCTGGTGGCTCAGTGGTAGATCCACCTGCCTATGCAGGAGACGCAGGTTTGATCCCCTGGTCAGGAAGATCCCCTGGAGGAAGACATGGCCACCCACTCCAGTATTACTGCCTGGAGAATCCCATGGACAGAGGAGCCTGGTGGGATGTAGTCCATGGGGTCACAAAGAGTCAGACATGACTGAGCATGCACATACAGGTTTGCGTGGCAGGACTATACTAGGTACTTTAAATGGGTTTTCTCATTTAATCTTCAAGATTGATTTGGATCATAGTTCTTTTACAGCTGTAGAGGCTTAAATATATTAAGGAACGTGCCTGAAGTCACAAAGTGATGAATCGGTGCAGTTAGGACTGAAAATAGGCTGGTCAATGCCAAAAGGGTGCTCTGAGCCTTGCTACTCAAAGTGTGGCCCTTACACCAGCAGCCCAGATGTTATCTGCCTACATGTGCTAAATCTCTCAGTCATGTCTGACTCTTTGCAACCCTATGGACTGTAGCCCACCAGGCTCCTCTGTCCATGGGATTTCCCAGGCAAGAATACTGGAGTGGGCTGCCATGCCCTTCTCCAGGGGATCTTCCTGACCCTGGGATCGAACCCGCATTTCTTATGTCTCCTGCATTGGCAGACGGGTTCTTTACCACTGGCACCACCTGGTAAGCCCCTGATGTTACCTAAGAGTTTGCAAAAATACAGGAACCCAGTTCCAACTTCAGACGCACGCAATCAGAATTTGGTTTTGACAAGGTGGTGATGCCTCTGCACATCACTTTGGGAAGCGCAATGCAAAGTCTATGCAGACTTCACTTTAATGGATGCTGGGGAGATGGGGACAGGATTTCCAATGAGTTGTAATTTGGGGAGAACAAAGGTATGTGTGTGTCCTCCAAGGTCAAAAGGAAGGATTCAGACAACAGGTTCCTGCAGTTTCAAGCACTGGCCATCAGCAAGGGTGGGGACCACTTCCAAAAGCGAGAGAGACCCAGCTGGGTCTTGAGGCCAGAACATTTTCTCAATTCATTTCATTAAAACTTGGTGCTGTTCCAAATGGACGCGCGCCCACCTCAATAATCTGGAGTTTGCGCCCGCAGCCTGGTATCCATTTTCCAAATAGAATCCAAGTATCAAGCGGCACCAACAAGCAGCAGATTTGAAACCTCAGTAGAACTTGCTATTATTGATTACACTGTTTATCATATAGTTCAGCTTAGAGTTGCCTAGTTTAATTAATAACGTTCAGGACAAAACTAGTTTGCTCCGCAGTATCTATTGTTCGCCAGGTAGGAGTATAAATCTTTGGCGTTAGGAAGTAGATGCAAGGCGGCTGGTAGGCCCCCAGTTACAGGCACAGACTTCGGGGTGCGGCATCGCCTCTTAAGCCGCCCTTCGGAGCCGCGCCGGTCTCCGCCCTCTTGGGTGCGGCCCAAAGCTCTGCGCATTTGACCCGCTGCCACTTTATTCCTTGTCACCAACTCACCCTAGCTTCCTAGAGCCCTAACCCTCAAGCCACCTTCCAACTGACAAGCCGGCGGGTGGCCTCCGACCTGCCCAGGGCCTCTAGGGGACGGCGGTCCCCAACTGCACCCTGCACCCCGGGAAGGGGTGGCCCAGGCCGGGGTGCCCCTGGTGGCCCCGCAGGCGGCCGCAGTGGCAGACGGCAAGTCACGTGTGGCGGTGGGGGCGGAGCGCGGCCGCCCGGGTGGGTGGAGGAAACAAAGCCCCCAGCTGTCAGCAGAGGAAGGAGGCGACAGCGCCGGAGCAGGTGAGTCAAGTGCATTTAAAGCGGTACCGCCCTGGCGCACCCCGACACCCCCAGTCTTGGCTCAGTCCCTCCCAGGCCGGGCGCTAGCCGCGCATCCTCCCGCCGCCGGGGGACTGCAGTCCGCCCGTTGCGCAGCCTGCGGGACCCGGGGTCTCTGAGCCAGGCAAGAAGTTGTGCCCGGGTCGGCGTCGCGCCCCCTAGGTATGCACCGGCGCTCTCCCGCGGGCCACATCCCTCCTTCGGGGTCCCAGAGCCTCGCACCCCGGAAAAGGGGGGTGAATCAGGGCTGCCACGCTGGCAGAGGCAAAGTGGATCGGCTCGAGGCTGATGGCCGGGCTGGCTAGGACAGGGACACTTGGCGCTGGTGAAGGAGGGGGTCTTGGGAGTGCGCGCCCGGAGCGCGCGGACCTCTAGGCGCCAGAGTTGGGGAGCAGGGACCGAGAACTAGGGGCGCTGGCAGGGACTGCGCGCTACGGAGCAGACCAGGAAGTGGAGCGCGCGGGGTCTCGCCCGCTGGGGACCAAACACTAGACCCTCAGCCCAGCTGCCGCCCGCCACCCCCACCCCCCGCGGGGCTTCTCCTCCCACAGAGACCAGCCCCACCTCTCTCCACTCCCACTCCGGCTCCCGCGGGGGTTCCCGGGCCCCCAGGATGCGGGAACTGGATGGATGCGAAAGAGAGCGGGTTATTATTATGATCCCAAGAGGTTTTCTGCAAGGAGCACCCTGAGCGCAAGGCGGGGGCTACTCAGCGACTCCTCACTGTGTTTGCTTAAGAAATTCTTCAGTCCACTCGTCGAAGGGCTGGGCCGTGACCAGAAATCCCACAAAGAGCGGGCAGGGGGGGTGGCACAGAAAGACCCTTCCCTCTGAAGCCGCAGTGCTCGGTCACGCAGACTTTCAGACCCCGAAAGGGCCAGTGGACTCGGTCACCCCCTTGAGTCACTTGGCCAGTCCCGTGCCAAGAGCCGCCCAGTGCAGAGAGAGGGCAGAGCTGTAACCTCGGAGGCAGGGGAGCTGCCGTTTGATCAGGAGGAGTCTTTGTCTTAACCCCCGGTCCCCTTCTGCTAGTCCTCGCCGGGTCAGCAGCGCGTAGAGTAATTAATATTCCGAGCATTAGCCGTCCCTTCTCCCCGGCGCCAGCCAACGCTTCTGTCCCCTCCCTGCGGGCTTTCTCCATCACTTGCGCACGTCTTCTCCTTCTCCAAAAACATGGAACGTGGTCCAGACTCGCCAGGCAAGAGGCGGTCACTAAGCGCACTATAGCGCAGTCACGTAAGACCAAGGGTTAAGTGTTCAAACCTGCACCCGCCCGCCAGCGAGGAGACGGAAGAACTTTCTTGATTAGCATAGTATCTGCCCTGCGGCCGCACTGCGAGGCGGCCGGTCGGTCCCAGCGAGGTGAAGCGTGCAGTCGCGTCTCGATTGAGGTTTGACTCAGCAGTACCTGCTTCTAATCCGAAGGACCCGAGCCTTCCAGCTTTGCCGAACAAGACACTGTGGAATGAAACAGAACAGAGATCAAAAGGTAACAGAAAGAACAACAGCGTTTGAGATACTTCGCTGAAGCGCCAAATTTAGCTAAGTTTTTAGCAAGGAGCAGGGAGGGGGTGCTTGTCTGTCCAGCGTCACTTCTAGAAATGCTCCTTGGTTTGCCAGCCTTCTTTGCTGCCAAATTGAGATACCAGTTAGGGACTGTTAGTAGATCAGCAAGATAGGAGGTTGGAGGAGTCCAGCAGGTGGTCGTTAGGTAAGAGTAACTGACAGGTTTCACTTGCATAGGAAGACCAATGCTTCCAAATTTTGTGCTTGGGGAGCTCTGAAAAATCCTAATGTAAGTATCTCATCCTAACCCATTTAAATTAGACATTATGGACATGACAGCAAGGCACCGGTTTGGGGTTTGTTGTTATTGATGTGTTGTGTGTGTGTGTCCACATGTGTTTATCTCCAAGTGATTCCATTGTGTAGCCAAACCTGAGAACCAGTGAGGCAAGGGCAGAGTTCAGTGACCAGCAGCTGGCAGACAAGATACCAGTTTAACTACCTGGCTGGGTGGGAGAAACCACGCTGAAACTGAGGGGCTACTGACAAGGAGGGGGGCAGTCTGTCATCTGGCAGCTTGGCTAGCGGTGGTACCTGCCACATCATTTTTCACCCTCTTAACCCAGAGTCTGGTTCTTACTGGAAAGATTGAAGTTCACTGTCAGTGCCTGGTTTGTGCACGGTTGTTAAGGATACGGTAGAAACTTCATTCCAGCAGTGATTCACGAGTAGCAGGCAGTGGGGAAACCCAGCAGAAACTAACTCTGAGCAGCTTCGTGAGTCAGCAGGCTGTATACTCCAAGTCAGAGCCCAGAGTAGGAAATAGTTACATCCAGTAGCTTATTGACACGCACTATTCCACTCCTTCGAAAGCTCATTTGAATATCTGATCAGGATCTGTCTGCTTGTACCAGGCTCTCGATTTTCCACCACCTTATTCCACCTGCTTCCTATAATGCTGTCTTCTGTTAGAAGAGGAAACATATAGCCAACTAGATAGATGTCTTGTAATTTCCTTCGTGGGAGGCATAAAAAAAAATGTTGGCAAAGTGGTTTGGGTTATTTCAATTATGCAAATTAGAGAGGATGAATTTGCAGTACATACATTTTGAATACAAAAAAATCAAATAACTGATGACACATTCAGGGGTAAATTAAAGGGTCTGTTTAAATAGAAATGATTACATCTAACATTTTATGTTATGTTAGATTATGTTAGATTTTATGTTACTATCCCAAAATTTCTTGTTTTAAAAAGAATCATCTTCAAGGCATGATCCTAGTAAGATAGCCTATTTAAAGATGTATGCAGTTTATGAAATACTTATTTTTATTACTATTAACTTCAATTTTTATACGTCTCTTTTCCTTATTATTCTTTATATCATATCATCATAACTCTCTTGCCTAAACGTTTTCTTCCCCATTCTCAGTTTCTTTATGGGGGAACAACCATGCCTAGCACATAGCAAGCATTCAATATCATCAGCTATTGAACTTTTTTTGACCCTATGTACCCTGCTTGGTATTCTATTAACTGGAAGGGGCCTTTAATGTCTACAACTCCTATAGCACAGAACGCAGACCTTTTGTAAGTATTCATACTGAACATTATCAGAAGGTGCGGAAGATATTTTTAAGCAAAGCATCCTGAGTACATTCATTTTTATTTTTTTTCCAAGACAGATATCCTGGATATGTAGGAGCGAAAGTTCTGTTACAGTTCTTAAGAACCATAAGATGGTAGCACTTTGTTCACTTACATCTTTATATAAAGCAATTTCACATCAGGACTTCCCTAGTGACCCAGTGGTTAAGACTGTGCTTCCACTACAGGGGGCATGAGTCTGATCCATGGTCGAGGAACTAAGATCCCTCATGCCCCATGGTATGGCCAAAAACTGAAAATAAAATTAGCGTCCTGAGCATAACTAATAATTGTCCTATTACTTAACTATACTCTCATGGATCAAAGATTCACTTCACAAAAGTTTCACTCTCTACCACTTATTATCAGAAAACACACACACACACACATTTAACTATGTGGATGCCAAAAGGAACTAATTAAGTTAGGAGAGTTATTTCAGAGTAGGATAAATGGTAGGTTAATAGTTAGACAGCTTTAATAAAACTTTGTAGGCTTCCACCTACATTAAAAATAGCACAAAAACATCTATATAGCCAGAATATTTAAAAGTGGAAATTTGGGTGTATTCCTTGCTGGATGCAAAATAAATGTTAATCAGAATTTCCAGAGGTCAGATGACATAAATGCACCCATTCTCATTTCAGTGTAGTGGAGAAAAGTCACTGAGAATACACTTCTGTTATTTCAGCTCCTTTGGGGGAAGCTGTAAGATACTGAAAGGCTGAAATACAATCTAGAAAAATGAAACTAATCCAGATTAATCAGAAACTGTTCATCAGAGGATGCTAAAAACCTAGCTCTGTGATAGTCACAAGTAGGCCAAAGAGGGCGAGGTGCAAAGAAAGGGTGTCACCTCAACTTTAGAAGCTCTGAAGTTTTTGAGAACAGATGAGAACCACCCAGTCTTATTATCTTAAATATACACAGCCCATTGATCTTATTAACCTAAACACAACTGGGTAGATAATTTTCCCATGGGCCAAACAGCACAGGTTGTTAAATGATCTGGCAAAGTGGGGAGAAACCTGGAATCCTGATTTCTTTACCAGGGTCTATTCTATCACCCTGCTGTTTCTTGACTAGGGTTTTTTGTTTCGTTTTAATATTTATTTGGCTGCACCAGGTCTTAGTTGCAGCACACAGGATCTTTAGTTGTGGCTTGCAAACTCTTAGTTGAGGCGTGTGGGATCTAGTTCCCTGACCAGGGATTGAACCCAGGCGCCCTGCATTGGAAGCACAGAGTCTTCCACTGGACCACCGGGAAGTCCCTTGACTAGGTTTTGATGTAATCTTGCCTGGAGGTTCTGGGTAGGTAAGCTCAGTTCTAATTATCTCCTCCCTCCTGGAAAAGGGGGAAACTCTTCACATACATCATGCTCTCATTTATTTTCAAATTATCCACCTTTGGCCTAGGCCAACCTGAAACAGTTGGAGCCATCGTTGGCTTCTTATCCAGATAAGCAAAGAATTTTTAACTTGTATGGTGGTGGTAGTGGTTTAGTTCCCAAATCATGTCCAACTCTTTTCGACCCCATGGACTGTAGCCCACCAGGCTCCTCTGTCCATGGGATTTTCCAGGCAAGAATATGGAATGGGTTACCATTTCCTTCTCCATTTAACTTGTATAAGGGCCCTTAAATGTTAGTCACATCATCCAGCAAATGTTAAATGCACTGGGACTTCCCTGGTGGTCCAGTGGCTAAGACTCCAAGCTCCCAACGCAAGGGGCCAGGGTTCAATCCCTAGTCAGGAAGCTAGATCCCGCATGCCACTACTAAAGATCCCATATGCCACAATGAAAATCGAAGATTCCATGAGGCTCAGCAGAGACCTAGCACAGCCAAATCAATGAACATTAAAGAAAAACTAATATCACTCCAAAACATATTTTTAAAAATTAAATGCCCTGTACAGCATCTTTACTAAATAGTCCTTTACCTGGTGCTTCCGTGTCTTCCTGGGCCACATTCCATTCCCAGGAGGCTCTGAGCAGCGTTCACCTCCTGGAGACTGCAAAGAACAAATCCAATTCTTTCACATGTTCACCTGCAACCATCTTAAGTGTTTAAAGTGAATGTAATTCTCCTTAATCAGGACAGTCTGGCTCTAGTATTTCAAATCCATTAATTGCATGAATTTGCTGCTCCAAATCTGCAAGCACAGATTTTAAGAGAAGTATTCCAAACTGTGGTTTGTTACACCAGAGCCTCACAGAATAGGATTACTGGTACACATGCTTCCAACAAGCCTGGTAATCGACACACTTCAGAAATGACTACTGACAAACTTCACGCAATGGCATTAAGCTTGAGTTGAAGCCCAAACTCGAACCATAGATCAGCAAATTCAATCAGGGACCAGCCAACTGTGACTCAGTGTCTCTTTTTATATGAATTAAGATCAGGTTTTGTATTTTTTTAAGGATTGAAAATGTAGCAAGAGAAGAAAAATAGTTGTGGAACCTTGAAAATTACATGAAATTCAAATGTAAGTGTCCACAATAGTTTTGTTAGATGACAGTCATGCTTGGTCACTTAGATCTTGTCTATAGCTGCTTTTGTGCCTTTGCAGCAGAGTAGAATAGTTGCGCTGAAGACTATAAGGGCCACACAGCCTAAAATACTTACTGAGTATTTACAGACAAAGTTTGCAGACCTTGGGTTTATTCCAACTCGATATACTTCCATTTTAAATGAGGATTTGCTCACTGAAAACCTTAGTATTTTTTCAGCATTTTATCTCCTTTCAGTTCAGTTCAGTTCAGTCGCTCAGTCGTGTCCGACTCTTTGTGACCCCATGAATCGCAGCACGCCAGGCCTCCTTGTCCATCACCAACTCCTGGAGTTTACCCAAACCCATGTCCATCGAGTCAGTGATGCCATCCAACCATCTCATCCTCTGTCGTCCCTTCTCCTCCTGCCCCCAATCCTTCCCAGCATCAGGGTCTTTTCCAGTGAGTCAACTCTTTGCATGAGGTGGCCAAAGTATGGCAGTTTCAGCTTCAACATCAGTCCTTCCAATGAACACTCAGGACTGATCTCCTTTAGGATGGACTGGTTGGATCTCCTTGCAGTCCAAGGGACTCTCAAGAGTCTTCTCCAGCACCACAGTTCAAAAGCATCAATTCCCAAAGAAGGTGAAAAAAATTGTTTCCAAGCATAGGTCAGCTAATCTCTATAGACAGTTTAGTGAAGCAGTGATAGGTTTTATTGTCTCAGGCTCCAAAATCACTGTGCATGGTGACAACAGCCATGAAATTAAAAGACACTTGCTCCTTGGAAGGAAAGCTATGGCAAACCTAGACAGCGTATTGAAAAGCAGAGACATCGGTTTGCTGACAAAGGTCCATATAGTCAAAACTATGATTTTTCCGTAGTCATGTACAGATGTGAGAGCTAGACCATAAAGAAGGCTGAGTGCTGAAGAACTGATGCTTTTGAATGGTGATGCTAGAGAAGACTCTTGAGAGTCTCTTGGACAACAAGGAGATCAAACCAGTCAATCCTAAAGGAAATCAACCCTGAAAATTCATTGCAAGGACTGTTGCTGAAGCTGGCTCCAGCTCCAATACTTGAACCACTTGACTTAAAGACCCTGATGCTGAGAAAGATTGAAGGCAAAAGAAGAGGGTGGAAGAGGATGAGATGATTAGTTAGCATCACCAACTCAGTGGATGTGAATCTGAGCAAACTCTGGGAGATGATGGAGGACAGAAGAGGCAGAGGACAGAGGATCCCATCCATGGGATCACAAAGAGTCAGACATGACTTATCAACTGACCAATGAACAATTCCCCTACTGAGGATATTTTCAGAAGCAGGATATTTCTAAAAAAGGAATTTTAGTGACATGGTCAACCATAAAACTTCTGAACCTAAACAGTCCAAACAGTGAAATACTAACTTAGATTGAGCTGTCACTGTTTCCAGAGGTCTAGCAAATGGGAACATACACCCTTGACAGCAAGGCCATGGTCACACTTGCTTCAGCTCTTTAGTCATAGAAACTTTCTGTTATGCCATCCTATGAGGGCATTTCCAGTCTTACTTGTTTCAGTATATGAATGCATAATTTGAGGATCTATTCAGATTTTGACATTTTTCATTGGCTGTCACTTCATACACTTAAAACTTGATGCAGAAACTTGCTTCTTTGGCAAATTGCACCACTATTTGGAAGTATACACTTAAGATATTAATAAATTGCTTGCTACTTACCAAGGCAATGGTCATTAGAGAATAAGCAAATATACATATAATTGGGCTTCCCTGGTGGCTCAGACAGTAAAGAATCTGCCAGCAATGCAGGAGATGCAGGTTTGATCCCAGAGTCAGGAAGATCCCCTAGAGAAGAGAATGCCTACCCCCTCCAGTACTTTTGCCTGGTGGGCTACAATCCTTGGGGTTGCAAAGAGTTGGACATGACTGAGGGACTAACACTTCACTTCCACTTCGTACAGATAATCACTTATATCACCAAAGACTGACAGTATGCTGGGAACAATTTAGTTTGAAATTTCCAAATTGAAAAATAGATCAGATTAGGATCCAGAAATTCAAATTATATGCCTTCTTCTCAAAGTTGAATAGATTACTCCTGAGTCCAGATGAAATATTTGAAAGGACAACTGTGTTGATAGGGACTTGTTGTAATTTTTTACTGTAAACGTTGCTTCTCATAAAATTTCCTTCAGTTAAGAGAACTTCCTCTTTCTGATGACTTGTTCATGCCACAGACCATTTCCAAGTGAGTTTCACTTAGATTACTAGAGCAATTTTAAGGGTTATGTATAACTCTTGTCTTCTTCATCTCTTCCAGAATCAGAACACTTGAAATTTAGAGATAAAAAATCAAACACTGCACTATAAATAATGTGTATTTTGAGGTATCTGAAATCAGCTAAATCATTTCTAAAAACAAAAACAAATTGTAAATGTATTTAATCCCATCCTAGGACTATGGGTAGTAACGGCTTGTTGATAACTAACTTCCAAGGTAACATAACACATTAGTGTTCCTAATGGAATAATCAGGGAAGAGGAGGAGGGGACAATGGAAGATATTAATAGATTGTATAACTCCTATGCTGACTGGGTGAGGAACTAGTTCAAGTGAAATTAGCTTTCCTACCTTATCATAATTTAGCTTTCACTAAATTTTTTTTCACTAAATACATTTTGTTTGATAAGTGTCTGCCATACATATATATATATAAGGGCTTCCCAAGTAGTGCTAGTGGTAAAGAACCCACCTGCCAATGCAGGAGACATTGGAGACTTGGGTTCTATCCCTGGGTTGGGAAGATCCCCTGGAGAAGGGCATGGCAATCCACTCCAGTATTCTTGCCTGGAGAATCCCTTGGATAGAGGAGCCTGGCAGACGGCAGTCCATAGTGTCGCACAGAGTTGGCTACGACTGAAGCGGCTTAGCATGCATACATATATCACTAGTAGTTCTCTCCAAAGTAACTCCTAAAATTAGGAATTAATTGGTTACTGTACTTTTACCAGAATAGGGAATTCATAATTGTCAAATGCTTAAGCAGGGGCAAAACTGATACCTTGCCAGGGCTCTGTGGGGCTCCTGAGCCCAAGGCCTTTCTGTGTCCCCCATCTCTTTGATTATAGGAAGCAGCTTTCATTCAGCTTCCTTAACCTTCCCCGAGTTCAATGGGTGAATTCAAGTAGTTGTTAATTAGGGAAGGGAGGGGATGTGACACCAGGGAGAAACAGTCAAGGGCAGCCTTGGGGCAAGATCCTGTTTCCCCATCAATGGATACACACAATATGTTTGAGCTGTTTTGCAGATACCGAAACCCCTCCAGGTGGAGAAGTTAACAATTGATGATGGTATGCTGCCCATAAGCATATAGACCCCAGACCAGTTGGACCTGAAGTTTGCCAACTTATCTCACCACCAACCCATTAGAAGAATGTCTACAAGTTGATCACACCCTCTTTGAGCAATTACTATAAAACCTCCCACTATCTTCCCCAAGTTGGAACACATAGTTTTGAAGGCATTAGCTCACTGTGGCCCTCTTTGCCTGACAAAGCAATAGAGCTATTCTTCTCTACTTCACTAAAAACTATCTCCAAGATTCGATTTGGCACCAGTGTACAGAGAAGCTGAGCTTTCAGTATCAAAACACTCAAAAACATTCTGGTGATGGGCAGACCTTGGTTCTGACTTAGAGTTGATTATAAACATCATGGCAGGAATGACTGTTGGTATCTGAAGTCAGTAGAAGGGAAAATAAGAAGGAAAAAGCAACTGGAAAATAAGGCAATTTCTGGATTTTTTGGTAAAATTTTTGAGACTTTTTATTGGCTCTCATACATAAAAGTGAAATCAGAAGACTAAATTACCCTCTTTAAAAGCTAGTCAAGTCAGCTTTCAGCAACCAATAAGCAAGAGTGGCAAGAGTGCCTGCAACCACCTTACAGCTCCTTCCTTCAAAGATAATCTCAAATCCAATCAACCTGCCAAAATGTGGTGTATTAAGAATCACCTCTCGTGAGTCTAAGGAACCACTATTTTCACTTTCCCACTGAGCATCTCCAGAAGAAGAAAAGACAGGGAACTAGAAGCAAAACCTTCCTGCTTTGTGCCACCTAGTTCTTCCCCAGAAAGGAAGCTATTGATATAAGACTCCTGTTAGCTTAACTTCCAACTTACCCTATATCATAATTTTTTAAAGGGTGGTCTTCGGGGCACAAATCTCCCAAAAGAAGTTTCCATAAATCAAGGCAGTAATAGCCAAGTGCTCCAACGGGTACTGGCAAGTCCAGAAAGCAATTCCCTGTGCAGCTGGGATGTTTAAACAACACTGTCATTGGGTCTGTTAATTCTCCACCCCAGCATCTGCTCTCCTAGCACTTACATGTAAGTTAGAATCTAGGGTATGTTTTTAGCAATGGTTGCCAGATAAAATACAGGAACCCCAGTTAGGTCTGATTTTCAGATGAACAAGGTTGTTTTTTGTTTTTCGCCTAAGTATATCCCATATATTGCATGGGATATACTCATACTGAAAACATTAATATTTTATGTAAAATTCAGATTTAACTGGGTATCCCATCTTTTTGATGATGGTTGATTGAAGTTTTGTTTTATTTGTTTTCTCCTTTTTTTTTTTTTTTTTTTGCTAAATCTTACAATCCTACTTTTATCCCATAATCTCAGTATGATTAGCTTTCCTGGTCTGTAAAATATGTGATCTGCAACTATATTTCTGAGGATAATAAAACATCTGAGTTGCCTTCACCTAAAGAGAAAAATCAAGCCACTATCAGAAGTTTTGTGCACGTTTTGCTTACTTAAGAAGGGAAATAAAAAGTAAAGCCAGATCTAGAAAATTAGCAACTTTTTAATAATTTTATTTATTTATTTAATTTTTGGCTTTGCTGGATCTTCACTGCAGTGCTCGGGCTTCTCATTGCGGTGGCTTCTCTTGCTGCAGAGCCCCAGCTCTCGGTGCTTGAGCTTCAGTGGTTGCAGCATGCGGGGTAGAGCCCAGGCTCAGAAGCTGTGGCTCCTGGGTTTCGTTGTTCCTCGGCTTGTGGGGTCTTCCCAGACCAGGAATCAAACCCGTGTCCCCGGCATTAGTAGGTGAACTTGTACTCACTTTGCCACTAGGGAAGTCAGCAACATTTTTTATTTGTAAGATATATTAAGGTACTTTCTATTCTTTCACAAACCTCTTAATAGATACTTTAATAGATACATGGGGTAACGTGAAAAAACCCATCAGCCACATCCACAGGACACTGCTGGTCAAAGTTCACCCTCAGGTGATTCCAGGTGCTAAAGTGAGGTCCCAAGTCCTACATCATCAGCATCACCTGGGATATCTTGAAAGGCTAAAGTTTGAGAAGTCCTGAACTAAAGGATCCACTTTTTCACCATAAATTGGTCTTTATGTTTAATATCATGTTGCAGTAATCCTTAACAAACTGTATCTTTTAACACATTAGGAATAGTTTCCTTTGATCCAGTATCTTCAAGATAGGGAACTATTGTATTTCTATTTTATTCATATGAAAATCCTAAATAACCATTCCTAATATTGTTTTATAATGAGCATATGTAACAAAATAAGATAAATGTAAGTTTAAAAAAGTCTCTCACTAAAACTAATTCAACAACCTATTATAACATTCTGGGTTGTCTTTAAGAACCTACAAATCACCAGCAAATCTTTTTGTGCCTTTTTACTTCATATACTACAACTTACATAAGAATATTTAAGTTCAGTTTGGTGCTCTGTGATGAACTAGGGGGGTGAGATGGGGATAAGGTGAGAGGTAGGTTCCAGAGGGAGGGGATATATGTATACGTATTGCTGATTCACTTCCTTGTACAGTGAAACTAACACAACAGTATAAAACAATTATACGCCAATTAAAAAAATTTTTAAGAATATTTATATGCCAACACCATACATTCATAGTATCCCTAGGTTTCTCTAAAACTGAACAAAGGACATGTGGTTTGGGCCTATGGCAAATTCCAAACTACTCTTCTGAAAATCTAAGTTTTAAAAAGTAATTTAAAAGGTTTCATAGATCTTAATGCCTCTTGAGTTCAAAAACCTCCCTTTATATAGTTGCCTGCTTGTTTTTTACAAGTTACAGGGTTGTATGCTAGAAAGAATTCTGGAATTGGTGTGAGAACATCAGAAGGCCTGATGCGTACAACCAGTTCTGTGGCTGACCAAGTAGGTGATTTGGGAGACTTTAACATCCTTCATCACATCCCTCAAATTGAGTTTTCTCAGCTGTCAGATAGAGTGGAGTCTGAAACTGTCTCGCAAGATTCTTATAAGAATCTTGAAAGGTATCTTATTTTTAAGATATCTTAAGGTACTTTCTATTCTTTCACAGACCTTACCAATTTAACAGGTAAATTGTTAGCTCAAGTAGAGTAATGGGAAAAACCCATCAACCATGTCCACAGGACACTGATGATTAAAGTTCAATCTCAGGTGGTCCCAGGGATGCCTTGTTGGTCAAGTGAGGGCCAAGACCTGTAGCATTAGCATCACCTGGTATGTGTGTTTACCCCAGATAATATGTGGGGGGAGGGCCTTTGTGATGACTGTGTTGTGTACAGCAGTGTGGTCTTAAGATTTGTTTTGTGTCTTGCTTCAGCTAGGGCTGGCAGTTGACTGAAGATTACATGATGTGGTTTCTCGCAACATGCCTGATTTGGAATAAAGTGAAAGTCGCTCAGTCGTGTCCGACTCTTTGCGACTCCATGGACTATACAGTCCGTGGAATTTTCCAGGCCAGAATACTGGAGTGGGTAGCCATTCTCTTCTCCAGGGGATCTTCCCAACCCAGGGATTGAACCCAGGTCTCCCGCATTGTGGGCAGATTTACCCGCTGAGCCACAAGGGAAGCCCATTTGATTTGGAACAAAGATGACAGTAATTTTAACAATCCCGTCCTCGGAGCCATTGCACACACATCTCATAGACATGCAACCTGAGGCTCTATGACCTCGGCAACCATAACTCTCCCCTCTGTACCTCAGAAACTGAAAGTTTTCCTCCTGGTTGGGGTCAGCAGTGTGTCCTGGGGGCACCGAACAATGAATTCCTCAGCAGCTTACCACTCAGGGCTCTGTGAAATCAAATGATCCGAGGCTTTTTCCTGCTTGAATTCTATACAATCCTCTTGCACTTTTTCCCAGGAAAAATGTATTAATGGGTTATAAAAAACATGCTTTAATATTTTTAATTAGTTTTTTAAATAAAATATTATTCCTTCAAAAACATGTTTTTATGTCACTATTAGCACATTCATTCTATAATTGTGGTTATCAGTTATTAAATAGCTCTGTATCTGAAACAATCACATAATCCCAGATAGAAAGAAGCTTCATGGTCATTTTGTTAAGACACCCCAGGGCAGAGTTCTCCCCTCTACCCAGCCCATGGAGGAGAAATTCAGTTGTTTTGTTGTTTTAATAAATTCATTGCTGACAGTTTGAAAAAGATGAGGGAGGGGCGTGAGGGGAAACACTCCTCATCTAACCACCTTCATGCAACTCTCGTGAATCTATTTGTATGTTTGCATGGAGCTCTTATTGTCTGTATTTGCATTCAACAATATTTCGCATAAAAATTTCCCTTAGCATGTTGAATGCTGTTTCCCATACTCAACAGTGTTTCTAGCTTCAATATCTGCACTGCTCTGTTCCTAGGATGACAGTCATTTATGCTTAGCCTTTGTCTTAGCTCAGCTGTTAATCCTTTTAGGGCCCCACCCCTCCAAGTATGCTCCACGGACCAGTGAAACATTTTATAAGTGCCCAAGCTCAGGCTCCACCCCTGACATTCTCCATCAGAATCTGTCCTTTAATGAGATCCACAGGTGTCGGTTGTTATGAGTAAGCCTTGTTCAGGAAGGCCTTCCCTAATCTCCTAACCACCCCTTCCCACCGGCCCGCCCATCCAGGATAGGGTAGGATAGGTGGATCCTTCTGATTGCCTTTTCATTCCCCCTAAACCCCACCCCTATCTCTGGTTGGAGATGGTGGTGGACTTGTAGTCATCTCCAGTCCCTGGGTCCTTGAGCAGCTCTTGATACGTAAGAGCTTTCTCTTTGGAATTTTCATCGTTTTCCAGCCCCCTTGCTTTCATAGATGAAGAAATGCAGAAGACAAGTTTTCTTCCTGCTGGGAAACGGGGTGCTCAGGTAGGACTCTCTTGGACATTGGCCTGCAGTTCGGAGGTTCCCATTCTGTTCAGTTTGTTTCTGTTGCAAGTTTTTATGACGGAAAACTCATGGGGCGGGTGATGCTTCTCTGCAAGTACTTTCTAAAAGTCTACTGCTGGAACATTTTTTGCCTAAAATGTTGGTACCTTTTAAACACCAACATCTCTGAGAGGAACGGTGCTTTACACTCGGTGTGAAGGTGGAGCAGCCAGCAGGTTTGGGTCAGTGTTTAGAGAGAGACAGAAATAGTGATTATCTGCTGGGAGGAGATACGAAACACTTGCAGGTGATGTGCTGTGTGTGTGTGCGCTAAGTCGCTTGAGTCATGCTTGACTCTCTGCAACCCTGTGGACCATAGCCCGCCAGGCTCCTCTGTCCATGGGATTTTCGAGCAAGAATACTGGAGTGGGTTGCCATTTCCTTCTCCAGGGGACCTTCCCAACCCTGGGATCGAACCCGTATCTCTTATGTCTCCTGCGTTGGCAAGCGTATTCTTTACCACCAGCGCCATCTGGGAAGCCCACAGTAGGTGCTAGGAAAGACAAATAGTGGAACACTGCAAAGCTACTTCTGATTCTGACTAGTGTTAACAATAGTTTTGTCTTGACTCATACCACTGGTCATTTTTCCATTTAAAAAACATACACATTTTTTGGATCTGTAAGAATCTCAGGATGGGGCTTCCCTGGTGGCCCAGGGGTTAAGACTCTGCGCTTCCACTGCGGCAGGGGTTGGGGGTGGGGGGTTCTATCCCTGGTCAGGGAACTAGTTACGCATACTACAAGGTGTGGCCAAAAAAAAAAACCTCAGGATGGACTTTTCTCCCCCATCCTGCATCTCATCTGTGACAAATTTCATCCACCTGCTACTGATTTTTCTTTTCAAATGTGTGTGTTTAACTTGTAGACAAAGTGCAGGTGCATTGATACTGATGCTTTTAAACTCACCTTAAAACTAAGCAACACCTGAATCACAGGGAGCTTTCACTGTATTCATGAACCACCAAGTCTTTTCACTGTGGAAGGAGTGTTTTGTGATCTCGGGGATGAGCAATCTGCTGGAGGGAGGCTGAGCCCTGGAGGCTGCTGTTTTGAAGTCGCGGGAGACTGATTAAGGCTTTGGAATCAGATTGTACCCAGAAACAAGAAACATCTGTCCTGCAGGGCTATTGTTCCTCATATCTGAAAAGAACAAGAGGCTCCTGGTACTGCTTACCAACAGCTCTTACAATTAGCTACACAGATCACAAGAGTATAATTATATTCAAGAGCGTGTGACTCCCAGTCCCCCAGCCCCAGGAGTCTACCACTATACTTCCCCGTCACCATGGACACCAACTGCAGAGGAATCCTAAGTCTAAGTCAGGTCTATCCCTTGGGGAAGTGTGTACAAGGTTGTCTCTCTGTCCTAAACTGTTTATCTGAGTGTCTGTGATACTATTCGTGGTAGTTTGCCCAGACTTTGGACCTTGGGTGGAGTTTGCAAGTCATTTGACGCCTGCAGAGTGTACCCTGTTGAGCAACCTGACGCAGGTGAGCCGTGCGGGATGACTAGAACAATTGTGTGTTCTACATGCTGTGACATCAAGCTTAAGTCCATTTGAGTCATACTTTCCTGTGGGGGTTGTGGCCCATCCCTGTGGAGATTTTTTAACAATATATTCTTGGGAGGCTTAGGGGTGTTCTAAGTGTTGCTCTTAGAATCTGAAAGCATTTTTGTGGTTTGTTTTTCACATTTGGGGTGTTTGTTTTAAAAAGTTAAAAAAAAAACCTTACTAACCTTGGACATTTCTATATTAATAATTTTGTAGGAATTTGGTTGAGTTTTATGCCTTGATTTCTCCATCGGGAAAAACTATGCAGATGTTTGTTACTAATGCTCATGAGTAGAGGTTCTAGAGACGAAAACGTTAAAAGAGTCAGTTAAAATTATTCCAGATGTGAAGAGTTGGAGAGATGATAGAGTCTGCAGCAACATCTCCCAAAACATTCAAAAGAAAAGTAAATGAGTTAAGACAAAAAAAAAAAAAAAACGTGGAAGTGAAAGTGTTAGTTGCTCAGTCGTGTCCGACTCTTTGCAACCCCATGGACTGTACCCCACCAGGATCTTCTGTCCTTGGGATTCTCCAGGAAGAATACTGGAGTGGGTAGACATGCCCTTCTCTAGGGGATATTCCCTACCCAGGGATCAAAGCCGGGTCTCCTGCATTGCAGGCAGATTCTTTACCATCTGAGCCACCAGGCAAAAAAAAATAGTTGTCTCTAATTAGCCTCCTATTCGAATAAGGATCTTCTCTTAAAACTCTGCAAGTTAGGCATAACTTCGTCCTTATTGTTTTTATTAATAATAAGTCATTCTATTTTTAAATTTTTATTTATTTATCTACTTCTGGGCAAGCATTGGGTCTTTGTTGCTGCGTGCAGGTTTTCTCTAGTCTCAGTGAGCAGGAGTTACTCTCTAGTTGCAGCACTCAGGCTTCTCTCGTTGTGGAGCACGGGCTCTAGGCACATGGGCTTCAGTTACTGTGGCTCCCAGGCTTAGTTGCCCTGTGGCCTGTAGAATCCTCCCAAATCAGAAATCGAACCTGTGTCCCCTGCTTTGGCAGGCAAACACCCAACTAATGGACCACCAGAGAAGTCCCAATGATCAGTCATGTGAAACATTATCCAGGGAGCGGTTCTCATCCCAGTTCTGCTCAAAGAGTGATTGAAACAATTCCGCTCACCTGTGGCCCCTACTCATCAATAAAGCAGGGGTTTTTATTTTTAGCTTATCCTTTTCCCACAAGACATCCTAGTGCACTGAAAACTGGTTGTTAATCCAGCTTTCTCAGAATAAAGTACAACAGAAAAGGCACTGAGAACTGTGTTTCTCCTCCTCTGGAGAATTCATACATTCTTTAAAACATGAGGAAAATATATAGTTTTGATAACCCACTAGCACATCAAATTAATTGAGTTAGATTGTAACAGACAGAAGCGGTGATAAGATTCACACTTCCACTTAATATGTGGAGAATGCCATTGCTGCTGGTCAAAATAGGAAAGCAGAGGGATTTCTAGCAGAGCAGATGCATTTTATAAAGGATGCACTCAGAAACCCTTCTCTGCTCACTTTCCCCTGTGCCCGTGGTTGGCACTGAGTCATCTCTCACCACCAATCAGCTTGGGCTGAGATGCAGAGATGTCATATACTGCATCCTGTTAGACAGAAGTGAAGACATGGGAAAAGCAGAACCTCTGACCCGGTCCAGCAGTGAGTTGTACTGTGCTGCCCACACATACAGTACAGGCAAGACAAGAGAGCCTGCATCCCATGGTGCAAAGGGCATTCCCTTTTACAAGACTAGCCGAGTGCTAGAAAATGCGAAAAGGCCAAACATCAACACTTGTGACCGGAGGTAAGAATCATTGCTGTTTTTATCATGTGGCCCTGGTACCATCGTTAATGCCAGATGGTGTTTGCAGAGGGGCTTATGATAAGCCTTCCCCTGACTGGACCGTAGTGTCACTGCAACTGGACTCTGGAGACACGGCCCTGGGATGCCTTCCCACTCCTGGTGGGAACAAACACAGGCAGGTGTGTTCCACACATCTTTCAGTCTGGCATCATCAGTGTGTTCCAGCAGAGATCATCTCACAAAATCAGTGCCTAACTCGCTGTATGCTTTTCTTTACGCCAAGGAGTATCACAGTGCAATTGATCCTCGATCAATGTAGGTTTGAATTGCACGGGTCCACTTGCAGATTTTTGAATAGTAAATACTACAGTTCTGCATGGACCCTGGTTGGTTGAATCCTTGAATGCAGAAGAACCGTGGATGTGGAGGGACAACTGTAAATTATACTTGGATTAACCCCCACCTTGTTCAAGGGTCAACTGTGTTTTTAGAGCTGCATGCAGCCTTGGAGGTCATCTCATTGAATCCCATTTTTCTAGATGAAAAACTGAGGCCTGGAAACTTTTCCTACTAAAAACTTAGTATTTTAGGGTCCTAAAGGGGTTTTTTTCAGCTCATTGTTTGCATTTGGCAGTGCTTGTTGGGTCATCTAAGCAACCTCCTGGTTTTCAAGCACATGGTCCTCCTGTGTGCTCAACTGACAGCGCAACCTTGGCTGTTACCTCGAGGAGCAGAAGGGAAGGACTGTGTGCGATGGGGAGGAATAAGAAAGCAGAAAAAATAAGCATCTCTAGGATCCAAAAGACTTGAAAGACTTCAGACTGTTAAACACTGCATTAAATGAAGTGATAACTACAAAGCCTGAAATCTCCCCAGCAGTCGTATGACATGTGAGAGTTCTACTCTAGCTAACAGGAAAAGTTCCACTTGTGCTCAAAAGATTAAATTTTTTGCGTTTTTCCCCTTGGCTGCCAACTTTAGGTGGTGGTCAAAATTGTGGGGTTGTTGACATCACAGACTACAGCCCCTCCCCCAAAAGGCAGTGAAATAGGTTTCAGACGGGCCAGTAAGTGTCCTGCTCTAAGGATTCCTTCATATCCCTTTCATGGAGACCACGACAAGATCCTTTTCATTCAGTTGTTCTCCTCCATTCCGTTTAAGCTATTGAGTTTCCCTAGAGTTGATTTTATTTTCATATTTCCTGGCTGTCTAATTAATACTCAGACCTAGTTGATGAGGGATATGTGTTCAAATTCAGCTATTTAATAGTGATATGATAAACATAAGTATTTTCCATTTTCCTGGAAATTTACAGTTGGTAAAGAATTTTTACACATAGCAGCCACACTCTAAGTAGCTGCAGTTTACAGAAAACCATAAAATTAGGGCCCAGAGTTTAAATGGCATGCCCAAAGCCACTCTACCAGGAAAACCTCAAACTCAGAAGTGGAGAGACCACCTGCGTTGCAGCTCAAAGTGTCGTCCCCAGATTGGCAGTATCAGCATCACCTAGTATTTATTCATTTTGATTGCACTGGTTCTTCGTTGCTGCACATGTTATCGCTCTAGTTGCAGTGTGCGCGGGCTGGTTTTTGATGCAGTACACGGGCTTCTCATTGCAAGTGAATTCTCTTGTTGCAGAGCATTGGTTCTAGGGTGCACGGGCTTCACTCATTGCAGCGTGGAGGCTCAGTAGATGTGGCACACGAGCTTAGTTGCTTCCCGGCATGTGGACTCTCCCTGGACCTGGGATCGAACCCTGCATTGGCAGGATTCTTATCCACTGAACCACCAGGGAAGATCACCTAGAAGCTTTAGAAAGATAGACTCTCAGACTTTACCCAAGATATATCAAAGCATAGTCTGAATTTTAACAAGATTCCCAGGTGACCCTTGAAAAACTCTTTCAAACTCTACAAACTCTTACAAACTCTATCCAAGAGGACAGCAGTCATAAGATTTTTCCCTTTTGCATTCACAGCTCTATGATATAATTAATTTGTGTGTCTGTAAGCAGGAGGCTGCACTGTGTATTAGAGCCCCCTTGATGTCTGGGATTAAATAGATGTACAGTGGCACTCAAGAGGTCTAGCTTTGAAGTCCAAACATCTGAGTTTGAACTCCAGCCCTGCCCAAACCTCAGTTCATGTACCTATAAGATAGGAATAAAAATAGCCCTCCTCATAGTGTTATTGGGAGTAAATGACCTGATACATATAATAAACATAGCCCAGCACCTGATGCCCAGAATAGCGTGCCTTAGCTGCATGTAAGTGGTAGATGTTATGTGCTCAATTAATGTTGAGCAAATGAATGAATAGAAACTTTAAAAAACACTTTTACAAATGTCAAAACTTGGTGCCCTATTGCTCCAAATATATGAAAATAAATTTTAAAATAATATGCAGAGGAAGCCTGACATAAGAGAAGAAAAAGGTAGAATGGGTCATGATGGATCCACAGGAAAGCATGCAATTCAGAATCAGGAGACCAGAGTTTGGATACCAGCTCTGTCCTTTGCTACCTGTGTGTTAGCACAGGAGCCTATAACACACAAGCTCCTAAGCCTCAGTTTCTTCACCTGGAGAATGGGATCAATGATCCTCTTTTTTTCCCTCAAGTTCTAGAAAAAAAAAAAAAAAGTTTTTGTAACTGACAGAGTATCCCTACCACTCAGCACAGCCCTGGTACCTAGGAGATACTCCATAATGAATGTTTCCTCAATTGAATTAGAGTGTGCCATGTCAACATGATGAAAACTGGATGTTAGAATAGTCTGTGGCCCTCCAAAACACAACCCTAACAAAATCCTGTTCCTTAGTATTTCATTTGACATCATTTCACTGATGAAGGTCCGTATAGTCAAAGCTATGGTTTTTCTAGTAGTCATGTACGGTTGTGAGAGCTGGACCATAAAGAAGACTGAGTGCCAAGGAACTGATGCTTTTGAATTGTGGTGCTATAGAAGACTCTTGAGAGTCCCTTGGACTAAAAGGAGCTCAAACCAGTCAATCCTAAAGGAAAACAACCCTGAGTATTCATCGGAAGGACCGATGCTAAAGCTGCAATATTTTGGCCACCTGATGCAAAGAGCCGACTCATTGGAAAAGACCCTGATCCTGGGAAAGATTGAAGTCAGGAGAAGGGGGTGACAGAGGATGAGATGGTTGGATGGCATCATCGACTCAATGGACATGAGTCTGAGCAAACTCTGGGAGACAGTGAAGGACAGGGAAGCCTTATGTGCTGCAGTCCATGGAGTTGTGAAGAATCAAACATGACCTAGGGACTGAACAACAACAATAAGTATTTAGTTTCTTGGGGGTAGAAAACATCTTTAAAAGCTCCCTGTGGACAGGTGGTGAGGAAGGGAAGTGACAATGAAAAAACTCTGAATTAGAAGTTTGGCTCTGACTCAGTACCATGTGGGAGTACCAGAGAAGATATAAAGGAGAGAAAAGCAGCTAGCCAAAAGGCAAGCAGAGAGAACCTCTAGTTGTAAGAGAACTATGATTTCAAGATCTAGGTGTGATGTCATAGGTGAAAGAATATTGCAAAATTAAGAGCTGTAGACACATATAATTATGGAAAGAAAAGACTCTTAAGGAATGGTTCTCTAGATCAAATTCATTCCGCAGGTCGTTGGATCCTTGGAAGCAGAACTCTATGATACAGAAGGCTGGCTGTGCCATTTTATATAAGGGACTTGAGCACCTGTGGATTTTTGGTATCCATGGATGATCCTGGAACTGTGTGGTAAACATTTTCAAGCTGGATATTTTACCTGGATTTATTTCCTATAATAGATTGATTAGGGGAAAAAAACAATTATGAAGAAAATTAGCTTCTTCTCTAGAATTTCACTAGATTATTTTCCAGGTGAGTGGAATTCAGTATGAATTTCTCCATCAAGGAATCTCTTTACTAATACAACCCTGGAACTTTTTGTAAGTTAGATTCCTTGGTAAATCAAACCCCACAAGCAGTGTTGGTTGGTGTCACATCACGTTCTAGGGTCCACATGACTCCAACAAAAAACTTACAGGCAAAGGCCATACAAACATACCTGCACTTTTTTTTTTTTTTTTTTCAGAAATCTAGTTTATTTTCCCCACTTCTTTCAGAAATATTCCTCCTACATCAAAAGCAGTGCGGTGATTTAAGAAGAAGTAAGCATGGGGTTTGGAGTCAAAGAGAACTACATTCAAATCCTACCTCCCTTATTAACTGTGTGGCTCAGAGTAACAGTGTTAGTAAGTGTCTGTTTTCTCACTTGTAAAATGGGAGGGGGGATAACAAAACTGGATCATTGTAAAACTGAAGATAATGCTTATAAGGTGCTTAATCTACTAGCTGGTTCAGTTCAGTTACTCAGTCGTGTCCAACTCTTTGCGACCCCGTGGACTGCAGCATGCCAGACCTCCCTGTCCATACCTGCACATTTTAAAAAGTTCTGTCCACTTACCAACGCTTCTAACAGACTCTGATGGAAATGTCAGAGTCTGAAAAGATTTCCACACAGCGCAAGTTGGACAATGGTAATTCATCTTTTGAGAGAGATCGTAGCGACCCTCTTGCTATTCCCAAAGTCTTAGATTTCACATTATCTTTCTTACACAGTTAATATGTTACTGGGTTCCTTCTTTGGGTGGTTGAAGGAATGACAAGCTATAGATAAGATACATGTAAAGCAGGATTCTAGTTTCCACTATGACCTGACCAATAAACTTGAACCCTGGACTGGAAGTGAACCTGACACAGTTTTCCATGCTGCTTTTCTGCTTTGTAAATATTCTGCTACATTTCCTTATCAATCACACTTATGAGCAAAGAAGCTGTTCTATTCCAACCCCTCTATTTAAAATGGATAAAAGGATGAGTGAAAAATAATGATCAAGAATATTTCACAGAAATACAGCAAATGTGGTATTTCTCATACTTAGTTTGTCTCATTATTTTTACAGATTTCTTGTTAGTGGTTTAGTCACTAAGTCATATCCAACTCTTGTGACCCCTTGGACTGTAGCCCACAAGGCTCCTCTGTCCATGGAATTTCCCAGGCAAGAATACGGGAGTGGGTAGCCTATCCTTCCTCCAGGGGCTCTTCCCAACCCAGGAATTAAACCCAAGTCTCCTGCATTACAGGCAGATTCTTTACAGACTGAGCTACAAGGGAAGCCCCCTTTTATATATTGGCACATGAATATTCTAGAATAAAAAGGTCAATCTGTCTACTTCTATGGCTAGTAGCAGATGGATAAAAGAGGATTCTAGAAGAGGGGTTAGCCTCAGTTTGTATGAAAAGAACTGAATTTTTTATTTAATTATAAAATGGTTGCTTCGGATTATCTTATTTTTACAGAAGCCCAGATCACACGACCATAAGAAGTTTATAGCATTATTACCACGCTTAATCTCCCCCACTCAAATCTCTTTATCAACCAGCTACAATTTTTCAAAAGCCTTTTAATGTGCAATATGGGATATTTGCGGTCTGCTTTTCTTAAGGAGAAGAATGCATTGTACCATACTCAATACCAAAAATTCAGTGTAATTTGGCCCTTTCTTGCCAGATAACCTCATTTGGGTTTGGTTTCCCTGGTGCGAGCTCAGCTCTCTGCTTCCTGGCAGTCATGCCTCTGGTCCCCCGAGAGAGCTGAACTGGACAGTCTCTGGGCTTCCCTCTGGTGCCCTGGGAGGGCCTGAGCCCAACCCAAGGCCACTAACTGAGTCAGTGCTCAGTGGAGACATGGCGCTCAGGAAGGCTGACATCAAGAGGGCTCTGAGGATCTGTGACCTTTCGCTCATGCTTACAAACTGCTTGATTCCTAGAAAGTGATGGGCCTCCCACACCAAAGAATGTAATCTACAACTGGAGTGATTCAGCGTCTCCAAGCAGCTACAGGGAATTTGGAATTCAGGATACAGCTCGTTCTGAAGATGCAGAGATAGCTGAGTCAAGTCATGGGAAGAAAACCTAGGTTCAGGTCCCAGCAGGGTTCTCTTCTCGAAAAAGCTGGGTGCAGCTGGGGAGGCAGAAATAACTGCCTCTCTGTAGGAGGAGGCTGCTTTAACTTTGCCTTGAGCAGAAACCTCGGTGGCTAGATATATATTGTGTATGTAGTCACTTCAGTCGTGTCTGACTCTTTGCGACTCTATGGACTATAGCCCGCCAGGCTCCTCTGTCCATGGGATTCTCCAGGCAAGAATATTGGTGTGGGTTGCCATGCCCTCCTGCAAGGGATCTTCCTGACCCAGGGTTTGAACCCGAGTCACTTACGTCCCCTGCGTTAGCAGGTGGGTTCTTTACTGCTGAGCCACCAGGAAAGCCCCCACTGGCATAGGTAACCATTCCCTTCTCCAGGGATTTTCCCTACTCAGAGATCGAACCCATATCTCTATGTCTCCTGCATTGGTAGGCAGGTTCTTTACCACTAGCACTGCCTGAGAAGCCACAGGTATATTGGGTTAGTCAAAAAGTTCACTGGGGTTTTCCCATAACATCTTATGAAAAACTTGAACCTTTTGGTTAACCCAATAGCACTGAAAAAAAGAGAGAACTCTTCCTTTCAATATGGCACAATTGGCAATGTTTTTACAACCCTTTTTTCATTCTGACATATCGCTTATATATCTGTGGTTTTATGGCTAGACAAGGAAGCAGTGTTTTGGGGGAATTTGGAACAAGGATGGAAGTTGTGCTGTGCCCCACCCATGAGATGCCAGAATTCTGAGTTTGTTCAAAGAAAGGATTTGAAATTTCCAGAGGTTGGGGGAAAACAAAATGTGCTTTGTTGAAAGAGTTTGACCATGTCTTGACTCTCTTCCGAACAAAGACATTTGGTCTTTTCAAGTAAAACAAATCCGACAGACAGGCCAGGAGAAAGTAACTGGTTTACGGCCACTCATTTCTGGGGTGGCTGACTAATGCTCAAAATGAGAAGAGTCAACAAGGTGTCCCTCCTAAGGTGAAGGGAAAGCCCACCAGCTCCTCTTTGTGGGGTGGTTACATGTGTGTGTGCTAAGTCGCTTCAGTCGTGTCCTACTGTTTGTGACCCTGTGGACTGTAGCCTGCCAGGCTCCTCTATCCATGGGATTCTCTAGGCAAGAATACTGGAGTGGGTTGCCATGCCCACCTCCAGGGGATCTTCCCAACCCAGGGATCAAACCTGCATCTCTTATGTCTCCTGTATTGGCAGGCAGGCATGCTCTTTACCACTGGTGCCACCTGGGAAGCCCAGGGTGATTACTGCTGCTGCTGCTAAGTCGCTTCAGTCGTGTCCGACTCTTTGCGATCCCATAGACGGCAGCCCACCAGGCTCCGCCGTCCCTGGGATTCTCCAGGCAAGAATACTGGAGTGGGTTGCCATTTCCTTCTCCAGTGCATGAAAGGGAAAAGTAAAAGTGAAGTCGCTCAGTGGTGTCTGACTCTTAGCGACCCCATGGACTGTAGCCCACCAGGCTCCTCCACCCATGGGATTTTCCAGGCAAAAGTACTGGAGTGGGGTGCCATTGCCTTCTCCGAGGGTGATTACAGTTAGACCCTTATTTAGTGTGTGGCCCAGGTTAGAATACAGAACACCTGCCTTGTCATCCACAAACCACAAAGGATGAAATTCTATTCCTGTGCAAATAAGACGTGGGAATTTTGGAACTTTATGGAAAGTATGAACTTGAAAGTATGAGAGATCATTTCGAAAATGCAGAGTGTATCACACTGCCATTTAGACGTCATTTGTTTTATACATCAACTTCCCATTAGCTATCTATTTTACATATAGTAATGTATGATGTTTCAGTGCTACTCTCTCAATTCCTCCCAACACGGGGAGCTCAACCCAGTGCTCTGTGACAACCTAGAGGGGTGGACTGGGGTGGAGGGTGGGAGGGAGGATCAGGAGGGAGGGGACATATGTAAACTTATGGTTGATTCACGTAGTTGTACGGCAGAAATCAGCACATTGTAAAGCAATTATCCTCCAATTAAAAATACATTTTTAAAAAGTCATTTCTGGTTTGCGGTGTGTGTATTTGTGTCAGCATTTTGGCTGGGAAGGTAAATGTAAGAGAAAGAGGAGATAACAGCGGAGAAAATTCCAAGACAGGCAAGATCGGACAGTGAATGCTTGGCAGTGGGTTCTCAATGCTAAAACTGTGGGTGAAGATTATTTTTCTTGGATCTGCACAACATGGAGCAAATTCCTGACCCCATCTGGCCTGCTGCCTCGGGGCTTTTGTTCTTTGAAAAGGTGGGGGAAAAAAAAGAAGAAGAGGTATCTTGCTCAATTCTAGTTGCTGTCCAATCTCCTGATTTTTTTTAAGTTAAACTTTATTTTGAGACAATTGTACATTAACATGTAGCTGTTAGAAACAATATAGAGAGATCTGCTCAGTTTCCCCATCAGTGGTAACATCTTGCAGCTCTGTGTACAAGGTTACAACCAGGTTATGGACATTGATACCTGTTTAAGGTACATAAAGTTTCTGTTCCCACAAGGGTACCTAGTTTTGCCCTTTTATAAACATATCCTCTTCTCTCCAGCCCTCACTTCCTCCTCAACCCCTGGCAACTGCTAACCTGTGCTCTCTTTTTGTAGTCTTCTAATTTTAAAAATGTTAGATAAATGGAATCATCCAGTATCAAACTTATAGATTGACTTCTTTCACTCAGCATAATTCTCTGTAGATCCAACCAGGTTTTGCAGTAGTCTTTTTTTTTTTCTTGATGTGTAGTACTCCATGGAATGGATATATCAGTTTGTTTAACTGTTAACCTGTCAAAGGACATCTGGGTTGTCTTTATTTTGGCTACCATGAATAAATCCACTAATAAAAAGTTTTAACTTTCCTGGAAAAATGCCAAGAGTACCTTGGGTGGATTGTATGGTAGCTGCATGTTTCATTTTTGGTTTGGTTTTGTTTCTTATGACAGTCAAATATTTTCTAGAGTAGCTGAGCCATTTTACATTTTCACAGGCAATATATGAATGATCTAGTTTCGTCTCATCTTCATCGGAATTTCAGTCAGTTTAGTCACTCATTTGTGTCTCTTTGTGACTCCATGTACTGCACCACGCCAGGTTTCCCTGTCCATCACCAACTACTGGTCAAACTCATGTCCATTGAGTTGGAGATGCCATCCAACCATCTCATCCTCTGTCGTCCCCTTCTCCTCCTGTCTTCAGTCTTTCTCAGCATCAGGGTCTTTTCCAGTGAGTCAGTTCTTCACATCAGGTGGCCAATGTATTGGAGCTTCAGCATCAGTCCTTCTAATGAATATTCAGGACTGATTTCCTTTAGGATTGACTGGTTTGATCTCCTTGAAGTCCAAGGCAAGTTCAATTCAGCTCAAGTCGCTCAGTCGTGTCCGACTCTTTGCGACCCCGTGGACTGCAGCACACCAGGCTTCCCTGTCCATCACCAACTCCTGGAGCTTGCCCAAATTCATGTCTGTCGAGTCAGTGATGCCATCCAACTGTCTCATCCTCTGCTGTCCCCTTCTCCTCCTGCCTTCAATCTTTACCTGCTTTCAATCTGGGAAAGATTGAAGTCAAAGGCAAACCACTTCAGTTTTCTTGCCTTGAGAATCCCATGAACACTATCAGAATTTCAGATTGTTACTATTTCTTATTCTGGTCATTCTGATAAGTGTCTAGTGATATCCTATTACAGTTTTATTTTTTTCACTAACCTACTGGCTAATAATGTTGACCATCATCTCATGTGCTCATCTGTATATCCTCCTCAGTGAAATGTCTTGTCAGTGTCTTTTGCCTTTTTCCTAATTATTTTCTGAGTTTTGAGAGTTCTTATTCTAGATACATGTCCTCTGTCAGATGTGTGGTCTGCAAATATGTTCTCCTAGTTTATACCTTATATTTGTATCTGCTTCACATGAACAACAGTTCTCAATTTTGGTGAAGTCCGATTTGTCAGTTTTCCCTTGTGTGGATTGTTTTCTGTTGTCAAAAACATGAAACTCTTCATCAGGCCCTAGATCCCAAAGCTTTTCTCTTATTTTAGAGTTTGTCCGAAAGTTTGATAGTTCTGCATTTCACATTTACACAGTGATCTATTTTGAGATCATCTTTTTAAAAAGTGTGAAATTGATAGGCAATAACTTGTCTACATGCGCCAGACAGCCCAGAGAAAAAACGTTCAGCTGACCAGCCACGCCCACCTAGCTCTCCACCCTCACAAGGCCATACCTTACTGAGCATCTCCTATATCCCAGGATTGTACCCAGCACTCTCCAGGAGTTCTGAATCAATGGCGAAGGCCTGGCTTTTACAATGATGCCATGTGGACTTAACAGCAGAGTCTGTTAGACTCAATTAGGACTTGTTACTCTAGTTGCGTCATACTGAGAGACTGCTCCGCTGCTCCTAGCCTCAGTCTTTTCATTTTAATAAGATAGATTTGTCAAATGACTTGTGCAGGGGTATTCAATAAATGGTCTCATTCTTCCCCAAACTGATCCATTGCAGCTGTTGAAAAATTCGCAATGGGCTGTTGTAGTCTGAACAGAAAAAGGCCAATTGTGTACAGCTGACCTTGACTTTTCTAAGGGCTAATTATCTGGTTTACAGAAAAACTAAGACTCTTCCACTCTTGCTTCCTAGCTTCGTAGCCAGCATTTTGCCTAGTAACATAGCTACTGGTACTAGCTAAATAAAGACGGCAACTGAAAATTTTTTTCTGATTCAGTTAAAATATCTCAAAGATAGGAGGACTTAGGAAAAGGAACTGATGTGGATGGGAACAGATTTTTTTAAACCAGACTTTTTTAGTTTTATTAACTCTTGTTAAATTATGGGAAAGATAGGAAACACTCATAAAATTAAATTCTATGAAGTATGTGAGGAATTTCTATTAAGGGGAGAAAAATTAGCTTACCTGAGGTCAGTTCTTGAAACCATTCACATTAAATTTTCTGATTTTTATACAAGCCAAATTATATAAATGACTGTTGAACTCTCTTATTGAATGGTATAACACTGAAAATTCAGCTGTTGCCATTGCTTGTCATCTCAGCGCCTACCATTTTGTTTGCATTTTTTTTTCCCTTTTCACCATCTCCTCTTTCCCTTATTAAAAAAAAAAAATGTAAAATGCCAAATGCCTCTCTTTCTTTTTTTAAAAAAAAGATCGATTATTTGTTTTTGGCTCTGCTGGGTCTCCATTGCTACAGACAGACTCTCTCTAGTTACAGTGAGCGTGGGCTACTCTCTAATTTCAGTGTGCGGGCTTCTCAGGATGGTGGCTTCTCTTGTTGTAGAGCTCAGGCTCTAAGGTGCACAGGCTTCAGTAGTTGTGGCTCATGGGCTCAGTAGTTGTGGTGCCCAGGCTTAGTTGCCCTGCGGCATGTGGAATCTTCCTGGACCAGGGATCGAACCCATGCCCCTTGCATTGGCAGGCACATGCCCAACCACGGGACCACCAGGGAAGTCCCTCTTTTCTCTTGCTTAAAATCTTTCTCCCAGGGACATCTGCAGAACTGTGTCTGGGATTAATCACATTGTGTTGGATCTGTCACAAATATTTTATTTTTGTACAGTTGATTTTAAACTAAACAAGCACCAAAGGCTTTTCCGAAATGGCCACATACAGAAAACATAGACAAGCAATGTGCGGGGCGAAGGCTTAGGTGGCAGGTGGAGAGGGATAATTTCTAATTGGGGGTAGAGGGAAGACCCCTGCAGCTCCCACACATCTGCATCTCAGGTCCTTTTTAGTAGCATCTGCTTCAGCCACAAGCAGCCTCCCCAGTTCCCATCACCCCCACCTGGGATCCCCAAAACCCAGAGCTCACAAGCCTTTCTCAGCCTCTGGAATCGGATCTATCTTTCATCAATTTATCGTTTAGTCAAAACATGATTTGAATATAAACAGCAAATTCATATAAAAGAAAGTAATTCCTTGGTGGTGTGTATATATATGTGTGTGTGTGTATATATATATACAAGTTTGATCCTGGCATTGTTTATAATGCTTATCCTGTTAAAATTAAGCACATCTTTTAACTAGGTGAATAAGCCTGTGTTGATACTAGATATAAAATCTGCAAATTAACCCAACTTTGGGAAAGTCAGTACTTTAATTGATATTGGCATTTGATCCTCACTGGGGGCCCTGGTTCCTCAGATTATATGCTAACACATGATTCCCATCACACCAGGCTATAAGGGTGGGGGAAGGTAAAAAAAATTCCCTTTATAGGACTGTTATTATATAAATACTCTCAAACTATAATCGATCAACCCAAGGATTGGTATAATAATGTAGCTGAGAAACCTAGTGTTTGGCTGACTTTCTCTCATATGATATAATCAATTGAATGTGGATATTTTGTGCACTTTTTGATTTTCTCTTCCATTGCTGGCCACCACCCAGTGAACTAAATTATAACTCTCTGCTCCTATGTTTTCATCACATTAAATGCTTTTTTCTGTGTTTTTTTTTTCATTTGTTCTATGCCAGTATCCCGTTTCTCAGAGGAACATTTCATCTCGACAGCCAGGGAGAGAGCCTGGATGCTCAAGGTAAGGTGTCAACATAAATTATGTTGCGTGACTTCCTGTTTACAGATTAAATTGGAGTGCATATTATTGATGCCTTTGTAACAAATTTACTTTCGAAATTCCATTATACAGTTAAAGCGAGTATTCCAGTAAACATGCTCCACTCAAACATTATTTTTCAAACAACATTCCATTTCCCATGTGTATCAAGAGCTAATTAGCTGTTATCAGCAATTCCTCTAAAAATGCTCAAGCCAGTTAAAGTTTAATTTTGGAGATTTTCCTGGTGAGAAGTGAAGTGAGAAAATACCAAGATACCTCAGGATATTTCTGATTATGAAGAAGGGATTATTTGTTAAAAATCCAGGCCACTGCTCCACTGACTTTAAAATAGAGATGGACGTCTTAAAGGAGATGAAAGCTCAGAAAGCGTCGTGTTTTTTTCAGTTTGGGATTTGTGGTTGAGATGTAATCATTTGACCTGTTATTTCCCTCTGGTGCTCTATCTAATATTCCGAGAGCTCACTAGAACAAAGGAACAATTAACTGAAATTCCACCAGATGGCAATATTTGGAAAGCCATCCTGAGAGATTTCAAAGCTGTGAGCTATTTTTGTTCGCACAGGGAATAGTCTCACCCAGTGTAACATTCTAGACTTCATTCGGGGTGCTCTAAAGATCTTTGGTTTTATTTTTTCGCCCATAGCATTGAAACTTTTACAGAGGGTGAGGGATAGATGTGTGTGTTTGGGGGTGGGAGGGGTGGAGTATGTGTTGTTTTATTTTGTATCATTCTGAAAGGATAAATTAGAAACTTCATTGTTCAATAATTTTCCAAACAGTATTGGTGAGTATTAAAAGCTCAAATCAGTGGGTCATATACTGTGTTTGTCTTGGGATCTCTTTGGGATAAAACGCTATGGTTGATGGTCATTTTTAAATAAATTACTTGATAAAAGAAACTGAAAATTCTTAAGAGTAAAATTTTAAGGAGTTGCCTAGCTATTGAACCAAGTGAAATTTATGGATACAAAATTCTTATTTGCAATGATTTGAAATGATCAAAGTTTATTTAAATAGGATGAGTAAATGTGCCCCATTTACTCTAATGGAAGTAGAGATGCTGTGTGTACCCTGAGTAGTGCCCAAACAGCTAGGCTCTTTAAGAACCAGAGCTGAACCTAAGACAGAGCTGAGACAGAGGAAAGGAAGTAGAAAGGCACCTGAGAGCAATGGAAATAGAAGAACCACTAAGAGGAGCCGCCTGAGCTTTCTGTATGCACGTAAAAGCAGCCCCTAACACAACCCTTCTACACTGTTGGTGGGAATGTAAGCGGCTACACTATAAAAAAGAGGATGAAGTTTCCTCAGAAAACTAAAAATAGAATTACCATATGATCCAGCAATTCCATTTCTGGCATATATCCAGACAAAACTATAATTCGAAAAGATAATGCACCCCTATGTTCATAGCAGCACTGTTGACAATAGGCAAGATGTGGAAGCAACCTAAGTGACCATCAGCAGAGGAATGGATAAAGATGATGGGGTATACAATGAAATAATACTCAGCCATGAAAAGAATGAAATAATGCCATTTGCAGTAACATGGATGCAACGAGAGATTACCATACTAAGTGAAATAAGTCATAAAGAGAAAGATATATACTATATGATACCACTTATATGTGGAATCTAAAATAGGCAAATGAACCTATCTGTGAAATGGAAACAGGCTCATGGATATAGAGAACAGACTGGTGGATGCCAAGGAGGAGGCGGTTGAGGAGGATGGGAATGAGAGGTTGGGGTTAGCAGATGTAAGCTATTATACAGAGTGAATAAACAAGCTCCTACTATATAGCACAAGGGAGTGTATTCAATATCCTATGATAAGCCATAATAGAAAAGAATATTTTTTAAAAAAAGAATGTATAGATAGGCAGAAAACTGGATCACTTTGCTGTATAGCATTATAAATCAACTATCAGTTCAGTTCAGTCTCTCAGTCGGGCCTGACTCTTTGCGACCCCATGGACTGCAGCTCACCAGGCTTCCCTGTCCATCACCAGCTCCCAGAGCTTGCTCAAACTCATGTCCATTGAATTGGTGATGCCAACCATCTCATTCTCTGTCATCCCCTTCTCCACCTGCCTTCAATCTTTCCCACCATCAGGGTCATGTCCAAGGAATCAGTTCTTCCCATCAGTTGGCCAAAGTATTGGAGTTTCAGCTTCAGCATCAGTCCCTCCAATGAATATTCAGTACTCATCTTCTTTAGGATGGACTGGTTGGATCTCCTTGCAGTCCAAGGGACTCTCGAGTCTTCTCCAACACCACAGTTCAAAAGCATCAATTCTTCAGCACTCAGCTTTCTTTATGGTCCAACTCTCACATCCATACATGACTACTGGAAAAACAATAGCTTTGACTAGATGGACCCTTGTTGCCAAAGTAAATGTCTATGCTTTTTAATATGCTGTCTAGGTTGGTCATAGCTTTTCTTCCAAGGAGCAAGCATCTTTGAACTTCATGGCTGCAGTCACCATCTGCAGTGGTTTTGGAGCCCCCAAAAATAAACTCTGTCACTGTTTCCACTGTTTCCCCATCTATTTGCCATAAAGTGATGGGACGGAATGCCATGATCTTAGTTTTATGAATGCTGAGTTTTAAGCCAGCTTCTTCACTCTCCTCTCTCACTTTCATCATGAGGCTCTTCAGTTCCTCTTCACTTTCTTCCATAAGGGTGGTGTCATCTGCATATCTGAGGTTATTGATATTTCTCCTGGCAATCTCGATTCCAACTTGTGCTTTATCCAGCCTGGCATTTTGCATGATGTACTCTGCATATAAGTTAAATAAGCAGGATGACAGTATACAGCCTTGATGTACTCCTTTCCTAACTTGGAACCAGTCCATTGTTCCATGTCCAGTTCTAGTGTTGTTTCTTGACCTGCATACAGATTTCTTAGGAGGCGGGTAAGGTGGTCTGGCTATACTTCATTCAAAAAAAAAGAAAAGTAGTCTCTGGACAAGCATTGAATACCCTTTGAAACCTGCTCTTGGCTCAGTGGGTAAAGAATCCACCTGCAATGCAGGAGGCATGGAGACTCGGGTTCAACCCCTGCATCAGGAAGGTTCCATGGAGGAGGAAAATGTCAACCTACACCAGTATTTTGCCAGGAAAATCCCATAGACAGAGGAACCTGGCAGGCTATAGTCCAAAGTGTCACAAAAGAGTCAAAGATGACTAAGCAACTAAGCACTGCTGCTGCTGCTGCTAATTCGCTTCAGTCGTCTAAGCACACACATACACATATGCCCCAGGAGGGTGCCCATAGATCTGATGTCCAAGACTGTCCTAGGTAACTTCTGTTGTCCTGGAATAGTATCCACTTAGCACTCACTTTCACCCTCAAAATTCTGCTTGGTTAATAAGGTAATCATATAATTTATCTTCTAAGCTGGCATGTTTGAAGAAAAAAAAAATAGAAAAAAATGACCCTAAACTGGGCATCTGTGTATGAATCTCCTTATATAGCTTATATAACAAATTCTTTTCCTGTAAAGAGCTACACTGTAAATACTTTCCTGCTTTGTGGGTCGATCATACAGTCTCTGTCACAAGTATTCAACTTGTAGAATGAAAACATAATGAATGTAAGTGAATGGACCTGGTTGGGTTCCAATAAAACTTTATTGGCAAATACAGGCAGCCAGTGGCATTAGACTGGCAGGTTTACAGCTTTAATGTGAGATAATACATGGTCACAGGACAGGAGATGGTGGCGATTCAAGAAGACAGCAATCCTTCACTCCTCTCCCTTCTCTTCATACCCCTGCTGGGGGGCAGCTTCCTCATTTAACCCCTCAGAAACCAGTATGAATAGTTTCCTTGAGTGAGTGATCTCATCCTTATTTGTGTGGTTCCTGAGATTCCCTTGCTGGGTCTAATTTCTTGCTTCTCATCCAAATTTGTTTCTGTGTCTGCACACCATGCCTATGCTTTGTATTCATGACACAGAATAGCATCCTTACTCAGTACCACTTGAGTGCTAGAGTTAAATATTGGAGTGATAGCTATTAGCAGACATTTTAATGTTGCTTTGATGATGCTGCTCAGTCGTGTTCTAGTCTTTGAGACGCCATGGACTGTAGCCTGCCAGGCTCCCCTGTGCATGGAATTCTCCAGGCAATAATACTGGAGTGGCTTGCCACTTTGACCCTCACTACATAGCTGTCTAAGGGAAATATAGCCACGTTAGAGAAAGGTTAATGTTGACTCTACCAAATTTTTAAATTATAAAAACAATAAATTTAAAGGAAACTTTGAGGAAAAAATATATCTACCAACACCATTTTAAAATAATTATTTTTCTTTTTTGTGCATATTTGCTATTCCCATAAGTATTTCTGTTTTTCTAGAGTGGGTAACAGTGCATGTGAACTCTGTGTTTTATTTAGCATTAGTCACAAGAATCTTTCATGAATAATCAGAAAGGTCATTAGGACAAAATAGTATTATATTACATCATTGTCCCATAATAGTTGCTAATTTTTCACTAAAAAATGCTATACTAACTTTTTTTGTACATTTTGTTATTGTTTTGGTTGGTTTGGTTTGTTTTTTTCCTTAGGACAATATCCAAGAAGTAATATTATCCAAGGATGTGACCAGTTTTATAACTTTTAGTCTAGTTTACCATATCTTTTCTTAAAAGGTTTGGAGTATTCTACAAGTGTTTGCAATTTGAGGGTATTAGCCTCACAACAACTTTATAAGAAATAGTACTTAATTCAATAGTAATTAATGTCTTCTATATTTAAAGAACTGGGACAGTTACTTTGTGTATGTGAATGTATGTTTGTATGTATATATATGACATTCTACTTACACAAATATTTCTTGAGCACCTACTATGAACTATCACTGGGAAAAACTGAAGGCAGCTGGATGGCATCACTGACACAATGGACGTGAACTTAGGCAAACTCCAGGAGATGGTGAGGGACAGGGAGGCCTGGCATGCAGCAGTTCATGGGGTCGCTAAGAGTCAGACATAACTAGGCAACTGAAGAACAGCAAGTATGAACTGTGTATTATAGGGTTTTAATGGTGGGAAGAGGATAGCTTCTGTGTGAATTTGATCTTATTAGGGAGTTAAGATACACACATAAATAACTGTAATAAAATTTAGAAGATGAGACACATCATGGAAGAAACACAGTGACAATACGATGGACATTTGGAAGGGATGAGGGGAGGTAGAGATGGTGTCTGAGCTGAACTTTGAACATAAGTTGCATTGGGATGCTTGGAGGTGGTAAGATTTGCCCTTCATTCCGTAAGCATGTCTTGATTGCCAAGTACATGCCAAGTCCCCTACTACAAGCTAGGAATATAAAGGGGAAAAGCCAGAGCTCTTAAAGTTTATTCTCTAGTAGGGTAGACAGCCTTTAAAAAGAAAGTTGTATGCTCAGGGGGCATGGAGGGGTGGGATGAATTAGGAGATGGAATTGACATATATACACTATTGATGCTGTGTATAAAATACATATATATATATATATATATAGAAAATAGATACCTAAGGAGAACCCACTGTGTAGCTCAGGGAACTCTACTCAGTGTTCTGTGGTGACCTAAATGAGAGGGAAATCCAAAAGAGAGGGGATATATGTAAGCATCTGGCCAATTCACTTTGCTGTACAGCAGAAACTAACATAACATTGTAAAGCAAGTATACTTCAATAAACATGAATAAAAAAATAAATACATAAAACTTTCTGTACCAAAAAAAAAACTTAAAAGTGTGATCAGTGGGATGGCTCATCTAGCAGAGGATACAAGGTGGTAGGGATGAAACTAGGGATTTCTTTGAGCAGGGGCTTTTCCCCGGCTCCTCTTCTGGCACTGTCTTCATCATCAGTTACCATGCTAGAATCAGTGGGAGATATGCTTCTGGAAGTCTGAAGGTTATCCTGCCTGTACTGACCAACATTCCAGTTAACAGCGGCCTCCATTTACTGTTCATTGCCCCAGGGAGCACATGCAATGAGTGCACAAAACCTAGGACTGGGATCAGTAAGACCTCCATCCCAGCCCTCCCAGCTGATGACTGAGGCAAAGCACTAAGAAGCACAGTTTCCTGGGCGTTTTGTTTTGTGACAGCTGGAAGGAACCTCAGTAATCATCCAGCTCAATAGTTTGACAGGTGAACGGTGTTGGGTGAAGAGAGTTGGGTGACTAGCCTAATGTCAGACATTTGGTGACAAAGCCAGGGCCACCAGGTCCCTGGCTTCTGATCTCACGTGCTGCTTGTTCTATATTCACTGTTGTAATTTTCTCTACCTCATCTATACCACAAAGGGGTTGTGTATGTGTATGCTCAGTCACATCCAACTCTTTGCAACCCCATAAATGGTAGCCTGCCAGGCTCCTCTGTCCATGGGATTTTCCAGGCAAGAATACTGGAGTAGGTTGCTATTTCCTCCTCCAGGGGATCTTCCTGACCCAGGAATCAAACCCGTGTCGCCTCTGTCTCCTGTATGGGCAGGCAGATTCTTTACCGCTGAGCCACCTGGGAAGCCCACTATACCGCAGGGCTGGAAAGAACTAAAAAGTTAGCCTAGGAATTCCTTGTGCCTATAGAAGCAATAATATGTGTTTTAGTCATCTTGGACCACAGCAAAAAAAAAAAATTTATTTTATATATTTTAAATTGTAATTTAAATAGTAATGAATAGTGGTGGAAAGAGAGGGAAACCTGGAACAAATTCCTACATCTGCCATTTTCCTCCCTTAGGTTCTGGGCCAATAACTTGACCTCACTGAGTTTTTACATCTTGAGTTTGTTGTGAGAGTAGCTGGCAATAACGTAAGTGTTGGATACATCATGGGCGCTCAGCAAATGTTTATTTTCTTTCTCCTTGCCTCCTACAGGTTCTTGACAGAGTTCCTTTTGTTTATTAATGAGGTGACCTTGTAAGGCTCATGAGAATTAAACGATGGAGTGAGAGTACATTTATAAAAGTATCTGGTGCACAGCTTAACATTCTCATTTCTGAATTTCACTTAACTGCAGTTAGGTAGAGGTTTAAAGGTTTCTATTCCTATTTCTTTATCCTCTTCTTCAGTAGTTTATTTTATATGGTCTGTGGACATGTTGGTAAGATTTAAGAATTGATTCATTTTCTCTATGATTTGCTTTAAAATGATTTGTCAAATAGAGTAAGATGATTAGATGAAGAAAAGATGGCTAAATGTTAACTACAAAATATAGCTTGTGAGTATGATGTATGTTATTGCTGTTATAATTTTATAACTTTTATTATAAAAATTTTATAATTTTTTCTGCTTTCCTGAATGTTTGAAATGTCCCAGGCTGAATTATTTTTGGAAGATTGCATGTTAAATATTAAGCTTCTACCATGGCCCCATCTCTGTGCGAGGTGCAGAGGGTATGTTTGGGTAAGAAAGCGTCTCAGCCCTGATGGAGCTATGGCTCACCATAGGGAACACTAATAAAACAGGCAGCTTCTTCTTCAGGGTGCTGAGTACTATGGTAGGGGCTCCCATGGCATCCTGTGATCCTCCTAGCAGTGACAGCAAAGCCACGACTGGAACAGAGAGGTTGGATGAGACTTCCAAGAGGCAGTGACACCTTATCTAAGACCTGAAGGAAAAGGAGAAGCTAGCAGGTGTTGATCAGAGGGATATTGCAGATAACGAGGGATTGTTTGGGCAGAAAGAGTAGCATCTTCAAAGACCTGGAAAGAAAATATGAGAAGCATATGGTGTATTAGCGAAATTGAAAGAAGTTCAATAATGAGCTGCAGCATCAGAGTGACAGTGAGAGAGGGAGGGCTGGATGGACAAGCAGATCAGGAAGGGCCTTGGAAGAACAATGATGAACTCTGGGTTTTATCTTCAAAGGGATGGTTGAGGTGTTTAAGTAGAGGAGAAAAACTTCTATCGTTTTATTCTAAGGATGGTCACTCTGTATGGAAAGTGATCAGGAGGGGATGAGATTAGAAGCAGAGACACAAAATGAAAGATGTTGATGAGCATCTGGATTAGGTGATGGTGATAGCAGGGGTTCCCAGGTGGCTCTAGCGATAAAGAACCCACATGCCAATTCAGGAGACATAAGAGCCGTGGGTTCGATCCCCAGGTCAAGAAGATCCCCTGGCAGAGGGCATGGCAACCCACTCCAGTATTCTTGCCTGGAGAATCCCCATGGACAGAGGAGCCTGGAAGTTAGAATCAGACACCACTGAAGCGACTTAGCATGAAGAGGGTAGAGAGAACCTTGAGCACAGTTTAGAAAGCAAAATAGACAGGGTTGGGTAAGTGAGAGGTCAAGGTCTAATTCATTCATTCAGCACATCTATTGAGTGCTTGTCATGTGGTAACCCTATTTCAGTGTTGAGAAGAAAAAGTCAGGTAAGGGCTGTAGGGAATACAAGGTGTATCAAGAGGGGATTAATGGAGCAGCATCTTCTGCGGCAGCGCAAATTGGTCTTTGGGGACCCCCTTCAGGGATGCCAAAGTAAAAGGTAGTCATCCAGGAGGATATATGTTCCTATTAGGGATATGAATCCCCAAACAGAAAAATTGAACCACGGTAGTTTTGGGAGTCACTAGCATGTAAACAATAAGCCATGAATACGGGTAAAACTGCCCAAGGAGGATACAACCTTGAAGATCACCAATATTTAAGAAGTAGCTTAAGGGAAAAAAAAAAGAGTACATTCATGTTTATAGTAGTAGTATTCACAATACCCAAAGGCACCCAAAGTGCCCATCAACAGATGAATGGATAAACAAAATATGGTATATACATACAATGGAATATTATTCAGCCTTAAATAAGGAAGGTAATTCTATTACATGCTACAGCATAGATGAACCTTGAGGATGTTAAGTGAAATATCTGTCAAAGAAAAGCTCCACTTACATGAGAATACAATTCCACTTACGTGAGATACCTGGAGCAGCCAAATTCATAAAGCAGAAACAAGCATCGTGCTCGTCAAGATCTGGGGAGGGGGAGAAACTGAGAGTTACTGTTTTTTTGGTTTTTGAATTTTTGTTGGAGTATAGTCACTTTACAATGTTGTGCTAGTTTCTGCTGGACAGAAAAGTGAATCAGGTGTACATATATATGGGCTTCCCTGGTACTCAGTGGTAAAGACTCCACCTGCCAGTGTGGTAGATGTGAGTTCAGTCCCCGGGTTGGGAAGATCCCCTGGATCTTGGGGGGCATGGCAACCCACTCCAGTATTCTTGCCTGGGAATCCCATGGATAGAGGAGCCTGGCAGGTTCATGGGGTCGCAAAAGAGTTGAACACAACTAAGTAACTAAACAACAGCAACACGTATATATATATCCCTCTTTTTTAGATTTCCTTCCTATTTCGGTCACCACAGAGCATTAAGTAGAGTTCCCTGTGCTATCCAGTAGGTTCTTATTAGTTTTCTATTTTATACATAGTAGAGCATATTTTTCAATCACAATGTCCCAATTCATTCCACCTGCTCTTTCCTCTTTGGCACCCGTAAGTTTTTTCTCTACATCTGTGTATCTTTCTGCTTTGTGAATAAGTTCATCTGCATAATTTTTCTAGATTCCACATATAAATGATATTACTATATTTGTTTTTCGAAAGTTATTGTTTAATGGATATAGCATTCTGATTCTGTGAGATGAGAAGAATTCTAGAGAAGGATGCTGATGATGGTTGCACAGCAGTGTGAATGTATTGCTGACTTAAATGGTTAAAATGGTAAGTTCTCTGTGTGATTCTTTACAATGAGAGAGATTGATAGTGATTAGCCAGAAACATGGGAGAAAGACCAGCTGTGTATGCTCTCATGGAAGCCAGGGGAAAATACCATTTGAGACTGAGTAAGTCTACAGCCACCCCACCCTGAATGCGCCCAATCTCGTCTGATCTCGGAAGCTAAGCAGGAGGCCTGGTTAGCACTTGGATGGGAGACTAAGCAAAAAGCCAAGGACTGATAAACCCAAATGCCTCACAGAGGTTAAGGGAGATAATGCCTAAAAAGTGCCTACTGATTCAGCAGCAAAATAGTTGTTAGTAATCTTGATGATGATGATTTCAATCTCATGGTGGAAGTGGGATCCAGCATGCAAGTTGAGGAGAGAGGGGGACATGGAGAGGGCAGCTTTAGATAAGCCTTGAGATATTTGGCTCTAAGGATGCGGAGAGAAAGAGAGACCTATAGGGAAGAAGGGTTGATTGAGAGTGAATGGAAGAGATTTGACCACTTCAAATACCGCTGGGAAGGAGCCAGTAGAAGCGGCGTGTAAGGAAGGCTCTGGTAGAAGGTTACAGAGCAGGAGGCAGCTAGCCAGGACACGCCTCTTCATTGCAACAAACAAGAAACAGAATAAGATGTCTGCCTTGCAGGTAAACGTGTAGCTTTGGCGGCAGGAAGTTAAATGCTGGTCTAATGGCTTCAATTACCCTCTGAAGTCCCAGACAAGACCATCTGCTCAGGGAGGAAAGGTGGAAGGGTCAGAGATCTAAAGAAACTGACTAAGTATTGAAATGACTGGTTCACGAATAATGACAGACCGCCGACTAGGAAGCGGAGGGTGCTCTGGAAGCACTAACACCCACTTGGGTTTGGAGGCCATGAACTTACAGTTGTGCTCATCTTCTAGGCAGGGCGCCTTTCCCCCCACACCCCCAAAAGGGTTCAGAAGTTCAAATGAGGCATATGTACCTGGGTAGATGAAAACTTCATAAGGGCTCCTTTTGAGGGAAACATGAAATTGATCTCAAGGACAATACGGTTATGTTAAAGGGGGCGAATGCTGTATTCTTTTGAAAATGCTGCAGGCGCCCAGTGATTGCGGTAAGAGCTGCAGATACTGTTTGGTTTATGAGTTTGACATTTGTACAGGGGTTGTAACTAACTCACTAGAGTCCCCTGTTGACAGAACAGGTTGTTGAGGGCCACCCTTAATGAGCGATTGATTCAGAATGAAACTTTGGACAGTGTAACAAGTCATTTGGTGTCGCACCTCCCATTCACAAGCTTGTGTTGCCTGTCACAGGTACTTGTGGTGCTGGAGGCAAGTGTTGCCTTCGTGTGAAGAAATAAAACTTCCCAACTGCTTGGCAAGCCTTTAACAAATTGTATATCCCTATAGATTTCTGCCTTATGCACAGACTACCAGGATCTGGTTAAGAAGTGCTCATTTGTGCTAGCAAAAATGTCACTTAAATTACTGATGTTGACATATCTTATCACAGTGTTTTTGCAAGTGGCTTGTGGTATGTGGAGAGAAGACTATTGATGTCTCTCATGGGCTGGTGCCTAGAACGCTTGTGTATATTGAGCCCCCCTAATCAAGAAATGTGTTTTTCTTCTACCCTGCTTCACTATCTGAGTTTATCTTTTTGGGCTGAACGTCATTAAAAAACAAGGTGAAAAGACAACCCTCAGAATGGGAGAAAATAGTAGCAAATGACACAACTGACAAAGGATTCATTTCCAAAATATACAAGCCTATGACATTTCTTATTTCCATCGATACCCCCAGAACCCAGAGTGGAGTTTTAAATGTTCTGCAGTGATCAAAATGTTCTGTCTATGCCAGATAATTTGGTAGCCACTAGCCATATGTGCCCATTGATTATTTGAGGTGTGTGATGGAGGAACATTTATTATGCATTTTAAACTTTATTTCATTTTAATTCAGTGTAAGTAGCCACATGCATCCAGTGGCTACTGTATTGGACAGCCAGTTCTAAAAGGCAGGTTAGAGACTTGCCTGGTGGCCAAGTGGTTAAGACTGTGTGCTTCCAACACAGAGAACCTAATACAGAGAACCCAACACAGAGGGTATGGGTTCTATCCCTGGCCAGGAAACAAAGATCCCACATGCCTCATGGCAAAACAGATAAATAAATAAAAGCCAGATTAGACAGAACCAAAGTTTTAAATACAGCTTACAAATAGAGCCAACCCAGGAAATTCACTCTGATCTTTGATGTCCAAACAAGTCTGGCCTGATCTCATGCTGCCTTCAAGTCAGATATAGCCTAGGAATGCTGACCCATGGGAGGGGAAGCATGGGGGAGGGAGCAAGCTCTACCAACAACCCACTGCTAACGGGGAGTCACCTTCCTTTCTGCCTGAATTTTGTCTCTGATACCTGAACACCAGAGTCCTGTGTACAAAGGAAAATGTGGGGGAGAGAACAAACTTAATGCCAAGTGGGTACAAATACTCTGCCAGCAGCTTCACACTCATTACCATCTTGTTCATCTTTAGATGTGCGCTATGAAACTTGCTTATGCTTTTTTAGAAAGGAGGAAATGGAGTTTCAGAGTGGTGACTAGCTGGTTCAAGTCACAGAGCTGGTCAGTGGTAGAGGCAAGATGAGAATGCTGGCAGGTGTGAATCCAAAGTCATTTCCACAAGCAGTACTCACGGCTAGATGCTCATGCTCAGAACTACCCCAGCAGCAGAACACCTTGGGGTGGGATTGGAAGTAGAGTGGAGGCAATAGGAGGCAAATGACTTTAATTGTGTGTGTGTAAGCCGATTATCACAGAAGTTGTACCTGTATTCCACCTCTCTTGCCCACCTTGCGCCCTACCATTTCAGTTGTGTTGATTGTAGGTACCTCGCCGTGGAAATACAACTATTAGTATCATAGATGTACTATCATTTGGACTAAAATGACAAGAAATAAAGACAGGTCCCAGCATCTTGGTCAGCATCATGGCGAAGTCTCAAACTTCTTGATATTTACATAACTTAAGATGTATCTTGGGCTTCCCTGGTGGCTCAGATGGTAAAGAAGCCACCTGCAATGTGGGAGACCTGGGTTCAATCCCTGGTTTGGGAAGATCCCCTGGAGAAGGGAATGGCAACCCACTCCAGTATTCTGGCCTGGAGAATTCCATGGCCTGGCAGGCTATGGTCCATGGTGTTGCAGAGTCAAACATGACTAAGCGACTTTCCCTTTCTTTCATGATATGTTTTATGAGAGGTATGTTAGATCACTTACTATCATCTAATCAAACATTTCCTGGAGTTCAAAGGCTGCCTGCCTGATAACCTGTCTCTTATCTGTATATTTTCTTCTATAGCATTTCTAAAATTTCCTCTATTGAAAATAATAGTGGAAATCATAAAAAGCAAACACCTATAATCCTACCCATCCTACAAATGCCCTCCTTCATGTAATCTGACATAGTTGTAAGCATACCTTGTGCAGTATGTTGTTTGTTTTTGTTTAGTTGCTAAATCATGTCCGACTCTTTTGAGATTCATGGACTGTAGCTCACCAGGCTCCTCTGTCCATGGGATTCTCCAGGCAAGAATACTGGAATGGGTTGCCATTTCCTTCTCCAGGGAATCTTCCTGACCCAGGGACCGAACCCACATCTCCTCCACTGGCAGGTGGATTCTTGACGGCTGAGCCACCAGGGAGCCCCTATACATACTTTAGGATACTGCCTTTTATTTCATGTTGTCACGAGCAGTTTCCATGCTGCCACACCTCCTCATGATTGTAGTATTAATATCTATGCTAGTCTTTAGAGTCAGCTTACCGTTATTATTCCAACCCTCCTGTTGTTTGATGTGTGGAATCTGTTTCAAAACTAACTTTAGAAGGTTTTACACTTGTAGATCATAACCAGTTGGTTGATACCCCTGACTGGAAGTTTCATTCTTCTGTGTTTTCACATCCCTTGTGAATAGTTATAATACTACAGAATTTCTGATTGGATAGTGCCTTGGATTTTAAATAAATGTTTCACATATGGGCTTCCCTTGTGGCTCAACTGGTAAAGGATACACCTGCAGTGTGGGAGACCTGGATTTGATCCCTGGTTTGGGAAGATCCCCTGGAGAAGGGAAAGGCTACCCACTCCAGTATTCTGGCCTGCAGAATCCCAAGGACTGTATAGTCATTGGGGTCGCAGAGAGTTGGACATGACTGAGCGACTTTCACCTCACATACGTAATTTTTAACTTCCAAAGATTATATTCTCAAGAGCAATAGACGATGCAGTCTATCTTAACTATCATCCCCTCTCCCAGACTTTGGGGGCTTCCCAGGTGGTGCAGTGGCAAAGAATCTGCCTGCCAACACAGGAGATGCAGGTTTGATCCCTGGGTTGGGAAGATCCCCTGGAGTAGGAAGTGGCAACTTGCTCCAGTATTCTTACCTGGAAAATTCCATGGATAGAGGAGCCTGGTGGATTAGAGTCCACAAGGTCACAAAGAGTCAAGACATGACTGAGCAGACTCCTAGACATTAGGTACTTAATACATGCTTCTTGTGGAGAAGAGCACAGCAACCCACTCCAGTATTCTTGCCTGGAGAATCCCATGGACAGAGGAGCCTTGCAGGTTACAGTCCATAGGGTCACAAGGAGTTGGATATGACTGAAATGACTTAGCACGCATGCATATACTTCTTGAATTCTGTACATATCTATAAAACTGGCTTGGGATCAGGTTGCCCAGTGACTTGTAGATGACAGATTTTCAGCATCTCTAACTTCAAATATCATTCTGCTTAAAATGCATGCACTGACGTGTTTGTCTCTGTTCTAAAGTTAGTCATGTTTGAGTCTTCAAGAAAGCCATTCAAATGAATCACAGATTATCAGGTTGATGTCAACCATATTAGGGAACACGAACAGCCAAGGTAGGAATAAGCTTCAGAGTGCCTGCCTAAAGGGCTTAACCTAGGACATGAGGATATTTTATTTTCCAATACTTCATACGTCTGCTTTGGGATATGGTGTCAAGCCTTAACTGGACCATGACGTTTCCAAATACTGATGTGTCATTCTGTTATTTCTCAAGGCAATGACTAGGCTATAGAATATCTGCCTGGTAGAGTTTCTCTCATGGGATTCTGGTCTCTAATTTTATTTTCGCTCTTTGGGAGAGAGAGCTTTCAGATCTGTGTGAGGTAATGCCACTCACGCAACATTACTCTGGCTTCTAAGTTGGACTGAGCCATAAGCACATCTTTTTCCAGTGCCTGGCTTAGAAACTTTGCTTGGTTTGTCAAAATATATGAATTGAGTGCTTGGAACGTTGTATAATGATACTGTTACCTCCATCCAGGCATAACAATTCTATGCAGCTTTCTTGAAATAAGAATGTCTAACCACTCTCGTGTCCTGATCAAGAAAACAATCTATAATGAAAATTGCCTAACTCAGGCAGACTATTTTTTTAAGCTGCATCTCATCAACACTTTGATATGTTTATTGTTTAGTAGGGCTTCCCAGGTGGCACTAGTGGTAAAGAATCTACATCCCAGTGCAGGAGACTTAAGAGACTACTCTGGCATTCTTGCTTGGAGAATCCCATGGACAGAGGAGCCTGACAGGCTGTGGTCCATAGGGTTGCAGAGTAGGACACAACTGAAGCAGCTTAGCATGCATTGTTTAGTAAGATATCAAAACATGAAACATTTGCCTTTAAAAGTTTATCCCACTTGAAAGTGAATGTGAAAGTGAAAGCCGCTCAGTAGTGTCTGACTCTTTTGTGATCCTGTGGACTATACAGTCCATGGAATTCTCCAGGCCAGAATACATGGTGGGTAGCCTTTCCTTTCTCCAGGGGATCTTCCCAAACCAGGGATCAGATCCAGGTCTCCCACATTGTAGGCAGATTCTTTAACAGCTGAGCCACAAGGGAAGCCCAAGAATACTGGAGTGGGTAGCCTATCCCTTCTCCAGCGGATCTTCCTGACCCAGGAATTGAACCGGGATCTCCTGCATTGCAGGCAGATTCACTTAGGTAAAATTATTTTTGGTTTCAGAATAAATATGGTAGGTAAAATTTTGGTTGGAAAAAAACTGACATTGCTGGCTCAAAAGACAGTCATTTATACAGAACTTGGAGAAGGCAATGGCACCCCATTCCAGTACTCTTGCCTGGGTAACCCCATGGATGGAGGAGCCTGGTAGGCTACAGTCCATGGGGTCGCTAGGAGTCAGACACGACTGAGTGACTTCAGTTTCCCTTTTCACTTTCATGCACTGGAGAAGGAAATGGCAACCCACTCCAGTGTTCTTGCCTGGAGAATCCCAGGGACGGGTGAGCCTGGTGGGCTGCCATCTATGGGGTCGCACAGAGTCAGACATGACTGATGTGACTTAGCAGCAGCACCAGCATACAGAACTCAAATGTTTTTAAGTAATGCAGATTTTTGGCCATCTTAGGATGCTCATAAAGACTTCAGAAAAGCGACTTTGAGCCCAACCTACCTTTGTAAAATGTGAGTAGGTAAAAAAGAAGAAAACGGACATTACAGGCACGAGTCAGAAGATGCAGGGAACAGAGCATAGCCCCTCTCAGTGGAGCAGGGGGATAACTGATTCTTGAATATGATAAATGGAGGATTAAGAAGAAAGACAAGCTGAGATCTAACTGCATCCAGTCCCAAATACCAGACTAAGTTATTTAAGCTTTACATTTTAGGTAGTAGGAAATATTGAACACAGTGCAAATACTCTATAGGAAAGTGAGTTTTTAAGATGGTAGTCTATATAGTTGTTTCTCCTCTCTCCACATCTCCAACTGAAATATTAAGTAGGCAAAAAAAGTTTGTTTGGGTTTTTCTGTACCATCTTACAGAAAAACCCGAACAAATTTTTGGCTAACTGAATAAAATTTTAAAAGAATAAAGGCATGCCCATTCTGGAAACATGAATGAGGACCAGAAATTGACAAACATCTACAAGATGGAAAGAAATAGGATTATATTGCTTGCTAATTTTTTAATCTAAATAAAAATGAAAATAGAACAGATGAAATGATCCACAGAATTATTATAATCCAAATAAAATAATTCTGAGAATAGAAGAAAACAATGAAAAAATCTAATTACTCTCCTTAGACAGTATGAAAACTATTGCATCCATTAAACTTCACTACCCTCTTTTCAAAAGAAGAATAGTTATGCACACAAAGCAGTTAGAAAACAGGAGTTCTTGCAAACCAGTAAAGTCAAGAGAAAGACTTCCTGAATGTAGCTAAAGACTATTCCAGAGTATAGAGCCAAACATGAGAAGATAGAAAAGGTAAAAAATGTATTGGTGATATGGAAAGATGATCCTAAAGTTCCAGCATTTTTTAAAAAGAGTCCTTAAAGGAAAAATAAAGACATTGCAGGGGAAAAAAGACATAACAATTCAGATTAGGAGAGGCCACTGACTGTTGAGTAACATAGAAATCCCAAACCCACATTGGTGAAATTTCAGGATAAAAGAAACTGAGAGCGTCTGAGGTGGAATGAGAGGATTACCCGCAGAAGAGGGGTCGCCTATACGGCATGAACTTTGGTACATGATACTACAGGTTGGGAGACAGTGGACCCATGCATTCAATGTCCAGAGGGGACTGAGTTTGGAACTATGGTTCTGTACTCAGCCCAACCATGAATAAAGTATGAAAACAAATAGACATTTTCTTACTTTAAAACTTCTCTTAGCCTCTCAACAAAACAACTTGAAGATGTAGTCTAGGAAAATAAAAGAGAATAAAAGAAAGGATACATTAACAGCCAAAAAACTATGGAACTAATATTGGAAGTGTCCAGTTACAAGAAATATCAAGATGCCAGCAGTAATATCACAGCAATTGGTCCAAATTAGATAGTGGATTCCATGATGAATGTCTTGCACAAAAAAAAGGTCATTCTATTATATGTATTTAGGCTTAGAATCTGAGTATTTTTTTAATCATAACATGATATATGTTTATTCTGCCCCCCCAAAATAGTTAAAATCTCTAGGAAAAACAACTATATAGGTATAGAAATGTAGAGATATAGAGAACATATCTACATATTTAACTTATCTGTTAGAAATTCAAGTTCACTCTTAAAATGAGGTATATTTTGGAATAATTAATAGCCTGTAGAAAAAAAGATTCATTTGATCTTGATATTATATTATTATTGTGATTGGAAGATATAATGACATTTATTTCTCTGTGAAAGGTAATACCACTTGAGTTTGGAGAGAATAAGAAATTGCATAATCATAAATGCCATTTCCTAGATTTCAAATTTAAAAGCAATCTATAGTCAAAACAAAGAAGCCTCAACTACAGTCATAGAACATAATGCAAATATAAAGGATAAAGGAGACATAATAGTAAAACTATGCAAATTAAAAGAGGAAAGTTGAGGAGAAACGTAAAATGAAGTGTTAATAGGTGACATTCCTTAGAGTAAGTCAAGAAATTTTAAAACTAGGACTTGAAGTTATAAAGGTAACCACTGGAATAACTAAATATTAACAGTAATTGAGAGGAGAAAATTGATAGAAGTATGTTGAATTTCTTTTATAGTAGAAAGTAGATACTATGTTGAATTGTGGCCTTACAAAAATTAAGCATAGTTTAAAAAAAATTAACTGCACATTTAATATTATATATTCTGTAGTCCTCAGATTCTAAACATGTATATACTACTTTCATAAACTACAGTTACCTACATATATATATATATATATAGAGAGAGAGAGAGAGAGAGAGTGAGTGAATGGATTGGAAAGAAAGTGCTTAGCCAGAAAGACTCCCAGAAGCTATTACATTTCTCTACCTCTCAAGTAATATGAATTTGGTGGAAACAAATAAAAAAAACCCAAACAAACAAACAAAAAGTTGAGGCAATCTGAGAAGAATTGATAGGGTTTGATGGTTGGGTAGTTATTTGAACAGGACAGGTTTTTAAAAAGGAATGAAGCAAAGATATATAATATTTTCACACTTCACAAGGTAATATATACTGAAGCTACTGACAAAATGGTATCCAGGATGATATACTTATTTTAAACTTACTGTTACCTTGCTGTTTCTTACCCAGTTGTATGTCTCCAGGCTAGCTGAAAAGTGAAAATGTAGCATTTTATTTGGTGATATTTATAATATGGTGAAATATTTATCATAAAAATATAACTCAAATATTTTTATTTAATCATAAACGTCAAATATATTACACTAAAGAGCCCATATAGGCTGCAGTAATGAATAATATCACTTTTTGGTCAAAACTTTCCTATGGACAGCCAAGAACTGATGCATCAGGTGAAGTGTGTGTACTGGCTCCATCATATTTCTTTCAGTGATTTGATTTGTGGCAGAAAGAAAGTGCTCACATTTTGTTGCATTGCTGCTGCTGCTGCTGCTAAGTCACTTCAGTCGTGTCCGACTCTGTGTGACTTCATAGATGGCAGCCCACCGGGCCCCCCTGTCCCTGGGATTCTCCAGGCAAAAATACTGGAGTGGGTTGCCATTTCCTTCTCCAATGCATGAAAGTGAAAGTGAAGTCTCTCAGTCATGTCCAACTCTTCACGACCCCATGGACTGTAGCCTACCGGCCTCCTCCATCCATGGGATTCTCCAGGCAAGGGTACTGGAGTGGGTTGCCATTGTTGCATTAGAAGCTCTCAAAGTCCCAGGACTCAGAATATTTGTTCAGTTTTCAACAAGTTTCTAATCCTGCTCTGCTACCATGAACTGGGATTTTAGCATCTGCCTAGGCTTGGTCCTATTTACTAAAGGTTTTTAAACCTTTGCTTAACGTGAAGCTGGGAAGGACAGAGATCTTTTCAAACTACTTTGTAAATTATGAACTCTCTAGGTCTCTCTTTCTTCATTCACATTCTGACCTCACCCCTCACTTGTGGAGTATCCACTACAATTATTTACTGAAAGCTTTTGACTATAATTGCCACTTTTTTCAGACTGCAGTAGAACAAAGCATTTTATACAAATAAACATACTTCGGTTCTACCGATAACCACGTAACGTGCTTTTCTTTAGCAAATGGAAACAAGAATCTTAAGATAATGAAATTTACTAAGTAAGATCTGTGAGACAGGATCCAAAAGTTCACTGAACCTCCATTTCCCATTTTGGAGAGAATTATAATCATGTGCAAAATCATGCAGAAAATCTGGCTCTTACATTTTCCTGACTGACACTCGAAAGGAATCAGGAAAAGGTCTCTTCAGTAAATTTTGTATCTTTCTTGATGTTGTTGTTAGTCGCTAAGTCATGTCTGACTCTTTTGCAACCCCATGGACTATATACCCTGTCAGGCTCCTCTGTCCATGGGTTTTCTCAGGCAATAATACTGGAGTGGGTTGCCATTTCCTTCTTCAGGGGATCTTCCCAACCCAGGGATCCAACCCTCATCTCTTGCATTGCAGGCAGACTCTTTACCACTGAGTCACCTGGGAAGGCCAAGGTGGTATATTGCTTTATACCACAGGCAATATTATGGACAGCAGCATCACTTATCACTATCAGGCACTGTCTTTTTCCAGGTAAAATCAGTCTGAAGAAGCTCTGAGAGTTTGAACAGCTTCTTTTTGTTTTGGTTACAGTTGGGTTTTTCCCCTCCATCTTGTAAATGGCTAGGGTGATGAATTTAAAGGATGGAAGGAAATGATTCTTTGGCTTGGAGGAGGGGAAATGGAGAAAACAAAAGTAATTCAGATTAATAATACATTTTAGAACCACATAATTAGGAAACATTGGAGGTTATTCTTAAAAGCCTTCTGAGTTGAAATCAAGCATCTCGCTTTAACACTAGCAAAGCCATATTTCTTCTCTTGATCTGAGTGTCCTTAATGTAGTATTTGTACAACGCATGACATAAGCATGGATTTGCAGCTGTTTCATAACTGCTGTGAAGTTTACTGGCTTTGATCCACAACTCTGTGTCCAAACTGTAGGAACTCTCCCCAAGTATTGCAAATGTGGGAGGAGGCCATTTGTGGAAGGATTTACTTCGCCCTGAGTTGAGTGTTTTGCGTGCAGAATATGAGGCTGCTGTTCAACAGGTTGTGTCCAAATGTAAGTGACCAGCCAGAGAGACTTTTTTTGGACCTGTCATCCAGCCTCAGAACTTATCCTCCAAGGAACTGAAACTGTTCTCACCAGTGGTAGGAAACAGCAATGCTACGACTCTTTATTTCTTCTCAGCAATAATGGCCTCATGAATTTTTTAAGCTGATATTTTGACTTGCTGAAAGCCATGATTTGGATGTTAATGATGTAATCTGAATAGAGCAGTTGTGAGGGTGAGATGGCAGTAGCTGAGTGTTCCTGGCTCTCTCTCCTTGTCCTGGATGGATAGGGACTCTGCAAGGACAACTCAGATACGGTTACATTGACATCATAATTCATCTGACCAAGCTTCTCTCCTCTTTCTGAGCTCCGTGATGAAGCAAGCTGAGTTGTTTTAAAGTGGTAGTTTCAAGGTCTCGCAGTTGCACTGAACCTAGTCCAATACGATAATCAGATGGAAAAATCTGTTTCTATAGGAACATTTGTAAAGGATTCACCATCAGAACATTTACATGCTTCTCTGCTAATTTCATGCAGAGGAAGTCTTTTTTTCTGCTGATACCAGAAGGCAGAACTAGAATTTCCAGTTAAAGTTAACCAGGTTAAATTCCACTCTCACCATATGTGGTGGTGGACATATTTCCCGGGGTAATAGAGCCTTAAGTGACAAAAGTAAAATGTGGAATTTTCATCCTGAAAGCGATAGGGAGCCACTGAAGGTTTTTGAAAAAGAAGAACGGAAAGATAGATCTCATGGAGATTTGTCAGAAGCACTGAGAGGAGCATCAGGAAGCAAGAAAACGCCTACAGAGTCTCTCGAGCCAGGCGTGATGTCTGCAGTAGAGTGTCGGGAGTGGGAGAGGAGAGGGAGGGGCACACGCGACATATTGTGAAATGAACAGGTAAATGACTACATCAGAGAGTCGGGGCAAGAAGGTGGGCAGATGCTGAGGACTCAAAACTCAGCGCTAGATTTGGGTCCAGTTCAAGCAGAAGATGTGGAAAGAGAGGGAGCACAGTAGGGGAGAATCTTCCTGGTTAAACGCACTGTAAACTGTCCAAACCAATGGCACCAACCTAATTTCTGCTTCTGCCTTCTGGAGTAAGTGAGAGAATGCGGCGAGGATGTAGACACCACACCACAGTTTTACGAGGTACTTCTGGAAACCTGAGGGGAGATTTGATGTTTTTTGAGTTGCTCTCAGGGCAACTGTCCTCAGGAAAACTGTCTGGTCAGTACACAGGCCTGTTCTTTTCTGCTGATCTTCCCATCCCTACCCGCAAGGGGTCAGATGTGCTCTCCCTCCCTCCCCAGAAATATTTGGCAGCTTTGCAGAAATGTTGGTGTCACCCCAAACCCTTCACCAGCATCTGTCTCCTCCTGTCCCTGTGTTGTAGTGAGTTAGGAACCTCTGTGTGGCTTTATCATCCCTCAAGCCTCCAGGTATGAAAAAGGACAGTCTGGGAACTTCCCTGGTGGTACAGTCGCTAAGACTCCTCATGTCTGATGCAAGGGGCATGTGTTTGATCCCTGATTGGGAATTAAGATACCACATGCCTTGTGGTGTAGCCAAAAAATTTTTTTTTAATTAAAAAAAAATTTTTTTTTTTTTAAAGAGAAGGGACAATTTCCCTCTTTTTGTAAATTCCCAGTCTGGCTTGGGGTATGGCTGGGGAAAGGAGAGAGGACAGGATTCCTCTTAGGGATGCTCACCAGCCTCCACCTCTGCTGTTTCCAACTAGTCACAGGGTCTGATGGCTGATGGCATGAACTTTAGGCTCTGAGTTATTCAAGGGTCTTGAAATTTTGATCGTTGAAAACCAGACTTTTGAGGTTCACAAACTTCTTCAGTTTGTGTTATCCTGTCTGCCGTAGGATTAAAAGTCTATTTTGAAACTGAGTACTTGAACCCTGATTCTTTTCTTCCCTGGAATTCCTGCTGTAACAACCCCATGCTGAGGAAACGGGGGGTAAGAAAGTGAAGCAGGGTCTGTGTGGCCAAATGCCTTTCCCAAAGCTGGCTGCCACACTACATCCACGTGTTTCCCTACAGTGTGATATTGACATTTCTCCCATTGAGTGTATCAGTGAAGTCAATATCCCTTCCTCTCGAATCTTGATGAACTTAACTGGTTGCCTTGACCAGAGAAGTATGACCAAGTTATGGTCCGTGAGAAGACTAAAAACTGCCATCACCTTCTGCCTTGCCGCTGTGTTGTGAGGGAGCCCAGCTCACGTGAAGAATCTGTGTGGGTATTCAGCCAGAGCTCCAGCTGAGGTCCCAACTGAAATATCAACCTCCGATTGTGAGACTGAGGAGGTACTAAGATGACTTCAGTAGTCAGCTTCTAATTACAGCTGTATGAGAGAGACTAAAACCACCTAGCTGAGCCCAGTCAGCCTCCAGAATAACAGGAGATAGTAAAATGATTGCTGTTGTTTTAACCAACTGAGTTTTGGGGTGACTCCTTATGCAGAAATAGAGAATCAACAGGATGGTGTTATCTACTACTTTGTCACAGACTACCCCCAAACTCATTAACTTAACCATTTTGTTACAGCTTATGGTTTTATGAATCAGGAATTAAGGAAGGTCTTGGCTGGGCAACTTATCTCTGATCCACACAGTGGATCACCTTTAGCTGTGGTGGCTGGACCTGAAGGATGTGTCTTCAGTCACATGTTTGGGGGCATGGAACTCTGCAGGTTCACTGTCACTCCCTTCCCCTCTCCTCCCCATGGTCTCCTCCTCTGGGACCTCTCCACAGGGCTTGTCCTTCCCACAGCATGGTAGTGCCAGGGTAGCCGAACTTCATTTCTACAGGGCATCTGGCTTCCAAGAGACCAAGACAGCAGCTGCGTGTCATTGTAAGTTCTCGACTATGAATTGGTTGGCATAATTTTTACCAAAATCTATTGCTCAAAGCTGCCACAGGCCCTGTCCAGATTCAAGAGGAAAAGAAATAGATCCAACCTCTGGAAGGGAAGAGTGTCATAAATTATGGTCCCAGTGGACAAAGTGGAAACCTTCAGAGCTTTATACCTCAAAATATCGCTTTGTAAATCTTAGTACCCCAATTTATGGATGAAGAAGCTGAGGCTGGGAAAAGTGATTGTCCAAGGCTACTCAACTTGTAACTGGATCAACCTGATCTGATTTCAAATCCAAGTCTATATTAGTCCAAACCATGACCACTTTTCACTTCTGTGCAAAATCTAGTAAATGTACAATTTATGCTACACTTTGTTTTTAAATTGAGATATAGTTGACATACTAGTTTCAAGTGTACAACATAGCAGTTCAATATTTGTACATATTGTGACATGATTTAGTTAACATTTATCACCACACAGTTGCAAATTTTTTGTGTGTGATGAGAACTTTTAAGATCTACTCCCTTAGCAGCTTTCAAATATACAATGCAGTATTATTAACTATGTGCATCGTTATTACGCATAAAATAAGTCCTATATTACATCCCCAGGACTTATTTATTTTGCAACTGAAAGTTTGTGCCTTTTGACACCCTACACCCATTTTACAGACTCTGTACCCCCCACCTCTGGCAACCACTAATCTGTTCTCTGTGTCTATGAGTTTGGATTTGTGGTTGTTACTTTTTGATTTCACATATAATTGAGATTGAATGGCATTTGTCTTTCTCTGTCTGACTTATTTCACTTAGCGTAATGCCCACAAGGTCTATCCATGTTGTTGTAAATGGCAAAGTTTCCTTTTTTATGGCTGGTGTGTGTGTGTGTGTGTGTACCAGTTTTCCTTATCCATTCATCTGTTGATGAATACTTAGGTTACTTCCATATTTTGGCAACTGTAAATAATGCTGCAGTAAACATGGAGGTGCACACATCTTTTTGAGTTAGTGTTTTTGTTTCCTTCAGATAAATACCCAGAGTGTAACTGCTAGGTCACATGGTGGTTCTGGGGCTTTCCCAGTGGTTCAGCAGTAAAGAATCTGTCTGCAAGGCAGGAGCAGAAAGAGATGTGGGTTCTATCCCTGGTTCAGGAAGATCCCCTGGAGGAGGGCATGGCAAACCACTCCAGTATTCTTGCCTGGAGAACCCCATGGACAGAGGATACTGGGGGGCTACGATCCAAAGGGTCACAAAGAGTAGGACACAACTGAAGCGACTTAGCATGGATGAAACATGGTGGTTCTATATTTAATTTTTTGAGGAAACTCCATACTGTTTATAATAGTGGCTGCACCAATTTTACTTTTCCCCCAATAGTGCACATGGGTTCCCATTTCTCCAAATTCTCACCAACACTTTCTTATTTTTATGATAGCCATTCTAACAAGAGTGAGGTGATATCTTACTGTGGTTTTGATTTGCACTCCCTAATGATTAGTGATGTTAAGCATTGTGTCATGTACCTCTTGGTCATCTGTATGTCTTCTTTGGAAAAATGTCTTTTCAGATCTTCTGCCCATTTTTTAAACCCATATTGCTTGTTTTTTTTCTGTTGAGTTGTATGAGTTCTGTATACATTTTGGATATTGATCTATAAGTATTTTCTCCCATTCAGTAGGTTGCCTTTCCATTTTGTTGATGGTTTCCTCTCCCGTGCAGAAGTCTTTTAGGTTGATGCAGTCCCACTTACTTGTGCTTTTGTTGCCATTGTTTTTGGAGTCAAATTCAAAAATTCACCACCAAGAATAATGTCAAGGAGCTTACTGCCTGTGTTTTCTTCTAAGAGTTTATAGTTTTGGCCTTAGGTTCAAGTCTTTAATCCATTTTAAGTTAATTTTAATTGATAGCACAAGATAATGATGTAGTTCCATTCTCTTGCATGTAGCTACTCAGTTTCCCCAAGACTGTTCATTGAAGAGAGTCTGTCTTTCCCTATTGTGTATTTTTGGCTCCTTTGTGTAAGTTAATTGACCATATATGTATGTGTTTATTTCTGGGCTATATGTTCTCTTCCACTGATCTTTGAATTTGTTTTTATACCAATACTCTACTGTCTTGATTACTATTTGTTGTTGTTCAGTGTCTAAGTCATGTCTGACTCTTTGCAACCCCATGGACTGTAGCACGCCATGATTACTATAGCTTTGGGATATTATTTGAAATTGGGAAGCATGCCTCCAACTTTGTTCTTCTTTCTCAGGATTGCTTTGGTTATTTTGGATCTTTCGTGGTTTCATACAAATTTTAGGATTGTTTATTTCTGTGAAAAATGTCACTGGAATTTTGACAGGGATTGCATTGCATCTGTAGATTGCTTTGGGTAGTATGGACATTTTAATAATATTCTTCCAATCCAGGAGCCTGGAATATCTTTACATTTACTTGTGTATTCTTTAATTCTTTCCATTTCTGTTATCATACTTTTCGATGTACACATCTTTCACCTCCTTGACTAAATGTATTCCTTTATTTATTATTTTTGATGCAATTGTAATAGGATTGTATTTTTAAACAGTTCGTTATTAATGTATAGAAATGCGAACAGGCTTTTGTATATTGATTTTGCATCCTGCAACTTTACTGAATTTACTAGTTCTAACAGTTTTTTGGTGGAGTCAAATATCATGCTATCAAGCAGGTAACAATATCATGCTATCTGCAAATAGTGACAGTTTTACTTCTTCCCTTCTGATTTGGATGCCTGTTATTTTTATTGCCTAACAATACACTGTATTAATTCTCAAGTGCTCTCTTCAGTAAGGAAGATACCATCTCCCCAACCCCTCCTCAAACACATACATACGGCAGCTCTAATTTTTTTTAAATCCTAGAGATCTATTCAGTGACCTGGCTTGGGTCACAGACCTAACTCTGAACCAATCTTTAGGTCCAGGAGGATGGAATATTATAATTGGCAAGCTCTACTAGAATCACAAGGTTTGAAGGAGTAGTTCCCAGAAGAAGGAGGGGAAGACAGAAATAATAAAAATGCACTAGACATGCTTTTTGCACAGCGTGCCATTATGTCTCATTCACATTGATTCCATTGCTGCCTCTTTGAAGGCTGATACCATCCTCACTGAAGAGACTGGAGATGCGGCTTTGGGGGAGGGTGTGAAAAGCAGGCTATGTGAGCAGTTAATCGCAAGAATTGATCTAGCTCTCTCAGCTGACTGTTAATTCATTGTGGCTCCCTGTATGTTAAGAGTAGGACCCGTTTGGATTTGCTAAGGGTCTGGGTCCTTCACCCAGAAATTAAATGGACTCTACTTGAAGGCGATCCTTTATGCTTTCATGTACTATCCTCTGTCACTGGACCCCTCATGCACACATCCAATAGTGAGCGTGAATTGCGGATATGAAGATACTTGGCATTATGAGCTCTGGAGTAAACAGAACATAAGTGCTAATTAAAACATTTCTGGTGGAAACTTAAATATTATTTCATGATTTCCAGTTGCATTCTCTCTCTCTCTTTTAATGAAGCAAGCTTCTTTAATTTTCTTTTTAAAAATTTTATTTGGATGAGGTCAGAAATGGGGGAATTTCTCTTCCATTACTCACACTGCTTCCCAGCTGTTGGCCTCATGTTCCCTTGACACATTGTTGAGGAACCACCCGTAAGCCGTCATTCTGCCCCCATGTCCATCCGCCTTGACAGAAAACCCCCAGACTCAGGAAGACCCTCCCTCCCCATACCACTGTCATTGGTGGCCTGAGTCCCAAGTGGCTCTGAAACTCTGGAGGCCAATCGTTGGAACTCCTGTCTTCCCATCCCTCAACCTTGGCTTTGTATTTATATTGAGGAGTCTCTTTATTCTGTTGCCGCTTGTTAATATCAAAGTCAGAAATAAAGCCCTGTGGGTTCATTGACTTTTGAGAGCCCTAAGCAAATCATCTCTTGAAAGCTCGTGAGCCTTCTGGAAGATAATTTACTTGCTAAATTGTAGTTAGCATCTCTCCCTTTCCTTTGCCACTCAACTGAGCTTGAAAAGACTTTTATCCTTTTTCAGTTGTGCTACCCAGTCAGTTCAACAAGATGTGTTTTGTTCAAATGTGGAAATAAAATAGAGGAAGGAAATAAAGGAATTGCATGAACTTGAGCATGGACACATTTCAGTGAGAACATTCAAAGAGGCTTGTCTGGAGCTGGACTGTTGAATTATCAGTCTTAGCCTAGGGAAAATGAAAACAGATTTTAGCTTTGGAAACAAAAAGAAAAAATGCCTATGGTCTCCTCTCCCATCCAAAGATATGAGAGAAGTGTATATTGATAGCTGAGGTTTACTCAGAAAAAAAAAAATTGCTATAAAAAAGGGGAAGAAAATTCATTTCCCCTATTAATCACATACACTGTTAACCCCTAATCTTCGGGTCTCTCTCCCTCCCCCTCCCTCTTCCTTTTCCTTAACCATAATTTACAACTCCTATCCTTCCGCATCTTTCATCCCTTCCTCCCATGAATACTGCTCTCGAGTCCTGTCTCTCATCCCCCCCCCAACCCCCCATCCACCCCACCCCCCCACCGCCGTTTTCTCTGCCTCTGAGCTTTTCCACCATTACCTCCTTGCTCCCTAGACTGAACTGCCTTCAGGGCAGCTATCTACCTTCCCTTGCTTCTACATCCTTCTGCTGGCTCATCCCTAGATTCTGCATTTTTGCACCTAGATTTTATCAGACCCTAGTGAAGGCAGCCTGAGCTCCTGAATAAGAATGCTGGCATGGACACCTGGCAGGTGGGTCCACGTCCAGCTTTGCCACTTCCTAGCTGGTGATCTGGATAAGTTATTTAACTGGCTGCCTCCTCTGACAAATGAGATGTAAAATTGCCCCTTCTTCACAAGTTTCTGTAAGGATTAAAATACCCACCCAATTAAAACATAGCACTTGGTTGCTAAAAAGTACCCAATAAACATTAGGTATTGCTGCTTTTGTTGTGATTGTCATTGGAGAGAATTCCGGGTCTGTGTCAACAGATATTGTGAACCTTACTACTAAGTAATGGCTTCTAACTTTGGTTTTAAGCCAAAGTCTTCACAATGGCTGTTCAAAGCTCTGTACATTCTGGTCCCTCTGTGATCTTTCTGACCTCATCTCCTACAACTACCCAACAAAATGCATTCAAGGATAAGATTCACAAGGGCAGAGAATTTTGCTAACTTTTGTTAATTTCTGTCTCTCAAGCACCTGTCGTTCCTAGCACATAGTAGGTCCTCAGTAAATGTGTTAACTGACTGTTTGAACCCCAATACCAATATCACTACCTTGGTAAAGCTTGCCCTGTCTCTCCAGGCAAGGTTGCTTTCTTTTCTATATTCTGGTGATACTTAATACATTCTTCAATTATAACATTTCTCACATTGTATTTTTATAGAAAACATATTTAAAGCTCTTAAATTTAACCAGATGGTATAATTCAAAAGCAAATTTTTATTTAATAGACTGAAACCTCACATTGCACAGATTTGATTGATTGATTACAGAAATCATAATGTTCTGCAAGTTTGTAAATTGAGTTCCCATCATGTTCTATGAGTTATTCCATAACAATTAAATCCAACCTTGAGAAAATCCAAGGAAAAGCAAATGAGGAAGCAATTCCAACACACAAATTTTCTCTTAAGCAGCGGCACCTTCTGTGTTTTGACATTACAGAAACCTCACTATTTTACTAGCAAAGAGGAAAGAGACTTGCAAAATTCTGCCTTGTGAGCATATCGGCATAGCTATCAGTGTGGCTGATAATTAATCTGCAAAGACATGTAACTTCCAAAGTCAGTCCTGGAGGAGCCCACCTGTTCAGGTTGGTTTTGAAGGAGGACTTTCTTCATCTGGGGGAAAAACAGTTACCAAATTTTCTTAAATAAAATGCTATCACTAAAACTCAGGAGGCATAGGCATATTATAGAATTCTCATCAGATCTAAAGGAAGAATGAATAAAATCTTCTATGCTTCAAGGTTAAAGTAACAAGCAAGAACCACTCTCAAGTACACCTCTAAGCCACCAATGTAATTTCAGGGCCAGCACCACTGGCTAGCCAATCATGTCTTGACTCACTGCTGTCATTTGGGTGTGGAATGTATTTTAAGCTACCGATGGATAACCTGTCCCTGCCATTCCCTACTGGAAGATCCCAAGACATACACATGGGAGAAATTACTTGTCCCAGGGCAGCAGTGGTGACTGCTAAGTGGAATCTTCTGTCTGTATTCAGGGGTGATAACAATCTAAGAAAGCCCCCCCATCAAAGGTGGTGTGACAGCTGTGAATGCCTTTGACAGCAGTGATTATCAGCTTCATTGAACACATTTTAACTTAGAAAAGGCATTTGTGATGAGTAGGTACTGTGGGGATGGTATTGGGATTCCTGGTTCATGATTTCATATCTTCTCTCCTGTTGGATTTCTCAAAACCAAGGCAATGCAAAGTCCCTGTTTTAGATGAATCTCACATGTTGGAGAAGTAGAGAGACAATGATTTCTGCCAAGATGCAATTATCGGTGCTTGCTGGCCTAACTCTCAAGAGAAATGGGGCTGTGCTATAACCCAGGAGCTCGGAAAATTAAAATCTGGGTTGGTGCCCAGCTCCATCTTCCTTGATTGGGCCTGTGGACCGGGACAGCGGCTGGTTTCCTTTTTTGCTCATTGCTCTGGCTGTGTCTGCTGGGTCTGCCTTAGTAATCCTGCTCTCCAAACATGCATCTGAAATATTTGTTTGCCTTTTGGAGGGGAGGGTGGGTCGAGGTAGGATCAGTTCATCTGGTGCCTAACAAGTGCTCATTAATGAACACATCGGCCCCTCTAACACTGATGAGAGCTTTTTAGTGCAAATACTTGCTGATGCTAGCTAGTTGCTGATATTCAATACATGATCCTTAATTTAATATCACCTCATTATCGATCTTGCCAACAATTAAGGTTTCTCTATTTGTTGAAGATTTCTTTATTTTCTTCAGTAATCCTTGATGGGTCTGATCTGAAACTCAACCTCTTTAAAAAAATACCTTTGAGAATGCCTTATCAGATCCAGTCAACACTTCTCTGCCCTTATCTGTTTCAAACTTCCTGTGATGTTTGGCCCTAGAGTCACCTCCTTCTTCTCTGATACCCACTTCTCCCCTGGGCTCAGTGAAACCACTCCCTCTTGGGATTGGCCCCACCAGGCAAAACCCCTTCCCATCTCTTTGCAGGCTTCTTCTTCATCACTCAGCTTTTACAGAGTGCCATCCGAGGCCTTGTCTCTCTCCCTGAGTGAAGGGCATTCACATCTTCAGCTTCAGTGATCACCCATAAGATCATTTCCTGCAGATCATCTGTATCTCCAAGTCAAACATATATGTCAAAGGCCCACATGTTCCCTTATTCAAGAATAGTGTACCCTGAGGAAACCAGGGTTAAAAAAGACACATGTATCCCATTGTTCATTGCAGCACTATTTACAATAGCTAGCACATGGAAGCAACCTAGATGCCCATTGACAGATGAATGGATAAAGAAGCTGTGGTACATATACACAATGGAATATTACTCAGCCATAAAAAGGAACACATTTGAGTCAGTTCTGATAGGTGGATGAACCTAGAACCTATTGTACAGAATGAAGTGAGTCACAAATAGAAAGATAAATATTGGATTCTAATGCACATATATGGAATCTAGAAAAATGGATTCTGAAGAAATTATTTACAGGGCAGGAATGGAGAAACAGACATAGAGAATAGACTTATGGACATGGGGGAGGGGAAGAGAGGGTGCGATGTATGGGAACAGTAACATGGAAATTTACATTACCATATGTAAAATAGATAGCCAACGGGAATTTGCCATATGGCTCAGGAAACTCAAATGGGCTCTGTATCAGCCTAGAGGGGTGGGATGGGGAGGGAGATGAGAGGGAGGTTCAAAAGGGAGGGGATATATGTATACCTATGGCTGATTCATGTTGAGGTTTGACAGAAAACAACAGAATTCTGTAAAGCAATTATCCTTCAATAAAAAAATAAATTAAAAATAAAAAAAAAAAGAATACATAGTGAACACCCGCTGTGTGTAAAGCCTCGTGACCCCTCACTGTCACCACTCAGATGTCCTGTTGGCACCTCTCTAGGTCCAAAACACACTAGGAGACTCTTCCAGAGGACAATTCAATCTGTTATTTCCCATCTTGGTGAACGATAACCATTATCCACTTGGTCGCCTAAGCCATAAGCTTAGGATTCACTTGAAATATCTTTCTCCTTCACAGCCCACCCTTAATCCTCATTAACATCCATGCCCGCCATCAGTTAGTCCGGCAAATCACGGCAGTTATTCCCTCTGAATATCTCAAATCTGGGCTTGCTTCTGCAGCCCCTTGGCTCCTAAGTTTAGGCCTTGGTCACTGTTTGATGTATTTTAATCTCCAACATGTCTTCTATGCTGCTGTAACATTAGACTTGCTTGATATGCACATGTCACCATGAAGGTCCTTCCTCAAGCGCTTCATGGTTCCAAAACATCCTCAAAGTGAAGGTCAAGCTTCTTAGCTTGGCCACAGCCCCTCCTGCATCCCACCCTGGCCCCTGTCACTGTGTACTCTGTTCCCCATCCCCACTAAACAAACAACTTGCTGTCTCCCTGGGGTATCACACCCTTTCCTACCTGTAAATCTAAGCATATCTGCTTGAGGAGCCCTTAGTCTCCCCCTCTACACTGCCAGTCCTCTTTTAATTTTTAAAAATTAAAAAAAAATTTTTTTTGGCTGTGCTGGGTCTTCGTAGCAGTGCATGGGCTCTTCTCGTGGCTCATGGGTTTAGTTGCCCCTAGGCATGTGGGATCTTAGTTCCCTGACCAGGGATCGAATCTGCATCCCCGGAGTTGGAAGGTGGATTCTTAACCCCTGGACAACCAGGGAAGTCCTGCCATTCCTGTTTTAAATGATAGTATAGCCTAGTGGAGAAGCATGTCAACTTTGGGGCCAAGATATCCTGGATAAGATGCATTTACTATTTGAGTCTTGACTTCATCTCTAGGGTTATTGTAAGAATCAAATCAGATGTTTGTTGAATAAATGAATTATGTATTCATGTAGTGTCTACTGCATGCTAGGCCTTATTCTAAGCACTGAAGATATAGTAGTGAACAAAACAGTTGAAGAATCCTCCCTAAGGGATCTTATATTCTGTTTTGGAGAAAGAAATGGCAACCCACTCCAGTATTCTTGCCTGGGAAATCCCATGGACAGAGGAGTCTGGCAGGCTACAGTCCTTGGGGTCGCAAAGAGTTGGACACAACTGAGCACATGTATGCATTCTGTCTAGCACAGAGAAAGGGAACAAAAAAGGTCATAATTATTACTCATCCAAGGCTTAGGTAATAGCTCCTTGGGGAAACTTTTCAGGCCTATTTCAGTTTCCATTCTGAATGGAATGGAATTCCATTCTGAATTCCACTCCCTCATCTTCTGTGGCCCTATATCAGCCTGTCTGATACCATTATCAGGGCATCACGTTGTGTCATAACTGCAAATATTTTTATCTTGCTCACCCACAACTCTGAGTTCCCTGAGTACAGAGCCTGGGACTTTTCTTTTTGTTTTACCAGCTTCCAGTATGCAAGAAATCCAGTCATAAGTGTTAAGTGAATGAATATTTTAGAATATGCTTAACTTATTGTTTAAAAATAGCACCTACCACTAAAGAGCATTTGTTATAGGCCCAACACTGTGTCAGTTGCTTCAAATATAATATATTATGTAATTTAACCTTCACAGCAACACTGTGAAAGCAGTATTATTACACCTACTTCACAGATGAGGAAACTAAATCTTAGAGATGCAGAGTAACTTGCTAGGGTCAAATAGTCAGCAGGTGGTGAAACCAAACTGGGGACCCAGGTCTGTCAGAGCCCCAGCTTCAATCCGCAGGGCTTGGTAAGAGGAGCCATTTCTCCATGGGGCAGTTGCAGATTTAGGCCTGCACATACTTTATTTTTGGTACACCTGTGTACATAAGATAAAACCTCAACCATAGTCAGATGTACACAGACATTTTAGTTTACTTTTTTCTGTAATCTGTATGACTCTCTTTTCCCTGCCGAGGGAGACGAGAAACGAAAGGTTTTATTTGAAATTGCCAGTTCACAGTATAGCCTCTTGTGATTCAGTCCATCTTTGGAGCACTCCATCTCTTGGGTGGATATTCAGTCTTTTAGATGTCCTCACGTCCTACCTCACCATACCAAACCACTGAGTTTTCTAGTGTGATGAGGCCGCAGCTTGATTGGAAAGGAAGGTATTGGGGAGACACTTTTTAAAAGCCATCTCTTCCCAGGGTCCCAAATGGGACATTTGCCTCTTTAGGCACAAGAAAGTCCCTTAGGCTGAGAACAATGCCAAAAGCTCTCTAATGGCTCCCTTCAGGGAGCTGAAAACGGGAGATGCTGCTTTTTTCACTTTCACCTGCTTCTTTCCAGCCTTGGGGTTGGGGGTACTCTCCCCTCCCTCTTCCTGCTGGGTCTGTGCTTTCCCTGTATCCCAGCAATCTCCCTCCCAAAGTGGAATGTGCGCTCCCCTTCTTCCTGGGGTTAAACAAGAGAATGGCTGCCAGGTAACCTGATTTATGGGGAGGGGAATGAAAACACATCTGTTCAATATTTTCAAATTATTACCCCTGTCACCCCTGCGTCTTGGAGGGTAATCACAAATCTCTGGGGCCTCTCTGGGGCCCTTTATAGTGTTGTGGTTCAGAGCTGCCCCGGTGGAAGATTTACAAGGGTTCTTAGGTACCTCCTCCACCTGCCTCACTACCCCTCCCCTTTCAGCCCATCCCCCCAAATTCCTGGTCATAGTCCTCTCCTTCAAGAACAGCCTCAACAGCCTCGAAACAGTGGGAGAGTTCTCTCCATGAAATTACCTGGTGGAATGAGCTATAATACATTCGAATTCTGACCAACATAGTCCCTATGATAATACCAATCATGTGACCTGTTACTCAAACATGGGATCATAGAAAAGTAAGCTATCCTCAAGGCACCCAAGTGAGAGGGCTGAAAACATTAAATATTTGATTTGTAGACTCTGCCTTTTAACTTCAAACTGTCCCCAAAGAAAGGGGAAGCTTTTGCGAAGGGGAATTAATTAGTAGGGAAATTGACAGCCGTGGGTCAAGTAACAGAAATAGTAGAAGGAAGTCTTGGTCTTTGTAGCAGTAACTACACTCTCATGCCCTTTTAGTTCATTGTGCAATGTGAGGCTTGCTGTGTATCTCTTGTACTTAGATATTTATCTGATGTACCTTGTTAAGACTTAGGTCAGAACTGGGTCCTTATTATATATAAAAAAAATACTCATGTAAGCTGAGATATGGATGAAGGAATCAACTTGTACACTGTGAATTCACTAGATAAAGTAGAAAATAAAATTATTAAAATATAGTTCAAAAGGAGACTATAGAATAGGAAAAAATGCCCCCCTTATTTGAGATTATCCTTACCATCTGTGTTGTAAACCGTTTGATTCTAATTCTAGAAGCTTGATGCCAGAAATAACTTATTGCCAGGGAAATATGCTGGAGAATTGTCAGGAATGACAGCGTTTTTACTTGTTTTAATATCTGTATCACAAAATAATAAAGCTGGTAAGCTGTACAATGATATGAAGGCATGAGCCTAGTACTTTCTGCTACATATATTTATTCTTTTATCCACCCCAGGAAACATCAGAGACCACTTCTGATAAGCAGAGAACCACTTCTGATAAGAGCTGAAGGCAAACTCTTCTTCTCTCTGAAGGAAAGCACTGGACACATCTGGAATCTGTTCAGAATTTATAATCTAATCCATAGACTTTGCACTGCACTAGCAATTCTATTCACAGTTGTCCTTTCACTGTTGAGAGTATATAAGGTACTTGATTCTTACCTTGATCTGTAACATTTACGAGTTCACATTAAATACACATCACCACTGTCCAATCACATTGATAAAACGCATGTCATCTTGAAGCTCCAGCTCACTGCTTCCTGACTGTGTGACCTTGAGCACCGTGCCTGTTACTTCATCTCACTAGTATACTCATCTCTAAATTAGGGATGATAATAACAATAGGACCTCTCTCAGAGCCAATGTATTTGAAAGATGCATAGCAATGATGCAGAGCAGCTTGAATGTTGAGAGTTTCCATCCAAATACTAAATTGGATGTTCACTTGTTTAATTCAAAGAAAATAAAATACATGACAAGGATTTAATTATCTGTATCAGGAGGCAGTGTAAGAATTTGAATTGAGAGGTCTTGGGTAACCATGATGTTCTAAAATGGTGGTTCTTTAAAAAAAAAACCAAAAAACTCCCTTTGGGGATTCTTTTGTGCAGAGAATCTTCATTTGCAATTCTTGATTTTCTCATTATTAATGTAAAGGTATATTGACTAGAAGGAAATGGAGCTTCCTATTCGGTTTTCAAGTTTGGGGTTGCTTTGGGGGAGGCGGTTGCTGCTGTTTGGAGAATGGGGGAGGAACCTGGAAATTTTAACCCCTTAGTCTGATAAATTTTCTTGAAGCAGGCTACAAGGTCGTCTTATATATTTCTGAAACCAGATCGAGTTTAATTTTCATGGAACAAGAATCTGGTATGGAAGGAGTTAAAGGGTCTCCCACACCCCTCTGCCTGAATCGTTCTTTTGTGTACACAGCTGCAGTGGGAGCTCGGGCTGGAAAGGAAATGGTTAGAGGAAGAGCTGGTTTTCAGACCCAGGCGAGTCAGTGAGGGGGGCCAGGGGTGGCCTGGGGTTTTACATGCCAGATGTAGGCCGGCCCGGGTGCCTGCCTGGAGCCGCCGGCGTGGTCGCGCAGCGGCCCAGCGCGATTCCAGGCGAGGTGATGAGTTAGCGGGTTGCTATGGGGACGAGCCGGGCCACGTGACCAGGGTGCTGCTGCCGGCGCTTTGACGTCAGCAGCCGGGAGGGCGGGCCGCGAGAGGGCGGGGCGGGAGCCGAGCGCCGAGCAGGGAGCAGCGAGCAGGCGGCAGGCGCGGTCTGCGCGAGGAGCGGGCGAGCGGGAAGGCGAGACACAGCCACCTTCCTCCCCAGCCAGCCCACAGCGGTTTGTTCCCAATCTCGGGAGTGCGCCAATGCCCGGGCCGACCCAAACCCTGTCCCCAAATGGCGAGAACAACAACGACATCATCCAGGATAACGGGACCATCATTCCTTTCCGGAAGCACACAGTGCGCGGCGAGCGTTCCTACAGGTAATGGGGCTGGCCGGGGAGCGGCGGCGGGCGGGCGGGCGCGCGGAAACCCGCCCGTTATATAATGGAGCAGACGCTGCCCCCGGCCCCGGCTGCAGACGGCCGTTTGCAAAGGCGGTTGTGGTTATTTGCTGTCTATTTCCATGTGTCATGTTGGGTGTGCACGGAGGCTGCCAGATTGCAGATGGAAAGCATTTTGTGAATAGGTTTACTGCCTGCAAGGGGTCTCCCTCCATCTCTTTTCCCTTCCACATTGATTTCAAAATGCAAGCAAAATTTCCCCTCTTCTCCAAAGGGACACAAGCAGGAGCACTTCCTTTCCTCCTTCCTTTTTAGATTTTAAAGGAACCATGAGGTAGGCTATGCCTAAAGACCAGGAGGAGGGCGAGGAAAAGGTTTGCGCTTGCCCTGGTGTGTGTGTGTGTATGTGTGTGCAGGAAAGATGGAATCCTCTAGATTAAGCTGCAGTCTGTGATGTTGAACCGCCAGATTGATGGAGCTTTGTAAGAATTCTGCTCGCTGATTGGTGCAAGGATTGACAGCAGAGGTCACGGTGTCAGACATTCACCAAAATTTTCTCCATAGAACCCAAGGTTTATTAGAAAGAGATTGGACTGCAATGGACCTGAAAAGAACTAGGTGCCCTTATGCATTTTCTTAGGAGTTTATGGCCTCCGCATGGGTGGGGGAGCCCGCCCTTCTTATTTACAGTAGGAAGGTAATTCCTGGTATTTTGCTGAGGTCTGATGTGAGGATGAGACTGATCTTGGTCATTGTATTGTGAGCTTTTTGATTAATGAGTCGGCCTGTACGGTTGGCATCGTTTTTACATTAGCATATCTGGCAATATGTTCTAGGAGATAAGCTCATTAAAATTGTTTGCATTGTTTGATAAGGATAACAATGTAATGGAGAATGCAGCTCGAGTCTAAGGCAGCTCATGGCCAGACTTGAAGGGAGACTGATAGCTTCGCTCATATTTCCTCTGAAGTTCTTTTGTACTGGGGTAGTTATTTTTAAATACTACCTTGATAACCACTAACAATGCTTTTGGTCTGAGGCAGAGCACATATACCCCTAAAACGCATCCTTTCAGCTAGGGAGCAACAGGAAATAACTCTTTTTTTTTTTTTAATGCCTTCATCTAAACATTCAGATGGTGTTATGGGCAGAATAGTCTATGTATATAAATGCTGCATGTTTAAAAAATAGAGCCGAAAGTACCCTCACTTCCTCTCTCTTTGACCAAAGAAACACTATTAGCTGACTCAAAAAAAAAAAAAATTATAAGCGATCTTTGCCCTGTCATCCCTGGCAGTTACATAAATACTGGGAGTTAATTTTGGCTGTGCCCATGAGGTCACTAAAATCTCATGCCTATGGTTCCAAGTAATATGTTGACATGACATCCTCAGAGATTCCAAGTGCTTGTTGTTCTCTTAATATAAACCAAAATTGGTCCACAACCTCTGGGACTCTGCTTTTGGAGACCCATGTGATTGGAACATTGGGTCCCTTCTCTGCCTTCCTCCTTCACCTTTCTCTGTGAGCATTCCAAAGCTTAAAATAGAATTTAAAAACAAAAACCCTGAGTTGCTTTTAAACCTTCACTGTTTAAACTGCTCTTATAGGTAATACATTTGAAGCCCTTATTTATTTATTTTTTTTAGTGATTTCATCTCTGCCATATAGGTAGCAGTTGCTTTTAAGCAGAGTTCGAATTTTACCACATGGGCTGAATGAAGGCAGTTGCCTGGTTGGGTTTTATTAGTCATGTGAACTAACTTGCAATGGCAATGGAAAGATCACTTGGGGGGAAAGGTTAAATGCTACCTTTTGTTGATGAATTATTGCTTTACAGTAAAAATTTATTCACCTTTCAAATTGAGTCCAAGTTGTTTTTTCCATTTCCTGAACTATTTCCAATTTGCTGTCCAAGTCCTGGTATGGTACTTGATATGATGTGAGAAACAAAACTGAATTTGAATAAAGATCTGATGGAGCAAAATCTTAACTCACTAAGAGCATTGTGGCCTTTGCATTTTATATAATAGGATTATTAGTCCCTATAGTGAGAGATGCCATAGATTAAATGAAGAAAGAAGACTCCAAAATTGCTTTTGAATTGTGTTATACAAAGGGTGCACAAGGAGACAGGCACACTTGTTTTCCTTGGTCTGCTTTTCTTTCAAAGTGGATGACCAGTGTAGTACAACTGCCACTTATTTTTTGGGGGAAAGGAAAGGAAGGAAAGGAAAAATGTGACACGTTTTTCTATCCAGTAAGTGTTCCATAATTATTTTGGCATCCTGAGGCTGGAATAATATTGCCATTTAATTGCTGAGGAAACTTGGAAGGCAGTTTGAAAGCCAGAGTAGAGATTCAACCACATAAGTTTTACTTAGGTTGTAGGTTAAGTCTGGTCTGCATCAATGAGGTGTGCCAGAGAGTTCTGTTTGAGTACCATGGAGGGGCCTGGATAAGCCCAGAGCCCTGGGGTGATCTCTTTCTGGGAATTTCCAGGGAATTCTCTTTCTGGTTCCTTTACTGACTTCTCAGTAGTCCCAGCAGGTCGTTCGGCTTTGGCTTTATTTTCTACATTTGCTCATTGCATATAGACTCTTTCATTGCTTTCTTATAAAAGTCTTTGTAAGGCTAACTGAAATATTTAAAACAAAAACCATCTTAAAATATAAAAACCATCTATAAATATAAGAAGAAAGCTATTGTTACTGAACGGGACCTCTTCAGGCACTCCAGGATAAGAACACCCCTCACCTGGCTGGGAGCACGGGTGAGAAGAACCCAGAGAACAAGGCCGTTCTTTCTAGCACAGTCAGAAGGCAAGTGGTCACTCTTCCCAGCAGGAGACATTATTGTCATAACGTTTGCACCAGACTGTTTATAAATAAGGATCAAATATGGTTCACAATCCAGATATCTTGATCCAGGTATCTCTTGGTATAAACAGAACCTGTTTTTACAGCCTGGACCAGAAGGAGTGGTAAATCATTATTGAAACAGAGTACACTTTGGTTAGAAGAGCAAGTTTCCTTTAGAAAATTACCCTTCCATTAGCAATTTCAGTTGAAAAGAGCAAGTGCAAAGATGGCTCAGCAGAGCCGGGTGGATGTGTTTGTGTGGCTCATGTCCACCACTCCTGTCTGATTGCCTTCTTGCATTCCTCACTGCATTTATGAACACTAGAAATCCATATATTTTAAGAGCGGCCTAAAAAATAAATGTGGCGTGGGCCATCTGAGGTGACGCTGTTTAATTCACAGAGCGAATAGTTGTGCTCTGCGCTCCCTGGAGAGGCGACTCCCTATAGCGCTGTTTCATGCAGATGCTCATAGATGAGATTTATTAACTGGCCTTCTGCCCACCGCATCGCATCTTTGTTTGCATACTCCAGGCTTTTCAGAATGAATGTATAAGTCCAGAGGACTAGTTCCACATGGATATTTGAACATGCAACTACAGTAGCATATGTTTCTGAATTCTTAAAAAAATTACTCGACCCGAGGCAATGGACTATAAAGAAAAACACAGCGAAAACTTAAGCCTAAGACCTTGACTCTGACATCCAGTTTTGCTAGTTTTGAAAAATGAGCTCGTGGTAGGGCAGACAAAAAGAGATATATGTGTATGTGCCCACAAATACGTGTGCAGAAGATAGTTGCAAAAGCATGTTCTGTTTAATAGAAGCTATTGTAACACGCCTCGTTTTAACCAGAATGTAGATTTCAGGTCACATTTCCCCAAACAGCGACTGCAGAAGTCTCCTTCATGCATCTCCATTAGGTATTTGTTAGCATCATCTGGGTTTACTTCTGTCTTAGGAGATTTTTGAAAATAATGATTTTTGTCCTTAATGTTTTTCTTAGTATTTTTAAAGGGTTACTAGATACCTTGACTGTAGTGCACCAGGCTCCTCTGTCCATGGAATTTCCTAGGCAGGAATACTGGAGTGGTTTGCCGTTTCCTTCTCCAGGGATCTTCCCAACCCAGGGATCAAACTCAGGTCTCCTGCATTGCAGGCGGTCTCTTGCTTTGCAGGCAGATTCTTTACTGACTGAGCCACCAGGGAAACTGCCTGAATTATTAGGTGCCCAGTGTATTTATTTTCTTTTTGGCTGTGTTGAGTCTTCGTTGCTGTGCACGTGCTTTCTCTAGTTGCAACGAGTGGGGGCTACTCTCTAGTTGCAGTGCTCTGGCTTCTCTTTGAGATGACTTCTCTTGTTGCAGAGCACAGGCGCTAGGGCACACAGGCTTCAGTGGTTGTGGCATGCATGGACTTAGTTGCTCTGAGGCATGTGGGATCTTCCTGGATCAGGAATCAACCGGTGTCCCTTGCATTGCAAGGGGGATTCTTAACTACTGGGCCACCAGGGAAGCCCTAGGCACCCATTTTTTGAACTTCTTTTCAGGGTCCTTTGTCGGAGAGTCTGTTAAAGGAGATGGTCCTCCGGGTGCCGCTGGTGAGAGGCTCACCCCTGCTCAGCAGTGGTTGCCACTGGTCTCATCTGTTTACGGGAGCATCGTCTTAGCAGAACAATGGTTTGAGATGGTCCTCTGAATTTAGGAGGTTGATTTCCATATTCAGTATCTTTCCTGTATACACAGAGACCTCTTGAAGCTGCAGTGAATAATCCCTCAGATTAGTGGAGGGGGAAATAGTGGGACTAATCTAAATATTCTGTGTGGTTTGGAGGATTAATTTGACAAATGCTTGAGAATCTCACTCTGGCCACGCTCTCTGCCAGATGCCCCTCGAAGGACCTTGAGTTGTAGCAAAGTCAGATGTCTGAGCCACTCATTCTGTAACAGGTTTACTTTGTTGTGAATGTTTGGCTTGGTCTGATAGCACAAGTGGTTTGTGCTTTCTGAGCCCAGAGTGACTCAAAGTAGAAAAAGATACCCTCAAGGCCAGTATGTTGTAGGAAGCTAAAAGATCCTGTTGGAGAAAGCTATTTGGGTGAAAGGAGTGGAGGCTGTAGAATCAGAATTTTCATTGGATAGAATTTTCCCGTGGGATAGGAGCATTGGTAGGCAGGCAGGGTGACCGGAACTTGAAAATTGAAAGCATGTTGATTGAAAGACAGCGTAATAAGAACGGAAGTGCATGCTGGAATCGAGCTCATGCTGGAATCGAGCTCCTGTTTTGCAGTGAGAGTTGAAGGGAAAATGGAATCCTCCAGTGGCCCACCCTTCAGTGTCCAGAATTCCTAGGGAACACTTCATTTGCTCTAACAGAGAGACCTCTCCGGCTCTGTTGTAGGGCTCAGGACAAGGTAGGCAGATGTTCCTGGCTCAAGGCATTTTCCCTCAGTAGAAGCAATCAGTGCAGCTTCTTCCCATAACAGCATTGGTACTTAGGTCAGATGGTGGCTTCTTGCTATACAGATGCCAACTTCACAGTTACCAGGCTAAAAGGGTGGCTGCTGTATAGAGTTTACACTCTTTCAATCCTCCCAAACTCAGAGGCAGAGTGTCTGGTATTTTGCTGTGAAGGATCCTCAGGAGTCATTTAATGCCAGCTGATGACACTGCTCAGAATACCCCTCAGGGCTCCGGTGCCATTTTTCTTACAGCTGGAAAGTGATCCCTTCGATGGCAGTTTCTGGTACGGACTGAGAGTTTAACCCAGATGGTGTGGATTGCTTTACTTTCGAATTTTGTCAATTTTACTTTAAAGGAATTGATTTACTCCTCTCCTGTGAACAGTGTCTTTTCCACAATGAAATTTGTTAGGATATGTATGTTAGAATAATTCCATTCTTTCTGACTTCAGGCTATATTTCAGATACCAACCTCTAGAATTCTAAAGTGGATGTGTCATACTCATCTAGTATCCTTTTTTATTGAAGTATACTTGCTGTACAATATTACATATGTTACAGGTAGATAATATAGTGATTCACAATTTTTTAAGGTTATACTCCATTTATAGTTATTATAAAACATTGGCTATATTCCCTGTGTTGTACAATCTATCCTTGAGCATATTTTGTACCTAACAGATTGTGCCTCTCAGCCCCCTGCCCCTATGTTGCCCCTCCTCCTCCCCTCTCCCCAGTGGTAACTACTGGTTTGTTTTTGGTATCTATGAATTTGCTTCTTTTTTATATTCACTAGTTTATTTTTAGAGTGCACAGATAAGTGATACCATACAGTATTTCGCACTTAGCATAATACCCTCCAAGTCCGTCCATGTTGCTGCAGATGGCAAAATGTCATTCCTTTTTATGACTGAGTACTGTTCCATTGTATGTGTATACCTCATCTTCTTTATCCATTCCTCTGTCCATGGACAGAGGAATGTTTCCACGTCTTGGCAGTTGTACATAATGCTGCTATGACACTGGGTTGCTTGTACCTTTTTGAATTAGTGTTTGCTTTTTCCTAATATATACCCAGGAGTGTTTATGTCTCTCATCTAGTATCTTAAGCACTCTTCCAGCAACTTTTTGTCTTGGAACACTCCACACACCCCCCATTGGTATCACAGGAACCTCATTTCTAGCTCACTTGAAAATTCTGATTGTTCATCTCCTAGTTTTTGACCTTTGGAATTTATGTTGAGAGAATGCAAAATGGAAGCCTACAGTTCACATAGGCAAAAACTGAAATTATGTGCTTTTGCCTCATAGCATCTATCAGAGACATGGCTCCTAAACATGTTTTTGTTAGATGCATCCCCAAAGATAACTTATTTTAATGGAAATAACTCATTACTGCAGTAAAGATGAAACAGGGTTTTATAGGCCACCAAGAAATAATTTCTTAGTAGGTTACTGAGAAAAATACTTGTACATTTTCAGTGTCATATCTCCCCAGCCTAATTAGGATCTTACTCACTTGAACCAGGACACACTTATTTAAAGCATTATTTCTTTTTCTAAAAGATCGAGAGGTGGTGATAGGTGCATAGGATGGTCAACGTGATGACTGCTTTTTGTGATAGATGCTTTTGTGTAATTATCTCATAAAGGAAATGTAATGAGAGCTCAGTCTTTTTGTTACTTAGAGACCTCATTTGCTTTGAGCAGGTAAATGTGCTAAAGAGCCAGGTTTGTGCCATGACTTGAAACAGAAGAGGAATAGGGTGAGAGGCTTGAAAATGAAGAGTAAGCATTGTAAATATTTAGTGTACATTGGCAGAAGTCTATGAAACTTGGGATCTCACGCACAGAGTTGGTCCTAAGGTTTATGGCCAGCACTTGGTGTTAAGTCATTCTTAAAATGACAGTGCTCTTCCTACGAGGCACACCTTGGGTTTCCGTGATCCGTTTTATTTTTTCCTAGAAGTCATGTTTGATTTTCTTTTATAACATTAATTTTTCATTTTTAAGAGTCAGCCTGCCCTGGCAAAGCCCTGAGAGATAATTTGTCTAAAATCACAGTGGCAATGACATCTCAGGGAGGCGTTCTTAATGTCACAGTTCTACTCTGATGACAAACAGTAGTATCCCCTCATCCAGGAGCCCTCTGCGTGGTTCCCTGCAAGGCTCGAATTTGGTGGCTCAGACGGTAAAGAATCTGCCTGCAATACAGGAGACCCAGGATCAGGAAGATCCCTTGGAGAAGGGAATGGCAACCTACTCCAGTATTCTTGCCTGGAGAAACCCATGGACAGAGGAGCCTAGTGGGCTACAGTCCACGGGGTCACAGAGAGTCACACACAACATGACTTAGGACTAACAGTTTCACTTTCAAATCAGGAGAAAGCACAGCCACTCACATGGGCCCCTCTCCCCCTCCCACGTCTACTTCCTTTTTGTCATTTTAGAAAGCCAGAGCGTGTTTTCAGGTTGCCGATAATAAAATCTTTTAAATTTCCACTCTGTAAATAATTATACAGTTGCAGCTTTATTAAAATTTAAGCCAGAATTCCAGTCATCTAAAAATCTGTTCTTTCAGCAGACTCACCAGGTTCCTTCTATATGTTATACTCTGAGCTGGGCGCTTGAATTCAAAAACAAGTCACACAGGGGACTTACCTGGTGGTCCAGTGATCAAGACTCCATGCTTCCACTGAAGGGGGCACAGGTTCAATCCCTGGTCAGGGAACTAAGATCCCACATGGCACAGCCAAAAAAAAAAGATAAATCATGCATAGCCCTTTCTTGAAAAGCCTCTAGGTCTTGGGGACAACAGGCAGGAAGGCAGTGTTTGACTGGAGGAATCTGAGATGGAAAGGTACCGCCAACCCCAGGAAAGTAATTCTGTGAGTCTTGTTCTGATAACTTGGCAAGGGCAAAATTCCCTTGTAGCTCATTTGGTAAAGAATCTGCCTGTAGTGCAGGAGACCTGGGTTCGATTCCTGGGTCGGGAAGATCCTCTGGAGAAAGAAATGGCAACTCACTCCAGTATTCTTGCCTGGAGTATCCCATGGACAGAGGAGCCTGGCAGGCTACAGTCCATGGGGTCTCAAAGAGTCGGACACAGCTTAGCGACAAAACCACCACCACAGTTTTCAGGAGTTTTCAGTAATGGCATCGGTAGATAAAAACCATGTTTGAGTGTGTGTGTTCCCTACTATGACCTCTGTATAAGTTTTAATACAGCCCCGTGGCATAGGTTTGAGCATTGTTGAATGACATACGTGGTCCTTCTTCACTTGAGGAAGAATAAAATGCTTATCTCTTTTGCTCCTCCAATTTTTATGGTATTTTTATTGAGCATCACTATGTTAAAATTAGTGCAGTAGACTAACTTTTATGTAAAGAAAATGTTTATATTCATATTTCCTTAATGGGCATGCAGAAAATGGAAGAATGTTAACACATGTGGAACTGGACACATGTCACAGTGGAACTGGACAGATGATGGGTCCCTGGGTCCCTTTCTATGTTTGAAAAAAAAAAATTGGGAAACTATATAAAATGCACTCCCTAATCAAACAGTGGTGTTTCACTTAACCCCTTAGTGGCAGTTTGAAAATTAAATGAGTTTTGATTTTTCACAGTTGAGTTTTACATGCAGAAAGGTATTGGGAAGCATCTCAAAATATCCTTGCTGAAATCACATGGATGATGATAAAGATTTGCCTGACCCAAGTACCATTCTTACACGCGGCTGCGGCATCCGCCTCTTGAGGTTTCACACGGAGCCAATGCATAGTCCATATTTTGTTTCGTTTTCTCCAGAGTCTGTCAGAGCTGCAGTCGGTGTTTTTTGTGATGTGGCCAGTCTGCTTAGTATGCCACATGAATCTTGCTCTGACTGCAAAATAATCCTCTGTAAAGATCGTTGTCAATCTTTGGATGTTTTTCTCCTCATTTATTGAGCACCTGGTGTGTCTCAGGTATTGTGCAGGGGCCTTTAAGTGTGCGATTGCAGGTTTTGGCTATTTTTTTTAGGCACTCTACTGCTGTTTTCTGCACACCACCCCCATCCTGCCCCCACTTCTGAGTCTGACTCCCCACCTTATGGAAGTTATTGAGTGATATCTGGCCTTGATGTCCGCCCCCACCCCAACCCGTGATGGTGCTAGACGCCAGCCAGGAAGCAGGCCATCTGCATTCACAAGCCCTCCTTAGCCCCAGCCCCTGCCCCTCCCCCTCCCATCTGGGTGAAGGCTGAGTGGATGGCAGGGAGACTGACCAATTAAGAATAAACAAAAGGAGAGCTTTGAATACATTATCCCAGCTATCGGGACCTGCCGCTCACTGGCAGTAACCATGAAACAGAAAGCTTGTGGAGCCTTTGCTCTGCTAGAGAAGGAGGAAGCGGAAGAGGGCGCGATTGGTGGGTGCTGTGTGGGTAGGGGGGGAGCGCAGGATGAGGGCGTCTTGGGGGGGACGAGTCAGCCCCACCTCCACCCCCCTGGTTCCCTGGCTCTCTCTGTTTCTGGGAACCTAGTACATCTGTCCCTCGATCACGTCTTCTCCAGGGAGAAGGAAAGAGAGATGAGCGTCATTAGCCCCCTAGGCAAGGAGGCTGAGGACAAGAGAGTCAGCCTTTCCAACATCCCTTAGCGGGGCTGGCAACACAGCAATAAATGGGAAAGCAGGTTTGGTGTTTGGGAAGCCAGTACCCCTCTCCCTGGAATTTCTCACAGAAAGATAGCATTGTCGGATCACCGACTGTAAGATGTCAGTGTGAGTAACAGTTGAACATACTTCCAGCCTGTGTGTTGAGGGTCACCGCCTCCTCACCTCCCGTTCAGAACGTGGTCTACCTCCCATTAGGACCAGTTGGGGCACTCGGAGTCCCAGATTGCTGCTCAAGAGAAGCAGGAAGGGGTAGCAGGCAGAGCCTGGGCTCTGGCCTCAGACTTATTCTCCATCCCAGCTCCACCCTTTTCAAACTGTGTCATCTAGGGCAAATTTTTTAGCCTCCCTAAGCCTCATTTTCCTAATGTGCAAATGGAAATAATAATAGCATCAACTTCACAGTTCTTAATGAGGACTTAAATGAGATGCAGAACATAAAGTATACTAAGCAGTTGAATGGTGCAAAGTAAATGCCTTTCAGAATATTAGCTAGTATTGTTGTTTGTCATTTCAGTGTACTCTTTTACCCTGTCTGCATAAACTGTGATCTTTGTGTCCTCAGTACCTCTTACAATACCTGACACATAGCAGTTGTTCATTAAAAGTCCAACTTCAGTATGGAAAAAATTCAAACAAATTATACTGTGATCTCCCCACCTTACCAACTTGATTAAGAATTGATCAAAATCAATTGATTTTATATACAGTAAACTGCATCTATTTAAGGTATAATGATTCAGTGAGTATTGGTGGTATGTATACCCTTGAAGCCATCACTCGCAAAAGATTCCTGGTATCCTTTGCAGTTCATAGCTCCACTGTCCACAGCACCAAGTAACCACTGCTCTTTCTGTCACCCTAGATTACATTACATTTTGTATAAATGAAATCATACGGATTGTACTCTTTAGTGTCTGACTTCTTTTACTTGGCATAATGATTTTGAGATTGATCCAGCGTGGATGAATACGACTTGGCCACAAAGGATATCAGCCCTGAATATTTATTGGAAGGGCTGATGCTGAAGCTCCAGTACTCTGGCCACCTGATTTGTGGCCGAGTGGTATTCTATTGTATGGCTTTGTTGTTCTTCAGCTGCTCAGGCATGTCTGACTGCTTGTGACCCCGTGGACTGCCTCACACTAGGCTTCCCTGATTTTCACTGTCTCCCGGAGTTTGCTCAAACTCTTATCCATTGCAGTGATGCCATCCAACCATCTCATCTTCTGTCGTCCCCTTCTCCTGACTTCAATCTTTCCCAGCATCAGGGTCTTTTCCAATGAGTTGGCTCTTTGCATCAGGTGGCCAGAGTATTGGAGCTTCAGCATCAGTCCTTCCAATGGATATTCAGGGTTGATATCCTTTAGGATTGACTGGTTTGATCTCCTTGCTGTCCAAGGGACTCTCAAGAGTCTTCTCTAGCACCACAGTTCAAAAGCATCAATTCTTCAGCGCTCAGCCTCTTTTATTGTCCAACTCTCACATCTTTACATGACTACTGGAAAAACCATAGCTTTGACTATACAGACCTTTGTAGGCAAAGTAAAATGGCTATACCATATTTTATCAGTTACCAGCTTGTGAACATTTGGGCTAGTTTCAGTTCTTAGCAATTATGGATACAACTTCTATGAATATTCATGTATAAATCTTTGTGGAACAAATGTGTTCATTTCTCTGAAATAAATATCTAGGAGTGGAATGGTTGGGCAATATAACTGCTGTTTAAGAGACTTAAGAAACTTAAGGCAACTTAAGGAATAGTTGTCCAAAGTGGTTGTACCATTTCACATTCCTACCAGAAGCATAGAAGAGTTCCAGTTGCTTCACATCCTTGTCAACACTTGGCATTGTTAGTCTTTTAAAGTTGGCCATCCTTACAGATGTGGACAAGTATCCTGCTGAGATTTTAATTTATATTTTGATCATTAACGATAATCCGTGTCTTTTGTGTGTTTATTGGCCATTTGTGTACATTCATAATGGAGTGTGTGTTCAGATCTTTTACCTATTTTAATAAAAAAAGATTAGGTGGTTTATTTTACTATAATATGGTCTTGACTTAGATTTCAGTGAGTTTGAGTCCTGTGTTCTTAACCTGAATATAGACCTCTTAAGAAAAGGAGTCAGTGTTTCTACCTGTTCTTTATCCACAACACTTTTTCTGGAAATTAGGTCCAGTTCTCAGTGAGTACATACTAAATGATTATATTAAAATAAAATTCAAAATAATAACTGAATAAGTTATTTTTAACTTAGGGGAAAACTACTAAAGCCATTTTAAAAGTGTATATGAAAGAGTTAAATTTTGAAGCTATATTTTCTTTAAGGTCTTGACATATATGAGATCCTCTTTTAATTCTGTGAACCTTATAGTTCTGTAGATAGTCTTTTCTTTGTACTTAACACCGTATCAAATTTCACACCATTGAAATTAAAAGGAAGATGTGGGTAGAAATGTCTTCCTCTTTAAAGGTAGCAAGGAACCATTTCCGTATTTCATAAATTTTGCTCAGGATAATCAAAGCATTACATGCCATTCCCTGCCCCCCTTTTTAAATTCTTAGGCTAACATTCCCCCACCTCTTGCTCACTCCTCATTCTGTCTCATTTGACGTTTTTTGTTCTTGTTGCCCAGACTGGCTCCTGACTTCTCAAAACCCTTAAGGAGAAGTTGCCTCAAGTAGCAATAGAATTTAGAAACTAGGAAGCTAAAGCTCAGTAAAGTCACTCAGTCATGTCTGATTCTTTTCGACCCCATAGACTATAGCCCACCAGATTTCTCTGTCCATGGAATTCTCCAGGTAAGAATACTTGAGTGGATAGCCATTCTCTTCTCCAGGGGATCTTCCCAACTCAGAGATTGAACCAGGGTCTTTTTCATTGCAGGTGGATTCTTTACCATCTGAGTCACCAGGTAAGCCCCATAAGCTCAGTAAGGTCCTAGATTTACCTGAAAGGATCAGCTGAGGACCCTTGTATTTTTAAAAGGGAATGCTTGGCTTCCCGAATCTTTGCAGCCAAAAACCAAATTTCTTAACCACATATGTTTCAAAATCCAAATATACCATGAAATAAAGGTCACTTATGATTTCACAAATGCCCTAGGTCTTCTAGTAAATTTTGAGTGCAACATCTTTCATCTATCACTTACTCATTTTATTGCAAAACCATGAGGCCAGATTTCAGATGAGTTACAGCTTCCATAATGGCAGTAATCTCTTGCTTTCTTGGTCATAGATGACTGTTTTCTGTGTTCTGTTTAGGACTGAGCAAGTTACAAGCCACCAGAGTATCAGTTGAGAGTTGAGAGGGTTCTTTTTTGCTTTCATTGAGGTTGTTCCTTGAAAGGAAGCCAAATACCATTTGACAGGACATCCTGTGATTCCCTTAGTTTACGATGGCCAAGGACATGCCTTTTTTTTTTTTTTTTTAAAGAGATGATTGCTTGCTTCCTTTCCTGTTAACAAGGGAACCCAGAACTGATGCTGTCCGTTCGGCTTTAAGAACAATAACTAGCAAATAGCTAAAGCTCACTCCAGAATCACCCAAAGAATTTTAGAACATGGAAGAACTTCCAAGTCTTTTTACATGAGTCACCAATGATTTGATCATGGTTAGCATTTAACTGACCATCAGTTCTGTTGTCTTGAAATAATAATCAACTGAAAAAGAGAGGAAGTGACCAAACTATAAGTTCAAGAAATTAAATATGTTAACAGAAAATCTGAAATCAGGTATATTATGAGATATCTGAACACTGACATATCAGTGCGGATGCTACACACAGAGAAGACATGGAAAATGCTCACAATGTGTTAAGAGAAACAAGCTGATGAGTACAAAAGTGTGTAAGTATTGTATTGATGTCCTAGGACTGCCCTAACAAGTGGCACACACTGATGGCTTGAAATGCATTCCTTCACAGTTGTGGAGGCTGGAAGTCTGAAATGAAGGTGCTGGCCGAGCTGTGCTCCCTTCCGAAGGCCCTGAGGGGGAATCATTCTTTGCCTCTTCCTGCCGGGTCTCCTTCTGCGTTCCTTGGCTTGTAGCCGCGTGGCTTCAGTTATCACGTGACCTCCTTCCCTGTGTGTCTGTGTCTTTCTGTGTCTCCACACAATGTTCTCGTAAGAATACAAGTCGTTGCATGCCATTGAAGGGAGTTCAGGGTCGAGAATGAGACACTTTGTACTCCAGGGAAACTGGTGGAACAGGTCTTCAGAAAGTCAGATATTCTCAGGAATTGGTTTCATGTTCCCAATCCTCGCATCTCCTCATATCTAGAAAAGGACTCAATCCCTTCATGGTGACATCAGCTCCTCTTGACTGGCAGAAAATCTTTTGTAAGATAAGTGCTTGATTGCTCTGAAGTCCCCCTTCACCAAAGTCACATATATTAACCTTCCTCCCCTGCCTCTTTGGAGCAGTTTCTCAGAGCTATCTGAGGTGCTGTCTCCCAGGCTGAAGTCCTCATTTTGCCCCAGATAAAACTTAACGCACACACACAAAAAAAGAATGCAAGTCATTGAATTTAAGACTCTAACCTTATCTCAGCTAATTAAATCTGCAAAGTGTATTTCCTAATAAGATCACGTTCTGAGGTTTTGAGTGGGCATGATTTCTAGGGGAGGGGGTGATGCTATTCAATCTAGGGTATATGTGTGTGCTCAGTCACTCAGTTGTGTTCGACTCTTTGCAAGGCTACGGACTGTAGCCTGCCAGGCTCCACTATCCATGGGATTTTCCAGGCAAAAATACTGGAGTGGATTGCCATTTCCTCTTCCAGGGGATCTTCCCAACCCAGGGATCATACCTGAGTCTCTTGCATTGCAGGTGAATTCTTTACTGCTGAGCAGACACAAACACACATGTGTGTGTGTGCATGTGTAATCATTTTTATAAATGTACATGTATAAAATACACACACTCACTTCTCTCATTTAAAAGGTCTTTAATTTTTATCTTTAGTCTCTACTTTTTCTCTACTAAAAAGGTACTGATTTTCAACATAAAAATATTTTTTAAAATAACACTTTGACTATTTTAAAAAAAATAGTTTTTTTTAATGAGCATTCTACCTTGAATTTGTTTTGTTTTACCAAACTATTATGATTTTTTTAAACCTTAATTTAAAATAGGGATTATTCCCTTGTAGTGTATATACACACAAAAATATATGGAGTCAATATTTTTATGATATTAATTATGTTTATTATGCTTGTTACATTATAACAAGAGCTAAAACTGAAGTAATGTAAAGTAAACCGGTCTTTGAGACATTGGGGCAGCCAGTGTAGTATCAGGTCTTTGGTTTAGGTGTGCCCTCTGCCGTGCTCAGTCGTCTCTGACTCTTTGGGACCCCATGGACTATAGCCCGCCAGGCTCTGCTGTCCATGGAATTTTCCAGGAAAGAATGCTGGAGTTCGTTGCCATTTCCTACTCCAGGGGATCTTCTCAACCCAAGCACTGAACCTGCGTCTCCTGCATTTGCGGGTCGTTTCTTTAGCACTGAGTCGCCTGGGGAGCCCCCTGCCCCCTGCAGAAGTGATTATTACATTCAACTGCTGATTCAGATTAATTTTTAAAATATATTTCAAAGTCTCTAAGTTAAATTAATCTTAGGAACCTAGAAACTAGGGTTTGAGATAGAATGGGGAGGCACTTTGAAAACCTCACATTGACTCATATACTGGGTAACTTTTAACACATATTCACTGTAGCACTAATTTCATCTACTTACCAAATGCCTTTAGACCTTCCTGTCTCCAGTAACATCTTTGGTTATTTAGTCAAGTAGTTTATATGGTCTTGTAAGTAATTTCCTTTTCCTTAATTATTTCTGAATGCTCATTAATCAGCTGTTACTTTTCCATTTTTATCCCAGGTTTAACAAAACATTCCAAATTCAGCAGAGACTGGAATCCCACACATTTATTAAACTACAACAGTATGTTAAATTTTGTCCTTTGCTCTCGTGAGTCCTCATAGCGTAGTACTGCAGAGTCAAAAAAAAGGAAGCTCTAGTTCAAGAAACTGCTATGCATCCACTCTTCCCAGCCCCAGAGGTCTGACCATGTCTGTCCCTCTGGTATTTCTGTACCGGATTCAGTTTGGACATGGCACACTTCTTAGCCACTTTTTATGCACATGCTCAGTGTTTTATACTTCCTTTTGAGAATTACAGTGGTTCTATACTGATGCTGGAAATGTTTTCACCTTTGACCTGGGTCAGGACAGCAGACAAGAAAGCGGAGAGGTATTGCAAATGAAGTGTGTGTGCGTGTGTGTGTGTGTGTGTGTGTACAAACTGATTTTTGTCAGGGGCTTCTGGGTCTTTTGATGCAAGTCTATCAACCCTTTCTTCATTCCCATAAATAAATGGTATTGCCTTAAAAAAAGAAAAAAACCCTCTTCTACTCCAGTACAAGACAGATGGGATTGGTGTCTGGTTGCCCAGACAAGAGTAGCAGGAAACTGGGGCGGGGGGGAGAAGGATGAACTCTGACTCTGGGGTGGAGCTGTGGACCGATAAGTGGGAAATCTATTCTCTGGCCTAAATGAATCATTTCACCTGGGAAGGGAAGTTTCGGGAATGATGGCTTGGGGAACTAGTGATGAAATAGTGTTCCTAGTTTTGATGGTATTTCCCCACCGCTACACCAGTTTGGCTGAACTTTACTAATCTTGAACCAACATTTCCATTTCCTGTGCTCATGACCTGCAGCCGTCTTGGACGTAATTCACAGGATGTCCTCTGGGGTTGTGGAGTGGGTTTGAGGTAGAAGCCCATCGTACCTTGTCAACCAAAGGTCATATTTAAGAAACTTAAGGAAAGAATTAAGAATGGGTGGCATGAAGAGGGTTGGGGGTATGTGAGTGTACATCACCCATTTTAGAATTAAATTCACTGGGACATATTGGAACAGTGGCCTGTACTTCCCTCCTTCTTTTAGGCTTAATTTTATTGGTACTTCACTTTGCATTTCAGAATGTTCTCATGAGTTTAAAAACAAATTTTGCCACAATGTAAATACAAACCTTTGGATAGGCACCGATCTCTAGGAGTGAGATACCAAGAGATTTGTCATTTTTGTTTGTTTTTAAGAGATTGATTTCTCTAAACACATAGTCAGGACATCCATCTGAAATCTTTTATTAGTTGAAAAAAATTATAAGCAGCAATCGTGTATGTGGCCTCTATCCATTTTGTCTAAGCTACCACAGAAAGCAAATTGAGAGACCTGAGTCCAGGATGTGCAGTAAGTAGAAATGTAAAAGATGGTGATTCCTAAAATATTAGCATGCTTTTTATGTTAGAGCTGGTAGGCTTTTGAGCCAAAAACCATTCCCAGCATTAAACTGAGTAAAGCTAGTCACCAAATCTCTCCATTTCAAGCTCTTCTTCAGGGAAACTTATGTTAAAAAATCATCTTGGTTAAAGGGAAAATGTACAGTGAGGCCTTGGTAACACTAAAAAAGGAAAAAAATAGTTTTATTCAAGGCCACGATTGTATCTGGTAAAATGGTACTGATGAACCTATTTGTAGGGCAGGAATAGAGATGCAGACATAGAGAATGGACTTGTGGACACAGCAGGGGAAGGAAAGGGTGGGATGAACCGAGAGAATAATATTGACATATGTACACTACCATGTGTAAAACAGATAGCTGGGGGGAAGCTGCTGTATAGCACGGGGAGCTCAGCTCGGTGCCCTGTGATGACCCAGAGGGCTGGGATGGGGGAGTGGTGAGAGAGAGGCTCCAGAGGGAGGGGCTATGTGTATACTTACAGCTGATTCACGTTGTGGTAAGCAGAAACCAGTACAACATTGTAAAGCAATTAACCTCCAATTAAAAATATAAATAAAATCAGGAATGGTGGCAGGGAAAGACCACAACTGTGTTCTCATTTGGAGGTCTGTCTTTTTCTCACTTAACTCTCGTGACATAATAAAACTCGAGAGCAGAAAGGGACTTGGTTGAGGGCAGGAATCCTAGAATCAGCCCTCGGCCCGGATCCCAGCTGTTGAGTTTGATAATTGTGACCAGGGGAGTGACTCACCCTCCCTCCCCCTGTCTGTGTAACTTCTCCGCATCGTGGCGTAAGCTCTGTCCCCGTCACATAGCGTTGTTGTGAAGACTGAGAAGGTGAGTGTTAGCTATGTACTCCTGAGAAGGAAAGGAGAGCCAAAGAAGTGAGGCACCTGTGCACAAGTTCACCTGACTGGTCGGTGGTAGCTCTGGGGTTGGCAGCCAGTGCCCCTGATCAGGGCTCTCATGAAGCTGAAATATGTACACACAGTGAGTGTGCATTTCATACTGGAGGCATGAAGAATGGCATGTTTCTCTGTTGCATTCTTTCTTTTAGACATCAGACAACAGAGACCTTTAATCCACTCAAGGATTTAATCCACTCAGGATTTCTCCTCTCCTGACCATGTCACACAGCACTAGACACATGTATGAACAGTGGGTTTACCTGGTATGATATCAGGAACTGTGTAACTTTCTCCTCCCCACGAAATCCTCCTCACATGCATCCACTCAGGTTTTACTTCCTGTGTACCCACTATGTGCTTGGCATGCCTCAAGACAGGACACTGTGGCTCAGACGGTAAAGAATCTGCCCGCAATGCAGGAGATGTGGGTTCGATCCCTGGGTCGGGAAGATCCCCTGGAGAAGGAAATGGCAACCCACTCCAATACTCTTGCCTGGGGAATCCCATGGACAGAGGAGCCTGGCAGGCTATGGTCCATGCAGTCAAAAGAATTGGACACAACTGAGCGACAAATGCTTTCACTTGCACTTTTCAGTACGTGCCGGGCACTCCTCTAGACATAGAAGGCACACAGTAACAGAATAGATTCTGTAAAGAACCTGCCTTCGTAGAGCTAACCTTATGGGGGCACGAGGTCGTGGAGAGACAGTAAACCAACAAAAGAATCAACAGATTGTGTTAGTACCATGGAGGAAAGAACAGTGTGGTGGAGGGGTCCCTGGAGGAGGCCACTTCAGAGGGAGGTCAGGGAAGGCTCACTGAGGAGGGGACGTTTGAGCTGAACCTGAAGCATGCGATGCAGCCCAGCGTGCCAAGTGCTGGGAACGGCCTCTTCTTTCAAGTAAGACCTTGAGCACAGTTATCCCAAAGGATTAGGGACAATGTGAAGCTGTCATCCCTCGTTTGTTTTTTTTTTATTATGAGGAGGTTTAGGGAAGTGAAGCACCTGAGAATGGTAAGTACCCTAGGAGGAGCCAGTACCACCAAGAGCACAAAATAGTTGAGAACCAGGAGGTGGAGGTCACGTCTAACAAAATTTGCCCCACACCCGACTTTGCTTGGCATTGGTGGCGTGTTGATGTGGTCACCACACATTCTCCTGCTACATCTCCCTTTTTTTAAATTAATTTATTTATTTTAATTGGAGGCGAATTACTTTACAATATTGTAGTGGTTTTTGCCATATATTGACATGAATCAGCCATGGATATACATATGTCCCCCATCCTGAGCCCCTCTCCCACCTCCCTCCCCAACCCATCCCTCAGGGTCATCTCAGTGCACCAGCCCTGAGCACCCTGTCTCATGCATCAAACCTGGACTGGTGATCTACTTCACATATGGTAATATACATGTTTCAATGCTAGTCTCTCAAATCATCCCACCCTTGCCTTCTCCAAAAGTCTGTCCAAAAGTCTGTTCTTTACAACTGTATCTCTTTTGCTGTCTTGCATATAGGGTCATCGTTACCGTCTTTCTAAATTCCATATATATGCATTAATACACTGTATTGGTGTTTTTCTTTCTGACTTACTTCAGTCTGCTTCTGCTATGTCTGATGCACCCAGTTTTATGTGGGGAGGGTGGGAGGGGCAGGGGAGTGTTAACAGATGAACATGACCGCCCCTCCCCATGGTGGCAGCAACCCTGAATGGTGGACCCAGGGTCATGCTGGGTAGGCAGGCTGGGGACCTGACTGCAAACGCTTAGGATTCTGGGAGAGAGCTAAGGTCAGGGGGAGAGGGAACAGGGCCAAGTAGGACTGGGAAAGTAAACAGAAGGCATATGGTCAAGACCGAGTGGATGTACTGAGAGCCAAGTTGAGGGGGAGGTGGGGGGACTGGGCAAAAGTTGGTGCCCTGCGGAGGCCAGCCAAGCCTGTGGCATGGGAATGAGCTGCAGGTCATGGAAGCTATTTTCAGAGCAGGGACCAAGCCACCCACTGTTAGAAACAGATGGACATTTAGGCAAATGTAATCCCTTATAATCAGTTGCATTTCTGACCATATGAAGAAATAATGCCGTGTGTGTGGTGTGTTTAAGGCCTTAGACTTTCTTTGCTTCCATTATATGCAGTTACATTTCATTCATGGCCATGAACATTATGAATGCCACAAAGAACTTTTTTAAGAATTCCCAAATTTCTTCATTCCTTGGGTAAGAGCCAAGTTTCCAAGTCATTTCAAGGCCATAGCTATTGACTGTTAATTATGAATTTAAAAACCCAAAACATGTATGTGCTTTTTAAAAAAAAACAAAATTAAAATTTTACTTAGCATGCAATTTTCACACATTGACTGAATAAATGAACACGAATGCTTTCTGTCTTGCAGTCCTTCAGCCTGACCTCAAAGTCTCCATCAAGCTAAACAATCACTCTCTGAACTTTAGAGGCTGGAGCCAAGGAGGAGTGGGTTTGGGGTTGTTTTTGTTTTAATTATTGAAGTATGGTTGATTTACAGTGTTGTGTTAGTTTCAGATACACAGCACAGTGCTTCAGTTATGCATGTATGTATATGCTATTTTGAAAGTTGCATTTCTGTTTCATTTTTTTTGCAGTTACTGGGGGGTAGCCAAGCTAAGAAACCATGTACTGAATAGTACCTGATGGGGTTCACCCAGGTAAAGACAAGGCTGTTAAAATGGAGGTTGATTTTCAAGGCTAGTAGAAAATCTCATTTTGCAGACGATTGGGGAAATCTGTGTGTTTTAATCATATCCTAGTTTTTAAAAATTGCCCTTGGAATATCTGGTGATATGGCAGGAAGGAGCTTAATCTCTGTTTTAAAAAGGAACAGTTAGTGGTAAATGGGATGGACACCCTGAAAAAAGAGTATTATTCTCTGTTCCGTTGTTGCTGAGAGAGGTGGCAGTTATTAGCTGGAGTAGGCATATACTGCGATGACATGGAGCTTTGTGCCCACGTGAAAAGCATCATCAAACAGTGAATGATAATGAAGGGCATGTTAATAATCGCAGTGGTAGGGCGTCTAAAAGAGCCTGACATCAAGAGCAGGCTCTTGGGCCTTCTGATAAAACTCATGTTTTTGCCAATGTTTCTCTAAGCAGCTTAGTATTAAAATTCTTTTACACTGGTTTTCTTCACTAGCTCTAAATTGTACTGAAATATACCGATTTTTCCTCAAAGTTAGGCTATTCACAATTTTTAAAAAAAGCTCTAAATTGTGAATAGCCTAATTTTGAGGAAAGATCGGTATATTTCAGTATCTGTGTTTTAATCCAGTCTGTGCGTCGTATAATTGTGGGCATACCTTGATGTTTCTCCGCCATCCTTGTCTGAAGTCAGCGTTGCCCTCAGGCCTCTCCCCCGCTCAGGTTTGGTGCCTGGAGGAGTTAGTTTTCCATTCTTTATCTTATCCCATAAGAGAGTAGTAGAGCCCTGTAAATATAAAACATTTACATCTGCCCATGGTGGCTTCAGCATGTTATTATTACCTGAAGACAATAAAACAAGAAGACAATACACGACCTCTTCAATTCCCCTCCCAGCCCTGGAATCCACTCAGCCATCAATTATTCCACAAATTAAATGGAAGCCTTAATACCCAATCTTCAATGAAACCCAGTACAATTTCCAGAATGCCTCTTACCTTGTCAAGGCTTGTCTTTCGGAGACCCTCTGTGACTCCAGACTCCCTCCATCCTGCTCTCCCTCCCCAGCCAAATACTGCCTCCCTATTCCTCCCCACCCCTCACCATGTTCTGGGTCACAAATAAAGAGCAAGTGATGAATTGAGAATTATCTGGAGATAGTCTTTCCTTGGTGAAACGTTTACACACACACACACACACACACAGACACACACACACACACACACATACACACACACGACGGTATTGAATCTGGAGAATGAATTGTATGCAGCTCAAAGGCTGGGAAGTTTCTGGTTCAGGGGACACGTTTACAAGTCACTCCCGATGGATGCCCAGTTCATTGTCTGGGGCAGCCCAGGGGATTCCACATCAGCCTTTTGTGAGGAGGGAGCCAGGAAGTAGGCACTCAGGCAGAGTCTAGGTCTGTTGTTACAAGGCTTTTCAGAGGAAAACACGTACATTTAAGTGAATGTCTGCCGGGGGACCCAAGCTCTTCAGCCCCGACAGGTTGATGAACAGCATTTGGAGTTTCTTCCTTTGTCTCAGTATTTGATCAGTGGGTATAAATATACACTTCTTTTCTTCAGTGTATGTTTTCAGCTTACAGGAAGTCCCCTACACACGAAGGAATTCTGAGAGCGCCTTGATAAGTTCAGTTTATTTGCAAGTCCAACAGAGTTAGCCCAGGTACCCTGATGCAAAGAGCTGACTCATTGGAAAAGACCCCCAAGGCTGGGAAAGATTGAGCGCAGGAGAAGAAGGGGGCGACAGAGGATGCGATGGTTGGATGGCTTCACCAAATCAATGGACATGAGTTTGAGCAAGCTTTGGGAGATGGTGAAGGAAAGGGAAGCCTGGTGTGCTGCAGCCCACGGGGTGACAAAGAGTCGGACACGACTGAGCGACTGAACAAAACAAGTACAACAAATTAGCTTAGGTACCCAACTAACACAACTGTCTATACAGTACTGTACAGTAATAGGTTTATAATACTTCTCACATAAATAATGACGTAAAAAGCAAACCAACACAAAAAATAAAACATTGTTAATCTTATAGTACTTTGAAAATTACAATTGTACCAGTTATATCACTGCTGCTTTTACGCTTGCTTCTGGACATCCTGGGCTTGAAACAAAGATACGGTACCACCATACTCTATACCACACTGTACTGTAAAGTACACAACAGTGCAACCACTTGTAAAGGATGCACGCACATGACCATGTAAGCCAGACATGAGAAGTGACTTATGTGATTGGACATGAGAACACGTGTTCACATCTTTGAAAGTTTGCAACTTGAAGGCGTGTATGTTGGGAACTTACTGTATTTTAGAAACAGGGCACTTGTAGGAGAAGGAAATACTCATTTTTGTATCAGCAGTTGTCTTGATCTACTTGTGGGTACGTAGAAGCGTTTGCAAGATGGCTGTTTTCTGTTAGGATGACGCCAAGAAGATTCTTAGAAAAAAATCATGATTGATAAGTGTGTTTGAAATAATGCGCCTCCCTTTACCTGCCATGTCAGAATAGGCCAACCTTGACCATCCTAAAAATGTGAACTAGAGAACACGTTGTGGAATGGGAATTCAGGGTGAGGCCTTGACCTTGACCAAGTTTAAGTCCAGTGATTAGTAAAGGAAGTGTTCTTGTGACTCACAGGAGCTTCTCCCACCTTGACATATGTGGAGACGTCAGAGCTGTTTTTGATTAGTGGGACATGGCTTCCTATGAACCGTTGGTACCTTATGACTTAAGAAACCACTTGCTGCTGCTGCTGCTAAGTCGCTTCAGTCGTGTCCGACTCTGTGCGACCCCTTGGGTTCTAGATTATTATATGGACTTCAGAAATCCTCATGTTCCCAAGCTCAAAGAAGTATTTCTCATGGGAAAGGAAAATACCACTTCTTCATTCATCCTTTCCAATCTGTTCTTTGTTTTGTTGGACTTCTCTGGTGACTCAGACTGTAGAGAGTCTCCCAGCAATGCAGAGGACCCAGGTTTGATCTGTGGGTCAAGAACATCCCCTAGAGAAGGAAATGGTAACCCACTCCAGTATTCTTGCCTGGAAAATCCCATGGACAGAGAAGCCTGGTGGGCTACAGTTCATGGGGTCGCGAAGAGTTAGACACAACTGAGCGATCATCACTTTCACTTCCTTTGTTTTGTCCGTGGGTAAAGGGTGGATTGCGTGTGTTGATCTTAGGCTGGTGGAGGTGGATTACTTCCCCCAGTGATGGAGAAGCATGTTGAAAATACAGATTGTTACGAGAGAGTGAAGAAAGACGGTCACAGATATGAGTATAGTTTTCAGTGCAAAATTGTGTGAACAGAGTATATCGCCATGGCAACGGGGAGCTTAGTTTACAGAACATGTTATGTTGAACACAAAGTTTCCAGTTGTGTATAGACTCCCTCAGGGAATGAAATAAAGAAAATAACTTAAGTCAGGGTGGGAGAGGTAGGTGGCTTTTAAATGTCCAGCTTCAAAACACATTTGGGGGTAAATCTCAGGGCTTCCCTGATAGCTCAGTTCCTAAAGAATTTGCCTGCAATGCAGGAGACCGCGGTTCGATTCCTGGGTCAGGAAGATCTGCTGGTGAAGGGATAGGCTACCCACTCCAGTATTCTTGGGCTTCCCTTGTGGCTCAGCTGGTAAAGAATCCGCCTGCAATGCGGGAGACCTGGGTTTGATCCTTGGGTTGGGAAGATCCCCTGGAGAAGGGAAAAGATACCCACTCCAGTATTCTGGGCTGGAGAATTCCATGGACGGTATAGTCCATGGGGTCACAAAGAGTTGGATATGACTGAGTGGCTTTCACTTTCAAGCCAAACTGGGCCTTCTTACAGAGCGGCAAACAGAAGTTAACCACTTAAGGAAAGCAATTCTTCTGCAGATGGTCGTATCTAAACTTGGGAAGCCTGGCATACTCAGATGGTAGTTGTGAAAAAAAAAAAATCAAAATCAAAATAGGTTCCACATGCCTCAATCCCAAAATTAATTTCTTGAGCCCCTCTCCCTACAGCCACACACCCACAGCAGCACTAGAGCCAGAATCTTGGGACACCTGGTCTACTGTGAGCCTTGCTGGAAAAACACCATGTTTTCCTCCAAATGTATACAAGTGGTCTGTTTGTAAGTGCGGGGTACAGAGACAGAATGAATTATGTAAGAAATAATTCCAGTTTTTGTTAGCTGTGACATTTTATATGCTTGTCACATTTTGAAGAGGCCCTCCTCTGGAATAATTCACAAACCTGGCCCAGTTTGTTCTTGGACAAAATTCTGGACTACTTTGTCATTGGTTTGGGAGCCGATCACTGGTGAGGGGGTAGAATCCATGTTTTGGTTTCCATAGTTTGGGGCTTGCCAAATCTTTATCCAGGCTTTGTTCAGTAGGCAAACTCAAGTCCCACTTAGTTACATAAAATTCCTTTTGTTTCAGTAAGCAGAAATGCAGTCTCTGATTTGTGTGGCTGAGTGACTGCTGCAGAGCATAAACTTAGTGCACTTGTCCTGCCACCACCCCCAAATGCTGCATACAAGGTGCATACATGCTAAGTTGCTTCAGTTGTGTCCCTTCTTTGTAACCCTATGGACTAGAGCCTGCCAGGCTCCTCTGTCCATTGGATTCTCCATCAAGAATACTGGAGTGGGTTGCCATTTCCTTCTCCAGGGGATCTTCCTGACCCAGGGATTGAACCTGCATCTCATTATGTATCCTGCATTGGCAGGTGGGTTCTTTACCACTAGTGCCACCTGGGAAGCCCATGCATAAGGGTGAAATGGGGCAAAATCAACATACTGGCCCTCAGGCTAAGGCTGGCCTTTTTCCAAAGGCACATGTGTCAGTGATCACTATCCATGGACAAGCCAGAAATGTGACTTCACCTGCTGGAAGGGATTTTCATTTTTCTGTGTGTTTTTCTTTCTCTCACTTGCAAAAAATATATATATATGTATGTATATATGTGTGTGTATATATATATATACACACACATATATATAATATGTATATAATATAGTGTGTACACAATATTATATATATATTATATACTAGCTGCTATAATATAATATATAACATTATAGATTATATATATACACGCATATATATATATATAGTGCCAGTTTCCCAGAAAGGCATTTGAACGTTTCCAGAAACAGTATATAAACTATACACTGTGTATAAACTATGTGGTGATTATTCGTTTATTTTCAAGAAGGAGCAGTGGGTGCAAATTCATTTTTTAAAAATTTATTTCATTGAAATATTGTTAGTTTACAATGTTGTGTTAATTTCTGCTGTGCAAGTTCATTTTAAAATGAAATTTTAATGCCATATCAAAATGTGTGACCCAGAGACCGACGTGCTAGGAAATTGTCTCTTACTTACTACTTTCAGTGCTGTTGTACTTACCAGGTTTTAAACACATAGTGATCTAGTTAAAGTACCAACTGAAAGCCGCAAATTAGAGGACAGGGCTTGGACTTCCTTTTTTACAAGGGTGACACAGAGAGAAATGCTTGTCCTAGAGACCAGATGTCAGGTCATCGAAGAATAAACAGTAATTTCCCTGGAACAGGCATGCTGAAGAGCCAAACAGAATAAACCCTGCACAGTACGTTGGTTCTTTATTCTGTAGCATTCAATGTTATCTTACCTTTCTTAGCCATTTACTTTACTTGCCTGAGTCTTTGCAAATTACTCAGTAAAATTTTGAAAATTAATATTTTGAATTGTCCTTCAAAAAGACTAGAAGTCCACGTTTAGCCACAAAGAATACAATTCCTGCCCTGCTCCCCTCATAGGATTTTTTTTTTTCAAGAGTCAAAATGGGAGCAGGGAACCACTTTAACTATAAAATGATAGAAAAATTCCTTTGTTATCTATACAACATATCTGATGAATAAGTAGATACCAGTACTTTCACCTTGATATTGTAATATAGATTGGCATCTAAGAAATTATAATGAAATCTTCAGATTTTAGTGGATGTTTACCTAAGAGCTAAGACTATTAAATTCCACCAGCCTTGAGTTTAACCTTTGGAGAAATATAAATTCTCATTTGTGAATTGTTGAGTCAGATGAATAATTTCAGCTTAAAGGTATTGAAGTTGCACCTGTAGAAAGTTTTCTTTTTCTGAAGGAATTAGGGGGAGAAAAGAGTGACTGGCAGAGAAGAAATAGAATTCTTTTTCTACTTCAGCTGCCTTCCCTGCACAGAGGAAATCTGGACCTCAATCTCTCCCTTGCAGAATCTAAAGGTGTCACACATTTGAATGGGGAACTAATAGAGGAGGTGAAAGATAACCACAAACTGAAATGAATTTAGAAGTATCTTGGTAAAATATGGAGAAGATAGATTATAAGAATATTCCATCAGCATGGATGGTAAATAGAAATGAACTATGTTGATTCCATTGGTATTAGTTTGAAGTAGGTATATTGTTGTTCAGTTGCTAAGTTGCAAAGACTCTTTGGAACCCCATGGTTTGCAGTATGCCAGGCTTTCCTGTCCTTCACTATCTCCCTAAGTTTGCTCAAACTCATGTCCATTGAGTCGGTGACACCATCCAACCATCTCATCCTCTGTCATCCCCTTCTCCCTCCTGCCCTCAATCTTTCCCAGCATCAGGGTCTTTTCCAATGAGTCAGCTCTTCACATCAGGTGACCAAAGTATTGGAGCCTCAGCTTCGGCATCAGTCCTTCCAGTGAATATTCAGGGTTGGTTGCCTTTAGGATTGACTGCTTTGATCTCCTTGCAGTCCAAGGGACTCTCAAGAGTTTTCTCCAGCACCACAGTTTGAAAGCATCCATTCTTCGGTACTCAGCCTTCTTAATGGTCTAGCTCTCACATCCGTACAAGACTACTGGAAAAACCATAGCTTTGACCATACGGACCTTTGTCGGCAAAGTGATGCATCATTACTGTTTTATTTTAGAAAATGTCAGAAAACACTCTTAACCTTGACTGCTCCACCCGTACTCTTGCTCTGTCCTCTGTCTGTGTTTGCCCACAGGTCCCTCAACACATGTATGTTCTTACTTCAGGGTTTCTGGGGACTGCTGTTGTGTCCGGTGGGGATGGGGATGTGGTTGAGGTTAGAGTGTGAGTCTAGTAAATAATTAACTGAAGTTTTACTAAAGCAAAAATCAGCTGCTATTCTATTGTTGAACCTAGTCATCTTAATGAGCTCCTTGAAGGCAGATAATGCTTTACTTGCTCTTGTGCACCGGATGTCTCAGTAGAAAAGAATTGTTGTCCTTTGGTGAACGTTGTCGATAAAGACGCAGAAAAGAGTGTGATTCATTGACAGAACCTGTAGCAAATGACTTGATTCTCCGTTCTTATGGATTTTTTAAAAAGCTATCATAACTCTTCAACCTGTCCTTTTGTTCTGCATTTCTTTCTGTTATGTAACCACAGACCATCTTTACTCACTTACTTGTGGATAATCTTTCTGAAACACAGATCTGATTGTGTGTCCCCTGCTTTGCGTTTAATTTTGTGTTTAAATCATCTAGAGCAAAAATTTCATCCCAACTTGGCTTTTCGCCCTCTGGCACAATTCTGGGCCTTGGTGCCTCATCCTCCAGTAGTACGTTGCCTCTTAAAGCAAAAGCTTCTCCCTACTACGTGCAGGCAAAGCCATTAGAAAAGTACATGGACTGCCAAAAATTATGCCGGTATATGAAAATTATACCAGACATTCCAAACCATTTTAAATGTTGAATTATTTTTACTGAAGTTTTATATAATTTACATGGTTGATTTTTTTTAAATTGACTAATAATTAAAAGCAAATGGTTTGTATGCTAAATAATAAGGAAAACAATAGAAGTTATTAAGCAAAAAATTAAAAGCATTTTTAATAATGTTGTGGAAAGGCAGTAACTGTGGTCACATTTGTGGGGATGCCAGTGTCTTAAGTTTTTTCACATCTTCAGGGGAAGAAAATTTAGAGATGAGGGTGCTTCTGAAGATGGATGGATGTTTATTTTTATACTTTACCTATAAAATAAAATTGTCACTTAGCACTTTAAGTAGAAAGCTGATTTTTGTTGCTTTAGAGTTAATAAGAATTTCAAAAACAACTTTAATAATGTGTAGATTTTTGTGTAAAATCTGTATGTCTATATTTTTCTATTGTATATAGTTGTGCTTAAAAATATTGTCTCTAGTATTTGTGACCAAAGGAATAAGGAACTCTTGGAGAAATGACTGCTTTTAGGTCTAAGGCAGCAAATGTACAAGTTAAGCCTGAAGCTTTTTCTCATACCAGAAGGCAGGGAAGTTAGCAAAGACTACTAGAACCTTGTCAGAAAAAACTCAGAAGCCAGTGATATAAACTATGTATAAAATGTGTTTAAATCTGTAAGTTCATAATTACACTTCAGAAATAAAAACCTCATTGGTCATGTTTGGAGACTATTAGGAAACTTACCTCTTTGTTTTGAGAATCTGAAGTTATAGGGAAAGAATCAGGCATCTATCTTGCCTTTCTTATATGATCAATATCAGGAAATTTCTCTCTGTAGAATTATTCTAGCTAATAAATCAAGAATAAATAGAAGAAAAGAGAGAAAACCCAAATAAACAAAATGAGAAATGAAAGGGAGAAATAACAGCCAATACCACAGAAATATAAAAAGTCACAGTAGAATACTATGAACAGTTATGTGCCAACAAATTGGACAAGCTAGAGGAAATGAACAAGTTTCTAGAAACATGCAGCTCACCAAAACTGAATCAAGAAGAAATAGATAATCTGGATAGATAGAATTCACTAGAAGTGAAATTGAATCTGTAATTACAAAACAAACAAACAAACCTCCCTGCAAACACAACTCCAGGCCTATGTATCTTCACTGGGGAATTCTACCAAACATCCAAAGAAGAACTTACACCAGTCCTTGACAAACTCTTCCAAAAGATTGAAGAGGAGGGAACATTCCCAAAGTCATTCTGTGAAGCCACCATCACCCTGATACCAAAACCAGACCAAGATAGTACCAGAAAGAAAAATTACAGGCCAGTATCTTGGATGAATACAGATGCAAAAGTCCTCAACAAAGGATCACACAGTATGATCAAGTTGGGTTTACCCCAGGGCCACAATAATGGTGAACATATGCAAAACAATCAATATGATATATCATATCAACAAAGAAAACACAGAAATCAAATAATCATTTCAGTAGATGCAGAAAAAGTATTTGGTAAAATTCAGCATCCATTCATGATATTTCACTGAAATAAGTATAAAGAGAACAGATCTCAGCATAATAACAACTATCAGAAACCCACAGCCAACATAATACTCAACAGTGAAAAGCTGAGACCTTTCCTGCTGAATTTTAGAACACAACAAGGATGCCCACTCTCACCACTTCTATTCAACATAATATGGGAAGCCCTAGCCACAGCAATTGGATGAGAAAAAGAAAAGGTATCCATGTCGGAAGGGAAGCAGTAAAATTGTCATTATGTGCAGATGACATGATACTCTTTATAGAAAACCCTAATGACTCCACACAAAAACTATTAGAACCAATAAACAAATTCAGCAAGGTACAAGATTAACATACAGAAATCTGTTGCATTTTTTACACTAACAATAAAATATCAGAAGGGGAAAGTTCAAAACCTTTTAAAATCACATCAAAGAAAAAACTAAGGAATACACCTGACCAAGGAGGTGAAAGAGTTACATGCTAAGAGCTATAAAACATTGATAAAGGAAATGGAAAATGATTCAAAGAAATGGAAAGGTAGCTCAGGCTCTTGGATTAGAAAAATTGATATCGTTAAAATGACCATACTACTCAAAGCAATTTACAGGTTTAATGCTATCCCTGTCAAATTGCCTGTGAAATTTTTCACAGAACTGGAATAAATAATCCTAAAACTTATGTGGAACCAGAGAAGACCCAGAATTGCCAAAGCAATCCTGAAGGGAAAAAGCAAAGCTGGAGGCATAACCCTCTCAGACTTCAGACAATAGTGCAAAGCTACAGTAATCAAAACAGCATGGCATTGGCACAAAACCAGACATATGGATCAGTGGAACAGAGTAGACAGCCCAGAAATAAACCACATACCTGTGGCTAATTAGTCTTCAACAAAGGAGGCAGGAGTACACAGTGGGGGAAAGACAGTCTCTTCAGCAAGTGGTGTTGGGAAACCTGAACAGCCACATGTGAATCAATGAAGTTAGAACAGTCTTAAACCATACACAAAAATAAATTCAAAATGGCCTAAAGATTTAAATATAAGACATGACACTTTAAAATTCCTAGAAGAGGACATAGGCAAAACATTCTCTGAAATAATATTGTAGCAATACTTAGGTTAGTCTCCCATGGTAGTAGAAATGAAAGCGAAAATAAACAGGACCTACTCTAGCTTACAAGCTTTTGTATAGCAAAGGAAACCATAAACAATGCAACCTGCAGAATGGAGGAAAAGATTTGCAAACGATGCAACCAACAAGAGCTTAATTTCCTACATATACAAACAGTTCATACAGCTCAATATCAAAAAATAAACAGCCTAATCAAAAAATAGGCAGAAAATCTAAATAGACATTTCTCCAAAGAAAATATATAGGTGAGCAGTAGACCTATGAAAAGATACTCCACATCATTAATTATTAGAGAAATACAAGTAAAAACTATGATGAGATATCACTTCACACCAGTCAGAATGGCCATCATCAAAAAATCTACAAATAATAAATGCTGGAGAGGCTGTGGAGAAAAGGGAACTAACTCTCCTATACTGCTGGTGGGAATGTAAATTGGAACAGTCACTATGGAGAACAGTATGAAGGTTCCTTAAAAAAAACAAAAATAAGGACTTCTTGCTGGTCCTGTTGTTAGGACCTGCTTCCACTGCAGGGGGCATAGATTTGGATCCCTGGTTGGGGGACTAAGGTCCCACAAGCCATAGGATCAAAAAAAAAGAAAACTATAGTTACCATATGATCCAGCAATATCACTCCAGGGCATATGTACAGGAAAGATGAAAACTCTAATTTAATTCAAAAAGGTAACCTGTTTCTCATTGTTCATAGCAGCATTACTTGCAATAGCCAAGACATGGAAGCAACCTAAGTGTTCATTGACAGATGAATGGGTGAAGAAGATGTGGTAGATACATTATCAGCCATTAAAAAAATGAAATATTGCCATTTGCAGGAACGTGGATGAACCTAAAGATTGTCACACTCGGTGAAATAAGTCAAACAGATAAAGACAAATATTGTATAGTATCAGTTACATGTGGAATCTTAAAAAAAAAAATACAAATGAACTTATTTACAAAACAGAAACAGACTCATAGACATAGAAAACAAATTTATGGTTACCAAAGGGGAAAGTTGGGGGAGGGATAAATCAGAAGTCTGGGATTAATATATACACACTAGAATACATTAAGTAAATGACAAGGACCTATTGTATAGCACAGGAAACTATATTCAATACCTTGCAATAATCTATAATGGAAAAGAATCTGAAAAAGAATATATATGTATGTGTGTATATATCTCTGAATCACTTTAATGTATACAACATTGTAAGTCAACTAGACTTGAATTTAATAAAAGGATAACAGAATATCACTTTGAAGTCTCTAAAGAGTTGGGTTTTGTTGTTGTTGTTGAGTCACTAAGTCACGTTTGACTCTTTTGTGACCCCCATGGACGACATAGCCCGCCAGCCTACTCTGCCCATGGGTCCCAGGCAAGAGTATTGGAGTGGGTTGCCACTTCCTTCTCCAGTATACACCTATTAGAATGGCCAAAATCCAAAATACTGACACTACCAAGTGTTGATGAGGACATGGGGCAATAGAAAGTTTTACTCATGGCTCTTGAGAATGCAGGATGGTACAGCCGTGCTGGGAGACAGTTTGGCAGTTTCTTATAAAATTGCACTCTTAGCATATGACCCAGATCAGTTGTGCTCTTTGGTATTTATCCTAATGAATCAAAACTTACAAAAACCTGCACGTGAATATTTATAGTAGCTTTACTCATATTTGCCAGAACTTACAGGCCACCAAGATGTCTTTCAGTAGGTGAGTGATACATTCAGACAGTGCAGTATTATTCAGTGCAAAAAAAAGTGAGCTCACAAGTCATGAAAAGACATGGAGGAACCTTCAATGTGCACTAGTGAAAGAAGCCAGTCTGAAAAGGCTATGTACTGTATGGGTCCAACTGTACGACCTTCTGGAAGAGGTTAAACTATGGAGACAGTAAGAGGGATTAGTGGTTGCCAGGAATGGTGGGAGGAAAGGATGAATCGAGAGCAGAGAGGATTTTTTTTTTTTTTTAGGATTCTGTGTGATACTGCAGTGATGGATACATGTCAATGTGTGTTTGTCACAGCCCAGAGAATATCCAACACCAAGAGTGAACCTAATGAAAACTGTAGAATTTGGCTGATGAGAATGCATCAGTGTAGGTTCACCGATTGTAACAAAAATGTACCAGCTGGTAGGGAGATTGTCAGATGAGGGGGTATATGAGAAAACTCTACTTTCCACTCGGTTTTGCTGTGAATCTAAAGCTACCCTAAACATATTGTTTATTAATTAGAAAGAGGAAACCAATTTTACCAAACTATAGCTATCAAAGTATTTTAAGCAAAGCAAACCTTTTCTGTTAACTTTTTCTGCAGCCACTGTGTGCCCCTCCAGAGAAAAGTTGGGGGAAATAGTAGGTGTCATGGAATGGTCAGAAGGAGAGTATTAACAGTCAGAGATGAAGGGAGGACTCATGCAGTCAGTTCCAAATACTTTCTGTATAATTTTTTTTTCCCAAAGTTTTTAGGGATAGAGACTATCTGGTGAAGATTTTTTATTTCTAATGAAACATGTATGTATCCTGTTTCTGAAGGAAATTTCCTTTTCTCTAAAGCTGATATTAAAAAAAAAAATTGTTCCCAACTCATCTTCTAAGTGAGACACTAAATTACATGAGAGATTAGGAATCTCAGAGCCTGAACAACATTTGAGTCAAGTTGAGGGAGGTATAAAATGATGATGCATGAACCATGTATGAATTTTAACTGTATTAGAGTTCTGCCAGGGATCCAGACCTTGAATGGATGTCTGTCATCTTTCTGAGTTCATTTTTTCCCTTGTAGGTAAATAAATGTTATTTGTTTGTTTTTTCTAGTTGGGGAATGGCGGTCAATGTGTATTCTACCTCGATAACCCAAGAGACTATGAGCAGACATGACATCATCGCTTGGGTTAATGACATAGTATCTTTAAACTACACGAAAGTGGAACAGCTTTGTTCAGGTAAGAGAATTCTTTTAAGTATTTACCTGAACGTTTACTCATGTGGAATGTGATTTTATAAACCACAGATGATGTATTTGGAATAGGAATATATGTCAGCTTCAATAGATAATTTAAGGAGAAAACCTCACGTATAATTAAAGAACATATGGGGGAAAATGATGATGTTCACCAAAGAGCATCGAGCCACCCTAAAATGTGTTATGAATGATCTCGCTGAAGCTCTGTAACTGGTCTCCCAGCCTTTTCTTTGTCACCCCCTCTCCCCCGGTAAGCCACCACACATCTCTTCCTAAAAATGCAGATTGGATCTTGCAAAACCCTTTCTTATAAACCTTCCGGGCGCTGCCATGTTGTCCTTCCTACAGGATAAAATGTGCTGTTCTGCGTGACTGATAAGGTCCTTTCCCTCTGGCTGCCATTTATCTCCTCGGTTTCATGGTCCACATCTCCCTGCCCTGCGCCTCTGCCCCACGATACTCTTTGTCCCCAAAGACTCCTTCCCTTTTGCATCGCGTGGATTTTTTTCATGCTCCCTTTGCCAAGAAGGTCTTTCCCCTTCTCTTCATTTGCAGTAAAATCTCATTCACACTTTAAAGTCCATCTCCATTGTCATCCCCTCCGAAGGGTTCCCCAGACCTCCCAGGCTTCATGGTGTTCCTGGAGCACCGTTCCCACCACCCTTCCAGAATAATGCCTACCACGCTGTGTTAGAAGGTCCAGCTCTTATTCCCCTGGAGGTACCCAGAGCCCTTGAGGGCAGGACTGTGTCTTATTCTTTGTCAAGTGTCTGAGGCAGCACCCTGCCTACTATGAAGTAGGTGTGCAAGGAGTACATGTAGAGCTAAACTTTTTTAAAAAGAAAAAACATTTGATTTCAGTGATTAAGTGGAGGCTTGTTAAAGAACATGTCACTAGTGAAGTAATTTGTCCTTAGGTTAGAGTATTTAGCAGAGACATAGTCTTCCTTTCAGAACAGGAAGTATTTTCTTCTTCTGAACTAATAGGTGAGAGATTTCCTCTCTGCCTCTGGCTCTGACCCAAAATGGTATTAGAGACTAGAAAATATTCCCGAGATGGATTCGTGTGAAATCCCGTGAGACATGATCGATACAGAAGCGTCTTCAGGTGGAGCTGCTGCAGCGGTGCTGAGGCCACTGCAGGACATCCTGTGAGTCGTGTGTAGACAGATTTCATGCTGGGCCGTCAGCCCCCACCAGAGAGGACACTCTGGCTTCTCTGCATCTAGGCTGGATCAGAGTCAACTAGCATACAAACTTCCCTTTTACTGACACCTCTTCTCCCATCGTCATTTTCTCATGAGCAAGACAGTAGGGTATCCAGAACCTCAGCCTTGCCTGACCCACCCGCTCTGTGTCCAGGCTTCAAGCATCAGTTCTCTGATTTGTGAGGTCAATAATGGATGCAAACCGAGCAGTTCTTTACCCTTTAGTACAATCTAGAGAAACGCCGACTTAGACTATGATGACGCCCCAGAATGTGTTGTTCGGCTATTGAAATGACTCTAGCAATGACAGAAATGGCCCCTGTTGCATCCTGCTCAGCTGCAGATCTCCACTTCAGATTTTCTGGTGCTGTTCTTGCTCTGTGTTCTGGAGCACCCTGCTATTTTATTTTATTTCTAAAAGAAAGTATTTATGTATGTATTTGGTTGTGCTGGGTCTTTGTTGCTGTGTGTGGGCTTTCTCTAGTTGCAGTGAGTGGGGGGTCTCCTCTTCCTTGTGGTGTGTGGGCTTCTCATTGCGGTGGCTTCTCTTGTTGAGGAGCACGGGCTCAGAGTTCATGGGCTCGGTAGTTGTGGCACAGGGCCTTAGTTGCCCGGCCGCCTGTGGGCTCTTCCCAGACCAAAAATCGAACCCGTGTCCCCTGCGTTGGCAGGCAGATTCCTACCCACTGTACCACCAGGGAAGTCTTAATATTTTGTTTTTAATTTGCTGGAGGTAAAAAGAAACAACAACAACAGTGTTTTTATCAGCCATCCCTTTTCTATTAATAACAAAGGCCATTTTACATTTGTAATTGTGGGTCCGTTTCTCCACGGGGCCTGACACATATTCTTCCCTCAGAAGTGCTCATATTAGGATGAATGAAAATCAGTTTGAAACAGCTGTGGAGCAAAGACAGAACTGTGTATCTTTCCCATAAAGTGGCTGCGTGTACCTGTGGATAAGGGCCATGGGGTTGGTTATCCAGAACAAAGAAACACAGGGAAGGAAGGAGATAAGAAAAAACAGTCATAGAGAAAATTGCCAGTCATGGGTCTAAAGTGTTGAAGGGGCCCAAGAGGAGCTTCCTGTTTAACACATTTGTGGGAGTTTTTGCAGACAAATGAAATGAAAAACAAATTAGAATTTTTAGATACAGTAGTAGTAAATGCTGGAGTGTGTGTGTGTGTATATATATGTGTGTGTGTTTGTGTATCTAGCTGTTCTTTGTATATGTATATATAATTTCTTTGCATATCTTTTAAATTTCTCATAAAGCAAATTCAGTAAAAATTTTAGCAGCATTTGTGAAGGGCTTTTGTACAGTTAATTAAAGGGTTGGTGTGCGTTTTCTAATCATATATAGTTAAGTTGCCGTCCAGTGTGGCTTGATGAAACCTGTGGAAACCATTTTGATCATGAGAACAGATAATTTTCATTAGGGTAACTCACTGGCTACCAAATATGTTGTATCTTTTTCCTCAAAAAGCAAACAAACAAACATGTTAATCCCCATAGTAGAGAAGCAGGTGTTTGATTTTAGGCAGTAGTTTCATCAAAGTGTAAGCTGGGGACTAAGGGCATTTATAATCTTCTGAGGAGCTGCTTAAGAATGCCAGTTTTTGGGATCCTTGACTTTCTAAATCAGCATCTCTGGATGTGCAAAGCCTAAAGTGTGCCGGCCAACAAGCACCCCAAGTACTTCTGGGCTGCAGCTAAGAGCTTGCCGTGCATTTTAGAGGAACCCCAAACCACCAGCAGTAAAGATATCCAAAATTTACCTGGCACAATTTCCTTATTTATAATTTAGTCTTTGATTTTGTCTTCAACAGTGGCATTTGGCAGGAAATTCTATCATTTTATTTATTTATGAACTTATTTATTTATATCCTTCTTTGTCCTAGAAGACAGTGCAGGCAGGGAGGACAGTGTCATTAGGATAAGAACAAAACCAGATATTGGTGACCTTAGTGATTTGTCCTCAGCACACTTATTATGAGTAGTCCGATTTCTTGGATAATATCTTTTTCTTTTACTTTTCACTTTAGTTTACTATGTATAATTTTATTTTAGTCATAAGCTGTGGAAAAACACACAAAATACCTTCACATATTTTAACTGATATTTTTTCTTGTTCAGTAAAATTGTCCCTTACTCTTTTTCCTAAAGACGTATGTTCCAATACTGTCAGTCCCCCTTTGGCATTTTTTTCCCCATTTGCATTATCTCCTATTTCTTTTTTTATTTCCAGCTAAGAGCTCTCCCTCCAGCTAACATTAAAACTAACTTCATCTTTTCTTTAGCTCATGATTAGCTGACATAATGCTTCACATGTGTGCATTTTTTTCTGCAGAATTTTCTACCTTTATATCATCTCATTTGTTTCCATCTAAGCATTTTTAAAGCTTTAATAAAGGAGAGATGGTGTGAGGTTTAACATTTTAAAACACATTGTAGTAAGTTGCAAAAGGATGAAAAGGACTTGTTCTTTTCCTGTTATTTTATCCCAGGGATGTAACCTTATGAAATTGACTTTGAACATGAAATCTGGGTTATATAGTCATATGCATCTTTAGTTTGCGTCATGTCTTGTGAGCAGCAACCTTTATGTTTCAAGTGAAAAGCTGGACTACGTTAATTAATGAAGGACAGACTGTCAATGGGTGTGAATACGGCCTAATAATATGACAGTATATGGCTCATCTACGTTTGATTTGAAAACGAATATTTGTGGATTTCCCATGTTGGGATGGGGGATTGAACCACATGAAATACCAGATTAGTTTGGCTTAAAAATATTGTTTGTTTTAGTTCAACTGCTTTATAAAATTTCTAGGGCTTTTTGCAGAGTGACACATTTTGGTTTTACTTAGTACTGGCTCAAACCAGTTGGATAGAATTTTATAAGGGATTTAAGAGAGAGAATGGGTGTATATTTAAGACAGAAAATTAAAAAAAAATTTTATTTAAAAAAGAGAAAGATGGACAGTCTGGTGCTAAGAAGCCATGAAATTCACTTTAGTAACTAGAAATACCATTTTGGAGAAGATAGAGGAGGTAGCGAACTGTCTGAAGCAGAAAAGCAAAGAGAAATGAGGCAGGGAGGTGGTTGGGAGTGAAAGGAATGCCCCTTTCCTTTTCCTCTTCACCGCCCCCCCAATCCTCTGCTCTGACACATGAATTCCTTTTGAGACTTGTTTCTGACAGCCATTTCTCTGTGCCCCAGTCCTGTCCCCTCAACTGGGACGCAGGCAGCCAAGCTGTTGGGTCCACGACCGAGTCACTGCCCGATCCCGGCCAGCCAGCAGCTGACCAGCGACACCCCCTCGCCCCGGTCTGTTGCAGACTGTCCTCTCTTTCTCCCCCATCTCCTGTCTCCTCCCCTCTCCCTCCACAGGACAAGCAAACTGCTGATGCTCAGATGCCAAGCCTGTCCCCAGGCTGGGTATAACAGCTCAGTTATTTTCCCTGAGCATTATAGGATTTGAATAAAGTGTAGTTTGAATTAAACCATTTTTTAGAATGAAAAAATTTTAGGTCTTCTCTTGACTAGCAGTTTTTTTTAAAAAGAGACAGAAAAATGATCAGGATTTGATTCAGTTTCATTTCGTGTTCTCGCTCTAGATGGTTTCCAGCTTTGTCTTGGATCAAGTGTTGGGTGTTTACTTCTTCCAGGAAAGCTCCTGAGTCCAGCTGGTTGTGTCATAGTCACACTGACCATTCTGAGTCCTTGATGGCTCCCGGAAAGGACTGAACTTTATAGCAGCACTGCAGGATTTAGAGGTGTGGTTGTCAGCCATGCCCAGGACCTGTGCGCTTTGTGACCGTTTTGGGCTGCAGTCTGTGCCTATGAAATAAGTCAATCCCACCGCGGTATTTCTCCCTCCTGTCCGCAGAGACCTCTGTCAGGAGGACAGGTTGCTGATGAAATCAGCTCAGAGTCTAAATTTAGTAGACCTCCTCTCGTTGAACTGAAACCAAGTAAGGATATTTTGTCGGTGTCTGGTAGCTCCAGAGCTTGCTTAGCTTTATAGAATATCATTGCTTGTTACTTGCTTTCAGAAAGTTAAGTCATCTTGGATTGTGTTAACTGTTGTTGCAGATGTCATTGTATTACAGTGGAATATTATTCATATTTGTGATGTATTACATAGAGGTGGAGTTTTAGGGGTTTTGCCCATAGTTTTTCTCTGATTTTATTTGGCTGAAGATGGTTTTTAAAATCTGTTTACTTGGTCTCAGCAAGCTAACTAATTGGAGAGCAGGGGGCCAAAAAGTGAGTTGAAAAATCAGGGGAGGGAGATTCAGAGTAGGGTTTAGCTGCTGCAGTGGGTAATGCACTCCATGTCTCCACTAATGTGCCACTTGAAAGGAGTTTATTTTTTGAGCAGAATATGGAATATAGTAGTGTCTTTTCCTTCTAAATGTGTTTGTTTATATATATATATATTTGATCCTTTGTTACCAAAAATAAACATAAATTGGTGTTTTTGTTGGGCTTTTCTGTTCCTTGCATTTTATAATGCTAAATACCGCAGTGGGAAGTGTGTATGCACTCAACTTTATTTATCCAGCTGCCCCAAACGTAGATGGATGATATAGTTGTGTGTATGTGTGTACATACATACACGCGTACATGTGTATTGATATTGAAAGCAATCGGCCATCTCTTTGTCTCATTACGGTATTCAGTTCTGACAATTTTTTTTCCAACATCTTTTTTTTATAGTTGCTTTACAATGTGTGAGTTTCTATTCTACAGCAAAATGAATCAGCCATGCATATACATGTATCCCCTCCCTTTTGGACTTCCTTTCCATTCAGGTAACCACAGTGCATTAAGCAGAGTTCCCTGTGCTATATGGTGTGATTTCATGGTGTGTGTGTGTGAGCATGCAGTTGTTCAGTCATGTCTGACTCTTTGTGACCCCATAGACTGTAGCCTGCCAGGCTCCTCTATCCATGGAATGCTCTAAGCAGGAATACTGGAGTGGGTTGCCATTTCCTACTCCAGGGAATCTTCCCGACCCAGGGATCGAACTTGCGTCTCTTGTTTCTCTTGCATTGGCAGATGGACTCTACCACTGTACCACCTGAGAAGTCCTCATTAGTTATCTATTTTATATATAGTATTGGGCTTCCCTGATAGCTCAGTTGGTAAAGAATCCGCCTGCAATGCAGGAGACCTGGGTTCAATCCCTGGCTTGGGAAGACCCCCCCTGGAGAAGGTAAAGGCTACTCCACTCCAGTATTCTGGCCTGGAGAATTTCATGAACTGTATAGTCCATGGGGTCACAAAGAGTCACACATGACTGAGCAACTTTCACTTTCACTTTTATATATAGTATCAGTAGTGTATGTGTGTTAATCCCAGTCTCCCAGTTCCTTCCACTCCCCTCTTCCCCTTGGTACCCTTACATTTGTTCTGTACATCTGTCTCCATTTCTGCAAGTGAGATCGTCAGTACCATTTTTCTAGATTCCACATGTGTGTTAACACACGGTACTTGTTTTTCTCTCTCTGAATTACTTCTCTCTGTATGACACTCTCTAGGTCCACTCACATCTCCACAAATGACCCAGTTTCTTTTATTTGACACACATGTTGTGAGCCCTTCTTTGGTCTAGGCCCCCGGGACCTGGATTAATAAGATGGAGTCGTGGTCCACTAAGGGCTCAGTACAGCAGGGCACTGTCCCTAAAAAAACTAGAGAGCGCACGCAGTCATCCTGTTCTGGAAGAGCTTTGAGCCTGCCAAGGAGAGGCGGGACGCAGTGAGTCTGTGGAGATGCACCTTCCTTCAGGTTCTTTGGGATGAAGTGGGTGCTGCCTGGACGCCTTAGAATGGCCAAAGTTTGGGAAACACCTCAGAAACCCTCCCTCTTGAGTCACGTGGAGTGACCAGGATGTAGCATAATGTGTGTTTTATTAGGTCCAGCCCTTAAATACATGAAGGGTGTTGTTTCTCTAAGAGGAATGTAGAGTTTTTCCTGATGATGTCATATGAGTATCTGAAAGTTGTTTTTACTCTGTTTCTTTGAAGAAACTGCATACATCTGGGATTTTCTCAGGAAACCGTGGAATTGCTCATTTCTTTGGGAGAAATGCAACAAATATTTTCAGTTCCAGGAAGCCAGTGGTAACTGCTCAGATCTTTAACTAGAGAGGTGTCAGGCCACTCCATTAGTATTTTCCAGAGGGTCGTAGGTACACATGTGTCCTCTCAGTTCTTATCCCTTTCTCCTGGAGTCCCTCCTAGGTATAGATGAACACCATCAACTAGGGAAGGTAAGACAGGGCAGACAGGTCACCTGGGATGAAGGCTGGCTGTTTATATACTAACCAAAAAAATCAAGGAACATGTAATCACTATGAACTTAATATAGTGCCTTAACGAGAACAAAGCAAATCGGTGACATGTTATTAGAAATTTTAGCTCATGATTGCCTTTGAGAATTCTCAATAATATCACAAAATTTAATAATTGTAGGAATTTGTATAAAGCAGTACCCTTAATTAAATCCTATGCTTTCATCTCTTAACTGCTTTCCCTTATCTGAGAAAATTCCCAGATGTCATAGATGAATACAGTCTTCTGGGTTCTTAGTAAGTATATTGCTAACTCGCAAACTTTATCATGCAATCTCCCCCTGGGTACAGATCTTTTTCTTTAATTGACTGTAGTTAAGACTGCTGGGTTTCACCTGCTCAGAAACCATGAATGGGTCCATAGGTGTGAGTCTAGAGATGAGAATTGTTGTACCGTGGGCAGGTCATCAAAAGAGGTGTAGGATGGGTCAGGTGATGGAGGTGATACCAATGAGAGGAGAGTGCTTCGACTGAGGAATGAACCTCCAAATCCCTAGCACTGACTTCATCAGCTTTAAGCCTGGAGCCCTCAGTATTGAGTCCCCAGAAATTTTAGTGAAGGGTATGGGACTCAGTGCTAGAGCCCAAGGAGATGGTGAGTTTTGTGATTCAGAATTGTGACTTCAGAAACCTTCAGAGCCCCTTCTCTGATTTTTGTCTTTGCTTTACGATAAGATGCTCAGCATAATGATATGTTTATTTTGAAATCATTCACCAAGATCTATAAAACAAGTATCATAAGGAAAAAAGTGTATGTTCTAACATATTGTAAGTTATGTTGATTTTTCCTAAAGATGGTAATTACTTATATGATGGATGTAGTCTTCATGAAAAATTATTTTATATTTATATTGCTTTTTTTTCTTTCCTTTTTCTCCTCTTCAGCTTAAATCATCTAAAGACTTTAACAGGAAGAGTATAAAATTGGGGGAAAATAGTCATTTCCTTTTATAAATGAATTTGTGATTACTTAAGCACCTCGTATGTTTATCTGGGGAAAGACTTAAGGACTGGAGAAGCCCTTGAATGTTTTTCAGTAGATAAACCCGAGGATCTTAGGAATGTGTTCATCCCCTTACTTTGCTAGGAGGAGGCCAAGGACCTCATTTTGTTCTTTGATTCTTTGCCCTTTGAGTCTAAAACATGCATTTTGGAGATTCATATTTCATAGCTGAAACAACTCCATTCCATCCTATTCATTTTTATAGCTCCTATTATTTTTAACCAGCCACATAATGCATGGTTTTATACGTTAGGGACAAAATGATGTCATAAGGCCTCAACTTTTATGTATCGTTCTTCAGCATTTTCATTGTGCTTTTATATATATTGTCTGTTTTAATTCTTGTAACAACTGTGTGCAGAAGAACAATGGGACTTTTTTATTCCTGTTTTATATAAGAGGATAAAAGCCCAAAGAAGCCAAGTGTTTACGGCAGATGCTGGTTGGAACCTCCCTGAATCACCATCTTATTCTCTTCTTGTTAAGTGTGTGGCTGCTGTAGAAGTGGGAGAGGGTGTCTGTGTGTGTGTGTTCGTGCATGTTTCTGATTTTTTTTACATATCCATTTATCAGATGCCCACTGATCGGCTCTAGGAACAGAGTAGTTAGAAGTTCATGTCCTCACCCTTTCAGTTACTAGTTGAGGAAATGAGACACAGCTGGTATTCTGCGGGTTGTACACTGTGACCTGGTATCATTATCAAGAACTTTCTTAGCAAAGGTAGTGAGATGCTAGTAGAAACGCACAAGTTTTTGCTCTCGATCTTAGAATTTTTAAAAAATGGGTTGGGATTTGTTGTTGTTGTTAATATTTATTTATTTGGCTGCACCTGGTCTTAGTTGCCGCATGTGGGATCTAGTTCCCTGCCCAGGGATTGAACCCGGGTCCCCTGCATTGGGAGTGCGAAGTCTTAGTCGCTGCACCACCAGGGAAGTCCCTCAAATTCCTTTTTACTCTGCCTGCTGAGAGTGGGTGGGGGAGGAGGTGCCTCTTTTCCCTACCTGGTCTCCTTTCTTCTGCTCCTGCTCTAAACTCTCTTGCCCTCTAAGCAAGGCTAGAGGGCTCTGACATGTTGCCACCTGCTCTGATTCAGGTCTCTTGGGATAATCCCTGGTCAGTGGGGCGGTAACCAGAGTAATGGCTCCTTAGAGACACACACATGCACGTTTGAAGCCCAGGCATGTAGCCCTTCCTTTATGTTGGACCCAGGCTTGTTTTAATAAACTTGGAGCTGCGAGGATACTTACTAATAACATCTTCAGTTCCTCAGTGAGAAAAAGAACATCTTCTAGAATAATTTTTTATATATATACTGGGTCCCTCAAAGGATGTGTGACTCAAGGAATCACTGTTTCCCATGCATTTCATTCTGTTCACTGAGCCCGTATTGCTGTAGCTGTGCTGGGCGCCTGTCAGTCCTTCTCCAGCTCCTTTCTTATGAAAAGCTGATGTTTGCTTAGCCCTGTACAAAAGGGACATGCCGGTGCAACATTTAGGAATGGCTGTCTGAAACTGTGCCATTTGCCAAGATGTAGATAGACCTAGAGACTGTCATCTAGGGTGAAATAGAAAGAGAAAAGCAAATATATTAATGCATATATGAGGAATCTAGGAAAATAGATCGTCCTGTTCACAAAGCAGAACTAGAGACACAGATGTAGAGAGTAAACATATGGATACCAAGGGGGACGGGAGGGAGCAGTGGGATGAATTGGGAGATTGGAATTGACACGTACACACTAATATGTATGAAATAGATAACTAATGAGAACCTGCACAGGGAACTCTACTCTGTGCTCTGCGGTGACCTAATTGCGAAGGAAATCCAAAAAAGGGGGGATATATAAAAACATACAGCTGATTCACTTTGGTGTACAGCGGAAACTAACACGACACTGTAAAGCAACTATACTCCAATAAAAATTAAAAAAAAAAAAAGAATAGTCATCTGTCTCCACGCAGTTCTAGCCTCTTTTCATATCTGTTTCCCATTTCCAGCCAGGTTGCAGCCCCTAAACCTCTTCTATAAAGGAAACTCTAGAGCTGCCAGTAGTTTACAGTCACAGTGGACCCTGCGGCAGCACAGTAGAAAGATGAATTGGACCCCATCCCCCATTTTAAAGAGCTGGTAAAGAGTTACCCAGCAATCAGCTAAGAGAGATGGCTAATTAAAATGCAAGTCCAACTTACTACTTGGCTTTCATAGCCATTGTAGTGAAACAGCTAATTCTGTACTGGGAACAGAAAAACTCCATGAAGAAGATGATGCTTGGCTAAACTTAATGAAAAAGGAATTTCTGATCAAATGTAAAAGGTGGCAAAAGGATATTTTAGGCAGAAAATGTCTGACGCCCCTGTCTCCTGCCCTCAGTCTTTCCCAGCATCGGGGTCTTTTCCAATGAGTCGGCTCCTCGCATCAGGTGGCCGAAGTATTGGAGCCCCAGCATCAGCATCAGTCTTTTCAGTGAATATTCAGGGTATGTCAGCCTAAAAAAGCTTCTTGAATCTTTGGACAAACAGCCATGTGGATTTAGTGGCTGATTAATAAATGCTTCTGAAATGGAGTTTAATTGAAACGCTGTCTAAGCTAGGTTCAGGTTGAAAAGAGAAAGTTGGGGGTTTTGAGTAAATGTACTGATGCTAATGCTGAAACTGAAGCTCCAATACTTTGACCACCAGATGTGAAGAGTCAACTCATTGGAAAAGACCCTGATGCAGGGAAAGATTGAGCGCAGGAGGAGAAGGGGGTGACAGAGGATGAGATAGTTGGATGGCATCACCGACTTAATGGACAGGCACTTGCGCAAACTCTGGAAGATGGTGAAGAACAGGGAAGCGTGACATGCTGCAGTCCATCGGGTCGCAAAGGGTCAGACACGACTTAGTGACTGAACAACAATGACTATTTAGCTATTTTTTGATGTTCTAACATATCGCTTTATGTATTCCTAAAGTCAGCAGATATTTAGTGAGTGCCTATAGTGTGTCAGAAGGCAGATGATACCTAGTAAGGACCCATTCCTTTACTACCAAAGTTCTCCTTGACACATTTGTATCCGGAGCATTTACGTTCCTTTTTTTTCTCAGCTTTTCCTGAGTACAAAGCAAAGGTTAAGCAAGGTCCCTGGACAGAAGTGGTGGCCATCCAGCCCTTGTCACCACTGGACGGCCTTACAGCATGAATGAGCAGTCTGAACTCTGCATATCTGAAGCAGTGGTAGACCATCCAGTTCCTCCACAGCTGAGATGATCAAGCCATGCGTCTTCAAGTTCTACTGTTCTTCAAAGGAAAATATTTTTTCTAACCTAGTTTTTCCCTGAATTGTTGTTAAGTTTACAGTTTATCAGCCATGTAGACACTATTAAAAAAAAAAAAAGAGTGTCAGAAGTCATCATCAAATGTTTGGGCATGTTGGACATGTTAGAATGACATACCTAGACACAGAAGGATTGTTTGGCAACTCTTAAAATAACCATCACGCCACAGACTGGGTCAGGAGTTCCTTCTTATCCAAGTAATAACCATCACTGCACAGATTGGGTCAGGAGTTTGTTCTTATCCAAGAGTTTGGTCTTATCCTAGACCAATTTGACAATGAGAAACTTGACAAATTTTGTCAAATTTGACAAAATGTCCCAATTTGACAATGTGAAACTCGTGATGGCAAAATTTCCCACAGTTTCTCCTAGCATTCCCCAAAGGAAGATCACTTCTCCACTTTGATTTCTTTTAGATTATAAATTTGTTTGACAATTCACGGTGTATGTCAACTTTAAAATTACACTTAATTACAGTTAAGTGTAATATTAAAAAATTGAATGTTTTTAAAGAAAACTTCTTTCTTGCCTTTTTTTCTTTTGTTTTAAAATTAAATTTCATTCTTTCAGTTTCTTCTAGGATTGAATCTCAGAAGTAAATACTTGTACACTCCTCATACTAATTTGGGATCCTCATAATACTAGCAGAGAAGGCAATGGCACCCCTCTCCAGTACTCTTGCTTGGAAAATCCCATGGATGGAGGAGCCTGGTAGGCTACAGTCCATGGGGTCGCTAAGAGTCCGACACGACTGAGCGACTTCACTTTCACTTTTCCCTTTCATGCACTGGAGAAGGAAATGGCAACCCACTCCAGTATTCTTGCCTGGAGAATCCCAGGGACGGCAGAGCCTGGTGCGCTGCCCTCTGTGGGGTCGCACAGAGTCGGACACGGCTGAAGTGACTTAGCAGCAGCAGCAGCAGCATAATACAAGAATTGTGCTTAGAAAAGGGTTCAGTTCAGTCGCTCAGTAGTATCCGACTTAGCGACGCTCAGTCAGCACACCAGGCTTCCCTGTCCATCACCATCTCCCGGAGCTTGCTTAAATTCATGTTCATCGAGTTGGTGATGCCATCCAACCATCTCATCTTCTGTCGAACACTGCTCCTCCTGCCTTCAATCTTTCCCAGCATCAGGGTCTTTTCCGGTAAGTCAGTTCTTCACATCATGTGGCCAAAGTATTGGAGTTTCAGCATCAGTCCTTCCAGTAAACATTGAGGACTAATTTCCTTTAGGATGGACTGGTTGGATCTCCTTGCAGTCCAAGGGACTCTCAAGAGTCTTCTCCAACACCACTGTTCAAAAGCATCAATTCTTTGGTGCTCAGCTTTCTTTATAGTCCAACTCTCACATCCATATATGACTACTGGAAAAACCACGGCTTTGACTATACGGACCTTTGTCAGCAAAGTAATGTCTCTGCTTTTTAATATGCTGTCTAGCTGTCTAGGTTAGTCATAGCTTTTCTTCCAAGGAGCAAGCATCTTTTAATTTCATGGCTGCAGTCACCATCTGCCGTGATTTTGGAGACCAAGAAAATAAAATCTGTCACTGTTTCCACTGTTTCCCCATCTATTTGCCATGAAGTGATGGGACCCGATGCCATGATCATAGTTTTCTGAAGGTTGAGTTTTAAGCCAACTTTTTCACTTTCCTCTTTCACTTTCATCAAGAGGCTCTTTAGTTCTTCTTCGCTTTCTGCCATAAGGGTGGTGTCATCTGCATATCTGAGGTTGTTGATATTTCTCCCAGCAATCTTGATTCCAGCTTGTGCTTCATCCAGCCCAACATTTCTACTCTGCATATAAGTTAAATAAGCAGGGTGACAATGTACAGCCTTGGCGTACTCCTTTCCCAATTTGGAACCAGTCTTTCGTTCCATGTCCAGTTCTAACTGGTGCTTCTTGACCTGCATACAGATTTCTCAGGAGGCCGGTAAAGTGGTCTGGTATTCCCATTTCTTGAAGAATTTTCCACAGTTTATTGTGATCCACTCAGTCAAAGGCTTTGGTGTAGTCAATAAAACAGAAGTAGATGTTTTTCTGGAACACTCTTGCATTTTCTATGATCCAGCGGATGTTGGTAATTTGATCTGGTTCCTCTGCCTGGAAAAGGATTAACCTGGGAAATATGCAGAAAGCAGTGTATTATAGAAAAATACTGTCTTGTGTATCACGGTCTGCGTGAATGTGACATGGTACTTCCTCTGCAATGCTGGGGGCTTCCTTTGGTACCACCTTGGCCTTTTGGGCTCTCTCTGGCTTCCAGGCCTCTTCTCAGGGAGCTATGGGGAAGATTGTCACCTCTGGAAAGGAGAGGGTGGTGTTGGTGTCGATGATGGTATTGGTGTTGGTGAGAGCTTGTGGACTGAATGAGGGGGGCTGGCAGTAGGGAAGGAACCCTCAGCTGCAAGCCTAGGAGAGGAGGTAAAATGGCTTTGATCTGGGAAGAACCTTGCAGGCCCCAGTCCCAGGGACAGTGACTTGAGCCATTAAAAAGGCAACCTTTTTGACATTGATCCATAGTGAGTGATCCATAGTGTAGAAATGGACTGCGGGTTTGTGCTGGTCTGTTCACACCTACTAAAAGTCTCTTCATCAAATATGACACATGGAGGTCACACAGTGGCCTGCATATGGTACTGTTGATAGACCAATATGAGCAATAGTTTAATAGAAATTTCCTGAGAAATTGGGATGGTTTATAAGATTTAGGGATTCAAAAAAGTATTTATTGAAGTATAGTTGGTTTACAGTATTTTGTTGATTTCTGCTGTACAGCAGAGTGATTCAGTTATACATATATATATGATTTTTCATGTTCTTTGCCAGTATGGCTTATCTCAGGATATTGAATATAGTTCTCTAATGCTGTACAGTAGACTCCACACTCCCTTCCCCTTGGCAACCACAAGTCTGTTCTCTATGTCTATGAGTCTGTTTCTGTTACATAAATAAGTTCATTTCTGTTGTATTTTAGATTCCACATATAAGTGATATCCTATCTATCTTGTCACTTAGTGTGGTAATCTCATTCTTTTTAATGGCCAGGTAATATTCCATTGTATAGATATTGTATATACCATATTTTCTTTATCCATTCATCTGTCATTGGACAGCTTTAGGTCACTTATCCTTAATCTCATTTGCCCCTAAAATAGATACATTCTTAAAATTGGAGCTTAAAAATGGCACAGTTTAAGGGACTCTCCTCTGAAGAAACTTGTGCCTAGAAATAAGCATTGGTTCCCCTACTATCTACCAAATTAACTTAAGCTGCTGCTTTTAAAGCCTTGAATAGTTTGGCTGCAATCCATCTTCCCAGCATCTTCCCCCTTTACTTCCCTCCGCATAGCCTACGTTGGCCCAAACTTTGACCAGCTGTTGTAATTCCCAATTTTTGCTTGAAATGCCTCTCTGAGGACCATTCCCAATGCTACCTTCCAGCCTATTCATTCAGCAAAATGTGTGTGTTCTTAAAGTCTTAAGGTCATTGAGTACCGGTAACCTCAGCATTGGAAGTCAAGGTCCTTGAGGTCTGGACATGACTGTGCAAGTTTGACTTGACTTCATCTATTTGATAATACTGATTACTCTTTTGGGGGAGTTTATTGAGCAGTTTATTTTCTTGGGCTCCAAAATCACTGCAGGTGGTGACTGCAGCCATGAAATTAGAAGACACTTGCTCCTTGGAAGAAAAGGACCAACTTAGACAGCATATTAAAAAGCAGAGACATTATTACTTTGCCTACAAAGATCTATATAATCAAAGCTATGGTTTTTCCAGTGGTCACGTATGGATGTGAGAGTTGCACCATAAAGAAGGCTAAGCACTGAAGAATTGACGCTTTTGAACTGTGGTGTTGGAAAAGTCTCTTGAGAGTCCCTTGGACTGCAGGGAGATCAAATCAGTCCATCCTAAAGGAAATCAGTCCTGAATATTCATTGGAGGGACTGATGCTGAGGGTGAAGCTCCAGTACTTTGGCCACCTGATGCAAAGAGCCGACTCATTGGAAAAGACCCTGATGCTGAGAAAGATTGAAGGCAGGAGGAGAAGGGTTCGACAGAAGATGAGATGGTTGAATGGCATCACTGACTCTATGGACATGAGTTTGAGTCAGCTCTGGGAGATGGTGAAGGACAGGGAGACCTGGCGTGCTGCAGTCCATAAGGTTGCAAAGAGTTGGATACGACCGAGTGACTGAACAACATTAACAGTTGGACAGACGTTTTGAACTAATTCCTTTAATCCTTGTGTGTCTGCCGTATAGTTTAACTCTTAGAGTTGTTTTGTACTTTTGCTAAAATTTCCATGTATGTTTCTCTGGTCTCTCAAAACTAAATTTCTTGGTCCTTTAAGAGTAAAATCATATTCCTCAATAAGTATTTGTTGGTTTATTGATTTTTTTCATTGATTAAAAAATCAAGCGACATCCGTCTATAGCACCTTCCAGATGGGCATTTCTTTGTAACCACAGAAATTAGATAAGAAATCCAGCTTTTCAGATTCTTACCTCCTAAATCTTTTCTTAATTTAAATCTTGCCTTTTGGACTTCTCCGGTGGGTAAAAATCCACCTGCCAGAGCAGGGGACATGGACAGGTTTAATCCCTGGTCCAGGAAGATTCCATATGCCATGGAGCACCCAAGCCCATGCATCACAACTACTGAGACTGTATTCTAGAGCCCATGAGCCGAAGCTACTGAGCCCACGTTCTACAGCTGTTGCTGCAGCTACTGATGCCCCTGCTTCTGGAGCATGTGCTCTGCAACAAGAGGAGCCACCGCAATGAGGAGCCTGTGCACCGCAACTAGAGAGTAGCCCACTGTTCTCCGCAACTAGAGACAGACCCAGCACAACCCCCAAAATAAATTAACTAAAATATTCTATTTTAAAAAAATACAAATCTTGCCCTTTTACATAGTCACTCATGTCATTTCAGTACTTAAAAAAAATTTTTTTTTTTGTCCATTAGAGGACGTAGTACAAACAAATGTGTGAAAATAGATGAGGGCACAGTCAGAGAAACTGTATCCTCTGATATTACAGCTTTACCAAACTTTCTGTTTTGATTACCCTGGTGAGAAAAGTGACCCCTTCAGAATGGGTTTCACGTGTATCTTTCTACCTTGTTTTTCATTTGTAATAAAAGCTTTTCCTGCTGCCTCTCCTCCCCTGTCTGGAATGCCAGATTCTAACTTCAGCTCTATTCTCGGCCTTTGGCCTTAGGGACGTCACGCTGCCACTTTCAGTATCTCAGGGCTGGTGACATTTTGTCCCGCCACCATTCCTGCCTGCGCTCCGAGTGCCTCTCCTATTCCTGCATTCCTGATTCCCATGTAGAGGCCAGAGCTTATGGTATGAAGCTGCTTATGTCAGACAGCTTGTTTGGATAAAATTTGATGAGTGCATTACCCTAAAGGAAGTCACTGGTGTTAGAAACGAGAAGTGAAACCAAGCACCCAGCTCCAGGTCGTCGTAAAAGGAAACCTTTTATACCAACACGATGATTCTTCACCTGCCATTTCTTTCTTGTGTCAGTTGACTGAGTCCTTGTCTGCATCAGTAGGCAGATTTGAAGTTTTGTGTTTTTCCCTAAGGCATTCAAGTGCAACATGGTAAGGTACAGGGTAATTATGATTTCATTGAATAAAACAACTGAAAATAGTCCAGTTAGACATTAGCATTCTTTGCATCCAGTTTTCAACTGAGAGTTACAGTTAATGTCTATGAAAATTATTTTCATGATTTTATTTTACCACTCTTAAAATACCAGTTCTATCCTGAGTATTACATATTTCTATCTGTCATAATCTATTTCTCTAAAATATACTTCTAAATGCAAATATTGGTACCTAAGTCTTAATCAAGTGCTGTTTGGTGTGTAGATTTTTGTGCTGTGCTCAGTGGCTCATTTGTGCTGACTCTTTGGGACCCCATGGACTGTACCCCGCCACGCTCCTGTGTCTGTGGGATTTTCCGGGCAAGAATACTGGCGTGGGCAGCCATTTCCTACTCCAGGGGATCTTCCCAACTCAGGTATTGAACTCGAGTCTCCTGAATTGGCAGGCAGATTCTTTACCACTAGTGCCACCTGGGAAGCCAAATGTAGATTTTTACTGTATTGAAATTTCCTACTGTAAGAAGAAAACAGTCTTCATTCTTCCATGATTTTTTGATGAAGAACCACTTTTAAATCAACTCACTGCATTGATCTTGGGGGGCTTCCCTGGTGCCTCAGACACAGGAGACTCAGGTTTGATTCCTGGGGTGGGAAGATCCCCTGGAGAAAGGAATAGCTACCCACTCCAGTATCCTTGCCTGGAGAATCCCATGGACAGAGGAGCCTGATGGCTACAGTCCATGGGGTGGCAAAGAGTTGGACAAGACTAAGCAACTAAACACGCACACACACATTGATCTTAATATCTGATTGATTATCTCTATGGAGAGTGTAGCTTTTAACATTGTTCTGCAAGTTTCTTAATAAAAATCTGATTTAAAGGCAACTTCACTTTTAAAAGGGCTCAAATGGTAAAGAATTCGCCTGCAATGCAGGAGACCCGGGTTTGATTCCTGGGTCAGCTACCCACTCCAGTATTCTTGATTGGAGAATCCCATGGTCAGAGGAGCCTGGCAGGCTACCATCCATGGTGTCACAAAGAGTTGGACACGACTGAGCGACTAATACAACAGTTACTTTATAAAAACTACTCCTGTTTTTTGAAGGCAGGTTGTAGACAAAGCGCTTTGGTATCTTTAACTGCTATTTTCTGCAGCCTTATAAGATTCTTAAAAAGGTTTTATATCATAGGAATCAGTAAAACTTGAGGACATGTATCAGATGAAAGCCCAATGATATGGTTTGATAAGGATTTTTAATATATCTGATGATACTCTTAAAAATCCATCTGTTGGCATAATGATTGCTGGCTTATTTCTTTTTCTGTAAAAGAAAAGATGAAAATATCCTTTGACAGCTTCCTGAGTGGAGAAGGGCATGGATGGAGTGCTCTTAGCACCCAGCGTAAGTCATAGAAGCCTTCTCCATCTCTGTCTGCGGGAGTTGAAGTCTTCCTGCTGGTTCCAACTCCTTTTCCTCTTCAAGGAATCGGTTTGAAAGTTATTTGTCTTGGAGGCTTGTTTAAAATATGAATTAAAACTTTCTGACATAACTCCAAGCAGAAGGAAGAAGCAGGAAGCTCAGTTGAGGACCCTGAGAATTCCAGGGAGCAAACCCAGTTGAAACCAAGTTTCTCAATTCCGGATCTCTAATTGTGAATCTGTGACTCGGGGCAGGTGAAGTAGACAGTGTCCTAAGTTCACTTTCACAGAGTTAAATAATACCATGTAACTGAAGCTATGAAGCTGCTGTTCATGCCAGGAATGCGAAAGATGCCTATGAAAACAGCACGGGGCTACTACCAATTTCAGCACATTTTTGTTGGATTAGAAAAATGCAGTTGAAATTGGGAACTTTAAATTCCTTTAAAATGTTCACATTTCAAAGCATTGTGTCATAGTTCCCATTAAAGTCTTCAAGCCTTGTTGTTTGTGTAGGTAGCGTGGTTTCTGCTGATGTGATGGAAATCTGTAACCCTGTGTTTTGCAGCCTCACTTTGCTCATTAGGAAGCCCTGATTTCCCAAAGGGAATACTGCCTCCAGCATGAGGTTTGGGCTTTGGTAACCGATGCAGTTCTGCGGTGAGATCAGTTCAAGGAAAGATGGGCTGAATGCAGAAACAGAGCAGGGATGATTTTGTGATTATTGTGTAAAAACAGTATTCTAATGGGAAAGATATTTAATAGTCAGCTGCAGAAGATGACAGAAATTACGATTATGTTGCTGAGTGTATCAATATCAAGAGCTCAAAGAAGGGTACCTGGATGGGAAGGACATGAGTGGGTGCTCCAGGGAGCATCCTGCAGATGCAGCTACATACTCCTGTCTCCTATAGCAACCAAGCAAAAGATGGCAATGGCTATAAGCAGGCACGCTGGCAAAAGTCTTAGTCATATGAGGATGAAACACATTATTGTCTCCTAATTAGCAGAAATATAAAGTGTCCCTTAAAAGACAAGTTGGTGATGGACTGCGAATTAGAGAATCATCTAATTTTAGGACTTAGAGATCTGTCCAGACCAGACATTTTGCAGCTAGGAATACTGTTGACTTAGAAGGGTGTGATGACATGTCACAGTCCGTTCAGGATGGTCGAGGCTTTGATCCAAGGACCAATAGTCTGGTTTTCTATCCTTCCCACCCCCTCCTCTGTCTTCACTGATAGTAATTTGAGAAAATAAGCTTTTTAAAGATTTCTGTAATTAAAGGTATAATTGCACAGATGTATCCATTAAATAGATGTCATTTTTTTTGCTTCTGACCATCGATACGAAGTAAGATTGTGGAAAGTGATAACTGAATACCTCAGTAACATAGGCTTTTCTGTAGAAGGGTTCCTGGCCTGGGAGAAAATCAGATGGGCAATTTGAGTAGCTGTTCATGGCCAAACCAAATATAGCTTGATGTCTTCTCCACAGATTGTGTCCCATTTCTGGGAAAGTACTGTGAAATCTTGACAGCAATAATGTTTTTTTTTTTTTTTCAAGGACTATAGAAATTTATTCATTTAATTTTTGTTGGAGAATAGTTGAGTTACAATGTTGTGTTACAGGTGTGCAGAAAAGTGAATAGTAATATATTATTGGGAGAGGAGATATATATATACACACACACACGTGTGTACACTATATATGTAAAATAAAGTTATTAGGAGTATGTATAAATAAATAAATATACAAATCTAAATATATAAAATATATAAAAACTAAAATATAAAATCATGGCTTTGGGGCAGATTAATGAGCTATCTGTCCAGCCCAAGATCCTCCTATGAGGAAACACAGCTGACACCCCTCCCATCAGTCTGAAAGGTTCGTTCATATGTTCTCTTTCCTTTGTCACTCCTTATAAAATAATCTAGCAAGTTTTCTAAGCTCTCTTTGAACCTTTAAATTTTATAATTCTTAGAAGCAGCATAGAAAAGAAGAAAAAATTTTTTAATTGGAGTTCAGAGCAGACTGTCAATTCCTCTTGTGTTACTTTTGTTAGCAGAGTGACTTTCTGAGCCTGTTCCCAAATATATAAAATAGGATGATGATAATTTAAAATACTTACCTCCATGGGATTCAGAAGGTTTCAAATAGATAGGAAAGCTTTCCAGATTTTACACAAATGTAGGTGTTTTCCTTCTATTTCTTGACATAATACAACCCATAAGTTTATTGAATAATATTTCCTTTCTCTTTCGTTATCTGAAATTTTCCTTTTAAAAAAATGTCAGTTTATTCTGATATTCTTCTGCTAGGTTCCTGGGATCTGGTAAAAATGAGATTGTTTGTCTTCTCATGCTCTTCATGATTTCATAGACTTAAATTATACATCCTCAAGTCTTTTGAGTCTGAATATTCATTCTTGAGTTCTGCCTTCATACCGTGCCCCAGATGTTCATTTTGAATTCCTGTTCCCCAATTTTTCAGCTCCATTATGTCACTTTTGATATATTGCAACTGAAATTATCCTTAGGGCTGTAGGTGCAGGCATAGCATGGCACTGTACAAAGGCAGAATATTTTCCTTTATTCTGCTTTCCTGATTATTTCCAGAGTCTCATTGACCTTCATAAAACTGCAGTAGCACCTTGAGCCAATGGGCTTCGAGCAAGCCCATCATAATTAATGTCTTGGTAAGCACAGCATCCTACAGTTTGTATTGCTTTTACCTTGGTGTGATAGCTAATATTTAGCCTTTTAAAGCTCATTTTTCACTTTTCTGAAGACTGATTTCCAGAGTAGCTCTTGTTTTGATTAGGTTTTTGTTTGGTCTTTAATATATTTATACCCCATCAATTCTTAAAAAAAAAAATAGATAGCAACTCTTCCAGTAATGCCTCTTATCTGGGACTTTGGTAACATTAGAATTTTATTGTTTACCAGCCCTTGTTGTGGTTCAGCTGCTACAACTCGTAGACCTTCATTCATTAACCAGATGTTTATTGACACTCACACTGTGCAAGGTACCACATTAAAGGCTTGGATACAGAGGGGACCCAGCCAGATTGAAATGCAGACTCTCTTGAAACTTGCATTCCACAAACCAACATATGAGTTAACCATAAAATACCAGACATAAAACTAAATGAGGTGGTCAGGTAACTCAGGGGTCACTTCAGATGGTGTGGTCAGGGATGGCCTCTGAGGAGGTGACCTCTAAGCTTTGCTATGAATAGCAAGGACGTGGAATAACAAGGAAGCCAGTGAGAAAGGAGCTTCCAAGGAGCGGTGGACAGAGACCTGGTCACCGGGCACTGCAGGCCAGGGAAAGAGTTTGGATTTTGTGATGGTTTCACAGGAACCACTGGTGTATCCTTAGCAAGGGGCAGTACATGAGTCATGGCAACCTTGGCATAATTTGATGAAAGTGAGATCTGTGTAAAATGTAGGCCACATTATTGTGGGATGAATGAAATGACCCCCAAATCTCTACACCTGTCAATAAGGTGAGCAACATCCTAAATTGTGGCTGGCTAGACTTTTAGGACAATGGCAGCGATTCCTGAATTTTCAAGTTAGTTGGTACCTGTTTTGTCTAATTAAGGAACAAAATACAGACTTTCAAGATGGAGGTACTGGTCACCAGAGCCCACTACTGTTCAGAGGTTGAGCTGGATGAAGAAAAAAAGATGACTATTAGACTCAGTAACAGAGATGCTATTGATAACCTTGGTAACGTCTATAGTAAGATTGGAAGACAATTGAATTGGTTTGAGTGGTAAACATTGAAAACAGAGACAATTTTGTCAAGTTTTGCGGTGTATAGGAGGAAATAAATGGCATAGTAGCTAAAAGATTGGGGCTTCCCTGGTGGCTCAGTGGTAAAGAATCTGCCTGCAATGCAGGAGACATGGGTTCAATCCCTGGGTGGGGAAGATCCTATGGAGATGGAAATGGCAATACACTTCAGTATTCTCGCCTGGGAAATCCCATGGACAGAGGAGCTTGGCAAGCTGCAGTTCATGGGATCACAAAAGGGTTGGACACAGCTTAGGGACTAGACAACAACAAACTAACAGATTTTATGGAATTAAGGAGGTTTTTAAAATCTTATTTTGTCAAAATCATATGACACTAGAGCATGTTTGCACACATTAAGAATAGTCAGGGAATTTTGCTGGCGCTAAAGTGGTTAGGACTTCACCTTCCAGTGATGGGGATGTGAATTCAGTCCCTGCTTGGAGAGCTAAGAGCCCAGGTGCCTCATGGCCAAAAAATCAACATGTACAACAGAAGCAATATTGTAACAAATTCAATAAAGACATAGCTCAGTTGATAAAGAATCTGCCTGCAATGCAGGAGACCCAAGTTCGACCCCTGGGTCAGGAAGATGCACTGGAGGATGGAGTGGCAACCTACTCCAGTATTCTTGCCTGGAGAATCCCATGGATAGAGGAGCCTGGTGGGCTCCAGTCCATGGGGTCACAAGAGTTGGACATGACTTTAAAATGGTCCACATCAAAAAAAAAAAAAAAAAACGAAGGCCATATGGAGAGAAATTGACATTGCAGGAGAGTGAGGAAAGTTGCAGTAGTGACATCCATGAGAAGGTGAGGGGAGATGGGATCCAGAGCACAGATGGAGGGGTGACCTTTGATGGGAATCAGAACATGACAGCCTTGTTTAAGTTATGCCAGAGTGTGGTTTCCTGCCCCACAAGAACCACTGATGATCTTCTTAGCAGCAACAGTTAATGTCAAGGTATCTTTTTCATGACGTCTCTTTTAAGCACTAGAGATTTGAGGAATGGAAGTTGAAAATATCCAAATGGACATACCCAGAGGCAGTAGCAACAATTCTTTAGCAACATTTTCAAAATCAGTAAGATAGTTTTAAAAAATTCTCAGGGCCTCCTTTGACTCTAGAAAATGACATACTATGTTATACCTAAGTGATCATATAACATAACTTGAACTTACTGCAAATGCTAATGTAATCTATCCTTTAATTCATTGTTTATTGAAGAAATTAGTCAGCTTCTTTGCTGTTCACATGAAATGAGTAGGGAAGGTGTGAAAAGCCAAGGATGTACCAGTAGCTGATGTGCAGTAAGGATTCTAACCAGATCTTTTTTTTTTTTTTTTTTTTTAACTTTAGTGCTCAGGCTTCTAGACCCTCAAAAATGTGGACCGTTTCCCATAGTTTTAACTTATTTCTTTAAACTTAAAAGAACCATAAGAAAAGAAGACAAAAGTGCACAAAAAATGTTGCACACAATCTCATTTAAGAGTTTGTGAATCTAAGCCAGCACTGTAATGAAAACTTTGTGAACACCAAGTAGGACTTAGTTCAGGAATTCAAAGATGATTCAACATTAGGAAATCAATGATCATGATTGAAGAAACTTAATGTTAATCAAAGGAGGAAAACATTTTTGTTATCTCCATGGTAGTTGAAAAGGTAGTTGGTATATATTTTTTTTATACTTTATGTATATATACATATATACATGGTACAACAAATGCATTATTTTATGCATTGATTTCTCCCAATAAAACCACAGAGAACTAACTAACATTGAATTCTACCAACATTTAAAGAAAATCTAACACCAATCCTTTAAAAACTCTCCCAAAAAATAAGAGAGGAAATGCTTTACAATTTATTCTGTGAGGTATTACCCTGATACCAAAACCAAAAAAAATCACACAAAAACTATAGCTCAGTATCTCTTACAAATATAGACACAAAAATCCTCAACAAAATGCTAGCAGAACAAATCCAGCAACATACAAAAAGGATTATATACTAGGATCAAATGGGGTTAATGCAGGGTTGTCTTAACATATGAAAAGTAATGTTGTACTCAGTATTAATAAAGGACAAAAGCCACATGATAGTCTCAGTGAATATTAAAAAAGGAATTTGACAAAATTTAATACCCTTTTATGATTAAAACCACTAAAACTAGGAATAGAAAGGACCTTTTCAATCTGATAATGTCACCTATGAAAAACCCGTGGTTATTATCATATTTGGGCTTCCCAAGTGATGCTCGTGGTTAAGAACCTGCCTGCCCATGCAGGAGACATAAGAGATGCAAGTTCAATCCCTGGGTCAGGAAGATTCCCTGGAAGAGGGCATGGCAACCCACTCCAGTATTCTTGCCTGGGAAATCCCATGGGCAGAGGAGCCTGGCAGGCTACAGTCCTTAGGGTTGCAAAGATTATCATACTTAAAGTGAATAACTAGATGTTTCCCCCACAAAGACCAAGAATAAGACAGGAGGTCCACTCTTAACCACTTTGATTCAACATTTTTCTAGAGGTTCCAGCCAGGGCAGTTGGGAAAGAAAAAGAAATGAGGCATTCCAGCTTGGAAAGAAAGAAGTAAAACTAGAGTCATGATCTTGTATATAGAAAATCCTAAGGAACCAACAAAAAACTGTTAAAACTAATAAGCAGAATTGAAGGATACAAGATCAGTATCCCAAAATCAACCTTATTAGTGTTATCTGAAAATAAAATTAAGAGTACAGTTCCATGTAAAATAGCATTAGAGAGAATACAATAGGAAGAAATTTAACAAAGAATTGTAAGACATACACTAAAAACTTTTAAAACATCGTTGGAGGAACTTAAGTGGAAAGACATCTCCTGTTTGTGGATTGGAAAACCTAATGTTGTTAAGATGGCATTGCTCCCCAAATTAATCTTTAGATTCAATTTAGTCCCTGTCAAAATCTCAACTACATTTTCACAGGAATTGAGCTGATTCTAAGATTAATAGGTAAATTCATGGAACCCAGAATAGCTGAAGGAATCTTGAAAAGGAAGAACAAAGTTTGAAGACTTCTACTTTTGATTTGAAAACTTATTACAAACCTGTAGTAATCAGGACGGCGTTACTGGCCCAAGGATAGGTATATAGATGGAATAGAATTGAAAGCTCAGAACTAAACCATATGTGTGTGTGTGTGTGTGTGTGTGTGTGTGTGTGTGTGTGTGTGTGTGTGTGTGTGTGTGTGTGTGTGTGTGTGTGTGTGTGTGTGTGTGTGTGTGTGTGTATCATTAATTGATTTCAACAAGAGTGCCAAGATAATTAAATGGTGCTGGGACAGCAGAATGGTCATGTGCAAAGTAATGACGTTTGGATCCAAACTGCACAACATATAGAAGAAATAATTGAAAATGTATCATTGACCTAAATGTAAGAACTAAAACTAAACAACTTTAGAAAAAAGTAAGTGAAATCATTATGCATTTGGATTAAGCAGTGATTTCTTAGATATGACAGAAGCCAAGTAATTACCAAAAGAAACAATGGATGAATTGTGCTTCATCAAAGTTAAAAAATTTTGTGCTTCAAAGGATATCATCAAGAAAAAGACAATCAGGGACTTCCCTTGATGGTTCAGTGACTAAGACTTTGCACTCCCAATGCAGGCGGCCCAGGTTCAATCCCTGATCAGGGAACTAGATCCTACATGCCGCAACTAAAGATTCTCCATACCACAACTAAAGATCCTGCGTGTTACAACAAGGATCGAAGATCCCACTGGATCCTGTGTGCTACAACTAAGACCCGATGCAGCCTAAATAAATAAATATTTTTTTAAAAAAGGAAGAAAAAGACAATACACAGGAAAAAATATTTGCAAAGCAAATATCTGATAAAAGACTTGTTTCTGAAATGTAGGAAAAAACTCTTAAATTCACCAATAAAAGACATTTAACCTCATTTAAAAATGAGCAAGGGATTGTCATTGGAGAAGGAAATGGCAATCTACTCCAGTATTCTTGCATGGAAAATTCCATGGACAGGGCAGCCCGGTGGGCTACAGTCCATGGGGTCTCAAAGAGTTGGACATGACTGAGCAACTAACCCCACCCCTTGCAAAGGATTTGCATAAACATTTCTCCAAAGAAGATATACAAATAGTCAAAAAGCATATGGAAGAGATGTTTAACGTCATTTGTCTTTAGGGAAATCAAAAATGTACATGCACTAGGATGACTAGAATCAAAAAGACAGTAAATGTTGGTGAAGATCTGGAGAACCTGGAACCCTCATACATTGCTGGTGGGATTGTGAAATGGAGCACCTGCTTTGGAAAACAGTCTGGCTGTCCCTCAAAATGTTAAACACAAAGGTGCCATTTTCCTCTCCTAGGTATATCTCAGGAGAATTGAAAACTTGTGTTCATGCAAAATCTTGTACATGAGTGTTTGTAGCAGCATTGCTCATAATAACCCCAGAATGAAAACAACTCAAATGTTGATCAGCTGATGATTGAATCAATAAAATATGTTGTATTCATACAATGGAGTATTATTGAGCCACAGAAAAAGAACATGACGTTCTGACACATACCACAACCTGGATGAACCTGGGAAAGATTTTGCTAAGTGAGTGAAACCAGATACAAAGGCCACATACTTTGTGATTCCATTTATATGAAATGTCCAGAGTAAGCAAGTCCATAGCAACTGAAAACTGATTTAGTGCTTAATTACCATGGCCCTGGGGGAGGAGAGAGTCAAGAGTGGCCTTAACGTGACTGGGGTTTTTTTGGCGGGTGAAAATCTTGAAAATCTTCTGGAATTAGAAAGTGGTGATAGAGGCATGATTCTGTGACTATATTAAAAACCTCTGGATTATACACTTTAGAAGATTGAACTTCACGGTATATGAATGATATTTCAATAAAGCTCTGTCACTACATAATGAATGACTACTTTCAAAAGAAAATCTATTTTCTTCGTGCTGTGAATGACAAATTCAAAAATAGAAAGAATAAATGCATAACAGAATTTGAGAAATTTTTGAGGAAAGGGAGAGGAGAAATTATTCTACATGTAGTAATACATGTGATTGTTGTTGTTTAGTCACTAAGTCATATCTGACTCTCTTGTGACCCCATGGACTGTAACCCCTGGCTCTGTCCATGGGATTTCCCAGACAAGAATACTGGGAATTTCCTTCTCCAGGGGATCTTCCCGACCCAAGGATCAAACTCAGGTCTCCTGCATTGGCAGACAGATTGGCAGACAGATTGGCAGGACTCTACCACTGAGCCACCAGGAAGAGTGTGCAACTATCACAGGGACAGGACCCCCCCCCCAAAAAAAAAAAGACTATGAAGAGACTTTTAAGAGCATGTATTAGAAAAGTCATAGAGAGCAAAAACAGTTATTCCTCCGGGGGAAGAGTATATATTATTTATGAAACGATGGTATTCAATACCTCCCTAACTTTATCAGTCAGCATTTGGGGTTGGAAAATGGCAGAAAATAATTGTGGCAAGTTGAAGCAGAGACAGATTTACAGAAACGATACTGGGCAGGTCAGAGTCATTGGGGAACCAAGCTCAGAAGATGACAGCAAGCAAAAGATGCTAAGAAACTAGAAAGAGAGCCTCGCTCAAGCCACTGGCCTGGGATGGTCAGGGTGATGCTGGGCTGCTCCAGCTTCTGCTAGATCCCACCGCGGTCACCATGACCAAATTCACCTGCATGTTTCACTCACCCCCTCAAGATTCGGAAACCCAGGCAAGAGCGTCCAAAGACAGAGCCTAAGTCACAGGCTGGGTGTGGGGAAAGGACTGTCCGCCCACCTTTGATGCTGTGGTGGGAGGCAAGGCCCTGTTGCATCCAGTCAGATGGGAAGGTGTCCAATTGCTGGGGAGCCAAAAATGCCATTTTCACTAACATTTGGAATAACTAAAATTAGAACCATCCTTTACATCATAGACCAAAATAAATTCCACATGGATTCAGAATGTAAATGTAAAAGTTGAGACCATAAAAGTACTTAAAGAAAATACACATGCATATTTATGTAATCTTGGCTTGGGAAGGTTGCTAAGCATGATATAAAAATCAGAAGGCCATTAAAAATGTCAGTAGAGAATATTTAATGATCCGGAAAGGGAATCATGGTCTGTTAGATTTTTTTAAAAAAAATAAAATGGTTTGTGCCAGAATATTAACAGTGGTTTTCTCTGGATGATGAGATGGAGATGATTTTCATTCCTTGCTTCACACTCTGTATGCAAGTTGTTTTTTTTTTTTCCTTCAAAAGCTGCTGTTACTTTTCGAATTTGGAAAATGAGTGATTTGCTTGATAGGTTTGTAAGAATGCATGGATACTGATGTCTCCATAAGTAAACTTTATGCTAAACACTACAGAAGTGAAAATAACTCTTTAAATAGCAGGTAATGAGACACTTGTGTTTAGACATACCCTTTTCTATAAAAATCATGTTGAGTGGCTATTGGTATTGGCTCCATCTGGTGGCACGTTAAAAGGAAAACCCAGATAATGGATGACAGCTGTAAGAACACCCACCTCAGGGTCATGATGCTTATTTCCTCCAGTGTATTTTGTTTTGGTTTGTTTTATGTTGTCTTGTTTTTAAGAGAACCCATCTGCTTGACTACAGAATCCCAGTTTTGTACTCGGGGTATTGGTGTCTCAAGGAGGCATCACAGATGTAAAGATTCTGGAGGTGATAACTTATTGTGGCCTCTATTTTACCACCTTATAGTCTTACCTACAAATAATGAGTTGCCTCACTGTTTTGTATCTAGCAGCCCCTAGATCCTTGATAGGTCTTCCCTGGTGGCTCAGACGATAAAGAATCTGCCTGCAATGCAGAAGACCCGGGTTCGATCCCTGGGTCGGGAAGATCCCCTGAAGAAGGGAATGGCAACCCACTGCAGTATCTGGCCTGGAAAATCCCATGAACAGAGGAGCTTGGTGGGCTAGTCCATGGGACCGAAGAGAGCTGAACACGACTAAGCAACTAACATTTTGTGCTTCCCTCTTTTCTTGGATTCCTATCTCAGTAAAGGATGCTCAGCCTCTATTTGACATAGGAGACCAAGTGGTCTCTTCATGTGTAAGGGAGAGTTTCTCAAACAGAGTGAAAGGCTTCTTACAAAACCTTGATACCAGTGGATGGAGGGGAGCCCTTTATGTTCAAAAAGGCATATCATTGGCATATTATAGGAACAGACTGAGAGATCTGGAGAAGTGCAGAAGCAAAGAGAACTCATAAATGGCCATTTGTTCCCATTCTCACCACTCAATTGCTTTTCCTACTTGTGAAAGAAAAATAATCTTTCTGACTTGGAATTTTTTTACTAAATGCCTTTAGCCTTTACTGGTAAGAAGATAGGAATTAGTATGTGTGATCTTTCTGCAGTTTTCTAGTTGAAATTGTCATGATCTAAGAGTTCTTCATAAAAATGTACATACAGATGTATATGAAAGATTTACTAATGAACCCTTTTTTCTATGACTATTTCCTCAGGGGACTCATCAGACATGTCTATTATTTTCATTTCTCAGTCATAAACAGCATGACTCTGAACTTCTGTAAGTTCCAGAGTTTCCATGTCTCCATCCTTCATGTTAATATAGGAACCCCATTGCTCTGGACTGGGATTAAATCAGTACACAACTGTTTTTGATATTAGATGGCTTAGTTAAACAGTTTCACCTTTTGCAGGATGGATATAAAACAGCTTGGGTGTCGTATACATATTCTTTTTCTGAGCTCCATATTTCCTGTAGTTTGCTCATGTAGACATTTTCGGCTGTTTTTCTCTTATATATGTTAATGATTTGGAGCCAGTAGCAGCTCGATGGAAGGAAAAATATGCTCCTTTTTTTCTGAGAGAAGCTAAGAAGAGTTGTTCTTACCCTGATTTCCTTACATGTTAAAGAATGAAGTTCTGTTCATTGTTCATGGAATCTGGTGTTGCTGTCGTGAAGAGCGTCTGTACCACAGTGGTTAGGGGTGAGGAAGTGGAGGAGCTGCATCCAGACACATCCCTGCCCTCCAGCACCCAGCCCTGGTGGACCAGGAGGTGTGGGTGCAGTGAGGAGAGGAGCATATAGCAGGAGGGCTGAGGATGTGGGGCTCCCTGCTGCCCAGCACCCCTCAGTCACACGTGGTACCCTCAGACTCACACCCATCTTGTCCTTGTCTCTCTTCAGGAGCAGCCTACTGCCAGTTCATGGACATGCTCTTCCCAGGCTGCATTAGTTTGAAGAAAGTAAAATTTCAAGCGAAATTGGAGCATGAGTACATTCACAATTTTAAGCTTCTGCAAGCATCGTTCAAGCGAATGAATGTTGATAAGGTAGGAGACAGATTTCTACCTCCGTAAAATGCATCATCTTTGCTTAAACTTCTTTTTGTGCAAAAATCCAAAAACATTTCAAAGGGCTGTATGTTGATATCTGTAGGCTGAGTTCTGTACATACAGCATAAAGCACAACCCTCACTTTTCATACCTGGTTGAGGTTTTCATCTAAGGAGATTTCTAAACTTGTAGCCATTCAACAAAAAAACTCTAGCAGAAATTATGAATGATAAAATGTTGTTATTCTGTGTTCACATGCTGGTGAGAAATTTTCATGTTTGCCAGATGCCACTGTGGCTCTTCGTATGTTTTGTTTCTTTAAAGAAATCATGAAATCCCATAGAAATGACATGGCTTTGAATCTTAGCACCATGACTTGAGCAAGTTTTTTAAAGTCTTTGAGTATACCCATCTGTAAAATGGGATTGGAACCCCAGTCCCTGTGGTTATGAAGTTAAAGTGAGGGACTACCTGTCCCAAGTGTCCCGTGTATGTACTCAGATTCTCACTCATTGTCCATAAAATGTTCTTTTACCCCCTTTGAACTTTAAAAATTTTGTCCTGGCGTGATACAAATGAAGTTAGGCTAGAGTCCTTTTTCCCCTCATAAGGACTATTGCTGAAGCCCATTCAGTTCATATACGTATTAAATTCATAGTCTTTATTTAGGATATAGCTCTTGGAGGGAATAAGTTGGAAAGAAATGAATTTTAAATAAGGAAAAAAGAGAGAAGCAAGGGAGAAATGGAAAACTTTTCTTTGCATAGTAATAAATAGGCTATGAAAATAAAAAAATTAAATATTGGGTTATAAGAGAGGTTAAAAGAAAACAGAATTCTAAGTTTGCTGAACTGTATATATTTTTAATTTAATGCAATGAGTGTCTTCAAAGCATATAATCAAAGCATTCTTATCAAAATATTAAGAAAATTTTTGCCTCTCATTATTGCAAAACATATATTCTCTTATACATTTCAACCTCTTGAATCATTTTCAAGTTTATGACCTTTGCTGTGGTTAATTTGCAACTTGGCTCCTTGTGTATTTATTCAAAACTAGAGCTTAGAGCGCACCTAAAACTATCACAACATTGTTAATTGACTATAATCCAATATAAAATAGCAAGTTAAAAAAACAGCTGTGCAGGGTCTCTTTCCTCATTAGCATCATTTCTCTGTACAGTTCTGTACTATTTCTGTGTACGAGTTTCTGGATTGAAAAGAAAAGAGACACCCATTCATGGGTTTATTGACGGAACTTGCCGTGTAACAAAATTGGGGCTTCATATCCGTAGAAGTGTTCACACAGAGAGCGGGTTAGCCATTGGTAAGAATGTTGAAGATTAAAAAGAAAAGCATGTTGAAGATAAAATTCTTAAACACTGTCACTGGAGGGACAGTGACCTTGATGACCTTCGTTGGCCTCTCCAGCTTCATATGCTACGATTCTACCCAAAGGTCCTGGTGTAGAGACAGTGTCCCTGTCCGTGTTGGTCCTAGCCTGTGACAGCACAGGAGAAGTACCTGTACAGATATTTGCTTGTCACCTCTGATTTTGGACTTATGACCTCAGGACTTTCATTTTGATAGGAAATGCAAAATTAAGTCAACAGAACTAAGTGCCTGCTTTGACTGGCTAATGCAGCAACAGCATCTAAAACTGTTGATACGTGTTCATGTTTGGCAGAAAGCAAAATACAGTAGCATGTTAATTAAAGGCCCTTATGCTCCAAGAAGGCACTTTCTAAAATAATCACAGCATTAGCATAAACAAAAGTTAGAAAATATTTATAAATAGTACACTATTTATTTTAATAGTACAATATTTATTTTTAATAGAAAATATTTATAGATAGTACAATGAAAAGACCTCTGAAGGTAATACTGATTGGCTTTTTAGGTTACCAATAGGAAAGTACTCCATGAAAAGCTAGCTTCGTCTCAGAAATTGACATAAATGCTGAGTCTCCTCCTCTAGGAGGCCTTCTGTGACTCCCCTCACCTGAATCCGTTTCTCTTTTCCTCTGCACCCCCACCCACCCATGGCACATTAACTGTGCTCCTGTGTAGCCCATGAATGACTGTGCCCTGTATTGTGGTTAGTTGCTTTTATTTTATGCTTGTGTCTCTACATTGTAAATAAGTTCCATGAAAGCTCCTTTTGTTTCAGAAGAACCATGAGATTAGTGTGTGTTTTCATTGACTTGGGTTCCTATTCATTGGTACTCTCTAATAGTTATAGTCAGTTTAAGAGCTTATTCCAACACAACTGGACCAAGTGTTACAAAGAAATAAGGAAAACCCATTGAGCTGTGTGTGTTGGAACAGCACAACATCCCAGACGCAGATGTTTTTAGGGGGAGATGCTCTGGCAATAAACATTCAATGAAGAGGTTCCGCCCTTCTTGACATCTCAGGGTATTCCTTGTTTTGGAAGGTTTGTTCAGATGTGTTAAATATACCAGGCGAATTAGCTACAACCTTTTAATTTAACTTATGGTTTGTTCAGATGTATTAAACATCCCAGGAGAATCAGCTACACCATTTTAAATTTTCTTTAGTATAATGAAAAATTCTGTGAATTTTGGGATACCACTGGCTAAGACGCTAGGGCAGAGGCCAGTAGATGTGAATTGCAGACACAGAGGGAAATAGTTCTGTTTCGGGAGCTCTTCAGTTGTGTTAAATACAAACCAGCCTGGGGATTGTGACTCACCCAGTGCTTTTATATTGCAGGTAATTCCTGTGGAGAAGCTAGTGAAAGGGCGTTTCCAGGACAACCTGGATTTTATCCAGTGGTTTAAGAAGTTCTACGATGCTAACTACGATGGGAAGGAGTATGACCCCGTAGAGGCACGACAAGGGCAAGACGCAATTCCTCCTCCCGACCCCGGCGAACAGATCTTCAACCTGCCCAAGAAGTCCCACCATGCCAACTCCCCCACAGCAGGTACTGGAACAGTGTCATTCTAGAGTCACTTTCATGTTGGAAAATGCCTCAGGCCCTCCTGTGCTGTCCTGTGTTTGCTTGGTTCTTCCCAGCAGTTAGTATTTTCACACCTCTGGATGATTTTTATTGTTGTCTGTTTGACCGCATTTATCTTCCTAGTAATAAGTCTAACAATCAGGATTTAAACTATTAAAAAGGCAGAACTATTTACTTGATGTCACTGAAGCTATACAACTTCAAGGATAGATTGCATTTCCTTTTTTTATTTTTTTGAGAAATTTCAAGTAATCTGATTAGATTTTGACATATTTTTATTGTTTAATTGCTGCTAGTAGAGTCTAGAATATGAACTTGTTAACACTTTTAAATATGGATCATCATCTATAATCCTTCAGAGGAAATTCATGAAAAATCCATCCTGTCTCCTGTGTGGGCAGTGCCAGTTTTTGTGGGACCATGTTCAGCAAGACCTCACTTAGCCAACTTTGCCCAAAAGTGAAGTCACTAATGATAAATACCTGGAACTTTAAAAAATGTTTTAACTCTTCTAGAGAAAAATCTTTCTAAAACATGTTACAAACATTCCTGCCTAAAAAAACCAGACTTTACCAAGCAGAATGTGTTCCTGTTAAATGAGGGTCATTATTATAAACACCAGCTGTGGTGCTGGACAGTAAAACAATGAACCCCTCAGAAACCATGTGTTTCCATTTGAAAACCAGCATTTACACTTGTTAATTCAGTAACCTTCATTTTGTCAGAATGCAAATTCCTTATTTATGCCCAATCTCTAATCAGAATGATTAAAAATGGTTATAATAAGACTTCCCAGATGGCTCAGTGGTAAAGAATCCGCCTGCCAATTCAGGAAATGGAGGAGACACAGGTTCAATCCCTGGGTCGGAAAGATCTCCTAGAGAAGAAAATGGCAACCCACTCCAGTATTCTTGCCTGGAAAATCCCATGGACAGAGGAACCTGGTGAGCTGTAGTCCATGACGTCACAAAGAGGTTGCTACAACTCAGCAACTGAGCATGCGTGCGTGCACTACTGAACAGTGTGCACAGGCATCTGGATCTCAAGAAGTGTAAACATTTGGCGAGTCTCCCACATCCAGGTAATTGAGGCTGGAAGTTAGTCCTGAGTGAGAAGGGGGGAGTCCCCGAAGAACTTGAACATTTAATGTTTGGGTAGAAAAGGAGGGACTCACCTGGGAGCAGAGAAGGTGCCAGAAAGATGGAAAGAAATGAGGAAATAATGCATCTGGGAGCAGAACAGTTATCAGTGTCTAAACTTGTTGAGGAGTCAAGTACACTGAGGACTGGGAGGGTCCGCTGGATGTTTCAACTTGGGGGTCTCTTAGTGGAGTGATGGGTCCAGGAATGGGTTAAAGGAATCGAAGGAAGGAAATTGAGACAGCATAAAAATCCCAACTTTGAAGCCATAGAATTAAATAAGCTTAAAAAAAAAAAAAGACAAGAGACCTCCATGGTGGTCCAGTGGTTAAGAATCCACCTGCCAGGGCAGGGGACATGGATTCAATCCCTAGTCCAGGAAGATCCCACATGCTTCCAAGCTCCTAAGCCCGTGCACCACAGCTACAGGGCCCATGTGCCCAGAGCCTGTGCTCCACCACAAGAGAAGACACTGCAGTGGGAAGCCCGAGCAACGCAACGAAGGGAAGCCCTTGCTCACCGCACCAACGAAGACCCAACGCGGCCGTAAATAAATAAATGAAGCACGGACCTTTGGGAACACATACACTTAAGGGCAAGAAGAAAACAAGAGGAAACTGAGAAAAGGAGGAACATCAGGGGAAAAAAACAGCTCAATAGGACATTTCTAGCAAGAGGGACCACCAACAGCGCTGAGTATCAATTGCAGAGAGCTCAAATAGGATGAAGCCTGAAAATAGGTTGAGGAAATCTGGCTCCTGGGAGGTGATTAATTGTCCTTGAGCAAAATCGGTCTGTTGAAATGCTGACTCCATCTACCTCGATGGCAGTGGCTTAACAAGGGTGGTATACACAGCTGTGAAAGGGATGTGCAGAGAGGAGATTCTGCCTTCACCAAAAGGTCAGGAAAAAGGTGGAGGAAAATAAAAACATGTTGATGGTATGTTTCCCTATTTTGATGGGGAAGAGCTGACAGATGCTTTAGAAAGTTAGACTGGAGGGGAGAATGGTATTGTCCTCGATTTGATTTTGTTTGCTTTTCGGACAAGGCACAAGGCGCAGATTTGTAAGAGGGGAGAAAGGTTCTGTGAGAAGGACTATAGTAGGACACTAGAGGGGAAGCTGGTGGAGCGTGACCCTGAGGCTGGAGGGAAAAAAGTGGGGTCAGGGCCATCGAAAGAGGTTTGGAGAGGAAAGGAATGTGTTTACCTTTTGGAGGGACAGAAGTGCTGGAAGAGGTTGGGTAAAAATGAAGCCACAGGGAAACTGGGGAACCAAAATATATGGTGGTTTAAATTGGCCTTCAGCTTTGATCAGAGGCTGTCATTCTTCTCGGACCAGAATCGAGAAGGGAAGTGCTGTGTCTCCTCCGGAGCCGGGGAGACACAGGCAGATGGAGTTGGGGGGACAAGGAGGTGCGAAAACCAAGAGCAGCTGGTAGTGCTGACCTCAGGCCCTTTTTCTGCAACTGCTAATGACGTACTGATTCATCTTGAATCACAGCTGCTACTTTTTCAAGTTTTCAGCAGTGGAACTGGACAGGCCTCAAAACATTTTTCTTCTGCAATCATGACGTGTCCTTAAACTGGCACCAACCCCCTACCCACCCCCAACCCCCTACAAAAGAATTGTCCTTGTGCTGCCTTGGCCTTGCTTTCCAGGAACTCCCTCATCTGTCTTTCACAAAAGCCACAGAGAACCTTCTGCCATTTTGATAGAAAGAATGTCCGTGAACCTGGAAGAGAAATAATATTGTTTCCAGAGCTTAACTTCTCGGGTGACAAAGCTCGGGAAACAGATGGTAAATTTGGTTTCTCATGTTCGGGAAGGCAGTATTCCTCAGACTTGTGTTCCTGATGCCTTGACCACATTCACCTCACTGGTCCTGATCAAGGAGAAAGGATATTTCCAGGAATCAGACCAGCCGTCCCCTTTTTTATGAACCATGTCCTGACTCTTGGACATGGAGGGGTAGTAAAACTACACTGAAAAAATGATAGCCCAGGTATATGTCACATGTATACGTCACCATGGACAGGTAGAACGTTGTTTTAAAAGCTGTCATAGGAGAAAGACTCCTATAAATACAGTGAGAGAGCATTTTTTTTCCCCTAGGGGTCATGTGTCCAACTCTTGGGAAAGCAGCCAAGAAAATGTAAGCCAGAATATTCTAAAAAATCAGAATAGGTATAGAATCTGTGCTATCAAGTTCATATACTTTAGAAAGGGAGAGTTTTTAGAATACTTACCCAGAGTGTTTGCCCTTTCTTTTACATTTATTTATTTGATTTTTGTTTTTTTTAAATTGACATACAACACTATATTAGTTTCAGGTGTATAATATAGAGACTTGGCATTTGTATACATTGCAAAGTGATCACCACAGTGACTCTAGTTACCATCTGAACCATACAAAGCTAATACAATATGCATGACTATATTCCCCATGCTGTATTTTATAACTTCATGCCTTATTTATTTTATAACTGGAAATTTGTATTTCTTGACCCACTTTATTTGCTCTTTCTTAATTAGGATAGAATTATAACAAACATAGGGGTATGGTTTCTCAGTACGTACCTTATTAGGGCAAGGGGTACAGTGATAGCAATAGAAAGTATGAGTATCAGTAAAAGAAGAGACCAAAAAAAAACTTAGGATGTTCTCAGTGGTCCAGCAGCCTGTTTATTGCTGAATCACAGAGTGCCATGTGTCCGTCGTCCACAGGATCCGCACAATACCAGCATGTACTGGTTCCCTTCTAATTCTTAAAGTTTTAATTTTCTCTTGATAGTCATCTCTCCCATAAACTGTTTTACAATCTCTAAACTGGCCTCTCTGCCTCTTGTCTAAAGCCATTCAAAGCCATTCTTGTACGTAAGTCTGATTTTTGTCCATCCAAAATGTAAGACAAGAAGTTCCCTGGTGGCCTAGTGGTTGGGATTCTGGGCTTTCACTACCATGGCCCATGTTCAGTTCCTGGTCAGGGAGCTGAGATTCCCTCAAGCTGTGCTGTGTGGCCAGAAAGGAAAAAAAAAATTAAGACAAATTAAACTGCTTGATGAGGTGGGCCCCCAGCTGTCTGGGAAGTTCACCTACCTACATCAGTTATTTCACAGTGATGCCAGGTTAGTAACACTCAGAAGTAATTTGTTTCCACCTCTAAGCCTTGGTCATTTCTTAATTATCTGCATTAGTGAAAACAAGCAATGTCTGGTATAATTGAAAATAGGAGATGGTCTTTATTATTTTTTTTTCACTTTGGCTTTGAAATATTTGGTCCATTTTATAGTGGCTTTATCTCTCTCTAAATACTTCCTTAAGCTAATATTAAAGCTAACGTGCAGGTCCTGACTATCATACATGAAGAGCAGTATGTGGGAGCCGCCACAGTGTGCCTTATGGCAAAGAGGCCATGTTAGGATTGGAAAAAGTGATCATGGGATGGATTATCCACACTGATAATTAAGAAAGGACTGTCTACATGGGAAGAAAAAAATGATGTTTTTCCATCATACAGAGCACTTACACAGCCATGCACCGTAGGTTATTTGCTTGTGTGCAAAATAGATGCACTTCAGATGCTCGCTGCATTCTGTCTCTGTGAGAATGTGCCAGATTTTTTTGTCATTTCAGTACAGACAACAGGATATTCTGTGGATTCAGAGAAGCTATAGAGCTTGTTGGTGTCTGTGTATTTGGATGACTTAGCTAGGCTATAGAAAGCTTCAACATGGCACAGGCTTTTGCTAAGAATGAATGGCTGCCTGGCAAAGTCTTACTCTATCTCCATCCTGAGAAATTGCATCTTGAATTGCTTTTGGTCTACCAACTAGGAACGTGTATTAAAATGCACATTTTCATAATGACAGATATCTATTAAGTGCATATATCATCGTGAGTCATGTTTATAAATTTATTGCTGTGAGCCGTATCTGTAACTTGAGATATCTTTCAGGGGATCAGTTTTTATGTGTGAGCACTTACTAAACTTAAAAGGAAATTTGAAGTTGCGGTTCCTATAGCAACCACAGCTTAGACATGTTGCAAATCCACATATATTAATGTACTTAAATCAAACTCCCATATACAAATATAGTGTGATGGATTTAGAGTTTCTATGGAAATTGATTCTGAGCTTTCTCTTTTCCTTAGGGACTTTAGCATTCCAGCCTCAAAATAAGATTAAACAGAAATACTAGAAAAATGATTTCAAAAAGGAAGCAACCTAAGACATAGAATAGAATAAAGCATTTGAACGATCATAATTAAATTCCTAAATGGAGATTTAAATAAATCCGAACAGCATTTTTCAGAAACTGTATTGAGTATTTGAATACTCTCACTCTCAATTATCTTTAATTTGGGGTTCTTGAAGGCTGTTGATACAACCTTAACAAAGCGATTGTGTTTATTTACCAGTGTTTGCATATTTTTTGAGTACCTGTAATCTAAGTAAGCATCACCAGTCACCATTGGGTAAAGAAGAGTTGCTTTTACTTTCCCACAAAATTTAATTTGTTTTAGGAGGAGCAGTGAAATGTAGCAGTTTACAGTGGTTTTTTAAAATCCCTGTTCTGATCTTGATTTTCTGGACCAGAATGTGGTCTGTTTTGGTCACTGTCACTTGAAAAGAATATGCATTCTGCAGTTGTTGGTTGTATGGTGTTTTAGAAATATCAATATCAAGGTAGTAGATGGTGTTATTCAGATCATCTATGTTTTTACTGCTTTTTCTTTTTAGTGGTTATCAAGTTCTAATAGTTGCTGCAGAGAGCATTAACATTAATTATGGAATTATCGATGTGTCCTTTTAATTCTGGGCTTCCCAGGTGGCTCAGTGGTAAAGAATTCAGCTACCAATGCAGGAGATGTGGGTTCAATCCCTGGGTTGGAAGATCCCCTGAAAGAGGAAATGGCTAGCCACTCCAGTGTTCTTGCCTGGGAAATCCCATGGACAGAGGAGCCTGGAGGGCTACAGTCCATGGGTTCACAGTCGGACACAACTTAGCTACTAAACAGCAACAGCTCTTTATTTATTTATTTATTTATTTATTTATTTATTTTTATTTTATTTTTTTTTATATAAATTTATTTATTTTAGTTGGGGGCTAATTACTTTACAGTATTGTAATAGTTTTTGCCATACATTGACATGAATCAGCCATGGGTTTACATGTGTTCCCCTTCCTGGACCCCCCACCCACCTCCCTCCCCATCCCATCCCTCTGGGTCATCCCATTGCCCCAGCCCTGAGCCATTGTCTCATGCATCGAACATGGAATGGTGTTCTGTTTCACATATGATCATATACATGTTTCAATGCTATTCTCCCAGAACGTCCCACCCTCACCTTCTCCCTCAGAGTCCATAAAATTGTTCTATGCATCTGTGTCTCTTATTCTGTCTCGCATATAGGGTTATAGTTACCATCTTTCAAATTCCATATATATGCATTAGTATACTGTATTGTTGTTTTTCTTTCTGGCTTACTTCACTCTGTATAATGGGCTCCAGTTTCATCCATCTCAGTAGAACCGATTCAAATGTATTTTTTTTAATGGCTGAGTAATATTCCCCAATGTTACCCCAAAAGTACCCCAATGTTCATCGCAGCACTGTTTACAATAGCCAGGACATGGAAGCAACCTAGATGTCCATCAGCAGACGAATGGATAAGGAAGCTGTGGTACATATACACAATGGAATATTAAGCAGCAGCTCTTTAATTCGAGCAGTTTTTGTTTCCTGTGTTTAGGGCTCTGTGGTTAGGTTCATAGACATTTCTGATTGTTGAGTCATCCTGATGAATTGACCTTTGTATTTTATGAGGTGCCCCTCTTTATCTTTGGTAAAAGATATCTCTGTCTTAAAGTCTGTTTTATCTGATATTAATATAGCCACTCCAACTTTCTTATGCTTACTGTTTGCCTGCTGTATCTTTCTCCATATAGGTAAATTTCCACCTATCTTTGTCTTGATATTTAAAGTATGTTTCTTATAAACAGCATGTAATTGGGTCTTGCATTTTCTATTCATTCTGGTAGTCTGTGGACATTGGAGTGTCCAGTCCATTGTTAATGTACTTATTGATTTGGCTGGAGTTAGAGCTACCTTATTATCATTTGTTTTCTGCTTGTCCCCTCTGTTTTTTTGTTTCTCTTTTCCTGTTGTCTTCTGAATTTTAAAAATTTTTTTTAGTATTTCACCTTATTTTATCTACTGCCTTTTTAACAGTATCTCTTTGCATTAATTTTTTTCAGTAGTTGCTTTAAGGATTACCGTATATATTCTTGCCTTTTCACAGTGTACTTTATACCATTTTATGTAAAATGTGGAACCCTGACAACCCTTCCCTCCAGTGTTCTTTGTTTTGCCTGTCATACATATTATACTATAAACATACATACATTATAAATGCCACAAGACAATGTTATAACTTTTGTTTTAAATCAGTGCTGTATTATACAGTGGCTTTTGAGCACTTGTAGTGTGCTTATTCCACCTTGAAATGTGCTGTATGTATAAAATGCATGCTGAATTTGGAAGACTTGGTATGGGAAAAATACAAAACTAGCTTAATAATTTTTATAATGATTACATGTAGAAATGATAATTTGCATATATTGTGTATATTCTACATGTATTAAAAATTAATTTCAAGATTTTTTTAATGTGGCTACCAGAAGCAGTTTACTTACATGGCTCCTATTATATTCCTATTAGGCAGTGCTGCTTTAAATAGTCATATGAATTTTTTTTTAAATAAATTTATTTATTTTAGTTGGGGGCTAATTACTTTACAGTATTGTAGTGTTTTTGCCATACATTGACATGAATCAGCCATGGGTTTACATGTGTTCCCCATCCTGAACCCCCCTCCCAGCTCCCTCCCCATCCTGTCCCTCTGGGTCATCCCATTGCCCCAGCCCTTGAGCATTTGTCTCATGCATCGAACCTGGAATGGTGTTCTGTTTCACATATGATAATATACATGTTTCAATGCTATTCTCTCAGAATGTCCCACCCTCACCTTTTTCCTCAGAGTCCATAAGACTGTTCTATGCATCTGTGTCTCTTATTCTGTCTCGCATATAGGGTTATCGTTACCATCTTTCAAATTCCATATATATGCATTAGTATACTGTATTGGTGTTTTTCTCTCTGGCTTACTTCACTCTGTATAATGGGCTCCAGTTTCATCCATCTCAATAGAACTGATTCAAATGTATTCTTTTTAATGGCTGAGTAATATTCCATTGTGTATATGTACCACAGCTTCCTTATCCATTCGTCTGCTGATGGACATCTAGGTTGCTTCCATGTCCTGGCTATTGTAAACAGTGTAAACAGCAATAATTTTTAAAAGTTCAAAAACATTACTGTTCATCCTTGGAATAGGCTCTGGGATGAGAGTTACTATATTTTATATACTTTTGTAAATGCAGGAAACAAACAGTCAGCTACTTGTTCCAGGCCTCCTATCAACCCCAAAGCAGAAATGTGTATTAAGCCCAGAAAACTGAGCGCTAGGTTCGTGGGATTACTAATCTCTGATTTCTTGATCCTTCAAATAATTCTCTGAGCAGATGATCTGGGTGACTTCAAAGTGAAGAGTAAGCCCCTTGGACAAAACCAGCACGAATTTCAGTATGTCACACTCTGTGGCCTCACATGGAACTTGTCAGGAGGGGGTGAGGGCCTCCATTGTCACCCCATCTTCATCTGGGAAGCAGACCATCCTGGTCCTTTTCTGTTTTCGGCTGTGCAGCACGGCATGTGGGATCTTAGTTCCCCAACCAGGAATCAAACCCATGCCCCCTGCAGTGGAGGCACAGAGTCTTAACCACTGGACCACCAGGGTGGTCTTCCCTGGCCCCATTTTAAACAGTATTGGGTCCTTTCATCACCAGCATTGGGTCATTCTTACACAGCTGCTCCCTGTACGTGCTGAAATACTCATCAGTTCTGGAACTCAGCCCCACACATTTCCGTGATGGATCATCCCTTTTCTCTCCTCAGGTATAAATAACTTGGCGCTTGGCTTCTCAGCCTCACAGGAAAGCTTGTCAAACCTCAAAAGGCAGTGACTTAGCATTTGTTTGTTTCCATGAGCAGAATATCACAAATCACCAGTGAACCTATTTTTCTTCATCACTGGTGCCTTTCTTTGTCCCTTGGTACTTTGGGTGGGAACTGAAGACGGTTTTGACCTGAAGAAGTCTCTCGATCCCCATGGAATTGGGTGAACCAAACTATCAACCAGTTCTGTCTTGTTCAATCATTGTTTCCACATTGCTTGACACATAGAAGGTTCTCACGTAGAATTTGTTGAATTGATTTAAACTGAACCACTCCAGTGTCCCTGTGGATCAAGGAGAATGCAGCATTTACACCAGCACGTGGCTGTTTGGACATTTTCGCCAATCATCTCCATCACTTGAGGAGCCCCTGACACCGTAGCTCAGAAAATGGCATAGTGCCCTGCACAGGAGCTCAGAAATAGTTCTTAAACAACAGTTTCTTTTTGTTGGCTTCCTTGCCCTTTTGTGAAAGCTCTACTTGAATTCTCATTCGGTCTTTCAACAGCTATTTAAGGCACTGTGAGAGGTTCTGGAAATAGACAGGGAATCAGGAAGTTACAGCCTATGAGGAAGTCTGGCGCTAAATAGACAACAGCATTAAAGTGAGGTAAGTGCAGTCAGGGTGTGTAGGAAGAAGACCACGTGAGCTGGCCTAGCGTACTCTAGGAAGGCTTCTTGGAAGACATGAGGTTTGACTAACACTTAACGAATGAGTAGGAGTTAGCCAGGTGAAGGGTATGGGAAAGAGCCTTACAAACAGAATAGAATGTTGCAGTCAAAAGAGAGCATGCTCAGACTTCCCTGTTGTCTCAGTGGTTAAGAATCCGCCTGCTAGTGCAGGGGACGTGGGTTTGATTCCTGATCAGGGAAGATCCCACGAGCCGCGGGGCAGCTAAAGCCCCTGCGCCACAACTACTGAGCCAGCGCTCTAGAGCCCAGGAGCCACAGCTACCCAGCCTGTGCACCCTAGAGCCTCCGAACAAGAGCAGCCACTGCAGTGAGAAGCTGGAGCACTGCAAAAAGAGAGTGGCCCACGCTCATTGCAAGTAGAGAAAGCCCATGGGCAGCCAGTACCAAAGACACAGCACAGCCAAAAATAAATAATAAATAATTTTTTTAAAAGAAAGAACATGCTGTATTGAGTGAAGTGCATGTTGTTCCATATGGACATTGAGATGTGAGGCCGGCTACAGAGGTGAGCCAGGGCCCTTGTATCATGTGTGAAGAGGCAGTATTCATGTCCTGTTGCTGCAGAACTACTACAAACTTAGCAGCCTAAAACAACACTCTTGTATTGTGTCACAGCCTCTAATGTCCAGGCACAGCTTTGTTTTGTTCTCTGCCTTCGGTTCTCACCAGGCTGCAATCCAGGCATCTGCTGGGGCTGTGGTCTAATCATAGGCTCAACTAGGGAAAACTCCCTTGTGTTGTTGGCAGCTTCCTTGAGGCTGCAGAAATGAGGCTTCAGTTCCTTGCTGGCAGCTACTCCTAGTTCCCATAGGCCACCTGCAGTTCCTTACCCCGTGGGCTTCTCCAACATGGGTGCTTGTGGTGGAGGTTGACTTCTTCAAGGCCAGGAGGGTGAGTCTCTAGTGTGCCTGCCAGCAAACAGAGTTAGAGAGAGAATCCTATGGGATTCCATGTGATGAGAGTGACATTCCATCACCTTTCCCATATTCTGCTGGTCGAAAGCAAGCCACAGGTCCCACCCATGCTCTCAGGGAGAGTGGATATGCCAGGAGGTAAAGAGCACAGTGGTGCAGTCGCCTGAAGTTCTATAGTCACAAATGTTTACAGTCTATTATGAGGATTCTGGGGAGTCATTGAAAGGTTTTAAGTACAACACCCAAGAAGCTGTTGCAGCCGACCATGTAGGAGAGGAGGGTGGCCTGAACAGAAGTCATAGCCATGTGGGTTATAGAGACTTTAAGGAGGTTTAATCAACAAAACTTGATGGTAATGTGATATGAGAAATAAAGAACAGGGGAAGCCAAGGATAGATGATGCACAGGTTTCTGGCTTGGTCATTGGGTGGTAGAAGCAAAAACCTGGTGGTTGTTCATTCATGTCCAACTCTTTGTGACCCCATGGACCGCAGCCCGCCAGGCTTCCCTGTCCTTCACTATCTCTTGGAGTTTGTCCATTGAGTCGGTGATGTGATCGAACCATCTCATCCTCTGTCACCCACTTCTCTTCTTGCCCTCAATCTTTCCCAACATCAGGGTCTTTTCCAATGAGTTGGTTCTTCACATCAGGTGGCCAGAGTATTGAAGCTTCAGCATCAGCCCTTCCGATGAAAATTCGGGCTTGATTTCCTTTAGGATTGACCTGGAGCAGGAATCAATGGAATGGAGGAGAATAGGTGATTAGAGTGGAGCTCCGCTCTGGTTCTCACCTCCCTGAGCTCCTGCAGCTCTGTGGCTTCAGTCTGTTTCTGTCTTTGCAAGAGAGTCCCAGTAAGATGGTGTTAATGGAGCACAGTGAACTTATCACCATCAACAAGACAACCTGAAACGCTTGGTCTTGTCAGTGGAGCCAATAGATCGCTGACTGAACATCATAAAGAATGAACATAAGTAGTTGTGTTCCCCAGAATGGCCATCTTAGTCTGTAAGCTTCTGGCTTAAATGATTGCTGTATGCCAGGAGTGCATGTGACACTGCAGTTGTCATGGTGACACCATGTGTCTTTATTCTCAGTGGGCTGACTGGGGTTGTTGGGCTCGTTCAGCCACCAGCGTTCCTTATTGCTGCAGTAAACAAGCAAGGGAATGTTCCCCTCAACTATTATCGGAATGCTGGTGCATGTTGTTTCACAGGGGTAAGGGAGCTTCTCTCCTTCTAGAGAGAAATTGCTCTGAGAACAATTTCAAAACAAGAATTTGAACTTGTTAGAATAAGATAGTAATTGATTGGCACCTTATGCATTTCAAAGCACATTTAATTCTCTACCAGGATGTGAGGGATGTGAAAAGTCAGCTTATCAAAAGAAATATATACCATGCTCAAATAACTGCATAAAGTCAGAATCTTTACTATTGAAGCTGTTTCAAGAAGAGGCGTTCCTGCATTTTCCCCCCTGCTCTGAAAATTTCTCCGAAACCGGAGTGACTCAAGCAGAGCCTGGAAAATACTGGAGAATCACATGATGGCTAAAAATAAGCACATCCTCTCCAGCAGGGACAGTAACCAGGGCAGAAGTAACTCAGCTTGTGAATGCTCATGCTAGCTGGACGTTCCCGGCGGAGTCAGGCCTGCTCGCCCCTCTTGGTGATCACTGGTCGAGGAGGCCTTGGGCATTGGGGCTCGGGCCCGGGCTGTCGGCGCTGTCCCCCGGCACAATCTCCCAGGGCAGAGCCGGTTAGCACGCTGTGGGATGGCTCCAAGCAGTGGGCCGGGAGGGACCTCGGCTGACTCATGGCTCTTGTCACCGCCGCCTTGTCCTTCTACCCTCCCCGTGGAGCCAATAGCAGATGCTGTTGATCCCAGACCTCTTAGTTGTTGTTAATGATGAAACCGGGAGGAGAGGGGGACGACAGAGGATGAGATGGTTGGATGGCATCACTGACTCAATGGACATGCGTTTGAGTAAACTCCGGGAGTTGGTCATCGACAGGGAGGCCTGGCATGCTGCAGTCCATGGGGTTGCAAAGAGTCGGACACGACTGGACTGAACTGAACGATGGAAAACCTAAGTTGTGATCAATGGCCAGATGTTTGGTGCTTTAGGTTGTATCAAAGGGTTTTCTAAACTGTCGCATTGTGAATGCTTTCCCAAACTCACACTCATCTTGGGCGCTCACCACTCACACCAGGTGTGACTGCAGTAGCCGCCCACCTGGTTCTGTGCACCCTCAGCCCCACTAGTCTGTTGTCCACACGGCAGGTGGAGAGAGCCGCCTGCAACCCACGTCACGCCCAGGACCCTGCCCTTCTCCCTCAGAACAAAAGCCGGCCTCCTGCCGGTAACCTCTGAGGTCAGGCGGCCGCCCTCCAGTCCCTCTCGAGCTCCCTCCTCCCACAGTACCCCCAACTCCCTCCGTTCCAGGTGAGGCTGGGTCTTTCCTCCGCCTGGAATGTTCTGTTCCTGGCTGTCCTGGAAAGCCAACTTCACCTGTCTCGGGTCTTTGCTCAGCTTGCACTTTCCCACTGGGGCTTTAAAGAAGTCGGGGTGACTCCTGCAAGTGGCATGTCCCTTCCAGGGATCCCGGAAGCTTGAACTGAGGGGCTGTTCCAAACACACGTCAGCTTCGGAGAGGAGGGAGGCTTTGAGCCCAGGTGAGCCCCACGCATGCCCAGTGTGGATCCCACCCCCTGGCATCCCTACTGGGCTGCCAGCTAGGGGACTGGGGTTGTGACCCTTGTCCTTCTGGAGGGACTCAGGGAGGTCCTCTGGGTCTGAGCAAGGGCTTGAGACTGGAGGGGACTACACGATGGATAATCCTGAACTTCAGGCCTTCTATTAAGTTTCTGTTCAGAACTGCCACACTCTCAGCCCCACCCGGCACTCCCTACTCTTGCCTGGCCCTGCCTCTCCCGTGGCATTTACTTTCTGGTTTATCATGTCACTTACTAATTTATTAACATTATCGTCTATTATCAAATTCCCCCTGATAGAATGTGAATTCCACACAGACTGGCATCTTTGTGTTTCATTCCCTGTTTTATCCCAAGTGCCTGTAGCTTGCCAGAAACGCAGTCAGGGTTCAGTAAATATTTGTGACAGGAATGCATGAATCGGGGTAATTTCAGAAGGAGCACAGAGACTTGGGCTCTGGTCTACTGTTTCTCAAGACAGAATACAGAATGGGGGAACCTAGGCCTGGGAGCCCACCGGTGGGTTATGGGTTAAACCCGTTTTCATAAAGATTTCCTTTAGATAAAATGAGTCTCATTTCCTTATCATTTCAGCAGTTCAGTTTTTATCTTGCTGGCATCTAGAAGTGGGAAGCCTGTGTGCTTTCTCGTCATTAGTTGAATCAGGCCTCATTTGCTGAGTAATAATAATAATAATAGGGTGTGTTGGTTTACTGTGTGCCAGGCTCCTGGGTAGGAACTTTCCACGGATTAACCCAGGTACTCTTCCCAGCTCTGGGAAGGAGGGACTGCTACTGACTGTGTAGGACAGAAAGAAGTCCAGGTGGCAGCGAAAGTCCTGCCAGTGAGCTGGCAGCGGAGCCAGGGTTGTTCCGAAGGATGCAGGGCCCCCGCCCCAGCTCTTAACCACCGCCTCCCTGGGCAAGAGGAAGGACATGGTGTTCATACCAGGTCTTCCTTCTGCAGGATTGACGTGTTTCAGGCTTGGCTCTGTGGAGCCTCGGCCCAGGCTGCTTAGAGGTGGAGCCACCCAACTTTTAGAAGCTGACACCAAAGTGGCAAAAAGGAAAAGCCCAGTTTTGCCACTGGCTGCCCTGGTGGGACAGAAGCCGTAAGGCCTCTGAACTACTCATTGGAGAGTAAAAGAACCAACCTGTCAATGATCTCATGAATCAGGGCACCCCAGAACCCCTATTAAGGTTCCATTTGGACAAAACGTTGGCCACTGAGGTGCTTTTTTTTTTTTCACCCTTAGGGCCGAGCAGATTACAGAACATACAAAGTGGAGGTGTAGAGGCGTTTTCGAAGGAAAGTGTTAGATCTTGTGTTTGCGATGGTCAGGGTTGCGTGGGAGCTTGTTAGTCGTTCCACAGTGTGACAGCTCTGGTGTCAGTTTAGTCACTTGGGAGATCCTCTTCCTGTGGGGATCCTCTGTTTTCAATCAGTCCCACCCCATGCCATCTCCCCCAGCAGTGGCCTAATTATTTATTTTAACCAGGTTCATTATCTCAGTTAAACAATAACACCTATTTGCCAAAGTTAAAGGGAATAAGGAAGTGATGTCAGGTTCATCCACAAACGATTAATCAGTGTCGGTACGAGATAGCTTCAGTCATGTTTCAGTTGTTCCGTGGGGTTTGGGTTTGTTTTTCTTGTGGTATATTTGACATATAATGTTATATTAGTTTCACATGTACAACGTTAATGACTCAATGTTTGTGTATATTGTGAAATGGTCATCACAGTAAGCCTAGCTAACAACCATCACTGCATAGAGTTACAAGTTGTTTTCCTCTTGTGATGAGAACTTTTAAGTCCTATTCGCTTAGCATCTTTCAAATATGTAATACAGTATTATTAACTGTAGTATTAATAACTATAGTTAATGCCGTACATTACATCCTGGGGACTTTTTTTATAACTGGAAGCTTGTACCTTTGACTCCCTGAACCCATTGCATCTGCACCCCGCCTCTGTGGGCTTTTTAATTAAGTGAGAAGGAAGTGGATGTGTGTGTGTGTGTTGGGGGGGTGCTCACAAGTTAGGGAAGAAGTTGGGGACAACAGGAGAGTGGTTGCTTCCTGAGTGACGGTGTGTTTCTTTACTGTCTCTGTGGTTCTTGTCAACAGTATTAATGTCATATTTTTAGCTCCTCTGTTTAGGATTTTGGCAGAAAGAATATGGCAGATTATGTGAGAAGAATTTCTAAATTCCACCAGAGCCCCGGCCACAGAGGATAAAGCCAAGTATAAAGAAGGATAAAGTGCTTTTATTTGCTTCTTAGTTATGAATTCATTGGGCCTCATAGGCCTAAAATTTTGGAGCATTTTTCCATAAACATTAAGCAAGCTACTAATTACTGACATTTAGACACAGCAATGTTCTGGCTTCACTAAGACAGTGAATCAGGCCACTCTTTGTTTTTTACAACTATGGTTTAAAATGTCTTAGAATCATATTTATACCCCAACTCCTAAAGGCATTAATTAAGACACAACTGCTCAAAGACTAGCATTGTAAATCATATCCCTATCCAGTGGGTCAAATCAGAATTATAGGGACTTGTACAGAATTTATGTCTAGTTTCCTCCACTTCTGAAACTCCTTTCTATTTTGAAGGGGGAAATTAAGGAGACAGAAAAAAGCTTGAGGGAAAAATGATTCTTGTAAGATGAAGCTACCTCTCATTATATTTTCAGGACATCATCAAATGCAGCCTCACAAAAAAATTGAAATGTCTGATAGCTGCAAGAAAAAAAAAAATCTGTATTTGTATTCTTGCCGAAGTAGCTGTACTCTCTTTGAAAGCTATTATGTAAATGTTTTCCATGTAAGCATCACTGAGCAGAGAGGCATGGGAAGGCACAGAAGTGAAGTCAGCAGTGGACTTGGGGGCATTTGAGGAAGCATGAAGGAGCATTTGAGAACCCCTGTGTCTAAAGCCACGATTGGATGCTTATCAAGGACATCCTTGGGTCACTTTACAAAAATGGAATATGAATGTTAGCTTACATAAAAGTATTGTAACAGTGTGAAATTTAGTATTAATGATAGCAGTACAGTTTTCTGGTAACATCCTTATTGCAGCCCAGGAAAAGAATATCTGTCACCCCACAAGCTGAGTACACCCCAGAAGATGATAGAAGGTAGCAAGACTTTAAAACAAACAAAAACCTAGTTCTTAACTGTCTAATGAATGTGATATAACACAGGATATTGTCTACTATTATTCTAAAAAGTTAAACCATGAAAGCATTAAACACAGCGAACACAAGGTTTCGTTTTCATCTTTATAAACTTTAGTATTTTAGCCTTTAGTGTCTCTTGGTGTGTGTTGATCACGTGGTAGCCATGAGGGGTCAGTTACATCCATATCAGATTGCAGCCTGTGAGGATTTAAAGAGCTCAGTTTACATCCTTTTGAAAATGAGCTTTAATTGTGTGGTTTTTAAAAAAACTTTTAACCTCTGAAGATGCTAAGATCTTCCCGATGTCTTTCCCGTTCTTTCATGTCTTTGCCTTTATTCACTGGAAGGTAGAAATGTACAGTTAACTGGTGCCGACCTCATGGATGTATCCTCATTCATCAGACGTTTATTTCTATTATCAGTTTCTTGCCAAACAACTTAAATCAGAATTCAAAACCCTTGTAATTTTAAATTTCAAGTATTAATTACTTAATTGAGCTTTTACATTTTCGAATTTATTTTCCCTTCTTTACTTTGTTTGGACTGTGGAGGCAGAAGCTTTGCTCCCATCCCCCCGGAAGCAAGTACAGCGAGTGGGGCGTGGACTAAGCCCCCTCTTCTCCACCGTCCCCTCCCCACCCAGCAGCAGGGGGATGCCAGGTCTGACTCTCACTGCCTTCATCTTTTTCATCTCAGAGACCTCCAGGCTGCATGCACTGGGCCAGTTTATAGGGTCTGTGAATCACAGCTGGCACTTGAGTGCCAAGACCTGTGAACCACAGTTGAGTTGGACTCTTGTCAGCAGCAAGCGATGTGTTTCCTCAGGAAAAAGCTGGAACTGGGACAGCGCCAGTGACGGCAGCCGCTCTGGCCTCTGCTGTGAGCCGCCCGCATCTCCCATGACCCCGTTTCCCTCCCAGCCTGCTCCCTCTGCTTATTTTTAGTTTTTCTTCCCTGATAACTTGGTCTTCTACAGGGCTCTGGCTTACCCTGATGTCTTCTACTTTAACTTCTTATCGGACACTTCAGGGTTTTTTTTGCAAGCTGCATTTGATGATGTCCCGAAAATATATTCTTGCTGGGAAATCCCATGGACAGGGGAGCCTGGCCGGCTACAGTCCAGTGGAGTTGCAAAGAGTCGGACACGACTGAGCAACTAAGCACGCAAGCACACACAACCTTCTTTTACAAGCAACCGACTTCTATTCCTTTTGTGCTTTTCTTTTAAAATTTACATAAGACTGGTAAGATGGAGTAGAAGAACGTGTGTCCCAACGGACCTCATTCAGCTCCTGCAACCAGCCTTATCCCAGGTGCTGACCTGCTGAGGGACGCCTGCCTGGCAGGGGGAGAGCTGGGGTGGTCAGTCGCTCTCTAGGGAAACCCCTTCCACAGGGCTGTTCTCTTCAGGAGAGGCATGGACGAGAACATGGCAGATTTGGACAGCCCAGCACAAACCACCTTGCTCCTCCCTACTCAGAGTTAACTGTTTACTGACTGAATTTACCCAGGTGAACTGCTGTCCTGATTCCATCTCTGAAGGGCCTAAGTGATGATAGAAGGTGACCTTGAAACCCAGTCAGAGATTCTGTCTCTGGGAGGCTGGTGGGTTTTGTTTGGTTTCCTTCATATAGTGCTGGCTCTTGCTGTCAGTGATCTTGAAGTTGCCATCAGCTCCTCGAGCTTCCCCTGGGACCTGTCCTCTGGATACCTGCCTCTCCCAGGAGTCCTGTCATGAGTCACAAAAGCTTAACTATCAAGTGTCTCCTCTGGATCAGGCATTGTGGTTGGCCCTGAGAACACAAAGCAGATGCAACTCCTACCTTGTTGGAGTTTAATGGGAGTGCTCAGTCGCTTAGAGTCATATCTGACTCTTTGCAGCCCCATGGACTGTAGCCCACTGGGCTACTCCGTCCATGAAATTTTCCAGGCAAGAATACCAGAGTGGGGTACCACTTCCTATTCCAGGGGAATCTTCCCATCCCAGGGATCTCCTGCATTGGCAGGTGGATTCTTTACCACTAGCGCCACCTTGGAAGCCCTCTAATGGGAGAAGCAGGCATTAAATAAATCACTCTATACCGCTCTAGTTGATGGGGACTGTGTGGAGGGTGTTTGGGTCCTGTTGCCTCCCTGCACGGCCACATTTAAGCTGAGACCCGAAGGATGTTCGACTCAGTCACTCAAAGGAGAAGGGGGAGGAGTTTCAGCAGAGGGAATGCAGCCCAGTCACACTGTGATCATGTCTAGAACACTGCCTTGTTCTTGAGAACGTTGAAGAGTGGCCATGCCTGGGCAGTTTTTTGTTTTTTAATATATTTATACATTCATTTGCTTTACTTTTTAGATTCCACATGTCAGTGATGACATAGGCTATTTGTCTTTCTGTCTGTGAGCATTCTTAAATGATCACTCCCATGCGATTATGAGCTCCTCTAGAGCAGGGACCTCCAATACAGGGTTCATAACTCTGGTGTTCAGTTGCTCAGTCATGTCCGACTCTTTGCGACCCCATAGACTGTGGCCCGCCAGGCTCCTCTGTCCATGTGATTCTCTAGGCAAGAACACTGGAGTGGGATGCCATTTCCTCCTCCAGGGGATCTTCCTGACCCAGGGATCGAACCCGGGTCTCTTGTGTCTTCTGAATTGCAGGTGAATTCTCCACCCACTGAGCCATCGAAGAAGCACAAGGCTCATGGTAGGCACTTAGAAAGTCTGTATCTGGTAATAAAAGGGGTTGGTCATGGACAGTCTTTGAGCTGCTTTCTGTTAGACTTTCCTTATATTAAAATATGACACACAGCTCATGAAAAGATCTGCAGTAACTTGATTTGTCAACAGCAACTTCCCCAGCGAGGCTGGCTGGTGGCCGCCCTTGGAGAAGGCTCTTTGCCAGGTCCATGCATCCTTGCCCTGCCTTCCCTGCTGTTCTCTGTGCTGCGTTCCTTACCCTGTTGGCTTGGCCTGGAGTTAGAGAACCTGGTCAGTGGGACATGGAAGCCATGTCCAAGAGTGTTTTATCTGGGCTTCCACCGAGATGAAGGCTCCTCGCAGCTTTGGTGAATCACAAACCAGGCCGTCCACTATCTACACTTGGGAAGGTCCTGTGCATAAGTGAGGTTTCCAGGTAACTAAAGGTGTGCATACTCAAACTTCTTCAGTCATACCTAATTTAAACATTCTCATTTTCAGCATATTAGGCATTTCCCTGTATTTCTAGAAGAAAATTCTTTTTTTCTCCTTTATAACAGGCATGTATATTAAAGGGTATGTTACCGTCAATGCCCTCTCGAGGGTGTGTATGACTTGGCACCTCTCACTGATGACTTCCGGCACCTGAAGACAGACAGATAGGAATTTTATAGTCTTCCCTGTTTGCTACTTTGTAATTAGAAGATTGGTTGAAACTTGTTGCTGTTAGCTTGCTGTATAACCCCTTGCCTTTTTCTCACCTCTTGGTACCAATAAACTGTAAAGTTGGAAATAAAATGTAAAGTTGGAAACCATATAACCAGGTTTTATTTACTTGTTCCTGTATTTATTTAAACAGTTGTTCCTTAACCAAATATATGTTCTGCCAAGTATTGTGATCAGCGCAGAGCCTACAGAGTGGAGAGTTATGAGTTCTTGCCCCCCAAGAGCCAGGGGATGGGTGGACTGTGGTGGAGAATTGGGCCAGTGGGAGCACCGAGACTGAGCTGTTCAGAGGAAGAGGGAGTGGCTGGTCCTCAGCGATGACTCTGAATTTCTAAACCCGTGAAGTGTATAAACTTCACTGCTTACCTTGTGCCTTCTGTTTTGGCTGCAGAAGCCATTTTCTATGTCTGTCAAGTTCTAGATAGGGAGAGCCTGTTTTAAGCTGAGCTTCAGGTAGATGAGGTCTTGCCGGACATCTGTGGTCTTATTTTTGCCAGTTTCTGTCATTATTAGTGATGCTACTGAATAACTTGGTTACTGTCTTAACCCCTAGGCTTCTCTGTTGTAAAGGCATATCTTTCTCCCGTTATAAGCAACTTACAGGATAACGACTTGACATGTGTTGCTATCTGGTTCTCCAAAAACCTCTCAATGTCTTAAGAGTCAGTTGATGAAACTTCCCTGGATCTGTTAAGTGTACTGCAAAATGGTGATTTTTCTATAGCATTTCTTTAGCAATTTCCTAGCTGTCAGTGTTCTGTAAAGATCTTTAGATCCTTCCTCTCCACTCCCCTCAACATGGACTAGATTTTTGTTTATTCAGTATATTGTAATACAATTACAGCCATTATTCTTTTTGGCTTGCAAAATGGTCTGAGTGTGGCTAGTTCGGAGCCCCTTCCATCTGGCCCCTGTCTCCTTGACCGAAATTCTTGAGCACATCCTTGCTCTTTGACATAAGATGTTCCAGGCCCACCCCTGGAGTCAGCCATATCTCAAGAAGCCCTTTTATTGCAGAATAACATTTAGAAACCAAGACTTGGGCACCAGGAGTGCCCATTGCTACAGAGATGTCATGGCTCCTAGAGTCGTTTAATGGCTGAAACTAGGGTATACATTAAAAAAGGGAAAAAATAGACATTTGCACTGATGTCTCTCCTGAAGTGTTACTTTGTTATAAGATCTGTATTAGAAATTCAATTATGCTTGGAGCTTATCAGAGAATCTTTCCTTCTTAAAAAAAAAAAAAAAACTTGAAATCCCTTTGTATTTGTTATTCTTATCTCTCTGGAGGGAAAAAGGACAACTGCATTAATCTCATGTCACTTGAGGGAAAAACTGCTCAGAAGGGTTAAGTTGCCCAGGATGACTCTCTCATTTTATCGCGTACACTCTTCCTAAGTGTGTTTGTGCTACTTCTGTGCTGGGAGGGGTTTCCCAGGTGACATGAGTGGTAAAGAACCCACCTGCCAATGCAGAAGATGTAAGAGTCGCGGGTTCAATCCCTGGGTCGGGAAAATCCCCTGGAGAAGGGCCTTTCAGTATTCATTCAGTGGGGATGGGGGGGTAGTTAGCCTGCCCGCTTGCATTTACCTGAGGCCACCTCGTCTGTCCTCCTGTCTCAATGTATTTTTGTTGTTGCTGGTAGTCGCTCAGTTGTGTCTGTCTCGTTGCAACCCTATAGAGTGTAGCCTGCCAGGCTCCTCTGTCCACAGGATTTCCCAGGCAAGAATACTGGAGGGGGTTGCCATTTCCTTCTCCAGGGGATCTTCCTGTCCCAGGGATTGAACCCACATCCCCTGCTTGGCAGGCGGATTCTTTACCACTCCACTATTCTTGCCTGGAAAATCTCAACGGACAGAGGAGCCTGGCGGGCTACAGTCCATAGGATCGTGCAGAGTTGGACACAACCAGTGCGACTTAGCATCCACATACTGTGCTGGGAAGGGATAGCTGGCGGTTATCTCTTGTATGTTTTAGTAAATTCCTTTTGTTATCATAGTTTTGCTGTCAACCGAAAAAGCATTTCTCGTGTTGCCAGTGCTCATAATTTATTCTGGTTACTTTCAGGTGCGGCTAAATCAAGTCCAGCATCTAAACCAGGATCCACACCTTCTCGTCCCTCATCAGCCAAAAGGGCTTCGTCCAGCGGCTCAGCATCCAAATCTGATAAAGACTTAGAAACGCAGGTCATACAGCTTAATGAACAGGTAACTCAGCATCCCCTGCCCAGTCTGTGGGAGCAGTGACGGGGGTGTGAGGGCGAGATGAGCAGACCCCTCTGGGCCTGGGATGGGGAGGCGAGGGAACCAGTGGCTTCAATCGAGTCAGAATGAAAGGAACTAGTGGGGTGGATAAAATCAGTGGCCTATTGTCAATAAAAGATGTTAAGTCACAAATCTCACAGCTGCACATTGAGAGAACGGCTTCCCAGGTGGCTCAGTGGTAAAGAATCTGCCTGCCAAGCAGGGGATGTGGGTTCAATCCCTGGGTCAGGAAGATCCCCTGGAAAAGGAACTGGCATCTCACTCCATTTTCTTGCCTGGGAAATCCTGTGGACAGAGGAGCCTGGCGGGCTACAGTCTATAGGGTCGCAAAGAGTCAGACACAACTGAGTTACTACCAACAACAAAAATACATTGAGACAGGAGGACAGATGAGGCAGCCTCAGGTAAATGCAAGCGGGCAGGCTAACCAACCCCCCGCCACCCATCCCCACCCAACAAACACACACCTCAGTGCTGTTAGGAGCTCCAGGCTAGACCATGGCCACTTTGAGCCAGTCTAGATTGTGTTACAGGCATCAAGGGTTAGTCTCCCTCCCTTCCTCCTTTCTTTCAGCAACTATCAGTTAAGCCTGTTCGGTGTGACAGACACTGTGTTTGATGCTGATTGTATAGTGACAGCAAGACAGAGAACTTCCCTTCCCTCACTGAACCTACAGACAGACAGACACACCCACCAGCTGTTTCACCAGCAAAAGCCAAACACCGAGCCCTTCCCACAGGAGTGAAAGTACACAGGAGCACTGAACCCAGGAGAGGGGGTTCAGAAAGGCCACAGTGAATTGGAACTTTTCTTTTTTATCTACTATCCCTGGGATTGCAGTAACCGAGCTCTGCTGTCTTTGAAATATTCAATATGAAAGCTTACATATGCTTCCTAACCAACAGTAGCTAACTTTGCCTAAGTGTATACATAGCTTAAGGGACTTTCCAGATAGTGCTAATGGTAAAGAACCCGCCTGCCAACGCAGGAGAGACACTGGTTCGATCCCTGGGTCAGGAAGATCCCCTGGAGGAGGGCACAGCAACCCACTCCAGTATTCTCACCTGGACAATCCCATGGACAGAGGAGCCTGGCAGGCTTCAGTCCATAGGGTCGCAAATAGTCGGACATGACTGAAGCGACTTAGCACAGGATGGCATACATAGTTTAAAAGTTATGACATACATCAAACTCCCACTGAGGGCACCCAAAACCAGTGCTCTCATAGTCTGGAGGGATGGAGTTGGGAGGGAAGTGGTGGTGGTGGGTGGGGGGAGGACGCATGTATGCCTGTGGCTGATTCATACTGATGTAGGACAAAAATCATCACAGCATTGTAAAGTATATCCTCCAATTTAAAGAAAGAAAGAAAAAAAATAGCTTACTCTAATCGCAAACTTCAAAACAAAAAAGTCATATGACAACTGGGAGCTCAAGATCCAGTGTAGAAAACACCCACCCTCGCCCTGAGTTGGGAGGAGAGTCTTTTATCCCGGCTACCCCCATCCCTGGGCTTCCCTGGTTGCTCAACTGGTAAAGAATCTGCCTGCAATGCTGGAGACACCGGTTTGATTCCTGGGTCGGGAAGATCCCCTGGAGAAGGGATAGGCTACCCACTCCAGCATTCTAGCCTGGAGAATCCCCATGGACAGAGGAGCCTGGTGGGCTACAGTCCATGGGGTCACAGAGTTGGACACGACTGAGTGATTAAGCACACAAGCCCACCCCCACTGCTGGGACGGAGCCTTTATTCCAGGTCCTCAGGCTGTTCCCAGCCACTCACTGGGCCAATCCCAGTGATTAATCTGATTCTTGATGAGCCAGCAAGAGTCTGGAAACAGTTTTTGAGATAATTGTATATTTGCAAACAAGGATCTGGTTAAAAAGCCAGCAGTTGCCTAATGAGGGTGTTTCTTTACAATTCTGAACACTTTAATGAAAAAGGTAAAACCTTAAGTCATCCGGTGAGTAGGACTTTGGTTTTGAAACTGTGGAAAGTTCTGATTACCTGCTGATTCTCAGTTTGAGCCCTTCTACCATGTCCCTAACGAGTTCTTCCAGGATAGGAGGTGGTTAGGCCAGCGCTAATTAGCCTGGGGCCACATGCCTGAGGCTCTACGCGAAGAGGGTCAGGCATGGGTCTGTAATACCTTAGATTTATACCCCTTTCTCCTTAGGGACTCAGATTCTCTTGATAGCTTTATTATCTCATGCTTCCTCATTGTCATCTACCTCTACCACACCCAGGTTCCCAACCCTCTAACCCAAAGTAGAACTGCCTGGGAACCTTGAATCCCACCTGCCCCTCTGGCTGTACAGCGTGCACCTAACAGCCCCACTTCCTCTCCTGGGGCTGGTTCTAGGCTCCCAATAGCTCACCCAGAGCCCTGAGGGCCCATGCCGTCTGCGATGCTTCAGCTAAACCGTGCATGCTCAGTCACTAAGTCTTGTCTAGCTCTTCTGCAACTCCATAGACTGTAGCCCACCAGGCTCCTCTGTCTGTGGGATTTCCCAAGCAAGAATACTGGAGTGGGTAGCCATTTCCTACTCTAGGGGCTCTTTCCGACCCAGAGATCAAACCCACATCTCCTGCATTGACACGTGGATTCTTTACCGCTGAGCCACCAGGGAAACTAAACTGTCCTTCTATCCATACCACCACTCTCAAGAAGACAGAACAGAGAGAAGTATGTTCCAGTGGTCTTCCTCCCCCGGCTGTAATTCCTCCACTACTTCCAAAGGCCTCACCCCCGGCTGCCCCTGATGCACACACATGGAGGAGTATTGTGTCCATACCTCCGTCTGTCCCCCGGAGGGAAGGTCGGATACATCCTACCTTGTCAGCCTTCTTTCACCAACTGCTTACTGAGCACCTCCTCCAGCTGTACTTCCAAGGCTGTGTTAGTGCTCCCTCCATTTTCTGTCCCGAAAGCCTACAAGGTGCCCCCCTGAAGCTGGTGGGGAGCCGCACACAGGCATCACTGTGTTGGAACTGAGGACAGGAAGACAAGGAAGGGCTGAGTGACAGTGCCCAGGCCAAAGAGCGAATAGCAGTGGTAATAGACAAGGTGACAAGCGTCATGGACTTTAAGAATTCTCAGGTACTCGGTGTCGTGCCTTGATGTGGGCAGTCCCCACTGACATTCTCTGAAAGCACCACTGTGCCAGACAGTGTCAGTGATAGAAATGAATCAGGGGAGGAAAAGACCTGACTGAAATAATCAGGGGCCGTGGGGTGGGGTCCCTGCCATGCTTGGGGACCGCGGGGCGAGGAGAGTGGGCCTGGTTAGCCCTCGCAGACCCTGTCTGTGGCTCAGACTGGAAGGCTGGGCAGATCGGCAGTATGTGGACACCTGGGTGGTGGAGAATCGGGAGAAGAGAACTTGACTCTTCTCCAGGCTGCATCCCTAGCATTGGCCCCTCTACCGTTTAGGCTCCTGCTCTGACACATTGGAGTGGGACTGTGAAAATGGCATCCCCTTTGCCAACTGACATTTCACCGGGTATTTTAACTCCTGTTGTTTTTACCAGGGAATGTTTATAGCTGCTCGTATAACCTGATGCACATGGAATCGCTGCATAGGCCGACCTGGGCTGGGTGTTTCTGCTGAGCCTCAGCTCTTGGTTCACTGCGCAGACCACACCAGTCGAGACGCAGACGAGCCTATGGTTTCCATGGGGTAGAGGCATCCAGAGACCCTTCTTGCCTGGTCCAGGGAGGGGGACCTGGCAGTCAGCAGATTCCTGAACTCCACAGACCCGTCCGCTGACACCAGTGCAGGCTTGAGATGGACCTGTGATCAGGTCTGGGGAGGAGGATGCCAGAGTCAAGAGGGTTTTCTTTTTTTTTTTTCCTGGAATTCAGGCAACTGGGTTACCTTCAGTTTTTATAAATGTCCACGGACAGAGGAGCCTGGCGGGCTACAGTCCATGGGGTCACAAAGAGTCGGACACGACTGAGCATGAGCCACAATGCCATAGTATTATCAGAAAGAAGAGTTAAAGTCAGAAGCTGATGATCCTCCATTGCCTTTTTGTTTTTCGTTGTTTATTTATTTGGCCGCACTGGGTGTTCGTTGCCGCATGCAGGATCTTTAGTTGCAGCATTTAAACTCTTAGTTGCGGCCTTTGTGATCTAGTTCCCTGACCAGGGATCGAACCCTGGCCCCCTGAGTTGGGAGCATGGAGTGTTAGCCACTGGACCCACCAGGGAAGTCCCTCCTCCTCTGCTTTGTGAGCAGCTGCGTGAGGGAGTGAGTGGGGTTAACTCTGAGGAAGACCCGTACCCTTGAGTCTTGCTGGATGGATTCAGGTTTGCCAAGTACATGAGGAGAGGGCCACTGCATGTGCTGAGGATCTGTTTCAATGAATCAGTAACTCCAGACAGATAAATAGCACATACAAAGGCCTGGAGTTACTAGAAACAGAGAGATTTTCCACTCCAAGTATTATCTTTGGAAACCTGTTAAAGGTGATTTTTCATATAGTGAGAGAGAGGTTACACCTGAGGAGGACCGTGAAAGACCTATTTTACTTCTACAGATGTTCTTTGCATAAATTTATAACTGCTCAAAGCATTCAAAAAAAAATTGAGGGATTCTCTAAGGACAGGAAAGGGTGATGGTTTGGGCCTGTGTGAGGCTGCTGGGCCTGCAGCCTGGAATTTGAGACCAGGTCTGTCTGCACGCCCTTCCGGGTTTCTTCACCCCAGGTGATGGCTCTGTCAGACTCGGCCTCATAACTTGCCCCCTTCCCTTTACCACCGTGAGAAGCTGGGAGGCCCCTGAACCAGCACCAAGGGAGAAAAAAGGGAATGGGGGACTGTTCTGCTGAGGGAATGGGGCTTCCACACTATCACCTTTCCTGTGATGAGCTCGAAGCGAGGCCTAGAGGACTTGAGGCAGATCCACTCAGCCTGCTGTTAATCTCGCCCAGTTTTCCCTGTGCAGCCAAGCCCCTGGCTCCCCGTAGAAGCATTTGTCCAGTTTGGGTTACGAACTGGGGCTTCGAAGCTGAGGGCGGCTCTCCATGTGAGTGACGTGAAGAAAGAAAGGAGGGTCGGCAGCCTGCCCCCTCCCCCTGCTCTCTCATCCCCCCTCCCTGTAGCGGACCAGTGAGTTGGGGGGAAGGTGTGCCCCAGCCCATGTCAGCGGGAAAGGAAGGCTGACCCGGAGCCCAGGTGGAACTGTCTCGAGACGAAGGATCCCCAGGCCTGAGCGCTCATTATAAGCGCTCAGCTGACAGGAGTGACAGACGTGCTGCTGCAGTTGGGTTCCCGGGCCCAGGCTCGGGCTCCAGGAGCAGCCCCTTGTCTCTCCGCGGACCTGCACATCCGTCATTTTTGCCTGTCTTTCACGCTTCGCATCCTTATACGCAGGCATGCTTGGTCACTTATTTCTTAATGCTGTCTTTTTTGAGGGTTTTCTTTTCCACCTTCCTCACCCTTGCCAGGTACATTCGTTAAAACTTGCCCTGGAAGGCGTGGAAAAAGAAAGGGATTTCTACTTCGGAAAATTGAGAGAGATTGAGCTCCTCTGCCAGGAACACGGGCAGGAAAACGACGACCTCGTGCAGCGACTAATGGACGTCCTCTACGCTTCGGACGAACACGTGAGTGTGAGCAGAGCGCGGATGCTCTTGGTCTAGAGTGATGCTCTTGGTCATGGCGCAGTGATGGCTGTACCCTCAGGGACCGCCCTGGGGCTCAGTGAGCTTGGCTGGGGCTTGCGATGTTCCCAGAGGGTTCGGCACGACCCTCACCCACTGACCCTGTCAAGGGGACTTGTATTCCTAAATCCCGGAAGAGAGGAGTGGACGGTCGCCGATCATGGGGGGAGGGGCCAAGGGGCCTTCGGTCGAGAGAAACAGGCTTACGCAGCCTCAAGTGGTTTTCAGCTCCCCGAGCAAATGAGCAGTAAGTGTGTAGAGATTCTTCTTTCTTCATGACAGAGCAGGGCGTGGTGAAAGGAAACATTAATCTCGATGCTCTTCCCATCCCAGTCAGCCCCCACAGCCATCTGGTTTTGCCTTCCTGGCTGGTTGTCTTGGTTACTCATCGCCAGCGCCGAGCAGCATCGTGGGACGGCCTCCTCCGCGGGGAGGCCCAGGGTTGCTCCCCATGAATGAATGTGCTGAGGGGGGGACCCAGGCGGTGGCTCCATCCAGGGATGGGAAGCAGGTGTGCGAAGCAGCGGAGGAGCAGTAGTCTCGGGAACAAGGTGGGGAAGGGGCAGGATGAACGGCAGTGCCCAGGGCAGGTCACCGCACACCCGCCTGCACAGGGCAGGAGAAGCCCCGGCAGCGGGGCTGGGAGCCCAGTGGGGCTTCGCCTTCCGGAGGGCGGCGGCATGGACGGCAGGGGAGCCAGGCCCCTCTGGGCGCAGTGGACGGCAGGGGAGCCAGGCAGTGGCAGGTGTCCTTCTGCCAGTGTCTCTGCACCACCCAGAGTGGCATTTCCATGACATTCTGTGTGTACAGATTGCTTTGTCGTGCATCAGGCGTTAGATGAATTGTGGTTATTCTCTTCACAAGCTTGTTTGAGGCAGAACCTGATGACGTCTGTGTGGTTCCGTGAGCAGGAGTGACCTGTGCGGCTGCCATCCAGGGTGGTGCCCGCTCACAGGAGCAGGGCATCTTGTAGGATGCAACCTTCCCACCACGCTGCCAGCAGGAGGAAAAGCCTTCTGCTCCTGACCTCCAGCCAGATCTTGTCCCAAGAAGGGGTCCTTGTGTAGGAGCACCAAAAGCAAACTCCAAATTAAGGCTTGGCAGGGCCTCCGACTTCCTGGCTAATGACATGAGGGCTGGCCCCAGGCAAGAGCTCTTGGCTCAGGGAGAGAGTTCAGGGGTGTCTTCCTCCATGACTACATACTCAGCTTCTGTTAGACCACTTCTACCACCACCACCCCTCCAGCATACACACCAGCACCAACTTGCTGAGGTCTGGCTTCAGTGAGCCATTCTGCATAGGCAGTGAACACATACCCTGCCTTCCCTCAAAGAAGTAATATTTCAACACATCATCAGTCATTGAGACTAATGGGTTTATTAGCAGGGCCTTTCCACAAACTCTTGGGATAGGAGATGAGGGGGAGGAGCCAAGGGCTTTACATGTGTCAGCTCCTTTAATTCTCCAGAGAATTAAGTAGATACAAGTGTTATCCCATTTTACAGATGAGAGAAACTAAGGCGGCAGAGAGATTAAAGAACATTCCCAAGCAAGTAAGCATCATAATTTGCCTTTGAACTCGAGCACTGAGTTCATGCCCTCCCTTCTGCAAACCTGAGCCACCTTTTAAACAGGGAATATTTTAAATAGGAACGCCTTTAAAATAGGAGCAGTAGTGATAGCTGACATTGCACATTTAGCACATGCTAGATACTACATTCGTGTTCTAAATACATTTCTCACCACATCCTTTTACGTCATGTATTACTTATCTCTGCATCACAGATAAAATTACTTGTCCAGTGATCCACCTTAGTACGCTCCATCACTAGCCAGATTTTGCTAACTCAGAGCCCCAAAATCTTAAGGACTGTGTTCCCGCTTCTCAGTATATTGGGTGCTGTGGGGGAGGGCAAAAGTGAAGGCACTACCACACAGGAGAACTATAGGATAGACTTTGTCTAATTGACAGTATTGAGTTGCCCGTGTTTTGTATGTGAAGCAGGAATTAGTCAAATTCCTCCCTGGGTTTTCTCAAACAACTCCCTTCATCTCATTTGGTTGTTTGGCACCTTCAAAAGTATTGTCCTGGCCGCTGGGCTTCCTGATAATTCAGCATCCATCGAAAACGTCCATTTTCTTCTGGCCGGCAGCATCACCAAAGCCACCTTTGTTGTTCTGGCTGAGGCGATGATGATGTTGTCAGAGAGGGAGAAACGTGGTTGGGAGGAGAGAGAGGGAAACGTGGTTGGGAGGAGAGAGAGACGGTGGCCTCTCTGGGTGTGTGCTGAGGAGCATCCAAAGTCCAGGAAGAGATTTAGAGGCAGTAACCAGGCTGCTGGAGTCTAGAAGACAGACAACACAAACTACGTGTGTGGGTGACCAGGGCAAAACCTTCAAAGCCAGTTGCTGCCTTAATTTTTCTCATTCCAGGATAACTTCTCATGCAACTCTGGGTCTGGACAGCTCCAAAAGAAACACTTCAGGCTGTGCTGAGTTTTCCATAGAGGATCAGCTGGAATATGCCAGGTGTCCTCGTTTAGAATGTGACAAGACCCATTTTTAAAAAAAACGTTGGTTTCTGTATAGCAAGATGGGGGTGACTGCTGGGTGCCCGGACACTGCAGGGTTTTTCCTTACTGCACACACGTATACACATAACGCTTCTTAGCAGTGGACGGGGAGGGGCTCAGGAGTGGTCATCCTGCTCTGCTCTCTGCTTCTCTTCCTAAAGAACCATCTAGACACCCTGGACCCACCGAGGTTTGCCTCCCTCCCTGAGCATAACAAATCCTGTTTCTGTGGCCACCTCCCAGCTTATCCAGCTTCTACCATTAAGGGAGTGAGCCTTTAAAAAGCTTCCACCTGGGCTTCCCTGGTGGCTTAGGGGTAAAGAAATCCACCTGTCAATGCAGGAGACGTGGGTTCGATCCCTGATCTGGGAAGACCCCTCCTGCCTCAGAGCAACTAACCCCATGCACCACAGCTACTGAGCCTGTGCTCTAGAGCTCCTGCTCCACTGCAAGAGAAGTCACCACTAGGAGCAGCCTGTGCACCTTAACTAGAGAGCCTGCACGTAGCAACAAAGACCCAGCACAGCCAAAAGTAAATAATTTAAAAAAAAAAAAAAAAGCTTCAACCCTTGCCCAGGAAAGGTGTCACTTGGGGAACAATGTGCTCAGCAACTTCAAACACAGTTGCTGCCTTAATTTTTCTCATTCCAGGACAACAACTCATGCAACTCTGGGTCTGGACAGCTCCAAAAGAAACAGGCTATGCTGAGTGTTCTATAGAGGATCCACTGGAATATCCCAGGTGTCCTTGTTTAGAATGTACTTGTTTAGAATATACTTGTTTAGAATATACTGCACCCACCCCGAAAGCTCCAGAAAGCTCCTTTTTCCCCACTGTGCTTCACCCTGACACTGCGTCCTGTTTTCAGGCCATTCACACACTTCAGTCCTGGCTGGACATGCAGCCACGCCACGTATGGTGTCAGGGAAAAAAATGCCAGCACTTTATTCCTGTTGCCGCTGGCCTGACTTCTGTGCACCTCCGAGAGGCGGAGATTTCTGGTTGCCTTCCTCCTGGAAGTGGGAGAGGTGCTGAGGAATCCGAGGCTGCGCTGAGGGTCTGCTCTGCAGTTAACCACAGACGGACCCTGCGTCGGCACTGCAGGTGGAGAGGTCTCCTCCCTCAGTCTTTGTTTCACCTTGGCTGGTCTTTGATTCTCATAATCAACCGATCCTCGAATAACATGTTTGGAAGATGTAGACATGCAGATGAGTTTTGAGTGTAGAAGTAAACAGAGGCAGTTCACTTTGTAGTCGTAGAAACCTCATGGAAGTTTCCAGAGCAGATGGCCAGCTAGCTGTTCAGTTCCTGTCTTGATGATTCTCATAATCTTTAATACTTGGCTTGGGGCCACAGGTATCTAGGCTTAGTCCTTGGGTAGCTGCTGCCCTGCGCTTCTGTCAACAGAGGGTCGCCTGCTAATACAGAGGCGCGTGTTTCCTGCGGTCCTGTCCCGGAAGCCACTTTGGGCAGAATGGCTTAAGCTACCTCCCCACCTCCGCCCACGTGTTTTGGATTCAGCCTGCATTCTGTCACTGGACAGGGCACTGGGTATGTAGAAGGCGAGACACAGCCCCTGCCTTCGCAGAGCTTGCCGCCCTGGCGAGAGAGGCAGAACGTGGACACCACCGACTGGAATATGTCAGGCTGTGATAAATGCGGTAATGGAGACATAAATAAACTTGTGTGGGGTGCACATAAAGACAGCCTGGAGGGACAAGCCGGGACTTCACAGAGAAGATGACATTTGTGGTGGACGTTGAAAGATGACAAGGAATGTGAGGGACGGGGGAGTGTTTTTTCAGCAGAGGAAACAGCACGAACAAAGCGGAGGAAAGAACAGCCGGATGCGCTGGTGTAGGGGTGGCGGCTGAGCCTCCATCTAGGAAGGTGGGAGGCGCCCCCGCTCTCGCCCCGCCTACAGTAGCCTGGAGCCCCCTCCAGGGCTGACTTGTGGCTCCCTTCTACTTCTGTTATCATTGAAAGAAGAAGGAACTCCAAAGCAGCCGCTGACAGCTCATCATTTAGGAGGCGGTGATGGACTGACATGCAAGTGTTAGACTTAATTAAGTAGGTGGCGCCCCAGTGCTTGAGTCACATATCTGGCCTAGGTTTCGCTTGGCTGCCTCCTTGACTGTGCGTTTAAGTTCCTCCCTCTTTCATGGGGCAGAAGAGAAAGATCCTCTTTGAGCGTGAGCACCTCCATGGCCCAGCGGGCTGGGAGCTCCCCGTGGTGATGTGTGACCGGTGCGTCCTGCTAGGCCTTCAGGGCACCTTCATTTGCACCCCAGGCGTTAGCAATCCGTTGGTAGCGCAGGATGTTTGCTCTTTACACCCGCGTTACCCCGTAAGAAGAGTGCTCTGGGGTCCAAGGCTCCTGCCAATGAGATGTGTGACCTCTCAGGGGCGCCCCGTGAGTGAGGGGCTGCCCCCAGCCAGCTGGAGACCCGAGGCCTCGGCCGGGACATCACACCCACCCCCTTGCTCAGCAAGTGTGGAAAGCAGGCCTGGGGAGGGGCCTAACCCAGTGAGTGGGTCTCTGGGCCTGCCGCTGGTGTGACAGGCCCACGGTTCCTTGAATCCACCTCTTCCAACTTCCAGTCCAGGATTAAATACGTCATCCCACAGTTGACTCCCAGTCCTGGTGTGAGCAGACAGGATTTTCTGTAAACTGTCAGATAGAGCCTCATTTCTGCAATCTTCCCACCAACTGCCTAACACACAAAAACAGTTGTATAAGAAAAGCACACTTCACACCAGCTGAAGTCTGGGCAATGTGATATGGAAGAAGCTAACTCTTTAAAGTTAGGGTGATGAATCAAACAACATCTCTAACCCCTGGGGGACTCAGAGGCTCAGAGTCCAGCTGGAGACGTCAAGTAGAGTCAGCTTGAGTCTTCAAGTCAGCCTTGTAGCCAGACAGCGGAGGCGTGCACACAGACACGGAGACACAGACACACACACACAGAGACACAGAGAGCTGCAGTGTGTACCCTGATGGAAGCATGAGTCATGGATGTAAAGCTCAGAGGAGCAACCTGTTCTGGGGTGAAGGCAGTAAGAGAGGCATGGGGAGGAGCGTGCAGCAGAGCCGACACGTGGGTCCCTGGTCCACCACCCCCGGTCAGCTCCCAGGAGCAGGACTTCCCTTCTTTGCTCCCGGGCTGGAGGCGGCCAGTGGCGGCCTCCCTGTCCCATCCCAGCAGGAGATGCTCTTCTGCTCCCGGGAGGGCGCCTCTGCCCGTGAGGCTCTAACTCTGTGCAGAGAGGAGGGTACAGAGGCATGTGGAGGATGCTGTGGGGCTGGCCCGGGGACAAACTGGCAGAGCCTGGAGTAAAGGAGGGCTCCGGGCTCTGAGGTCAAAGGACGCAGCAGTTAAGGGATTAAGGAGCCGAGGGGTCCCGAAGGACAGCAGATGTGGGCAGAGAGGAGGATCAGGGTCTTCGGAGGTGGAGCCGTGTTGGGTGTGATGATAGGTGTGGTTGCAGGGAGACCAAATATTTCATGTGCATCTTGACTCCAGTCCAGCAAGGGATGGTGCTAGATTTGAACCTGAGTCTTCAATACAGCATCATTTTCTCCTCCTGTTGTAGAAAAGATTACTTTTTAAAAAATCTTTTTTACTTCTAAAATATATTCCAACGAGTTTTCTCCTTCCAAGAAAAAAATAATCACAGCTCACACTTATGTGCCAAACACTGTTCTAGGCACTTTACCTATGTTAACTCAGAGCCCTCTGTCGAATTGAGTGACTCCATTGATTCACTTACCAGTGACACTCATTGAAAATTCTGTTAAATGGGCACTTTTGGTCTGTCGCCCATTTTACAGATGAGAAAACCAAGGCACCCAGCAGTTAAGTCACCCAAAGTCACTCAGCTTGTAAATAATGGATCTGGGAGATGAACTCCAGGTCCATGCTTATAACCTTGACGTTAACGCTGCCTCTCAGAAGATAAGTGGCACGTGAACTTGGCTGATAGTCTGGCTCATCTGTTGTGGCACCCTCTCTGATGTCCTCCTGACACATGTGCACAAGAGTTGTACACACATGTGAGGTCTGACAGATGATGAGGCCCTGTCCCAACTTATGGAGCCTCAGGATCCACTGGATGAGGCCACAAGGCTTGAGATAAGCAAAATTACAATTTGATGTAAAACTTTGATGTTTTACAGCCAAGGCATAAGCAAAATGTTGCGGGAAGAAGGAAAAAGAATCCTGGCTCTGGGGTCTGGGGAGATGATCCTGCTGTATTTGAGTTGTATCTTGAGAGATGTGTCCTGGGCTAAAGGGAATAGGGCCAGACAGGAAGGAGGTATGCAAAGTGTGAGAGAAGACGAGTGTGTCTGTGTGTCCCAGTGGGCGCTCCCGCATTGTGCATTCTGGAGGCAACAGTCGGCCCTGTTGATCAGCTGCACTCCCTCTGTTTGAGTAACAAAGAGCTGATTATTATTTGAGAGGTCAGAAAATTAAAAGATTTACAGGTATGGTTGACCAAGATTGGTATTCCCCCGAGTTGGTGTTCATGATGTATTTCCCTGGGTTAAAGGCAAGTAGTAAGTAGGTCATTTGGAACCAAGTGGAGGAACACCTCAACCATCAAAAGTAAGCAAAAAACGCCTCACGTACCCAAAATAGATGGTCGGAAGGAGCTCAACTCCTGCACTCCCTTGATGGAGAAACCGCCTGGCCGGGGGCAGCCCGGAACCGTGGCTGTCACCCTTTTCTTTACCTAATCACTGTTGACAAGCAGCTTCTCCACATCAGAGGAGTAACAGGTTCTAACAAAGGGTCTGCTTCAAGCAGACACGCTACCAGGTGAGGAGGAAGACAGAGCAGGGCAGGAGACAGGAAGTCCCAGTCACCCTCGGGGTCCCGGGGTCAGTGCCCTGTCACAGCAGCCTCACCCCTGGTTATCATAACACTCCTGGGTCCTTTGGTTCCCTCTCTTACGGAGGGTGGGGAAGTATGTCGTGCGTTCTGTGAAGCTGTGCTTCCAAAGTGGATAGAAGGAAAAGGCAGTGCACAAAGCCTGCTGGCTGTGCTCTAGAAGGGTCCAATCTTTGAAGGGGCGGGGGACGGGAAGGCGTCCCTGTGTGCGCCTCGGCTCCTGGGAGCAGGGAGGCTCCGTGTAGCTCACGCCATGGAGACGCCGTGCCGCGCAGTCACGGTGGGGCCGGGGACACGGGGGGGCCGCCAGCCATGAGCTCCATCAGTTGAAACCTCCCCCTGGCCCCTGTCCCTCCACAGGAGGGCCACCCAGAGGAGCCGGAAGCAGAGGAGCAAGTCCACGAACAGCAGCCCCAGCAGCAGGAAGAGTACTGAACCGTCCCAGCAGCTCTCCACACTTGCGTTTTGGTGGGAACTTCTCTTCCGGAGAATTGGAACACGTGTGGCCTCAAGCTCATCAGAAACCAGTTGTTCCCAGTCTGCTGTTACATCATCGCGCCAGCGCCCACGCCAGCACTGCGCTCGGTTCCCATTTCCTTTGCCAAGACACACTAGCAGCGGCCATGGGCGGCCTCCCCAAGACGTCCCGGGGGTCACATACCTTCAACTTCCCCACTTGGCTGCTTGAGATTGGTTCTGCTCTTTGCATTTCTTTCCAGAACAACTTCCCCCCAACCCTACCACCACCACCACCACCACCACCACCGTTCCCTTCTTATCCTGGTGTGAAACAATGGTAATTTGATATATGGTATTTATATTGGCATTTCTCAACCCAGTGTCACTAGATGTCACACACATTTGTGGTGCTTTGATGTTTGCAAGTCTAACCTCTGTGAACATAAATTTGGTCAAATGATAAATTGGAACAAAGGGAAAGAGATAACTTGATACGAAAGCCATATGACAGTGACTTGTTTCATGGGGAAAAACAGAGAGTCAGTTTCTCCCTCCACTCACAAACGAAAGGGAAGATAAAAAGAATCAAAACTAGGACTTCAGGGCCTAGCAGTGTTCATCCATCAGCATGTTAGACAACCACACAGTATGTTGTTAGTTTTGAAAGACATTCACTCAAGGAGAACACCATCTTGACTTGGCCCTCCAACTGCTTGCCCCTCCCTCCCCTGCCCTGCCTCCTCCCCCCACCCAGGTTCTCATGCTGTTTTCTTTCTCAGGGTCCTCTTTGGTGGGCAGCCACTCTCCCCAAAAGCTGTCATCGGGTGTCTGCAGTCAGAGGGGGTCTACACGGGCACAGGTCCTTCCTGCCTCTTCGTGTGGGATTTAGCCCCAACCCTGTCATCCACACTAGGGGGTTCCTCCTAAAGAATGACTTCAGGGTGTGCAGCCCTGGGCGTGCCACACACTTGCTGGAAGGCCTGGAGTGACGACCTTATGATAGGAGTGTAAGCCCAAGGGAGAACCCTGCTTCTGAAGTCTGGTGTTGACACTGGAAAGACAGCACAGAAAAATCTGACTCCCAATGCCTTCAGGAATAAGGAATTCCCCCTCTTCAGTACGATGGCCCTTCTTGTCATTGACCTTCGCTAAACCGTGGCAATTCATAAATAGAGGAAACATGAATGGATTAAAAGCATTCCTTATTTTTTTTAAACTAATATTTGCACATTTTCTTAGTATCTTACCAAATCTTTGCCTCCCCCCCTCCCACCCCCCCAACCACTCCTTTGAAAGATGGTTTCCCTCCCTGGATCATTCATTTCACTTGGTATTTGACTTAGCAGGTGCAACAAAAAACAAACAAGTGTGTGCCCCCCTACTTTCCTCTTAACTGAAAAAGCTTCAAATAAATTTCTGAATTATGTCTCATAAAGCTTTGACATTTCTTTATTAACTGATGAAATATGAATTCTAAATTCTAGCCTTGAAGCTTTCCACCAAAAGGAGTCCTCTCAGATCTTTGGCAGCAGAGTGGTATTTATCGAGTTACACGTGAAAAGGATTGCTTGTATTTTTGAGGTTGTTCCAGGACGCTGCAGAAGTGGACAGCTGTTCCGCGGGGCTTGGTTTCCCTTTCTTCTCTCTCCTGCTTGCTCTGCGCCTGAGCAACCGCTCGCTTCTCTCAGGCTGGAATCCGGCCTGGCTCTCTGCGGTGACGTCCTCCCACACCTGGTCGCAGGGCGTGGTCGTGCTATACGCAGCATCGCAGCATCATGCTTCACGGCGTGTCCTCTCCCAAGCCTGTCGCACTCAATGAGTGACTTTCCTTCTTTTTAAACAGCTCTGGTGAAGAGGCACAGTAAGTAGTTCCCTGCAGGTGACACTTCAGTGGTTCCCGGGCGGTTCTTTGCTTGCCCTGGACACGTCAGTAACACCCAGTGCCAGGTAGGGCAGGACCCACACTCCCATCATGAGGGTGATTACTGGGTAGTGTGCATAAGCCTCACCAGTGACACTCAGCCACTCCATTCCTCCCTAAATCCCCGACTTTCTCGCCTATTAACATACTGGCCAGATACCTGGCAAAGATCACTTTGACCAGTCATCCTATTTCCGCTTCCTTCCCGGCGTCTCGGGGCAGACTCTTGGTTTCCTTAGAGAGGAGCTATGTACTTCCCTGTCTCCATCTGGGATGTCTTCCACTGCACAGGACATCACTGATGCCTCGGAGAGTCTTTGACAGCTAAGTTTCTCAGTCCTCTTTGGCTGCACCCCAGCTTCTGTGCAGCTCACCTCTCATTTCCCAGGACTGCTCCTTTCTCCCCGATGACTGTACCCCATCATTCATCTCAGCAGCCAGTGCGGGCTTTCCTCCATGTCCCCCGCCCTCGTCACACATCCTCATGCTGGGCTGAGAAGCATCCGCTGGACTTGGGTCTTAGTGTCCACTTCACACTCGCCACAGCTGATTATAGTATGTCCACTGCTCATATCAGGTAGGAAGTGATTGAAGCAGGGGGTAAAGAGAAAACAGCAGAAAAGCAGAAAAAGAAAAGACAAAAGACACATCCCGTTGACCCGAGAGAAGTAAACTCCAGAAGGGAACCAGGAACTCCTCCCTTCCCTGGTGAGTATTTCCATTATTCCATTAAGGTTTAATATGCATTCAGATTACTTTTACTAAATAGTACACCATAAAGCTTTTGTTATATATTAAATGTAAACTGAAAGGAATGTAAACATATGTATTGTTAATTATAAATATAGATAAGTAATGACATAATAGATGAAAAGGTCTTATTCAGATGTATCACATTCATTTTACATTACCCATCTATTGTCGCATGGTAGAATAGTTTTTTGTCTCTGAATATGTGAATAACTTGACTTGCGTTTATCTTTTTACATATTTAATAAAAAAAAGTATATGTTAAAATCAGCCTGGTTCTATAGAGTCTTAAATTTTTACGCTACAGGTTTCCTTTTGAGTGAGCATGTTTATACTAACAGGTTCTTTATGTAAATTTCACAAAGTCCACATGGTTTACATGGGGAGGGGGTGGCTTGTTTTTATTGATGGCAAATGTTTTAGCGGGAATTACAGGTTAATATTTAAATCAAATGTAGCAGCTATACTACCTTTTTAAAATTCTACAATTTTTTTTTTTAAAAAACAGGCTTCTCTGGTGGCTCAGATGGTAAAGAATCCGCCTGCAATGTGGGAGATCTGGGTTCAGTCCCTGGGTTGGGAAGATCCCCTGGAGGAGAGCATGGCAACCCACTCCAGTTTTCTTGCCTGGAGAATCCCCATGGACAGAGGAACCTGGCAGGCTACAATCCATGGGGTCGCAAAGAGTTGGACATGACTGAGCGACTTTCACTAAGAATCCTCCTTTAGGAAACATTCCACTTGCAAGCCAACAAAAGCTTCATTCCCATCTGGACAACACAGGGGCTGGGCAAAAGCAAGTAGATGTTTTGAAGTAAAGCTTTGTGGCAAAATGACCTGCAATTGGCAAAGGCTATTTGATTAAGTGTATTTCCTCCAGTTTGCTGACTTTAACAGTGATGATTGACAGACATAAATGGAATACACACCTTGCAGGAATAACTGAAGAAATGTATTCAAACTGGCCTGGTGCCCCCCTGGATACCCTGTAGAACAGGTGACAGTCTGTAGAAGACTTTGCCCAGGAGCCTGCAGATTACTGTAGTTCATCCCGAAGGATGCCAGCCTTCCTGACCCTGCTTTCAAGCACCACCTAGAGGCCAGTTTTGTGTCTGTACTGCCCTTGGCAACTCTTCCCCATTCATTTGCCTTTAGGCCCTTGAAGCAGGAAAATCACAGAGCTATCACCACTGCTCTCAATTCACACATTATTCCACAGGGTACTTTTGTGATGGAAGCCTGAGCCATAGTTACTTGGGTTGGGAAATGGGGTTTTGCTTGTTTGTTTGTGTTCAGTCTCTCCGTTGTGTCTAACTCTATGGACAAATAACCTGTCAGGCTCCTCTGTCCATGGGATTCTCCAGGCAAGAATACTGGAGTGGGTTGCCATTTCCTCCTCCAAGGGATCTTCCCGACCCCGGGGATTGAACCCGTGTCTCCTGTGTCTCCTGCCTTGCAGGCGGCTTCTTTACCCACTGAGTCAAACACATGCTTAGAGCACGTGTGTGAAAAGTGAAAGTCACTCAGTTGTGTCCAACTCTGCGACCCCATGGACTAGACAGTCCATGGCATTCTCCAGGCCAGAATACTGGAGTGGGTAGCCTTCCCCTTCTCCAGGGCATCTTCCCAACCCAGGGATCAAACCCAGGTCTCCTGCATTGCAGGCAAATTCTTTACCATTTGAGCCACCAGGGAAGCCCCTAAACAGTTCAAAAGTGGTAAAATAACATATTTGCTCCATTTTATTAAATCTGAGATCATGGATAAAAATTTGAGGTGTTCCTACTTGGTATGATGGGTAAGCCCATGAGTCCAGAGGGAAGGGAAAAAAGTTAATGCACTCCACAAGATGCTGGTTCTCTAAAATTAAACACACCTTCATGTCTGGCCTTTCTCATTCTTCCTCTGAATGGATAGAACAGAGCCACCATGACCATTGAGGCTGCTATTACAAGTAAATATTCACTGACCCAACTTAGCCCTGACACAGTATCACCAAACAGCACCAAGTGTAAGAACACCTTCTCCCTGGATGTCTAACAGCTCCTGTCTGACTAAACCAAGAACTCATAAGAGACTATTCTCCATTCATTGGAAGAGTTCTGGCTTCACTGCCTAACATGGCAAAGTGTAAAGTCCACTGAACCCCTGGGGACCCTCAGATGGCACCAAGGCTTCCGGTCATGAGACTGCTCAAGGGCAGACCCCTCTCCCAAGCTGTGACCTGGATCAGTGATCAGTGGAGTTCACACAGAACGTGCTTTTGCTAAGGCCTTGTCTCCTGTGTTGGGCTTATGATTCGAACAAAAATGGAAGGCCCAGCTGGAGCCAATTTGTTGAATGCCTTTTTCTCTCTTTCCACTGACAGAAAATGTTGAACCTTTTCTAGTTTGCCACGTTTTTAATTTCTTAAACAGGTTTCTCTTTGTAGTTTGTAACGATTTTATCAAGATGGGGTGTAAATTGACCTTAAAGGGCAACAGCATGTTAATGTGTGCTTCCCAGGTGGCACAGCAGTAAAAACGCCGTCTGCCAGTGCAGGGTTTGATCCCTGGGTCAGGAAGATCTCCTGGAGGAGGAAATGGCAACCCACTCCAGTATTCTTGCCTGGAAAATCCCATGGACAGAGGAGCCTGGCAGGCTGTAGTCCTTGGGGTCGCAAAGAGTCAGACACGACAGAGCACACACATGTACACCCAGCATATTAATGTACCTTTGAATTTATACTATTCATTAGAAACTAGCCCTGTAGCTAAACGTATTCTTTTTCAGAAAATAAAAAAGTAGACATTTTTTTTTTCCGTGTAGCAAGAGTCCTTCATGTTTTACACTACAGTATTCCTTTCAGTCTTAAAGGTTACCTGTATGTTATAACTTTTTAAAAAATTTTGTAAGATATGTTTATGTTATTCACTAAATGTTTTGGTCAGATCTGATCATTTAAATGAGACTTTAGAAATTACAGAAGTAATGAAAAGTTTCCATACCATGTATTCAGAATTTTAGCCTAATCCAAGTTCACAGCTTACTACTAGGACACTCTCTTCCAATCTGATACATATATTATATGGATGAAATGTGACCTCCTACCAATGGAACAGTTTTTTTTTACCAGCATGAAAGTTATGTCAGAGAAAGACCACAGAGAATGAGTTTCGGTTTTGTCTCTTACAGGCTAAGCTCTGTCAAAGACAGGTTCAGGGACCTTCCTGTCCTATAGACACAGACACCATCAAAAAGCCTGTGGTCATTTGAAGACCTTTGGTCATGAAGACCTTTGGTAATTTGACCTACTAATGTTGGTCCTCTGGAGAAACAATGCCCTGGAAACCAGAGAAGGAAGTGGCTGCTGCTGCACAGAAAGATTGTTTATTCCTGGTCACATTTTTTAAATGGAAAGATGCATATGTTCAAAGACTCACTCACCTGTCTCCTCAGGGGAAGAAAAAGTTACCAAACACAGCCTCTCTTTAAATGTAAAACGTAAATCCAACAAAGCTGGTAATTCTACCTCAGAATTAACCAAAAGAAAATTTTAAGCCAAAAGAAGACAGTGGGGAGGGAAGAGTTTTTCGTTTTTCTCCTCCAGTTTAATTGTTTGAAAAAACTGAGCACTAACCGTGGGCAAAATGCAGCAGTCAGTAGTGACTTTTTACTACTACAATATCGTGTCACTGTCCCTCGGTTACTCTAAAGAGGCATTCTGAATCCACACCTGCCTCAGCCCATAAACAGTAAACTGAATCCATTTACGTATTTTTAAAGCAGTATATTACACCTAAGGAAGATATCGGGGGAAGGAGAGAACAATGCAGCCAGAAGTTTGTCAGTAGCCTCACACATGCCCCAAGGTCTTCTATACTAGGGCCAAGGGGGTAAAATACCTCCGATCTTCCTACTTGCCAGCACAGAGAGGAAGTAATCGTTACTCACAAGTATCCATATCACTGCGGGGAAAGGAGAGGGTGGGATGAACCGAGAGAGTAGCTTGTCCCATGTACACACTACCATGTGAAAAACTGACAGTGGGAAGCTGCTGTGTAGCACAGGGAGCTCAGCTCGGTGCTCTGTGATGACCTAGCGGGGTCGGATGGGGGTGGGAGGGAGGGGATATATGTGTACGTATAGCTGATTCAGGTTGTTGTACAACAGAAGCTAATCCAGTATGGTAAAGCAATTACCCTCCAATTAAAAAAAAAAAGTGTCCATAAGCTGAAAACAAATCTGTTGCTTAGGAGGACAGCTACATAGGCCTGAGAGAAATTTCTCCATAGCTCCTCCTCCTAAGAAATTAACGATGCAGGTAACCTGATCTTCACAGCATCTCCCAGCCAGTACAGTAATGGTCTTACTGGTCTGTTCCTGTTAGTCATCAGGACTAGCCCTAATGACACAAAGCTGAGGCTCGGTTCAGTAAAAACTAGTTTACTGAGGACCAAAAACTAGTTTACTGTCTGTGGGTGGAAATAGCTCCCGGAGTTTTGGGCTTCATCCCAGGATGCAGAGTATCCAGAGGAACAGATGGAGGGTGGAGGGTGGAAGGCTACAGGTTCAACTCTTTGCCATGGAAGTTGAGGCAGACACTGCAAGGCAGAGAGCGTGACCTTGTGTGACTGACCAGCACTGGACAGGTGAACGCTCTTATCAGGACCCAGTCCTTTTCCTAACAGCACACGGGTGTTACGGTTTTCCCTCAGAAGCACTGTGAGATCTGACACGTGAGTTTCTGTTTTTTTCGATTATCCTTGACAAATTACTGACAGGGCAGTTTTCAGTGTAGATTGCAAATATGAAACGGTTGGCTGTCCCACACTCCCATACCCTCAGAATGATCCTGGAGATAGGAAACATACCATCTGTCTGTGGACTAAGTCCAAACATAAGTCTGCAGGGAAAAGGGGGATAACATTTTAATAAAAATCTTAACTGGATCTATAAAACCTTTCACAGGTTGCAAAATAGTTTCACAAATAACCATATAGAGAAGAAAGAGAACAGGTTTTGAAAATGCTGTGACCTGGAGTTATGTATAAAGTACCTTATACATGGTGGGGAGTTAACCGATAGTGTTGCTGATTTTGGTCCTGTGAGGGAGGTAACACAGACCCGGTAGCACTGCCGCCCTGGTACTAGACATTTCACTATTCACTGCTCCCATCACCCCTGCAGAGGCAACCCCAGAAGCTGTATGTTAGACCACAGGATCCCGCCCCCGCCCAACCTCAGCTGAGGGTTCCCGGAAGACAGCTAACCCAGGGGCACTCAGCCTCTGGTTGCCAGTGACCACGTGGCCTGACTATGAGCTAGCCCAATCTGGTTCTTAAAAAATTCTGATTCCCGGGACTTCCCTGGTGGTCCAGTGGCTCAGATTCCACACTCCCAATGCAGGGGACCCGGGTTCAATCCCTGGTCAAGGAACTAGATCCCACATGCCATAACTAGGAGTTCACATGCCACAATTAAAGACCCTGCATGATACAACTAAGACTGGGCACAGCCAAATAAATAAGATAATGAATATTTTTTAAAAATTCTGATTCCCAAAAAATAAGCAAAAACCCATCTCCCTGCAGGGATAGTTCCCAGAGCTAGGTATATTTTTCCTAACTTGGAGGCAAGTGGAGAAAAGTCAAATGTGAAATAAAACTCTACTTTTAGAGGCTGCTATCCATGACTGCTAGTCAGTGTCCAAAATATGTTGTTGGCATTGAAATGTCACTTTCATGCATATTCAGACTTAATTTGCTTTTTTCTCACTTGCTTATTTGCTCTGAGATCACTTCCTAAGCAATGACATAAGGAAGAGTCAATGTTTTAATAGAGCATATTAAAAATCAGAGACATCACTTTGCTGACAAAGGTCTGTATAGTCGAAGCTATGTTTTTTTCAGTAGCCATTTATGGATGTGAGAGTTGGACCATAAAGAAGGCTGAGCACTGAAGAATTGATGCTTTTGAATTGTGGTGTTGGAGACGACTCTTGAGAGTGCCTTGAACTGCAAGGAGATCAAACTAGTCAATCCTAAAGGAAATCAGTCCTAAATATTCAATGGAAGTACTGATGCTGAAGCTGAAACTCCAATACTTTGGCCACCTGATGCAAAGAACTGACTCATTAGAAAAGACCCTGATGCTGGGAAAGATTGAGGGCAGGAGGAGAAGGAGGCGATAGAGGATGAGATGGTGGGATGGCATCACTGACTCAATGGACATGAGTTCGAGCAAGCTCTGGGAGATAGTGAAGGACAGGGAAGCCTGGTGTGCTGCAGTCCATGGGATTGCAGGGAGTTGGATATGACTTAGCAACTGAACAACAACAAAATGCATACAGGTTCAAAGTGAATTTTCAACACAAGTTAAACAATGATCTCTGTTTTCCTCCTGCCCTCTCCTTTATTAGTTTTCCAGCCAATGGACCTGTCCACCCACCCTGCCACCACTCAGGGTCTCCCTCCCAGGGCGAGTGAGCAAGTAGAGGCCATGGGGATGTCCCCTTTACATACAACACCCAACTTTCATAAAAACCCCCTCTCAACAGTAATGGCGTGGCCTCACCACCTCCACCTCACTACTGGTACTTCTTTTCACTCATAACAAAGAAATGATCAGATACTCACCCCACCTTCTGCAGTGGACATGACACCATTTTTTGTTTGTTTAATAGGTATTTATTTCTTTGGCTGCGCCAGGTCTTAGTTGAGGCACTCGGGATCTTTGATCTTAGTTGTGGCATGTGGAATCTTTAGTTGTGGCATGCAAACCCTTAGTTGTGGCATGTGGGATCCAGTTCCCTGACTAGGGATCAAACCCAGACCCCCTGCGCAGAGTCTTAGCCCTGGACCCCCAGGGAAGTCCCATGACAGTTTTTGACATCGTGCACAGGACAAGTGTCAATTCCTATTGGCTTTCCGGAAGCCCTGTAATGCACAGAGGACCGTGGGTTAGGGGAAACAGAGCCATAGAGAGGCGCACCATCACAGTGACGTGATGGTCACTCTCCACTGTCGAAATTAACAAATGAGCTTGTGTCCAGGTAAGCAGGCAGCTGTTAAAAGTCACCATTATCTCTAAAAGTTTCCTATTCTTGTGCTGCTCTTTCCCCCAAACTTCCTTTTCCTGAAACTGCCTTCCTTATACTGAGAAAACCTGGGCTATTTCCAAAGGAAGGTTTACGGGAAATGCTTCGGATACAGTTTTAAAAATAGCTCAGATAATTTTAAAAACATATTTCACTGGACTCGCTCTTGCCTTTCAACATAGAAATCATACTATCTACCTTTCTCCGTGTTCACAACTTCTGAATGTCCAGGGAGAAAACCTAGCCTTGCCACATCCCTCATGATCTTAGCTTTCAACCACCTGGTGAGACCCACCAGCACATTCTGCCTTAGCCCCCCTGATGACACCATGGCAAAGACGGGGACCCCACAGGTGGTCCATTCCATGACACCCCTACATGCACTCAGTGCCTCAGCTAGCAGTGCAGTGTGCAAGAACCCATCTTTGAAGTCTAGTAAGTTCTCCAGCTATTAATATTTACTGAAACTTACTCAGTTTGCTCAGGATCTTTTCCAGTGATTCATTCCAATGAGTCACCGGAAAAGACCCTGATGCTGGGAAAGATTGAAGGCAGGAGGAGAAGGGGACAACAGAGGATGAGATGGTTGGATGGCATCACTGACTCGATGGACATGAGTTTGAGCAAGCTCTGGGAGTTGGTGATGGACAGGGAAGCCTGGCGTGCTGCAGTCCATGGGCTCGCAAGGAGTTGGACGCGACTGAGCGACTGAACTGAACTGTGTCAGTTTGCTCATCTAGAACAGGGATAATGATGGTAGCCCTGTTGTATGCCCACAGCCTAGCATACCATAGGTGCTCAATAAATAATAGTTACATACGTAAGCATTCAGCACAGTGTATAACCACCTCTGTATATTTATCACTGAAATTATTTGGCTAATTTCACACACTAGTAAAGTAATGCTCAAAATTCTCCAAGCCAAGCTTCAGCAACACGTGAACCGTGAACTTCCAGATGTTCAAGCTGGTTTTAGAAAAGGTAGAGGAACCAGAGATCAAATTGCCAACATCCACTGGATCATCAAAAAAGCAAGAGAGTTCCAGAAAAACATCTACTTCTGCTTCATTGACTATGCCAAAGCCTTTGACTGTGTGGGTCACAATAAACTGTGGAAAATTCTTCAAGAGATGGGAATGCCAGACCACCTGACCTGCCTCTTGGCAAACCTGTATGCAGGTCAGGAAGCAACAGTTAGAACTGGACACGGAACAAGAGGCTGGTTCAAAATTTGCAAAGGAGTACGTCAAGGCTGTATATTGTCACCCTGCTTATTTAACTTATATGCAGAGTACATCATGAGAAACGTTGGGCTGGAGGAAGCACAAGCTGGAATCAAGATTGCTGGGAGAAATATCAGTCACCTCAGATATGCAGATGACACCACCCTTATGGCAGAAAGTGAAGAAGAACTAAAGAGCCTCTTGATGAAAGTGAAAGAGGAGAGTGAAAAAGTCTGCTTAAAGCTCAATGTTCAGAAAACTAAGATCATGGCATCTGGTCCCATCACTTCATGGCAAATAGATGGGGAAACAGTGGCTGACTTTATTTTTCTGGGATCCAAAATCACTGCTGATGGTGATTGCAGCCATGAAATTAAAAGATGCTTATTCCTTGGAAGGAAAGTTATGACCAACCTAGACAGCATATTAAAAAGCAGAGACATTACTTTGCCAACAAAGGTCCATCTAGTCAAGGCTATGGTTTTTCCAGTGGTCATGTATGGATGTGAGAGTTGGACGGTGAAGAAAGCTGAGTGCCAAAAAATTGATGCTTTTGAACTGTGGTGTTGGAGAAGACTCGAGAGTTCCTTGGACTGCAAGGAGATCCAACCAGTCCATTCTAAAGGAGATCAGTCCTGGGTGTTCATTGGAAGGACTGATGTTGAAGCTGAAACTCCAATACTTTGGCCACCTGATGCGAAGAGCTGACTCATTTGAAAAGACCCTGATGCTGGGAAAGATTGAGGGCAGGAGGAGAAGGGGACGACAGAGGATGAGATGGCTGGATGGCATCACCGACTCAAGGGACATGGGCTTGGGTTGACTCTGGGAGTTGGTGATGGACAGGGAGGCCTGGCGTGCTGTGGTTCATGGGGTTGCAAAGAGTCAGACACGACTGAGTGACTGAACTGAACTAACCTTGTCACTACTAAACTCCATGTATCATGACCACATAGACTTATATCTGTATGACTCAACATTTCATCCCTAGCATCTTGCCCCCTGAAGTGATACATAGAAGGTATATAATACACTTATTGGTGAGTGAAAATTGCCTCTGCAGAGGGTTGTTATAAAGATTTAATAAAATAATGCATGACAATGAGGTACCACCTCGCACCACTCAGAATGGCCATCATTAAAAAGTCTACAGATAACAAATACTGGAGAGGGTAGAGAAAAGGGAACCCTCCTACACTGTTGGTGGGAATGTAAGTTGGTGCAGCCACTGTGGAAAATAGCACTGAGGTTCCTCAAAAAACTAAAAATATGATCCAGCAATCCCATTCCTGGGCATATATCTGGACAAAAATATAATTAAGAAAAATACACGTACCTCTGTGTTCATAGCAGCATTACTCACAATTACCAAGTCATGGAAACAACCTAAATGCCCATTGATAGATGAGTGGATAAAGTAGATATACACAATGGAATATACATATATATGTATACATATATACAATGGAACATTACTCAACTGTGAAAAAGAATGAAATAATTCCATTTACAGCAACATGGATGGATCTAGAGATTATCATACTAAGTGAAGTCAGAGAAAGACAAAAACTGTATGATATCACTTATATGTGGGATCTAAAACATGACACAAATGAACCTATCTACAAAACAGAAACAGATTCACAGACACAGATATCAGACTTGTGGTTGCCAAGGGGGAAAAGGTGTAGGGGAGGGATGGATTGGGAGTTAGGGATTAGCAGATACAAACTGCTATACATAGGATGGATAGATGACAAGATCCTACTGTATAGCACAGGAAACTATATTCAGCATTCTATGATAAATCATAATGGAAAAAAATAACAAAGAATAATACATACATATAACTGAATCACTTTGCTGTAGAGCAGAAATTAATACAACATTGTACATAAACTATACTTCAATCAATCAATAGAATAATGCATGCAAATAGCTTAGCATTGTCCCTGGCACATAATCAGTATAGTCATACCTCATTTTATTGTGCTTCAATTTATTGCACTTTGCAGATAATTGAGTTTTTAACAAATTGAAGGTTTGTGGCAACCTTGTCAGATGATGGTAAGCATTTTTTAGCCATAAAATATGTTTAATTAAAGCATGTACATTACTTAGACATACTTCTGTTGCACACTTAATAGACTACAATGTAGTATAAACTTAACTTTTACATACACTGAGAAGCCAAAAAACGTGTGTGATTCACCTTATTGCTGTAGCTACTTTATTGTGATGGTCTGGAAGCAAACCCAGAATACGTATAAGGTATGCCTGTACTCAGTACATTGTTGACTGCTGCAATTTGTAGTAGTAGTAACAGCCATAGTGGTGGTGGTGGCGGTGGTATGTCTCTCAATCATGCCTGAATTTTGATGTGAATAGGAGATACTCTCTCTGTTCTCCTGAGAAGGAGGCAGTCATCACAGGTTTCTCTTGAAGGAGTTAGGTCTTTTAATACATTACACTGTGATCACTGGTGTTTAAGCTTGTGTTCATATCATATGAATTCAGGGATGGGACATCATGTCTATAAATTTAATATCCCAGCATCTAACAGTCTGAGCACAGAGCAAAATTCAAGGCATGGTTGGTTACCAAATAAAGAAGGGGAAAAGTGCAGTAGTACAGTTTAGAGTTATTTCCTATATATCCATTTTGATCTCCATTTACACAAATAACAAAAATTTAGGTTTATATTAAAATTACAATCCAGGTGGTCATAAGGACTAGAGAGATGGGAACACAGAATTAGAGAAGACAATGAAATGTGACCTCTTGGTCATGAGCGTGGAAATTTAACATCATGAGTTTTAAAAAACTACCACTTCATAATATGTGTTTCCAAGCTTTCAGAGATTGACTTTCTCAATATATTAGATGCTAGTTATGTGATTGTGTTTGACTTGGAATTTTTTTTATATAAACCTCAAAACCAAAATGGCAATGTCATGAAAAGAACAAGAAAATGTTGAGTCAGAAAAAGACTTAGCAACCCTCTAGGCCAATGATTCTCAAAATGTGGTCGTGAGACACTTGGAGATCCCCAAGACCATTTCAGGGAGTCCTTGAGATCAAAATCATTTCCATCATGAGATTAAGACATTACCTGCCTTTCTCACTCCCATCCTTTCACCAGTCAGTGTACAGCGAGCAGGGTATTACAGAATGTATGATGTCATAGGAGAAGCAGGTTTAACAGTCCAATTGTCTTCTACTAAGTCAGACCTTAAGAAGATTTGGAAAAAAAAAATGTAAAACACCACTTTTCTCACTGTTTTTGTTCTGAAAAAAAATAGGTGCTTTTGAATAAAACATTCTACATTCATATGTAATGCTTATTATTGCTTTTTTAAAAGAATTGAGATTTTTAACTTCCCAATTTTAAGTTTCTAATATGATAAATATCACTATAACCCATATAAATAAAAGTATTTTGGAGTCTTCAATATTTATGAGTCTAGTGAGGGTCTAAAACCATTAAGTGTGAGGACTACTGTTCTAGAGCCTTGGTTTTCAACCAGGGATTTGCATTTGAATCAGAAAATCAGGTCTCAGCTTTTCTATGTGGCAACTGATGAAGAGGGCAAGTACTCTAAGCTCCATGGCCTCACCTATAATATTAGAAGGTGACAGTAAAAATAGAACCTGGGATCAAAAACGTATTGTTAAGTAGTTAGCAGTGGCAATTCATATGAAACTGAATATAGGAAATGAAAAAGAGTAAAGATTTAAAGGCTTTAGGCTTGGCAACTGGCAGGAGAGTAGTGTCTATGGTAGTCGAGAATAGCCATGTTGGAACTGGGGGAGAAGGTTTGAACCCAGTGTGAGATGGCAGGTCCTGAAAGTGGAGAAGTCTTGCACTGTCTCCATTGCTCTTTGGAAACAGAGAACTGCAGTGGAGATGAGCAGTCCAAACCAGTGGTACGGATTTGAGTGTTAGCCCTCTCTAGTAACAGGTGGCATCCAGAGGGTGAATAAGCCCACCCAGGAAGTGAATGTGGCACCCGGAGCTTTTCACCCAGGAAGTGAATGTGGAACCTGGAGCCGTTCACCCAGGAAGTGAATGTGGCACCCGGAGCTGTTCACCCAGGAAGTGAATATGGAACTTGGAGCTGTTCAAGGCAGACCCTGGGATGAGGGGCTCCTTTTTGGAGCAGGTACTAAAGAAGAGCTTAGGAGATGTTGGGAAAGGCCCAACCAGATATCAGAACAATGCACGACCCTGCACAATATCTGGGCATGACATAGGTATTGGATGCATGGGAAAATGGAAGGACAAAAAAGAGAAAAAAAGAAAAAGAAAACAGAGGGGACAGCTTCAAGGAGGACTGACTGGTCAACATTATCAAAGCCACAGAAAAGATACATATAGTAAATTCTGAGAAGCTAATGGATTAGATAAGAATTGGATCATTGCCTGTTTCAAACAAGATTTTCTAATAGAAAAATTTTAGTGGAATCAAAACAGTACATGAAAACTGAATGGAAAAAATCTGAAAGCATAAGGAAGGAAATAAAAACAATGGGCAAAAGAAAAGGGAAAAAAATCCAGCAAATATTTTTGGTATTTAACCAGGACCACCTGTGTACAGCCATGATCAGAATACCCAATGGCTTCAGAGCCGCTGAAGATGCTAAAAGCAAAGGGAAGAATGGTGGCTACCACGACTCACAGCCTTTCATTGTCTTCAAACCACCCTATCCATGGGACTATTTTTTGCTCCATCAAAAGAGAATCCTAAGAAATCCTATAATTCAGAGGTCAAAAGACATTAAGGGTAATGACATGAAGGTTAAATGATCTATTCTGATTATTTAAAAGAAAATATTTAAATTACATTGCCATAGATCTTGACTTGCTACAATGTACAAATAATAAAAATCATAATGTCAGTTTCATATAGAAAAAAGGAATTGCTATGACAACCACAAATTGGCCTCCACAGAAAATATAAATAGGAATCAGAATGAGAAAATTATAGAGAATTATGACTTTTTCTGATTAGGAAACCATTTGAACTACTGCTATTTGTTAATGTTTTGCTCATTTGGCTCTGATATGAGAACATGAAAACATTCCTCTGCTTCAATAGCTCCTTTGTATTACAAATTAAAATGAGCAGACCATCATTTAATGAAATGAGACTGGAAACCAAGACCACCTAGTGACTTATTCCACTAAAATGCCCCTGTCCTCCTCACTGTTAACTTCTAATATTTAGAGGCCCTCACCAAAATTCAAGAGTAGACATGCATTAAATGCATTATATTGCGGGCCAAATAGTAAAAGCAGATAACAGGGAATGTAGACTCAATGCTTTCTTTAGCTGCCAGATTGTAAAGCTTCAAACCAGTTGTAAAAGACCAAAGTTTCCTATCTCTTTTCCAGCATTTTCCATTAACCATGACAATCCCTGAGACCTGCTATGAGGTATGCTATTTATTTGGGTGGTGAGGGAAGATAGAGTTGAGAAGGGTCAGATTTTCCCAGCTTCTTTGGGGCTAAGCCAGGCTTATCACTTTTCAGGGCTCATTCTCCCAAAATCAGAATAGTCAGATCTGGAGCCCAGGGATCCCAAGGATTCAAGGTTAGGGTATCCAGTGATTCAACCTTCTGCATAGTGCATTTGCCTTGTTGTTGTTCAGTCGCTAAGTTGTGTCCAACTCCCCACGACTCCATGGACTGCAGCACACCAGGCTTTCCTGTCCTTCACTGTCTCCCGGAGTTTGCTCAAGCTCATGTCCATTGGGTCAGTGATACCATCCAACCATCTCATTCTCTGTCGTCCCCTTCCTCCTCTTGCCCTCAATCTTTCCCAGCATTAGGGTCTTTTCCAATGAGTTGGCTCTTCTCATCAGGTGTCCAAAGAATTGGAGCTTCAGCTTCCGCATCAGTCCTTCCAATGAATATTCAGGGTTGATTTCCTTTAGGATTGACTGGTTTGATCTCCTTGCTGATCAAGAGATTCTCAAGAGTCTTCTCCATCACAATTCAAAAGCATCAATTCTCTGGCATTTGCCTTAAGACATGTTCATTGTCTTAAGGGGTAAGCTGGCTACACACAGCTGTCCAATTAGCTAGGTTGTCAGACCCCGACCAGGGCCCTTGTGATCTGTGCTCTGCCTCCTGCCTGCCTTGTATCCCCACTTGCTTGGTTTAGTGGCCTCAGGTAGATACCTTGCTGTAGCCTCATGCCCAGTTTTCCTCTCTCTCCTCTGGTTTGCTCCTTCACCTAGTCTGGCACCCCACCTGAACTCTGGTCTAGATGCTGTCGTTCAACCTCCTAAGGCTCTGTGCCCTTCAGCCCAAGGGCCAGGCCAGCCCTGCCCTTCCTCTGAATCCACCTCCAGCCCCAGGATCCCCTGGGAGTTTTCGCAACTCCAAGCCACTTGCCCATCAAGTGGAATGGTTTGAATACAGATCAGTTTTAACCACAGGCCTTCTCCAACAGCACTGAGCTTCCCGCTGTGATGTGACACCAAAGAATTCACTAGCTCAGTGTGTCTGACAAAAACAATCACATACATAAGGGCCCTTCTGATGCTGCTAGTGAATTGTATGACTTACGGGCTTCCTTGGTGGCTCAGATGGTAAAGAATCTGCCTGCAATGTGGACAACCTGAGTTCGATCCCTGGGTTGGGAAGATCCCCTGGAGGAGGGCATGGCAACCCACTCCAGTATTCTTGCCTGGCGAATCTCCATGGACAGTGAAGCCTGGCAGGCTATAGTCCGTGGGGTCGCAAAGAGTCAGACACAACTGAGCAACTAACACTTTCACTTTCATATTATACCATGATAAACTAATTATAAATTAGAACAGCAACATCACATGATTCAGAGTATATTTTGCTAGGTCCTCCGTAAGTAAACTTACACAACGATTTGTGATGATTAGCAGGCATGAATGTCAAAACACACAAGCCACATGATTTAAATTCAAGCTCCTTGCATCCAGGAGCTTTAGTTTTGAGAATTTTCTATACACAAACCCATTGAAGCTCCAAATCTTAATACAGGATTATCAAATATGGGAAGGACATCCTGAAAGAACTTTGGCCATCCCTAGCACCTGAAGCCTGAAGCTATTTTTTCAAAAGATGGGCAGTTACTAAATGTGCAGTATATGTATAACTGACTTGGTCAGAGCAAGCTTGGTTCGAGAACTCACACCTCCACCTTGGAAGAGCCCTTGCAGGGAAACCACACTAGTGAGGCCTTGAGATGCTACAGACACAATGGAGAAGGCAACACCAGATGTGAGCGTAAGGAGTCTGGGCTGCCTGGTCAAAGTGTCACACGGAGTAAGGCTGCCCTTGGAGTAAGGAAGAAAAGGAGGCAGGAGACACCCAAAGAAGCAAAGCTTCAAAAAAAAACATCTTTCTTAGGGATTTTCTTGAGATATAAAGAAAAACAAACAAATATCTATGAGAAAACTTTCTGGTCATCACAAAAATTCTCAGAATTCTAATATGCTTTCATCTTTGCCACACAGAAGTATTTGAGCTAAATACTATCTTTTAAGAATGTCAAGATCTGTGTTGTTGAGCACACCCTGGTTTCTCTTCCACTTTTGATCTCTTACCAAACACTAAACAAGGGACAAGACAATAACACAGATGCCAAAGGATGTGTGGCCTCTCAAATACTTTGTTGTGCCTTGTTCTCACTAATGACCCCCAGGCCCAGCTGGGAACATCAGTCCCTCATATGAAAGATGTCTCTCTGGACCTCTATCAAGCAGAATCTCATAAAGCCCAGAGTTTTTTCCTAAAGAATCTAAGAAGAAATTGGAAACTATGTACATAGCTGTTGAGTGTCACAGCAGAGTTTCAAACTCAGAACAATCTGAATCAACAGTCCTGTACTCTTTCCTCTAGCGCCTTCTAGTTCCCCTTTTTAGGCTTAAATTTACATATAAATGTTATGCAAAGTCTATGAAAAGGAAGGAACACGTGGCAGGATCAGGAGGAGGGAAAAAATAAAGGTGGCAGGATCAGGAGGAGGGAAAAAATAAAGATATAATTCCACAATGATAAGGTGTACCATAGTGACAATAATAAAAATATTGTACTGTCTTATTAGAAGATAATGTAGTTCTTGACCAGATACACCAAACTGCATTCTGCCACAGTAGTGGTACTGCACATGACCATTGGTTTTATTATTGTAGTCATATATTGGGTTGGCCAAAAAGTCCACTCTGGTTTGTTTGTTTGTTTCCATAACATCTTATGGAAAACCCCAAATGGGGACTTCCCTGGTGGGCCAGTGGTTAAGACTCAGAGCTCCAATGCAGGGGGCCCAGGTTGGATCCCTAGTCAGGGAACTAGATCCCACATGCAGCAACTAAGATCCTACATGTTGCAACTAAGACCCAGTGCAGTCAAATAAATACTTTTTAAAAGAAAGAAAACCCCAAATGAACTTTTTGGCTAACCCAATATTTATAAACTTCTACTACTTTAGAAGTGCCAGCTAACACAGGTTGTTTTGGGACTTTTTCTAAACCAGATGCCCAGCATTTCTAACGAGCACATGATAGAAAATTTAAATTTAAAAGAAAATGTCAATGCCAAACCAAAAAGTGATTTTAAATATTCCTCCCACAGAAGACTGATTCTACACACCACGGCCAAGTGCACACATGTAATTGTTAGCTGGTTCACTGGCTCCTAATGGACCAGATGTAAACATGACCCCAAAGTGTTCATTTAATAACCAGATACTGTCAATCCTGAAAGGACTGAATCAAATACACTGATCAAAGCACCTGAGAGTGAGAGGGAACATAGAAGTCATCTAGACGGACTGCTCCTTCAGTCATGAGTCTCTTTCTAAGACCTCTGCCATGAAATCACCTGGCTGCATGCCAAAGTCACATCTGTCACCTGGCTACACCAACCGAGAGCTCACTATATCCCAGGAAAGACCACCATTCTGTCTTTGGACAGCTCTGTTTCATGATTCATTGTTAACTGTCAGAGTAATAAACCAGCAGTTGGTCTGAGGATGTGGATACATGCTTATTTTCCTCCATAACACAAGTCAACAAGAAAGCCTGTAATTGAGTACATCCAAATCGGGTACAAGCATAATTGTGACACATGTTTAGACTAGATGAGGCAGCTCAGGTCACTGGGCCACTGAAGAAACCATTCCTAAACCATATAGATGAACTCACATTACACATCCAGACTATGAAGTATTTTTTTTTTTCATCTTAAATACATTTGCGGCCAAGAACCCACCTGCCAATGCAGGAGATGCAGGATTGATCCCTGGGTCAGGAAGACCCCTCTGGAGAAGGAAATGGCAACCCACTCCAGTGTTCTTGCCTGGAAAATCCCATGGACAGAGAAGCCCGGTGGGCTACAATCCATGGCATCACAAAAGAGTTGGACAGGACTTCGCAACTAAACAATGAAGTAATTTTTCCCTCTTAAATACATTTGCCACCAACCTGAAAAAAAAAAATTGCAGCTTGTTGGATCAGTACTATAGTTAAGTGTAGTACTATGGCGAAAGGAACAGGGTTTCATGTCCATACCACAGTCACTGGATATGTTTGGCTCTTCTCTGCCCAGCTGACTTACAGAGGGTATATGCTGCAGAGAGCTGAGATGGCAACCTCAAAGTTGCTGAAATATTCGGACAGTCTGTGCAATTTTCCGGAATAGCGCAATCTGGGAGAACTAACTTTGTAGATAGAAAATACAGGCATTGTCACTCTAGAATGTAGAGTGTTCAAAAAGACATCTCATCACATGACAGACTGTCCAGGTACTGAACTGACACTCATTCAAGCCAAAGAAGAGTATTTTGGAGGGCCACTTTTTCAGTTCTTAAACGAATACTTTTTCAGCCTTTAACATTTTTCTTTGTTTCTCAGTGTCTTTTTCTTGGATGGGAGATTTTTTTCCTCAAATACTGAGGCAGCTTAAGGCTTTATAATCTAAGTAAATAACCTAAATGTGTCTTCTCTCCATGTACATTCTCAAGATTACAACTTGGATTCTCTGAGTTTAATGAGGGCTGGAGTTAGACTGTTTCCCATTAGAAAGAGAAAGGAGTAAGGCAGAAATTCAATAAGTGTTCAAGTAAAATGCAGCCATCCTCACATCTGTATTATATTAGAGGAGACACAAGACAAAACATTGCCTCTTGAGGTTAAATCTAAATTTCCTGCTTCAGTTCTGAAAGAGTTTGAGAGTTTAGATCAAAAAAGCAACAGAGAAATAGGCCCAAAAAATATCTAAAAACAAGTTTCAAAGGCTATTAAATGCCAACTCTTAGTTACTTCTTTGATGCACCAACGTAAAAAGCAATTACCCAAGTGAAGTGTTAGTCGCTCAGTTGTGTCTGACTCTTTGCAACCCCATGGACTGGGGCTTGCCAGGCTCGTCTGTCCATGGGATTCTACAGGCAAGAATACTGGTGTGAGTTGCCATTTCCTTCTCCAAATTATCCAAGCTGCTGCTGCTGCTAAGTCACTTCAGTCATGTCCGACTCTGTGCGGCCGCACAGACAGCAGCCCACCAGGCTCCTCTGTCCACGGGATTCTCCAGGCAAAAATACTGGAGCGGGTTGCCATTTCCTTCTCCCAATTATCCAAGAGCCACAAACAAAAATCAGTGAAAGTTATACTCCAGGCTCAAGTCTTTTTCCAAGTTCGGGATAACCCACCTGAGATCTGTGTGCCCAAGGAGGTGCCAAACCACCATCTCTGAGTCTTCATCTCTCCTGAGGGACACTGTTGAATTTCCATGCCTTCCTCTGTCACATCACACTTGAATTTCTGAAGATATTTCAGTCTCCTTTGGAATCTACTGGCCTTTAATTTCGTACTGCAAAAAGAAAACCCAAAGTCCTGAGTCAAAGGTCAACAAACACAAAGTATCTCAACAAAACCCAAAAAGCATGAGATCAGGAACAGTATTCAGGAAATTCTCTCCTTAAGTCTGGCTTTCAAGCCTGCAGCCATTCCTTTATCAACCTGATGAGTAAAACTATGTTTGAAGAAAGTAATACTGACCTGTGAGCTTTGGTGGCTCTGTGGAAGCTTTTCTAAACCACCATTGATCAGAAATACATACACACAGAATAGATGGAGAATCTATTATTCTAAACAACTCAGGATGAAACTCCCTCTCCTACCAGATTCCATGGTAGAGTGAGATGCATATTTCTAAACCTTGTACATTATGAAATTTTTCTCAACCATGAAGATTCTGATTAAATCAAAGGACTGAGATTAGAAGGAGATATTTGCCATGAAGTCATTTTAGACAAATATTTTGTCAAGTTGTGCCTCAGTTTCAGCATCTAAAAAAAAAAAATCCAGGTTCTGTGCTTGGTCTTCAACACCTTTTATCACTTTATCCATTGTCCTGTCTCCACAGATTATTTATTAACCCTCAGATAGTCAAACAAATCCTATTGCTGTTCCTCCTACCTCACTGGTTCCTCGTCCTCAGCCTCTTTTTCTGCTTTCTCCCTTTAACTTTGGAAGGTCCCAGGACTGAGTCCTTGGATGTCTTTTTCATCATTGCTCACATCCTTGGAGAGCTCATCCAATCTATATATTCCAGTGACTCTCGAATTTATATTTGCAGCTCCGCCTTCTCTGCTGAATTCCAGACTTCTATACACCACTATTTGATATCTCCATTTGGATGCCTAGTAGACATCTCAAGCTGCTGGGTCCCAGATGGAAGCTCCAGTTTCTCCCAACCCCACCCCCACAAACATCCTGCCCCTACAAGGCTTCCTGTTCTCAGCTAATGACAACTCCATCCTTCCAGTTGCTCAACACAAGTCTCAGTGTCACACTTGACTCTCACTTGCCACATTCAATCTGTCAGAAAATCCTATTGGCTGTGAGAAAGCCATCAAGAAACAGCATATCCAGAAACCAGTCTGCTTCCTCATCACTTTAGAGCTACTGATCCAGGCTCCATTATTTCTTACCTGGGTTACCTAATGGCCTCCTAAATTCTCTCTCTGCTTCTAACCTTGCCTCCTGGAGGGTCAAGGAGATCCTCCATAAACATCAGTCATATCATTTCATTCCTCCACTTTAACTTTGTAAGGACTACCCAGACTTCCCATGTCAATCAGATAAAAACAGAAGCCCTCACAATGGACTGGTTTCCTTCTTCTCCCCATTTGCACAACCTGATCCAATCACAGTGGCCACCTGGCTGTTCCTTGAACATCGCAGGCACATTACTCCCCGAGGTCCTTTGCATCAGTGCTTCTCTTTCTAGAATGTTCCTCCCTTAGAGAGCCACAGGGTTCCCTCATTTGGTTCAAGTCTTTGCTCAACAGTTCCCTTCTTGGTGAGGCCTGAATGCCTGCTTAAAATTGCAACCACCTCCTCCCCAAACTCCCAGTCCGCTTTCCCCTTTCATGCATTTTTTTTCTTTCTCTAAAGTACTTATCACCTTCTAAATTTACTCACTTGTTTATTTTGTGTCCTCCCACAACACACACATTCACACACAAACACACACCCAAGAATATAAACTCCATGAGGACAGCGATTTTTGTATTTTATTCACTGAGATATTCTAAGTGCCTAGATTATAGACACACAGGGCAATATTTATTGACTAAAATCCACGTCATGGTTCCTTTTTAGATTGCTTTCCCCAATCTCTCTAACAATGTAAATACCTCTTTTCCTCACATCAAGCTCCAATTTAAATCCTCCTCCTCTTAAATCTTTTCTACATTAGCTCTGCTCTATTGACCATGGATTTTTATGAACTTAGTCAACAAAATAATTTGCATTAGCATCTTCACATTTGCCAACTTCGTAAATTTTAAGTCATGCACGTGTGCTCAGTTACTTTAGTTGTGTGACTCTTTGCAACCCCATGGATTGTAGCCCACCAGTCTCTGTCCCAGAGAAGGCAATGGCACCCCACTCCAGTACTCTTGCCTGGAAAATCCCATGGACGGAGGAGCCTGGTAGGCTGCAATCCATGGGGTCGCTAAGAGTTGGACACGACTAAGCGACTTCACTTTCACTTTTCACTTTCATGCATTGGAGAAGGAAATGGCAACCCACTCCAGTGTTCTTGCCTGGAGAATCCCAGGGACGGGGGAGCCTGGTGGGCTGCTGTCTATGGGGTCGCACAGAGTGGAACACGACTGAAGCGACTTAGCAGCAGCAGCAGCAGCAGTCTCTGTCCATGGGATTCTCCAGGCAAGAATACTGGAGTGGGTTGCCATGCCCTCCCCCTCTAGGGGATCTTCTCAACCCAGGGATCAAACCCACATTTCCGGCATTGGCAGGCGGATTCTTTACTGCTGAGCCATCAGGGAAGCCCAAATTTTAAGTCATATATGCGTGCATACAACTGAACTCTGTTATTTTACAAAAAATTCTGCAAGAACCATAGCCTATGAAATTTGTGAGTGTTTCATGCCTTCAAAAGATGCATCTGATGAAGAGGGAGAGATTATTAGAGAGCCTCTTAGTCACAGGGTAAACAGTGAAAAGTTCATGAGCTTTTTGGTAAGAAACCCAAGCCCATTGTTAAGGGTTGAATCGTGTCTCCCAAAAAAGAGATGTCAAAGTCTTTACCCCCAGTATCTCAGAATGTGGCTGTTTTGTTTTTTTTTTTCCAGAAATAGGGTTTTTCCAGGGGTAATCAAATTAAAACAAAGGCATTAGGGTGGGCCCTAATCCAACATGAATGGCATCATTATATAAAGGAGAAATTTGGACACAGAAACAGACATACACAGAGGGAAATGTTGTGAAGACACACAGGGTAAAAACCACATGAGGACAGAGGACTGGAGTGACGATCCAGGAGCCAACGGATGCCTGAGGCTGTAAGAAGTGAAGAGACAAGCCTTGAACAACCCCTTCCCCAGGCCTTCAGACAGAACAGGATCCCACCAACACTTTAATTTGTGTCCTCCTGAACTGTGAGGCAGTAAGTCTCTGTTTTTGAATTGAGGATTTTGAACTGTGGTGCTAGAGAAGCCTGTTGAGAGTCTCTTGGACAGCAAGGAGATCAAACCAGTCAATCCTAAAGGAAATCAGTCCTGAATATTCATTGGAAAGACTGATGCTGAAGCTCCAATATTTTGGGCACCTGATGGGAAGAACTGACTCACTTTTCCAGACTCTGATGCTGGGAAAGATTGAAGGTGGGAGGAAAAGGGGACAAGAGAGGATAAGATGGTTGGATGGCGTCACCAACTTGATGGACATGAGTTTGAGCAAGCTTCAGGAGTGGTGATGGACAGGGAAGCTTGGCATCCTGCAGTCCATGGGGTTGCAAAGAGCTGGACACGACTGAGCAACTGAACTGAACTGAAGTCTCTGTTATTTTAAGCCACCCGGTTTATGATATGTTGTGACAGCAACCCTAAGACCCATTACTTGGGTCCAGTAAATTGAGCTGAGGTCTTGTTAAATATTCACATGTTCAAATAATTCAGGTTGCAATGATGTATCCTGAAACTTAGAGTTTTTAACTGTTTGTCTTGATTCCAGAGGAACTTTGTAATTATCACTTTACAATCATTTCACTGATAAGATAGTCAGTTGGGGATAAGAGAACTAACTGTCGTTCTACTCAGGTATCAGAAAGATCCTCTGTTATGAGTATAAGAGAGGGTCACACAGTGGCCTTATATTGAATAATTTCCACAGGCAAACTGGCCTGTGAAACTGCAAGTCAAAAAACATTCTGCACTATTAACTGGCAATTATATATTTGAATTGGATCTCCACAGAGAGAAAAACAGTTTGGAAAACCATTAAAATTATATGACTAAATTCAATCTTATTGGCTCAGATTTCAGACAAATGTCTGGTTTGAGTTACCTGGACCAACAGTCTAGCTTTCTGGCTCAATATACAATTAATCTTTCCTTTTTTTTAAGCTCTGCCAGATAGCTTTTGGGATCTTAGTTCCCCAACCAGGGATCAAACCCAAGCCCTCGGCAGTGAAAGTGCAGAGTCCTAACCACTGGACCGCCAGGGAATTCCCCCAAACCATATTCTAAAAGGGAAAAAATAAGAGCCACTCTTTTAAAGCTTATACTTCAGATATCCACCCTAATTCACTTCAGTTGTCTCCAACTCTTTGTGACCCTATGAACCGTAGCCTGCCAGGCTCCTCTGTCCATGGGGTTTCCCAGCAAAGAATACTGGAGTAGGCTGCCATCTCCTTTTCCAGAGGATAGTCCCAATCCAGGGATCGAACCTCATCTCTTAAGTCTCCTGTACTGGCAGGCGGGTTCTTTACCACTAGTGCCACCTGGGAAGCCCCATACTTCACATATAAACTCAGGTTATACAAACCTTCAAATATAAACCTCTAGGTTATCGGACCTTTCTTAGGTGTGAGGGTGAGAACAGAGCCCACTGTCACATGAGCTTGAAAACCTTTGCGTTGTTTTCTTCCCACTGAGCCTCCAGATCGGAGGCCATCTGCCGGCCTCCTTGAGCTAAATGTCAAGAACTCACTTTCTCCATTGCTGCAGTGCTCAAAAGTCCAGAAAGAGTTAAAATTTAGACTTCCCTGTCAGTTACTGGATATTTTCCAGCAAAGGAAGAATCCCAATTAGCAAACCAGACCCTAGTGATTTCCTTATACTGTATATTACAGTAATAATCCTAGCATCTACTGAGCAATTTACCAAACTGCCAGGCGTTTTCTATACATTATCTCTAATCGTCACAAAAACTATGCTGGGAATATGTTCCATTTCTCCAAAAGGAAAATATAGTTCAAATGGGCTAAGTGGCAGAATTAAAGTTTAAACCCAGGTTCTTCTGGCTGCAAACTCAGCCACTGAACAAGTAGCATTACAAAGCCAGTTCCCACCACTTCCTAGAACTTTAATTCCATCATCTGTAATTTTCAGAATAACCCTGGTAGAAGGAATTGCTGGGATCCCCTTGTCACATCTGAGTGGACTGGTACTCAGGAAGGTTAAATGACTTGCCCACTAGCCCACAGCTGGATTCAAATTCCAAAGGCTTTCCTCTAAATAATAATAAAATAACATTCCTGTACTGAGTACTGTCCTAAGCTATTCATACCCATTATAAACCACCCTAAAAAGCAGAAGGGTATTATCCTCACTTCCCATGTGAGGAAGGTGAGGTTCAGACAGGTCACTTGACTTTTCATGTCACAAAGCTATCAAGGGGCAGAGCCAGTATTCAAAGCCAGGTCTGATGACTCCACACCCGTGCTCCTGCCACTGCGCCAGTGTCAACTACAAATTGGCATTTGCCATTGGCACTTGCCATCTACCTCTATAAGGATTAAATCATGTGCTGTTTCAGCTGCTGACCTTCAACATCCTCTGAAAGGAGTTCAGGGTGGAGAGCAGAAATGAAGCACTCTGTGCTCAGGGAAAAACTAGCAGAGTAAGTCTTCAGCTAGTTAGATATTTTCATGAGCTGATTTTATGAGCCTAATTCTTGTTTCTCTTCATATCTAGAAAAACACTAAAATCTTTCATGCTGACAACTATTGCTCATGACTAGCAGAAAGCTACGCTAGACTAGCAGAAAACTTCGGGAAAAGTATGTGCTTGATCACATGTATTCTCCCTTCACCAAAATCACATACACACTGAACTTTCCCTCCTGCCTCTTTGGAGCAGTTTCTCAGAGCTATCTGAGGTGCTGTCTCCTGGTCTGCCATCCTCATTTTGGCCCAAGTAAAACTTAACTCGCAGCTCTCACACTGTGCTTTTTTTTTTTATAAGTCAACACCAGGTCACCTTTCTCAGGTCCTTTCAGTAATTAAGTCAAATTGGGCTTCCTAGGTGGTGCTAGTGGTAAAGAACCTGCCTGCCAAAGCAGGAGACATAAGAGATGCAGGTTCCATCCCAGGGTCAAGAAGATTCACTGGAGGAGGGCATGGCAATCCACTCCAGTATTCTTGCCTGGAGCATCCCATGGATGGAGAAACCTAGCGGGCTAGAGTCCATAGGGTCGCAAAGAGTCAGACACGGCTGAAGTGACTTAGCATGCAGTGTCACTGAAACTCTAAGCTACCTTTCCAAGGGCCTATTATAACAAGGAGAGCCCTTGGGATAAAATACTTTGACAATATAGTACAGGAAGAAAAAACTATGGTTTGGGCTTACAATAGCGAAATTTGCCCAGTCAGTGCACAGAGCAACAAGCATTCTCTATTTTTCAAACAATGACACTCTTACTTTGATGTATATAAATGGAAATTTAGGAAATCAGTCCTGAAAATTCACTGGAAGGACAGATGCTGAAGCTGAGACTCCCAACACTTTGGCCACCTGATGCGAAGAACTGACTCATTGGAAAAGACCCTGATGCTGGGAAAGATTGAAGGCGGGAGGAGAAGGGGACGATAGAGGATGAGATGGTTGGATGGCATCACCAACTCTATGAACATGAATTTGAGTAAACTCCAGGAGTTGGTGATGGACAGGGAGGCCTGGCGTGCTGCAGTCCATGGGGTCTGAAGAGTTGGACATGACTGAGTGACTGAACTCAACTGAAATGGAAATTTAAAAATTTACATAAATGAAATTCCCAGCAGGTGGAGGGAAGTAGGTATACTCTGCGAGGAATGAGCTAGGTCTTAAATGAAAAAGGGGAAAATAGGGAATTTCTCTGTGTTTTATTCATTTTACTTCGTTTTTAAAGGCCCCTCCCTGCCTATTGTCTCCCCACTGCTTCCAGTGATAGTATTCCCTTGCCTCTAACCAAAAAGTTGCTTTGGTAGGATGAGGAGAAGGATTCTCCTATGGAACGCAGGCTATTACCCTGTGATTAACTCTTTTCCCTTGGATCAAAACCCCAGGTCTCTTTGCCAAAAAGACAAAGAGAAGAATCAGTTTACAAAACCATGTCACTTCTCCGACATATTAAGAGTGTTACAAAATGCTTCCCTCATTTGATCTTCATACCAGTCCTGGGAGGTAGACAAAGTCTACATCATTAATCCTCATTTTACTGACAATAAAAATAAATCTGATTAAGTGACTTGTTCAAGATCATACAACTAGTAAAACCCGGGCTGGAAGCCAGGTATTCTGTTACTGAGTCTCAGGCTCTTTCCACAGCAGCATCATGTTCTAAATTATTTGAGAAATAATCTGTTTTACCATACAATGCTGACTATCTCTATAGCTGCTATTGCAGTTACCACATCATCATAATTTTCTTACTTTTTTTATAGACCTTAGTTTTTTAAGAGCAGTTTTAGGTTCACAGCAAAATTGAGCAGAAAGTATAGAGATTGCCCTTACACCCTCTCTCCCCACACACGCATAGGCTCCCCCATTACCAAAATCCTCCACCAGAGCAATATATTTGTTACAATTCATCATCATTTTTTAACCTATAAGAATCTTCAAATGATCATTCTATTAGCATGTTCTTATCAGGCCCACCCACCTAGAACTGATGCTCTGCAACAAGAGAAGCCACTGCAGTGAGAAGTCTATGCAAACCAACTAGAGGAGTAGCCCCTGCTTGCTGCAACTGTAGAAAGCCCAGGTGCAGCAATGAAGACCTCGCACAGTAAAAAAAAATAATTTTAATAAATAGAAATTTTCTAAAAAAACGAAAGTATACAGATGATATAGCTCCTTTTTATGGGGCCTACGCTATGCAGTGGAGAATATACTAGGTACATTCTTGGACAATTAACCCTCACAACTCTAAGGAAGCTGGCTTGTTTTGTTTTTTTTTTAATTAATCAATTATTTAATTATTTGGTCTCACCAGGTCTTAGTTGCAGATCTGCCATGTGGCAGGCAGGTTCTTTAGTTGTGGCGTGTGAGATCTAGTTCCTTGACCAGGAATCTGCATTGAGAGCATAGACTTGTAGCCACTGGACCAGCAGGGAAGTCCCTGTTGTTCTTTTCATCTTTATGTCTCATGAAACTGAGGCTCAGAGAGGTTAAATGACTTGCCCGTACTTACAAATGAGGAGAGAGGATACAAAATACTCCAAAGTCTATGACATTTCTGAGGCACCGGGCGTCAGGGGAAAGACTTCAGATACCATCTTACCCTCAATCAAGGCAAGATGACTCCTAGAATAATAGCAAATCTACTGGTTTCCTTAGGAATCTACCTTAACCTAGCAACCCCCATGTTGGTCAGTTGTTCATTACCTAAACCCCAGAAAGAAAAGTAAAACAAAGTGCTTCCGAATCAATAAATGACTGAAATGTAACTGGAAAGCTGTGTTAGCATCAACATGCTAAAGCAGTTTGTCTCACCTTCCCCAGTACAGGCTCTAATGAATGCTCTCTTTACTCAGCGGATCAAAAACCCTCTGTTCAAGGCTTCCACTCCCCACCTGTGAACCTCAACCTCTAGCCCATGGTTGAAGCAACTTCCTTTGTTTTATGAGATGATAGTCACAAGACTGAGTCAATGAAGGAGAAGGAGAAGGGGAAAGGGAAGGAGGAAACAGTTTTTGTGGAACCAGTGCTACCTAGGGCTCGACTCACCTCCACTTCCTGCACTTATCACCAGCCTCTCTGTTTCATCCCCCAGTGAACATATAGAAAGACCTCAAAAAATGAGCCTCCCAGTCCCTTTGTTTCTATTTAAACCATCCCTAAAACATCATCCACAGTTTCAATCAAGCCTGAGGGATCAGGGGAACTGGGTAATATTTCTAACAGGCCTTGACTTTTACAGTCTTGAAATAATTACTACTACTATCCTACTGCAACATTATCCTACTAATAATATTGATACAATGAATATCAATGGTGATAATTGGGGGCTTCCCTGGTGGCTCAGACGGTAAAGAATCTGCCTGCAATGCAGGAGACCCGGGGTCCAATCCTGGGTTGGGAAGATCCCCTGGATAAGGAAATGGCAACCCACTCAAGTATTCTTGCCTAGGAGAATCCCATGGACAAAGGAGCCTGGAGGGCTACAGTCTATAGGGTCGCAGAGTTGGACACAGATGGAGTTCCTGTTTCAGGTGCTTTATATATTTAATCCTCCCCCAAATTTTAAGATGAAAGGTCCACAATTCTAAAATTTTAAGGTTCTGAAAACCCAAATGCATTTTCCTAAGTTTACAGGAAACTCTTTTGGTGGCAAAACTTAATCTGAACCAAAACTGGGTTTTTGGGTTGTTGTTTTTTTTTTACAATCTTTATTTGTCCACTTAGTGTGAGCATTCATACATTCTGCTGCAAAATAAGTTAATATGTTTGATTTGGGGGCATTACCCCAGGCTCCACTGGGATATAAAATACTATGTGTTATAAAATATATATGCACCTTTTTCTTTCTAAAATCTAAAAATAACTGAATTCTAAAACATACCTGGGCACCAGAATTTCAGATATCTCCAGTTTTCTGATGATAAACTGAGAGTTACAAACAACACAATTTTCTTGCACACTTCCTTTAGGTCATCAGAACCCCTTTACTAATTTAATAGTCAATGCTCAATTTTTCTTTAATTCAGAAAAGGATAGCTATTACATCTGCGTGTAATCTAATAGTGTATTTAAGCGCATCATTCCAGTGCACACCCGATGTACTGGCCTGTGGTTGACCTGAGACAGCTGAGCTTGCATTTGTCATTTCCTGTTACCTGTCCAATCTCTAGCGAGGACTACTCCAAAACAACTCTAAGAACAATGACTGACTATATCCCATGCATTGTTCTAAATGCCATACATAACACACTTAATCCTCTGAACAGCACGTGGAGCTGGGCACTATTTTTCCCATTTTATATGAATGTGAAGTAGAGAAAGGCTAAGTATATTGTCCAGCTAGTAAAAGTGGCAAAGCAAGAATCTGACTCTCAGTAGAAACCAGATAAAACTCCTTTCCTTTCCAGCACTCATTGGGAGGGAGAAGGACAGAAACAAATTAAATAAATACAAATCATATAGTATATCAGAAGGTGGCTAAGTCCTATGAAAAGAAATAAAATCTGAGCTCTTAACTACAACACTCCACTATCTTAGTGAAAGCAATGTCAGGTCTGGTGTCTGAAGGGGGAAAGAAGATAAATTTTAGGATAAGTAAACTGAATACTGAACTCCACAATCAAAGGCCTGTAAATGAATTTTTTATAATTTTATTTTTGGTTATTTTTGGCTGTGCTGGGTCTTCATTGCCGGGTGGGCTGTCTCTAGTTGGGCAAGTGGAGACTACTCTCCTATTCTCTAGTTGCGGGGCATGGGCTTCTCATTGTGGTAGCTTCTCTTGTTGTGGGGTACAGGCTCTAGAGCACAGTCTCCATAGTTTTGGCACATGGGCTTAGTTGCTCTGCGGTGTGTGGGATCTTCCTGGATCAGGGATTGAACCTGTGTCTCCTGCATTGGCAGGTAGATTCTTTACCACTGAGCCAGAAGGGAAGCCCTGAAAATGAATTTTTTACATATGAGAACATCCATATCAAGTCATCATGGAGTAACAGGGATTGGACTTACCCTTCCACCTGAAAGGTTCAAAAATAAAAGCAAAAAACAGACAGAATACATGAGAAAATGGTTTTCAAGATCTGGATATGAGACAGTTGGAAGACAGTGATGCCTGACGAACAGGAAGCGAATGAGGTGAGCCCTGTTATTTACCTCACATACTGACTTGGAGAAATCCTAGACCATGGCACAGGGGGTGGGGCGGGGAGAACTGAAGGAGAAGCCATCTATGGGATGCCCAAGGGGATTCTGGTCAGGCTAATACGGCAAGAAGAGAAATAAAAGGCATCTGGCTTAATAAGGAGAAAGTAAAAGTGTCTTCATTTGCATATGACAGAATTTTCCATGTAGAAAATCCTAGAAAAATTTTTTAAGCTACTAGAATTAAAAAGTGAATTTAACAATATGAAGGATATAAACAATATATAAAATCAGTTGTATTTCTATGTGCCTATAGACTAGTGATGAATCACTGAATGTCAAATAAAATATAATTTACAGAGCATCAAAAATAAGAAAAAAATCTAGAAAAAGATGGACAAGAGGCATACACTGAAACTATAAAACATTGCTGGAAAAATTTAAAGACTGCTTAAATGATTGGAGGTCTGCTCATTGTTTATAGGTCAAAAGAGTCAATTATTCAGAAGGCAGTTCTCCCCAAATTGATCTCTAGATTCAGCACAATCCTATCAAAATCCTAGCTGGATTTCTGCAGACAAGGACAGGATGGTTCTAAAATTCATATGGAACTGAAAAGGATCTAGAATAACAATAGAAAAAGTGTTTTTACACAGCCAAGTTAGAGGACTAACACTACTTGATTTTAAGAGTTCTAAAGCTACAGTAAAAAAGATGGTGTGGGGAATTCCCTGGTGGTCCAGTGGTTAGGACTCCACACTTTCACTGTCAAGGTCCAGGGTTCAATCCCTGGTCAGGGACCTAAGATCCCATGAGCCTCATGGAATGGCAAAAAAAAAAAAAAAGATGGTGCACAAATGTTCATAGCAGTTCTATTGTGTAATAAACAAAAACTAGAAACAACACAGATGCCCATTCACAGGTGAATGGTCAAATTGTGACATATCTATACAATGGAATATTCCTGAGCAATAAAAAAGAACGAAGCAATGATACACATAACAAAAAGGGGGAATCTTAATTATGTTAAATGAAGAGAGACAAATAATATATGTGATTCCATTTATGTGAAATGCTAGAAGATGCAACGGAGAAGGCAATGGCACCCCACTCCAGTACTCTTGCCTGGAAAATCTCATGGATGGAGGAGCCTGGTAGGCTACAGTCCATGGGGTCGCTAAGAGTCGGACACGACTGAGCGACTTCACTTTCACTTTTCCCTTTCATGCAGTGGAGAAGGAAATGGCAACCCACTCCAGTATTCTTGCCTGGAGAATCCCAGGGACGGCGAAGCCTGGTGGGCTGCCGTCTATGGGGTCGCACAGATCGGACACGACTGAAGCGACTTAGCAGCAGCAGCAGCAGAAGATGCAAACTAAACTACAGTGACAGAAAGCAGATCAATATGGCTGCCTCATCTCTCAGGAGGGAGAGACTACAAAATGTCATAAGGAAACTTTTGGGAGGTGACGAATATGTTCATTATCTTGATTGTAATGATGACTTCACCACTGTGTACATATGTCAAAATGTATCGATACTACCTTATCGAATGTCAATTATACCTCAAAAAGCTATTCAAAAAAAAAATAACATGTAAGAAACTAGAGACTCCTTATACTCAAACCTACTGAAATTATGTCACTTTTACAGAGACGTATGACTAACTGCAAACAGACAAGTCAGTTCTATACAAAAGTTGAGAGGGTTTGGTTCTTCAAAAGAATGTTCTACAAATTGAGAGAGTAGTATTGAAACATACACATTATCACATATAAAGTGGATTGCTGGGGGAAGCTGCTGCATAATACAGGGAGCTCAACCTGGTGCTCCAAGACAACCTAGAGGGGTGGGGCGGGGTTGGGAGCAAGGTTCAAGAGGGAGGGGACATAGGTGTACTTACGGCTGATTCACATTGTTGTATGGCAGAAACCAACCCAACACTGTAAAGCAATTATCCTCCCACTAAAAATAAATTTTTAAAGAAAGCAAAAAATGGTAAGTAAATAATAATAAAATAAATAAAAATTTAAATAATAAAAACAAAGCAAGGAATGTTATAAATATGTGTCATTCATAGATGATCAACCAATTCTAGGCCAAGAAGCAAGAGTTTTGCTTTCTTTGCCTTCTTTATGCAAAATGAAAGTTTCAGCTATCTTACAAATAACTCAACATGGTCAGTAATTTTGTTTATTATGTGTTTTGATGATCTACTTTTTAGTAGTTTTATTTTTTTTTATTTTTAACAGTGCTGGTTCTTTGTCTCTCCATATAGGCTCTTCATTGCCGAGTGTGGGCTTTCTCTAATTGCGGCCAGTTGGGACTATTCTGGGTTCCAGAGTGTGTGGCACAGGAGCTCAGTAGTTGCAGCTCGTGGATGTAGTTGCCCTGTGGCATGTGGGATCATAGCTCCTGGACCAGGGATCAAACCTGTGTTCCCTGCATTGGCAGGTGGATTCTTAACCACTGGGCCACCAGAGAAGTCCCCTGATGATCTAGTGCTACATCGAAAACCACTGCAAAAGCTCGTGTCTTAAATACAATTTGATCAGGACTCAACAGGAACAGCTCATTTGGCTGAAGTTAGCTGTCAGCTGGGACCTTAGTTGGGCTACAGCCACACAGCCTCTCTGTGTGGGCTGGGCTTCCTCACAACATGGCATCTGGGTCATACACACCAACATCCCAAGAGAGAGCCAGTGATAAGCTATGTCACCTCTTCTAACCTAGCCTTTTAAGTCACACTGCCATTCTACCACATTCTGTTCTCTCAAATCAAATGAAAAATGGCAGGGGATTAGATTCCATCTTTCGATGGGATGAATGTCAAAGAATTTGCAGATGTTTTTTTTTAAATCACCATACTGTGTTTATTAAAAATGCAGATTCCTCATCATCCTTTCAAATATGTGGCCAGGAGCTTTCATGGAAGGAGCTCTTATGCAGGGACTCCAGGACACTGGATGCAAATCCTGACAGAGATTTGAGACTCTTTGTTGTTGTTGTTCTTCATTTGCCCAGTCGTGTCCGACTCTGTGGCCCCATGGACTGCAGCATGCCAGGCCTCCCTGCCCCTCACTGTCTCTCGAAGTTTTCCCAAGTTGATGTCCATTGCATCAGTGATGCCATCCAGCCGTCTTCTCCTCTGTCACCCTCTTTTCCTTTTACCCTCAATCTTCCCCAGCATCAGGGACTTTTCCAGTGAGTCAGCTATTTGCATCAGATGACCAAACTATTGGAGCTTCAGCTTCAGCATCAGTCTTTCCAACCAGTATTCAGGGTTGATTTCCCTTAAGATTGACTGGTTTGATCTCCTTGCTGCCCAAGGGACTTTCAGGAGTCTTCTCCAGCACCACAGTTTAAAGGCATCAAATCTTTGGTGTTCTGCCTTCTTTATGGTCCAGCTCTCACAACTGTATGTGACCGCTGGGAAGACCATAACCTTGACTCTTACATGGGCTAATTTTCCGTGTTAAGAATGGAGACTAGGAAGTAGTGTACAGATGAGGTCAGAGTGAGATGAGAGGGCACAGAGGGAAGGGATGCAGGCTACACAGTTTAAATCCTCAGCAGAGAAAGCCAGTGGAGGCACCAGACAAAACACAGCAGCCAGATTCCCGAAAGAATACTTAGGGCCACTGATGGGTCAGTCCTGTAAAAGCAGAGTGAAGAATAGTGGTGGGCAGGCTAGCAGCTCAAGGGAGAAATCTTACAGCAGGTACAGGTGGTTTTGAGTCCAGAAATGGGTTTTGGTACCCCTGTTCTTGGCATCCAGTCCCATCACTTCATGGCAAATAGATGGGGAAACAGTGGAAACGTGGCTGACTTTATTTTGGGGGGCTCCAAAATCACTGCAGATGGTGATTTCAGCCATGAAATTAAAAGACACTTACTCCTTGGAAGGAAAGTTATGACCAGCCTAGACAGCATATTAAAAAGCAGAGACATTACTTTGCCAACAAAGGTCCATCTAGTCAAGACTATGGTTTTTCCAGTAGTCATGTATGGATGTGAGAGTTGGACTATAAAGAAAGCAGAGCGCTGAAGAATTGATGCTTTTGAACTGTGGTGTTGGAGAAGACTCTTGAGAGTCCCTTGTACTGCAAGGAGATCCAACCAGTTCATCCTAAAGGAGATCAGTCCTGAGTGTTCATTGGAAGGACTGATGCGGAAGCTGAAACTCCAATACTTTGGCCACCTGATGACTCATTTGAAAAGACCCTGATGCTGGGAAAGACTGATGGCAGAAGGAGAAGGTGAGGACAGAGGATGAGATGGTTGGATGGTATCACCAACTCAATGGACATGAGTTTGGGTGAACTCCAGGAGTTGGTGATGGACAGGGAGGCCTGGTGTGCTGCAGTCCATGGGGTTGCAAAGAGTCGGACACGACTGAGCGACTGAACTGAACTGAACCCCTGTTCCTGGGCAGAAACGTGCTTCTTCTAGACAGCCAACAGTCTGCTATTATTGTACCAGATCATACAGAATCCTCATTGCAGGTTCGTATGACCAGCTGTCCTACCAGACTAATATGCTCCATCAGGGCAGGCAACATGTTTAACTGGGGTGGAGGGGTGCCACACCATGCGGCAGGCATGTGGGATCTTAATTTTCCCACCAGGGATCGAACCCACACCCATTGTATTAGAAGTTCTGAGTCATAACCACGGGACTGCCGCGGAAATCTCTTTTTCTTTTTTGTTTGTTTTGTTTTTTGTCTGCTTAATCCATTTTTGAATTTCAGCACCTTGCATGGTTCCTTTGGAGCCGGATACTTAGCAAGAGCTCAGGAATAAATGGAACTGAACTATCAAGGTCAAAGGAGGGAGACTATCTTAAGGGAGTAGGAGTCTAAGGCTAGATATCAGGACCGGATTTAGAATCCAGGAAAATCAAGGCAGTGCTTCCACTGCTTGGCTGGGTTCGCACAGCCTGGGCATTTTCTCGGCAGGGATCTTCCAGGGTCCCTGGCAATCATGCCTCACTGATGTGCCATCCTCTCCTGCACTGGGGCATTCTTTCCTCATCTGCCTGCCCTTATTTTAGGGCAGCAGCTTCTGCAGAACAACCAGCTACCAAAGGAAGCACTTCTCATCCCAACATCTGGAGAACTCACTGAGAAAGTCTTCCAACCCTCATGCGCCAGGAAAAATCACTTTGTCACTCTTTACAAAGTAGCCAAGTGACCATAAAGTATTAGTTTTAAAAATGCATTCAATGAGGAACTAGTTGGTATTTTAAATTTTAAATACTTGTGAAATTTTAACATTTAAAAAAAAACACTTAGACTCAGGAAATACTAAATAGGGATTATTTTTCTAAACCAGCGATAGAGAAAATCAGCTTTATTTTTATTGAAACAAAATCAAGGCTAGGGACTACCTGTTACTGTTGTTGTTGTTTAGTCACTAAGTCTGACTCTTTTGGCAACCGCTCTGGACTGTATAGCCCACCAGGCTCCTCTGTCTATGGGATTTTCCTGGCAAGAATACTAGAGTAGGTTGCCATTTCCTTCTCTGGGGTATCTTCCCAACCTAGGGATTGAACCGAAGTCTCCTGTATTGGGCAGGCAGATTCTTTACCACTGAGCAACAAGCGAGGCCCTAGGGACTGCACAGAGTTAGCAAAATTATGCTGTCTTTAAAAAGAAATGCATATTAAGTTTCTAAAAAGCCACTAAAGTGATTTATTGTCAACATAAGAACGCTAATGTTTTTAAGTACATAAAATATGGCAGACACTTTAGATATGTCATGCTGTTTAATTCTCACAAGTCTGGGACAGAGATATAATTAGACTCATTTCAGAGTAAAAGAAACTCCAAATCAGAGTGACTACGTAATTGCTATAACGTTTTATTTCCTAACAAAAAAGAAGGGAGATTAATACCGTATGGCACAATGATAAGATCTGACAAAATTACAATGGTGGCTAAACATGTTATTGTATACACAGCTTTCTGAACTTCAAATACTTCATAATTAAAAAAAACAATAATGCTGGTAATAATTTGCCCATGTTACAGTGCTAATTAAGGACAGAACCAAAATTTAAATTCACATCTAACTCAGAAGTCCATGCTTTTCCCATAATATTGTGCTGCCTTGCCTCTCCAAAATAGAAACTATGACATTTGTTTGAACTAGTATATAACCAAGTTGGAAGACTGAAAGTAGGGGTAACTCATCATTACATAGTTATTATTAGCAGAAATTATAATACAAGTGTGGCAAACATGTTGGATGCATACCGCTTTTTTCTACTGTCTTTGAGATGGTTTAGTAATCCTAGACCAAGAGATTGTGAAGATTATCCCCTATTCTCAAATGGCCTCTTAGGATAGAGCCCACAAGGTAGAACCAACATCTCTTTCCTAGAGTACAAGACATAATTAAAAATAAGGAGCACTACTATGGACAAAGAAAAGAAAAGAAGTAAACCAAAGATAGTAGGTGAGCGGGGCTAACTGTGAGTGAGTTCCGGAGAAGGAATGGGAAAGAATCCTGAGGTTTAAAGAATAAGAAGAGACAGTGAGAGAGGAAGGATTATACCTAAAGGAGGTATAAAGAGAACTAGGAGATGAGGTGAAGTCTGAAGACAGAGAAAGGTAAGAGTTAGAGAAAGTAAAAGGAATATAGAACAGGAAAAACTTAAAAATTAGAGGAAAACAGTGGGACAGAGAAGCAGGGGGTATAAAATAAATGACATTAAGGAGAAGGCAGAGGCAGCCTTCCATCAGTTCATAAATTAGTTCCACATCCTGCCATGTGGGCTTTCCCCTCCCTTTTCTGACATTAACAGGATCGGCAACTTTGAGTGCTACATTTTGCAAGAGGAGGGTGATAAATTGAAAGCATCAGTGAGCAAACAGACCCTCGCAATGAAAATTAAGCACTGAGGAATGCAGATTAAATTCCGACATGACATAATACTTAGAAATGCATTGAAACACGACGTTGTTCTGGAACCATTTCCAGGTCTGCAGCGAGCCTCCAGACCACAGGCTGCTATTACAGATTTTATTTCTCCCCCCACCCCAGTCCACCACTGTAGACTGGAATCTGACCCCATCTTTACTACTGAACAAGCAGGACGAAGCTTCACAAACATACCCCTAACCACACCCACATCTGCCAACACCTTTATTTATCCAGCAGGTTGAAGGGTGAGTGGCAAGCAGCCATAACACACACCATAGGAAACACACACTCTTCCGAATGTCTTTTTTTTTTTCTCTCTCTCTCTCCCCCTTTCAAGGAACTTTAAAAATTACATCCAGAATGTGCAAAAAATGTCCAAGTTTTTAAAAACCTGTAGCTGCAATCAATTTTCTTCCAGGTTCATCAGGTTTGTTTCTATAGGTAAATATTTCTTTCTAAAAAGGTAGAGGCTAAAAATCCATAAAGCTGCAGAGGGAGACTTAGTAAACATATTAGTTTATATTGCCCAAATAAGCACTTGCTCTTTAAAGGGGGATTGGTTTTGGTGTTTTTTTTTCTTTTTTTAAAGAACTTTGTAGCCATTTCATGTTTATAAACAAGTTTTATGTTAATTCCAGTTCAGTTCAGTTCAGTCACTCAGTCGCGTCCGACTCTTTGCGACCCCATGAATTGCAGCACGCCAGGCCTCTCTGTCCATCACTAACTCCCGGAGTCCACCCAAACCCATGTCCATCGAGTCGGTGATGCCATCCAACCATCTCATCCTCTGTTGTCCCCTTCTCCTCCCGCCCCCAATCCTACCCAGCATTAGGGTCTTTTCCAATGAGTCAACCCTTCGCAAGAGGTGGCCAAAGTATTGGAGTTTCAGCTTATTCACCTAATTCCAGTTAGGTTAATTCAATAAGGATTTACATAAAATCCTTAATAAGTGCCTAATTATATCAAGGTGCTATGGCCTAATCCACACAACCTGAAAAACTTAAACTGTCAGCCATATGCTGGATGATATATTAAAGGTCTGGCTTCCCAGGTGGCACTAGTGGTAAAGAACCCACCTGCCAATGCAGGAGATGTAAGAGGTGTGGGTTCAATCCCTGGGTCAGGAAGATCCCCTGGAGGAGGGCATGGCAACCCAATCCAGTGTTCTGGCCTGGAGAATCCCCATGGACAGAAGAGCCTGGCGGGCTACAGTCCATAGGGTCACAAAGAGTCAGACATGACTGAAGCGACCTAGCACACACACACACATATTAATGGTCATCTTTACATACAGGCAGTTCCTAAGGGAAAGCAAGCAGATCAACAAGCACAACTCAGCCATTTATTTCAACCTCTAGCCACCAAGGACCACCTACATTCCACCATGGCACTGGGAACCACCCTGAGCTACACAACTACCACACGTGGTCACATGTAGATGTGAGGGCTGGACCATAAGGAAAGCTGAGCACTGTAGAATTGATGCTTTTGAACTGTGGTGTTGGAGAACACTCTTGGGAGTCCCTTGGACTGCTAGGAGATCCAACCAGTCCATCCTAAAGGAAATCAGTTGAATATTCACTGGAAGGACTGATGTTGAAGCTGAAACTCCAACACTTTGGCCACCTGATGTGAAGAACTGACTCATTGAAAAGACCCTGATGCTGGAAAAGATTGAAAGTGGGAGGAGAAGGGGATGACAGAGGATGAGATGGTTGGATGGCATCACCGACTTGATGGACATGAGTTTGAGCAAGCTCCAGGAGTGGTGATGGACAGGGAAGCCTGGCGTGCTGCAGTCCATGGGGTTTCAAAGAGTCAGACACAACTGAGCAACTGAACTGAACAGATAAAACCACCAGAGCCCTTGGCCTCCCCTCCCATTCCCTTTCCTTCTCTCTGCTGCCGTATCAACCCTGCAGCCTCCCTTGGCAGGTGCCCCTCAGCTCCAGGACATTCCCAGCTCAGGACATATTTTGGACAAGCAAACCCTGGGCCAAACTCCTGCCACAACATCAACGGAGGAGCAGACACTGGCCTCAGACTCAGAAAAGTTGGAGTGCCAAGTCCTCCACTTGCTAATTGTGTGTCAAAAGACAATTTATTTCACCTCTTGGAGCTTCCATGTCTTTACCCTTAAAATGGGAAGATGATCTGCTCTACCATCTTCACAGGATTGTGGTGAAGATTTTGTGAGTCTACTAGGAGGGAGAGCACTTTCTAAGTGATCTAGTGACATATATTTATTCAGAAGCAACCTGTTTAGAGCTATACAGCAGCTAAGCAGTGGCCTAATTTTATAAATTAGAGGATACTGGAAAGGTCACAGCTTGGAAGTCAGATGTGGATCCAGTCCTGACTCTGATGGATAAACCCAAACAAGTCACTTTCCTCCTCCCACCCTTTGTATGAGTTCATGTTTTTACTCAACTTGAAGATCTCTGAAGACCCTTCAGGTACTGATAATCTGGGAGTCTAGAGCTGCACTGTTTAATTAATTGCACACATGTTGCATAAGCTTTCAGGAATCAGCCTGGGAACGGAACTAACAGGATAACATTGCTTATATGGAAAAATGAGTTCTGAGCGATGACAACTGCCTTACAAGTGAACTTTTGGAACAAAATCAATTTGCAATTTGGAGACTGTATGAATCACTACTATAGATTTCCATTACAAAAAAAAAACAAAAAAACCCTGTGGTGAAGTTAGGAACTATCTCTCATGCTCTCCTGGAGTTGATTTTCCACAGCATTTCAGTTTTGCCACTGAATATGCTTGAGACCTGAGACGTACTTGGGTTTTTAGTTAACCAAACCACCATCATTTCTAAGGACTATGACTGGTTTTCCTTTTGGCACATGAGCTATATGTATTTATGTGTGGGGGGGGGGTGAGGGAATGGGACTAATCTGCGTATCACTTTAAATCTGATATTATATGAAATTATTATACATTATGAAAAGCATTTTGAATTCTTAGAATATGCAATATTGACATACTTTCATTTTTCACCTTTACTTTCTTCCTTATATCATTCTGTTATTAACTGTCTAAAGTAAAAAAGGAAAGGGCAGTGTATCCCTCAGCAGTTCTAACAAAGGCAGTGGGATAACTAGTACTCTCTCAAATTAAAAAATGAAATGAAATGAAAACTTTCTTCTCAATTGACCTTCCTAAAGCAGGGAAGTCTTGGAAACATATTATCCCTGGGTCCCCAGGTGCAACAGTTCAGTTCAGTTCAGTCGCTCAGTCGTGTCCGACTCTTTGCGGCCCCATGAATCGCAGCACGCCAGGCCTCCCTGTCCATCACCAACTCCCGGAGTCCACCCACACCCATGTCCATCGAGTCAGTGATGCCATCCAACCATCTCATCCTCTGTTGTCCCCTTCTCCTCCTGCCCCCAATCCTTCCCAGCATTAGGGTCTTTTCGAATGAGTCAACTCTTCGTATGAGGTGGCCAAAGTATCGGAGTTTCAGCTTCAACATCAGTCCTTCCAATGAACACCCAGGACTGATCTCCTTTAGGATGGACTGGTTGGATCTCCTTGCAGTCCAACCAAGGGACTCTCAGGAGTCTTCTCCAACACCACAGTTCAAAAGCATCAATTCTGCAGCGCTCTGCTTTCTTCACCGTCCAACTCTCACATTCATACATGACAACTGGAAAAACCATAGCCTTGACTAGACGGACCTTTGTTGGCAGAGTAATGTCTCTGCTTTTAAATATGCTATCTAGGTTGGTCATAACCTTCCTTCCAAGGAGTAAGCGTCTTTTAATTTCATGGCTGCAATCACCATCAGCAGTGATTTTGGAGCCCCCCAAAAATAAAGTCTGACACTGTTTCCCCATCTATTTCCCATGAAGTGATGGGACCAGATGCCATGATCTTAGTTTTCTGAACGTTGAGCTTTAAGCCAAATTTTTCACTCTCCTCTTTCACTTTCATCAAGAGGCTCTTTAGTTCTTCTTCACTTTCTGCCATAAGGGTGGTGTCATCTGCATATCTGAGGTTATTGATATTTCTCCCGGCAATCTTGACTCCAGCTTGTGTTTCTTCCAGCCCAGCGTTTCTCATGATGTACTCTGCATATAAGTTAAATAAGCAGGGTGACAATATACAGCCTTGACGTATTCCTTTTCCTATTTAGAACCAGTCTGTTGTTCTAACTGTTGCTTCCTGACCTGCACACAGGTTTCTCAAAAGACAGATCAGATGGTCTGGTATTCCCATCTCTTTCAGAATTTTCCACAGTTTATTGTGATCCACACAGTCAAAGGCTTTGGCATAGTCAATAAAGCAGAAATAGATGTTTTCTATTTTTCTGGAACTCTCTTGCTTTTTTGATGATCCAGCGGATGTTGGCAATTTGATCTCTGGTTCCTCTGCCTTTTCTAAAACCAGCTTGAACATCTGGAAGTTCACAGTTCACGTATTGCTGAAGCCTGGCTTAGAGAATTTTAAGCATTACTTTACTAGCATATGAGATGAGTGCAATTGTGCAGTAGTTTGAGCATTCTTTGGCATTGCCTTTCTTTGGGATTGGAATGAAAACTGACCTTTTCCAGTCCTGTGGCCACTGCTGAGTTTTCCAGATTTGCTGGCATATGGAGTGCAGCACTTTCACAGCATCATCTTTGAGGATTTGAAATAGCGCAACTGGAATTCCATCACCTCCACTAGCTTTGTTCATAGTGATGCTTTCTAAGGCCCACTTGACTTCACATTCCAGGATGTCTGGCTCTAGGTGAGTGATCACACCATCGTGATTATCTGGGTCGTGAAGATCTTTTTTGTACAGTTCTTCTGTGTATTCTTGCCACCTCTTCTTAATATCTTATGCTTCTGTTAGGTCCATACCATTTCTGCCCTTTATCGAGCCCATCTTTGCATGAAATGTTCCCTTGGTATCTCTCATTTTCTTGACGAGATCTCTAGCCTTTCCCAATCTGTTGTTTTCCTCTATTTCTTTGCATTGATCGCTGAGGAAGGCTTTCTTATCTCTCCTTGCTATTTTTTGGAACTCTGCATTCAGATGGGAGTATCTTTCCTTTTCTCCTTTGCTTTTCGCTTCTCTTCTTTTCCCAGCTATTTGTAAGGCCTCCTCAGACAGCCATTTTGCTTTTTTGCAGTTCTTTTCCATAAACTCCTGATGCTATGAGGGAACATGGAGAGATCATGGGATGCTGCTACTACAGAAGCTTGGGGTTATGTAACAAGAACTTTAGTTGCCAACCTCTGAATGGAGGACAGCTCAGTTGGAGGCTCAGAAACCTGACTTTTCACTGGCTCATCTCACATGGTCCAAGACTGAGGTTTCAGTATATGGTTGTTATGATAAAAGTAACCACAATCCAAGAAATCATAATTATGAAGACATGTTACTCTAAAAAATTCTCTCACACACCTTCCTTCTGTGATGACTTAAGCTCTACTCACTGTCAGGAAGGTAATGTTTTCCCATCAGATGAAATGTACATGTTTTATTCACTTCACGCTTTATTGTGAGATGCACAGACACCTTTTCTAAAGACAAGTTTAAAAATCACACTTTTAAACAAAAATAAAGTGACTTGCACGACAGGCTCCACAAAAAAAGTTCACACACAGTTTTTCAGAAACTATTCCAAAGACTGTGGTAGTTAATGTGTTAAAGTGATCATCCTTTTTCCAACTATGGGGACATTTTGCATCTGATGGACTTGCCAAATTTATTACCAGACAGTAGAGATTATCACACTCTGAAACGTTATGTATTTGTGTAAGAAAAATTAAAAAACAAAAAGGGGAGTTAAGGGGGTCAAGAGATATAAATTTCCAGTTATAAAATAAACAAGTCCTGGGGGTGACTTGTAATGTACAGCACGACAACTATAGTTAACACCACATTGCATATTTGAAAGCTGCTAAGAGAATAGATCTTACAAGTTCTCATCACAAGAAAAAAATTAACTTTTTATATCTAAAACATCAGATCATTTTGACAATAACTCTGTTCCCCTGGCTTGAGATGAAATAAAAATCTTTTTTCGTGAAAGGCTTTTATGTACTCTGCTAGGAGGCTTAGAAATCCTGGTTCTCCTCTAATTATTTAAAAAAAAAAAAAGTGAGCAATATCTTTTTGTGATAGGATCATTTTGATAGATTCTGATAGGAATCAAATTGGGGTTCCCAAATCTAGCTGACTGGGACAATGCTGGGCCAAGTGACAGCACAAGACGCTGCTTTCCCTCTGCAAGGAATCAGAGCAGCTCCTAAGGGATCCTTGTGTCAGTCAATAGATCCCTGAAATCAAACCCAGGGTGGTCGTGCATCAAAAACATGCTCTTTGGAGAAGGATGACAATGATAATATGGTGATGACAACGAAATAGCTGGCATTTATCGTTGGTTTCTACAAGTCAAGCACCATACAAAGAGCATTATGTAAATTAGCTCATTTAAACCCGACAACAACTCCGGGATAGCTTATTTACACATGGGAGAGAAGTTTATGTCGACTGAATAACTTGCCCAAAGGTACACAGCTCAGAAACAGCAAGGCCTCCACCCAAACTCAGATGGGTCTGTGTTCTGGATCACTTCATCTGCCCCTCCAGGTCGTCTTTCCACCCTAATCTCTGCACCAATTTTATAAACTGTGCCAATTTTCCACCCAGGTGGTTGACCTCTGAGCTGCACCAGTGGGCTTCCCTGCCTTCTGGATGGTAGTTGTTTCAGCCCATGGAGCTGAGGCAGGAGGTCAGCGGGAGGAAAGAGACGAAGGCTGAACTGTTTGTTCCCTGGGCTTCCTCCCTGTGGAGTCACCTGAAGCTGGGGCTTATTTCTGAAGCTGTATTCCTAGAGTACCATTTCCCGATCAACACTGTGGAATGCTCTGACACGTGTAATGATGGTCCTGGGGTTTCATGAGACCCAGGAGCCAATTTTTGACTAGGCATATTAGTGTGCAGGTAATTATATTCTCCTAGACCAAGAGAGAATTGAAAAGAGCCTGTTCATGTGTCCTTGGGTGTGTGTTTACATACACAAGCAGTCCTAAAAGAGGCCCTGGTCCCTGTGTCAATGCAAGAAGTACAGTCACTATACTCAAGGAACTGCATCGTGCCTCTAACACTGCAGCTTGGAATGCAATTCTCCTCGAAAATAATCTTAAAGAACCACAATGTTTCACCTACTAGAGACCCTAGAGATAAAAAAGGAAGAGTTCCAACCCCTTCATTTTTCAGATGAGTCAATGCATCAGAGCAAGAAGTGACCTCCGTGGATTTTCAGTTCAAGAGTCTGACACCATTCATCAAACTCTCAGAGTCCTGGGGGCTTTCTCTTGCTCCTCCACGAACTGCCTCCTCTGTCCACTTAGTTCTCAAAACCACCAAGATATTGACAATGACACAAAATCTCAAAATGTTTACTTATTAAGCCTACTATATTATAAGCAGTTTTGTGTGTGTGTTAGCTGCTAAGTCGTGCTCAACTCTTTGCGACCCCATGGACTGTAGCTGGCCAGACCCCTCTGTCCATGGAATTCTCTGTGCAAGAATACTAGAGTGGGTTGCCATTCCCTTCTCCATGGGGTCTTTCCAACTCAGGGATCCAAAGCGGGTCTCCTGCATTGCAGGCAGATTCTTTACCGTCTGAGCCACCAGGGAAGCCCAATATACTATAAGCAGTTTTACATATTATTAAGTAGGGCTTCCCTGATAGCTCATGAAATACTGAATACTGGGCTCCAGTATTCTTGGGCTTCCCTGGTGGCTCAGATGGTGAAGAATCTGCCTGCAATGCAGGAGACCTTGGTTCGATCCCTGGGTTGGGAAGATCCCCTGGAGAAGGGAAAGGCTAACCACTCCAGTATTCTGGCCTGGAGAATTCCATGGACTGTATAGTCCATGGGGTCTCAAAGATACGGACATGACTGAGCAACTCTCAAGTATTTTACAAGATTTTTAATGACTGTATAGCCTTTTGCTTTGGGGTGTAGTGTCCTTTGTTTCATCAGTCCTGTGTGTTTTATTCATCTCCTCTTTGCTCCACTGATGAGGGAAGGATTCCTGCCTTAGGGTGAGAGGGATGGCGGGATATGTGATGCCTGACACTGGACAGATGAGATGGACAGCAGTTTATCAGCCCTATACACTCACAGCCTCAGGGAACATGGTGCCCACCATGCAGAACTGCCTGGGGCTGCCCGCAGAAACAGAGTGAACAAGCGAGGTCTGTGGGAAGCAAGCTCCATAGAAACAAGAGGGTGAGGTGACCCATGGCTTCTGCAGGGGGGTGTCAATGACTTGTCTGAACAATTCTGCACACTGGCGGGGAACTGAAGAAGCCCACTATTCAGGGATAAGCAGCACTGTGCCTGGCCCTGTGATAAGGAAGGGCTTGGGCCAATGTACCTTATCCCAGGGAACAGAATTTGTGGGGGAGGGGACCTGCAATTAAGCCATCAAGCCCCTCCCCACATCCAGTTTCAGATGTCAAGGCAGCACCTATTCTTGAACCCTAACCCTAGGTCTTACACCACACCCTGTTGTTTAAATTCCTAGTATTTCATTCTCATAAACAAAACTACAGTGGGCACCTTAGGACACCCACCATTTTACCTATCTCTAGTCATTCCCTTAGGATAAATTCCTTGATGCCGAACTTCAATGGGAAAAAAACAACAAAACAAACATTATTCTGTAACTATGTATGTTGGTGGAAGGTCTGTACTCCATCCCTCATTTGTCAGATAATATTCATATTCTAGGCAGAATGCTGTTTTTTTATTTTAATCAGATGCTTTATTATTATAAAACCTATAAGCTCTTATAAAAATATTCAAACAGTTGAAAATGGTATATAATGAAAGCTAAAAGTCTCTCTCACCAAGCCCCACTAGGAGGCCTTTCCCCCAAAACAACTACAAAATGCTTATGGATATACAAGCATATAATGTGTGTGTGTGTTAGTCACTCAGTCATATCTGACTCTTTGCAACCCCATGTACTGTAGCTGCACAGGCTCCTCTGTCCATGGAGCCTGAGAGAATACTGGAGTAGGTTGCCATTCCCTTCTCCAGACAAGCATACCATAGTGTATCTTTAAAAAAAAAGTTTGAATCCAATAAATGGGAGGGTAATATGCTTTATGTTGAAACTGCATAGTACTTCATTAGATGGAGGCTGCATTTATTTGCAAGGACTGCCATAAAAAAATGACACCGACTGGGTGGCTGAAAACAACAGAAATTTATTTCCTCACAGTTCTGGAGGCTAGAAGTCCAAGATCAAGGTGCCAGCAAGTCTGGTTTCTCCTGAGGCTTCTCTCCTTACCTTGCAGACAGTTGCCTTCTCACTGTGCCCTCACATGGCCCTTCCTCTCTGTGCGTGCCCCCTGGTCTTTCTCGTCTTCCAAGGACATCAGTCATATTGAATTAGAGCTCCCTCACCCATATGATCTGTTAAGGGACTACATTCAATATGTCAGCAAAATTGGAAAGCTCAGCAGTGGCCACAGGGCTGGAAAAGGTCAGTTTTCTTTCCAATCCCAAAGAAGGATGATGTCAAAGAATATTCAAACTACTGTACAATTGCATTCATTTCACATACAAGTAAGGTTAAGCTCAAAATCCTTCAAGCTAGGCTTCAGCAGTACATGAACCAAGAACTTCTAAATGTACAAGTTGAATTTAGAAAAGGCAGAGGAACCAGAGACCAAATTGCTAACATTCATTGGATCATAGAGAAAGCAAGGGAATTCCAGAAAAACACCTACTTCTGCTTCATTGACTATGCTAAAGCCACTGACTGTGTGGATCACAACAAACTGTGGAAAATTCTTAGAGATGGGAATACCAGACCACCTTACTTGTCTCCTGAGAAACCTATATGTGGGTCAAGAAGCAACGGTTAAACCAGACATGGAACAGACTGGTTCCAAATTGGGAAAGTACAACAAATCTATATACTGTCACCCTGCTTATATAACTTATTAACTTATTAATATATGCAGAATACATCATGTGAAATGCTGGATGACTCACAAGCTGGGATCAAGATTGCTGGGAAAAATATCAACAAACTCAGATACGCAGCTGATATACCACTCCAATGGCAGAAAGTAAAGAGGAACTAAAGAGCCTCCTGATGAAGGTGAAAGAGGAAAGTGAAACAGCTGGCTTGAAACTCAATATTAAAAAAACTAAGATTATGGCATCTGATTCCATCACTTCATGGCAAATAGATGGGGAAAAATTGGAAACTGAAAGATTTTACTTTCTTGGGCTCCAAAATCACTGTGGATGGTGACTGCAGCCACAAAATTAAAAGGCGCTTGCTCCTTGGAAGGAAAGTTATGACAAACAGACTAAATATTAAAAAGCAAAGCCATCACTTTGCTGACAAAGGTCCATCTAGTTAAAGCTATGGTTCTTCCAATAGTCATGTACAGATGTGAAAGTTGGACCATAAAGAAGCCTGCGCGTCGAAGAATTGATGCTTTCAAACTGGTGCTGGAGAAGATTCTTGAGAGTCTCTTGGTCTGCAAGGAAATCAAACCAGTCAATCCTAAAGGAAATCAACCCTGAATATTCATTGGAAGGCCTGATGCTGATGCTGAAGGTCCAGTACTCTGGCCACTAAATGTGAAAAGCCAACTCACTGGAAAAGACCCTGAAGCTGGGAAAGACTGAAGGCAAAATGAGAAGGGGGTGGCAGAAGATGAGGTGGTTAGATAGCATCACCGACTCAATGGACACAAATTTGAACAAACTCCAGAAGACAGTGAAGGACAGGGAAGCCTGGCGTGCTGTTCATGAGGTCACAAAGAGTCAGACACGACTTAGCGACTGAACAACAACTTATAATCTCATTTCAACTTAATTGGTTCTTTAAAGGCCCTTTTTCCAAATAGAGTCACATTCTAAGATACTGGGGGTTGGAACTTCAACACAGGAATTTGGGGGGGATAATTCAGTCCAGAAGAGACACACCATAAACTTCATTGCTTTTAGCTTTTTACTATTATAACAATGCTGGAGTGAATATCATTTGCCCATATTTTTGAACGTGTAGGTATATCTATAGAATAAACTCCTAGAAGCAGAACTGCTGAGTCAAAGGAATAAATTTTTGTACCTGTTGCCAAACTGCCCTCCAAAAAAGTCTGTCAAATTTAAACTCCCACAAACAGTGTGTGTGAGTAGTCATTTCCCCTCACATCCAACACATGGAATATGATCAAACTTTTTTCATCTTTGCCAAACTGTCAGTAAAAAAAAATACCTTATTTTGGTCTGGTTCTTTTAATTATCAGTGAGGTCTTATACAGTATGCATTTTTCATAAGATGACTATTACCCTTTTTTCATACATGCTATTATATTTACAGTGATTAAGTGCTTATATATGTATTATTTTAAAATCAAAGTTGTTAAAATGTCTATTCAAATCTATAGTCAGGTACTTAAAACATTGGTTCCAATATAATTGATTTAAAGAAGTATGGGACTTCCCTGGTGGTCCAGTGGCTAAGAATCCACCTTCCAATGCAGAGAACTCGGGTTCAATCCCTGGTCTGGGAAGATTCCACATGCCATGGGACAACTAAGCCCGCACACTGCAGCTACTGAGTCTGTGAGCTCTGGAACCCATGCTGCAACTAGAGAGAAGCCCCTCGCCACAAGAAAGGATCCAGCATGCTGCAACTAAGACCTGCTGCAGCCAAAAATAAATAAATAAATAATAAAATATCTTTAGAAAGAAGTATGGCCACACAAGCTTTGCACAGAATCTGTTTTAAACAAGTACTTGCTGAATGAAACTTATCACTTGTGGAATTTGCTGTATATCAGTAAAGGTAATAAACCCAGCCCCTTAAAAAAAAAAAAAATGAACCTAGCTCCTAATCACCAGTGCATTGCTGAGTGATTGTACATCTCTCAATAACTATGAATTAATTCGAACACATTTTCCTCTACTAGTTCTATTCCCGTTGACAAATAGGCATGACTGAGCCTGGTGTTTTCAAATTGGATTGAAAGGGAAAAAAGGTTGTTTTTAATTTGAAAGTTACTTGAAAATCTTGGTAAATAAACCAAATCTAATTTTTAACCCAGTACCAGTACAAACTTAAATTTTCTTGTATATTGCTGTGCTTTGGGAGCCTCTGGAAGACACAGCATCAGGGCAGCCTCAAGCTCAGGACTTCCCTAGTGGTCCAGTGGTTGGGAATCCACCAGCCACTTCAGGGGACACAAGTTCGATCCCTGGTCCAGGAAGATTCCACATGCCCTCGTGCAACTAAATCCGTGAGCAGCAACCACTAGCCCCATATGCAGCAACAACTAAAGCCTGTGCTCCCTAGAGCCCATGCTCCACAACAAGAGAAGCCACTCCAATGAGAAGCCCATGCACCCACTCCAATGAGAAGCCCATGCACCGCAACAAAGAGGTGCCCCCGCTGCCCACAACTACGGAAAAGCCCGCACAGCAACGAAGACCTAGTGCAGCCAAAAATTAATATTAATTAATTAACAACAACAAGAAGAAGACAGGATTTCTTATCAGAATAAGCAGACTGCATAAGTAAGGTCAGGTAAAAATGAATAGGCAAGATGCTGAGAAAAGACGAGTATACTTGCCATGGAACATAAAAATTTTAAACAGAAAAGTGGCCTGCAGGGTTTTGGTATGAGTGTATTTATGGGGAGGGGGCCCCCCATGGAGGGAGAAAATCATGTTCATATTGAATAGAACTATCCAGGTTTCCCAAGTGCCTCCCAATAGCAGCAGGAGCATTTATGAACAGATACACTACTCAATTCTGTTTGCCACATGTAAATCTAAAAGTGCACATTAAGTTTGCCATGTTTCAGGATTTCATCATGTTTTTGGCAAGAGTAGTACACATAAGGAGACCTTTTGTTAAACCACATAACTCTGATCTTGTTTATGAGCTCTAAAATTAAATTATCTCACATAAATACTCAGAAGGTAATTGTCATATTAGCCTCAATGGTCCACAGTACCACCACAAAAGAGCCAGTCACAATTCATTCTGTGACATGGGCGGCCTGGCGGCTTGGTATAATGTGCTGCTTCGTGGGAGTTTCATGACCTACAGACTCTCACGCATTTGGAGAGAGGAAGAGTGGCTGGAAGTACTTTTGCTGGATCTGTGGCGAAAGCATTTACTATTGAATAAGGGAAATGCACTAACATGAAAGAATGAAGACCGTAGTTCAGAGCCCGCAAACTTTCTCTGTGAAGGGACAAATACTAAATATTTTAGATTTTGCAGGCCATTAAGTCTCTGTCACAACTACTAAGCTCTGCTGTTTTATCATGAAAACCGCCACAGACAACACATAAATAAACAGCTATAGCAGTGTTCCAATAAAACTTCATTGACCAAAAAAGGTAGGCAGGCCAGATTTGGCCTATGGATCATAATTTATCACCTCTTGCTCTAGACTACATTGATCTTCCCCTTCTCTGGTATTTTCTTTTCTAAACATGCACCATTACTATGTCCCAGGTCCTATTCGACTTTCTAAAAATTATTTTATTTAATCCTGGAAACAACTCTGCTATTATCACCTTCCCATTTTATAGATAGGCTTGCCAGGTGGCACTGTGATAAAGAATCTGCCTGCCAATGCAGAAGACACAAGAGATGCAGGTTCCATCCCTGGGTCAGGAAGATCCCCTGGAGTAGGAAATGGCAACCCACTCCAGTACCCTTGGCCCAGAAAATTCCATGGGCAGGGCAGCCTGGAGGGTTACAGTCCATGGGGTCACAGAGAGTCAGACACAACTGAGCGCGCACACACACATTTTGTAGATGAGGAAACTAAGGCACAGAGACGTTGAGCAACTTTCCCAGGGTTGTACAACCAGAGAACTAGAACTTGAACCCAGGCAGTCTGACCACAGAGACCACAGCTTGCCACCCACTCCTGTGAGGTTTTAACTGTACTAAGAACTCTTAAAAAAAAAAACCCATCCACCCTTTCAGGGACTCCGGAAGCTCCGCAAGTCTGACTGGTACCCAGAGCAGATTATTCTTGCTAGTCTTCATCCGAGTGGATCCTAGGTTCATTCTAGTCCTATGTGAGGCTTCTAACAAGGGAAACACGGGGAGACGCTGAGGGTCCCAACTCCATGCTGGCATTGGATGTTCTCAGACACCTTATGAAGTTTTCTGGATATTTATCCAGCATCTTTTCCCAATTTGCTATAAGCCTAGAAGTTACTGTGTCCTCTAAGGGATAATTTGTGACAATACTGTGCTACAAAAATTTGCTGTTTAAAAAAAACAAGAGAAAACACTAGAAAATTATCATATTTCATATAAAATTAATGACTACAGAAATAAAAATTTACCCCAAAGTTCTCTTAGAACACAAAATTACAGGTTCACTGGATGAAAAGTGATGATGTTTGTCACTATAAGTAATAGGATACTACTATGAGGTTTGGAATTTACCTCTTTAAATCTGAATGAAGTAAACACATCCTGGCTGTTGGGGTTCTGATACCACCAAGGACGGGAGGGCAAGTTTAACTTGCTGCTTGCCAAAAAATCCTCAGCATTTGCTTCTCCCTCACCCTCCCATCATATTGTCTAGATTTCCTTTCAATCAAAACTTACCTCTTTTGATAGGGTTAAAACCACATAATTAAAAAAGTAAACTGAACATTCCCTTTCAGAACATGGAAACTTCCTGTGGTTGCCAAAAAGAACTTGAAATGCTTTAAGGCTGAGATTATACATTCAGTCAAATCAGCAAATATAAATTAATAGCTTTGTGTAAGGATTTAGAACGTAAGTATTGTAGAATGAGAAAAGAGGTTTTCTCTGAAACGCCCTCTGGGAAAGGGAAGTGGCTATTTTCACATCCCATTCATAAAAGCCAAGGACAACTCCATAAACTTTTCTATGGCCTTTACTGCAGAGGAAAAAAGTCCTATTTCTATTTGTTAAGAGATTTCATACCCTGGGAGAACAAAGAATGTTTAGCTCTGAAGAGGACACACAAATCTTAGGCAGGATATATTTGTGAGTTTAAAAAAAAAGATATTTTATCACATAAGACACCACTGTGGTATTGTGACTGGGGTCCTTAACAGCTTTGAAGTTTTCATTGAACAGGAAAGATATGAAAAGGCAGAGGAGAAGAAAAACATGTGAAGCCTACTATATACCATGCTCCATGCTAGGAAGTTTAATATAAATTACTACATCAAGGAAATAACTAATTTAAAATATTAATCGCTGCTTAGTTGCTAAGTCATATCTGACTCTTTTGCAACCCCATGGACTGCAGCCCACCAGGCTCCTCTGACCATGGGATTCTCCAGGCAAGAATACTGGAGTGAGTTGCCATTCCCTTCTCCAGGGGATCTTCCCGACCCAGGAATCAAACCCACGGCTCCTGCTGCTCTCCTGCTTTGCAGGTGGGTTCTCTATTGCTAAGTCACGGGGGAAGCAAAATCTTAGTTACTAACTTCAAGTTTTCCAGATTGCTAATTGTCGTTAAAAATATTTTCTCTTAAAAAAAAATATTTTCTCTTTTTTCAATTTCTGTTGGGAAATTTTAAATTTTATTGCGCAGGCACTTTTCTTTTATACTTAACACCTTCTTTTAAAAGCAGGCTGAGGAAAACTGACCTGCGAAGGAGCCTCGTTACTGCTTGAAGGATTGTGCCTGCCTGTCTTATAACTGTTGTAAGAGCAATGGAACCTCTGGAGCATTTTCAGCTACCAAGGCCTTTTGTTTCCATCTCCCATCCTACCTCCCAATTATAAACTAATATATTTTTCAACATGAGGACTCGTGTGTGTTCATGACAATAATAAATGAGGCATGGCTTTGCAAGCAGTTGGGATATCCCCTCAAGAAGTTGTTTACATAATTAAACCCTGAAGCATCTGAACATGGTTACTGTGGTGTGTGACCCACTCTTGGATTTGAAGTAACTGCAAAGCTGCATCACGTATTTCCAGCAACTGCTCAATCAGATGACTCCTAAGTCCTCCACCCAGCCTTCCCATGGTAACCTGGAGATTTGCTTCAAGCACAGCAAACCCGCTGCCTTCTCTCACGCCTCCTGCCTCAGTTTTGCTGAAAACTCATTTCCCTTGACTTAAACTAAGTTACTCTTATTGTTCTGTTTCCTGTGTTCTGGACACTGGCTGGATTCACTAAACTGTTTCAAGTTTTAAAATAAAAGCTGTGGGGCTCTGACTATAATCATTTACTGAATATCTATGAACCTGTATAGAACCTGTTTGCTCTATTTTGTTCATACTTTTCTTTGCATAGATAATCCAAGTTTCCTCATGTAATATCCATAACAACTCACTGATATATATATATATATATATTACTTTTAAATATATATATATGTATATATATATTACTATTCCCACATTACAGATGAGAAAGTTGAGCCTCAGAAGTTAAAAATGGCTAGGACAGTGACAATGATTCAAACCCACTCACTGATTTCCAAAACTTACTGCTCTTAAACATTAGGCAATATTCCCTAATTTAGCTCTTTATCTGGAGTGGTGAACATAAAACCATACATAATTACATCCCCAGAAAGTATCTTCAACTCCATCTTTATATCTTTTTAAAAATCACTTCTGTAAGGCTAAATTTAGATGAGCTCACTCTTAACAGTATTTTGATTATGAATACCATAGAAAATTTGACAATGCTGCTGGACCCTTTGCCCAGGAAAAAAAGGACATACCACATGTACAACATTCTAGATGGCTGTCGACTTGAAATGTACCTCCACTGAGAGATTAGAATCCTTCTCCATCACAGGCTCATGTTGCCAGGTCATCTCTCTGCAGTTACTAGCAGCAAGCCTTCCCATTCTTTGATTTTATTTTCTACTGAGTGTGAAAGGTACTGTTCCCATTACTACATTCTGGCCTTGATAAAGGGAAATGACTCACTGCGGACTTTCCACACTTTTGAGTACCTTTTGTCTTTAACAGTGATGTTAAAGATGGTGTGGCCTTTGTACCCATCAGCTCAGAGATGTGGCACAGTTTTGCTCCTTGCCAGTACATTTTCCCTCCTGCTGAAATAGTCTTTTTGACTTGCATATGAGAACACATAATCACCTCAGTTGCTCAGTCATGTCTGACTCTTTGTGGCCCCATGGACAGCGGCACGCCAGGCTTCCCTGTCCATCACCAACTCCCGGAGTTTACTCAAACTCATGTCCATTGAGTCAGTGATGCCATCCAACCATCTCATCCTCTGTCGTCCCCTTCTCCTCCTGCTTTCAGTCTTTCCCAGCATCAGGGTCTTTCACATAATAATAAGCCACAATTCATTTTCCTACGCAGAATCATTCAGAGAATGGGGCTTGACCACAAGGCATAAGAAAAAGACTGCAGAGAAGCCAGTTATAAAAGGCAGTCTGGAGTTCCATGGAGGTTAAGAGCCCAAGCTTTGGAGTAAGGTGGCTAAGTAAGACAGCTGTAGGTTCAAGTCTGTTCTGCCACTCACTTCCTGTGTGACCTTAAACAATTTGTTTAACCTCTCTGACTTTCTTAATCTGTGAAACTGTCTAATACTATACATCTCTAGTGTCCAAGTTAATGCCAAGATTAGATGCTGAGATCAGATTAAGAAACACGCAAGACTTTGGGCTCTAGTGGAGGCAGCTAGGGCGAGGCTGGGGAGCACTGAGCCGCGCATCGTGCCCTGCACTGCCCAGACTAGCGAATAATACAGTCAAGATGGCTAAAGGTGATCCCAAGAAACCAAAGGGCAAGATGTGTGCTTATGCCTTTTTTGTGCAGACGTGCAGACAGGAACATAGAAGGAAAACCCGGAGGCCCCTGTCAATTTTGCTGAATTTTCCAAGAAATTCTGAGAGGTGGAAGACCATGTCCAGGAAAGAGAAGTCTAAATTTGATGAAATGGTAAAGGTGGATAAAGTGCGGTATGAACGGGAAAGGAAGGATTATGGACCAGCTAAGGGAGGCAAGAAGGAGGACTCTAAGGCCCCCAAGAGATCACTGTCTGGATTTCTCCTATTCTGCTCTGAATTCCACCCCAAGATCAAGTCTACAAACCCTGGCATCTCTATTGGAGATGTGGCAAAGAAGCTGAGTGAGATGTGGAATAACTTAACAGTGAGAAGCAGCCACACATCAACAAGGCAGCGAAGCTGAAGAAGTATGAGAAGGATGTCGCAGACTCTAAGTCTAGAGGGAAGTTTGATGGTGCCAAGGGTCCTGCTAAAGTTGCTGGGAAAAAGGTGGAAGAGGAAGACGAAGAGGATGAGGAGGAAGAAGAGGAGGAGGAAAAAAAAACTGTTGATCTGTCTCCTTGTGAATACCTTAGGGTAGGGAGCGTCGTGATTGACACACCTCTCACCCGACACATGTCTGTTGCCCTCATTAGGTTTAATTACCCAATTGGATCATGATCATATCGTAGTCTCTCAAAGCGCTCTAGCAATTGTCAGTGGTTTACAGGAAGTGGCCATGGGTGTCTGGAGCACCCGGAAACTGTATCAAAGCTGTACACATTTCCAAACATTTTTAAAACGAAAAGGCTCTCGTGTTCTCCTCACTCTGTGCACTTTGCTGTTGGTGTGACAAGGCATTTAAAGATGTTTCTGGCAATTTTTTCTTTCAATTTGTAAGGTGGTGTGTTAATTTTATGGTCATTGGCTAGAAATCCCAAGTTCTCAACTGTACATATCTATAGTTTGTAAAAAGAACAGAGCAACCGAGACACACTCCTGACGCTCCTTGCTTGGTGTGGAGGCTGTGGGGGCGATGCCTTCCGGAGAGGCCGTAGCTCAGGGCGTGCAGGGTGGGGCTGGACCTGTGGACACTGCAGTGGGCATCCATTCAGCTTTGGGTTGTCTTGTTTTTGTATATAGTGACATAGCATCCCACTGCCATTCTTAGCTGTGGAAAAGGGGGGATGGAGACAGCTGGCATGAGAAGTGTTTTGGATCCTTTTTAGTTGAAGTGTGGTAGTTTTAAATTGTTTTGTTTTTTTTTTTAAAAAAAAAAAACCATAGAACTCTTCATTGTCAGCAAAGCCAAGAGCCACTGCACCAGTGAAAGTTCAAGAACCTTCTGTACTAAACACGATCTGCAACGTTCTGTTATTTTTGGGAGGGGTATGTTTAGAATGCTGAAATGTTTTTGAAGTTAAATAAACAACATTACATTAAAAAAAAAGAAACATGCAAGACTTTGGCATATAGTAAGTACTGGATAATAGGTGATATTACTATATTATTCTTAGTATTTTTCAATAAACTGGCACAATTTCAATAAATCTGGCACAATTATGGAAGTTTATATTCTAATCAACAGATAGTTTTCAAATATGTATTTATCATTGTTGAAATATGCAGTATTAAACCATGGAATTTTTGCCTGAAACCAAAAGGAAACCCAATCAACTGGATTACTTATTTTTAAGGAATTGGAACATAGTGAAAATGCTTAAAGAGGAAATCATGTGAAGTCCCTATTTTTAATAATTTGGGAGAATCCTCTAGACTCAGGGTTACACAAATAACCATTAATCATCATTATTATATAATAGATAAGCAGAAATACAGAATAAGAGGGGGTTTTAGATGATAAAATATCAATTATTCTTTTACTATAGCACAATATTCTGTGATGTAGCCTTTTATTAAGAAGTCATCAAGCGGAATTCCCTTGCAGTTCAGTGTTTAGAATCCCTTCACTTCCACTGCAGGGGGCATGGGTTTGATCCCCGGGTGGGGAAATAAGATCTTTCATGTAGCAGTGGAGCAGTAAAAAATAAATTAATAAGAAGTCATCAAGAAGATTTATTTTTAAGAGATATTGAGATTGTAGTTTGTTATTTATTGAATGAAGGCCAACCTGAAAATTACAGATGCCAGAATTTCATGTATTCTCTTATTATGTCTCATAATTTCCTAGCATGACAAAGATTATAAGCCTACTCTATATTTGAAGCAATTGTGTGTTAGGAAGCTTTAATTTGCCAATGTACACATCTAGTAACTTGTGTGAAAGTAACTAGTAATTAGTACATTAGCATTCCAACCTTGGCCTAACTTCAAATCCCTGTTGTTTTTTCTACCATACTCTGCTGCCTGCCAAATTTTACAAGGGAAAAGGCATAATTTTCAAACCAGTCAGGAACTCTGCTTATAAAATTGTCTTACTCTCTCCATTATCAATCAGACAACCTCCTGGAGGGGGAAAATGGCAAAGTTTGCAGATTAAATATACAGAATGTACTGATTCTAGAATAGAAAGATTTCAAATTCAAAAAATAGAAGGTAAAAAATACAACAGAATTCTGGTCTGAGACAACAATTCAATTCAAAAATATAACACTCTTTTTCCAGCTTATTATCTGGGTTTATATGCAGGAGCTGCCATCCCAAACTAATTAGAACACCGTTCTAATTAGTAAGCATACGTTAGCAACTAGATTACTTGCTAATTTGATTGAAGCACCGGCAAAAAGCACATGAAACCTGCATGCATAAATCAAAGGAATTTCTCCAATTTTAATGAATCATATCTTTTAGGAGATAAGCCACAGTTAAAAGTTAGTTTATGTGCCAATTAAGGAAACTATAATCATAAACAATTTGCCTGTCCCTGGAATAAAATTTAATCAATCTAGGGTCATTTCCTTTTCATCTGTGCAGAAAAAGTAATTTATGTAATTATTATCAAGAATTTGGAAAAAATAAAAAATACTGAAATGCAAGAACTAGGAGAAATTGAAACTGGATATCTAACATGGACTAATAATTTGACACTTCCATAGGTGCTCCTAATAAGAAATGGTACCAGCTTAGCCCTTGAAATGCCCTATATAGCCCAGCAGACCAATGATAGATATTTATGAGTCTGCTGAATCTTCCAGAACACAGAGAATGAAGAAACTCAGAAGATTCAATTGATTTTATCACCTCAATATCCCAGGCTCTTCAAAATAATCCCAGATCCTTCTGTTTTAGGAATCATCTGCCTTAATTTTTCTATTAGGACATGGCAACCCACTCCAGTACTCTTGCCTGGAAAATCCCATGGATGGAGGAGCCTGGTAGGCTGCAGTCCATGGGGTCGCACAGAGTCAGACACGACTGAAGCGACTTAGCAGCAGCAGCAGCAGCCATCAAGAGTCAGAAAGGTTGGTATAAAAGGAAGTATAATATCAATAGGTAAAACATTGCAAGCTAAGACTCAGTTAGAAAAGCCAAAAAAAGCATCCAGGTGCTTCATTTTTTTCATAAGACTGTGCCAGAAATCATTAACAGAAATGAATCATTTGGGAAATCTTAGCCAAAGCCAGAGATTTCACTACAATTCAGTCTTCTCTCTTGAGTGTAGCTGTATCATGCAATCCAATAATGAGGTTCAGAAACTATATTTTTCATCATTTTATAATGTACAGACATGGTCAATGTTTAAATGACTGTATTCATAGAAGCCAAATCACAGCACTCTGCCTCTGAACATAACAGGGACAGTGAACTCTTGTGATATGAACAAGTGTGCTGAAATTTAAAGAGTGCCAGAATTCAACATAAGAAGAGGTGGTTAGAGCTTATGAAACCTCCCTCTCAGGGCTGCTTAGGCATTCATATTTCCTCAGTCTTCCTTTTAAGTTACAAAATCACTAAAGAATGTTTGGAAAAATGAAGAAAAATCATTGCACACAACCTGACACCTTGCTTTTTTTTTTCACCTAAAATATTTCTTGGAGATGCATTCGTATTGGTATTTAAAGCCGTCTCATTCTTTTTAATGACTGCATGTTACTTCAGTGTGTGGATGTAGCATAATTTACCCAGTCCCTATAAAATATCAAGTCACTTGCTTGCATTTTCTTTTTTGTTACTACAAACTGCCACAACAAACATTTTGGTATCAGCTTTATGTAGATATGAAAGTATATTGATGGGATAAATTCCTAGAAATGGATATTCTTGAGTTGATGTTTTATGTAGTTAAAGTCATAGCGTCCATTCAATTTTACAACCTGAACACGTCACACTGGATTTTATACACAATAAACATTTTCCATGTTGCTATATAGCCTCCAAGGTTAAACTTTTCAGTGGTTTACGGCTTCTTATTAAGGGGAGACACTCAACCTTCCCTCTATTGTTAGGCAGTTCAACATTTCTAATTACTCGCTTCAATAAGTAACACAATGCCCTTCCTGATGCACCGTATCACGCCCTGAGCCCCAACTCTGGTCCTCCTCTCCACTTAGCTTCACACAAAGCATCCTCATCCTAGAATAATTCCAGGTCCCCATGACCCTGGAATTCCTTTCCTAAATGGCATAAGACACACTACAATATGGATGGACCTTGAAAACTCCATGCTTAGTGAAGTAAACCTTTAATTGTTTGAAAACTATAAACAGTTTCCCAAACTGGTTATCATCTTCAGAAATTTCAACTTTTAATGCACTTCAAATCTGACTTTAAGCTTCCAGGTTTTCCACCTTGCCTTCGAAGCTCCCCTTCTTCACTCCCATATTCCATCCCAACACATTATAGAAATATTCCCATAGAGCTTCATCTGTTACATTTAAATTCTGAGTTCATCTCATACTCATATTTGTATAAACATAGTAAAAGGGTGAAAACCAAACTCTTAACACCAGTTATCTAAACTTTGCCTTTATACCATATAACTAGATCCTTTATGATATACATGCATTATTTAATAAACTTAATAAACATCAAAGTATACTATCTAGCTCTAAAAAAAACAGGAACTGTAAACATGACCATTTTACTGTCAAGTTTAGAAAAGGAATAAAGCAATTCATTTGGGAGTATTCAAATGTACTCAGCAAAAGTGAACTATCAACCCAGATTCTAAATAACATTTTCCCTCAAGTGGTTAAACCAAATGGAAGAATAATTAAACCCATATTCCATTCAGGATAAAATGAACCCGTGGTTCACCTAATGATCAAGCTTCAGCTAATTAGTAAAAGTGGTCAGACCAGACAATGATAACCAACCCAAAGGAAAAAAGAAGCCCATGATTAAGCAAGCAGATGGCCACCTGCAATTTACTGCTTGATTTGGATTGATGGCCCAACTAGGGAAGGCCTTTAGCTTAAGCTCTTCCCTTGAGACCCCTGGATGGCTGCACTCCAGTGATTTGTTCAGGTCAGAGCCCTTCTCCTCCCAGAATTGCTTCCATAATTCATAAAATGCCTAACGTGTATACCAAACAAGCACAGACCAGGAGTCCACACTCCTTCAACATGGCGTGCCAACTAACTCTTTCCATCAGCCTCAGGCAGGCAGAGTCAAAGAAGAAGAGCATCTTTTTATCTTCCAAAGATCATGTTTAAAAAGCAAAAAAGATTGGGAGGAATCATACCCTACTTAAATCATTTTGTATATACACCTTAAGCCAATGTTAGCAAAACTCTGTTCACTGCCATGTGAAAGCAGAACCAGGCCTCAGGACAGGTAGAAATGGTGAACTCAGGAAAGAGAAATGGTACTGATGTGACACGGAGCCAAAGGCATGTGTCCATGTATTTCTCAACTTTGTTTAGAATAAGCACATCCTGTACCACTCACGATCAGCTCTAAAAGGTCTTCCCTAATAGGAACTGTCCAACCAAGTTAAAGGTATCTGTTTACTAGGCTGCAGGTGGCCATAAAACAGAAAGAGATCTCAAACAACACCGTGTATAGTTCTGACAAGGTTTAAGTAGAACATATACATCTTTAAGTGTTTCTTTTTTCATGTAAACATCTATTTCTAAAAAAGTGAAGAAACAGATATGGATTTGGGAGGGGGGTTATGGCTTAGTCCAACTTTAAGTTTTTCAACTCAAAAAACATTTAACTATATAAAAATTGATAGCTCTTAAAGTCAGTCTGAGGTTGCTGCCATTATGTCTTGGGGTTTCATTCTTATGTTTTCTTTTTCTAACTAAAGAGACAGAGGAATAGAGAGAGAGAAATCCGTATTAATCCTTTATAAGCCAGTTTTCCAATTACTGTATCTTGTGGATTCAGTATCCTTTTCATTAGCAGAAAGTTACTTTGCATTAAATTGAAGGTTTACAAATTAAAATTCAAATATTTTTATTTTTTCCTAAATAACTCCATAAAGACGTTAAACAGGAAAAGGAAGTTGGAGTTACGAATTGGGAGGCTATAAGAATTTTTTGTTTCTAAAGGATTGGATGCAATTGCCAACAATTCCGTGGTTTCAGATGCTTTCAAAAGGAAGAATGTGATAATAGCTCCTGGGTGGAATAATTTTGGCTGGACTTGATTAAATCTAAGCTTAAAACTTAGAGAACAGCTTGGACTTCATTTTTTTTTTTTTTTAAGAAACAGCTATGCATTTCATCTTACTGTGGCCTTGCCAAATTCGGGGCCTTTGGGGAGTCTGGCACTAGATTAGACACTAACAAAGCAAGCTAAATACCCTGGGTAATATGAGTTACAAAACTGCAATCAACACTAATGACTGTGTGTCTCACTAAAACCCTGCACGTGTAATTTTGGAAAGGAGTCCTTTCCGTTCACAAAGGGCTATTTCATTAAGCCCCCAGAAAGTACTCAGTCCAAAAGAGAATAAGCGACAAACACTGGACATATTCAGCTGACATTTTTATTTGTACTCTAGTGTCTTTTTCTGTTGGTAAATAAATTATTTTACACTTCCTAGAAATGCACCTAGAGCTTGCATCCAATATCTTAAGCTTTGTTCTCGACATCATTTTCCGGTGGCTTCAGGAGATACAACTTTAATATCACTGACAATAATTCTAGAATACTTGAAAAAAATCAACTACATGTTGGGTAACTCCTGAAGTCTTCATTTTCCAAATTCAAATACAAACAATATTAAATGCTAAAAACTGTCCCATGGGTTTCTGGTTGTGGACAAGATGGCATAAACGTACCTCTCCCTATTCTTTCTGCTAAGCACCACTAAAATCCTGGGCCATTATATATTAAAAAAAAAAAAACATATAAAAAGATGCTAAATATTTTTGAAGTAGTGAGAGAAAAGAATTCTATATCCATGAAACTATCCTTCAAGATAAAGGGAAAATCATACATTCTCAGATGAAAGAAAAGTAAGATAATTTGTTGGCTAAAAGAAGTTCTTAAATCAGAAAGGAAATGATAAAAGAAGGAAACTTGGACCATCAGGAAGGAAGAACAAAAAAGAATAAAAATTTAGGTAAATACAATAGATGTTCCTTCACCTCTTGAGATTTCTAAATTGTGTTTAATGGTTGAAGCAAAAATATTATAACATTATTTGATGTGGTTCTTAATGTAAGTAGAGGAAATAGTTGACAATTACATTATAACAGAGGAGGTAAGGTTTCAAACTACAAAGGCCAGTAAGAGTAGACCATGATAGGTTATGTATATGTAATATAAAGCCTAGAGCAAGCACTCAGAAAGCTATACCAACACATACACTCAAAATACCATAGATAAATTAAAATGGAATTCCAAAGAATGTTTTAGCAACCCACAGGAAAGCAAAACAGAGAAACAGAGAACAAACAGAAAATGAAAGGTAAATGGAATGCTTAAGCTCTAACATATCAACAGTCACATTAATGAAAACAGTCTAAACTCACCACTTAAACAGAGATTGGCACAGTAGATAAAAACCACGACCAAAACTACATACAATTTGGATGGCACTCAAGATCATGATGCTGGGTGAAAAAAATGTCCTCAAGTTCACATCCTCTATCTTTCCACTTATATTACACTCTCAAAATGACAAAATTAAAAATATGGAGAACAGACTAGCACTTACCAGGGTTAGGGTTGGGGTGGGTGTGACTATAAAGGGATGCTACCCCATGGACTGTAGCCCACCAGGCTCCTCTGTCCATGGGATTTTCCAGACAAGAATACTCGAGTGGGTGGCCATTTCCTTCTCCAGGAGATCTTCCCTGTAAAGGAACAGTATGAGGGAAGTCTTTATGGCAACGTAATAGTTCTGTATCTTAACTGTAGTGCTGGTTACACAAATCTATACCTGTTATAGAGTGGTATAGGACTGTACACACACATTGTACCACTGTCAGTTTTCTAGTTTTAATACCATATTATGGTTACATAAAACCACCAGTAGTTTCTGCCACTTCCTATCAATCTTAGCTTTTGAGGCTTTCCTCATAGCTAAGTCGGCAAGGTATCTGCCTGCAATGCAGGAGACCCGGGTTCAGATCACTGCAATAAAACAAATACTGGCAACAAAGACAATCACAAAATTTTTAGCTTCACAGTACATATAAAAGGTATGTTTATACCCTACTGTTGTCTATTAAGTGTGCAACAGCATTATTTTTAATGTACACCTTAATTTAAAAATACTTTATTATTTACAGAAACAGAAATATGGATCAATGGAGTAGAATAGATAGCTCAGAAATAATCCACACATTTATGGTCAATTAATCTTCAACAAAGGAGGCAAGAGTATACAATGAAGAGAGTCTCTTCAGCAACCGGTGCTGAGAAAGCTGGACAGCCACACATAAATCAATGAATTCAGAACACACTCTCACACCATTTACAAAAATAAACTCAAAATGGCTTAAAGACTTAAATATGAGACATGACGCTGCACAACTCCTAGATGAGAATACAGGCAAAACATTCTTTGACATAAATCAAACCAATGTTTTTTTTAGGTCAATCTCTCAAGGTAATAGAACTAAAAGCAAAAATAAACAATGGTACCTAATCAAACTTATAAGCTTTTGTACAACAAAGGAAACCATAAACAAAACACAAAACAACCTATAAACTAGGAGAAAATATTTTCAACCCATGATCCTCACAAGGGCTTGCTTAATTTCCAAAATATACAAACAGCTCATACAACTCAATAATAAAAAACCAAACAACCCATCAAAAAAGGGGCAGAAAATCTAAGCAGACATTTCTCCAAAGAAGACAGATGGCCAAAAAGCACCCAAAAAATGCTCAACATTGCTAATTATTAGAGAAATGCATATCAAAACTACAATGAGGTATCACCTCACACCTGTCAGAATGGCCATCATTTAAAAGTTTACAAATAACAAATGCTGGCAAGGGCGTGGAAAAAAGGAATCCTCCAACACTGTTGTTGGGAATGTAAACTGGTATATCCTGTATGGAGCGTCCTTAAAAAACTGAAAATAAAAGTTTCTGTATGATCCAGCACATCTACTCCTGGGTATATATCCAAAGACAATTATAATTCAAAAGGATGCATCACCCCAACATTCATAGGAGCACTATTTACAATAGCCAAGACATGGAGATAATCTAAATATCCATCAACAGATGAATGGACAAACATGTGGTACAAATATACAATGGAATATTACTTGGCAAAAAAAAAGAATGAAATAATGCCATTTGCAGCAACATGGATATTCCTAGAGATTATCACACCAAGTGAAGTAAATCAGACAGAGAAAGACAAATACCATATGATGTCACATGTATAGAATCTAAAATATGGCACAAATGAACTCATTTATGAAACAGAAACAGACTCACAGACGCAGAAAGCAAGCTTATGGTTACCAAAGGGGAAAGAGGGTGGGGTGGGCATAAATTAGGAGTTTTGGATTAGCAGATACAAACTATTATATATAAAGTATATAAACAATAAGGTACTATAGTATAGCACAGGGAACTATATTCAACATCCTGTAATAAATCATAACAGAAAAGAATATCAAAAAGAATATGTGTATATATGTAACTGAATCACTTTGCTGTACACCAGAAACTAACACATTGTAAATCAACTATACTTCAATTTAAAAAATACTCTATTGCTTAATAATGCTAAACATCATCTGAACCTTCAACGAGTTGTAACTTTTTTTTGCCATAGTAACATCAAGATCACTGATCACAGATCACCACAACAAATACAGTAATACTGAAAAAGTCTGAAGTATTACAAGAATTACCAAAATGTGATGCAGAGACACCAAGTGAGCAAATGCTGTTGGGAAAATGGCACCAATAGACCTACTCAATTCAAGGTTGCCACAAACCTTCAATTTGTTTCAAAAATATATATGTGTAAAACACAATATATGTACCTAGTTTCCCCAGTGGTAATGTTACATCTTATGTAATCATTGGAGGGAATTGGGTAAAAGGTACACAGGTCCTCTCTGTATGATTTTGCAGCTTCCTGTGAATCTAGTTATCTCAAAAGCAAAACAAAGAAAAAGCTCTACCTAAATTCAAATCCAGGCTCCACCACTCCCTGTATGAATCTGAGCTCATCTTACCAATCTGTGCCTTGGGTTTGTTCATCCAAAAATGCAACAATGGTATCTACCAAGTTACAGCAAGAAATAACTGAAACAATACATTGTAAGAAAAATTATTGTATGAGTACCAAGTGATTATTCACATATTTCTGATTTTTCCTTTGTTGTAGAGCTAGGCAAGATCAAGTCCTCTTTTTATCTTTGATTATTTACATGATCTACTTCATGTCCAAATTATACAGCTACTATTAAGAAGCCTATATGACTAATAAAATAAATGTTTTAAGCATCTCATCAACATATCTAAGAAAACATTGGCCTGCAGGATGAAAGCAAAAGAACTAGACACTAAGCAAGGGTAGGCATGGACAGATCTATCCTCTGACTTTATTCAGTCTACCTGGGGAATCCAAATATACCTCCCAAAGCACAAGATGTTTACTGTCCATATTATTCATTGATCAAAAGAAAAATATCTTATTTCAGGTGGCACTAGTGGTAAAGAACCCACCCGCTGATGCAAGAGATGCAGGTTCTATCCCTCCCTAGGTGGGGAAGATCCCCTGGAGAAGGAAATGATAACCCACTCCAGTATTCTTGCCTGGAAAAACCCATGGACAGAGGAGCCTTTGCAGTCCATGGAGCTGCAAAGAATTGGACAGAACTGAGCGACTGAGCACAACAGCACAGCACATTATTCACTGAATAAAAGGAAAAAACGTAGTTTAATTAATCAAAAGCCAGTTAGAAAACCTGACACATATGTAGCCAGACAAATCCAGAGGAACAGAATAGGGAGTCAAGAAATAAATCAAATACACATGAAAATTTAGTATATGAACAGGATGTTATCAGAAACTGGTTAGGGAAAGACGGACTATTCAATAAATTGTGCTGTAGCTATTGGACAGGCACCTGGAAATAAAAGGCTACATCCACATTTTATATCAGGAAAATTCTAAATGGATAAAAGACTTAGATGTGGAAATAAAGCAATGAGAGTACTAGAAGAAAATAGAAACTTCTTTTTAACCTTGAAGTGTGGAAGGCTTTCCCTACCATGATGCCAAAGAAGCCACAGAAGAAACAATTGACAAAGTTGACTATATAAAATCAAAAAGTTCTGCATGGCAAAAACAAAATAAAAAAAAAACTCGAAAAAAAGAAGAGTAAATGAAGGAAAATATTCACAGAAAACAATAAGATCAAAAATTGTATTTAAAAATATATCTGGTTATTCCTATAGCACAGTTTGTAAGAGCAAAATATTGGGAATGACCTAAATGTCCATCAGTAGAAAGCTGATTAAGTTGTTCAGTACATTTTTACATGACAGAATATTATGCAGTTGTGAAAAAGGAAAAAGTTCTTTAGCTAAATAATACGGAAAAATATTATTAAAACTAGTATTAGTTTTTTTTTTAAAGCAAAGTGAAAACAGAATATACAGTATGTTTCCTTTGAGTAAAAGGGGTAAAATAAGAAATATATTGCTTATATGTATGTATATGTATATACATATATGTATATGTATGTATGTATAAGTATGTATGTATATGTATGTATAAGTATACATATATACTTATATGTATATGAAGAAACTCTGTAATGAGACACTGTTGTTGTTTTTCAGTTGCTCAGTCATGTCTGACTCTTTGCAACCCCATGGACTGTAGCACACCAGGTTTCCCTGTCCTTCACCATCTCCCAGAGTTTGCTCAAACTCATGTCCATTGAGTCAGTGATGCCATCCAGCCATCTCAACCTCTGTTGTCCACTTCTCCTCCCGCCTTCAATACTTCCCAGGATCATACAACAAACCACTTATGTTGGCTATCCAGAGGGTAGGCAGATAGGTGAGAACTGAGTAGATAAGGAAAATTTTTCATTTTATACTTTTTGCTACTGCTTTGAATCACTCAAAAATTTATCTGTTCAAAATATTGGATTAAAAACAACTCTTAAGCAGACTCAGAAAGGATTGTTTTATTCATTTTAACCTCCATTAACAAGCATCCCAAGCAACTCATATAGACTGAAAATATTCTGATAAACACCTAATCAGAGACTGGGAGTCTTAAGATACTACCAACAGCCCCTGAATCAAAGTGCCAAAAGATGATGTCACACTCATTTCCCACTCAGTCTAAGAAATTAAATTTACTTTAAAATAGGGACAATAGGGACCTCCCTGGTGGTCCAGTGGCTGAGGCTCCATGCTCCCAATGCAGGAGGCCTGGGTGTAATCCCTCGTCAGGGAACTCGATCCCACATGCTGCAATTAAGACCTGGCGCAGTCAAATAAATAAATAAAAATAAATATTAAAAAAAATAGGGACAATAATAAAAGTATTTAGCAAATTTTAAAGACATGAACAACTGAATTTTATAAAATTCTGAAGTCTAGAAATGCCACACTATTTAGAGACAAATATTTTTTAAAAAGACAACAATGAAGGTAGGCAATTGGCAGAGGGGGGAAGCAGCTTTTGCAATAGAAGATAAGAAGTGGGAAATACCAAAGAGTTCCAGTTCATTACAGCAGCAAACTCAAATTTGAGAGAAATATTCCACCAATTTTTTGTCTATATACATATGTACTGTGCAGGATTATTTATCTATTTATTCATTTACTTATTTAGTCATTCATTCAGTCATTCATTCAGTCATTGACTTGTCGATTCATTCTGGACTGGCAAAACTTGTCCTTTCATTCTAAACAAAATAAATTTAAAAGCTGAAGGGAGGGAATTCCCTGGCAGTCCTGTTAGGACTCCTTGCTTCCACTGCTGAGGGCCCAGGTTCAATCCCTGGTCGGAGCACCAAGATCCTGCAAGCTGCATGGGGCAGCCACATAAATAAAAAGGCTGAAAGGCATGATGTTTTCAAAGCTTACAGACCTATAGAGCTAAAAATCAATTTAAAGAAGGGGTTTTTAACAGAACAGTAACCTAAATTATAAAATGGAAGGGCAGCACGATCATAAAAAAGTGATCATTCCTAAAACACTAAGTATTAAAGCAAGTGAGACTATAGGGCTTTCCTGGTAGCTCAGCAGTAAAGAATCTGCCTACAATGCAGAAGACTTGCAGGAGACACAGGTTTGATCTCTAGGTCAGGAATATCCCCTGGAGAAGGAAATGGCAAACTATACCAGTATTCTTGCCTGGGATAATCCCACGCACAGAGGAGCCTGGCGGGCTCCATGGGGTTGCAGAGTCGGGCACAACTGAGTGACTAAAACAACAACAGAGAGATTATAAGTATACAACACTCTCATAGCCTCTAGTCATTCATTTCTGGCTAAGTGTTAGTTATTAAATGACTTACATCTTAACTATGGAAAGAGTACACAATTTTTCCAAATTTAAATATTTTCCTTGAGGGAAGAAAATGAAGGAAAATTTACAGTGAATAACATACACTTTGGAGAGAAATCTGATAATACATTAAAACTGGGGGTTAAACCATTTTTTGTTATGCAGACATAAATTTAAGCCTGTATTTGTCAACTGCAAACTAGCACACTGATAAAAGAATATTTACATTAATCTGTTTTGTCTGTTATATCCCATAATCCAAGTTGGGATTTAGAGTTCCTCCTCCTCGCTCCCCAAATACTCTTGGTTTACTGCACCTTACTGGGTTCTAGAATTCTGTTGATGTCTCTACACCAGTCTCTAGACAGATTTCCAGAAGGCAGGACCCTGTATCTTCTATTCATTACAGTAGTTACACAGAATCTAGTAAAGTGTTTGGTTTGCTGATGATTAATAAACATTGTTAATTAAATATAAAAAATTAGGTGTTGTACCACAAATTCACTATATTAATGATCTTGTTACATAGTCCACTCTTTCATTTAGACCAAAGTCATTTGGGTTTATGTATCCATGACTTTTAAAAAGAGATTACAAATTGTAAGACTGAATAAGCATAGCACAAATTGAAGCTTAAGAGTTTCACTGTAAAATTCTCCAAGGCTAATTCTCTTTCTGTTTATATAACTCAGAGTTTACTCTTTTACAGCATCCTTGTATAACTCCATGGAAAGCATTTCAGATTATCTGGTTTCTTACTTTCACTCTTGGATGTTATAAGATTTTTCTTTATAATTAAAATATTTGATGAATCCTCTAGATGTTGAAAATCCAAAGTACTATATTCAGAAAATGTTAAATGTTAGTGGGAATGAGAAATGTCAAGGCAGACTCCTCTGTGATCCTACAAAAGCTGCCCTACTTTATCTGGCCAAGAGGTGGCAGCATGCAACAGGACAGTGTCTCAAAAATCCCCTGTCTATTTCTCCTGAGTATTTAGAACCAAGGAAGAACTTTACAAATACCTATGAAAAAAAGAGATGCAAAAGGCAAAGGAGAAAAGGAAAGATATACCCATTTGAATGCAGAGTTCCAAAGAATAGCAAGGAGAGATAAGAAAGCCTTCCTCAGTGATCAGTGCAAAGAAATAGAAGAAAACAATAGAATGGGAAAAACTAGAGATCTTTTCAAGAAACTTAAAGATACCAAGAAAACATTTCACGCAAAGATGGGCTCAATAAAGGACAGAAATGGTATGGACCTAACAGAAGCAGAAGATATTAAGAAGAGGTGGCAAGAACACACAGAAGAATTGTACAAAAAAGTTCTTCATGACCCAGACAACCACGATGGTGTGATCACTCACCTACAGCCAAACATCCTGGAATGAGAAGTCAAACGGGCCTTAGGAAGCGTCACTACGAACAAAGCTAGTGGAGGTGATGGAATTTCACTTGAGCTATTTCAAATCCTAAAAGATGATGCTGTAAAAGTGCTGCACTCCATATGCCAGCAAATTTGGAAAACTCGGAAGTGGCCACAGGACTACTAAAGGTCAGTTTTCATTCCAATCCCAAAGAAAGGCAATGCCAAAGAATGTTCAAACTACCGCACAATTGCACTCACCTCATACACTAGCAAAGTAATGCTCAAAATCCTCCAAGCCAGGCTTCAGCAATACGTGAACCGTGAACTTCCAGATGTTCAAGCTGGATTTAGAAAAGGCAGAGATCAAATTGCCAACATCTGTTGGATCCTCAAAAAAGCAAGAGAGTTCCAGAAAAACATTACTTCTGCTTCATTGACTATGCCAACGCCTTTGACTCCAAAATCACAACAAACTGTGGAAAATTCTTAAAGAGATAGGAATACCAGACCACTTGGCCTGCCTCCTGAGAAGTCTGTATGCAGGTCAAGAAGCAACAGTTAAAACTGGACATGGAGCAACAGACTGGTTCCAAATCAGGGAAGGAATATATCAAGGCTGTATACTGTCACCCTGCTTATTTAACTTATATGCAGTACATCATGAGAAATGCTGGACTGGATGAGCATAAGCTGGAATCAAGATTGCCAGGAAAAATATCAATAACCTCAGATATGCAGATGACACCACCCTTATGGCCAAAAGCAAAGAACTAAAGAGCCTCTTGATGAAAGTGAAAGAGGAGAGTGAAAAAGTTGGCTTAAAACTCAACATTCAGAAAACTAAGATCATGGCATCCAGTCCCATCACTTCATGGCAAATAGAGAGGGAAACAGTAGAAACAGTGGCTGATTTTATTCTTCTGGGCTCCAAAATCACTGCAGATGGTGACTGCAGCCGTGAAATTAAAAGACGCCTGCTCCTTGGAAGAAAAGCTATGATGAACCTAGACAGTATATTAAAAAGCACAGACATTATTTTGCCAACAAAGGTCCATCTAGTCAAAGCTATGGTTTTTCCAGTAGTCAGGTATGGATGTGAGAGTTGGACTATAAAGAAAGCTGAGCGCTGAATAATTGATGCTTTTGAACTGTGGTGTTGGAGAAGACTCTTGAAAGTCCCTTGGATATCAAGGAGATTCCATTCTAAAGGAAATCAGTCCTGAATATTCACTGGAAAGACTGATGCTGAAGCTGAAACTCCAATACTTTGGCCACCTGATGCAAAGAACTGACTCATTTGAAAAGACGCTGATGCTGGGAAAGATTGAAGGCAGGAAGAGAAGGGGATGACAGAGGATGAGATGGTTGGATGGCATCACCAACTCGACGGATGTGAGTTTGAGTAAACTCCAGGAGTTGGTGATGGACAGGGAGGCCTGGCGTGCTACAGTCCATGGGGTCACAAAGAGTCGGACATGACTGAGTGACTGAACTGACTGACTGACTAACTGAAGAACTTTACGGGAGACAGAGTAAACAAAGATTTAGCTACTTTATTAGTTCCAACCAACTGGACGCCCAAAACGGTAGAGGTCATTGGATGGTTTCAACCATCTGACAGCTAGATCCAGTGCTACCACTGTTGCTAACTATCACCTGCTTGTTAATTCACAATAGGTGTAACACAACATAAACGAGCAAGGTTCCTGCCAAGCCAGAGAGGAAAGAGGTAAAGGAACAAGGGAGCTTGGGAAAGAAATTGAAATAAAAGAAATCGAAAAATGCTTGAGTATTCTGGAACAGCTCTTATAAACACTTGTGATGACTTTTCAGTCTGTAATAATAAACATGATTAATATGTGATAAATTTTTACAGTTTATGATACTAACCCTTTTTATATAACCATATTGTTAACACAGAGACTAACAATAATAATATGATCAAACAACTGCAAACAACTAGTGAGGGTTTTAAGGTCAGTTGATGTACTACTCATTTTTTGTACAAGTATATGACTTGGTAAAAACAGAAGAATTTATCCCATAGCATAAGTACTGTTTGACATTCAACATTTTCATATATTTTATTATACCTGTAGGATGTTTCTAGCATATGACCCTTTTATAGAATAATAAAATTATGATAAAAGTATTGGGCAAGTTAGATAATAAGGATAAACAATTATTTGTTTGGGTTTGGTTTGGTTAGATTCAGTAATCAGCAGACTTTATTTCATTCTGCAATGTCATCATCATGTTTACCTACATAAGTTGGTAATTAACTGTCATTGCTTTTAAAGATTTAAGAGATCCTGACATGCTCTCTATTTAAAGCGTTATTATTTGAGTTCCTAGTTACCACCCAGTTTCCTAGGAGACTAAGAAATCTGTTGCTATTTAAACACAAAGCTAAACTGACTGTACTTGTTTAACTGCAAAATTGACCTGAGACCTGTTTAAAATTATATAAGGGGGTAGCCAGTAAGCTTAGAAATGTGTCAAGTGTGAGGCAGGTTAGAACTTGAATTTCATGTGAAACTTGGAGATTTCTGTGGCACACTATCTTCCTGTGTGCAGTTTCAGCTCAGACTCACTGTGGACTGTATGGTAGCCCAGAACTGGAAGAAGTACAATCACACAACATCACTCCAGGGCTACTATACAGCTGCCTGAGTCAGTGAGTGAAGGACCAATTGTTAAATCTTCCTGCACCCTAATTGTATGCAAGCAGTCTAGACATGTTACATGTTTGTCAAAGTGATGATGACCATAGTGATGATGCTAGCTTGGCTCGCTAAAAAAAAAAAAAAAGGAAATTTACCAGATAAAGCAATAAAGGGTAATAAAAACTTCCTTTTAAGGATCATTTCTAAAAATAAGGACTTTTAATTTTAAAAAGAAATTAAGAGGATGATTACATCATCAGATTCATGTTGAGTCTGGCAGCAACCTGCAAGATGCATGGGAATAAGAGGGCAGATGTGAGTCAAGGAGATCAATTAAGAAGCTATTACTAGAAATATAATAAAGGCTTGAACTAAGACAGTAAAAAGGAAAAGATGACAAATCTGAGCTATTTCAAATGATGAGTCAATATGACCAAAGTTTTTAAATGACCGATTTTTCCTAGTCCCTTCCACTGACCCTAAAATTTCTACTTCCTCATGATATGTGAGGGTAAAAAATGCAAGAAGTAATTATTCTACTATAAAAATTCCACAATAATTAATTTTAATAAGATTAAAAATGGAGGAAGGTAGTCCAATTTGATTTGGCTGTATGAATGTAGAAGCCTTGGTGAACTGTCCACGACAGATGTCCTCACACCTCACAGGTTGGAAATTAAGATTTGGAGCTTGGGACTTTCCTGGTGGTCCAGTGGCTAAGACTCTGCTCTTCAAGCAGGGGACCACAGATTCAATTCCTGGTCCGGGAACTAGATCCCACATGAAACAACTAAGAGTTCACACTCTGCAAGTAAGAGAGATCCTGTGTGCCACAAGTAAGACCAGACGTAGCCAAGTAAATAAATATTAAAAAAAAAGATTTGGGGCATTGATACAGTATTGGGGCTACCCTGATGGCTCAGATCGTAAAGAATCTGCCTGCAATGCACGAGACCTGGGTTTGATCCCTGGGTTGGGAAGATCCTCTGGAGGAGGACATGGCAACCCACTCCAGTATTCTGGCCTGGAGAATCCCATGGACAGAGGAGCCTGGTGGGCTACAGTCCATGGGGTTGCAAAGAGTCAGACACAACTGAGCAACTAAGCACAGCATATATATAATTTTGTGATATAATAAGAAATACATGTTTGGTCTTCATCTCCAGTTTCTGGCACAGAACGCCTAAATGCCCTGGAATTTCCCAAGTGGTGAGGTGAGAGGAGTACCTTTTGTTACATAATAAGCCCTTTCAACTATACCTGAGTTTATGCTAATTCCAACCACATGATCAGAGGATTGGAATTTTCAGCCTCACCCAGTGACCTCCAGGGAGAGGAGAGGAACTAGGGATTAAGTTATTAACAACTGTCAGTGGTCAATAACTTAATCAGTTGTGCCTATTAACAGAAGCTCCAATACTTTGGCCACCTGATGTGAAGAACTGACTCATTGGAAAAGATCCTGATGCTGGGAAAGATTTAAGGCGGGAGGAGAAGGGGACGACAGAGGATGAGATGGTTAGATGGCCTCACCGACTCGATGGACACGAGTTTGAGCAAACTCCAGGAATTGGTGATGGACAGCGAAGCCTGGTGTGCTGCAGTCCATGGGGTCTCAGAGAGTCAGACACAACTGAGCAACTGAACTGACTGATATAATGGAAGCTCCATAAACACCCTAAATGATGGGATCAGAGAGCTACTGGCAGGTGACACAACCCAACCTCTATGGGGACAGAAGCTCCCACACTCAAGACTCTTCCTGACTTCCCTTTATATACCTCTTCATCTGGTTGTTCACTTGTATTCTTTATAATAAACCAGTATTTCCCTGAGTTCTGTGAGCTTTTAGAGCAAATTATTAAACCTGAGGGGGAGCTGTGCAAACCTCTAATTTATAGCCAAGTCAGACAGAAATGTGGATAAGCTGGGAACCCACTAAACTTGTTGTCTCAAGTTGGGGTCAGTCTTGTGGGACTCAACCCTTAACCTGTGGGGTCTGTGCCGACTGGGTAGTTAGGGTCAGAACTGAATTACATTGTATTAGTTGTTAATAACTTACGTTCGCAGAGAACTGGAGAACTGCTTGGTATGGGAAACCCATACATTTGGTGTCATGAATGGAGAAACAGTGTTATGAATGGAGAAACAGTTTTCCTTTAGTAAACAAGACAGGAATGCATATACAAATCAGGGGATCATTTATGTATGAGAAGAGTGAAATCAGCCCCCCAACAAAGGGGATATACATGGAAAGTGATGAAGAGGAGCTCAGCAGAAGCCTGAGGCAGGAAGCAGGCAGTGAAGCGGAGCCAACCAGGCACAGTGTGGCTGGAGCAGGAGAGAAAAAATAGTGTCCTAGAAACTGGAAAAAAAAAACAAACAAGGATAGGCTGCTGCTGCTGCTGCTGCTAAGTCACTTCAGTCATGTCCGACTCTGTGCGACCCCATAGACGGCAGCTCACCAGGCTCCGCCGTCCCTGGAGTGGGACACTGGAGTGTCCCAAGAACACTGGAGTGGGTTGCCATTTCCTTCTCCAGTGCATGAATGGGAAAAGTGAAAGTGAAGTCGCTCAGTCGTGTCCGACTCTTAGTGACCCCATGGACTGTAGCCTAACAGGCTCCTCCATCCATGGGATTTTCCAGGCAAGAGTACTGGAGTGGGGTGTCATTGCCTTCTCCGAAGGATAGGGTTTAATGACAAAATACTAGAGTTCAGGAAAGTTAAGGATTGAGAAGACATTGAATTCGGTGATTATAAGATCACTATCTTCTAAGATTCAACTTCATGGGAATGGTAAGAGAAAACTGGGATTAATAAATAAAAAGTATGTATCCTTATCTCCACGCTTCCATAATTCCCCCAATTGTACTTAAATATAAATATTTTAAATATAAAAGTAAATTACAGCTTTAAAATTCTTCAGTATGACCTCCTTCAGTGGTTATGGTAATGTGCAACACATTTAGGATGTGTAAACATGTGGTAACTTCGGCTCTTAAAGAGGTCTTAAATGTCACTGGAAAGAATGCCCCCATTGTCCCAACAGTAATGTCCAAAATGTATTTCTGCTTTCAGTGTTTGTTTTTTACACTGTACATAAAGCATAAATACAAAAAGTAGAAAGAGTAGTAAGCCACTTCGTCCATTGTAGGATAAATGCAGAACCTGAAAATCAAGGGATAAAAGCACAGACACTCAAGAGATTCAAAGAAAGCAATACTTCACCTTTAATATGTTTTTTTTTAAAAACAGAAGTAAATAGCATTTTTACATGAGTCATAACCCTAGTTTTCTTTAATATTACTGAAAAACAAACTAAACAAAATAGAGTCCCTGCCTCTGCCCTGACCCTAAAGGGAGACAGGCCACCAGCTGCGTTAAATCAAGCTCCAGTTCAAACCACTGACAAGTACTTTTTGGTATCCCCTGACATGAGGACAGCAGAACTATTTTCAAGGATAAATATGTCTTCTTACAAGAAGCCTTCAACAAAGAGAAAATATTCCTGGGCTTGATCATACTGTCCTAGAGAAAGAAAACTCAGATTCAGCTGCCATAATTTCCCTTTCAAAGGGCAATTTTGAAGAGATTTGTCAACCTATTAGGCTTGGCAACTAACCAACCAGACAATACATAGAGAAGCCCAAAATCAAAGGAAACTCTATCTGGTCATAATTGCTTTTCTGTGGTTAAGTGGCTCAATTTCCCATTTAAAGGTAAGACCACTTGGACATCTTTACCACCAACAAACCACCAATGCCACCATTTTTGTTTTTTTCTATTCTAAATTCTTTTACTTAATATGAACATTAGGCCCCTGCACAGCTAAGGATTTCCCTCTCCAACATGAGCTCACTGGACTATGGTTCATAATTTCTGATTTATTTTTTCCTTTAATGAACTCATAATGCTTTTGTGACAAGGGATAGGAAAGCTTCTATTGTTTAAATTGTTCATTCAAGTCACTCAGCCAGGCCCCCAGCTGACATTTTACAGTAGGAATCCCAATAGACTCTAGGATCTAAAAGAACAAAAATCAACAGAGATTTTCATTGGTTTTAGCCTCTGCTATACACGCAGAAACTAAAACAGTTCCTGGTGGAAATCTGGACACAGTTCTTTAATGAACAGATCAGAATTCACATGTGGCTGACTCTGAAGTCTACACTCTTATCTACCACATCACAATTTCCCAACCTAGTCTGATAATAAGAATCATTTGGCGTATTTGTCAAAAATATAAATTCATTGAGTCATCCCTGTGCACGTGTGCTCAGTCGCTAAGTCATGTCCAACTCTTTTGTGACTCCATGGACTGCAGCTCGCCAGGTTCCCCTGTTCATGGGATTTTCCAGGATTTTCCAACCCACTGGAGTAGGTTGCCATTTCCTCCTCCTGGAGATCTTCCCCCTAAAATCAAACCTATGTCTTCTACATCTACTGCATTAGCAGGCATATTCTTTACCACTGAGCCACCTGGGAATCCAAACAAGGTTTAGCACCCTGAATCATCTTGAGGTATTCTAATTTAAGGCCTAGTAATATGTATTTTTAACAAAGACCCTAAATAATTATTACCAGCGGGCAAATCTAGGGACTGCCCCAGCGATTCAGTGGTTAAGACTTTGCCTTCAAAGCAGGGGGTTCGGGCTTGATCCCTGATCGGAGAGCTAAGATCCCTCACGCCTCACGGTCAAGAAAACCAAAACATAAAACAGGCAAATCCAGACCTGCAGAAATGTTTCTTCTGCCAGCTTCCATACTGCTTATCAAGTCAGTCTCTCCTTCCCCAAATACCAACAATACACATTCACTGAGCACTGTTCTAAATGTATTCCAACAGCCTTATGAGGTAGGTAATATAACTACAACCATTTTTTCAGAAAAGGAAATGGAGGCATAGAAAATTTAAAAAGCTTGTACAAGGTCACAGAGTTAATCACTGAGAGAGCAGGGATTTGAACCCAGTCTCACTCCAGAAGCTGAATTCATAACCATTACATTCTTCTGCACACACCTACTTGTCCCAAACTCCCCAAAGTGCTGGTGTCCTTTGGGTAACACGTCCAAATCCAGAAATGAAAGTCAGCTTGTAGCCTCTGTATGTGCATGGGCTAAATCGCTTCAGTCATGTCCTACTCTTTGCAGTCCCATGGACTGCAACCTGCCAGGCTCTTCCCTCCATGGGATTCTCCAGGCAAAATACTGGAGTGAGTTGCCAAGCTCTCCTCCAGAGGATCTTCCCAACCCAGGGATCAAACCCAGGTCTCCTGCATCTCCTGCCTTGGCAGGCAGGTTCTTTACCATTGCACCGCAAATCTCAAACTGATATATTATAAAAATAAAGACAGTTCCACCAAAAGGTATTCAATTGGCCTTTTTAGTATAACCAAACAAAATAGCCATTTATAAGGAAAGTAATATTATCTGCAGTGGTATAATCCCATAAAATAATGAATTTGTAAAAGCAAGACAAACCTAGAAGTAAGCAAATTGAATTGCACCTCCTGAAAATGTTTTAAACATAAAGGTATATTTTGGCATTCAGAAAGCCTGGAGGTAATGTGTGCGCGTGCTCAGAAAGCCTGGAGCTAATGTGTGTGCGCGTGCACGCCATGCTCTCAATTGTTTTCAACTCTTTGAGACCCCATGAGCCGCCAGGCTCCTCTGTCCATGGGATTTTACAGGCAAGAATACTGGAGTGTGTTGCCATTTCCTGCTCCAGGAGATCTTCCTGACCCAGGGATTGAACTCTCATCTCTGCATCTCCTGCATTAGAGGTGTATTCTTTACCACTGAGCCACCTGGGAAGCCTCCCCAGAGGTAGTGTATAAATCAGTCATTTCCCACCATGCTGCCTAACAAGATTAAAAGAAATGAACTTATCATTAGATGTTGCCACACACATGAAAAATGAATATTCAAGAAGTTCACCACTCTGTAAAAAAAATTCAATTAAACCCTCAATTTCTTTCTAATCATGGTTACTACAACAACAAAAGAATTTAGGCAAATAATACAAGTTCAAGACAACCAAATTAGATTTTTAAACACATCCAGTTTAACACAGATAATGGTTATAATGAAATGACATGAACGTCTTAACACCCAACTCTTACAGCTTTAAAAAAGAAAAGCTTCCCCTTCACTCTAAAGTTTCCTACCCACAAAACCATTAGAAAATATTTCATTCAGCTTCTTTAGCAGACTTGTCCTTTCAGTTACTCCCTGAACTTCCAGATTTTCAAGCTGGATGTAGAAAAGGCAGAGGAACCAGAGATCAAATTGCCAACATCTGCTGGATCATTGAAAAAAGCAAGAGAGTTCCAGAAAAACATCTACTTCTGATTTACTATGCCAAAGCTCTTGACTCCAAAATCACAACAAACTGTGGAAAATTCTTCAAGAGATGGGAATACCAGATCACCTGGCCTGCCTCTTGAGAAATCTGTATGCAGGTCAAGAAACACCAGTTAGAACTGGACATGGAACGACAGACTGGTTCCAAACTGGGAAAGGATTACATCAAGGCTGTATATTGTCACCCTGCTTATTTAACGTGTATGCAGAGTACATCATGTGAAATGCCAGTCTGGATGAAGCATAAGCTAGAATCAAGATTGCTGGGAGAAGTATCAATAACCTCAGATATGCAGATGATACCACACTGATGGCAGAAAGCAAAGAAGAACTAAAGAGCCTCTTGATGAAAGTGAAAGAGGAGAGTGAAAGGTTGGCTTAAAGCTCAACATTCAGAAAACTAAGATCATGGCATCCAGTCCCATCACTTCATGGCAAATAGATGGGGAAACAGTGACAGACTTAATTTTGGGGGGCTCCAAAATCACTACAGATGGTGACCGCAGCCATGAAATTAAAAGATGCTTGCTTCTTGGAAGAAAAGTTACGACAGCATATTAAAAAGCAGAGACATTACTTTGTCAACAAAGGTCCATCTAGTCAAGGCTATGGTTTTTCCAGTAGTCATGCATGGATGTGAGAGTTGGACTATAAAGAAAGCTGAGCACTGAAGAATTGGTGATTTTGAACTGTGGTGTTGGAGAAGACTCTTGAGAGTCCCCTGGACTGCAAGGAGATCCAACCAGTCCATCCTAAAGGAAATCAGTCCTGAATGTTCACTGGAAGGACTGATGCTGAAGCTGAAATTCCAATCCTTTGGTCACCTGATGCGAAGAACTGACTCATTGGAAAAGACCCTGATGCTGGGAAAGATTGAAGGCGGGAGATGAAGGGGACGACAGATGATGAGATGGTTGGATGGCACCACTGACTCAATGGACATGAGTTTGAGTAAACTCTGGGAGTTGGTGATGGACAGGGAGGCCTGGTGTGCTGTAGTCAGCGTCAGTCACAAAGAGTCAGACACAACTGAGCGACTGAACTGAATTGAATCCATTCATTTATAAAATCATTGCTCTTTTTTCTTTCCTAATCTTAGAATGTATCTTTTTTTGTTGAACTATCCCTAAGGCAGAACAGAATCCTGGTGGAAGATCCTCCTGAAGTGGCTGGCAGGATTAAGAGCTAGGATGAGATTTGTCTTTGTGGCTGATTCATAAAGGGAAACAAAGGTAAAACAATAGTAAGAGCCTTTCTATGACTTGAACTCTGTTCTGGGCATGGTAAATGCAAGAATGCGCCTCATGAGCAACCTCAAGGGCTTTGACATCGAGGCAAAGAGAAACAACTCAGTAAATAAGGCTTTTGTTTACTGTCTTGGGTGCTACAAATAAGCATTGTCTTGTTCTGTTAATCCATCTGTTATCTGTCTCTAAAAAACACTGAATGCAACGCTAAGTTGGTGATATAATAGTAACAGTAATAGAATTTAATAGTGCAACAATTATTCTGGATATTCTGTATTAATGATTTGGCATTTTGGAGTCATGGAGCCACACTAATAACCCAAGGTTTTAACAAACAGCTCCACCATCAGGCAGCTGGAAATCTATCACAAATCCTGCAATCACGAGCATCAACTTTGTGTTTTGTTTACCACTCCCACTAGCAACAGGAGACATCCCCACCTAGCTGGCTGCTTCTCAGCACCGTAACAAGGGTTAGTCCCAGCTCTCTCCACTTCTCCCTGTAAGCGACCCCATGTGGGCCTGTGTGGCATGCGGTGCCTCCCGTCCTCTGGGTGTCTGAGCAGTAAACTCTTCTTTCAACGGTTGCTGTCCGTATGTCTGTCAAAACTTGACTAAAATAAATCTTGGATTAAAATAGCCCAAGTACATTATTCAAAATGTTCCTCTCTGAACAGTCTATGTCTTTGAATCCTTCCATTACTATCACTAGTTGTGGTATTGTTAAAAGGTAAGCTGAGTGAGGTTCATGAAAATTTTGAAGAGTTTCGTTGAGCAAGTGAAGTGCAAGTCGCTCAGTTGTGTCTGACTCTTTGCGACCCCATGGGCTATACAGTCCCTAGAATTCTCCAGGCCACAATACTGGAGTGGGGAGCCTATCCCTTCTCCAGGGGATCTTCCAACCCAGGAACCGAACCCAGGTCTCTCGCATTGCAGGCGGACTCTTTACCAACTGAGCTGTCAGGGAAGCCCTTCTTTGAGCAAACATCGAAGCAAATCGGGCAGCACCAAACTGAAAATGGCTGGGAGCTTAAGAGCAGATGTGGAAGCAACTCATGGAAATTGATGCTTAAGCTTAAGTGATGGCCTCATGTGAGAAAGCCTAGTTGGTTGGCTGTGATTAGTTGTTCTTAAGTTTGCTTCTTAATCTTGAGGCATTTACAGAAATAAACTCTGGCTTAGGTTTTAGTTTGCTTATATAGGCTGCCAAGGCACTAGAGCCACCTCAGTCAAACACCACCTAATCAAATTTAAAAATCCCTGTTTAATTACCTTAACCAGCACCTATACTTGCGTATTTTTATGCTAGTCATTACTGACGAGACAACAACGGAAAAACAAAACCCCTGCCCTCACTGAGTTTATACTCTAAGAGTTACAGTTATAAGTGAAGTGAGGAAGCTTATCTTTTGTTTCATTTGAATCTCTCACTTGTCTTACCAGTGTTTCACATATAATAATATTCAATAATTATTTGCTGAAAGAAAGAATGATCCATTTTCCTTTAAGCATCAGAAGCCATTTTCTCTATCTTTATGACTGAGGAGTGGTTTACAGTTAAGCTTATCTCACTTGATGAAGACCACAAAGTATAGTACTGTTAAATGACACATAATTCAAGCAGTTGGACTTAACTGAATGAATAGCTTTACTCACCAATCACCAGTTTGTGAACAAGTGGGTCTTCACAGGACACTGAATCTGCTGATGCTGCAGTCATAACTTTCCAACCTCCAGAACTGTAAGAAGTACATTTTTGTTGTTTATAAGCCACTGAGTCTATGGTATTTTTGTTACAGCAAAATGGATTAAGACACCATGTAAGTGGAGATTGTCCACCAAAGCTCTTAAACTGATCAGATGCCATCCCACTGGGCATTTAAAACAAACCCTGGGAATTTCTTATAAATCTTTAGCCTACATCTCTTGCAACTAAGTCAATGGTTTTTATTTTAAATGTCTGTGCCATCTTGTAAGGAATGACAGGGATTTGAATTTTTTCCCTAGGGTCTCACTTTCTTACCAATAAAGGCCCATTACTTATAATAAGATTATCTACTAAAGTAGATGTTCTTGTTGTAGTCATCACTCATCTATCTGTCCCCTTTTTCTGTTTTTTAACATAAACCTAATCTCACTCACCTTCCCCAGACTGTGTCTCTCAGGAGAGGCTGCCCTCTGCTCAGCTCTAGGACATGAATCTCAATTGGCCAAGCCTATCTTGGAGGGCTCAAGCTTCAGGTGTTGCTGGTGGTTAAGAATCTGCCTGCCAATGCAGGAGACATCAAGGACACGGGTTTGATCCCTGGGTTGGGAAGATCCCCTGGAGGAGGGCATAGCAACCCACCCCAGTATTCTTGCCTGGAGAATCCCATGAACAGAGGAGCCTGGCAGGCTACAGTCCATAGGGTTGCAAACAGTCGGACACAACTTAGCATGTATACACTCATCTTGGAGGCCTCACTCTCTTGTTAGTGATAGGCATAGACAGGTGAAGCAATTTTAACTAATGTAACATGAGCGAAAATCTGCTGGTGGGGTGGAAGGTTTTCCTTAGTCTTAAAAAGATAAAATATAAGCGTGACCCCTTTTCCTGCCCCTGGATGTCACCTGTAATCTGGAACAGAGACCACTTTAGGACCATAAGGGAAGCCAGACTGGAGAGCATGCGAACACACTTAAACATGGAAGAGCAAAAAGAAGAAAGGGACCTGGGTCCTTGACAATGTTGTCAAGCCATTGAATTAACCAACCCTGTGGATGACCTGACCTCCACGCACCTAGCTAAGTTAGATAATAAAAAGGCTTAAACATTAAGGACATTTAGTAAGGTTTTCTATCACTGCAACAGAGTATTTCTTCTCTCTCAATAGTTGTCCTCCTAAATAGTAGGCTTCTCAAGTATGCATAACAATGCAATGATAACTGCCTATATTTCCTCCTAGGTTCTAGCTACTCTTCCTCTTAAAATGCAGAGTCTATTTCAAGAGCCTTCCCATGCGTCTAGTCCTGCCAACAGAATACATAATATAATGTCAGTTCCAGACCTAGGTCTTAAGAGAGCAAGCATCTTGCCTTCTTTCTTCACTTCACAGGAAGGAGCCGTGCCTTCCTTCCTTCCTTCCTGTTGGAAACCAGGACCCCTGTCTCGCTGTTCGCTGAACACACGATCGGCAAGGCACGGGAAAGCTGGAAGAAGATGCGAGGAGTCGTAGGAACTGCAGATAGGTTTATTCTCTCCTAATTGGCACGACAGCAGCAAGGCAGCAGCAGACATGTTGCATTCTCTCATGGTTGACCCAGCGGACCAGCTGTAATGCATGCCAAGGGCTTTTTCAGGTGGTGCTTATATAGGCATGAGGCACACGTGCAGTGCTACAAACAATTTCAGCTGTTACATAAACATGCAAAGTTATTATTTACAAAACGTGGGGCGAGAGAGCCTGATCACTGCCATCTTGGCTAATTTGCTCTTTCTCTATAACCAGGTAAGAAAGTCTAGGCTAACTCCCAAATGATGGGCCACTGCAAGGAATCTTTATGGAGAAGAATCAATTGACTCCAGCCAAAAGGCAGCACCAAGACCCAACAAGGCAAGTGACATCATCCTGGGCCTTCCAGTCCTAATTAAGCTAAGTGGGCTGACACCTCATAAAGCATCTCTGCTAAGCCCTGTCTGAATTCCCGACCACAGAATTGTGAGCAATAAAACACCTGCTATTTCAGTCACTAAGTATTGGAGTGGTTTGTTAGGCAGCAACAGCTGAAGTATAAAGTTGTATTATTTGTTCTCTTGCTTTGTAAAATTGTTCTAGTCTGTGCACTATGATTAGGAATTATTTAGCGAGCCACTCTGCAAGCTAATGAATATTTTTTCTTCAAATATGTGTTTCGTCTTAGCTCACAAAAGAGAAGTTGTTTCTCTCCATGTATCACTTTGTACTAACATTTACAAAACAAATACAATTCAAAGGGGAACTATTTGTGACAAATGAGTTGATATCCTCTCACAAATAGGAAACAAAAATAGCAACACCTGTTTTAAAAATGGGAAAAGCCATTTCTTTGAAGAACCATAAATGGTCACTACACATATAAGGAAAATACATTAAGCTCACTAATTTAAAAGAAATGCAAATGAAAACAACCAGGGGTATTTTTTTTAATTTATTTTTAATTGAAGGATTTTTAATTGCTTTACAGTGTTGTGCTGGTTTCTACCAAACATCAACAAGGAGGCATTTTTTTAATCTACTGAATAACCAAAGAAAAACTTAAACACTAAGACTTAAAGCCAGTGAAAAATGGAAAAAATTCCTTATTAGAGCCGCCAAGTCTGGGACCCCTGTCCTTGAAATACAGCGACTTCGGCGTCTCTGGCCACCAGCTCCCTGACTTAGGGCAGAGTCTATGGCTGTAATGTGGGCATAAACAGCTACCGCACAAAGCACTTGTAAGGCTCACACGATACGCACAGGGAAGAGCACTATAAATGGTTGTTACTTTTTGTTCAGCCCAGTTCATTCACACGTTCGCTTCTGTCGGCAGTACTGGAAATGCACAGGAATTACAGGAAAATTCCAATTATTTTCTGAAAAACTGGAGGTGAGATGACTCGGGAGCGACAAGACATCTAGTATGGAGGTGACCGAGGCGGCGAGCGGTGCCCTCGGGCTGTGGCGTCTTCCCACAGGGACCCCCGCCCCTAGAGCATCCTTGCCCGGGCGTCGACGCTCCTCGGGTCCCGAGGGCATTACCGGAAAGCGGTGGGAGGACCAGATCCACGCACTGATTGGCTGCCTGTGAGCACGGGGCGGGGCGGACGGAGGCTCGGGAGGACTCGCGAGCGGAAGGCCGCGGGCGGGAACTTCCGGTCTTTGTGGCTCTCTGCTGCAGGTCCGCGGCTCGCGCTCTGGCCGCTCCTGGGCTTCGCGGTGAGGGACGTGGGACCCGAGGCGGAGGGAGGGCGCGGAGGGCGCTCGGCTGGGGCGGCGGGCGCGGGGCGGAGGGTTCCCGCTGCTCCGCCTGAGCATCCCGGGGTCTCGGCATCTTGTCGGGGCGGCATCTCCGAGTGTCCTGGGGACGCAGGGGAGGCCAGCAATCTAGCCCCGAAAGGGCAATTATTCCCCCTCCGCTGTGACTCTTAAGATGCTGCGATTTACGCAAGATATAAAAATAGAAAGGCTAGTGCGACGGGGCTGGTAAATTACAGATTTGTAGGCTAAATAATCTGATCTCTAAAGTTAACTGTAGGTTAGATTAGGGTTAAATTGTACTGATCTGTCCTAACTAATTCAAGGGCATACCCTTCCATCGAAATTCTCCCATCCAAAAATCAGATCATGATCGATCGTTATGAAATTTAAAACGCAAAGTATTAGTTGCCATATTTCACTTTTTAAAATGTTTACTCCCCAGTGAGTTCTGAGCATTTTGAGAGTTTAGATTAACGTTTTTGCTTTTGTGTCTCATAATATCTGACGTGTTTTTGAGCACATGGTAAGCATTTAACAAATACTTCTTGGTTAATTCCTGGGTAGACTCTTACTGAGGAGTGAAAACCTTTGTATCCCAATACCTTGCTCAGGACAGAGCCCATAACAAGTGCCTCAGTGTTTGTTGAGGAAGTGCATCAGATACTAAATATGATCAAATGGCAAATGTCCAATGATGTTTTCATTAAAATCAACTCGTGTTTAATGTGAATTTTAAAAAATGTTTTATTACTACCTAAGATGAAAAGCACCACAATTTGCCATAAGTAGAAGGTAACTAAAAATACATTTTTAAAAAGCATATCAAATCCTAGCTAGATACGGTTACCCATGGAAGTCTGAAGCCTGTATTTTAAGGAGAATTTCACAAGTTTTACAGATGATGTTAAAGACAGGCTGTTCTCCCTGATGCGATCAGGATTGAAAGAGAATTGAAGAGGAAATTTCCCAATATGTGATTCAAGTTAATGCTGCTTGCTTTTGCCTCTAAAATAATTCCTCATAGTATAAATGTAGTAGGAATTCTACAGACCGAGAGACATTGAATGAGCTGAGTGCTTTTTAGTTTTGTCAGTTGTTTATTACGGTCTCCACCCTGATCCCACTCCATATGTTACTCCAATGACTGATCTTTATTATTACAAGTTCTTAGAGGTTTTTTTTCATTGCTGTAAGTTAACAGTGGTTTTATATCCCTCAAGAAAGAAGAGATTACCCAAAGAAACTCTGAAGTACAGTACCCAGTTTTGGTGAGCTTCACGCTAAGCTGTGTCAGCCCACAATGGCTGTGGAATCCAGAGCAGTTTCAACCCCAGTACCTCAGAATTCTCAGGAACAAGAGCTGATACTAGTGAAAGTAGAAGAAAGCCGTTCTTGGGGTCAGAAACTTAAGCAGAATGGGAGTACCCGATCCTGCCAAGAATTGTTTCGCCAACAGTTCAGAAAGTTCTGCTACCAGGAGACACCGGGACCCCGGGAGGCGCTGGGCCGACTCCAGGAGCTTTGCTATCAGTGGCTCAGGCCAGAGTTGCACACAAAGGAGCAGATCCTGGAGCTGCTGGTGCTGGAGCAGTTCCTGAGTATCCTGCCCGAGGAGCTGCAGATCTGGGTTCAGCAGCATAGTCCAAAGAGCGGCGAGGAAGCTGTGACTCTGTTGGAGGATCTGGAGAGGGAATTCGATGATCCCGGGCAGCAGGTGGGAACAGGGAGATGTGATACATTGTGGGGAAAGGAATGTACAGACTTGAGCATGTGGCATCATCATAAGAATGGGATGAGAATTTATCTCCACTGAACCATAACCCTGAAGTGACTAGTAGGGCCATACCCATTTCTGTCCTTAATAGTTCTTTTGTCCCTATCCCTCATCATCCCTGGAGATATCTTTGTTAACCTCTTAAGCACTTTCCCTAGGGGTTTTCTCACAAAGCTAACCATATTTTACTAATTTCAGGTCCCAGCTAGTCCACAGGGACCAGCAATGCCATGGAAGGATTTGACCTGTCTTGGAGCAGCCCAAGAGTTTACACATATTCAACGCCAGCCTTTAAAGAAACAGCTGAAGCCCTGGGAACCTTGCCTTTCCCCCAAGAGTGGTAAGAAATAGAAACTCATCTGGAAACTTATCAGGCCTCTGGGCTCGAGGATAGGGAATTAGCTACATTTTACAGCACACTCCAGGTGAACCTCACCTTTATTATTCTAGAAAGGAGGTGATCACTTTTGCAGCTTTGTATTCAGTGGTCCTGGTGAATTGCATTTAGCCCTCCTTGTGTCAGTTTGTTCTTTATTCACTTACTCCTTCATTACATAACTTAATAGGGTGCTAATACGTGTTGTACTGTGGTGAGCAGTGGTTCTCTATCTTCGAGGAATTTTTGGGTCTAGATGGGGTGGTTGGCAAGCACAAAGGCAATTATAATAACAGTGCCAGGTAGTAAATTATAGAATAAAAGTAGATACTGGGTCCTACTACATATAAAGGGACCCAAGTCAACTTCAGAGGTTCAAGGAGTACTTCCTGGAAGGAGAGACATCTCAGCTAAGACATGAACTATGTGTAGAGCTAAGCTGGGTAAATAAGTGGGAGGAGGAGCTTCCACACTAAAGGAAAAAATTGTTTCTCTGCTCACAACACTTCTGACACTGGATATGTGGGGTCTTCCCCCCTGTTAAGCTCTTCTGACACAAACTGCAGAACCAGTGCAGATCCCACAGGTTAAGGTTTCATTCCCAAGAAACTGCCCCCTCCCCTGCCTTCCATCAGACACTAGTCTCACATGTAGTGAGTCCCCAGATGACCCACACTTCTGTTCAGTTTGGCTGCAGTTTGGAGGTTCCACAACCACATCCTGAGGTTTCATAATTTGCTGTAATGGCTACCAGAACTCAGGAAACACCTTCTTCACCATTTCCTGTTCATTGTAAGGATACTGATGACCAGCCAGATGAAGAGGCCCACAGGGCAAGGTCCAGAAGGGGCATGAACACAGGAGCTTCTCTTTCTGGAGTTTGGGATGCGCCACTATCCCTGAAGCTCTCTGAACCCCTTTATTTAAGTTGTTATGGAGGTTTTGTTAGGCATGATTAATTACATCATTGGCCATTGGTGATTAATTAACTCAATCTCCAGTCCCTCTCTCTGATGTTCAGAGTGGGGCTGAAAGTTCTGACCCTCCAGTCAAACTGGAGAACCTTTGGGAACCAGCCCCCCTTGCCCTCCAAGAGTCAACTCATTAGCATAAGCTCCAGTATCCTCTCCTCTCCACCACAGATGAAACTGCAGGGATTTTAAAAGCTCTGTGCCAGGAACTGGGGGTGAGGCCAAATACATATTTACCATATTACAGTGTCACACAAGCAAGGACCACAAAGTCCTAAAGATGAGAGAACACAACCCATTCTGGGAATTGCAGGGAATTCGATTTAACTTGAAGAGAGAATTCCTAGGGAAGAGAGAGAGAAACTAGAGGGGAAATTGGCACACAGGTTGTGAAAATGTGTCTGTCATCCTAACTGGTTTGTACAGTGCAGTGGGGTACAGCTGCAGGGTTTTAGATGAGGGAGTGACATGATCAGATCTGTGTTTTAGGACTCAGTTGCAGAGGGGAGAATGGATTTGAGGAAGGCAATGCAGAGTCTGGTTAGAGACAGTTGTATCCAAGTGGCCACAGGGAATAAATCAGGATGAGGTGAGAGATGGGGAGGATCACAGCTGAAAAAATACATCTGATGATTAAGTTTAATTTGGGACATTTTGGTGTTTGTCAAATATTTATAAGTAACATCGCCAACTAGCATTGGATATGAGAGTCTGGAGCTTAAGAGAACTGGGTTAGAACTGGGGATCTGGGGAGACATTAACATATAGCCTAAGCAGTGACTGACTCTGAGAAGGTAGTTGGTGGACTGAGGATATGTGAGAGCTCAGAACAGAACTCTGAGGAACTCATGTCCAAGTGACTGACACTGAATCTGAGAAGGAACAGCCATAGAAATCAGGCTAATGTGTTTGGAAGAGAGTGTCTCTGGAAGGAAGGTGTGGTCCACAGTGTCAGTGCTACAGAGAGGCCAGCCAAGATCCAGAAAGTAGCCATTGGGTTAAGCAGCTATGAAGTTGGTGATTTTGATGAGGGCATGGTGGAGAGTGCACAGGTAGGGCAGACACCAGATTAGAGAATGGGGATGAGTACAGACTGCTGTTAGAAGAAGCTTTACTCTGGGTGGGAGTGAGGTTGCATGAGGGAGATGTATAAGCAAGGAGCTTGATTTAAAAAGATGAGAGAGACTTGAATTTATTTAAGTGCTGATGAACAGGAGTCAGTGGAGAAAGAGATCAGAACAGTAGGAGCGGAATAGTGAATAATTGATCTACTGAAGTCTCAGAGGAGGCAGGAAAGGATAAATTTCAAACTGTGGATGTAGGCCTTAGTATTAGAGAGGAGGAGGGACCCTATTTTGACCAGAAAGAAAAGGTACATGCAGACAGCTATATCTTTGAGGGCAGGAGCATCTATTTTCTCTAACTTAGAAAGGGAGTATTGAAAGTGACTGGAGAAATAAGTTATTTTTTGCTATTACCATTTCAGGTTGTGAGAACAATGAATCAGCAACAAAGAAGGACATTTCAGGAGAGAAATCACAGAGATTTTCCCAGGAGCCTTCATTTGGAGGAGTCAGTGAGCACAAAAGCAGTTTAGAGTGGCAGCAAGGGAGTGCTCCAGGGGAGACACTGAGAAGATCCCTTTCCCAGGGGGGCATTTTTAGTCCAGTAATCTTCACACACAAATCTCTAGGAAACAGAGACCATCCTGAGCCCCAGAGAAACTTGATTCTAAGCACAAACTCTGTAACGTATCAGAAAGTTCCTACAGAAGAGAGACCTTACAGATGTGACATCTGCGGGCACAGCTTCAAACAGCATTCTTCTCTAACACAACACCAGAGAATCCATACTGGAGAAAAGCCCTACAAATGTAACCAGTGTGGGAAGGCCTTTAGTTTGAGGTCCTATCTTATTATTCATCAGAGAATCCATAGCGGTGAGAAAGCCTATGAATGTAGCGAATGCGGGAAGGCCTTCAACCAGAGCTCAGCCCTCATTAGACATCGGAAAATCCACACCGGTGAGAAAGCTTGTAAATGTAATGAGTGTGGCAAAGCATTCAGTCAGAGTTCCTATCTCATTATCCATCAAAGAATTCACACTGGTGAGAAACCCTACGAGTGTAATGAGTGTGGGAAAACCTTTAGCCAAAGCTCAAAGCTTATCAGACACCAGCGAATTCATACAGGAGAAAGACCTTACGAATGTAACGAGTGTGGAAAAGCTTTCAGGCAGAGCTCAGAGCTGATAACTCATCAGAGAATACATAGTGGAGAGAAGCCCTATGAGTGTAACGAGTGTGGAAAAGCCTTCAGCCTGAGCTCAAACCTCATCAGACATCAGAGAATTCACAGTGGAGAGGAACCTTACCAGTGTAACGAATGCGGCAAAACCTTCAAAAGGAGCTCAGCCCTTGTGCAGCATCAGAGAATCCATTCCGGGGAAGAGGCTTACATATGTAGTGAGTGCGGCAAGGCCTTCAGGCACAGATCAGTCCTCATGCGCCATCAGAGAGTCCACACTGTAAAGTGACTTGTGAATACATTTAATACTGTAAATATTTCAGTCAGGCTTCTATCTTTGTTGGTCAGAAGGGTTTCATTTACTTTGGAGTAGAACTCCACAGAGGTGGTTATAAAGTGCCAGGTCTCAAGTCATCTGACTGTACAGCACTTCCCAGTGTGCACATTGTCCCCTGAAAGCTTTTCCTGTGACTAATCAGAACAGCAGGCGGAAGAATCGTTGCTTCCAGCTTTTCTCTTACCATTAGGAATCCTCAGGAGATGCGGGAGATGGGATTATAACATTGAAATCTCACTTTCTATGAGAACGTAACAAAGAGGGCACAACAACCCAGACTCGTGTCAATGCATCTGATGATCCATGGGCCAGATTTGGGGGATGGCATGGAGAGTATGAGGGACATTTTCTCAGGAATGCAAAAGGTTTTACTGACCAGTTAAGACCAGTGGCAGGGCAGCAAGACGGGAACAGTTTCATCAGTGACTTATTGAGCCCAGGGCAGGCCAGAAGTGAGACTGAAGAGAAAATACAAGTTAAGTTATCCCAGCCGTTGTTTTTTGAGTGGCTGCTACAAGGGGCACAGAGGACAGTGAGCCCGTCTGCAGTTTCACGGACAAAGCACACAGGCAGTGATCCTGGTTCCATCAGCGCTTGTGTGACGGTACCGAGTACCTGACCCAACCTCGGGTCAGGGAAGGCCCCGGAGAAAATCACCTGAAGGATAAGTGGGAGTTAGCCAGGGAGGCAGGCCACCAGGAAGAAAGTCTGGCACATCTGAGAAAAGGAAAAGGCTGTGTTATGTAGAGCATGGCTGTTGAGTTCCTTCTGAAGTAGATTTCCTGACTATAAAAGAAACATGGATGTAGCCAGAATCTTGTTTACTACAGTGCCTGTAGTTAAAACATGAACCAGTGGAAAAGTTTGTCAATAAACAAAACCTGGAGTCTTTGGAACACAGGGCAGTAAGGAGCTTTGTATTGGTTTGTGTGATCCCAGGGTAAGGGTTAATAGGTAGTTTCCTTGTCCATCCTGGAGGCGAGACCTTCCATGTGGGGGAGGGCAGGAGGGCCAGAAAGAGCCCGGTCTAGAAGAGTCCTGGAGTTTCAGATCTCTCCCTTGCAGGCATAAGGACTCCTTTGGTTCTTGGAACAGACCTCTTCAGCGTCTAAGTCCCAAGGCTCTGGGTCAGAAGCTGCTATGCTGCCCTGTTGTCTCTGGGGCTGTGCCTCCACAATAGTGCACGCACTCATCTCAGGGGCTAAAAAATATTTGTCCGTTGCTGGGTCTTTTTTTCTTCTCCAAGCACCTCACGTGTGTTCAGTTCTGTCTTTTTATCAGAAGTATCTCAAAGTCTTGGGAAGTTTGTCAAAGACCACACCAAAGGGAAGTAACAGTACCAGTCGTGGTCCATCCAGAGACTGCCCTCTTTTGAGGGACCCAGCAGGAAATGTCTCCTCAGACAGGTGCTTCTCAGCGCAATGCAGAAGGGTATATAGTTTAGTCAGCAACAGGAAGACATGTTATTTAAAACTTCTGATAGGTTGGAGGTATAACAGCTTCCCAGGTGGCACTAGTGGTAAAGAACCTGCCTGCCAGTGCAGGAGACTATGAGATGCAGATTCAATCCCTGGGTCAGGGAAGATTCCCTGGAGGAAGGCATGGCAACCCACTCCAGTCTTCTTGCCTGGAGCATTCCATGGACAGAGGAGCCTGGCAGGCTACAGTCCATAGGGTCACAAAGTCGGACACAACTGATGTGACTGACCACATCACGCACCTTACCGAAAATACAAACCTTTGGGAATCTTGTGTCCTGTACATAGGAGGAAGAAGGGTTTTCATGAGGATAAATAGAGAAGTAATGCTCCTACTGGAGAAGGCAATGGCACCCCACTCCAGTACTCTTGCCTGGAAAATCCCATGAACGGAGGAGCCTGGCGGGCTGCAGTCCATGGGGTCACTGAGTCGGACACGACTGAGCGACTCCACTTTCACTTTTCACTTTCATGCCCTGGAGAAGGAAATGGCAACCCACTCCAGTACTCTTGCCTGGAGAATCCCAGGGACGGGGGAGCCTGGTGGGCTGCCGTCTCTGGGGTCGCACAGAGTCGGACACGACTGACGCGACTTAGCAGCAATGCTCCTACTGGGGCAGGAGCTTGTACTAACCAGTAAGAATGGTGGGAGGGCTACAGCCCAGGCTTGGAAAGAATGTAAAAAAGGAGCAGTTACATGTAACAGAATAGCATGGTAAAGCGATTCAACTGTTCCTCTTCCACAGAGGCAGACCCAATCAAACTGAAACGGGTAGAATAAATGATAAGTAGGAATTGATACAACGTATATTACAAAAGTCAGATACTCGAGAGTTCTTAACGGATATTGGTAAGAAACATAATAGGTACGTGCAAAGGCTTTGTATAGATGCTTTATTTCTCAGACAGCCTGTATTTTACAGATGAGATGAATGAAGGCTTAGGGTCATGGCTTACTCAAAATCAGGTAGCTACAGAGTGGTGAGGTCAGACTGGAAACCTAGGCAGTAGGAATCCAGAACATATCCACGGAGCCACTTCTGTGTACCATCTCCCCATGAAAAGGTCCCGGTAGAAAAAATAGTACTTAAATAGGCAAGTCATTAAAGTATAAATGCCAACGGACAATAAATGTTAGACTTGCTAGAATTAAAAATGTATATTAAAGCAAGAGTTGAGGTGGCACTGTTTTTCCCCTCGTAAAACTTAAAGGTTCAGGGAAATTAGGACTCTGATGCTGCTGGTGAGGTGTGAATTAGACGCTGTCTGGCAATCAACACCAGAAGCCTTAAATGTTGCCTTTTGTTAAAATTCTACCTGGAAACATGTTTTAGAAACCATCATGAATGTATACAAAGTTGTTTAAAAAAGTGATGCTGATTAATAATAAATGACAAAGCATATCTTAAGTAAAAACACAAGACTGTGTACAATAGGATTCATTTTAAAAATACACGCATTAAAAATATTGGAAATATATATAAGTTGATTTGCCATACTGGTTATATCTGAGTAATAAGATTATAGGGGATTTTTTTCTTGTGCTTGTGTCTTCCAACGTTTCCTATAATAAGTATCTCAAACTTCTAAAGTTGGAGGGAAAAAAAGTTTAAAAGGGAATGGAGGCCCAGGATAGTTGAAAAACACCAAGAAAAGCACATGCTTTCTATAGCATCTTTGTGCCTTCTGAGTCCCTGGAGGTTAGTTAATTCATTAACTATCTGTGACTCCTCACTGGTAAATGACAATGGCAGATGTATTCACCTCAGTAGTGTACAAAAAAGTCTGCAAATTATAAATTTCTGTGAAGAACAGTAGCCTTGACATGAAGACTTCTGTTCTCATTGGTGCTTTTCCATGAATTCTGCACCACAAGCAAGTCACCTCATAATTCTGGACCCGCAGTCCAAAGGAGCTGAAGTAGGTGATCTCTTTAAGAGTTAAAGCTTCAACAGTCTTATGTTCATGAAATGGGGGGGATGGGTACCAAATAAGGTAGATGTCAAAGGTAACTGTTTTTTCCTTCACCAGAGTTGCTGGAGGAAAAGTAACCCATTTGTTTCTTTTCTGCTCAGAGCCCTCATTTCTTGGGGTGGAGAGGCAGTCCACTGTTTACCCTAAATGGATCCTGCACAGATTCTTGGATTTTAAAAGATGTGGAATGTAGGCACAGTGCTTAATACCAGTTTTCTACCTCTCCCTCCCGTCCACTGGCTAGTTAACACTGTCTAGATGAGAGAATTAGAAATTTAAACACGTCTGACCTTGGTCTTAGCTTCCCTGTGAACAGCTTTGCTTCTTTTGCCCCTTAAAGTGAATCCTCAGAGCAGGGAGACTTGCCAGTCATTTCCGTGCAGAAGGAACTCATCTGGAGAACATTTCTGCAAAGTCAAGAGGGAGGGTGAGTAGCCAGACCCACCCCCTGCTTTCTGACGGGCCAGAACCAGACACTGCTGCTCAGTAACTTTATCATTCACAGCTGTCTCCTTGGCAGGCACGAACGATGGCAGATCTAGAGGGTCATGGGGTTTTCCTTCCCATGTGATTCTGTTAAGGACCTGCCGAGAGGAGAGGGGAAAGCTGTGGCATTCTCCCAGACTCTTGCTCCCAAGGGGGGTGGGGAAGTGTCCTGATTGTGGTGGATCCAGGGCATGTGTGTTCACAGAGGGGACTTGCTCTGATTTCCATGTTCTTTCAACCACAGTGTAGCTCCAGATGTCCCCTCAATTTTGTGGCTTCACCTGGTGAACTGCATCCCCAGGGACTAGCTAGCATCTCAGACACGTTTTGGCCATGGAATCAAAGCTGAGATCACCAGCTCCCAGCCTTCCACAGCTCCTTCCCCTGTCCCCCCAGCACATCTCCACTTGTCTTATTGTGCTTCTTATTACTGAGTTATCAACTTCAAAGTAAAACTTAAAACTCAAAAATTTTATTACTAGACATCTTGCATTATATTCTCATACTAAATAGCTGAAGTATAACAACAAGGTCCTACTGTACAGTACAGGGAACTATATTCAATATCCTGAGATAAATCATAATGGAAAAGAGTATTTTAAAGAATATATAGATACGTAACTGAATCACTGCTGTACAGCAGAAATTAACAATATTGTAAATCAACTACCAGAAATTTTTTAACGAACAGTTGAAGTATATATTCAAAAGTATAAATGTTAAAAATCAGTTACTAAGAATGATTCACCAGACAAGATTATTACCAAGAAAAAATACATGTGTGTGTATATTATATATAGTAGGGTTGGTGGGTTAAAAAAAATGAATAAAAAGTACCCTAAAATGTTAGCAATGTTTCTATGGATGATGGGATCCTGGATGATTTATACTTTCTCATTTTCTGTAGTATCAACATTTACAATTCACAATCAGGAAAAAATATTCAATTGTATTAAAAACATGAAATCATTTGATTGTCACCTACAGGAAAAGGCAGCTCTATCCATCTGAAAAATCTTTAGATATCTGATTGACCTCACTGGTGATCCTACGGCCCCTGGACACAAAGGCCATCCCCCCAGTCCCACCTCCCGTTACCACAACAGCTTTGATCACCATGTCTTCTTCAGAAGTGACAGCGTCAGGAAAGGAAATCAGGGTATCCTAGAAGAGGACTCAGACTTTCTCTTAGGTATTAACTGCCCTCAACAATTAATTGTGAGTTAATTAAAACTGACAAAAATTAGAGAAGTAGAGTTTTGAGGAATCTGAGAGGGTGATTCAACAAATATCCATTGCCCTCAAGTAGCTTAGCATCTGTGAGTCTGAGGAAGAGGGGGGCAAGCAGGGAATGAGACATAGTGGAGCCTGGGAAGACAGACCTCCTACTCCCGTGTTCCTGTCGGCTTCCCATTTCTGGGCCCCAAGGTCATGGGACACAAACACTCCAGTCCATACTGTCCCTCTAGTGTCCCATATGTACTTCTTCCTTGGTGTACAAATATGCCTTTTTCATGCATTGCAGCCAAGTCTCCCATCACGCTAATTCTCTGAGTACTTCAAGAGATTGGGATTGGCCACCCAACTCAGTGACTAAATAGGAAGAGAGGAACCAACACCTCTCCTGGCTTCTGAACCAGGGGCCAGGAGAACAAATTGTTGCCAGGGAGAAGAGCCAGAAGAAAAGATGTCTCAAGATCCTCTCTTCATGCCATCGCACATATGATAACCTCTGCCTGTAACGTTCTCTTCCTTCTCACTTTGATCTGGCTAACTTCTACCCCACCTTTTGTCTCAGCTGAGATTTCATTACATCCAGGAAGCCTTTGGTGACTCATGGACCAGGTTAGGTATCCCCTGCCATCCATGCATTTCAACAGAATCATACATACACGCACATACTCACATATATGAATATATATGTGTGTATTTATATTTCTGAATATGCATATGTATATAGGGCTTCCTTGGTGGCTCAGTGGTAAAGAATCTGCCTGCAATGCAGAAGCTGCAGGAGATGCAGGTTAGATCTTTGGGTGAGGAACAACCCCTGGAGGAGGAAATAGCAACCCATTCCAGTATTCTTGCCTAGAGAATCCTATGGACAGAGGAGCTTGGGGTCTTAAAGAGTCAGATATGACTGAAGCAACTGAGCATACACACACACACACACACACACATATATATATATATAAAATGTATGTATGTGTGTATATATATATAAAACTCACTAGACCTTAACTCGAGATGCAATGGCCATGTCTACCCCTGATGAATGATAAATACCAGGTGTTCAGTAAAGAAGCAGACCCCAACTGACCTCAGCAGGAAGGCCAGGGCTGAGGAGAGAACCGATGTGGGAGGAGAATGCGCCACCATTCCCCAGATAATACTAAACTGATTCAGGAAGTACATAATTCAACATTTCACAACCTAACAGTGCAACATTTCAGAGAACTGGATAATTCTCAGCATGTGCCTTCACCTGCCAAATACAGATGCTCTTGCCTGGGCGGGGATCCTTGCCATTGGAGGCATCACCTCCTAGACCATCTTATAAGGAGCTCTCTCAGGATCTCTTCCCTAACCCCAGGTTTACTGTGAAGGTACCCATTCAATACTTCAACAAACATCCTTCTGTGGATCTACTCTTACAACAGTTCATTGCACTGGAAGGACAAGAATTCTGCTCTCAGAAAACCTTTATCTTCTGTGGAGTCTCACCCCCAAAGTGAATTCCTAGTATTTCACAATTGTACAGTTCTTACCCAAAGACTTACACTCTGGTGTGTGTTCTCTGATGCTGCATAAGGCCTGATCTATGCCTAAAGGTTTTCCTACATTCACTGCATTCATAAGGCTTTTCCCCAGTGTGGATCCTCTGATGCTGGGTGAGGGCTGAGCTTTGACTGAAGGATTTTCCACATGCATTACATTCATAAGGTTTCTCTCCAGTGTGAATTCGCTGATGTTCAACAAGTATAGAGCTTCTACCGAAAGCCTTACCACATTCAGTACATTCATAGCCTTTGTCTCCAGTGTGAATTTTCTTATGCTGAATAAGGGCTGAGCTCCGGCTGAAAGCTCTCCCACATTCACTGCATCCATAAGGCTTCTCTCCAGTGTGAACTCTCTGATGCCGGATGAGCTCTGAGCTGCCCCTGAAGGCTTTTCCACATTCACAACATCCATAGGGTTTTTCACCACTATGAATTCTCCGATGTCTAACAAGGTCTGAGCTCAGACTAAAGGTTTTGCTACAATCTTGACATGCATAAGGTCTCTCTTCCGTATGAATTCTCTGATGTCTAATCAGCTTTGAGCTCTGGCAAAAGGCTTTCCCACAGTCCAGGCACTCATAGAGCTTACCCCCAGCGAGAATTCTCGGTTGTGTTACAGCGTTTGAGTTCAGGCTGAGACTTCCTATACTTTCATTACATTCCGAGAGGCTGTCTTCTGTGGAGACTTCCTTGGTGAAGCTTGCCAGGCTAACACGTATTTCCTGGGAAGGGGGCTGACTCCGTTTATCCCCAGAGGCACTTCCTTTCAGCTTCTCAAAATTGTCCAGACCTCCCAAAGCTTCTTCAACTATCTGTCCTGAAGGAGTTCCCCCAGGGAGTCGTCTTGGAGGTATTGTGGTTGCTGATGCAACACATTCAATAATTTCTTGCTTTGCTGTCAATACTCTGTCAGCCACCAGTTTGCCATCTAAAAATGTGAATAGAAAATGCAAGTGTCATTTGCTCCCCATGCTGGAAGAAAAAAAACTTACTATAGCGAGAATAGAAATAGAAAAGAAATCAAGTGAAATAGGTATTTACCTATTAGAAGGAAAACTCTTAAAAATTAGCTTCCAAATCTAGAATTAAGAGAAGTGACTTGGGGTAGTGAGAGGTGCCCGTCCGCAGAGAGTAATACAGACTAGAATGAGAGTCAGCCTGTGAAAGGAGAGATAGTGAACAGGGAAAGACATTAGCTAAAGGAGATAGTGGTAAACAGGGGTAGCAGTGAGAGAGCAGGAAGCTGGGAGACAGTCCTGGGTTCAGGAGAAGGTGTGTTTTTAGGTAATGAGGGAAAGGAAAAGAGGAGATAGAACAACTAGGCTAAAGATGCCTGAGTCTTGAATCTAGTCCTAGAAAAACAGGAGAGCAGAAGATACAATTAGAAAACACTTCAAGGTTTAGAACTGAACAGAGGTAGGTGGTGCAAGGGCTCCCCAGGTGGCGCTAGTGGTAAAGAACCCACCTGCCAATGCAGGAGACACGTGTTTGATCTCTGGGTTGGGAAGATCTCCTGGAGGAGGACACGCCAAACCACTCTAGTATTCATGCCTGAAGAATCCCATGGACTGAGGGTCACAGTCCATAGAGTCGCAAAGAGTCAGACATGATTGAAGCAACTTAGCACACACGCACAAACAGGTGGTGCAAAGGTAAATGGCAGATTCTGGTCAAGTTCTTAATTATCAAATAATTACAAGCAAATAAAATACGATATGCAGAGCATAATAAAAGGAATCTTGTGAATTCCTGACTCATTCAGGAGTCTGGTGGGAGTCTTCCATGTACACTTTTTTTATTGATAAACGGTCAAAGAAGGTTGGAAAGGAGAGGCAGCTACGACTGCCTGGGGCCAAACCTTCAGCTCTCACATAACACGGCCCTCTTGTTTCTAGATTTCTGGTAACTCAAAACAGGAGGCTACTAAATGATGGCTGAGGTAACTTGAATTATTTTGCATGGGGAAAATCTGAAAAACTGTTAAGCTTTTTGCATGGGGAAAATCTGAAAAACTGTTAAGTTACTTTCCACCTCCCCAAAGTCCTCTAAACTTATACACATTCTACAGATCAGGAAATGAAGACTCAGAGAGGCTATATCATTGATATGTCTTGTTGCTGTTGTTTAGTTGCTAAGTCGTGTCTGACTCTTTGCGACTCCATGGACTGTAGCCCGCCAGGCTCCTCTGTCCATGGGATTATTGGAGTGGGTTGTCATTTCCTTCTCCAGGGGATCTTCCTGACACAGGGATGGAACCCAGGTCTCCTTCTTGGCAGGCAGATTCTTTATCATTAACCCACCAAGGAAGGTCACCGATGTAAGGTCATAGAATTAATAACTGGTAGAGTTAGGATTCAACCAAAGATGCTTCACATCAACATTTGCAGTTTTCCCTCCACATTATCTGCCTTCCTTATTGGAAGGAAGTATGGCTATAATTGCACTGAGAAAAAAAATAATTTAAAAAACATTTGTGTTCTATTTTTGTAAAAAAGCACGTTTTTATATGAAAATAAATACCTTTTCTGATATTCTTGCAGTTCATGATACTTCAAACACAACAATAAAGTCTCATGATGATTACCTGACCAAAGCAGAGGGCTATCCAGCTTCCCTTTCCCTCACTCCTCACCAGAAATCACAGATGGATGACACTGCCTCTTAGATTAGGATGGAACACTCAAATTCACACTGTTCTTGGATCTTAGACAGAAACTTAATCAAGCCTGTGCTTGTTCAAAAAGGGAAAAATTATAAATAAAAGCATAATATATAAAAAAGGATGAAGAATAATAAGCACCAACTTGGTTAAAGTCAGAGAAGTAACAACCCAACGAGAAATTTTCTGAAAGTAGTAAATAGATCAAATTATTAAAGAGTATAAAGTGGCAATAAAATTTTGTAGGGACAAAATTAGAGCTGTGAAAATTAGAACAGCTACATAATTTACAGGATTTAAAATATCTCTTACTCCTTAGAAGGAAAGTTATGACCAACCTAGACAGCATATCAAAAAGCAGAGACATTACTTTGCCAACAAAGGTCCATCTAGTCAAGGCTATGGTTTTTCCAGCAGTCATGCATGGATGTGAGAGTTGGACTATAAAGAAAGCTGAGCGCCAAAGAAGTGGTGCTTTGGAACTGTGGTTTTGGAGAAGAATCTTGAGAGTCCCCTGGACTGCAAGGAGATCCAGCCAATCCATCCTAAAGGAAATCAGTCCTGAATATTCATTGGAAGGACTGATGTTGAAGCTGAAACTCCAATACTTTGGCCACCTGATGTGAAGAGCTGACTCATTTGAAAAGACTCTGATGCTGGGAAAGATAGAAGGTGGGAGGAGAAGGGGACGACAGAGGATGAGATGGTTAGATGGCATCACTGACTCAATGGACATGAGTTTGAGTAAACTCTGGGAGTTGGTGATGGACAAGGAGGCCTGGCTTGCTGAAGTCTATGGGGTTGCAAAGAGTCAGACATGACTGAGCGACTGAACTGAAGTGAACTGAAAATATCTCTTCAAGTTCTGTAATTACATGAAGTCAAATCATGAGACCAGTGAAAGATCCTGACCTTAGATGTATAGATCAGGAAAATATCAAGACTTTTATTCTTTCAACTATATATGTTCATTATATAAAAATATTAGGATAAACATTTAACTAGGATAATTTATGGAAATGAAAGATTAAAAGTAGAATAACAAATGACTACTTGAATATTTAGAAATATTTGTACAAAAATAAGCCAAATAATCTAATTAATATCTCCCAAGAATGAATGATAATTCACAATAAAGCCCAAAGTCCAGAGGCTGGAGGGAAGAGTACAGATTATAGGAGGCACTGTGGAAGAGAAATAAGGCATAGGTTTCCCTGTAGAAAAGCTCTTCTATATAACATCCACTCACCCCACCCCACTACTTCCCTACCTTTTCAATGCCCTGTATGTTCTAAAATCCTCTTACCTAGGGACTCAGACTTAATTGCACAGGGTAACACTATAAAGATGATGCTCCACTGCCCACCCAAATCACCATCACCAATATGGTGCCTCCTTCCCTCAGCTGCTGCAACTGTTGGCTCCTAATGAGCTACAGCTGCCCCCTTCTCTGGAGACTTGCCCTGGCAGATGAAAGCCATCCGGCCTAGGAAATTACTCCACCCTCACCGTCCTCCACCCCAACTCAAGAAGGGACAACTCAGCAGTGCAATTATGCTCCAGGGGGATCCCTCCAAAGCCCCATCACATGGATTAAGCCAAGCCTAGGTTTCTTGATCTTGTCCCTTCCTAACCTCGCCTGGAAAATCCCATGGACAGAGAAGCCTGGTAGGCTGCAGTCCACGGGGTCACGAAGAGTCGGACACGACTGAGCGACTTCACTTTCACTTTTCCTTTCATTCATTGGAGAAGGAAATGGCAACTCACTCCAGTGTTCTTGCCTGGAGAATCCCAGGGATGGGGGAGCCTGGTGGGCCGCCGTCTCTGGGGTCGCACAGAGTCGGACACGACTGAAGCGACTTAGCAGCAGCAACCCTACCTCTCTCACTCCATCCAGAGTTCTGAAGAACATGTTCTCAGCAAACCACTTGCACTCAAATCTCCATCCCAGACTTTTCTTCTTGCAAGACATACTATTAGGCTAATGAAGAAGCTACAGGAAAATTACATTATATATTATATAACAAAGGGTGTAAGGTTGTAAAAATGACGTGGTGACTCTTACAAATCCTGTCAGAGTGGATTCCTCCAATGATTTAGACCTCAGGATCTAGGTGAAAGATGTGAAATGATCCACATTAATCCTTCAGAAGTGGAGGTGAAACCCTCATGACTAAAAAAGAGATCAGCATAACAAGATTCACTGGGAATCCAGTAAAGGCCATTCAAGGCCATATACTTAGGGGCCAGGCATTAATGGAAGATGAAGAAGGCTAGAAGATGGAATCACTGTGGCTATAAGTTGATTGAGTCAACAGTGTAATACCACTGTGAAAGAGCAAACAATAAAAAGCTGCAAAGTGCAACAAATAAGAGGGGTGTGAATCTACCTTATAAATTAATCAGATCTTCATTAGAGTATTTTATTTTTTTATCCCTGTAGTTCAAATGAATGTGGAGAACCTGAAGCATGTCCAGGGGAATAACCAGACAGATGGAACACAGAATCAGAGGCAGTGAGACACTTAGTTAAAACAAAGCTAAAGGGCGGTGTACTCATTGCCTTCAAGAATAGGTTGTGTTTTATGAGGACTCTGCTGAACAAATAAAATAAAATGGAATTAAAGTTGAAAGTAGTTCATATTGACCCAGGGAAGAAGTTTAAGATTGTTTTAGTTGGCTGGTCTGCCTGCCATAACACAATACCATACACTGGATGGCTTAAACAACAGAAATTTACTTTCTCACAATTCTGGAGGTGGGAAGTCCAAAATCAATGTGTTGACAGGTTCCCCGCCCCCCGCCCCCAGGTCTACCTCTCTGTGGCTTGCAGTGGTTTTCTTTCCACTGTGTCCTTATATGGTTGTCCCTCAATTTGTGTTATGTCCCAAACTCCTCTTCTTATAAGGACACTGTCATACTGGATTAGGGATCACCCTAACAATCCCATGTTAACTTATTCTTTAAAGGCTCTATCTCAAACACAGTCACATTCTGAGGTACTGGAGGCTAGGGCTTCAACACAGAAATTGAGGGCAGGGGGACATAATTCAGCCCACAATAAATATCGGAATGAAAAAACCAAGAAAGACTTAAAAAATTACAAGACAGTCTCATTCCTCAAGACCTTAAAATAGAAATAATCTACTCTAACTGATTTAGATATTTACCTACTTTAAGGCAGAGGACTCAAGGAGATGATTTTTAATATCCACTTGAATGTAGTCCTACTGGATGCAGAAGATGGTTCACTTGGCAAATGATGTGTCAGAGGACCTGGAAGGGAGTTTCCCAGGAGGTCTCAATGTACACACGCATGAATTCCTTTGGTGAACTGCCAAAAACTGAGAGCTAGCCCTTGACCTTGTGGCCTCATAAACCTAACTTTATCATCATACAATGAATAGATTTACTACAAGCAATAAATGCTGGAGAGGGTGTGGAGAAAAGGGAACCCTCTTACACTGTTGGTGGGAATGCAAACTAGTACAGCCACTATGGAGAACAGTGTGGAGATTCCTTAAAAAACTGGGAATAGAACTGCCATATGACCCAGCAATCCCACTGCTGGGCATATACACTGAGGAAACCAGAATTGAAAGAGACGCGTGTACCCCAATGTTCATCGCAGCACTGTTTACAATAGCCAGGACATGGAAGCAACCTAGATGTCCATCAGCAGACGAATGGATAAGGAAGCTGTGGTACATATACACAATGGAATATTACTCAGCCATTAAAAAAAATACATTTGAATCGGTTCTACTGAGATGGATGAAACTGGAGCCCATTATACAGAGTGAAGTAAGCCCGAAAGAAAAACAACAATACAGTATACTAATGCATATATATGGAATTTGAAAGATGGTAACGATACCCCTATATGCGAGACAGAATAAGAGACACAGATGCATAGAACAATTTTATGGACTCTGAGGGAGAAGGTGAGGGTGGGACGTTCTGGGAGAATAGCATTGAAACATGTATATTATCATATGTGAAAGAGAACACCATTCCATGTTCGATGCATGAGACAAGGGCTCAGGGCCGGGGCAATGGGATGACCCAGAGGGATGGGATGGGGAGGGAGGTGGGTGGGGGGTCCAGGAAGGGGAACACATGTAAACCCATGGCTGATTCATGTCAATGTATGGCAAAAACTACTGCAATATTGTAAAGTAATTAGCCCCCAACTAAAATAAATAAATTTATAAAAAATAAAAAAAATTTAAAAAAAAAAGAATGAATGAGTAATGTAACTGTCACACAGACCAGACTAGACTAATGCACTCTTTTATTATAGCTAAGTTTCATGGGAACTTAATAAGATTGTTTGGTAAAGATGAAATCGGAAGGGTAGGTGAGTATAATAAACTTGTTTGTGAAAACAAGTTAATAAGCCTGATGTATGTGCTGCCCATAGGGATGACTTTGCCAATAACATAATCAAAGCCCTCTGGTCAGCTTCAAACCCACCCTTCAATGCCCTGCCTGTGACACACTTCTCCCTGGCAGGCTGACACGATGTGAGCTTTAACAGTAGAGGGAGCCAAACAGACACTGGAGGAGGAAGGGCTTCCCTTCCTGGTTCTGGTGTGCTCTCTTTTTCTCCCTGCAATGTGCAGGGCACCATCCCTCAGGGTGGCTTTCAAGCAAGTTCCGTGTCATGGCACTTCCCCATGGGGGGCTCCTGGCACTCAAAAGGGTGGCATCTCAGTGAATTCTGCCCCCTAGAACACAACACTCTCCCCCAACCTGTGAATGGCTGTCGTTGAACCCCAAAGAGCAGTTTCCCAGCAAGCCTGCCAGCAAGCACTTCTGGGAACATCTCAGTGGGCCACAGCTGTGCCCCCTTCAACAAGGTCTGGACCTCAGCTCTGCCAGGGGAGGGAGAGGATGTGGCACCCTCTTGCAGACTGGTTCCTTTCTGGGGTGCTCTACCTCAATCCTGGAGACTCCCTACATGTGTTATTTCTGTATACTTAATAGGGGTTTTAGAAACTAATTAGTAATTTATCCCGTCATAGTTAATAATTCTTAATGCTAAACTTTCCCTATTCAAGCTACTATGTAATTTCTCTTACTGATACATTATTCTTCTCCATCTTAGGGATTCCCTTGACAGTAGGACCATAATATTAAAAAAACAGAATATTGGTCTTTGAATATTATGGGTATTATTGGAGAATTTTTATTAGAGACCTTAATTCTTTCTAAGTTTATTTATTTTTTATTTATTTATTTTTTTATTATGCTGGGTCTTCGCTGCTGTATGTAGGCTTCCTCTCATTGTGGTGAGAGGGAGCTACTCTCTAGTTGCAGTGCACAGGCTTCTTATTGGGGTGGTTCTCATGTGGTGGAGCATGAGCTTCAGTAGTTGTAGCAGACTGGTTTAGGTGAAGCAGGTGGCATCTTCCCTGACCAGGGATGGAACCCGTGTCCTCAGCATTGGCAGACGAATTCTTAACCACTGGACCACCTGGGAAGTCCTGAGACCTTAATTCTTAACCCAGAATTAGAAATTATGTTGGAATCTGGAACATCCCATGGACGGAGGAGCCTGGTAGGCTGCAATCCATGGGGTCTCGAAGAGTTGGACACGACTGAGCGACTTCACTTTCACTTTTCACTTTCATGTATTGGAGAAGGAAATGGCAACCCACTCCAGTGTTCTTGCCTGGAGAATCCCAGGGACGGGGGAGCCTGGTGGGCTGCCGTCTATGGGGTCGCACAGAGTCAGACATGACTGAAGCAACTTAACAGCAACAGCAACAGCAGCAGGCAGAGCCAAAGGAAGACTATTTCTAGGTAAGGGGGCTTTCCCACAACATTTAATGACAGTCACAAGCAGCAGTCATTAAGAAAATGCCCCATGCCACGCATTTAAAGCTTCACCTCCATCCTCAACCCCACATGGACTGTGGCTCCTCACCTCTCTCACAGAAAGCCTGGCGCTCCTGACTCTCCTTCTTGCCCTGGTTTTCCAAGGGCTGGAGCTGGATACTCAGTGACTTCAGTGCTCCCACAGATGTCATTTCCTTCCAGGTCATTCCCTGGCCATGAGCTGTGTCCTAGGAGTAATCAAGTACCAACACTATGATTTTGAGGACACACAAGAGGAAAACCCCTAGAACAATAGGGCAGGCCAGCCAGAGTCAGAAACTCAATCAAATGATTAGATAGAGAACAATAAGGCAAAAGCGCTAGTGACTTGATCCTAGTGGACAAATAATAAACCATAAGACAAAGATTTTTATCATTCTCTGGTAGCCCAGTCAAGTCACTTAGAATGGCTTTCTCATTAACTTACAAACAGTTAAACAAGCCAACAAAACACTTTCTCACCTGTTGCTGTGGCTCGTCAAGCTCCTTCTCCAGCTCCTCCAGCATCTCCACGGCATCCTCTCCGCTCTCTGGTCGGTTCTCTCGGAACAAGGCCTGCAGCTCCTGGGGCAGGATGGCCAAGAACTGCTCCAGCACCAGCAGCTCCAGGATCTGCTCCTTGCTGCGCACCTCGGGCCTCAGCCACTGACAGCAAAGCTCGCGGAGCCGGCTCAGGGCCTCCCGGGGCCCTGCGGAGTCAGAGTAGCCAAACCGCCTGAACCGCTGGCGGAAGGCCTCCTGGCTACAGGCATTTCCCTGACGGCCAAAGTCCTGCCCCCAAACACAGTCTTCTTTGACCTTCACCACGATTAGTCTTTCCTGCCCTTTTGGAGCACAGTAGGCCAAGGCTGCAGACTTCCCTGCCATTCTGGGCAAAGACAGTCTGAAAAGGCTGCCTAGCCAAAGCGGTGAGCAGATGGAGGTCTGTGTCTATGAGATTTCTTCTGAGTTCTGATTCTCCAGGGAGCTCCTGAGGTGGATGAAGCTAATGTCACACAGGGGGAAAAAATGTGTTTAGAATATAAATTCAGCAGTTTTTAGACCAGGTGCCACAGAGCATAGCACCTTAAAGAAAACTGACGAGAAGGGAACTTTCGTATAAATGATACACTCATAGATGATTCAGGATTTTTCTCAGGATGTGAAATGGAAAATGTTAAGTATCACTGAAATAAATTCAACTTTTGGTGACCATGTTAGAGACAACACTGGGGACAGTAAGTAGTGCTCACAGATCATGGAAAGCAGGAAAAAACACTCTAGTGTATTATTACTTCTCAGAATAATAAGCACCATTTTACTGAGCACCTACTAGATGCCAAGCACCTGCTAGATACTTAACATAAATTTAATATAACTTCCCTAAGAATTCTGTAAGGACAATCATAATTGTGCCCATTTTCCAAATGAGGCTGGTGAGAATCTTAAGGGGACCCAAGACACACAGCCAGCAAGCAGCACAACTGTGCTCAGCAACCAGAGTATTTATTAGCTCTTTCTATTAAGCCATGGGGTCTCCCCAAAGAGGGGCTTCCTGAGTGGCTCAGTGGTAAAGAATCTGCCCCCCAATGCAGAAGACTTGGGTTCAATCCTTGGGTCGGGAAAATCCTCTGGAGAAGGAAATGGTAACCCACTCCATTTATTCCTGCCTGGAAAATCCCATAGACAGAGGAGCCTTGGCGGGCTACAATCCATGGGGTCACAAAGAGTTGGATACAACTTAGCGACTAAACAACAACTTCCCAAAGAAGGGAACCTACACTTAATAAACCTACCTTGGGCCAGGCACTTTACAAATACAATTTTATCAGGAAGTGTAAATAACACTAATAGGTATGCATTATCATCCCCACTTTACAGATGAGGAAACTGAGGTTCACGAAAGCTAAGTAATTTGCCCAAGGTCCCAAACTGGTATACAGCAGAGTCAAGACATGAACCTAGGAGTAGCCCAACTCTGATGCACTGGCTTTTTAAAATTACAGAATGGGTTAATGCCCAGGACAATCTAGGTTGATACTATAAATTAAGAACGAGGGTGAATCTGTTAAGGAAAGGTCATGGAGAATGGCCACAGTGATGCACAGAAAAGGAAGGTTTATCCTTGACTTTAAGTCACAAGGTTCTGAGACAGCACAAAGAAAAGAGGAATGCATTCCTTCATCCATTATCTCAACAATACTTGAGCTATATGCTAGGCAGTGTACTGATCAGCATTCTCAGGGCACGAAGGTCTGTTTTCAAGGACTCCTAGTTTAGTACAGGAAAGTGACAGACAAACACAGTGCAATACATCCAGGGATCGAGGGAAGCAGACAAGGTAGCCCGGAAAGATGACCAAGACCAGGAAGAACTGCCTGCCTGGGCAGATCGTCTCAGCGTAGCCTGACATGTGTGAGCTGGGTAAAGCGGTAGAAGAAGGTCATTCAAGCAAGGAGCAGTGGGTGTAAGAGGATGTGGCCTATTGAGGAAACTGCAGGTGATTCAGAAAGGCCAGGCTCAGCGCGCTGTGGCTCAGAATCAACCATGGAGCACAGATCTCAGGACAGATCTGCTGAATCAGAATCTCCATGGGTGAGACTCCAATAAGTGCCATAGATGCTTCTGATGTGCAGCCAGGGAAAAAAGTCCTGGATCAGAGCCTGGGCAGAAATAAGGAATACTGAAAGAGGAGAGACCTCAACAAAGAGAAATTTAGGGATATCTTCCTTCTTAATTTTGTGGTATTTGGAAAATATTAAATACATTTCTTTAGTTCTTCTTACAATTGACATTTAAGAAATTCCATGACAATGCACAAATATTACACCTCACCAACTTGTCCTCCACTGTGTGGCTGAAGCATTGTCACTGTTCCTTTTCCATCCCCTTCACAAGTCCACCCTCCTCTACATCAGAGTTCCACAGGTCAGCCCTCAGCCCACCACCACTGCTCTCAGTCTCTCCCAGGCAATCTCATCCTTACCTTCAGTTACCATCCACCTTTAGTCTAGGCCTCCCATCTGAACTCCAGTTCTATTTGCCCATTGTGACTCACATCCATCACAAATCCTCTTGAATTTCTCAAAAGGACCTCAAACTCAGCACATCCATGATCAACTGATGATTCCTCTCACCCCAACCTGTTCCTCTCCCAGGAAGATCCCCCTCAAAAAGCAGGAACAACCAACTGGCTGTACTGCCAGAAACATGGAGGCATGCTTAACACATTCTTCCTATATTTAATTCAAATTGAGTCCTATTGATTTTATTTCCTATCTCCAGAATCTACCTTTCCCCATCACCACCAGCACCACCTTCATTTCAGCAACTATCCTTGACACACTGTACGAGAACCCAGTCTGTTTCTAATGTAACCACAGTGACTTCTTCAAGTTGCAGATCTGATCCTGTTCCCCTGACTAGTTTTTAAAAAGTAAAAACAAAAACAACGGATAATCAACAAGGACCTACTGTAAAGCACAGGGAACTCTGCTCAATATTCTATGATGACTTAAATGGGAAAAGAATTTGAAATACAATACAAACACGTGTAACTGAATCACCTAGCTGTACACCTGAAACTAACACGAGATTTTTAATCAACTATATATACATGCTTAGTCACTCAGTCCTGTCTGAGCCTTTGTGACCCCATGGACTATAGCCCACCAAGCTCCTCAGTCTATGAGATTCTCCAGGCAAGAATACTGGAGTGGGTAGCCATTCCCTTCTCCAGGGGATCTTCCTGACCCAGGGATCAAACCCAAGTCTCTTGCATTGCAGGCAGATTCTTTATTATCTGACCCACCAGGAAAGCCCACTAATCAACTATGGTGGTGGTGGTTTAGTTGCTAAGTCGTGTCCGACTCTTGCGATCCCATGGTCTGTAGCCTGCCAGGCTCCTCTGTCCATGGGATTCTCCAGGCGAGAATACTAGAGTGGGTTGCCATTTCCTTCTCCAGAGGATCTTCCTGACCCAGGAATCAAACCCAGGTCTCCTGCATTGCAGGCAGATTCTTTACTGACTGAGTTATGAGGGAAGTCCTATGTCAACTATACTCCAATATAAAATAAAAATTAAAGACAAAAAATCTCCAAAGCCCTTAAGCCAAGGTGAGCCTGTCTTTGATTACACTCAAAGACAGATTACAGATTCCTGGGCCATACCCCAGCCTGAGCCAGAACCTCGTGGGTGGGGTTTTAGATCTGTAAAACAGTCTGCAAGCAATTCTGATGTGTAGGCAGGCTTGAGAACCCTGGGCCAGTCAGGAAGTCATGAAAGAGAATCATGTTCCTTTCCCTCAGAGAACGTCTCTCATTTTGTCAGTATATATACAGCCCCAACCATGAACAAAGATTGGATTAAAGATTTACATAAAGGCCTTACAAATAGCACGGCTCCGCCCATCAGAGCAAGACCCAGATTTCCCCACAGCCAGTCCCTCTCATCAAGAAGCTTCCACAATCCTCTTATCCTTATCTGTCAGAGGGCAGACAAAATGAAAACCAGATCACAGAAAATTAACCAAACTGATCACATGGATCACAGCCTTGTCTAACTCAATGAAACTATGAGCCATGCCATGTAGGGCCACCCAAGACGGACGGGCCATGGAGGAGAGTTCTGACAAAATGTGGTCGGTCCACTGAAGAAGGGAATGGCAAACCACTTCAGTATTCTTGCTGTGAGAACCCCATGAACAGAATGAAAAGGCAAAAAGATTTGACACTGACAGATGACCTCCCTAGGTCAGTAGGTGTCCAATATGATACTGGAGAAAAGTGGAGAAATAGTTCCAGAAAGAATGAAGAGGCTGAGCCAAAGCAAAAACAACACCCAGTTGTGGATGTGACTGATGATGGAAGTAAAGTCTGATGCTATAAAGAACAATATGGCACAGGAACCTGAAATGTTAGGTCCACGAATCAAGGTAAATTGAAAGTGGTCAAAGCAGAGATGGCAAGAGTGAAAGTCGCCATTTTAGGAGTCAGTGAACTAAAATGGACTGGAATGGCGAATTTAATTCAGATAACCTTTACATCTACTACTGTGGGCAAGAATCCCTTAGAAGAAATGGCGTAGCCCTCCTACTCAACAGGAATCCGAAATGCAGTACTTGAGTGCAATCTCAAAAATGACAGAATTTTTGCTCCCCACTGTGTCTCCATCACCCAATCCAATGTGTGGTACATAGTAGGTGTTACATATATAAAAGAAAGAGTGTCATTACAGTTAAGAAAGGAGAGTTTAAAACAGGCAGTGGTCAACATTGTTAAATGCCTAATTAGGTCTCAAAAAGTCCCCATTTCTCATACTGCAGGGAGATGACTTAGCCCACAGGAAAAGCACCAGCTTTGGAATCCAGTGACCCCACAATGTGGAATCATAATGCAGCCTCTTACAAGCTATGTGACATTCAGTTCAGTTCAGTCGCTCAGTCGTGTCCAACTCTTTGCAACCCCATGAATCGCAGCATGCCAGGCCTCCCTGTCCATCAACAACTCCCGGAGTTTACCCAAACCCATGTCCATCGAGTCGATGATGCCATCCAACCATCTCATGCTCTGTCGTCCCCTTCTCCTCCTGCCCTCAATCCTTCCCAGCGTTAAGGTCTTTTCCAATGAGTCAACCCTTCGCATGAGGTGGCCAAAGTATTGGAGTTTCAGCTTCAACATCAGTCCTTCCAATGAACACCCAGGACTGATCTCCTTTAGGATGGACCGGTTGGATCTTCTTGCAGTCCAAGGGACTCTCAAGAGTCTTCTCCAACACCACAGATCAAAAGCATCAATTCTTCGGCGCTCAGCTTTCTTCACCGTTCAACTCTCACATCCATACATGACCACTGGAAAAACCATAGCCTTGACTAGACTGACCTTTGTTGGCAGAGTAATGTCTCTGCTTTTAAATATGCTATCTAGGTTGGTCATAACCTTCCTTCCAAGGAGTAAGCGTCTTTTAATTTCATGGCTGCAATCACCATCAGCAGTGATTTTGGAGCCCAAAAAAATAAAGTCTGACACTGTTTCCACTGTTTCCCCATTTATTTCCCATGAAGTGATGGGACCAGATGCCATGATCTTAGTTTTCTGAACGTTGAGCTTTAAGCCAACTTTTTCACTCTCCTCTTTCACTTTCATCAAGAGGCTCTTTAGTTCTTCTTCACTTTTTGCCATAAGGGTGGTGTCATCTGCATATCTGAGGTTATTGACATTTCTCCCAGCAATCTTGATTCCAGCTTGTGTTTCTTCCAGCCCTGCGTTTCTCATGATGTACTCTGCATATAAGTTAAACAAGCAGGGTGACAATATACAGCCTTGACGTACTCCTTTTCTAAACCTTTCTGAGATTCCATTTCTTCTCCATTAAAAATGGAGTCAACAATGCTTTCATCACAGAGGTATTACAGGAATTGGAAATAACATAAACATTTCGAGTTTTGCTTGGTATATTAAGCATTTTTTTTAATCTGATGCTTTGACATCCATGGCCTTGTCAACACTGGAGGGACTGCCCTTTCCAGGGCTGGCAGATTTCAAGAGATAGCAAACTTGCCTGCAGGTATGCCTTTTACATACCAAGCAACCAATCCAGAGCCCACACACCACCACCTCTTCCAGGGAGTTTTCTCATCCAGGACCACCATTCCCCTGCCCTAATCACCTCAGGACCAGGTTATCAATCAGGGAAATCCTTATGCCTCAGAGCCCTGTCCCTACTTTGAAATTATTCAAAGTAGCCAATCCTAAACCTGATGACCTTGCCCTGTTTCTTGCCACACGACACAATAAAGGCTCCTGCCCACTTTCCGCTCATATCACCTCCTAACTGACCCTGGTGCTTCCCCAAGTGGCTCTGTGGGCCAGGCATGCCCCTGCTCTTTTGGGACCTGTAACAAACTACCTTTTCATGCCAATCATCTCCTGATCTGTTGACCTCCCCATAACTGAATAATAATAAAAGTTGCATTTTAAAACACTTGGCCCAGAGGAGATTCTCAACACATCGTGCATACAGCACTCAACACATAGTGAATAAGGGAAACGCAGATTTCACGTCCGAAGGCATGGGTTACACAATAGGCTTTACTGGGGAAACTTACCGAGTGGTGAGTAAAAACAGCATATGTCCCCTGATTCTCCCATTATCCCATAGAAAGGAATTCCGGTGTTTTGTTTTTTTTTTCCTCCTTTCGTTTTGCGCTTTTGTTTTTTGTGTTTTTTCGGCTGTGTGCAGCATGCAGGGTTTTAGTTCCCTGACCAGGGATCCAACCCATGCTCCCTGCACTGAACCACCAGGGAATTGACGGAAGGTAATTCAAGGGAGTGCTCCTTCTACATTCTTACAGTGTAAATATGAGAAAGCAGCCTTGTCAGCAAGGGGCATAAGTTGACTGCTTTGGACCAGAAGTGTGAATTTAAGTGTCAGCTGTTTATGGAGTTGTCTAAGGGACCCAGTTGCAGATCGGAAGCACCTCTGGGAGATGAGATCCTGGTCTCAGGTAGCTCTTAGTCCACGAAACCCAAGGACGTCCAGGGCACTTTTGGACATTCCTGCTTACTGCAGTATAAAGTATCTACCTTGTCTGCTTGAACTGTAACAGAAAACACTAATTGAGCTTTCACTGTAGTGTCAAGAATCGGCTACCTGTTCTAAATGTCTTCATTCATTTCATCTTTATAGTACCCTATATTCTACAGTTTTACAGAAGAAAAACAGAGAATTTATGTAATTTGTCTCAAGTCACAAGGCTACTAAGGAGTCTGGACTGTTTCGAAACCAAATGGTCTGACTCCAGAGTCCATACTCTTAGATGGGTACCCTGCTGAACTGCCCTTTCACATCTGCCTTCTCCACTAAACCAACTGCACTTTTGAGGAGAGCCTGTGTTTTCATACATTTCTCTAACAATATTTATTGAGTTCCTACTTTGTGCAGGTACTGAGCAAAGAGTTACAAGCGAGACAACGTCCTTGCATTGTGGTTGTTGAGTTGCTAAGTCGTGTCAGACTTTTGCGACTCCTGTGACCACCCCCTTCCCCCATGGACTGTAGCCCTCCAGGCTCCTCTATCCACGAGATTTCCTTCTCCAGGGGATATTCCCAACCCTCCAGGGGATCTCCAGGGGATGCAGGAACCAGCGTCTCTTGCATCTCATGCATTGGCAGATGGAGCCCTCACCACTGAGCCACCAGGGACTTAAAAACAGTAGGGAGAGGCAGATGTTAAAAAAAAGAGGGGAAAAAAAAAGAGCACGGAATTACCTGATTTAATCGTGAAAGAACTACAAAGGGGAGAGTAGAAAGTGCTCTGAGAGTGGCTGGTTAAAAAAAAAAATCTAACCTAGAAATCTAACCTAGACTGGGGAAGTCAAGAAGGACGGCTGAGATAGGACACAAGAACGAACTCTGGGCGAGTGAAACGGGAGGAAGGATTCCATCTGTGCCCCTGCGACTCCTCCGTCAGCGGCCAGGCACACAGGAAGCGCCGGTTGGTGCTCGCGGAGTCCTGGGATGCAAAGGCGGGTGGATGAACCGCAAGCGGACAAACGCATGAAAGAATGGACCGACGGGCGGATACGCCGCCGGACAGAAGAGCGGGCGGCCAGACGGCACCGATGAGGGGCGGCCACTTGGCAGAGCCGCATGCTCTGCCTGGGGCCTAGGCAGGCCGAGGCCGGACAGCGGCGGTTTGGGAAGAACCCGGGGCCTCAGGGCCGCGCCGCCTCACTCACCCTTCGCTCCGCCGGCGGCGGGGACTGACCCCAGGTGAGGGGCAGAATGACCTCTGGCGGCGTGCGCCGGAAGTGAGGGCGGCGCGCCCCTCTAGGCCGCCCGGAGGACTGCAGCTCTGTGGCGGGCGCGCGGCGGGTTTCAGAGGACCATTGAGGGGGCCGGAAAGAAGGAGCGGGTCTCTGGGTGGGACCTGGTGGGGACCGCCCCAGGTCGAAAACGGTTGACGGGAGACTGTAAGAGGAAAACAGAGATAGAAATAGCGATAGAGCTTAGTGTAGCATCAAGGAGATTAAAAATAGAACCGACCATCTGTAAATCTGGGGCAGAGGACCAGATCACATTCACACACCGCGAACACGCTGTCTGCAAGGACAGTTCTCGAAGCTACAGGGCGGAGAGTAGGGGAAGGGGTCTTACCCCAGCGTGGCGCGAGTGTAAAGTGCAGAACCACCCCACCGTCGACTGCAAGGGCGTGGGGATCCGGGACCCAGCAGTAGAAGGTCAATAATTTTCTCAGACTGCGGTACTCAAGCTGAGCCTTGCTGCCGACGGAGTAAAATGGAGATTTAGGAGTGCAGTGTTTCCTAACAGGTAGGGAGGGGCAGGAGCGAGAGCACAGCTGTGAGAAGCTCAGGGCCCGCTCGGGAATTAGCCCAGCATCTTGGCTGGCCGGATCCTAGGCTAAGGGATGGGTTGGGATCAGGTTTGGAGAGTTTCCAATGCCCTGCTAAGGAATCAGGAATGCATTCAGTTAGTGGTGCAGGCCATTTACGTGTGACATGGCCAGAATTGTGATTCTGCGGCAGTATCTGACAGTGCTTTGTAGACAGGATTAAAGGACAAAAGAGATAAAAGAGGACAGGCGGTTAAAAATGTAAGCTTAGCAAGATTTGCGAGTATCTGAAAATATGACTAAAGATAGGGAAGAGACATTACCAAGGAAGATCTTGTGTAAAAAGAAACAAGGAATTATAAAATAGTAGTATATGAGGGAAGGAAGGGGTAGAGCTGGTAGAGAAGAGGAGCTTCTCAGAGAAGCTGGGCCCAGCTAGTTCAAACATCATAAAAGCCAGGAGAGCTCTCAGGAAAGGGAACAAGTGAGTTGGAGATGCTACAGAGAGCTGGAGAAGATGCTAACTAAGGTGATGCTAGAATTAAGGTGAAGGGCAGAAGAAGGGCCAGAGAGATGTTACCTACGGAATGTCCTTGCCTGGGGTTAAGAAGTGTATGGTAAGGCCCTGAGAATAGATAATAATTCCTTCCTAGAGATGTAATAATGCAGGAAGGAAAAAGAGAGGAAACTCGTTGGTCAAGGCAACAGGATTGTAAGGAGTTTGTTTTCTAAGGAGATCAGAAACCTAATTATGTTTGTAGAATAAAGGTAAAGAGTGAGTGGGGAGAAAAATTGAAGATAGAAGAATAGAGGAATAGTTGATGGGGAGAGACTAAGACTGGATAGGTCTCAGGAAGATGAAACCCTACAATAAAAAATGGTACATTTAGTCTATGTTGTCATGCTCTTAATGTAGACCAACCAAGTAGTATCAGTAGGTGATGCTCATCTTACAAGTAAATAAGTGCACTGTTTACTGAATTGTCACAAACTGAACACACTTGTGTTACTAGCACTCAGATGAAGAAACAGTATTATCCATCCTCAGAAGTGCCTCCTGCAGTCTCCTCAAGCCGCTACCCTCCTCTGGCCCTAAAAGATAGAAACTGCCCTAGAGGAGGGCATGGCAACCCACTCCAGTATTCTTGCCTGGAGAATCCCCATGGACAGAGGAGCCTGGCAGGCTACAGTCCGTGGGGTTGCAAAGAGTCGGACATGACTGAGTGACCATAGCATACATACACTAAACCCTTAACGTGATAGGTTAGTCTTGCCTATTTTTGTACTTTATGTAAATGGAACTCAATATGCACTCTCTTGATTCAGCCTTCATTCAACACTGTGTGTGAAATTCATATTGCTTTCTGTAGATGTACACTGTACATTCTCATTTCTAGTAAGAATATATTGTGTGATTATGCCAATACTCACACATTCTATTATTGGTGAAAATTATTGAGAGTAAAGTATTTAACTCTCTAAATACGTTATTTTTGGATGTTAAGCTAACCTTGTATTACTAAGATAAATTCCACTTGATCGTGATGTATAATTTTTTAATATATTAATGTATTTAATTTACTCATATTTGATTGAGAATATTTGTGCCCATATTGTTAGAGATATTCATCTGTAGTTTTCTTTTCCTGTGATATTTTTGTCTCACTTTGGTATCAGGGTAATTAATGGCCCTTTTTATTTTCTGGGAGAGATTGTGAAGGATTATTCACTTCCTTGATACCTCAGTTGGTAAAGAATCTACCTGCAATGCAGGAGACCCTGGTTAGTTGTGGCACACAGGCTCTCTGATGGAGTAGGATCTTCAGTTACGGGACAAGGGATCTAGTTCCCTGACCAGGGATAGGACTCGGGCCCTCTGCTTTGGCAGTGCAGAGTCTTAACCACTGAACCACTTGGAAAGTCCCTTGGTTTGATTTTTTTTTCCTGCTTTCGGTTTTATTACTACTTGACTCATTACTTCCTTCCTTCTGCTTCTTTTGGCTGTTAAGTTTGCTCTTCATTTTCAAGTTTCTCAAGATGGAAGCTTATATTACTGATACAAGGTTTTCTTTTCTAATATAGGCATTTCAAAGCTAAAAAATTTCCTCTTAAGCACTGCTTTAGCTACACCCTACAAAATTTTAAATGTTGCATTTCATTTTCATTCAGTATAAAACGTAATTTCTTTTGTGATTTCTTTGAATTATAGGCTGTTTCTATGGGTTGTTTAATTTCCAAATATCTTAGAGTTTCCAAACTACTCTGTAGCTTGAAATGCCCTCTGGGCCAGTGGAAGAGAAGTTAAGTCGCTCAGTTGTGTCTGACTCTGCGAGTCTATGGGCTGTACAGTCCATGGAATTCTCCAGGCCAGAATACTGGACTGGGTAGCCTTTCCCTTCTCCAGGGGATCTTCCAACCCAGGGACTGAACCCAGGTCTCCCGCACTGTAGGCACATTCTTTACCAGCTGAGTCTCCAGGGAAGCCCAAGAATACTGGAGTGGGGAGCCTATCCCTTCTCCAGCAGATCTTCCTGACCTAGGAATCGAACAGGGGTCTCCTGCATTAAAGGCAGACTCTTTACCAGCTGAGTTACCTGCTGAGCTACTGGGCCAGTGGAATCCCTATCAACTGCAGTCTCTGGGCCACATAGGTCCCATTGGCCTCGGAGCCACTCTCAGTTGAGGTGGTCTTGGTTTCTCAACCCTCAGTAGTGGACCCACCCCCTGGGCACTCCATTGTCTGTGTGTAGACCCCCTGGGCACTCCATTGTCTGTGTGTAGAATCCCAATAGAATCCCAAAAGTCTGACAGTCTTTCTTTATTTTGTCCTGTCTCTGTCAAATTCAGTCCAAGCTGGCAGTGTTTCTGGTGAGAACCATATTGGTCTTCTGTGTATATCAGAGGGATGCACACAGCTGGATACAAGGCTGTTCCGTGGATCCTCCCTATGGATAGCCCCCTTTCTATTCCTGGCTTCTGTTGAGATGGTTGACTGGGTCCATGAATCACCCATCTAACCTCTTCACCGAAAGGTTGTCCAGCTACACCAATGGCCTTGTCTCCGGAGCATGCGATCTGTGTAGGCTGAGAATCTTCCAAATCTTTGAGTACTGACTCCTTTTCGATTTATCTCTTTCCTCTCAGATTTTTACTATTATCAGCAAGGGAAATCATCCAGCTATACTTTACACCTTTTGCTTGATAATATCCCCAGTTAACTCCCCAAGCTCATCACTTACAAGTTCTATTTTCTGTCCAACAGCAGAATATGATTCAGTCAAGTTCCTGCTACTCTGTAACAAGTATCACCTTTTTCTCCAGCTTCCAATAATGTTTTCTTCATTTCTGAGATGTCACCAGAAGTTTGTTTGTTTTGGGGTGTTTTTTTTGTCCATGCCACATGCCTTATGAGATCTTAGTTCCCAGGCCAGGGATTGAACCCCAGGCCCCAGCTGTGAAAGTGCCAAGTCCTAACGGATGGACCACCAGAGAATTTGCCCCCACCAGAAGTATCTTTAATGCTCATTATTTCTAGCAAAACTCTGTTCGTGACAATATATGTATTCTCTAAGATAACAGAGGATTCCACTTCTGAGCTTTTCATTTCCTGCTGAGCCCTTGCCAGAGTCACCTTTAATATCCATATTTCTACCAACAATCTCTATAGGGAGAGAACGCCAACGACTGGGACTTCCCTGGCCGTCTGCGGGTTGACTCTGCACTTCCACTTCAGGGGGCATGGCTTCCATTCCTGGGCAGGGGACTAAAATCCCAAATGCTGCATGGCACGGCCAAGGAATGCCAGCAAGCACCTTAAGTTAGGAGACTGGGGTGGAACCAGTCCTTCCCTAGAACCTTCAGAGGATCATGGCCCTTGCTAACACCTTTGATTTTGGGTTTTAAGCTCCAGACTGTGACAGAATAAATTTTTGTTGGGTTAAGCCACTCAGTTTGTGGTACTAGAAATGGGGTGCTGAACAAACACCTAAAAATGTAGATGTGGCTTTCAAACTGGGGAATGATCAGAAGCTGGAGGAGTTCTGAGGTTGATGATACCAAGTCTAGGATGCCTTGAAGAGATTGTGTCCATACAAAGACCTGTACGCAAATGTTCATGGCACCTTTATTCCTAATAGTGAAAAAAACTATAGATAACCCAAATGCCCATCAACTGGTGAATGGATAAACAAACTGTGGTGTGTACATCCAATGGAATATCATTCAGCAACAAAAAGGAGGAGTGGGCTGCTGATACAGCAATATAGCTAAATCTCAAAATAATAATGCTTAGTGAAAGAAGTTTGAGTGCAAAAAAGAGTGCATTCGGTTTGAGTCCACTCTAGATTCTAGAAAATGCTAGATAAAATAACTCTAGAAAATGCTAACTATAACAGAAAGCAGAATAGTGGTTGGGGGCTCTGAGAACAAAGGGAGGCATTACCAAGGGAAGGAGGAAACTTTGGAGAATGTGTTCATAATTTTCATTATGGTGATGGTTTCACAGTTGTATACATAGGACAAAACTCCCCAAATTGTATACTTTAAATATTTGCTGATTACTGTATACTTGTTATACCTCACTGTGTTTAAAAAAAAAAAAAGCATATGCACTCCCTACTTGGAAGTGCTGGACCCAAACAAGGAGTCTTTACATTTGTTTTTACATAATGTTCCTTACATTTCATCAGGGTCTCATTCACATCCCTAAGATTTCATAAATTGGAACAGGTTCTAGGGCTGAAAGACAAAGTCCTCTTCCTCTACCTCAATCATCACTTCAGCCAACCACCATTTTCCCAAACCTATACCTTTTCTTCCGACATCTTAACTCACATGTCTCACCGGTCTCAATACTTCTATTATTTCCTATTTCTGTATCCACCCCCTCCCACCCTCACTCTTATTTCCCAAGATATTTCCAAGGACACAGCAATATCCTTTCCTACCCTGATGCCCTCTTCCCGCCCCCTTTTAGGTCCTTCTCACCCTGATCCTTTAGCCACGACGAGGAGTGTATTGGCAAGCAAACAGTTTAGAAAGAGACCCTCATGGCCTTTCTTAACAGCAAAGTAGATGAAAATGCAGCTTTCTAGCAAGTTAGGGATGAATTTCTGAGCACTGTCTATTTTTAAGGTAGTAGTTCTCAAAGTGTGGCCCCAGGATCACCTGAGAACATGCGCCCCCACGGCAGACCTACTGAGTCGGAAACGGGTGTGGCCCAGCAATTAGAAATTTAATAGAGGCCTGTCAGTGTTCTGGGGCGGGGGAACCTGAGAGACAGGAAGAAAGTTAGATTGGAAGCTCGCAGTGCGTATCTGATTGACAGATTTGGGGACTCGAGACAGGGTGTGGGGTAGGGGGAGACAGATTAACAAAGGAGAAAGAGATAATTAAAGAACTCATTATGTAGTCAGAAAACCTACCCTGCCCCAGAGAACTTACTCGAAAGATGTTTTCCGACATTTACGTCAAGAACTGGCAGACAGGGCCAGCCGGGCCCCTAGCTGAGGCCAGTTCCGCGGATGTTCAGGGGTTAAATCTCGGCAACTCCCCGCCCCCACCCATCCCACCTCGCCGCCCCCGCCTCGCGCGTGCGCGCGTGCGAGGCCTCGGGCCATAGAGCTAAGCAAGCCTCCCAGATTCCTAGAGCGGACGGCGCTACGGCTGGTTTACCCGGGGGAGGCTTGACGGCGACCTGGAGAACGCGTCAAGGTATGGGTGATGTCGGCTCACGGATGGCAGAGGAACTCGGGCGATATGGGCTGCCCAGCGGCCTTGCAGCGCCGCCAGGGAACCGTGTACGGTTCCTTGAGTCTATAGGGAGTCGAGGCTGCCGCCGTGGCCCCCAGGCGCGGCTCCTGGGCACTGGGAGCTGGTCGGTGCTTGGCCTGGTGTGGTTTGGGTACCCAGTCGTTGACCGGCCTTGGGCTCTACTGAATGAACGCTAGAAACTTTGGAAGCGAGTGGAATCCAGAAGCTTGGATGCAGCCGCACTAATCAGCCGACGAAGGTGTGAGTGTGAGAACAGAAGGAGGGAGGAACAGGTGATGATAATGATGTATCAGTAGTGTCATTTGGGTGTAGGAAGGGCAGTGAATAACAGAGCTAACAGCTAGGCAGAATTCTGAAATTCCCTCCCCTGCCTTATGTTTCCCGTTATATCCTTATTTTGGTAGCATTAACCCTTGGATTATTTTTTAAAATCTCTAGACTTGGAATGGAGACTACATATCCAAGACGGGTGATATACACTATTGATACACTGTGCAAAATGGATAATAAAAAAATTAGGTATGATGAGAACATACTGTATAGCTCAGCAAACTCAACTTAATGCTCTGTGGTAACCTATATGGAAAGGAAGTCCAAAGGGGACTTCCCTAACTAACCCTGTCTGCTGGATGATGAGGGAGGAAGCATAGTAAATTTGAAAGAAAAGCACTTGAAAGTTAAATGAGATTTTACTTTCTCCTTAACGTCTTTTATATCCAGAGGATGTTTTTGCTGGTCTAGTCTCAGAAATTATATCTTCAGTCTCTGCAGTGATTCCCTTCCAAGTCCAATGGTGTCCAGTTGCCTCCAGGCCCCAGACTTCTATGTGAACAAGAAAAGCTCACTGAGGAAATGGTAATTCTTCAGTTGCTCCCTGAGATGTCATGTCCAGTTGCAGTCTATGGAGACTCAGTTCAGTTATGAGTCTTAAGAACACCTATCAGGTGAGAAGTAGTGTGTATCTTTTTTAATGGCTGGGGGAGGGGGCAATTTGGGGTTACTTTGCTATGTTAGTATCTTCTGGTGCTGTTAGTGTTTCTCATTGCCAATACCGTTCCCTGTATTAGGCAGTGCCACCTCTTTTTTCACAAAGGAAAAAACATTCTTTTGTATTCCAAGCTCATGGCTTTATTGTACATTCTTGCAATCAGATTCTCCTGGCATTCCTTCCTCTCCTCCATTTTTCCCATTATAATCACCTCACCACCAAGCTGTCAGTATTCTGTATTTCCCCTGGGGATACTACCTGTGAACTAATCAAAGAAGCCTTTGCCCTCAAGGAGTTTACATTCTAGTTGCGGAGAAAGGAAATATATAAATATACAGTAAAGTATCCCTTGTGGCTCAGCTGGTAGAGAATTCACCTGCAATGCAGGAGACCTGGGTTCGATCCCTGGGTAGGGAAGATCCCCTGGAGAAGGGAAAGGCTACCCACTCCAGTATTCTGGCCTGGAGAATTCTATGGACCGTATAGTCCATGGGGTCGCAAAGAGTCAGACACAACTGAGCAACTTTCACTTTCACTTCACTTTCACAGTATAGTATCAGATACTGATAATGGTTATGGGGAATGTATCATAATTATGGCAGGAAACAGATGGCTCATTCAAATTGGATAATTCAGATTTCATGAAGAGGCTAGGCAGGATTATAGAAATCAACAAGGGATGGAGAAGAGCCTACACAAAGTCTAAGCTGATAGAACTATCTTCTGTCACCCATTCCACATCGCTGTTATCTTCTGCCAGCATCTCAGTGGCACAGAGTTCTTCATCTAGTCTAGGCCCATGAGTTATATGTGTATGAGCTCACTGCTGAACTTCCTTCCCTGTAAAATGACTCCTTTGGAGGTAATAGTATATAGAATACTGTGATAAGAAATACAGCATTCTCTTAAGTCAATGTAAATTTTTATCTGGACTGTGTATGTAGTCCTTTTAAAACAAATGGTTGCCCTCTTCATAATAAAAGGGGTTAGGTATAGTGAATCTGTCCCCAAGTGGCTACCTAGTTTCTCTCTAGAGAATGGTACCTTATTAGGGCCTTAGCAGTTGGCCTCTTGGGCACATAGAAATGATTCTAGGCATATCAACCTTTATAAGTGGAGGTCCGTATTGTTGCACCCTTATATAGCCTCCGTCCATGCTGCCGTGACCACTTTGTGCATGAATCCGTTGGGCAAACACTGCATTGGTAAAAAGGCTGATTGACATCATAATATGGATTGCCATGTCCATCTGATTGAGAGGCTTCTCCACAGAAGATGCCCTTTGGTAGGATTCACATGAGCCACTAACATATTAGTGGTTCATGCTTTGGTTCATCTTCATACTTTTCCTCCAGAATCTTTATTTCTCATCTTGTTCAGTCTTATTCTTCCCAGGTGCCTAAGTAATCAGATGGGCTTTCCTGGTGGCTCACCAGTAATCCGCCTGCCAATGCAGGAGATGCGGGTTTGATCGGTGCGTCGGGAAGATCCTCTGGAGAAGGAAATGGCATCCCACTCCAGTATTCTTGCCTGGGAAATTCCATGGACAGAGGAACCTGGCAGGCTATACTCCATGGGGTCACAAAGTTGGACACGACTTAGCAATTAAACAACAACAATAACGAGTAATCAGATAACCCATCAGTTACTACCCATGAATCGTCAATACATGTATCTTAGGCTATGTTGCCTAAGTAGACATGGAAAGTAGACAACCATGTATATACCTGAAATTCTGCCCACTGGAAGGATTTGCCTTTACCAGCGTGTTTGAGGCCACCCCTGAGTAGAGGTGTAAGCTGGTGCCCATACACTGGGCAGGCCCATCTGTACATTTTCCTCCTCTGTTAACTGGTAATAGGCAAATCCCATGGGACCATGAATATAGGTTGAGGGGGTGTGGTAGTGGAGCAATAGGAACAGGTATGGGAATCTGAGTTACCAGCACATGGAATTTACTTGTCTTTCAGATTTGCTTTTATAATGGAATACTGGTTTATATGTTCAGTTCTATGAATTGATGGATCAAATAACAACTAGTACACAGTGGTCACTTTGTAATAGTTATTTGGTACCCTGTGGTCAAGCATTAAGTCTCTAATAGTGCTCAAGAGCAAGCCAAGATCTACTTTTCACTTAGAAAATTGTTGGTAGAAAGGAGTATGGCCTTATTCCACTATGGTTCTTTTTTTTTTTTAATATTTATTTTTATTTATTTGGCTGTGCCAGGTCTTAGTTGTGACATGTGGGATCTTTAGTTGTGGCATGCAAACTCTTAGTTGCAGCATGTCGGATCTAGTTCCTTGACCAGGGATTGAACCCAGACTCGCTTTATTGAGAGCATGGAGTCTTAGCCACTAGACCATAAGGGAAGTCCCTTCACTGTGGTTCTCTTACAGAGGCTTTCAAGAGTCTCCATACAGCAACCGTGACTGCTCCTGATACTTCCAATACCATTGGTTATCCTGGTTAATGAGGTCATGTGACAGGACAGCTTGCATTGCAACATGGTCCTACTATAGAACTGTTTTTTATTATACTGTTAGTCATTCAGTCATGTCCCACTCTGCGACCCCATGTACTGTAACCCGCCAGGCTTCTCTCTCCATGGAATTCTCCAGGCAAGAGTACTGAGTCTCTCTCAAAAGTAGCAACCTTACAAATTACTCAGATTGGTCATTTCAGCTCATTTACTATGGTATCTGTTCCCTAAAAAATGCAGGTCCACCAAGCATTGTGCCTCTCTGAGGTGGTAAGAATTGGTTAGAGGTATAACCAAAGTGAGAGAATAAGCCATGTGACAGAGAAGAGTTCCAGGAAGAGGGAATAGCAAAAGTCAGAGCCCCACAAATATAGCAGGAACAGAGCAAGCCTGGGGTAGACAGGTAATAGGCGTGGTGTAAAATAAAATGAGGGCACAGAGAAAAAAAAAGGGACCAGATCATAAGTTATCCCCAGTGAAATAGGAAACCAGTGGAACTCTACACAGGATACCATGTAAAGATCACTCTAACGATTATATGGAGAATAGGAGAAAAGTAAGTTAGCATAAAGAAAGCAAATGATTTAAGAGAGTAATCAACTATGTCAAATAAATCAAGAATAAGATTGAAAATTGACCATTGGGTTTGTTAAGATAGAGCATATTAGGGGCTTTAATAAGTACAGTTTTGGTGGAGTTACAGAGATAAAAGCCTGATGGCAGTGAGTTAAAAAAGGACCAGACTTTATGTTGCTTAGAATATAGCACTATGTGAATATAGCACTATATGAACTATATACACCTGAGGGAAGTGTGAAGTGGCTTAACCACTTTGGAAAAATCTAGTTGAAGACCCAACAATTCTGATCCTAAATTTATATAACCAAGGGAAGCACTTGTATATGTATACCGGGATAGACATACCAGCATATTCATATCAGCATTGTTTGAAATAGCAAAATGTTCTTATCCATTGAAGAAGAATGGATAAATCACTTGTGGTATATGTCACCTTACAGTAGTGAACATGAATGCACTGTGGGTGAATCTTCCAAACATAATGTTGAGCAAAAAAGTCATAGAATATATGTGATATGATTCCATAAATGTATAAAGTTCAAAAACATGCTGTATTTGCTGCTAGGGATGCCATACCAAAACCATAGAGTGGGTGGCTTAAACAACACAAATTTATTTTCTCAGTTGTGTGTATTAATTTCGGTCATCTATGCTTTACTTTGCTTCTAGAAGTCTTACAGCTTTAGGTTTTATATTTAGGTTTATATTACATTTCTAGTTAATTTTTAAAATAATTTTATTTATTTATTTTTGGCTATGCTGGGTTTTCGTTGCTGCACAGCCTTTTCTCTAGTTATGGTGAGTGGGGGCTACTCTTTAGTTGCATTGCATGGGCCTCTCATTCCCATGGCTTCTCTTGTTGTGGAGCATGGGCTCTAGGCATACAGGCTTCAGTAGTTGTGATGCACGGGCTTAGTTGCTCTATGGCATGTGGGATCTTCCTGGATCAGGGTTGAACCTATGTCTCCTGCATTGGCAGGCAGATTCTTTACCACGGAGCCACCAGTGAAGCCCCTCTAGTTAATTTTTGTGTATAGTATAAGGAAGGGCTTCCCTGGTGGCTCAATAGGTAAAGAACAGACTCAGAGTTAATTTTTGTTATTATGATATCCACTTGTAACACTTGTTTGTACACTTGTTTTTGAAAAGAAACTACTTTTTTACCATTGAATTACCTTGGCAACTGTGTTGAATGCCATTTGTACATACATATTTTGATCTGTTTATAGACTGTTCTATTCAGTTAATGGATATGTCTATCCTTGCCAGTATCTCACTACCTTGATTACTATAGCTTTGTAGTAAAGCTTGAAATCAAGTAGTGTAAGCTCTCCAGTTTTGTTCTTTTTCAAAATTGTTTAGACCTTTCTCTTTCTACACAGAGTTTAGAATCAGTTTGTCAGTTTCTACAAAAAGGCCTGCTGAGAATTTGATTGAGGTTGCATTGAATCCACAGATCACTTTGGGAAGAATTTATCATCTTAACAATATAAAATCTTCCTGTCTGTAGTTGATGGCATATATTTCTAAGTCTTTAATTTCTCTTAGCAATGTTTTATAGTTTTCATTATGCAGATACTGCACATACCTTGTTGAATTTGCTTCTAAGTATTTCATTTTTTAGTGCAACTGAGAAAATGTTAATTATAGGTTCTAATTATTCATTGCTAGTATACAGAAATGCAATCAGGTTTTGTGTATTGCACTAAAACCTTTTACAAGTTCTAGTAACTTTTTAAAGACACTTTAGGATTTTCTGTATACATGATTGCATAATCTGTAATATAGTTTGACTTCTTTCTTGTATATCTCATTTATTTTTCATGTTATTTTGCATTGTCTATGAATAGTGAATAGAAATTGTACAGTGTTGAATAAAAGTGATAACATGTTCTTGTTTTCCTTCCTTCTTCCCAGGAGAAAACCATGTAATGTTTAACCATTAAGTATGCTGTTAGCTATTAGTTTTTCTTTGCCTTTTATTAAAGTAGTTAATTTACAAGTAACATAGTTGATGTTAGGATTTAAATGTACTATCTTATTTTTTGTTTTTATTTGATCCCATCTTTTGTTTCTTTTTTGTTTCTCTTTTTTCTCTTCACGTGCCTGATTTATTTACATTATCAAGTTTTTTGTTTTTCCATTTTTTTCTCTATCAGCTTATTGTTTATACATCCTTGTATTATTACTTACCTGTCACCTTATAGCTTTCACTAATAGGCTTTCTCAAATGTGATTCTGTGAGACAATTAAGCCAAAATGCTCTAAGGCATTCACTGTAAGTAACATATTAATGTTTCTCCTATACATCTATTGATGTACTAGCTCTCTACCATCTTTGGGAGAATTAAGAAAATAGTCACTCATAATATTTTCTTGTGGAACCCTGTTTGAAAAAGGCTGCCTTAGAAATCACAACATACATATTTAATTTATTACAGTTTATCTTAGTTTACTATTTCTAGGATAATCCAAAGACCTTGTAATATTTTGGTTACATTTACCTTCCTCCTCTTATGCTATTTTTGCCATATATTTTAATTCTACATATATACTGTAAACTCCATGAGACATTCATGCCCGTTGAGATTTACCCCAATACTTTATTTTTTCCAGTACCCTTTGCCTCTGACAAAGAGGATAAACCTCCACTTGGAGGCTTGGGATTTTGGATTTTAGCCCTTGAAATTAATCTCTGTGATGTTTTTAGCTATCTAGACCATTTGCAGTCTGACAGTGACGTACCTTTTATAGCAAACGCCTCTTAAGAATGGGCTGATAGTCTCAAGAATTTCTGTGGAGCTGTCATGTTCTCTACCATTACAGACATCTGGTATTGTTGAGCATAGGAATAACTTCCTAAAAAATCAACTCAAAAGAGATTTCTGATCCTACCTCCCTAATCTTTTTCTGGTTTACACACCTTAGTAAGGAAGTTTGGTCACTGAATATAGCTGTTCTCAAAAGGATCATGTTTTCTTGGTCACTTTCTTCTAATAATCAAGACAAAAGAGGTAGAGAACTACATAGACCTATTTTTGAAAATTCAGGCTTCTTTCCCAACCATTCCTGGGCTTGATGCTTCTTTCTTTCCCCTGGACAGCTCGTGACCAGCCTGGTTGGTATACACTCACAGTGACCGCCTGGCTGCCACTGCCTCCTCCTTCTCTTTTTCCCTTTTACTTCCCTCCAGCTCCCTCACTGAAGTTTTCATTCATACTGCATACTTTACTTATATCAGTAAGTTGCTTATGTATTAGCTCTAAATAGTCAAACTTTCCTAATTACTGTAATTAGATTTCAGTATTCACAGATCTCTTCTTGTGACAAACATATGCAGAACATATCTGAGAAGCCACTTTAATAATCAGTTATTCATTATTTATTAATTTTCAGTGTTTTGGAGCACTCCTATACTGTGACATTTCATAGAAAAATACTAATCTTTTTCACTTTAAAATTTCTTACAGTATGGAGAACATGTTCCATCTATATTTTGTTTATTGTTTTAGATGGTGTGACTAAGGCCAGTGTTGGAGAGATGGCTTCCAAGGAGGAAATTACAGCAAAAATTGAACCATTGACTCAAGAGTCTGGCAACCCCAGAAATGATGTTCTCCAGGATTCTGAATGCAGAGAATTCTTTGGACTTGGGGATAAATTCAATGAAAAGGATCAGAACCTCTTTAAAAGAAGACAGCATAACTGTGATGAATGTGGGCAAAGCTTTGCTTGTAGTACAGGCCTTATTAGGCATCGAAGAACCCACTGGGAGAAACCCTATGAATGTGATCAGTGTGGAAGGGCCTTTAATGTGAGCTCAGCCCTGGTTCTGCATCAGAGAATTCATACTGGGGAGAAACCCTATCCTTGTAGTTGGTGCATTAAAAGTTTCAGTCGAAGCTCAGACCTTATTAAACATCAAAGAGTCCACACTGGTGAAAAACCTTACAAATGTGATGAATGTGGGAAAGCCTTCAGTCAGAGCTCTGATCTTATTATACATCAGAGAATCCACACAGGAGAAAAACCCTATCAATGCAGTCATTGTAGTAAAAGTTTTAGCCAGCGCTCAGACCTGGTTAAACATCAGAGAATCCATACTGGAGAGAAGCCTTATACATGTAGCCAGTGTAACAAACATTTTAGTCAGAGTTCTGATGTTATAAAACATCAAAGAATCCACACTGGTGAGAAACCATATAAATGCGATGTGTGTGGAAAAGCCTTCAGTCAGAGCTCAGATCTTATTCTCCATCAGAGAATCCACACTGGAGAGAAACCGTATCCATGTAATCAGTGTAACAAAAGTTTCAGTCAGAACTCAGACCTTATTAAACATCGAAGGATCCACACTGGAGAGAAACCCTATAAATGTAATGAATGTGGGAAAGCTTTTAATCAGAGCTCAGTTCTTATTCTGCATCAGAGAATTCACACTGGAGAGAAACCCTATCCATGTAATCAGTGTAGCAAAACCTTCAGTAGACTTTCAGATCTTATTAATCATCAACGAATTCACACCGGAGAGAAGCCTTACCCCTGTAACCAGTGTAGTAAAATGTTTAGTCGAAGATCGGACCTTATTAAACATTATAGAATTCACACAGGTGAGAAACCCTATGAGTGTGATGAGTGTGGGAAAACCTTTAGTCAAAGCTCAAACCTTATTCTGCATCAGAGAATCCACACTGGAGAGAAGCCCTATCCGTGTAGTGATTGTACTAAAAGTTTTAGTCGTCGTTCAGACCTTGTGAAACATCAAAGAATACATACTGGAGAGAAACCATACACATGTAATCAGTGCAATAAAAGTTTTAGTCAAAGCTCAGACCTCACTAAACATCAGAGAGTACACTCTGGAGAAAAACCCTATCATTGTGATTGTTGTGAGAAAGCTTTCGGTCAGAGTTCTGACCTTATTCTTCATCAGAGAATTCACACTGGAGAAAAACCATATCCGTGCACACAGTGCAGCAAAAGTTTCAGTCAGAACTCAGACCTTATCAAGCACCAGAGGATCCACACTGGGGAAAAACCATATAAATGTAATGAGTGTGGGAAGGCTTTCAGTCAGTGTTCAGCTCTCGTCCTACATCAGAGAATCCATACTGGGGAGAAACCATACCCATGTGATCAATGTGGCAAAGGCTTTAGTCGGCGCTCTGATCTCATTAACCACCAAAGAATCCACGCAAATGAAAATCCAAATAAATGTGATGTGTGTAGAAAAGCCTTCAGCACATGCACTGATCTTACTGAACACCAGAGAATCCACGTGAGAGAGAAACCCCACAGGTGCGTTCAGTGCAGTAGAAGTTTTAGCCAGCTCTCTGATCTTAATCATCATGAGAAAATTCATTCTGGGGAAGACACTTTGAATGTTGGAAAACCTTTAGTGTATACACCAACTTTATTCAGTACTGGAGATGTTCTGCCAGAAAAACATCTTAAGAATGCTATTGATTATGAAAAAGGTTTTAATCAATGTTCAGCTCTCATGCGACATTAAACACACACACACACACACACACATACGAGAGAAAACATAGTAATTCAATTTTTGTAATGAAAAGTTTAACTCAGAGCTCAGACATTACCAAAGAAAAATTCTGAGAACAAATCCTGTGGGTAGAGGAAAAATCTTTAATGTGAAAAAAATTTTACTGAATGTCATCAACAATGGAAAAAAATTTCTGTCTGCTATAATGTAAGAAAAGCTCTAGTCTTTTAACCAAATACAATCCACAAGAGGAAAGTTTTTATCATTATAAGAAATGTCTAACAGTGTTAATGCAGAATGTTAACCAGATATTGTAAAAATCAGTGTGGTGGTGTGTGTAATCAGAGCTCAAAAAGAAATGTATTAGTGTTATAATCTCACACCTTTAGTGAGCCCAGATCACCAGTGGCAGAGAAGTTATTTTAGAGAATGTAGGGAAAACTTAAACCCTTCCCTTATCTTTCATTCACTCTGATAATTGGCATACCACTTATCTCCTGACAGCTGGAGAGTTCTACTTTATGCTAATTCTAGCTATTAAATTCTCTGTGTGTGAACATGTTATGCTAGTCTGGTATTAAACTTGTTAACTACAAAACTCTACTGCCCCATTTTCTGAAAGATTTTTTTTTTTTTGGCCAAGTTTTGTTCTTCCTAGTGGGCATGAGTTTTCAAGTTTCTGTGATGTTCACAGCAAACATGAATTTGTTTTGCTCTTAATAACGCAGCCCATCCATAAACTTTAGAGGTTTGAAATTACGTCAACACTACCATTTAATTTCAGCTTCTGAGTATATAAAATAATTGCTTTAAATTCCATATATTAAAGTATGAAGATTACTACTATGTTTTTCTTGTCATCTGTAGATTGAACAAAATGTTAGCTAAAGTAACAAACTTCATGACTAATTCATATAGCATATTCTGTCTACAAGTAAAAAAATCTGTTGATCTTTTTTTAATGGCAACATTCATCAGACTTTGTTTTGTTTGTTGATTTCTGACATACATACTGATAATAGGCTGTGTGTACTTGATATTTTCAACCTGAAAAACAGTTTTTTAAAAGTAAGAAAACTTGTCTTTCTGGTATTAAACATCTGTTAAAATTCTGCTACTGTCGTTTACTTTGACTCCGCCATAATTATCCAATTAATATTTTAATACACATTGTTAAATTATTATGTGCAAGACATTTTTTTTTAGGTTTTGTAGTATACACAAAGAATACACTGTCCCCAGAAATCATGAATTGTATGGTGATAAAGGCTGACATATGCAGAAAACATGGCTCAATAGAATCATTAAGGTAGACAAGATGCTTATAAGAGCTCACAGGAGGTAGGGTTCAGTTGTGATTGGAAAGAAAGGAAAAGCTTTGTGGAGTTCTCAAGATTTGAATTTTGAAGATGGGAGTAGAGGCATATGGGCAGGGAGGGAATAGTCAAGAAAGGCACAGAAGTGAAAGAATACAAGAAATGATGTAGAGTATGGTGCTTAGTCACTAATTCAATAAATATTCAGTGTCAGACACTGCATTGAGTGCTACTGAAGAAATAATGATGCCCTTGTGCTTAAGTGTTAAGGAAAATAATGACTGAAACGTACTTAAAAGAGTAAGAATAAAGTGGAAATTAAAATGAAGTAGGAGAAAAGCCAGTTAAGTGTGATGCTAAATAAGCAGACACCACTTCAACTTTCTGGAGTTTAGTGTCATCTGTAAAACAAAAGTACTAGGTATGGTTGGAATAGATTTCATATTTCTGCATATTGTTCTCAAAGTAGTGGAAAGCTGTTAAGATCTGTGAATCAGGGAATGGCATGATCATCATCTTGCTTTCAGAAAAGTCTAAAAAGGAAGAAAGAGCAGAAAGGAAAACCATTTTGGAAGTCTAGAAATAAAATCACGAGGTCCAGAAGTAGAGGAGCTAAATGGCATAGACATGACGATAGGTTGAGAAGTGAGTAGGGGTGAAGTGAGAAGTGAGTAGGAGGGGAAAAGCATATAATCGATTATCGTCTGTTTTGGGGGAATTTTAAAAGTTAAGAAAAATACAATGATAAAATTTATATCTGAAGGTTAGCTATTTCTCCTGAGGATAAACACTAAGAGCCAACTGCTTACTACACATTACTATCTAGTGTCCTACAGGTAAACTTAAAATTCATAAACTTGACACACTCATGATATCATCGTCCTGAATTCCTTACTAAACACCTTGCCATCCAGATAAAATAACTGGTAGCCAACCTACACTGCTCATTCTCCCCCAGTTTTCTAAATCTGCTTGCTCACTAGGTCATTTCTGAGTTACAAAAATAACACTACTTATGGTAAAAATTTAAACAATAGTGAAGTATATAAAGTAAAAAGGGAAGGGAAAGAGAATTAGGCTAGATATTTTATGCCAGTTGATTCCCCTGGCATTTGCTGATGCTCAAGCTAGCAAGGCAAATGGCCAAGAAATCTAACCAAAGGACACTGGAAGATTCAGATATCCACTATCACAGTCTGAATCACACACTTACCAAGTGAATCATCAAAAATAGGAAATCTGAATATAACCATAGCTAGTAAGGAGATTCCTGACATAGAAAAGCCCAGAACCAGATGATTCCACTGTTGAATTCTACCAAACATGTAAAGAAGAAACACCAATCCATCTCAAACGCCTTCAAAAAACAGGAGGGAATGTTTTCAAGCTCATTTTATGAGGCCAGGATCAACCTGATATCAAAGCCAGACAAAGATACTACAAATCAATATCTCCTATAAATATTGATGCAAAAACCCTCAACAAAATATTACCAAACAGAATTCAATAGCACATTAACAGGATTATACACCAAGACCAAGTGAAATTTATTTCTGAAATGCAAGGATGGTTTAACATATGAAAATCAGTCAATGTAAAACATCATATTACCAGAGTAAAGGGTAAAAACTACATGATCATCTCAATTGATGCAAAAAAAATTTTCTTTGACAAAATTTAACGCCTTTTCATGACTTAACCCACACACTCAACAATCTAGGAGTAATACCTGGATAATAATAAAGGCCATACATATAAAACTCATAGTTAACATCTACTCAGTGGTGAAACACTGAAAACGTTTCCTCTGAGAGGACAAGAATGCCTGCTTTTGCCATGTTAATATAGCACTGGAACTCCTAGCCACAGCAACTAGGAAGAAAAATAAATGAAAGGAGGGATATAAATGATATCTCTTTGTAGATAACATGACCTTATATGCAGAAAATACTTAAAGTCTCACACACACAACTTGTTAGAACTGAAATCAATTTAGCACATTTGTAGGGTACAAAATCAACATGCAAAAATCAGTTGTGTTTTTATACACTAACAATAAACAACTTGAAAAAAAGCAATTCCATTTACAGTGGCATCAAAAATAATAAAATACTTAAGAATACACTTAACCAAGGAAACAAAAGACATGCTAAAAGCTACAAAACATCTGAAAGAAACTAGACACCAATAAATGAAGAGACATCCCATGGTATTAAGTACATTAAATAATAAAATTAACCAAGGAAACAAAAAACTTATACACTAAAAGCTACAAAACGTTCTGAAAGAAATTAGACACCAATAAATGAAGACTCTCCATGGTGTTAAATACACTAAATAATAGATAGTAGTAAATACTACCCAAAGAAATCTACAGATTCAGTGAAATCCCTATCAAAACCCCAACAACAATTTTTTCAGACCCAGAAAAATCCATCCTAAAACTCACATGGAATACCAAGGAGCCCTCAATAGCCAAAACAACCTTGAGGAAGAACAAAGTTGGAAATCCCACACTTCCTGATTTCAAAACTTAACTACAGTAACAGAAACAGTGTGGTACTGGCATAAAGACAAACACATAGACCAATGGAATAGTGTAGAGCATAGAGAGCCCAGAAATAAACCCTCCCATAAACAGTCAAATGATTTTCAACAAGGGTGTCAAGACCATTCAATGTGTAAAAAGACAGTTTTCTTGATAAACGACATTGGGAAAACTGCATATAGACAAGCAAAAGAATGAATTTGGACCCTTCCCTTACACCATGTACAAAAATTAACTCAAAATGGATCACAGACCTAAACATACGAGCTAAAACTACAAAACTCTTAGAAGAAAACATGGAGTAAATTGGATTTGTCAGTGATTTCTTGGATATGACAACGTAAGAGGAAACAAAAGAATTAAGTGGATTTCATCAAAATTAAAAACTTCGATGCATCAAAGAACACTATTATCAGAATGAAAAAGGAAATCCATAGAATTTGAGAAAATATTTGCAAATTATATACAGATGGATCTAAAATTTTTTTTTTATTTTTAATTGAAGGATAATTGCTTTACAGTATTGCATTTGTTTCTACCAAACAACATGAAACAGCCATAGATTTACAGATAAGGGATTAATATTCAGAATATATAAAGAATCACTACAACTCAACAATAACTAACCAGATTTTTTAATTGGTCAAATGGCTGGAATAGACATTTCTCCAAAGAAGTTATAAAAATGGTCAAAAAGCATATAAAAAGATATTCAATATCATGAATCATTAGGGAAATGCAGACCAAATGCAGTGAGATGTCATTCTATACCTATTAGGATAGCCATTATTTAAGAAAGAAAGGAAGGAGGGATAGAAGGAAGTAAGGAAATAATATTGTTGGTGAGAAATTGGAACCCTTGCACAATGCTGATGGGAATGTAAAATGGTGTAGCCACTGTAGGAACAGTGTGGTGGGTCCTCAAAAAATTAAACACTGAATTACAATATGATCCAGTAATTCCACTTCTGGGTACATACACAAAATGGTTGAAAGAAGGGACTCAAATATTTGTACACTAATCATAGCAGCATGATTGACAATAGCCAAAAGCTGAAAACAATCTGAATGTCCATTGACAGACAATGAATAAACAAAATATGGTATATAAATACAATAGAATATTACTCAGCTTTACAGAGAAAGGAAATTTTGATACACACTATGTCATAGAGGAACACTGAAGACATCATGCTAAGTGAAATAAGCCAGACACAGAAGGACAAATATCTTATGATCCCACTTACATGATGTACCCAGCAGATTGGATACACTGAAATGTTAGTTAGTGAGAGATGCATAAGTAGAAAACACCAAGACTGAAACATGGAAGAAAAACATGTTATAGAAGATACAGAAGAGAGCATAGGAATCATACCTGCTATGGTAAAAAAACAAACCTTCTTGTTCAGTTGCTAACTGCAGCACGCCAGGCTTCCCTGTCCTTCAATATCTCCTGGGGTTTGCTCAAACTCATGTTCATTGAGCTGGTGATGCCATCCAGCCATCTCATCCTCTGTCACCCCCTTCTCCTCCTGCCATCAATCTTTCCCAGCATTAAGGTCTTTTCCGATGGGACACAACTTAGCTATAAGCCATGGGGTCACAAAGAGTCGGACACGGCTGAGCGAATGAACTGAGCTAGCTACTAAGTCATCAAAAAGGCCTAACATACACAAAATTTGAATCTCAGTGAAATAAGAGATGATGGAACAAAGGCTGTATTTAAAGAAAGAGTGGTCAAGAATTTTCCAACACTCATGAATAATCAAGTCATACATTAAAGGAGCACCGCAGACACCAAAAACTACAAAGAAAGTATAGCTGGGAATATCATCATGCCTAACATAGTACCAAAGAAAAGAGAAAATATTAAGAAGGGGGGAAGTCATTATATTCAAGGAAGCAACAAATAGACTGAGGCTTAACGTCTCAACATAAAGCCGGAAGATAATGAGATATCTTGGAAGTATAATTTTCAAAAGTAAAGACAATGTAAAGACATTTCCGGACAAATAAAAAGGAGAGAATTCATTGCTCACAGACTCAAACAAAAAATACTAAAAGAAGCTCTTCAGGCACAAGAGAACACTTAAGGAAAAATGAAGAGCCATGGAAAGTATAAATCTGAAGGTAAATCTAAACAAATATTGACTATAAGAAAAGGTAAGAATGCCTAAAGTCAGGATCTAAGTACATTCTCAGGGAAATGGTAGAAGTACTCATTTATATTAGGTTCCAATAAACCAAGGATGCGTGTTGTGATCTCTAGAGTAAAAGAGGAATATAACTATCAATTTAACAAAAAGTAAAATGGAGTAATAAAAACTATTGATTAATCTCAAAGAAGGCAAGAGAAAAAGAATATAAATAGAAAACAAACAGGAACATGATAGGTGTAAGCCCAAATACACCAGTAATTGCCGGAGTCCTGCTCCAGCTGGTCCAGGGGTTCCCTCAGGATGGACGGTGTCGGCGGAGAAAATGATGCAGTCTCTCGCTCAAAGCACTGGGCTGCATGTTTATTTTAAGCATCAGGTTTTCTTTTTTCTTTTTTTTTTTAAACATTTTTACTTTATTTATTTAGGCTGTGCTGGGTCTTCGATGTGGTGTATAACCTTCTCCAGTTGCAGTGTGAGGGCAGCATGTGGGATCTAGTTCCCTGACCAGGGATCGAAATCTGGACCCCCTCCATTGGGAGCACAGAGTCTTAGCCACTGGACCACCAGGGAAGCCCCAGGTTTTCTTTTATACTTTTACAAAAGCATTAGGTCAGAGGTATGACATCTTCAGTTTCCCCTCACCCATATTTACTGTCTCCATAAATCATTGTCCTTCAGAGTTCCCTCTTAAGTGTCCTTGTGATAACACTGTAACTCAAGTTTGTCTCTGGGCTGTATATTACATTCCTCATTTATTTCTTATCTCTTTAAATCCTGCTATCCCCTAGTAACTTAAGCTCATCATCTCCTAAAAAGGCTTTTAGCTATTAGTATCTCTAAAATACCTAGTTTCCATAGGCTATAGTAAAATATGCCAACACTACAACATACCTTAAACTTTTAGCTTCTAACTATTCTTAATTATTCCTAACCTCTAACCTCAGCAAACTTCTTTTGCCATAAACATTCCCCTTACAGGCAGGTTTCAGATAACAATGTTTCCCATGGTCTCAAGCTGCAGCCTATGTGCTCATCCTGGAGCATTCTTTGTAAAGATCCTTGAACAAATGTCAATAGTTAACTTTATGGATTATAACATTCTTTCCAGCCAACTCAACCGGAGGAAAGAAAGGACAAGTCAGAATCACAAGACCTAACTCCTTCATCCCGGGACCGTGCCTGTGGGATGAGGAGAGGGGGTTGGGGCCATGCCTCCATTTTGTCAGTAATGCCTATCGCGGCTCCCGACAAGTAATGGGATCTTCCTAACCCAGGGATTGAACCTACGTCTCTTACGTCTCTTGCATTGGCAATTGGTTTCTTTACCTCTAGCACCACCTGGGAAGCCCATGTTACATGCAAGTGGACACAAGACAAAGATTCTTGACTAGAATTTTTTTAAATTAATCATATTACTTGAGATACAACTATCAAGGGGATCCCCAGGGGCTCAGTGGGTAAAGAACCTGCCTATCAATGCAGGAGACATACACTGCGGGGTTCGATCCCTGGGTTGGGAAGATCCCCTGGAGGAGGGCATGGCAACCCACTGCAGTATTCTTGCCTGGGATATTCCATAGACAGAGGAGCCTGGAGGGCTACAGTTCATGGGGTTGCAGAGTCGGACACAACTGAAGCAACTTAGCACACACACAGGCAAAACTATCAAAATCCAGGAAATTTAAAATATTAATACAAGTACAGAAAAACACATTTTATTCAAACATTAACCAAAAGAAACCTGCTAATAGCTGTACCAATATTAGACAAGAAGCAGACTTTAAAGCAAATGTCTTACTAGAGATAAAATGGACAGAGGCCTCTCTCTGTAAGAGGCTGGTGGGCATCCCTAGGATCAGTAACCACCATAAGTCTCCACTCCCAGAAGACTATTGATGAGTCAGTTTACCAAGAAAATAGAAATACACTAAACGTGTATACACCTAACAATTTTGCTTCAGAGTATATAAAGTTAAAATTGATGAAACTAAAATGAGAAAGGTAAACCTACAATCTTAGTAGGAGACTTACACAAATCTCTTAGTAAAAGAGAACAAGCAGGAAAAAATGTCTAAGAATATAGTATATTTGGACAATATGATTAATAAAATTACCTAATGGACATACAGATAACAGTGCAACCAATAATGGCAGGAAACGATTCTTTTTAGGTACACTGAGGACATTTTCCAAAACTGAGCATATGCTGGTTTGTGAAGCAAGCTTCAACAAATTTTGTCAGACTGAAATCATTTAGAGTTGGGCTATGCAACAGAATTTTCTGTGCTCCATCTGAATTGTTCAATACAATAGACACCAGAGTCAATACAGTAGTCACTAGCCACATGTGGCTACTGAGCACTTAAATTATGTGACTAATGAACTGTATTAATTTTAATTAATTTATATAGCTACATCTGGTTAGTGACTACCTATTAGCATAGCCTTAGCATATGTTTTCATACAACAATAAAATTAGCTAGAAATCAACAGCATAAACATTTAAAAAATTCCCAAATCTTTGGAAATGAAGAAAAACAATTTAAACTACCCATGGGTAAAAGAAACAAACACAATGGAAATTAGAATGTATTTTTATCTGGATAAAATGAAATACAACTTTATCCACAGAGATAAAGTAAGATACAACTAAAGTCCTGGTCCCTCCTGATTAAACAGAAATGTATAGCATTCAGTGCATGTATTAGGGGGAGAGGAAAAGGCTAAAATTTAGTGATTTGAGTCTCCATCACCAGAAGTTAGAAAAAGAATATCAAGTAAATCTAAAGAAAGTAGCTATTGCTGTTTAGTCACGCTTTGTGACCCCATAGATTGTAGCCTGCCAGGCCCCTTTGCCAATAGGATTTCCCAGGCAAGAATACTGGAACGGGTTGCCATTTCCTTCTCCAGGGCATCTTCCCAACCCAGGGATTGAACCTGCATCTCCTGCTTCGCAGGTGAATTCTTTACCACTGAGCCACCTGGGAAGCCCCGAGGGAAAGTAGAGAGAGATTCATATGGGTTGTTCTGGTTTCTCATCATAATTTAAAGAGAAATACTCACAATATCCAGAGCCCTTTATGTCCTGCAAAAGAAGGAAGAAGAGGTCCTCAAATTCTTTACATAGGGACTTCCCTGGTGGCGCAGTGGCTAAGATGCCATGTTCCCAATGCTGGGGGCCTGGGTTCAAACCCTAGTCAGGGGACTAGATCCCACATGCCACAACTAAGAGCTCACATGCCACAACTAAAGATCCTGCGTGCCACCGCAACCAAGATCTGGTGCAGCCAAATAAATAAATTAATTAAACTATTTTAAAAAGAAAATTCCTTACATAAGGAACCCACTTAGGAGAAACTTAGGTTGACTTCCAAATGGAACAGTGAATCTACAAAAGGCAAAAGTGATGGCGTCTACCTCATAAATCTGAAGAGAATCTGTGAGAAAGTTCTGGCAGCTTGTGCCATGCCGTCGATGCCACTGAAAACTCAGCTAATGTCAGTGTCCTGTCCTCCAGACATACTGGCCACCAAGCTGTGCTGAAGTTTGCTGCTGCCCTGAGGCCACTCCTATTGCTGACTGTGTCACTCCTGGAGATTTCACTCACCAGATCCAGGCAGTCTTCTGGGAGTGGAGACTTCCGGTGGTTACTGGTCCTAGGGCTGCCCACCAGCCTCTTACAGAGACCTCTTAGGTTAACCTGCCTACCACTGCTCTGCGTAACACAGACTCAACTCTGCGCTCTGCGGGCATTGCCATTCCTTCCAACAACAGGGGAGCTCACTCAGTGGGTCTGAGGTGATGGGTGCTGGTCTAGGAAGTTGTGCACGTTCGTACACCATCTCTCGTGAACACCCACAGGAGGTCACACCTGATCTCAGCTTCCACACAGACCCAGAAGAGATTGAAAAGGAGGAGCAGGCTGCTGCTGAAAAGGCTGTGACCAAGGAGGCATTTCAGTGTGAATGGACAGCTCTAGCTCCTGAGTTTACTGCTGCTCAACCTGAGATCCCAGACTGGTCTGCGGTGTACAGGTGCCCTGGGTGCCTACTCAGCAGGTCCCTCCTGAAGACTGGAGTATGCAGCCCGACACTGAAGACTGGTCTGCAGCTCCCACTGCTCTGGAATGGGCAAGGAAGACCACTGAGTGGTTTTAAACCACTCTACCATAGACTTTAAACAGAAAATGGAAATCAAGTTTAGGGAAAATAAAGTTGTTTTTATTTTTAAAAAGAGAAGGAAGGAAATAGTAGAGCATGAATTGATGAACTAGAAAGCAAACATTTTAAAAAGAAAATAAAGCCAAAGGCTCATTTTTTGGAAAAGAATAAATTTGATATTCTCCCAGCAAAACCAATCAAGAAAGAGAGAAAAGTCCTGTATGTCAATGTAAGGAATGCAAAAGTGGCCATCAGCACAGATCTACATCCATTACAGGGGTAATATGAAGGATATGATTAATAATTTTACCTGAAGATAAGAAAATGAATCTAAAATTGACATAATAAGAAATATAAAATTTGAAGAGCTCTATGTCTATTAAGGACATTATCTGTAATTTAAATTTTTCCTATAAAGAATATTCCAAACCAGACATCTCAGCAGGGAATACTTCCAGACAGTAAATGAAAAAAAATAAACCAATCTCACACAATCTCTTCAAGGTAATAGAAAAAGACCATACATTACCCAACTAATTTTATGGAAGCTGTGGATTATGTTCCTTACAGAGGAAGATTTCCTTTCTTAAACTAGAACAAGAGGCTAGCTTTCCCAAGGATGTTGACACACCCATCTCTCCACATCTCCCTAGAACACCCTTCAGGCTTTTGATCATTCCAGCTGTCAAGGAGCTGCAGCTGAGCCTCCAGGGCACATTAAAAGCAACTTCTTTCAAAAAACTGGAATCCAGTTCTCTGGCAGGCAGACTGAATCTATACAATATCATTTAACACTTACACTAAACAGGCTGAATGAATCACAAGCTGGAATCAAGATTGCTGGGAGAAATATCAACAACCTCAGATATGCAGATGATACCACTCTAATGGCAGAGAGCAAAGAGGAACTAAAGAATCTCTTGATGCGGGTGAAAGAGGAGAGTGAAAAAGCTGGCTTATAACTCAACGTTCAAAAAACTAAGATCATGGCATCTGGTCCCATCACTTCATGGCAAGTAGAAGGGGAAAAAGTGGAAACAGTGACAATTTCTTGGGCTTCAAAATCACTGAGGATGGTGATTGCAGCCATGAAATTAAAGGACACTTGCTCCTTGGAAGAAAAGCTATGACAAGCCTAGACAGCATATTAAAAAGTAGAGACATCACTTTGCTGACAAAGGTCTGTAGAGTCAAAGCTATGGTTTTTCCACTAGTCATGTACAGATGTGAGTTGAACCATAAAGAAGGCTGAGCACCGAAGAACTGATGCTTTTGAACTGTGGTATTGGAGTAGACTCTTGAGAGTCCCTTGGACTCCAAGGAGATCAAACCAGTCAACCCTAAGGAAATCAACTCTGAATATTCACTGGAAGGACTGATACTGAAACTCCAATACTTTGGCCACCTGATGAGAAGAGTAGACCAAGAGTATTTTGATGAGTGCCATATTACATGTATGTGTACTTTGTTCTAAAAATCATATTGACAGTGGCAAATGAAAAATTTTCCATTGTTGTACCAGAAATATTCCTATATCATAAACATAGCTCTACATCTTCATTTTAAATATGGCTGTAAGGGATATTTATAATTGCTTTCTCAATATTCCTCCTCCCTCTCCCTGCCCCAAAATTTCTCAGTAACAGCACCTTACCTGACTTTCTTTTAGTAATTTGCTCTCTCCCTTTCAGGGCTATGGTTTTTTCTAACTTTGAATTTTGAGATAATTTCAAACTTACAGAAAAATTGCAAGAAGAGTACAAAGAGTTCCTATATGTGCTTCCCCCAGATTCCCCAAATATCATTTTATCACATTTGCTTTATTATTATCTACCTACCTACTCTATCTACCCAGATATATCTCTATATATATTTCAATTTTTTTCCTGGATTGTTTAGGAGTAAGTTGCAGACAACTTACTTTGCAGGCAAAGGAGAAAAGGAAAGATATGCCCATTTGAATACAGAGTTCCAAAGAACAGCAAGGAGAGATGAGAAAGCCTTCCTCAATGATCAGTGCAAAGAAATAGAGGAAAACAATAGAATGGGAAAGACTAGAGATCTCAAGAAAATTAGAGATACCAAGGGAACATTTCATGCAAAGATGGGCACAATAAAGGACAGAAATGATATGGACCTAACAGAAGCAGAAGACATTAAGAAGAGGTGGCAAGAATACACAAAAGTACTTACAAAAGAGATCTTCATGACCCAGATAATCACAATGGTGTGATCACTCACCTAGAGCCAGACATCCTGGAATGAGAAGTCAAGAGGGCCTTAGGAAGCATCACTACAAACAAAGCTAGTGGAGGTGATGGAATTCCAGTTGAGCTATTTCAAATCCTGAAAGATGATACTGTGAAAGTGCTGCACTCAATATGCAAGCAAATTTAGAAAACTCAGCAGTGGCCACAGAACTGGAAAAGGTCAGTTTTCATTCCAATCCCAAAGAAAGGCAATGCCAAAGAATGCTCAAACTACTGCACAATTGCACTCATCTCACATGCTAACAAAGTGATGCTCAAAATTCTCCAAGCCAGGCTTCAACAGTAATGTGAACCGTGAACTTCCAGATGTTCAAGCTGGATTTCAAAAAGGCAGAGGAACCAGAGATCAAATTGCCAACATCCATAGGATCATCAAAAAAGCAAGAGAGATCCAGAAAAACATCTATTTCTGCTTTATTGACTATGCCAAAGCCTTTGACTGTGTGGATCACAACAAACTGAAAAATTGTTAAAGAGATGGGAATACCAGACCACCTGACCTGCCTCCTGAGAAATCTGTATGCAGGTCAAGAAGCAACTGTCAGAACTGGACATGGAGCAACAGACTGGTTCCAAATAGGAAAAGGAGTACATCAAGGCTGTATATTGTTACCCTGTTTATTTAACTTATATGCAGAGTACATCATGCAAAATGCCAGGCTGGATGAAGCACAAACTGGAATCAAGATTGCCAGGAGAAATAGCAATAGCCTCAGATATGCAGATGACACCACCCTTATGGCAGAAAGCAAAGAAGAACTAAAGAGCCTCTTGATGAAAATGAAAGAGGAGAGTGAAAAAGTTGGCTTAAAACTCAATATTCAGAAAACTAAGATCATAGCATCTGGTCCCATCACTTCATGGCAAGTAGATGGGGAAACAGTGGAAACAGTGACAGATTTAATTTTGGGGGGCTCCAAAACCACTGCAGATGGTGACTGCAGCCATGAAATTAAGAGGATGGAAAGGACTGATGCTAAGCTGAAACTGCAATACTTTGGCCACCGGATGGGAAGAACTGACTCATTTGAAAAGACCCTGATGCTGGGAAAGATTGAAGGCAGGAGGAGAAGGGGACGCCAGAGGATGAGATGGTTGCATGGCATCACCGACTCAATGGACATGAGTTTGAGTAAACTCCAAGAGTTGGTGATGGACAGGGAGGCCTGGCGTGCTGCAGTCCATAGGGTTGCAAAGATTCAGACACAACTGAGCAACTGAACTGAAGTTGCAGACACAATGTTCCTTTGACATTCAAACAGAGCAAGGAGAAACAGGATTTTGAGCAGAGAAATGGTATAGTCTGGTTTCTATGATCTGGCTGCCTTGTGGGGAACTGAGTAAAGCAGGGAGATGGGGAGGCTATGGCCTTAGCAACTGGGAGGATAAAATTGCCACTTTATAAGATGGCAATATAAGATACAAGAAAACTACATGTTTGGGGAGAAATTAAATGTTTGATTGGGGCATCTTAGGTTGAAGATGCCTAATGAATCACTGTTCCAAGCTCCACTTATAAACCTATTTGCAGGGCCAGGGTTTCTGCTCTTTGATACTGATGACCCTCTAAGAAGACTGCCTGCACCATCCACTCTTGAGGTTGCAGCGCCAGACTCCCCCTGGATCTCTGGCCCGCCATTCCCCCTGTGCTGTCTTGGATCCTGACTTCCCAGTGGCTGCTGCTGGAGGGGCTCATTGATACCACCTGGGAGTGTGGAGTTGATGTTCTATGGTGGAAACTGAGGGGAGCCTGAAGAAAAGTCATCTCCCTCCTCCTACGCCATGGTGAGATGACCTAGTTCATACCACATGCACTCTGAAGATAGTGAAACTATGCAAACAGCTGTGCCTTGACTGTAGACACAGTAACACCCACTTGTACCTTTCTTTTTCCCTGCCTCACTACCCATTTACCTTCAGTCATCATGTTCTGAGATTGCACCACTCCAACAGAGGAAAAGAATCCACCTGCCAATGCAGGAGACACGGGAGATCCAGGTTCCATCCCTGGATCAGGAAGATCCCCTGGAGGAAGAAATGGCAACCAACTCCAGTATTCTTGCCTGGGAAATCCCATGGACAGAGGAGTCTGGCTGGCTACAATCTAGGGGGTTGCAAAGAATCAGACATAACTGAGCACGCACACATGCAATAAAGAATTAACAATAAGGTTTAATTTTAGGCTCTGTTTTCTTGGGAACCCAGATTAAAGTAGGCATCAAAGTGGAGATATCTGGTAGGCAAAGGGATTTATGAACCTGTAATTCAGAGAAGAGGTCAAGGCTGGAATATAGATTTTGGAGTCCTAGGTACTAATTGTAAAGACCTAAGACCAGATGAGATCCTAGAAGTGAACATAGGTGGAAAACCAAAGAGACGTGAACGCTGACCCCTCAGGCACTCCAACATACTGAAGGCTAGAGAGTTGAGGAAATACCAGCATTGAGACTGAGAAGAAACGTCCCACAAGGTAGAGAAAAACCAAGCGTGTTGTTCCTGAAGCCAAATGAAAATGTCAATTATGCAAAATACTGCTGACAACTCAAACAATAAGTTAGTATTGGAACCAGCATATGGAGTTTAGCAAACTTGATTACTACTCTTTATGTGGAGAATTAGTTTAATATTCAGTAATGTCACACCTCTCATTCCTGATATAATTTGCATCTTTTTTTTTTCCCCTGATCAGTCTGACTTAGAAGTTTATCTTGTTCTTTTTAAAAAGTTGCTTTTGGTCGAAATAGAGTATAGAAATTGATTTCTTATTTTTGTTGTCTATTGATTTCCAATCTAGTCTTTCTTTTCTTCTCTTTATTTTGGGCTTAATTTATTCTTATTCTGGTTTCTTAAAGTGGAAGCTGAAGTAATTAAATCGAGACTTTTTTTTCTAATATATTTCATGGCTAAAAATTTACCTGTAAAAACTGTGTCCCAGAAATAATTTGTTGAAATACTTCTCTGTTCCTTTCTCCCCTCACCTTCGGGAACTCTAATTACCGTTATACATACTAGGCTGCTTGATATTGTACCGCAGCTCTGTTCATTTTTTCTCAGTGTTTTCTTTTCCTTTTTTTTCATTTTGATTGATTTTTGCTATGTCTTACCTACGGTAATTTTTTTTTCTATTGTGTTTAATCCACAATTAATCCCATCTGTGTTTTTTAAAAAAATCTGATATTGTAGCTTTCATCTCCAAAAGCTTGGTTGTTTTTCTTAGATTTCATGTCACTACTGAGCATGTTCTGTATTTCCACAGCTTCTTGATCATACGGAATAGTTTAATAACTGTCTTAATGAGCTTGTCTAATTGTCACTTCTGGATCAACTTGAGTGGTTTTTCTTATTATGGTTGCATTTTCCTGCTTCTCTGCATGACATGAGTTCCCCAATTTTTTATTGGATGCCAGTCATTGTGTATTGTATGCTGTTGGGTGCTAAGTATTTTTAATATATATATATTCTTGAACTTTGTTCTTGGATGTGTTTAAATTACTTAAACAGTTTTATCCTATTAGGTCTTGCTATTAAGTATCTTTCAGGCACTGTTGTCTAGGGTTCATTTTTCTCTTGTGGAGGTAAGACTACATTTTGGACCCACAGTTTCTCAGCCTCAGCACTATTGACATTTAAGGCCAGATGATTCATTATAGAATGTTTAGCAGCATCTCTGGCCTCCACTCACTAGATGCCAGTATAGGTTCATCTCCTCTGGCTGTGAAAACCAAAACTGTCTCCAGAAATCACCAATTGCCTCCTGTAAGATTGCGGGGTGGGGGGACAGGGAAGGTGTGTGTGTGCCAAAACTGCCCTCTTTTGAGAACCACAGGTCTAACAGATGTCCTGTCACTTTTAAGGCTTTATGCTCTGCCTGATGGTACTATTTCTGGCCATTTGTGAGTTCCAGTGATTCCCCTTCTAATTCTTCTGGATGGTTCTTTCCTCCACCTCAGATAGTTTCCACTCAGCTGAATGCTTGTGAAGGACCCTGTGCAGATCTCCAACGTTTAGTTCTCCTCTTTGGTACTCTACCCTGCAAAAGCTAGCCCCTTAACCTGTCAGAGCCCCCTGCTCCATCTTCTCATTGAGGGAGATTGCCAGGTTCTGCTTGAGTTCTCCCTCCCTGTGCTGTGGCCTGGAAGGCCACAGGCAGTGAAAATTAAAAGTGTTAGTTGCTTAGTCGTGTCCCTCTTTGGGATCCCATGGACTGTCCACGGAATTCTCCAGGCAATATTGGAGTGGGTTGCATTCCCTTCTCAGGGGATCTTCCCAGGGGTTGAACCTAGGTCTCCTGCATGGCAGATTCTTTACCATCTCAGCCACCAGGGAAGCCCCAAATTTGCTTTGCATTTCCCATTTCAGGGATCTCCTGTCTCCTATTCTTTGCTTCTGATACATTTTATCTAATATTGTACTTGCTCAGGCAGGTTAGTCATCTTGGTCTGAAGGATTTTGTAATGGTTTTATAAAAGGATATTTGCATGCTAATTCAAAAAATTCAAAGAGAGGAAAAATTTATAATGCAAGAAGTAAGGATTGCTGGAGTATGCCTTTCAGTAGGTTTGAGAGGGTGGCTTAGACCCAACAGAGAGGGCAGCCTCAGGTAGAAGCAGTTGATCCACAGTTAAGAGGAAAAGTGGCACTAAGATTAAGAAACCAAGATATGGACTTTGTTTACTGCTTTCTAGATTTTTCTTTCTGTTGTAAACACAGTACAATAGGTAGAGACAGGGACAGGTATACAGAGTGCATTTTTATAGGTGTAGACACAACGTAAAACTGTTAATGGGATAATACTAGGATTGTGGACTCATGGAAGACTTTTGGAATGCTTTTTATTTCTAAGCTTTTCTCATGTAGCTATATATTAGTTTATATTAATAGTATATTATAGATCTACATAAACACATGTAGAGAACACTTTTTATGAATTTAAAGAAACTAGTTGGGACACTTTATTCTCAGCACCTACTCATTACACTCCTTTGCCCAAAACCTCTAATAGTTTTCTATCTCATTCATAGTTCTCGCCAATGGCTAACGAAGTATTCCACAATCTGGCCCTCTGGCCCTCTGGCCCTACTCTCCACCCGTACCTCCTTTCTCTGGTTTCACCCACTACATCCACCCATGTTCACTCTGCTCCAGCCCCACTGGCCTTGTCTCTTGCTCAAATCAGGCACTGCTCCTACATCAAATTCTTCACACTTGCTGTTCCCATGCCTAGAACATCTTTCCTCTAGTCTCAGAGTGCTTCCTTACATTTACTTGTATCTTTTCTCAAACTTCACTATTCATGAAGTCTTCCCTATACGACCTGTCTAAATTGCAGTCCATTTCCTGCTTGATGTTTTGTGGTCTCCTCTTTCCTAGTTATTTTCTCCTTACCATTCATCACATGCTTTTTTTTTTTTTCCTATTGCCATCTGTAGTTTTCAAAAGCAATAGATAAAACCCCAGGGCAGTCTTGGGCCTGAGCAACTTCAAACCCACAGGCCTGAAAAATTTAAAAAAAGGACCCCAGAAAACCACGTCGGGGGGAGGAGGGGGAATGGAGGACATGGGAAAGAGTTCCAAGTCACATACAGGGGGTGCTTGAGGGGAACTCCCTAAGAGTGATGGCTGGAAGTGGGTACAGCATAGACTCAGCAGTGTAATCCCCAGTCTGGGTCCCAAGCTAATAAATCTGTAAGAAGGATGGGAAGAGAAATGCCAAGGACTTGACTGTGTGATGTTTTTTTATCTACAGACATTCCCAACATCAGTGTTTAGTTATTGTTGGAATTTAAAGTATATGTATGTGCTGTGTGGTGTAGACAAGAGTAGAGTAACCAATGGCAGAGGTTGACAGAGGCCAAATCATGGAAGGCCATGCTAATTTTATTAACTTAGGTAGTGCATAAAGTATAAGTCTAGAATTTAAAATTACAAAGGTTTTCTACAAATCAGTAAGAAAATACAAATAACCTATATTAATCAGGACAGAAACCCAATTCAATTATTTTAAACAAGAAAGGGACTTTATTGGCTCACAAAACATTAAAGTCCAGAGGTAGGGCAGGCTTTAGGCACAGCTGGATCTAGGGCCTCCAGAAAAATGACATCAGAACTTAGCTCTCATTCCTTTCTGCTAGCCTCTGAGTTTCCCCTCACTCTTTCCACAAAGAACAAATTTTCAGGCTTACACAGTCCTTAGTTCGTGGGATCTCTGTCGAGCGTTCTTTCCAAGAGTTCCAGCAGAAGTTCCGTTGAGGGCATTCTTTAGCCTGACTTGGGTTACATGTCCATTCTTTAATCACTGTGGCTAAGGAGCTGTGGGACTCAGGAAGGCCTGACCTGGTCATGTACTCACCTAAGCCACAGGGAACGGGTTCCCCACAATATTTATTCTGTTATCACAAAATGGGGAAAGAGATACTGAACAGAAACAACATATATCCACACGTAACAGAAAAGCAGGTGAAGGATACAAACTATCCATGATAAAACTATAAACGGCTAATAAATATATGAAAATAACCTCAACCTCGCCATTAATCAGGAAAATGTAAAATGATCCTTTTTCTCTTTTTTGCCCATCAGATAAAAATTATCAAGTGCAGGTAAAGCTTTATGGGAAAATGAGCACTTTCCACACAGTTGGTGAAAACAGAAAGTCATGAAGGCCTTTGGGACGGCTAAGGTGGGTCTACTATCAGATTGTTCTCTGATAGACAATCTGATAACAATCTGATAGACCCAACAATCTACCTTCTACTCCATTCTAAAAAAATACTCACACACATGCATAAAAATATTAAAGAGATGTTTACTTGGCAATGTAATAGCAAAAGAAAAAATAAGGGAACAGTTAAATAATGGTATTTTCATAGTATTGAATATTATTCAACCATTAAGGAGATTTAAAGACCTCAGGATTGGTTTTCGAGACAAAAATAAGCAAGCTGCAGAACAATACATATATATATCCTATTTATGTAAAAATTGCATTTATATGTATATGCATATTCACATGGGAATTATGGAAAGATTAGATGAATGCATACTAAACTGTGGGCAGTGGAATGTGATAGGAAATGCTGGAGAAAAGGGTCTCTCTTCACTCATATATAAAAGTTTTGTACACTGAGATGGCAGTCATTTATATTTTCATAATTAAAAATGGGAAAATGCAATTCACAATTGGAAATGCAAATTGCAAATAAAGTATAAAAAGGTAATTCTCCTTATTAACACAAAAAAGATGTATTTTTGCCTATCACAGTGGCAAACACATTGAAGGATTCAGGGTTGGTGGAGTGTAGGCAAAGAGGTGCTCTAACTAGTGATGGAGTTGCAAAGTGGTACAATTTTTCTCATGGTATTTCTCCAAATGTTAAATATGTACATCTCCTGACCCAATAAATCCGCTTCTGGCTATTTACGCTACAGAAATACCCACAGGCAGCAAAATATATATGGATGTTAACTCTACTTTTATTTGTAATTAAAAAAAAAAAAAGAACTAATGAAATTACCTACCAATAGGGGTTGTCTAATAAGTTACAGCATATTTTTTTAGGCTGCGCGGTGTGGCATGTGGGATCTTAGTTCCCCAATCAGGGATTGAACTTGTGCCCCCTGCATTGGGAGTGCCTAGTCTTAACCACTGGACTGCCTGGGAAGTCCCAGTTATAGCATATTGATGCAATGGGTTAGTATGTAGCCATAAAAAAATAAAAGTCTACATCCAAGTGGGAGGGTGAGGAGGCAATTTTCAGTGCAGTACATGTAAAATGGGGGTATGTACCTACCTCATATGGTCTTGGTGTGGGGATTAAGAGTTAATCCATGGTAAAGCGCTTCCAACAGTGTCTGTGTACAGTAACAAGTGTCAGCTATTAACACATTTTTGCTTAATTATGTATAAGCCTAAGTCTGGAAGAAGAGCAAACCAAATAATTATTACTTGTCAATTTAGACCATAAAAAGAAATGTCCTTTTTCATTTTGTATTTCTGAACTGTAGAAAAGTCAAACAAGTATGTTTTAATAGCCTTTGTATTTGTTAACCATAAGATAAAAGCATAAAATTTACCAATCAAGGTTTAATAGCCATCATTCATTGCATTGTGAAAAAAAATACATCCCTGGAGTTCACAGAACTAGATTTGAGTTTTAGCTCTAACTGGCCACATGCAAAGTCACGTGATCTCTAAATCTTGCTTTCCTAGTCTACAAATCTAAGGGAGATGGGTAGTGTCTAACCCAATGACTGGCATGCAGATTATTTCAGTACATAGAACCCTCCCTGCAACTTACACAAATGTGACAGACCTACTGCTAAATGATCAAGTGCCAACTGGGTGTGAATATGTAGAGTTCAACCTCCAAGAAAACCACAAGAAAATTTCGCAGTAATGAGCAAGTGCTCAGTGGCTATTGGACAGGCATAAGCAGTCTGCTTGCCGTTAATAATGACTGTTCATTTGCTAACCCAACAGATGCCACTGCTTGGCAATGCTAGATCACCACTTCATCAAAGGCTGGGCACCCCCCAGAATTGCCAACTATGAACATCTGAGTGGACATAAACCAAAGTCCGGACGAAATCACAAAGCACTGAAGAGATAACCAGAGATGGGGAGTACACAGACAATCATTTCCTTTTAATGTGTATCGTCACCCAGTTTTCTGGGGTCCAGTCCATTTTCCCCCAGAGCCTTGCCTTAGTCTCAGAATCCTTCTGAAACAACACACAGGTATCAGAGATGATAAGACAAACTCACATTTGCCAACTCTAATACCTTTTTCTAAGTTCTCACATTACACCAAACATCTTTGGCATTTATGACAAATGTATCACAGGGAAGCTTCTTTGTATACAGGAAAGGCAGAAGATCTAAACAACCATGAAACTTGAGCCACCAAGAGGTTACTCCCTTCTTACCTACTCTGATAAAAGAATTCTGTCATCCCAGCAGTATTCCAAATATGCCACTTCAGAACCTACTTGGAAAGAAGCCAGTTATAAATAAATCAATCAACCCAAGACTGTTTTATCTTAGAGCAGAGGAATTCATAGCTTTATTGGACACTGACTTGTTTCCTCTCAGCCACAAAGAGATAAAGACCCAAACAAAAGTCCCTACATATTCTTGTATAACTTAAAATACATTATATCATTACTACATATTTATACTTCAATAAATCTTAATCTATAAAGCACATTTCTTATAATTAACTGTTATCAAAAAATCTATAAACAAGCTCCATTCCGCCTCACTTCTCCACCAGAGAGCCTTGCATTTATTACTCTGCTTTTTAACAGGCTCATGCAAATCGCACCTTCTGTTTTTTAATTTGATCCAAGCACCAGATGTAACCCCAAACTCTGGAAATATGTAATATTTTTATTCACATGGGTCATTTTCCACACAATTATGCCCACTATAAAAAAGCCTTTTCTCATATATTCTATATATTTTTAACTTTCAGAGTTTTCCACTAAACAGAACCACAGTATTTGGGATTCTCAACCAAGGAGTATATAATCCTACTACTACAATGTTATTACTTTTATACATTTTTTAAAAAATGTGTTAAGACTTAAAATTAAAGAAAAAAGCTCCACCAACTCTGATAATAAACTAGTTGTTAACAGCCTAGTTCTTTTTTAAATAGAACAATCTATTCAACCTAATATGTTAAGTACAACCTCAATACTACTCGAGATTATTATTTTTTTTTTTATAAAAGACCCATAAACTTCCAAACTGTGATAGTTATCTTGGACTCACCTCTGAAGACTGCTGACGAGCTGGCTAGCTCTTTGAGCTGAGTCTTCCTTTCCCCAATACAACACCCTGGTAAGAGAACTATGGCTCTAGGAAGTCTCAGAGGTGACCCCCCATCCCAGGACTGCTTAGACTGGGAGGGAGGGGGGAGAGGATAACTCACAGGAAACAGCTTTATACCAACCCCCAGTGATTTACAGTGGAAGAATACCTACCTACCCATGGCAGGGTTACAGTACCTAGCACAGTGCCTTGTCGGTAGAAAATTTAATAATAAACGCATGGCTGCTCTGTTAGCTTGGTGTTCAACCCTTTTGTACCAAAAGAGTAAAATCAAAAACCTGATACCTTGTTCCCCACCTATCAGGGATTGTCCTGTCCTCAACAAAAATGAAAGAAAAATAACAGTGACTTGGATCTTCAAGTCTTTTGTTTTCTAAAAGCCAAGACAGACCATTACTCTTGTTTACATTTGCCCTTCAACACTGCCATTCACTACAGATCCTCCCCTAGTGTTATAATTTCTACCTTCATAGCTTTACAACTGTTTGTTTAGACTGTTCACTTTCTAATGATACATGAGAGGACATTATTTTCATGAGTGGGTTGCTTCTCAATTACAGGTAGGATGAGCTATTTTTGAGTTTTCCAGCAGGCAGATAATTATACCTAGAACAAATTCTTGATACACTTCAATTTTGGGATCAAAGTATTTGTCAGTCTTCCCCAATCTAGGTGTCCCATTCACTTTTTGATGTTTTATCAACCGTCACTTCTTATCTGAGTTTTAAGGCTCATTTCACTCTGGTTTTTGGTCACCTTTTATCTTCTATTTTCAAAAATGCATATTCAAATTAGGTAAAAGGAAACAGGTAAATTTGGAAAAAGTGATTTCAGTTTTCAGATTTTGTAATTCCTATGTTGCTTTTCAAAGTAGAAGGGAATGTATCCTTGCAAAGAACATTTCGATGACCAACACAAATAATATATCTAAGAAGCAAACTTTGTAACAAAGGGACAAAGATCAGGTAGTTCATCATTAGGAAAAATAATAAGAAATATCACATGGAAGATTAGGCATTAACACCTGAATTAAGTTTAAAATTTCAGTTTCTAGGCAGGTATGACACCATTCCTTTCAAGATAATAATAGTGGGTGAAGATTTTCTACATTTCCCAGTGGATTTTCTAATAGTCTATAGGAAAACTATGTCATTTCATGTTTTTAATTTTGTCTTCATTTCAGAAGAAAAAGACCTGAGTGCTGACTTTTTTTTTTAATTTCTTAAACTTTCACAACATTGAGAAGTTTTTCTGCATTGTGTCTTCGCTGATGTCTAAAAAGATTTGAGCTCTGACTATAGGACTTCCCACACTGAACACATTCATAAGGTTTCTCCCCAGTATGGATTCTCTGGTGATTGATAAGCCCAGAATTCTGGCTAAAGGCTTTTCCACATTCAAGACATTTGTAAGGTTTTTCTCCAGTGTGGACTCTCTGGTGCTGCACGAGGATGGAACTCCTGCTGAATGCTTTCCCACACTCAACACATCCATAGGGTTTCTCCCCACTGTGGATTCTCTGATGAAGAATAAGGGCTGAGCCCTGACTGAAGTGTTTCCCACATTCGTCACATATATGCTGTTTCTTTCGGGAGGGATTTCTCTTTCTTTCAAACCTGCCCTTAGGGAAACAGGTTTCTCCATATTTAAAGATTTGAGGAACACCTATATTGAGAGTGCCGGGAACTTCATGAGATTCTCCTGCTGAAGGAATCTCCTGCTTTGGAGCTAGAGCTCCATTTTCAGTCCTAGCATCATCATCTGAAATAAACAGAAAATGTAAATCACTCACTTCCTATTCTGGGAGGACAGACAACTTAAGAAAAAAGAAGTTTTAAAAAAATGAACTGGAAGTAAACAGCTTGTATATGTCTATAAACAGCACTATGAAACTGGTGATGATACTGCCTAGTCTCAAAAAAGAAAAAAATGAAAACAACTCATTATGAGGTTAATGAGGTGAGAGCATGAGAACATATGAGGAATTAAAATGCTGCACCCTAGTGAGTGGTAGCACAGGGAGTGGGTTACACAGTGGTGGTCAAAAATCGAAGGGTGGAAAAACCGCAGCTGTTTCAGAGAGTCTAAGTTTGTTAGGAGACACAGAGATGCAGCTAAGGTCAGAAAAATAAATCAAAATTTGCCATCAGGAAATCACACTGTTTTGCTTTGAAAAAGGGAGAGATTACATCAAAATACAAAGTGCAAGTAACCAATCTGTCAGGCAGTGATTTTTCTAAAATGAGCAAGACAATGCAGGTCAAAGCCAAGATTAGACTACAAGAATATAGCAGTCTTGACAAGAAGCAGCTGAAGGTAAGCTGGGAGCATCCTGTGTTAACTTGGGACACGACACTTACAAATTCAAGGCTCTTTTAATGACTGAAGTTTTCCTGTAAAAATAACTTGCTGTATTTGGTATCTGTCATGGTATTTAGAAAAGCTGTGACTTCTAGCCCTGTTAGACGTGCACAGTGAATCTACCTGTAGGCAGGAGTGGTATGAGCAAGTCTCATTTAAGACGTTCCTGAAACTTCAAGCTTTGATGAATAAACAGTTACTAAAGGGTGAGCAGAAGCACTCAAAAAACTTGTACATAGTGAGCAAGTCTGTAACAAAGGGTTAAGAAAAGAGACAGATAGAAAAGAAGGCTGACAAAGAGACACTGAAGAGTCAGAGGAGATTAGTGAGGTCTGGAGATCTGAATAACAGAGAAGTGAGTGTGAAGGAGACAAATGGCACAGAAAGAATTGAGTTCCCAAGTGTGGTAAAGACCAGAATGCTAAAATGAGGTGAGAATTATTCTATTCTACAGTTCAGGCAAGGGAGAAGTTTGCTACCCAGGAAGATGCCACCTCCAACAACCAAAGATACTGGTTCTCAAACTTTACTGCACAGAAGAACACCCTATAATTCAGAGAGGCAGCCTACTCAGAACTCATCTGGCTCACACTAGCATTACCTTCAACTACCTCAGAAATGATGCCCAAAGCAGTCGCAAACAAACTTTCATTTTAATTCATATAAATATGAAAAAGAAATCTAGCAGTTTTAGGAATATACGGGATTGTATCAAAATAAATAAGTATGTGGCATTAACTGCCAAGATGCTGGGAAAGAATGGCATTAGTGAATGATCTTTCCATTTAATTTTTCTGTACTTATGTTGAAGAAAAAACAAAAAAGCTGAAAATTCAAAAAGATTTTGGTGATAACCAACAAAAAAACTAGATTTGAAGAGGTAAGCTTATTATACCAGGGGGACTAGGTAGGAGACTGGAAGGATATGAAACAGGTGGCAACTAAACAATACCGAGGGACCTGGTCTACAGGTGGGTTATGGCTCAGAGTAAGCCAAATGTCCACCAGAAATGGGCAGGCCTTCAAAGAAAGACATAAAAGCAAAGAAAAGGTTGATGATGTTATGTTGAAGAATAAAAGACCCAAGGTTAGCAAACCAACTGTTATCACATAAGAAAAGAAATGCTACAATGTGTCTATGTCTAAGCAATCAGGTGAAGGTGATTATTCCCCCTCCCTGCTCCCAGTAAAAATAAGCAGAGTTCTGGACAAAAGGTCCACACTCTCACTCTCCAACCCACAGGGAGTTCTGGTCCTCACCACAGTGCCTTAGGGAATGGAGCTCCCAGGATGCCCACTTGAGCTGGTTTTCCACAGCATCAAGCTCAGAACTTGGTAATCCCTGAGCTTCTTCTTGGGATACTATCTCCTCCACTAACACTTCCCGTTTTCGTCGACGAAGAGAAACCTGGAAATGACAGGAATTGGTTCAGTTGAGAAGGAATTTGGTGAGAATCAAAACTAAAACACATACCAGAGAAATCATAGAAAACATATGCTGCAGAGGCCTAGAGGGCAAAGCAGCATAAATAATGAAGGGTGGGGGAGAGGAAGCATAAACACAATTCTAATTTAGTTGAGTGGAACTAATTAAGAAGCTGTGAATACTGCTATGCCAGTGCTCCTAACACGGGAAACTTACTGGCTGTCCAGGGTCATCTAGTTCACTCTCTAAATCCTCCAGGACTGTCACTGCCTCCTCTCCATTCTCTGGATGATGCTCTCGAACCCAAGTCTGTAGCTCCTTGGGGAGGATGGCAACAAACTGCTCCAGTACAACCAGCTCCAAGATTTGTTCTTTTGTGTGTGTCTCTGGCCTGAGCCACAGACGGCAAAGTTCTCGAAGCTGGCTCACAGCTTCCCGGGGCCCAGGTGAATCCTGGTATCCAAACTGCCTGAATCTCTGGCGGAAAACCTCCGGGTCAGGAAGATGGTTCCAGGGGATACTTGACCCCTCTTCACCATCAGGATCCTCCTCCAACTTCACTCTCAGAATTTTTTCCTCTTCATCTGGAGTTGGGATGATAAGTATTGAATCCTCTTCCACTGACTGTGCAGACATCCTGATTTATAATACTTCAAGGAAAGACAATCAAGGCAAGATACCTTAGGGAAATACCCAGTTTTCTTCACAGGCACTCCTGAGGCACAAGAAATGAAAAATATATAAATGACTAAATATTCTAAGAACCTGGACACAGACTGATTAAAGGAAATAAAAATGTATTCTTTTACTAGATTAAAAATTCCAATCAATAACCTGAACCAGAAGTTTCCAAACTACAGCTCATGGCCAAATCTGGCCTGCTGCCCATTTTTATACAATGCGTATACTAAGAATAGTTTTCACACTTGTACATGGTTGGAAAAAAATCAAAAGAACACTCCATGACATGTGAAAATGACATGAAATTAAATCGTCTGTCTCTATAAATAATTTTATTCATTTGTTCACACTACAATAGCAGAGTTGAGTACTTGCAGTAGGCACTATAGGGCACGAGAAACCTAATATCTACCCTGGTCCTTTAGAGATCAAGTTTGCCAATCTATGATGAACAAAACCTATTTCAACAATCAAAAGAATCCAAGTTAAGAACCAGCCCTTCTCAGTGTTACCCAAATGCATCTGACCCTTGAACACATTATCTACAATTCAGTACTGGTGTTCCTTGACATACTTAGGTCATCTCAAAAGCAGGGACTGCTTTTTTATTATCTGTTTAAAAATTTTTTTTCACAAAACGTTTAAGGGTTATTTTTTAAATGTTTAAGAACTCCTAGGACTTTAAATATACGTTAAAAAAAATTCACTTGCTCAGGAACAGATAATAATGTTGGAAAAAAGTAACCACTATGTGCCATAAAATTTAACTATTTTTCAGTTACCCTCCACACCATAAATACCTTTAAATTAGGAACGACAGGCATTAATCAGCAAATTCTAGGGAAAAAAAGCACCTCAAAACACCTTTGTGGTGCAGATTCTTCCGCTGACACTGGATGACTCACAATCTCCCCAGCTATTACCTTCATGGAAACCTTGTGCTATTTCTGATCCTTTCCTTGGTATTTGCACAGTCATGCCCATGCCATTGTCTACAACCCGTTAAGAATGAGCCACGCAGCTGCTCAGTGTACCCATTCAGGCCCCAGGTTATGAAAGCTAATCATTTCCAAAATCTTCCTGTAACCCTACCAAAACTAGGAATCAGAAAAGACCTTATCGGTAACATACACACAAGTTTAATTAAACACTCTGGAGTGTGGCGGCCTTATAAACAGGTAGCTTTGGCCTATAGATCTGTTTCTATTCCAAGACCCTACCTTACTACGGCTCAAGCATTCTATAGAAAAGAAATTTCTCTTCCTTTCACGTTCTCAAACAGCACCCTGGCGGTGGGATGTGAGGAGGTGCGGGAAGCGCAGGCCCGCGGTCCCGACCGTCTTTGGGCGGAGACTCCCGACCCAGGTGACCTCCCCACGCACTCCTGCAGAGTGCTGCTGCGAACCGCGCCCCCACCCCAACGACGTCAGCCCCTTTTCCCCGCACTCGCAGCAGGCGGGTTTCCTCAGACCGAATGCCACCCGGCCACAACAGCAAACGAGCCGCGGCACTTCCGCCCGCGGCCGGCTGAACTACAAGTCCCGGCAGGCCCCGCGCGAGACCCGCCCACTCCCACCTCCGCCCGAAAAGAATCCCAGAACTCTCCGCGAGATGCCAGGGCCTCGAAATAGAACAAAACCGGCCGATGGGGGAGGGGAAGTCGGGGGTCGCGAAGGACACAAGAGATGGAGGACTCTTCGAGGGTGCTGAAGGCCCGATCTGGCTTTCTGTCTTCCCTTGCCCGTCCCACAACTGCCGGGCACGGAGACCGCGGCCTGTCCCCCGCGCCTCTGGAAGAAGCCGAGGAAGGTTCCCGCCAGGCTTCTTCGCTGACTCTTGCCAAGCAGACTGCAGCCCCCAGGCCAGCGTCCCCCTCACACCCTTCCCCCAACTCGCGCAAACCTCGGGCTCGGGAACCACAGCCGCTTCGCTGTCTTCGGCCGACGCAGAAACGCCGCTAACAAGCCGTTTCCCAGCAGCCCCCGGCGCGGACTGCTTCCGGTCTGTGGGCCCCAGGAGGCGGGGGGAGGCGAAGCCCCACGTTGCCATGGAGATGCGCTCCGGGAAGGGGGAAGGGCTGTCCAACGACAATGACTGCTTTGAGGCTGCGCTTGGCCTCGCGCCTCCCTCCCCCGGTATCCTAGCCTTCTGGGTTCCGCTTGAAAGACAAGGAAAAGAAAGAATTCTGCCACTAAGACAGTCTTACGGTTTCATAAGCCTCTTCACACGCATTATCTCATGTGATCTTCACAGTAGTTCTCTGAAAGAAGTATTATGAATATTTATGAATGTTAATTACATTGTACCAGGCACTGTCACCGTGCTTTACATGTAATTTCATTTTCACAACAACGCTGAGATAGTAAGAACTTTTGTTATTCCCATTTTACAGCTGAGATCATCGAGGTACAAGTAAATAGCTTGCCGAGTGCTCATAACTGGTAAGCGGGAAGCAAGATTTGAAACCAAGGCATGACACTCACCTTTGCCTCCTACTTGCTATGCCACAGAACTTTATTATGACCAGTTTACTTGTCAGGGAAACAAGATGAGACTCTTAACCAAGAGCTTTGGCAGTGAGCTCACATTGAATTTGAAGAATGCGTGGTCATTTTCTGACTTGAGGCTTGACAGTTTATATTACAAAGCAGCTGCCAAAGTGATCGTTTAAAAACAGAAATCAGACAACTTCATTCCTCTATTTAAAGACATCTGATGGATCCCTAACCACCTTACTCCTCCTTGTGCTCAGTTGCTCAGTTGTGTCCTACTCTTTGCCACCCTATGGACTGTATCTGGCCAAGCTGCTCTGTCCTTGGGATTTTTCAGGTAAGAATACTGGAGTGGGTTGCCACTTCCTCCTCCAGGGGAATCTTCCCCTACTGCCTTAATTATGGCATTCCTTACATTTTCCTGTAAGACCCCACTAGTCTGTTCCCTGCCCCCACCCCCACTCTCCAACTCTATAGGCTCATTGTGGTCTGGATCCTCAGCCTTCCTGACCACCTTTTCTCCTGGAAGCCTCCCCATTCTCATAGCGCTGGGTAGAAGTGATCTCATTTATTCACTTCTCTATTTTTTTGTTTGTTTGTTTTGCTTTTGTCCATAAGATCCATATAGGCAGAGACCTTGCCTGTCTTATTCACCACGGTATCTCCACATATTAATCCCAGGATACTGACTGCCTGGTACATGGTTGTTGGTCAGTCGCCAAGTCGGGTCTGATTGTGACCCCATGAACTGCAGCACACCTGGCTCCTCTGTCCTTCACTATCTCCCAGAGTTTGCTCAAATTCATGCCCATTGAGTCAGTGACGCCATCCAACCATCTCATCCTCTGCCACCCCCTTCTCCTTTTGCCTTCAATCTTTCCCAGCATCAGGGTCTTTTCCAATGAGTTGGCTCTTTGAATCAGGTGGCCAAAGTATTGGAGCTTCAGCTTAGTGTCAGTCCTTCCAAAGGATATTCAGAGTTGATTTCCTTTAGGATTGACTAGAGAACTCGGTAAATATTTGTTGATTAAATGAATAAAGTGTGGGTTGCTCAGATTGCTGCGTTTACTAGGTCACATGTCAGGCCTCAGAAACCACAAAGAAAGAGCCCTGTTGTTTAAGGTCTGTGTTAGAAGTGCAGGTCCAGCCTTTCAGAAGCATTCCAAGATCCTCAGGCTTCAGCTTTCTGCCTCTTCGGGAAAGTTCCCTTTGCAAAGAGCCCTCAGTCTGCTGGACTGGTGAATGAGAGAGCTCACGAGTTAGCAGCTGATGGTATAGTACTCCTCTACTCTCTGACTGGAGCTTTGCCCCCCAATACCCCTGCTACTTCTGATGACTCATCTCTCTTCATTTAGGAAGTTTCTAAAATCTTCACTTTTTTTCTTTCCTACTTGGCTATTGCCACCAACCTACTTGGCTGCTCTTCCCAACCGTTCTCTCTTTGGTGACTCTAAAAGCTAGCTCATGTTATTTTTCAGAGACAAGCCAAAATTTAATTTCTCAAGGTTCATGCTGTGTGCTTTAGAAGCATTTGATGGAGGATCTTGTATATACATTTGTAATAGATAAAAAATAAACCAGATTGAAAATCCTTTTTCTTTCTTTTTAAAAGCAAGCCATGTACCAAGTTCTTTGGCCCAAATTGTGTAGGATAAGTTAAATTGCATTCTATTAACCAATATGAGTGTATTTCTGTATGTATTAAGTGTGCTTGCATGCATGCTAAGTCGCCTCAGTCTTGTCCAACTTTTTGTGACCCTATGGACCACAGCCCACCAGGCTCCTCTGCCCATGGAATTTTCCAGGCAAGAATACTGGAGTGGATTGCCATGCCCTCCTCCAGGGGGCCTTCCCAACCCAGGATTGAACCTGCATCTCTTATGTCACCTGCACTGGCAGGTGGGTTTTCTGTAAGTATAGCTATGTCGAAGTAAAGTTTTAAAAGGCAATAAATAAATAAAAGCTAGCTCAAGGCATTTTTCTTTTATTTTGTCTTGCTTTAAGTGTTTGTTTGTTTGTTTGTTTTGCTTTAAGTGTTTTTACATCTAGTTAATGCTGGGAAACTAAAAACATACACATCAAACAGAAGTACTTGAACAGATTAAAAATGTTAAAATTTAACAAAACCCTTTGCCTGGGATTCATTCTATCATTCCTAATTCTTTCTGAGAGAGTAAATAAAATCACAATGAGTTTTTCTTCTCTAATTTACTCATTTGAGAGCAGGGACTATCAACCTTGGTTTTGAAACCCCATCCTCTGAGTCCCAGGTTCGATTCCTCGGTCAGGAAGATCCCCTGGAGAAGGAAATGGCTACGCACTCTGGTATTCGTGCCTGGAGAATTCCATGGAGAGAGGAGCCTACAGTCCATGGGGTCACAAAGCGTCGGACACGACTGATTGACTAACATTTTCACTTTCAAAGGAAAAAGTCACAGACTTTATTTTCTTGGGCTCCAAAATCACTATGGACAGTGACTGCAGCTGTGAAATTAAAAGATGCTTTCTCCTTGGAAGAAAAGCTATGACACACCTAGACAGCGTATTAAAAAGCAGAGACATTACGTTGCTGGCAAAGGTCTATATACTCAAAGCTATGGTTTTTCCAGTGGTCATGTATGGATGTGAGAATTTTGACTGTAAAGAAGGCTGAAAGCTGAAGAGTTAATGCTTTTGAACTGTGGTGTTGGAGAAGACTCTTGAGAGTCCCTTGGACAGAAAGGAGATCCAACCAGTCCATCCTAAAGGAAATCAGTCCTGAATATTCATTGGAAGGACTGATGCTGAAGCTGAAACTCCAATACTTTGGCTACCTGATATGAAGAACTGACTCACTGGAAAAGACCTTGATGCTGGGAAAAATTGAAGACAGGAGGAGAAGGGGATGACAGAGGATGAGATGGTTGGATGGCATCACTGACTCTAATAGACATGAATTTGAGCAAGCTCTGGGAGTTGGTGATGAAGAGGGAGGCCTGGCGTGCTTCAGTCCGTGGGGTCACAAAGGGTCAGACATGACTGAGCAACTGAACTGAACTGAGTAACTGAACAACAACACTGTGCTCAGCCATAGGTAATAAGTTGTGATTGAGCTAAGCAATTCATGACTTATTTGTTTCCCTTTGCTGTGAACTCACTTTGCCTAGCTGGAAATGGTCATATGATTCAGTTCATGGTCAATGGGATATAAGGGAAAGTAGTCTCATTTATATCTCAATGAGATATAAAGAAAAGTGTCTTTCAAGAAATTTATCTAACTCATATAAGCTGTCAGCTGTATTAGCATAAAGTTCATAATATTCCCTTAATATACTGTCTACAGGGTCAGTAGTGATGTCTCCTTTTTCATTCCTGAAATTGGTAGTCTTGTTTATTTTTCTGTATATGTGTTGCTTGAAGTTTATCAATTTTATTCATCTTTAAAGGAAACAACTTTTGGTTTTGTTTATTTGCTCTATTATTTTGTTTTTTATTTCATGGGGTTCTTCTCTTTTTAAAATAAATTAATAGTAAAATTAGTTCTGCTTTTAGCAGATAGCTCTAAGAGTTTTAATACATGTATAAATTATGAAACTATCACCAAAATCATAATATATGATAGTTCTGTCATTCCACAAATCTCCCTCAAGATGTACTTACAACTTTTCTACTCCATAACCCATGACAACCACTGGTTTGCATGTGTGAATGCCAAGTTGACTCAGTTATGTCTGACTCTTTGTGACCCTTGGACTGTAGCCCACCAGGCTCCTCTGTCCATAGGGTTCTCCAGGCAAGAATACTGGAGTGGGTTGCCATGCCCTCCTCCAGAACCACTGGTTTATTATCCATCAAAATAGTTTTGACTTTTACACAGTGTAATATAAATGGAATCATAAAGTATTTAACCTTTTACATAACTTTCATTAAGTATAATAACTTTGAGATTCATCTACGTTGTTACGTGTCTCAATTGTTCATTTCATTTTATTGCTGCATATTGCTGAGTAGGATTTTACTGTAGGTATCGTTTGTTTGTCCAGTTAAGCATTGAAGGACTTTTGGGTTAATTCCAGATTTGGGCGATTTTAAATAGAGTTTCCCTGGTAGCTCAGACAGTAAAGAATCTGCATGCAATGCAGGAGACCTGGCTTTGATCCCTGGATCAGGAAGATCCCCTGGAGAAGGGAATGGCTACCCACTCCAATATTCTTGCCTGAAGAATTCCATGGACAGAGGAGCCTGGGATTGCATGGGGTCACACTCCATGGGGTTGCAAAAGAGTTGGACACGACTGAGCGACTAATACACGTGCACAGTATAAATATTAGTGGACTGGCTTTGTGATCATAAGTTTTTATCTCTCTGGAGTGAATATCTAGAAGTGGAATTGCTGGGTCATATAATTTTTGGACTGAAAGTTTGTGCCCACTTCCCAAACTCACTAGCTGAGGCCCTAACTCACAGTGTAATAATATTTGAAGCTGGGCACTTTGGGAGGTAATTAAGTTTATATATGGTCATGAGGGTGGGATTAGTTCCCTTATAAAAGACACACACAGGGCTGCTTCCTCTGTTTCTCTACCATGTGAGGACAAGGCATAACGATGGCCATCTGCAAGCCAGGAAGAGAGCCCCCACCTGGGAACCAAATTCAGTTCAGTTCAGTCTCTCGGTCGTGTCTGACTCTTTGAGACCCCACGGACTGCAGCACACCAGGCCTCCCTCTCCATCACCAACTCCCAGAGCTTGCTCAAACTAATGTCCATCAAGTCGATGATGCCATCCAACAGTCTCATCCTCTGTCATCCTCTTCTTCTCCTCCTGCCTTCAGTCATTCCCAGCATCAGGGTTTTTTTCCAGTGAGTCAGTTCTTTGCATCAAGTGGCCAAAATATTGGAGTTTCAGCTTCAGCATCAGTCCTTCCAATGAATATTCAGGACTGATTTCCTTTAGGATGGGCTGGTTTGATCTCCTTACAGTCCAGGGGACTCTCAAGAGTCTTCTCCAACACCACAGTTCAAAAGCATCAATTCTTTGGTGCTTAGCTTTCTTTATAGTCCAGCTCTCACATCCATACATGACCACTGGAAAAACCATTGCTTTGACTAGGCGGACCTTTGTTGGCAAAGGAATGTCTCTTCTTTTTAATATGCTGTCTAGGTTTGTCATAGCTTTTCTTCTAAGGAGCAAGCATCTTTTAATTTCATGGGTGCAGTCACCATCTGCAGTGATGTTGGAGCCCAAGATAATGATGTCTGTCACTGTTTTCATTGTTTCCCCATCTATTTGCCATGAAGTGATGGGACCAGATTCTATGATTTTAGTTTTTTGAATGCTGAGTTTTAAGCCAGCTTTTTCACTCTTCTCTTTCATTTTCATCACGAGGCTCTTTAGTTCCTCTTCACTTTCTACCATAAGGGTGGTATCATCTGCATGTCTGAGGTTATTGATATTTCTCCCAGCAATCTTGATCCCCGCTTATGCTTCATCCAGCCCGGCATTTTGCATGATGTACTCTGCATATAAGTTAAATAAGCAGGGTGACAGGGAACCAAATTAACACCTTTACTTTGGACTTTCCAAATTCCAGAACTGTAAGAACAAACTTGCTATTTAAGCCACCAGTGTATGATATTTTGTTATAGCAGCTGGAGCTAATATATATGATTTTTTTAGTTTGAATAAATTGAATTTTTAAATTAAAGAAATATTGAGCTAAAACCAAAATTTGGTACATAAAGAATGAATCTGGAAAATCACGATTAAAAATTATATCTCTCTATATTCTTTTAATAGAGTGTTTGACAGAGGAAAATGTTTGATGAACTCCAATTTATCCATTTTTAAATTTTATTCCTTGGGACTTCCCTGGTGGTCCAGTGCTAAGTCTTCGAGTTCTCAGTGCAGGGGGCCTGGGTTTGATCCCTGGTCAGGGAACTAGATCCCTTGTGCCACAGCTAAGAGTTCACGTGTTGCAACTAAAGACTCCACATGTCCCAAAGAAGATCGAAGATCCTGTGTGCCACAACCAAGACCCAGTACAGTCAAATACATAAATATTTTAAAAATAAATAAAAGCAGTGAGGATTGGCACCAAGCTTCTGGGACCAAAGCTCCTCTGAGCAGAATGAAGTGTTCCCCTCTCTCTTAAAGTGCCTGCCCCATGTCCTCTGTCATTGCTGTGCTGCTATCATTGCCACTGTCACAGGGAGAGAAGTTGAATGAAGAAAAAAAGATATGGAACTTCCCTTATGCTCTCTGACCCTTAAGAACCCGTTTCCCATCCCTTGGGGTTCTCTGTGGGCACTTCTGGGTTTCAGGCTTCCTTTGAGTCTAGGCCAGGTGATACCAAAAAGGAAAAAAAAAGGGTAAATTCAGTGGAACTTGAAATTCTAGTCTTCTTCCCTAGTCTGGTTTCTATTATTCACTTTGAGAGGTCCTCAGGGAGCTACTCTGTGATCTTTGTCCAGGATTCTCTGGGACTTAGCCCACCTGATGGGAAGAGCCAACTCATTGGAAAAGACCCTGATGCTCTGGAAGACTGAAGGCAAAAGGATAAAGGGGTGGCAGAGGATGAGATGGTTAGATAGTATCACTGACTCAGTGGACTTGAATTTAAGTAAACTCTGGCAGATAGTGGAGGACAGAGGAGCCTGGTGTCCTATATAGTCTAGGGGGTAGCAAAGAGTCAGACACGACTGAGCAACTGGACAACAACTGTGGGACTCTCTCTTTGGAAAGGGACAGGGTTGGAGTATGCTTACTACATCTTGCCTAGAACCAGAGCTTCTGTTTTTTACTTTTATCATTCTCTCTCTTCTACTTATTTTGGTTTTAAATTGATCTTCTGATTTTTACCCTGACTTCTTAAGGTAGACAGAGTCTTTCGTCCTTCTAGTGTAAGTATATGAAAAGTGGGACTTCAGGGCTTAGTCCTGCTTATCTGTAGTATTCTTACCTCTTCCTTCCACCTGGGTCAGCTGCATCTTCCAGGTCTTGCAGCACTGCCTGCTAACATAACCAGTCACAAGAACATCTGGAGACTGAAAAGTATCATCTCTTTTTTATGTCTCTTTTTTAGAAGAAAGCAAACTTTTCCAGAAGCCAGGCAGCAGGCTTTCCCTAATGTCTCATTGGCCTAAATTGAGTGATATGCCAGTGCCTAAATCAAAACTGGGCTTCCCTGGTAGCTCAGTGGTAAAGAATTCACCTGCCAATGCAAGAGTTGTAGCTTCAGAACCCTAGATTGGGAAGATCCCCTGAAGAAGGAAATGGCAACTCACTCCAGTATTCTTCCCTGGGAAATCCCAGGGACAGAGGAGCTTGATGGGCTGCAGTCCATTGGGTCACAAAGAGTTAGACATGATTTGGGGACTGAGCAACAACACAAAATCAAAATTACTTCCAGGCGGAGTGGAATTATCATTATTGGCCTATCCTAATCATTTCTGGTTGAATGACTATCAAGAAATCAAACTGTAAAACCACCTGGGTTGCAAGACTGCTAAAAGCCAAGGAATCAAAAGCAACATTTAATGGACTAATTCAGTTCTGATGCAGCCTCACTGACATGTCCAAGTGGAGATATTCTGCCTACAATCCTGACAAGTCCTTCTTCAATAGACTGGAGCCAGCAGAGCTGTATAAGAAAAGACCGCAGATGTCTATCCAGCTGATCATTAGCTCTGACTGTAGAGTTCCTTATTTTAGCTGCCACCCCATGTCATTGTAGACTTTGAATAAAATCAGTCCTCCATCTGAAGACAAACAAGTTAATCTTAGCCTTCAATTTGAACTTGAGTAAGAGATCCAGATAATAAGACACATCCATGAGGTTAAAATGTCAGGAATCAATGAAGTAAATAATTAGCATATGCTCAGTCACTTCAGTCGTGTCTGACTCTTTTTGACCCTGTGGACTGTAGCCCACCAGGCTCCTCTGTCCATGGGATTCTCCAGGCAAGAATACTGGAATGGGTTGCCATGCCCTCCTCCAGGGGATCTTCCTGACCCAGGGATTGAGCCCACGTCTCCTGCATCTCCTGCATTGGAGGTGGATTCTTTACCCACTGAGCCACCTGGGAAGCCCAAATAATTAGCATATAATAGTAATTATAGTTATTTAGCAAATAGCTTTATAAAAGGATGCATGTTGAATCCAAGATAGAAATTATAAAATAATATTATTTACTAGCCATCCAGGACTTATTGCTTATATAATCCATTTAGACCTTCTAGGACTGGGACTTCCCTGGTGCTCCAGTGATTAGGGCTCTGAACTTCCAATGCAAGGGCACAGGTTCAATCCCTGGTCAGGGGAACTAGGATCCCACATGCCGCACAGAGTGGCCAAAAAAGTGAAAACAAATCTTCTTCTAGGACTGCTGGGACAGTCTCATCACGGCCTGTCCTAAGTGTTAGTGGCAAAGAGAAGACTCTTTGTCAGTCCCTTCACCAGATACTTGTCTGGATTTTATCTTCCAGATCTTCTGCTTTTCAACAATCTCTAGACACACAGAAAACTGTTCATTATTAGAACACTTATTATGGTTATACCACTCCCTGATGACATGTAACACTATCTTAATACTTCCACTGAGATATTTCCAATATAAATGGTAAAGGAGATAATTATTTTTTTCTACACAAGAAAAATATTTAATTCTACACAATTATTTTTTTCTAATCAAGTATTCTGAGGCAAGTGTCCTTCACTTGGTTGTGCCATAGACTTTGCAAGATTACATTCTCTTCATTGTGAATACTTGGAACTTCTCCACCCAACAGTGATGTGAATTATATTATCTTAGAATAACAAATCCTTAAAGGGTGTTGCTGGATACTTTGAGTTATCTTGCACTTACATAGATCTCCTAATAAGTAGGAGGTGCTAGTTTATCTAACCAGAGAATTAATATGACTTGGGCTAAACTTGATAAAAAATTAGCATATTAGCACCCCTTGGTATCATAAACAGTATGTAGGCTCTTTATATTATTCATCAACTATACCTAAATTTAAAAAATGCAAACAAAACAGTATGTAGGTTCTTGTGAATTTCCTTAAGAGATGATTAAAGTCCCTTTACTCACCTGCTTCCTAACAATGATCCTGGACGTTTCAGCCTAAGTCTTGAGGTACACATTCTTTTTGGTCTCCTCGAGCCTGGCAGGCTATAGTCCATAGGGTCAAAAAGAGTTGGACATGACTGAGCAATTCAAAAACAGAATATAAAATAGGACATTTATTTTATATTTTGGCCATACAGTGTGGCTTGTGGGAACTTAATTCCCTGACCAGAAACTGAACCTAGGCCCATGGCACTGAAAACATGAATCCTAACCACTGGACTGCCAGGGAATTCCCAGGAAATTTTTTTCAAAAACTAATTTAATCTTTGGTCTGACAGCTCCAATGTTCAAGTAATAAAATGGAGAATATCCATTTATATGCCAACTCACACATTCCTTCTCAACGGGAAAAATGTACTTGTCTAAAAAGGAACATACTAGTTTATTATTTGTATTAATAATGTAAACAGTTGAATGTGTCTGAGAGTATCTTTTTAAGAGCTGCACTAGGGATGGAGGAGACGGGGATGACAGAGGATGAGATTGTTGGATGGCATCACCAACTGAATGGACATGAGTTTGAGCAAGCTCCAGGAGTTGGTGATGGACAAGGAAGCCTGGTGTGCTGCAGTCCATGGGGTCAAAAGAGTCGGACACGACTGAGTGACTGAACTGAACTGAACTGAACTGAGGGATGGGACTGTATAGCTTGAGAATCTCAAGACATCTGATTTGACACTGTACTGAAAAGCAGAGAAGTAAACATTGCTGGCAGAAAATATTCACATTCTCTCCTGTGGCTTTAATAACCCTTGAAAGGAAACTGGTGCCCACCGAAACTACCAATTTATACTAAAAGAGTATAAGTGCCTTGTGTCTTCTCCCTTCAGAGAAAAATTTCTCAATAAATGCTTTGATTCCCTCACAACATGGATGGAACTTTTTCTCCAGCAAGTTTCTTGCTATGAATGAGAAGATTCGAGCTCTGACTAAAGGATTTCCTACATTCATGACATTTGAAGGGTTTCTCCCCAGTATGGATTCTCTGATGCTCAATCAAAACTGTACTTCACCTGAAAGATATTGCACACACTTCACATGTATAAGGTTTCTCTCCACTGTAGGTTCTCTGGTGTAGATTAAGAGCTGAGCTCTGACTAAAGGCTTTCCCACATTCATGACATTTGCAGGGTTTCTCCCCAGTATTGAGTCTTCGATGCTGGATCAGGACTGTACTTTGTCTGAAAGACTTTGCACACACTTCACATGTATAAGGGTTCTCTCCACTGTAGATTCTCTGATGTAGATTAAGGGCTGAGCTCTGACTAAGACTTTGCCACATTCCCCACAGTTGTGTTGTTTTTTTCGAGGACAGTTTCCCTGTCTTCTTTCAAATTTTCTGTCTTGTTCACAGGTTCCTCTAAATGTGAAACTCTGGGGAGCATTCACTTGAAGAGTGTTCAGTTCAGTTCAGTTGCTCAGTCGTGTCCGACTCTTTGCGACCCCATGAATTGCAGCACGCCAGGCCTCCCTGTCCATCACCAACTCCCAAAATTTACCCAAACTCATGTCCATCGAGTCGGTGATGCCATCCAGCCATCTCATCCTCTGTTGTCCCCTTCTCCTCCTGCCCGCTATCCTTCCCAGCATCAGGGTCTTTTCCAATGAGTCAACTCTTTGCATGAGATGGCCAAAGTATTGGAGCTTCAGCTTCAATATCAGTTCTTCCAATGAACACCTAGGTCTGATCTCCTCTAGGATGGACTGGTTGGATCTCCCTGCAGTCCAAGGGACTCTCAAGAGTCTTCTCCAACACTACAGTTCAAAAGTATCAATTCTAGAAACTTTATAATGCAGTTATTTGCCTGAAGAAGTCTTTTGTCTTAAAGCAGATTTCACATTTTTAGTTCTGGTGTCTCTATCTGAAATAGTACATAGAAAAGAAAATGTAATCATTTCTTTGTTCAGAGGGAAGGAAAAGGAAATAGAATGATTTAAGTGGAACACAGATTATTTTTGAGCTAGCATGTTTGCAATATAACATCAATGTAGAGGATGGTGCTGTGCATGCGTGCTCAGTCATATCTGACTCTTTGTGACCCCAAGGACTGCAGCCCACCAGGCTCCTCTCTCCATGGGATTTCCCAGGCAAGGATACTGGAGTGAGTAGCCATTCCCTTCTCCAGGGGATCTTCCTGGCCCAGGGATGGAACCCCTGTCTCTTAGATCTCCTGCATTGGCAGGCGGATTCTTTACCACGGAGCCACCTGAGATTTTAGAGGATGGAGAGGGTAAGGCAGAAAATACTGAGAAGATCATAAGGCAAAAGAAGTTTACATACTGATGAGGCAGTCAACGATCAAGATGAAAAGCTCTGTGCAAAAGGTAGAATGGTGAGTAGGTGTAAAAAGATAGAGACTGAGGAAAGTCTGGAAGAAAAGAGAGTCCTAAAAGACAAGAAATTATTGGAGAACAGAGGAGCAACTGAAGGAGAGGAATTCAACATGGTACTGGGTAGCAATAAGCAAGATTTAGTACAAGTATCAATAAACAAAAGTTAGAATGATGACTTAGTCACATGATGGGGCCACGACCCCCCCTCGCCATTTTGTCTGAAGGGGCAGAGCTTCTTCAACGCCCACCGCAGCTGCTTTTCTGCAGACTTGGGCTGGTGACATGGTATCTCCTCAGCGATTTCACAAGTTTGTAGTTTCCTTGCAAGCATGTCCTCCTTTTGTCCAAAAAAGACCTAGAAACAGTTTGATATAGCCAAGGCTGAAGAAGGGAATCGGGTTGGGACTTGAGGATAAAATGAAGAAACTATCTTGGGACACTGGAAAGGGGAAGGAAAAAAATAGAGACACGTCCTGATTTCGGGCACAGCCGGGAGTCCATTCTCCACACTATACACTGGGTTGTGCCAAGTGGAGTACGGTCTGGGAGCTCGACCCTCAATGATGCGCCCGGGCTCCTGACTGCACCTCGCCCCTCACTCCCACCGCCGCCTTCTCACCTGTTCAGCCTCCCCATCGTGCTCCTTTTCCAGCTCCTGGAGCATCTCCACAGCGTCCTCTCTGTGCTCTGGTTGTTACTCACGGTCTGCAGCTCCTCGGGCAGGATGGCCGGGAACCGCTCCAGCACCAGCAGCTCCAGTATCTGCTCCTTGCTGCGCACCTCGGGCCTCAGCCACTGACGGCAAAGCTCGAGGAGCCGGCTCAGGGCCCGGAGAAGCTGCTCCAGCGGCGGCCGGAGGCCATATTACAGGTCTGCCTTCATTAACACAAGGCAGTCAGGGTCCCCTGAAGTTTGTGGAAGGAGTTTTGACGACTCTCAATTTTGCAGACATCTGGACTGGGAATAGCTCGGGGACCGCTAGGCTTTAATCTTCAAGGAGGTGAAACTATCCTTACAGCTGCTGCTGCTGCTGCTGCTAAGTCGCTTCAGTCGTGTCCGACTCTGTGCGACCCCATAGACGACAGCTCACCAGGCTCCGCCGTCCCTAGGATTCTCCAGGCCAGAATACTGGAGTGGGTTGCCATTTCCTTCTCCAGTGCATGAAAGGGAAAAGTGAAAGTGAAGTCGCTCAGTCGCGTCCGACTCTTAGCGACCCCATAGACTGTAGCCTACCAGGCTCCTCCATCCATGAGATTTTCCAGGCAAGAGGACTGGAGTGGGGTGCCATTGCCTTCTCCGATCCTTACAGACACTCCATCAATATGATTCAAGAGACAAGTGGAAACAAGACAAATGCTTTTCAGAACACAGCTAAGACTAGAAATGTTAAGATTGTACCCAAAGTATCCTTAATCTTAACGGAAGCCACGCTTTCAAAGAATACCTCCTTATTTAAGAGAATCAAAGGGCTCAGAGGCATTCACTTTCATGAATACTTTGCAATTTATTCTGAAAATCATGCCCAGGAGGCTGACTACATATTACAATAAGAGATCAGTCAGAGTTGCAGAGGAACTCCTGGAGAAGAGAAATAAGGGAAGCCTGAGGAAATTTATGACTCTGGGACAGGCTCAAAGGGCCAACTAATTATTTTTAGCCTGCTGCAAGGAGTGCTAAGGAACAGACTCATGAGACTACTTTTGCATGGATTTTTTTTTCGATGTTACTAACTTTTAAAACAATATTACTTTGGCATTAAAGGAATCATTCAGAGGAAAAAAGCATATTCCTCCATCTTAATGTATTTCCATGTGTTCATGTTCATGTCTACTGCTCATCTGTAATATCTATCTTATTTACTTAATCTCTTTATTATAGATTATTTCTAATTTTTACTATTATAAACAATGCTTGGAAGCACATTTTCAGAAAAATAGACTATTTTCCATAAAACATGCTAATTTTCAAATTATTTCCTTTAAAGATGTCCCAAGGATTCAACTTATTGGGGTCAAAAAAAGAGCAGCAAAATATCTCGCAATTTATTATCAAATAAATTATAGAAAACATTGCATCAAATCACAAAGTCGCCAGCAACATAGTGATGTATGGGGAGCAACAGTTGCTCCAAGTATCACTAGCTTGTTAGCAGGAAGAGGGTAGGGAGACACTTACCTTAGCATTTTAGTATATGTATCACTAGTAACTGATGACTAATTAGAAATGTTATATGTGCCCCTATTTTCTCTTTACCAGTTTTTCCCCACTTCACCTGAAAACTCTTCCAGGCACTCAAGCTATGGCAGTCACCTGAACAAAGCCCTGGTGTGGCTAGATAAAGCTTATACTCGAGCAGGAAAGAGACAAGGAAGTTACCAAATACATGATACAACCTTACACAGTGAGATGCCCCACCACAAAGGGTAACAATGACACTCAGAGAATTTACTAGGTGCCAAGCACTCTTCTAATAAATCTTAACGAATAACCAACTCATTTAAATTCCCAGTGACTCGGTGGTAAAGAATCCCCCTACCAATGCAGGAGACCTGGGTTCCATCCCTCCGTTGGGAAGATCCCCTGGAGAAGGAAATGGCAACCCATTCCAGTATTCTGGCCGGGAAAATCCCATGGACAGAGGAGCCTAGCAGGCTACAATTCTTGGGATGGCAAAAGAGTCAGAAACCACTTAGCAACTAAACAACAACAGTATTTAAATCCCCACAAAAGCCCTGTAAGGTTCTTTTCATCTCCATGTGGTAGGTGAGGAACCTGCCAGGGCAAGCTTAGGTAGGTAACAGAGACCAAAGCAGAGGAGCCGGGCTGGGGTCTGAGTTCAGGCCATCCACACTTTCTGCGGTGCTGCGCCGGCCAGCGATGGCCAGGGTCCTGGTGAAGGGAAGGAGCAGCAGACCCAGATGATACTAGGCTGGAACAGAATCGGGTGGAGACCTGAGCGACAGGAGGGGTTAGAGGCCACGTGTCAGGAGCCATCTAGGGGAAGGCCCTAAGCTTAAAGCATCCTTTGGAAGTCGCAGGCGTGGCCACTGGGACGCATCCCGCGTCTCCCGCACTTGGAGCCGAATCTGTGCCACAGTTGCTCTCAGTTCCACCCAGGAAACCAAACCCTCAGCACCGCGCGAGGGTCCCTAATGAACCCGGTGCCTGGAGGGCAGGCTGCGCCGGGAGCCCCACATCCGGGGATCTTTTTCGAAGGCACTCTCTTGGAAATAGCTCCTCTAATGAACCGGCTCCTGACGATCCCCGGACACCTTCCTCCCCCGGGGACCGACTCGGTGAGGTCACACGAGGGGGTTCGGGGGGAAGGGGTGCGCGGGAAGGCGGGTAAGCGCGCGGGGGGTGATGCGAGGAGATCTAGCTTTGGGGTCGGGGGTCGGGCGCCCCAGGGTGCCGGGGGAGGACAAGAAGAGGGGGAACGCGGACGCGCGGTGGGAGGCCCGTAGTGCGGGGACGCGGTGGGGGCCCCGGGGAAGCGAGGGCGGCGTGAAGAAGGGGTAGTCGAGGATACTGGGCTGTGAAGGGTATGAAGAGGGGGTGACCGGTTAGAGCGGGTGGGAGGGGTGGGGGGGCTGCCTGGTGGTGCGCCAAGGCCCGCGGGCGACCTTTCCCCGCCCCCTGCGTGATGGTCGCTTCTTCTCGAGCCCTCGAAGCGCGAAGAGACCTCAACTCTAACTTCCGGCCTGGGAAAGACTGCCCTGAGTTTTGGGGGAGAAGCCGGGGAAGCCCCCGACTGATTGCTTCCGGTCCCCGGGGTGGACAGGGGGTGAGGCTCGGGATCCGGAGTGGTTGCCATGGAAACAAGCCAAGGCCGCCCCCTCCCTCATCCAGAGAGGGAAGAGCAAAACGCCCAACAGGTGGGAACCCAGCTGCTCTGGACTCCCGTTCAAAGAAACCAGCATTATTACTTCTTAGAGTACTTTTACTTACATCATATCCTTTGCTCTTCAATAACCCAGTAGGGTTATTCCCATTTTATAGTTTCCGTGACTTGGCCAAGGTCACGGAGGAGACTCCTGTGCGTTCCACCGCTATGCACAACTTTCTGTAATGCCATCTGCACCCCTGAGGTTGGCTGCGCTCCAAGTATCCTGGTGGGTTCGTGCTAAGTCGCTTCAGTCGTGTCCCACTCTTTGCGATCCTATGGACTATAGCCCCTCCAGGGTCCTCCGTCCATGCGATTTTCCAGTCAAGAATACTAGATTGGGTTGCCATGCCCTTCTCCAAAGTATCCTGGTAAGGAATGGGTTTGATTGGCCTCACTCCCCAACCCTAGGCTTTTGTTTGCAGCTGCTGCTAAGTCGCTTCAGTCGTGTCCGACTCTGTGCGACCCATAGACGGCAGCCCACCAGGCTCCGCCGTCCCTGGGATTCTCCAGGTATTTGTTTGCAGAGAAGAACCAATTCTGACTTCATGTTCGAATTGTTTCTTTGACTTGTTTGTCCTTGCAATTGTTATTATAATCATGCATAATGGCCTGCCTCAGAGAATATAGCCCCTCTGCCTGACTGTATACTAAAGGGCCTTTGTTCAGATCCCTGTCCATATGCAGGTGGTAGGAAGGAAGAAATTCACACATCCCCTGCCTGACACTTGCCCTTCTAGGAAATATTTGCAAGATTAATGGCCTTTTCACTTTGTTTCCTCACCTCCCCCAATCTCTGATCTATAAAAGAACCTGGTATTCAGACGTCAACATGATGGTTGTTTTGAGACATTTGTTTGCCATCTTCTGTGTCAGCTGGCTCTCTGAATAAAGTTGTATTCCCTGCCTCACCAGGTAGCACTTTGACAAGAGAACCTAATAGCCTTTGAAAAGGTGAGAACCTGTGCACACACATACATATTTTGGCATCAATATATATGTATATATTTCCTCAGGTGATCCTGAGCAAATTTAAAAATAAATTTCAGGCTAAATGAGCTACAAGGTGATAGTCCCACATATTGGCTCCCTCTTCCACCCAGTTGCTGTAGGGACTCTTGGAAATATACTTGGAGAAGGAAGTGGGGGATTAGAGAGAGGGCAGCAATGCTTGAAAATAAGTGACAAAAACGGGAAAAAAAAACCTTTTGGTATGAGGAAAACAACAATTACAATAAACAAACCTGAGAGTTCTCTGCTGTCCTGTGGCTGGGACTCTGGGCTTTCACTGCCGAGGGCCTGGGTTCAATCCCTGGTCAGGGAACTAAGATCCACAAGTGGCTTTGGTGCTGCCAATAAAAAGAAAATAGAAAGGTATATTAGTACTGGAGTCTGAAGTGATGAGACAGAAGGCTAGTTTACTCAGTCTATACCAAATCTAGGGGGTTTAGGGAAAATTTTACTTTTTTTTTTTCTTTGCTGCTCCATGGGGCTTGCAGGATCTTAATTCCCTGACCAAGGATCGAACCTAGGCCCTCGGCAGTGAGAGCACAGAGTCCTAACCACTGGACCACCAAGGAATTTCTGAAACTTACATTTTAATTAACCTACTGTGATATTAATTTTGAAGAATTGTGTTTTGGAAGAAATTCCTGCTTCTCCAGGGTTATTTCAGGGGATAAGATTTTTGCTGAGATAACTGCTAACACAAATAGAAAGACAACCCAAAAGTGTACAAGGGGATGTATTTATCGTGGTGGAGGGTAGGTTAAATAACTCAAGGCAATGAGGACTCTGAATCAATTCCTCAAAGGCAGCGCTTGGCAATAGTGTGAAGTCATAGAAGGTGGCTTAAGGAGAAAATGAGCAGCAGTCAAAAGCTGCAAGGAGAAGAAGAAACTGTGAAAAACCATATGATTTGGCAGGAAGTCAGCTGTGAGTTCATCAGCTAGGATTCTACCAAATAGCCAGATCCAAGAAGCTAAAGTTTTTTTTAAAAAAGGAGCAAATGTAAAAGATTGCTGATAATAGTTTATTTGATAGGGTTTTTTTTTGTTGTTGTTGTTTGCCTTTTATTTTTTTTAACATTTGGAGGTAGAGTGGAAAGAAATGAACAGGAGCAATGTCCCAGTAGAGCAAGCATTAACTATCTGTTCACCAGATGCATGGTGAACACTGGGAATTCAAGTGTAAGATACAGACTCTTTTTATTTTTTTATTAAGGTACAGTTGCTTTACAATGTTATGCCCAAATGACTCAATTATATACATATATACATTCTTTTTTTTTTTTTTTTAAGATACAGATTCTTTCTCTTTAGTAACTGGTAGACTAATTAAGGAGAAGAGATTGAATCCGGGCCTCCTGCATTAGGAGCATGGAGTCTTAGCCTATGGACCACCATGAAAGTCCCTTAAGCAGAATGTTTAGATTTGTTGGATTCAAGGATGTTAAGGTATGAGTGACGACTGAGGGTGTGGATGAAGAAATCAGCAGAGATCTAGTTTTTAAAGACTTGGCAGGCCAGGTAAAATTTTAAGTAGGGTCTTGAGTGGGTGACTCACGCATATCTACAATTCAGATAGAACTCTCTGATGGCAATGTGAAGGATAGTTTGCAGGGAGACCAAACTCAAGGTGCTGTGACCAGCTCTGAAGCTCTTGCAAGGATACAGGCTGCAACTGATGGAGGAATGAACAAATGTAGAGGGGGAGAGGATGGAGGCAGATTTAGGAAACATTTGGAAGGCTGCTGTTTGTTGCATGATATGTTGACAAGGGTGGATAGTGTGTCACTGGAGAAATTAAAAAAAGAAACAGTATGAGTAGGTTTGACAGTGGCTTATGTGGACATTTGAGGGGTATTTTTGGTAGACTGAATGTGAGGCTGAATGAGATGCTTTAGTCAATACTATACAATCATATAGCACAAAATTGGACATTTTGTGAGATTATGTGAAAACAAATATCAAATGTACTCTGTATCTGAATGATTCTCCTGTGTAAATATATTAAACTCCCTGTAAATTTCATAAGCTACTGATAAACACAGTGAGGGCTTCCCTCATAGCTCAGTTGGTAAAGAATCTGCCTGCAATGCAGGAGACCCTGGTACGATTTCTGGGTCAGGAAGATCCCCTGGAGAAGGGACAGGCTACCCACTCCAGTATTTGGCCTAGAGAATTCCATGGATTGTATAGTCCATGGGGCCACAAAGAGTCAGACTGCTGCACATTTGCACTCATCTCACACGAGAAAGAGCAAAGCAATGCTCAAAATTTTCCAAGCCAGGCTCTACGTGAACCATGAATTTCCAGATGTTCAAGCTGGATTTGGAAAAGGCAGAGGAACCAGGGATCAAACTGCCAACATCTGTTGTATCATTGAAAAAGCAAGAGCATTCCAGAAAAACATCTACTTCTGTTTTATTGACTATGCCAAAGCCTTTGACTGTGTGGATCACAACAATCTATGGAAAATTCTTAAAGAGACGGGAATACCAGACCACCTGACCTGCCTCCTGAGAAATCTGTATGCAGGTCACGAAGCAACAGTCAGAACTGGACATGGAACAACAGACTGGTTCCAAATAGGAAAAGGAGTACGTCAAGGCTGTATATTGTCACCCTGCTTATTTAACTTATATGCAGAGTACATCATGAGAAATGCTGGGCTGGAAGCACAAGCTGGAATCAAGGTTGCCAGGAGAAATATCAATAACCTCAGATATGCAGATGACACCACCCTTATGGCAGAAAGTGAAGAATTAAAGAGCCTCTTGATGAAAGTGAAAGAGGAGAGTGAAAAAGTTGGCTTAAAACTCAACATTCAGAAAACTAAGATCATGGCATCTGGTCCCATCACTTCATGGCAAATAGATGGGGAAACAGTGGAAACAGTGACAGACTTTATTATTTGGGGCTCCAAAATTACTGCGGATGGTGATTGCAGCCATGAAATTAAAAGACACTTACTCCTTGGAAGAAAAGCTATGACCAACCTAGACAGCATATTAAAAAGCAGAGACATTACTTTGCTGACCAAGGTCTGGCTAGTCAAAGCTATGATTTTTCCGGTAGTCAGGTATGGATGTGAGAGTTGTACTATAAAGAAAGCTGAGTGCTGAAGAATTGATGCTTTTGAACTGTGGTGTTGGAGAAGACTCTTGAGAGTCCCTTGGACAGAAAGGAGATCCAACCAGTTCATCCTAAAGGAAATCAGTCTTGAATATTCATTGGAAGGACTGATGCTGAAGCTGAAACTCCAATATTTTGGCCACCTGATGCGAAGAACTGGCTTGTTGGAAAAGACCCTGATGCTGGGAAAGATTGAAGGCAGGAGGAGAAGGGGACGACAGAGGATGAGATGGTTGGATGGCATCACCGACTTGATGGACATGAGTTTGAGTAAACTCCGGGAGTTGGTGATGGACAGGGAGGCCTAGCGTGCTGCAGTCCATGGGGTCACAAAGAGTCGGACACGACTGAGTGACTGAACTGAACTGAACTGAAACACAGTGAGGGAAGAGAGCAATCCCTTTATAGTAACATTTAGAGACAGTCGCTCCTCAACCCGGAGAAGGCAATGGCACCCCACTCCAGTACTCTTGCCTGGAAAATCCCATGGACGGAGGAGCCTGGTAGGCTGCAGCCCATGGGGTCGCTAAGAGTCGGACACGACTGAGGGATTTCACTTTCACTTTTCACTTTCACGCATTGGAGAAGGAAATGGCAACCCACTCCAGTGTTCTTGCCTGGAGAATCCCAGGGACGGCGGAGCCTGGTGGGCTGCCGTCTATGGGGTCGCACAGAGTCAGACACGACTGAAGTGACTTAGCAGCAGCAGCAGCTCCTCAACCTCCTATTCTCCTTCATCACGTCAGTCCTTCATCCCAGGATATTTGCTTTCTACCTGGTTAGGAGATTTTAGTGGTATGGCTCTGCTTCTATCTGTGAACATACCTGCTTTTTTCCTTAACCAGGTGTGTTAGAGACAAGCTGCCATATTTCTATAAGGGTTAGGTCAAGAAATTTAGCTGTAGAAATAAAAAGGAATTTGCTTACAGTGGAACTGTGATTTCCAGAGAGTGGTGGATACGTTACTGAAAGGTGGGATCTGGCTGCTTGCTGCCCAAAAGCCAATAAACAGATCAGATTGGTGGAAAGGAAAATTTGCTTTATTTCAGATGCTGGCAACTGAAGGAGAGGGTGGACATCTATCCAAAAGCCAACTTCCCACCTGACAAACAGGGAGTAAGAGCTTTTATAGACAGAGGGAGGGGGCTACATGCAGAAACAGCAGTCGGCTCAGTGATCTTGAAATTGGTTACTGGTGGTCTGACCAGCATCATGTTGATTGTTTTAGGTACAGTTAGTCTGTTTCCATTTCCTTGACACATATTCTTGGAATTGTGGCAGTTTATGTCATGGCTACAGTCTGGTCATCTCATAGTTAACATCTTCCACCTGGTAGGGCTTTCAGTATCCATAAGACAGCTCACAAGAGATGGCTCAGAATATCGATAGCCCTTGAGAAGGAACTAAAGGTCTTGACTTTGCTGAGTGATGTGGCTAAAATAATAATAATGATAAAAAATTAAAATAAGTAAACACTTTGCTGAATCATTATTCAAAGTGAGAAAAAGGACATTTTCAGGCAAGCTAAATATATATAAAAAAAGTTTACCTCCCATGCATCCTTTTTCAGGAGACTGTTGGAAGTCTACCAAAAAGAGACTAAACCAAGTAAGAAGATACGGCTAGGGAATTTAACATAGGTGAAATTAAGGAAATTCCTAAGAGGGGATGAAAGGAGATCCTAGGTGGCAGTCTGGAGTCAAGAAGCTGAGGGATGGAGAGCTCAAGGAATGTGCCCTCAAGGGGGGAAAGGGGTGCAATGGATACCGAGTGTGTTTGTCTTGATATGTCCCAGTGCTGAGATTTATCCTCTGGCTGAAAGTCAGAGAAGAATTAGTGATAGGCAGATAGAAGGCTAAGCAGAGAGGGGAAAACAATGTTATCATTTATCATTAGATCCAGGTAGACAAAATGGTACACAAGAAATTTGATTATAGCATATTAGAAGGCTTAGCTATGGATAATATTTATATAGTCATAGTAATGTAAGCCCTGAATTCTGATCTAACCAAAATGTATTAGAAGTATATGGGAGGATTGGGGTTGAAGGGAGGGGAATTCTGTGTGATGAAGGTGCTTGTGGATATAGAAGAGAGCTAAGTCCTTGTCTTCCATAATGTGAACTTAACCAGGAATGTGTGTGTGTGCTTAGTCAGTCGTGTCCAACTCTTTGCAACCCTTGGGCCTGTAGGCCTCTAGGTTCCTCTGTCCGTGGGATTTTTCAGGCAAGAATCCTGGAATGAGTTGCCATTTCTTTCTCCAGGGATCTTCCCCAATCCAGAGATCGAACCAGCATCTCCTGTGTCTCCTGCATTGCAGGTGGATTTTTTACCTGCTGAGCCACCGGGAAGCCCCTAATCAATAATACTTAACATGAAATATAAAAAGGAAATATCCGTGCTAACAGGTTATTTTAAAAGCATAAGTAAATCCCATAGAAGTAGCTGTAAGAGTTGAAGGTGGATGCATTCCTGGGGTGCAGGGGCTGGGGAAGAGACTGCCCTTGTCCGTTCTAGGTCTTGTAGACCAATTTGTGTATGATGTATATTATGACATCAGTCATAGAGAATAAATATAATTTCACCTCCCATTCCCCTTTAAGCCTTCTGTATGAAGGCTTCCACCCTCACTCCCTCATTCATCTTCCTTGTTGCCAAATTTAATTTACTTTCTTTAGTTCTCATCGTCTCAGCATTTCACATTATTAACTATGGTACTTCTTCCACTTTGAACTCTCTGCCCTTCATTTTCACTGCTCCTCTCTCTTCAGGTTCTCTTCCTTCTTCTGAACACTCTTTACAGTGGTTCCTCTTGCTCTGCAATTGCACGTGTTAAGAGTGTTCCCCATTGTTCTGTCTTTGATTCCTGCACTTTTCATGTTGTAGACTCTGTGGGCCAGTTCATCTGTTTCTACTGAGATTTCAAACGCCATCTCTAAGCTAATCAGTTCCAATTTATATCTTGAGCCTCCTCCTCACAGAGCTGAGTGCTTATCAAACATCACTGCTTGTTTCTTTCACAGGCACGTTAAACTAAACACGAGTTAGTCCTCTCACTCTCGCCCTTTTTCCTTCCTTATTTCCTGGACTGTCACCGCCGTTCAGCCATCCCCCAGGAGAAGGCTGGAATCTTCCAAGGTATGTCGACTTCACTCCTGTACATGTCAGGCAAGGTGTGTGTCCCGTTCACCCTTGGGCTCCCTGTGACCTGGAGAAGGAAATGGCAAACCACTCCAGTATTCTTGCCTAGAGAATCCCATGGATGGAGGAGCATGGTAGGCTACAGTCCACGGGGTCGCAAAGAGTCGGACACGACTGAGCGACTTCCCTTTCCCTTTCCCCTGTGCCCTTTGTTCCCTTTATGGTAGCTGGGACACTCATCTCTACTTCATTCATGCTCCATTAATACATGAGTGAAAAAGAAGAGAATCACATTGATACATGGGTCAGTTTCCTGCTAGCAATGAGATTATGAGAGTGGACTGGAAATGATATGCAATATGATGTATACTGGTTGTGGGAGTCCAGGGTGGTAAGATCTGAAGGAGATGAAGGACACAGCCAAAATGCTAAATCTGAAATTCAGCAAAGATTGTTCAGACAGATTTAAAGGCATAGTTACCAGAGAAGACAGGTAATCACGAGGAGGAGAGCGCACTAGGTCGGAGAGTTGCTGCAGGTACATACATTGGAATAAAAGCATAATGGCTTTATGACAGTTTAATGTGAAGAGATGAAGACAATACATTTCATACAGGACTGAAAATCATATCTGGGGAGACTGCAGAGTCCTGTGACAGGGAGATAAATGGTAGAGCTTCAGAGCCTGCTGTGACCTTGGGTGTTTAGCATACTATTTATGTGACATGGAGTCTTGCTTCTCGCCACTCTCCCTAGGCATGGGCTCCAAGTATTTATTTATGAGTTGGTTCTCCACAAACTGAAACTGGACATTTGGTGCTGTATTAGTTTCTTAGGTTTGCCATAATAGATTACCATAAACTTGGTGCTATGAACAGCAAGAGTTTGTTATCTCATAGTTCTGGAGGCTAGAGTCTGAAATCAAGGTGTTGGCAGGGTCACACTCTATAAAGGCTCTAGGGAAGAATCCTTCTTTGCCTCTCCTACTTTCTGATGGTTGCTGGATCTCTGCAGCACTCTGATCTCTGCCTGTCATCATATGGCCTTCTTCTTTCTGTGTCTAAGCGTAGCTTCTTGTCTCATCTCCTTTCAAAGCTTTCATGGGATGTAAAGCCCACCCTAATCCAATATGACCTCATGCTGACTAATTACATCTGCAAAAATTGTGCATTTCTAAATAAAGTCACATTCTGAGCTTCCAGGTGGAAGGACACGATTTTTGGAAGACACTATTCAACCTGATTCAATACCTTTGCCATACAGCAGTTTTATTGACATCACCCTTCTTTGCCTGCTCTGTAAACCTGACATTGGCCTTCTATTTTCCCTTTATCTGCAAATATGATGTTACAATTTGGCAGTAGGGGGCGCTGGAGGAAGGGCTTCCCTGTAAGACAGAGGAAAGGCTTCCCTGCCTGGTCCTGGGGTGCTGGCTCAGCCTGTGGCTCACCCTGTAGCAGAACCCTCCTGCACCCCCCGGGGCACAGGGCAGGGTCATAATACACTGCCTCCAGTGAGGGACTCCGTGGCACTCTATAGAGGGAAGCCTTCCAGCAAGATCCACTGCCATGGTGTCGCATCTCCTCTCTATACAGTGAGTCATGACTGCACCGCAGAGGAGGCTCCGAATAACCAACGGGACAAAATGACATCTGTATATATAAGTCGGTCGCTTACCCCAGTCACCCCAGTGCATGCTCCAAAGCAAGTGTGGGCTCAAAAACACAGACCGTACCTACTCAAGACTGACCTGGCAAGCATTACTGCTGAGTGTTTAATGTGTCGACAGTGAGACAGCAATGCTGTCAATGCTAAGCATCTCAGATGGCATCCCTACCCTTGGGGGACCAACCAGCCACCCTGGGGCTGTGGTTACCCTGGACTCATTTCTTCATAGAGGAGGCAGATTCATTGCCAAGGAATATACATGACCCTGAATATGGATTTGCCTTCAGAGAACTGAACATAGCACTTGAGCCCCACGCCCCATCTGTGTACTTATAGAATGCTTTATCTACTTTGATATTCTGTGCACTTTTGCTTCTTGTCAAAGAGCTCATTTCACAGCAAAGGAAATAGAATAATTGGCTTATTCCCATTGAATCAAATAGTCTTACCACACCCTATCACCTGGAGCGGTTGGTCTGATTGAAAGTTGGAATGGAGATTCAGTTGTGGTGCCAGTTGGGAGACAACACCCCAGAACAATGGGATTCTGTCTTACAAGGAAGGCTTCACGCTTTGAATCAGTGACTGTTCTGTGCTGTTCTCTCTCCCGTAGCCAGAACACATGGATGTGAGTATCAAGGGGTGGAAGTGGGAGTGGCTCCTTTCACTCTTAAACTCAATAACCCATTTGCAGAAATGATCTTCCTTCCCCAGAAGCTTTGAACAATGCTGGTTTGGAAGTCGTTAGTCCCAGTGGAGGGATGTTTCCAACCACAGATACAATGGCTCAGTTGAAAGTGGAGAATGGTTCCACTGGAAAGTGAGATTGCCTCCTGGACAGCTTGGACCTCTTATTTGTTTTTGTTGTTCAGTCACCAAGTCATGTCTGACTCTTTGTGACCCCATAGACTGCAGCATGCCAGGCTTCCATGTCCCTCACTGTCTCCCAGAGTTTGCCCAAGTTCATGTCCATTGAACTGGTGATGCCATCCAACCATCTCATCCTCTGTCATCCTCTTCTCCTTCTGCCTTTGACCTTTCCCAGGATCAGGGTCTTTTCCAGTGACTCGGCTCTTTGCATCAGGTGGCCAAAGTTTTGGAGCTGCAACTTCAGCATCAGTCCTTCCAGTGAGCGTTCAGGGTTGATTTCCTTTAAGATTTACTGATCTGATCTCCTTGTTGTCCAAGGGACTCTCAAGAGTCTTCTCCAGCACCACAGTTTGAAAGCATCAATTCTTTGGCACTCTGACTTCTTTATGAACCTTTTATACTAGCCACCAACTGACCAAAAAAAGGGGGAGAAGGAGTTACTCTAGATGAGGTGCTTGAGCGTAGGCTCCTACTACACAATGCAGGCAAGGAGGATTGTGTCTGAAACCCAGGGAGTTATCTGAGACTGCTTCTTAGTACTTCCTCGCCTAATAGTGAAAGGTACTGGAAAACTATAGAAACCAGGAAAGGCAGGACTGAAGACTCAAACCCTCTTGGAAGTAAAGGTTTGGATCCCTCTAGTAGGTAATGAGCCTCAACCAGCTAAATTTCTGGCGTAAGATGGGGAAAATATGATGTGGACTGGGCAAAGGAAGAACGAAGAGATGGGTACCATTGACAGCCTCATGACAAAGCATAGAAACAACGGCAGGTGTGTGTGTGTGTGTGTGCTCATACTCTGCGACCTCATGGAGTGTAGCCCACCAGGCTCCTCTGTCCATGGGATTTTCCAGGCAAGAATTCTGGAGTAGGTTGCCATTTCCTATTCTGGGGGATCTTCCCGAGCCAGGGATCGAACTCACGTCTCTTGTTTCTCCTGCATTGGCAGATGGATTCTTTACCACTGCACCACCTGGGAAGCCCCAATGAATGGCTTCATACAAATTCTTGTTACATATATGTGTGTTTATTGAATACACTATGTTGTTCTCCTATCTCCTTTCTAGTTTTATTTTACATACAGGTAATTGAAATTTTACAATTTATTCTTATGGTCACAGAATATTCATTGAGACTCTGCCTGAATTTGAGGACTGGTTAATACAACCAGTGGTGGACACAGTGCCTGTTGAAACTATGCACCTCCACATTTCGAGAGAAAGGTAAGAACTTTAATTTTAAGATGGAAAAGCATATTTTGTTACAGGACAAACTAGAGTTCTTTCATTGATGTATGGAAGTTCAAAGCTGTGTAGAAGGCTGCACATGGAAGCGGAAGAACCAGAGGTCTCTCCTGTCTTGTATCACTGGGCTACTGCTTGGCTATTCTTTGAGCCTTTAAGTGTCTCTTCTTATATTCTCAAATTTGAGACACAGCTCGTTTCACCACACAGTTTCTTCCAATCTCCCTACTCTATGGTGATGTTTTCTTCTCATGTCTCTGAATAACTTGACTGTAGCAAGTGTTTAGCCCTGATTGTGTTCTGAGTGGAAATTTCCTTTCCATATTTGATGCATTACATGGCTCCTCCACCACCCCAATCCACTTGATCCTAAGCTCCTTTAGGACTATGTCTCATTCCTTTTCTGCTGCTGCTGCTGCTGCTAAGTCACTTCAGTCGTATCCGACTCTGTGCGACCCCATAGACCACAGCCCACCAGGCTCCTTTTCTGCATCATCCACCAAAAACACACACACGAATACTCACGCAATGAATATATCCTGATTAACTGCTCTTCCTCACTTGCTGCACTGATTATCTGCTTCTTGCTCCAAATTTAGTATTTCAGCTAATCCAATGTTTCCCAACCTATTCTGACTAGAGATCACCTTTGACCTTAACATGTTAAATTTACTCAAAATTACCTGGAAATTTAAAAAAAAATTCATCAATTTTGATATAGAGCAGGGATCTATATAAAATACTTTGTTTTGGATTAATATATTGTACCATAAAATTATTTCAAGATATACTCTGTAATATTTATAACTTTTCCCCATTACTTAAAAATAATAATATAAGAATTAAAATAACATGCTATAGTTCCAAAAAATTTTAAAAATAGAGCTGCTATATCATGCAACTATTCCACTTGTGATTTTATACCCCAAAGAATTGGAAACAGAGTCTTAAAAAGATATTTGTACATCCATGTTTATAGCAGCATTATTCACAGAAGGTGGAAGCCAAACAAGTGTCCACAAACATGAATACATAAGCAAAACGTGGCATAAACATACAATGGAATGTTACTCAGCCTTAAAAATGGAGAGAATTCTGGCACATGCTACAACCTGGATGAATTTTGAGGATATAGTTCAGTTTAGTTCAGTTCAGTCGCTCAGTCATGTCCGACTCTTTCAGACCCCATGAATCGCAGCATGCCAGGCCTCCCTGTCCATCACCAACTCCCGGAGCTTGCTCAAATTCATGTCCATTGAGTCAGTGATGCCATCCAACCATCTTATCCTCTGTCGTCCCCTTCTCCTCCCGCCTTCAATCTTTCCTAGCATCAGGGTCTTTTCCAACAAGTCAGTTTTTCGCATCAGGTGGCCAAAGTATTGGAGTTTCAGCTTCAGCATCAGTCCTTCCAAGGAATATTCAGGACTGACTTCCTTTAGGATTGACTGGTTGGATCTCCTTTCTGTCCAAGGGACTCTCAAGAGTCTTCTCCAACACCACAGTTCAAAAGCATCAATTTTTCAGTGCTTAGCTTTCTTTATAGTCCAACTCTCACATCCATATGTGACTACTGGAAAAACCATAGCTTTGACTAGATGGACCTTTGTCGGCAAAGTAATATATGTTACAAGTATACAGTATACTGACTGATAATTTTTGAAGATTATATTCTACACATAGTGATAAAATACTAGCTATGTTCCCCGTGTTGTACAATATATCTTTGCAGCTTACTTTATACATAACAGTTTGTACCTCTTACTCTCTAACCCCCCCTAATTTGCCCCTCTTGCCTTCCCTCTCCCCACTGGTAACCACTTCTTTGTTCTCTGTATCTGTGAGTCTGTCTCTTTCTTGTTGTATCCACTAGTTTGTGGAATTTTTTAGATTTCACATGTAAGTGATAGCATATAGTATTTGTCTTTCTCTGTCTGACTTAGTGCACTTCATAATGCTCTCCAAGTCCATCCATGTTGTTGCAAATGGCACTGTGGACGGACACCTAGTTTGCTTCAATGCCGTGGCGATTATAAATAATGCTGCTATGAACATTGGGGTACATGTATCCTTTTGAATTAGTGATTTTTTTTCCAGATATATACCCAAGAGTGGAATTGCTTGGTCATACAGTAGTTCTATTTTTTAACTTAATTTTTAATTGAAGGATAGTTGCTTTACAATATTGTACTGGTTTCTGCCATACATCAACATGAGTCAGCCACAGGTTTACTTACGGTCCCTCCCTCTTGAACCTCCCTCCCACCTCCCACCCCATCCCATCCATCTAGGTTGTTACAGAGCCCGGTTTGAGTTCCCTGAGTCATAGAGCAAATTCCCACCGGCAATCTAGTTAACATATGGTAATGTAAACGTTTCCATGCTACTCTCTCCTTTCGCCCCACCCGCTCCTTCCCCTCACCATGTGCCCAAGTCTGTTCTCTGCCTTCATCTCTATCCATTGCTGCCCTGCAAATAGGTTCATCAGTACCATCTTTCTCCATTCCATATAGTAGTTCTGATTTTAGTTTTTAAAGAAAGCTCCGTACTACTTTCCACGGTGGCTACACCAGTTTACCTTCCCACCAACAGTGTATGAGGGGTCCCTTTGATCATATCTTGATCAGCATTTGTTAACATATGTTATTTGTGTTCTTTTTGGTGATAGCCATTCTGACAGGTGTGAGGTGATATCTCATAGTGTTTTTGATTTGCATTTCCTTGATGCTTAGCAACATTGAGCATATTTTTATGTGTCTGTTGGTCGTCTGAATGTCCTCTTTGAGAAAAGGTCTGTTGAGGTCTTTTGCTCATTTGTTTTCTTTTTTTCCTGCTCACTTTTTAATTGGCTTGTTTGTTTTTTTGATGTTGAATTGTTTGAAGAGGAGCCAAGACACTCAAAGGAGAAGAATAAGGTGGTAGGACTTGTTCTGTTGGCTGCTAGGATGTATTTAAAGTCTGCAGTAACTAAAAAAGTGTGGTATTAATGTAAGAATAGATAAACATATTAATGGGAGAGATTAAAAGTTCCAAGAATAGATTCACACATACATGGTTACATGATGACATAAATAGCACTGCAGAACAGTGAGAAAAGAGGGGTCTTTTCAATAAATGATGTTGGATCAATTAATTACCTACATAGAAAAAATAAAATTTTGTCCCTACCTCACACCATACACAAAAATAATTTCCAAGTGTAGTTCAGTTCAGTCGCTCAGTCGTGTCCGACTCTTTGCGACCCCATGAATTGCAGCACTCCAGGCCTCTCTGTCCATCACCAACTCCCGGAGTCTACCCACACCCATGTCCATCGAGTCAGTGATGCCATCCAACCATCTCACCCTCTGTCGTCCCCTTCTCCTCCTGCCCCCAATCCTACCCAGCATTAGGGTCTTTTCCAATGAGTCAACTCTTCACATGAGGTGGCCAAAGTATTGGAGTTTCAGCTTCAACATCAGTCCTTCCAATGAACACCCAGGACTGATCTCCTTTAGGATGGACTGGTTGGATATCCTTGCAGTCCAAGGGACTCTGAAGAGTCTTCTCCAACACCACAGTTCAAAAGCATCAATTCTGCGGCGCTCAGCTTTCTTCACCGTCCAACTCCCACATCCATACATGACCACTGGAAAAACCATAGCCTTGACTAGACGGACCTTTGTTGGCAAAGTAATGTCTCTGCTTTTCAATATGCTATCTAGGTTGGCCATAACCTTCCTTCCAAGGAGTAAGCGTCTTTTAATTTCATGGCTCCAGTCACCATCAGCAGTGATTTTGGAGCCCCAAAAAATAAAGTCTGACACTGTTTCCGCTGTTTCCTCATCTATTTCCCATGAAGTGATGGGACCAGATGCCATGATCTTAGTTTTCTGAACGTTGAGCTTTAAGCCAACATTTTCACTCTCCTCCTTCACCTTCATCAAGAGGCTCTTTAGTTCTTCTTCACTTTCTGCCGTAAGGGTGGTGTCATCCGCATATCTGAGGTTATTGATATTTCTCCCGGCAATCTTGATTCCAGCTTGTGTTTCTTCCAGCCCAGCGTTTCTCATGATGTATTCTGCATATAAGTTAAATAAGCAGGGTGACAATATACAGCCTTGACGGACTCCTTTTCCTATTTGGAACCAGTCTGTTGTTCCATGCCCAGTTCTAACTGTTGCTTCCTGACCTGCATACAGGTTTCTCAAGAGACAGGTCAGATGGTCTGGTATTCCCATCTCTTTCAGAATTTTCCACAGTTTATTGTGATCCACACAGTCAAAGGCTTTGGCATAGTCAATAAAGCAGAAATAGATGTTTTTCTGGAACTCTCTTGCTTTTTTGATGATCCAGCGGATGTTGGCAATTTGATCTCTGGTTCCTCTGCCTTTTCTAAAACCAGCTTGAACATCTGGAAGTTCACGGTTCACATATTGCTGAAGCCTGGCTTGGAGAATTTTGAGCATTACTTTACTAGCATGTGAGATGAGTGCAATTGTGCGGCAGTTTGAGCATTCTTTGGCATTGCCTTTCTTTGGAATTGGAACGAAAACTGACCTTTTCCAGTCTTGTGGCCACTGCTGAGTTTTCCGAATTTGCTGACATATTGAGTGCAGCACTTTCACAGCATCATCTTTGAGGATTTGAAATAGCTCAACTGGAATTCCATCACCTCCGCTAGCTTTGTTCGTAGTGATGCTTTCTAAGGCCCACTTGACTTCACATTCCAGGATGTCTGGCTCTAGGTGAGTGATCACACCATCGTGATTATCTGGGTCGTGAAGATCTTTTTTGTACAGTTCTTCTGTGTATTCTTGCCACCTCTTCTTAATATTTTCTGCTTCTGTTAGGTCCATACCATTTCTGTCCTTTATCGAGCCTATCTTTGCATGAAATGTTCCTTTGGTATCTCTAATTTTCTTGAAGAGATCTCTAGTCTTTCCCAATCTGTTGTTTTCCTCTATTTCTTTGCATTGATCGCTGAGGAAGGCTTTCTTATCTCTGCTTGCTATTCTTTGGAACTCTGCATTCAGATGCATCTCATCTGAATGCAGAGTTCCAAGTGTAGAGGACCTTGGAAATTAGACCTAAATGTGAAGAGCAAAACTATGAAGATTTTGGAATATAACATAGGAAAACATACTCAAGGTAAGGAGATGGGAGCGAATTTAAAAATAGGATACTAAAAGCACTAACCAAAAAAGGAAAAAAAAATGACAATTTTGTCTTATTAAAATTCAGAATTTCTATTCATCAAAAGAGTGAAAAGTAAGCCAGTGTGGGATCTCAGGATTTTAACTGTGCACCAGATGATGGGTTAATAATCTCATTTTAAGTGGTAGCACTGAGGATAGCTCCAGTCAGTTTTATTTTAAAATATTTTAATTTAAAGGATATACTGCTTAGCATATCCATTATCTTGTAATAATCTATAATGGAATATAATCTGCAAAAATATTGAGTTCCTATGCTGTATACCTGAAACTAACATGATATTATCAATCAAGTATACTTTAATAAAAAAATAAAATTTTAATTTATTTTTAACTTTTATTGAAATATGGTTAAGGTACCATGTTATGTTAGTTTTAGGTGTACTACATAGTGATTTGACTTTTGCATACATTATGAAATGATTATACAATAGATCTAGTAACCATCTGTCCTCACAAAAAGATAATACAAAATTGTGGGCTATATCCCTTATGCCTTATATTCTATCCCTGTAGCTTATTTATTTTGTAACTAGAGGTTTGTACCTCTTAGTCCCCTTCACCTATTTTTCCCCACCTTCCTACTCAGTTTCAGTAACAATAGTATTGTTGAAGGTTCCATGTTTGTTTAACAATATACTGAGAGACCCTTACAGCTTCATCAAGAGAGTCTGGCCATTCATGTTGACAACACCTAGAAAACTAAGCAAATAAAAAAATGAAGCTATGTAATGATCTTCCAAGAGCAAAAACATACAAGGATATCGCCAGAAGGAAAATATATAATAGTTTCTGGCTCACCTGTGAACAATACTTACAAAATCATAAAATGGAGAAGATGATTAACTTTGTATTATACCTATATTTAGAGTCATCATTTAAATGTATGATGATATTAAAATTAAATATTGAAAGATATATTTGTATTTCTCTGTGTGTGTGCTAAGTCGCCTAAGTCGTGTCCGACTCTGCAACACTATGGATGGTAGTCCACCGGGCTCCTCTGCCCATGGGGTTCTCCAGGCAAGAATACTGGAGTGGGCTGCTGTGCCCTCCTCCAGGGGATCTTCCTGACCCAGAGATTGAATCCGGGTCTCTGTTTCTCCTGCATTGGCAGGCGGGTTCTTTACCACTAGCGCCACCTGGGAAGCCCATGTTTGTATTTAAATATATTTTAACTCAATATTGTATTATCACTATAATTAGGAGAAGGTGAAATGGTCCAAGGTGGTAATACAGTGTTTTTTTGTCTACTTCTCCACAAGAGGGCGCAAGGTGAATACGATTTTCAAATTCATTGTTTCACTCGTGCCTTTGGCTGTGGCCAGGGATGACCACTTACTCCCATCTTGGTCGAGTTGACAAACTACTACTGCTAATATCTAAACAATTGTCTTTGGGGTCAGGGAGCTGTTGGAGGGATACCAAATGAAGAAGTCATGATTTAAGCACTCACAATCTCATGGGAACACAAACTGGGAGAGGGAACAAAAATAACCCATTTGGAGGGCGTGCTATCGGCCCAAGGAGTCCTGCAGACGATGAGCTGGGGTGTTCCTTCGGAGAGGTTGGAACGCTTGGGGGTGGTGTATTTGAATGCGGCCAAGCGGTGGCGTGGACTGCGCATCAACTGTGGGGGCACTGAGGGCGGGGGTGGGGAAAGCGGTGGGGGCTGCTGTGAGAATGTAGGAAATTCTACACCAGCAGAACCGAGGCCGTAGTCAACACTCTGCCTGCAAACACTGGGCAGTTTCTGAGGTCTGTTCACATTTCTTTGTCCCTTGAAATCTGCTCTGTTCCCTCAAGGGCCTGTTGCAGGGAGGAGGACCCCTTCCAGGGCCTAAAACTGAGCTATTGTCTAACACTGGGAAATGAATTGTCCGAGGAGACACATGTGCTGACAAAGCAAGAAATTTTATTGGGAAAGGGCACCAGGGTGGAGAGCAGTAGGGTAAAGGAACCCAAGAGAACAGCTCTGCCGCGTGGCTCACAGTCTCGAGTTTTATGGTGATGGGATTAGTTTCTGTTGTCTTTGGCCAATCATTCCAATTCAGTCTTTCCTGGTGGCGCACGCATCGCTCAGCCAAGATGGATGCTAGCAAGAGGGATTCTGGGAAGTGGACGGACACGCGGTGTCTCTTTTTGACCTTTCCCGAACTCTTCTGGTTGGTGGTGGCTTATTAGTTCCGTATTCCTCAACAAGATCTCCTGTCATAAAACAACTCATGCGAATGGTTACTATGGTGTCTGGCCAGGGTGGGTGTTTTCAACCAGTGTGCTTCCCCTAACAGGCCCATGACCTTCACGCAGTCAGCCCCCTGCCCATTGCCCCCCACCCACCCCACAACCCAAGACCTTCTCAGGTGTAGTTCACTCTCTCCTCACGGAGGCCTTTCCTTGTCCAGAGCCCTTCCCTCCCAGAGACTGGTGCTTTCTTTCAGGCCTTCCCGCTTCTCCGCGGGTTTGCTCCCTGGTCTCTCACCTCTTCTCCTCTCCTGGCCCGTCCTCCTCAATGCCAGGATTGTCGTCTTTCTTCCCCCTGGTCTCACACCTGTCGGCCCGGTCAGCTCCCCCTCTGGAGGCCTGCTAAGTGTTGACTTAAAAAATAGTCACAACCTGCAATGTGATCATCCTCCTCTGGGACTCACCCCCATCCTCCAGGGCCCCCTGGGGTCTGGGGCACGTGTGGTGTGGGTCACGGTGTGTGTGTGTGTGTGTTTTACTAACCCTACTATGAATGTTGTAGCCATGCGTTTTGGGAAACAAACTCACTCAGAAGGACAATGCAGGTAGTAGAGTGCAGTTTATTACACTGGTGGGCCCAAGGCAGAGTCTTACCTTAGCCAAGGACCCCAACCAGCATTTGTGAAAATCTTTTTTTTTTTTTTTTTTTTGTGAAAATCTTTTATACCTCACATGCACGTGTCTGAACCCACCACCCCAAATTCCTTGAGACTTACATAAACAAAGGAAGGGTAAATACAATCACAATAACCCCATCATTCCTGTGTTATAAGACTAGATAAACAGTGGACATTTATCAATGTGGTCATATCCTGATACACATAATGGAATTTATGACTTTGTTCTGTTACAGAGATAATTAACATATTCTTTTAGGCAAAGGAGAGTCCAAGTACAAGTCCTAAGGCTGTTTTATACGGTGGGGGAGGGGAGGTCTGTTTTTCCATTGTTATGCCATTTCTATAGACACTGGGCACAAAGTTCAGAGTCCATTGGGAGGGTGACCATGCATGTAGCCTAATGTTCTCAGCCTGGCCTAAGATGGAGTCCAGCTCTGTCTGTTTCCTCCTTCATGAACACAACCCCTGGGTTTAGGGATGTTTCCCCATCATGACAACCACCCAGAGTGTTAAATAGTGGAAGGGATTGATAGAGTCTAGTTTTTAGGCATAGGAAACAGCTTAACTGGTGTAATGGAATCTGACTCAGAGATGGAATCAGATATTCTTGGTGCCCTAATATAAGGAGATCTAAAGGTGCTTTGTGAAATGTTAGTCGCTCAGTCGTGTCCGACTCTTGGGACCCTATGAACTATAGCCTGCCAGGCTCCTCTGTCCATGGGATTTTCTCCAAGCAAGAAGACGGGAGGGAGGTGGGGTGGGGTCCAGGATAGGGGGACACATGTGTACCTGTGACTGATTCATATCGATGTATGGCAAAACCCACCACAATATTGTAAAGTAATTATCCTCCAATTAAAGTAAATAATTAAAAAAAAAGAATACTGGAGCGGATTTCCATGACCTCCTCCAGGGGATCTTCTGCCCTGAGTGCCCTTAGGCCCCAGGAACTCACACTGGAGTTGACGACTGTGACATCTTTGTTTCCTGTTATGGCAGCAAATATTCCATTTCTCAAAAAGGACTGATTTGCAGGACCCCTGGGGCTCTGGTGAATATGGCTGGCACGCTTTCACACCTCTACTTTTCCCTTGGTGGCCTCATCTTCACACTGTACCCTGGGCATTTCAATCTGATATTTCCAAAGCAACGACACTGCTTATGGACTCTGAATCTGAAGTGTGGCAAAGGTCTGCACTGCCCTTGCAGATCTTAAACCTGGTTCCAACTGAGCTCTTCTGCCATACAGTGTGTTGGTGTGGGGGAATCACAGGGTCATGTGCACAGGCCTGCCTCCTGGTGCTGCCCTTCCTGCCCTGGCACCTGGGGAAGTGAAAGGACCTCGTGGAGTCTTCGTGCTCTCATCTGTAAAATGAAGCCAATGAGAGCAATTACCGCGTGGGATTGTCCTGAGAAGTAAAGGAGGTAACAACAAATAAGACAGTGTTTCATAAGCACCTAGGAAATAGCTTACACTAAAAGGAAGTGCTTAAAAAAAAATGCAGGTATTATTATTATTGGGGCTTCACCTGGTGGCTCAGTTGGTAAAGAACCTGCCTGCAATGCAGAAGATATAGGTTCAATCCTTGGGTCAGGGTGATCCCCTGAAGGAGGAAATGGCAACCCACTCCAGTATTCTGGCCTGGAAAATTACATGGACGGAGGAGCCTGGCAGGCTATACCGTCCATGGGGTCCCAAGAGTCAGACACGACTTAGCGACTAAACCCCCATCCCCACCATTATTATTATCACTGTTTTTTCTTCATCTGTGACACTCAAGTGGGATTGCCAAGGGCAGACTGAACATCTCCAGGAGGCTCTTGCAAGCTCTGAGTTTCTCAGATATGACCTGCCATACCCGCTGGGCGGGTTAGTGACTCAATCCTGATAACTTCCCTCTTCTGTTTATCTCCTCTGGCAAACCCCACCCCACCCTACCCCACCCCGCGACACCTGGTCAACAGCTCTTTGTGCTAAATTCCTCTGAGTGGTTTCAGTTCTGGGTGCAGTGGCTTAGCCATTTGGGGAGTCAGCCCCAGGCAAGTGGTGTCCAGAGGAGTCCTCACGACCTCTACTCGCATTCGGGTTTCTAGATATGAATACAGGTGTATACCTGGTGTATACACATGTTTTCATTTCTATTCTGGAACAAAATCTTTCTCAGCCTAAGATGGGGCAGCGTTTCTGGGCCGGAAGGGAGGCCGAACCTTCACTGACGTGTCCAGCTGGTCAGGTTGTCCCTTCCCCTTAAGACATTTCTGTTTCCTGGCATTTTTGCTGCCTTCCTGCTTTAGAACAAAGCAGCCATGAGTAAACCCTTCACACACTGCATGTGCCTTGAAGCGCAGCAGGACCGAGAAGAGGGCTCCCGTCAGTCAGCCCAGTTTGGACCCAGGTGCTATTTTCCCAAATGACCGAGGGAAGACGTGTGTGTTTCCTAAGGACCAGCCAGGCTCAGCCACTCACATGAGAAAGCTGGCCTGGGGTCAGCTTGTATCCCAAACGAGAAGGCTCCCCAACGCTCAGAACCCCACTGTTCTGAGGCTCCATCAGACACCTAGAGGCTGAGGAAGGAGTCTTGAGTGACAGACTGGAAAGAGATCCCCAGAGACTAGGAGATCTTTGAAGAATCCACAAAAATACCTCAGGGAGGAAAGGACTTGCTTCATGGGGAGGGCTGATGTCAGAGCATCACGAAATTCCAAGTTGTACAAGCACTTCCTGCCACTCCTTCCCCTCCACCCTGCAAGTGGTCACAGCCAAGGGTGGGGCGAAAGTCATAAAAGAGGTTGGAGGGAAAAGAGAAAAGCATTAGAATGTTTCCCCCTGCAGGTGTGATGGGAAACCCAGCCCAAGAATGAAATTTAAAGTTTTTATTATTGTTGTTGAAAAGCTGGCTTAAAACTCAACATTCAAAAAACAAAGATCATGGCATCTGGTCCCATTGCTTCATGGCAAATAGATAAGGAAAAAGTGGGAACAGTGACAGATTTTATTTTCTTGAGCTCCAAAAATCACTGCACATGGTGACTGGAGTCATGAAATTAAAAAACACTTGCTCCTTGGAAGAAAAACTATGACAAACCTAGACAGCTTATTAAAAAACAGAGACATCACTTTGCTGACAAAGGTCCTTATAGTCAAATCTATGGTTTTTCCAGTAGTCATGTATGGATGTGAGAGTTGGACCATAAAGAAGGCTGAGTGCCAAAGAATTGATGCTTTTGAACTGTGGTGCTGGAGAAGAGTCTTGAGAGCAAGGAGCTCAAACCAATCAATCCTAAAGGAAATCAACACTAAATATTCCTGTAAGGACTGGTGCTGAAACTGAAGCTCCAATAATTTGGCCACCTGATGCGAAGAGCCAACTCACTGGAAAAGACTCTGATGCTGGGAAAGATTGAGGACAAGAGGAAAAGAAGGTGACAGAGGATGAGACGATTGGCTGACGCTGGCTGACGCAAAGAGTCGGCCACGACTGAGCAACTCAACAACAACAACAACTTAAATTACTAGACCTGCCACGACAAGAGGATCTTTGGTTACTCATAAGTAACCAGATGGAGAAATAGCTCCAAGGAAGGTGTTTCTAAGGTGGGTGCATGACTAAAAGCCTACTTTTTACTTAAATGCCCCTTGGTGATAGCATGTTAAAGCCAGGGTGATATCTAGTCAGCCTGTAAGTAGGGACGCTCATGGAGTTTTACCTCTGACCAGACTGTAATGGCAACTGATCACATGTATGTTACAGCACCAGTGGTTCTGAGATGAAGTTCCACCCCAGGAACGGTAGGTGGGATTGGACAGCATCTGAATTACTTAGAAGTGCTATAGGCTGGTGGAAAAAAAATAATTTCAAGGATTAGGAAAGAGGAGAAAAAACTCAAAAAATCTTCATATAAATGGAAATTATTTTTAAAAATCTACTAACACATGAAAGTTAACTATGTTGGATTTAAAAATGAGTATCAACTCCCCCTCCCTGCCCCAGAGCTTTAAGGGGCTTGCCTAGAGCCCAAGGGGTCTATGGACATCCTAAGCGTTGGTGAGGGTGATGGTCTCAATTTTAGAGAGTGGCCAGCTAAAGTAGGAGTGTATCTGATGACTAGGGACACCTTCAGCAGTTCATGAACACATGCTGTTTGTTCTAGCTCCCAGGGAAGAGAGGGTGTGGAGACTGGCATTTGCTGGTTGCGGGCAAGGAAGCTTAACGTGGAAGACTTGGGCATATTTTATAACAATACAAGCTATGGTGAATGTCAGGATTTGTTAAAACGTGATTAAATGACAGCATGCCTCAAAACAAAAATTAAAATTGAATAGAATGAATTTAACTGCTGAACCAAAGCACATAAATTTTGTTTTCAAAAGGCAGCAGAATTCTGCCCCTAGCCAAGGTAGACTGGCAGAGACTGTATTTACTTTCCTACCTGAAACAACCAAAAAAAAAGGAAAAATGGATGAAATATATGAAACAATGGTTGCCAAGAGCCTGGACATCAGGCAACAGAGGACAGTGATCCCTGTGATAAAGGAAACAAATGATTGCCCCAGCTTATTGCTTTGAGGGGGCTTCCCTGGTGGCTCAGTGGTAAAGAATTCACCTGCTAATGCAGGAGACCTGGATTCGATCCCTGGATCGGGAAGATCCCCTGGAGAAGCAACTGGCAACCCACTTCAGTATTCTTGCCTGTGAAATTCCATGAACAGAGAAGCCTGGTGGGCTACAGTCCATGGGGTCCAAAAGAGTCAGATACAACTGAGCGACTAAGTAAGACATTGCTTTGAGAATTTTCAGATGAACGTACAAGGAAAGGGACCCAAGCAAAGCAAGACCCAATTCCACGCTGCCAGTAAGAAATCCATTTAGTATAAGGACATAAATAGAGACGAAAAGCAAATGGGTAGTCGCCAGACAGTGGGGGAGGGGAAATGAAAGCACCTGCTCCGTGGGCCCAGGGTTTTCTGTTGGAGCGATGGAAACATTTTGGAACTGAATAGAGGAAGTGATTACACAGCATTATGAATGTACTAAATGCCACTGAACTGAATACTTTAAAATGGTTATTTTGATGTTAATTTCACCTGAAAGAAAAAAAAAAAACTAACCAAGCACACAAGGGAACAAAACCAACCAGCAGAAAGCAGAGACTCACAGAGGATATAGTTATAACACTCAGACTTAAAAATAATTATGCTTGCTGTGTTCATTAAGAGATGAAAGATGAAACTGAGAATTTTGACAGAGAAATATAAACTGTAAAAAAAAAAAAAAGCAACCATGTTTTGTTGTCCATTGCTCCAGGTTCTTCTCTATGTGAGGGTTTCTGATCTTGGACCTGATTGGTTCCCAGGAAATAATCAAAAGTTAAGCCATTAGGAGGTCATACGCTTGTATGTGCACTTTATAAAGTTTTGGGAAATCCATTTTATTCCATAAAAGTACAAAAGCTGTTGAAAACAAATGTAAATATTACAAAATATTAAGTATATAAGTGAAAGAAGTATGTGGAAAAGACACTGTGAAGGTTCGTTTGTGGGTGTTTTTCTGCGCATTTTTACATCTGTGGCATCGTGTGGAGTTTGGCAATCTCCTTTCAACTCATTTGATAAACATTTACTGAGCATCTTCAAAAAAAAAGAGAAATTCTAGAACTATAGATTCAACAATCACATTAGTTAAGTCAGTGAATGGGCTTAACAGTGGCATAGAGAGCTAAAGAGAGAATTAATTGAGTTTTTAATGGATTGAAAGACAGTATCCAGAATAACGTATTGAGACGTGAAGATAAAAGACAAAAAGTTACAGAGAGGAGTCTCATAAGGAAGGAAGAGGATGTGGGGGACAGAGCAGTATTTGGAGAGTTAATAATTGAGAATTTTCAAAAATTAATGAAAGATATTAAGCTGTACATTTATAGTTGACTTCTAAACAGAAACAATGGAATCGAGAAGACAATGGAATGATATCTTCAAGATGTTAAAAGGAAATAACTGTCTGTCAAAGGACGGTGTATAAAGTAAATGCTCCAGCAGTTCATAAATGAGACGTTAACTTAGGATAAGAGACAGATGACAGGATCACAGCAGATGGGTACGGATCGAGCAGGACGCTGCTGGGTGGACTTCCCACTCAAGGGATGTTTCGCAGGCAGATGGTCAGGAAATCTCAAGGTCTATTGGTGGAAAAATGAGTCAGTCTGATGGGTGAAGTTAAGTAACCATGATAGCTCAGTTGGTAAAGAATCCGTCTGCAATGCAGGAGACCCCGGTTCGATTCCTGGATCGGGAAGATCCACTGGAAAAGGGATAGGCTACCCACCCCAGTATTCTTGAGCTTCCCTCGTGGCTCAGCTGGTAAAGAATCTGCCTGCAATGCATGAGACCTGGGTTCGATCCCTGGGTTGGGAAGATCTCCTGGAGAATGGAATGGCTACCCACTCCAAGATTCTTGCCTGGAGAATTCCATGGAATGTGTAGTCCATGGAGTTGCAAAGAGTTGGATACTACTGAACGACTTTCACTTTTGCTTTCACCATGGGTGGGATAGAAATTGAGCCTGAAATTGGTCAGTAGGAGCTAGACGGTGAATGACCTCATCCTACAAATGAAGGAAATACTGAAGGTGCTTTTGTGGCATTCTCGCTTTGTTTCTTGGTAGGATGCTACTGCTAAAAGGCTTTCTCACAATTTTCTGATAGAAGTATATAAATCATGCTGTCTCTTGCTACTTTGCTATGAGTGAAATGAAATTTAGATAAGTGCCAGCTTCAGCCTGCACTATACTTTTACTCCCTTGAGAGGAAATATTATTAAATTACCATTTAAAAATAATCCAATTGCAATGAATCTTATTTCCCCTTTGATTTGTTCCCTTCGTGCCGGGCGAGACAGTAAAGCAGGGAGGGAAGAGAAAATAAAGAAGTTCCCTTTTCAAGTTGTTTCCACATGGCTGACCTTTTGAATTATTTTCTTATTTTCTAAGCACTGCATTTCTTAGAGGCCTAACCTTTCTCTCCCTGTCTTCAGAAGGGCAGAGACACTCCTTATAAACCCATATTGTCTTCATCAGTCTACATAAGCTCCGTTTTGCTTTTCCTGTCTAGTCCCATCTCTGAGCGCCACTCGCATTTGACCCCAACCCAGCTTCCAACTCTCATATGTTTAGTGTACATACCTGCATAATTCATTAATCTTCAAAAGCTGTGGGGTTTTTTTTTTTAATTATTTATTTGGGTGCACCTGGGCTTAGTCGTGGCAATTGGAAGTTTTAATTGTGGCATGCAAGCTGCAGTATGTGGGATCTAGCTTCCTAATCAGGGATCTCACTTGGGCACCGCACCCCCACCTGCATTGGGAGTGTGGAATCTTAGCCACTGGACCACCAGGGAAGTCCCTATGGTGATCTTTTATGTATACTTTAATTGCATCAATGACACTTGCTTTTAGAATCCTATAATTTGACCTACAGACTAAACTCTAATTTTACATTCCATTTTCTTCCACTTGTATCTCTTGGGATTTTTTGTTTTCAGCTCTTTCCTTTAAGATTCCTCAGCTTTCCAATAGGTACATGAAAAGGTGCTCAGCATGACAAATATCAGGAAAATGCAACTCAAAACCACAATCAGATATCACCTCACACCTAGAATGGCTATTGTCAAAAAGACAAGAGCAAATGTAGAAGTAGGTGCCGAGAAAAGGGAACCCTGGTGCACTGTTAGTAAAAATGCAAATTGGTGCAGCCACATGGAAAACAGTATGCTGCTTCTAAGTTGCTTCAGTCGTGTCTGACTGTGCGACCCCATAGACGGCAGCCCACCAGGCTCCGCCGTCCCTAGGATTCTCCAGGCAAGAATACTGGAGTTGGTTGCCATTTCCTTCTCCAGTGCATGAAAGGGAAAAGTGAAAGTGAAGTCGCTCAGTCGTGTCCGACTCTTAGCGACCCCCTGGACTGTAGCCTACCAGGCTCCTCCGTCCATGGGATTTTCCAGGCAAGAGTACTGGAGTGGGGTGCCATTGCCTTCTCTGGAAAACAGTATGAAGTTTCCACAAAAAAATAATAGAACCAATATATGATCCAGCAGTTCCACTTTTGGGTATATTTCCAAAGGAACTGAAATAAAGATCTTATAGAGATAGCTGCTCTCCCATGTGCATTGCAGTTTTCTTCACAATAGCCAAGATATGGAAACAACCGAAGTGTCCACCAATGGATGAACTGATACATTTTTCATCTAATTTTATTTTTGTTTCCATATTAAACACAGAGATGGAAAAATAGAGTCTTATATGACCCAGAAAAGTTACAATAGAATATTTTTCAGCTGTGAAAAAGAAGAAAATCCTGCCATTTTGACAATTTGGATGAAACTTGAATGCATTGTGCTAAGTAAAATGAATCAGATAGAAAAAGAAATACTGTATAGTATCACTTATATGTGGAATCTAAAAAGTCAAACTCAGAGAGACAGAATAGAGTGCTAGTTGCCAGGATTTGGGGAGTTGGGGGAAAGAAGAGCTATTGGGGAAAGAGTACAAACTTCAGTTATAAGATGAACAAATTAGGGCCTCTAACGTACTTTTTGTAGTTGCATAAGTTGGAAGCGGACATAACGGAATTGAGACATTTCTTCTTTTCGAATACCAGTATTTAGTGCTTCTAATTACTCCTATTGCAGTATCCCACAAATTATGATATGCTATACTTTCATTTTCATTCTCTTCAAAATATTTTCTAATTTTCTGTTTGACTTCTTTTTGATTCATGGGTCATTTAGGAGTGTGCTATTTAGCTTTTAGATATTTGGGTTTTCCTGAGATCTTTCTCTGATTTCTAATATAATTCCTTTTCTTAGAAGCAGCATAGGGCTGGGTTTTGCTTTTTTATCCAAAGAATCTGAACATTTACATTTCATGTAAATTATTGGTTATGTTTAAGTCTCTCATCTTGATATTTGTTTTCTATTTGTCCCGTTCGTTCTTTGTTCTTTTTCTGCCTTCTTTGAGATTGAATGAGGATTTTTTTTTTTATGATTCTATCTTATCTTGTTTGTTGCCTTACTAACTATAACTCTTTGTCATGTGTTTTAGAGCTTGCTTTAGGGTTTAGAGTAGACATCTTTAATGTATCAAGTGATATTATACTAATTCGTATATATTATATGACCTTGAAACAAAGTATACTTCCATATCATCCCTCCAGCTTTTGTGCCTTTGTTGTCATATATTTTATTTCTAAACTTCACATTATATGGTTATTATTTTTGCTTAAGCAGTCAATTATCTTATAATGCGATTTAAAGGATGAAAACATTTTTCAGTATCTACCCATACAATTACTGTTGATGTTCTTCATTCCTTTGAATAAATCCAGTTTTCCATCTGGTTATCACTGTCCTTCTGCCTGAAGGACTTCCTTAAGTATTTCTTTAGTACAGATTACTGGTGATAGATTCTTCCAGCTTTCGTTTGTCTGGAAAAGGATTCGTTTTGCCTTCTTTTATTGAAAGGTACTTTTGTTGAGTAAAGAATTTTAGGTTGATGGATTTTTCTCCTCAGTATTTTAGAGATGTTGCTACATTGTCTTCTATCTTGATTTTTTTTTTCCAGTGGGAAATCTGCTGTCATTCTTTGTCTCTGTGTAATGTGTCTTTTTTCTCCCTTTAGCTATTTTTAAAATTCCCTCTTTATCATTGCTTTTGAGAAATTTAATTATGATGTGCCTTGGTGTAACTTCTTTTTTGTGTGTGCTTGGATTTTATTGAATTTCTTAGTTCTGCAGGCCTATAATTTTATCGAATTTAGAAAGTTTTGGCCATCATTTTTACAGAGTTTTTTTTCTGCCAATCCCTCTATCCCCTCATCTTCAGGGACTCGACTTGTGTGTGTATTTGACCCCTCAACATTATCTCACATTTCATTGACGCTTTCTTCATTCATTTTAGGCTTTTTTCTCTTATATGTTTTATTTTGGATAGTTTCTATTGTATTTTCAAGTTCATGAATCTTGTCTCCTCTAATATCTGAGTGGTTGCTTTAGGGTTTACATCATATATCTTTAACTTATTACAATCTGTCTTGTAGTGATACTAGATCCTTTCACATATGATACCTATGCTTCTCCCTTCCTAGCATTTGTCATTCAATTTATACTTGTTTAAAACTTGTTTATATTTGTTATAAACCCCACAACACGGTGTTATTACTTTTGTTAAGCTATCAACTGTTTTTTAAAGAAATTTAAATAATAAGAAATATCTTATATAATTGCCCATGTAGTTACCATTTCTGGTGCACTTAATTCCTTTGTGTAGGTCCAGATTTACCTCTGACATCACTTTTCTTCTGTCTGAAGGATGTCCTTTAACATTTTTTTATAGTGCAAGTCTGATGATGAAATCTTTCAGCTTTTGTATGTCTAAAATCATTTATATTTTACCTTCATTTTTTGAAAGATACTTTTTCATTGGATGTAGAAGTTAAGGTCAACAGTTTTTTCTTTCAGTATTTTAAAGATACTGCTCCATGTCTTCTTGCTTATGTTGTTTTCAGTAAGAATTCTGTGGTTCTTACTCTGTCTCTCTGTACATAACTTTTGCCCACCTCCTGCCCCAGCTACCTTTAAGATTTTCTCATCCCTATTTTTTTTCCTAATATTTTGTGACTTGGTATCATTTTCTTCATTTTTTTTTTATGCTTGAGATTCATAGAGTTCCTTGGCTCTTTGGATTTCTAGTTTGCAAAACATTAGGAAAAATTTCAGACATGATTAAGTCAAGTATCTTTTTGACCCAACCGTTCTCCTCTCTGCTGTGAAGACTCCACTTACATATGTTAGGTTGCTTGAAATTGTCCCACTGTTCACTGAGGGTCTTCTTTTTCTTATTCTGTCAAATCTAATCCACCATTAATACTATCCAGTGCATTTTTCATTTCATACATTGTAGTTTTTAATCTAAAAGTTTGATTTAGGTCTTTTAAAAATATATCTCATATTTCTATTTAATTTTTTGAACATACAGAATACAGTTATAATTGTCTTAGTATCTTCATCTGCTTAATATAACAGCTGTCAGTTCTGGGTTGGTTTCAACTGATATATTATTCTCCTTATTGTGACTTGTAGTTTCCTGATTCTTTCATCATCTGGTGACTTTTGTTTTGATACCAGACATTGTGGATTTTACTTTGTTGGGTGCTACATATTTTGTTGTTGTCATTGTTGTTCTGTGAATATTGGTAACATTTGTCTGGGATGCAGTTGTATTTCTTAGAAAAAGTCTGAGCTTTTCAAGTCTTAGTTTTATAATCTTGTAGGTCCAGAGTCGTGCTGAGTTTTGTTGTTGTTTGGTCACTCAGTGGTTTCGACTCTCTGTGACCCCATGGGCTGCAGCACGCCAGGCTTCCCTGTCCTTCACTATCTCCTGGAGTTTGCTCAAACTCATGTTCATTGAGTCGGTGATGCCATCTATTATTTTACCCTCTGCCACCCTCTTTAGAGTCCCCTGGACTGCAAGGAGGTTGAACCAGTCAATCCTAAAGGAAATCAACCCTTAATATTCATTGGAAGGACTGATGCTGAAGCTCCAATACTTTGGCCTCCTGATGTGAAAAGCCAACTGGAAAAAGACCCTGATGTTGGAAAAGATTGAAGGCAAAAGGAAAGGTGCCTAGTTTAGGGCTAATTTTTCCCCTTATTGAGGCAAGGCCTTCCTGAGTATTCTGCTCAATGCTCTGTAATTAAGAATTTTTCCAGTCTGGCTGGTGGGAATCAGTACTGTTCCTTGCTGGGTGCCAGTGCCAGCTGCTGTTCTCCAATCCTTTCAGATAGGTTTGTCCCCCAGCCTTAGATAGTTTTCTCTGAATCCTGTGCTGGTCATTTCTCTGCTGAATACCCAAGGGTGACCCTCTGCAGATCTCTGGGATTCTCTCTGTCCTAAGCACTCCAGGCACCTTGATTTCCCTGTGAGTCTCAGCTCCCGGACTCAGGGAGACTGCTAGATGCTGCCAGGGTTCCCTCTCCCTGCACTGCAGCCTGGAAACTCTCTCCAGGCAGGAAGCTGGACAGTCACAGGGCTCACCTGATTTGCTTCTTGTCTCACGGGTTAATGTTCCTCGTTGTCTGAGGTCTGGTTGTAGTCTTTAAACCTGTTGTTTCATACACTGTGTCTTGTTTGGTTTGTTGGCTTGAGACAGGAGTATAGAATCTAGTCTCTGTTACTCTTAACCTTGAGTGGAAGCAAACGTTCCTTCCTTTATTTTCTTAACTTGGGATTTTAAATAGTCCCCATAAGTAGCTTTTACGTTCTTGAATTGTTTCTTTAATAGTTCTCTTCCCTTAGTTCTCACTCTCCCCTCTTTCTAAAACTTATTCTGCTCTCTGCATTGTCTTTATTTCCAGCTTTTATTTTTTTATCTGTTTATTTGATTTCCAGTATTTATGTTAAAGGCTGTCTCCAACTGTCAGGTGATTTCTGGTTTCTCATTCATGTTTAAGAGGATATTCATTTAAAAGCAAAGTGGAAGCTCTTGCCTTTTTACACAATAGTATATTTTACATTTACAACAGTTAACTTCACCAAATCATACACTCACTCTTCTGCCACTTATTCCAAAGTTCCTCTCTATATTTAGTTATTTGCTAAAATTTCTCCTCCAAGATTGCTGTCAAAAGGGTTTTTTGTTTTGCTTTGTTTTAAATCTAGTAAAACTCTGTAGACTTTGTGAGTCTGGGGATATCTTTACTTCATTTAAATAGTAATATAGGGGACTTCCCTGGTGGTCCAGTGGTTAAGAATCTGCCTTCCAATGCAGGGGACATGGGTTTGATCCCTGGGTGGGAAACTAGGATCCCACATGATGAAGGGCAGCTAAGCCCACCCACCACAATTTAGAGAGAAGCCTAGGCACTGCAAGGAGAATCCTGCGTGCCATAACTAAGACCCAACGCAGCCAAATAAATAAATATATTTTTAAAAAAAGCAATATAGCTGGACATAAAATTCTAGTTCAAAGCTCTTTTTCCACAACACTTCCAAAATCATCATTCCATGATCCTCCTGTCAGTAGAGGCTGCTGACAAGTCTGACGTCTGTCTGGTTCTGGGCTGTCTTTAGATTCTTTGTCTCACACACAGTGCATCTTTTTTTCTCTTTTCCAAATGTCCTTAATGAAGCCAGGATGTCAGATTCCTCTCAAGAGAAGGGTGATGACTTGATGTGATTAAACCCTACCTACAGCTGGGGCTGTAACTCTGACCACACCATCTGTAGGGCCAGTCGCTGAGTGATCACCCTGCAGGATTGATTCTGCAGCTGTAGGAAGCTACCAACCACAGAATCATGGAAAACGCCAAGTCCTTTGTCAGTTTGTTCTCAGAGACGAAGACAGAAGAAGGAGCCCCCAAGAGGAGGAAGGTGCTGGCCTATAGGAGTCAACAGCAACCCTCAGCTTATGACCAGCAAGCAAACAGGGGCCTGGGGTCTACAACTGCAGGGAACTGAATTCTGCCAATGAGCCAAGTGAGCAGGAAATGGACTCTTCCCTAACACCTCCAAAAAAGAATACAGCCTGCTGAGGCTTTGATTTTTATCTAGCCTAGGAGGAACCATATATCAGATTTCTGACCTCCAGAATCATTACGTATTTGTGTTTTACACCATGAAGTTTGTGATAATTTGCTACCACATCAATACAAGGCTACCACAGAGCCTTACGCAAATGTCAAAGAACAGTCAACAAATTGAGACGACTGTAAGTTCTGTAGGAAGGAAACCCTTATGTCCTCAGTCTTGGGCTTTACTATGTTCCCAGATGCCTATTTCAAGAACAGGAACAAATATATATACATACATACACACACACACACACACATATATATACCATCGATTATGAAATGCACCCCTACTTTATAAATACTAAATGTGAAAAAGAATCTGGAGTTTAGAACAGATTGCATTAGAATTGACTGATGAGTTTGAAACTGATTAAATTGTGTGTAGTCTTCAGGGCCAAAACAAATCCTGAAGAAGGGAGGAAGAAAGATGCCAGGGATGGCTTGAGTAGTGCCAGGCCCTGAGGATGGCCTGTCTACCTGCTCCCCCTGACTCCCTTGGCCCTGCCCTCACTCCTCTGACTATCAGAGCCCTCCACACCTTTTGGCCCAGAGGAGAAAGACAGTAACATTGTATCTGTTGTGTGCCTTAGGTTTAATATCTTCTCTTCTTGCTCAGAAATAAGGTCAAAATCAAGAGCCCAGAGCCATGCCCTGCCTTTCTGCTGCTGCTGCTGCTGCTGCTGCTGCTGCAGCTAAATCGCTTTAGTTGTGTCTGACTCTGTGCGACCCCATAGACAGCAGCCCACCAGGCTCCCCCATCCCTGGGATTCTCCAGGCAAGAATACTGGAGTGGGGTGCTGTTTCCTTCTCCAATGCATGAAAGTAAAAAGTGAAAGTGAAGTTGCTCAGTCGTGTCCGATTCCTAGCAACCCCATGGACTGCGGCCAACCAGGCCCCTCCGTCCATGAGGTTTTCCAGGCGAGAGCACTGGAGTGAGTGCCATCGCCTTCTCCATGCCTCTCTAGTGCAGGTGAAGTTTAATAAAGGAATCTCATAAAATAGGGCTTCCTTCGTGGCTCAGCCACAAGGAATCCGTCTGCAATGCAGGAGACGCAGGAGACGCCGGTTCGGTTCCTGGGTCAGGAAGATCCCCTGGAGGAGAGCATGGCAATTCACTCCAGTATTCTTGCCTGGAGGATCCCATGGACAGAGGAGCCTGGCAGGCTACAGTCCACAGGGTTGCAAAGAGTTAGACAGGACTGAAGCAACTGAGCACGCATGCATGAACTAAACTGTAAGTGAAAAACCATTGAAAACCCCACCAGCTTACTTACAATAAAATAGCTACCTATGAAGGTGGATTTTAAATTTTGTTCCATCTACATATTTTCAAGTTTTTATTATGGGAATATGAAAATACATACAACAAATAGAGAAACCAATGTAATGAGTGCCAATGTGTTATCCAGCTTCAACCATCATCAACAATAATCTAGCTTCATCTGTTTCCTCACAGCTTGGTCTTTGCATGAGAATATTTTAAAGCAAACCCCAGCCACCATGTAATTTCACCTCTAAATACTTGGGTGCGCCTTTCCACTAAACAAGGATATTATTTTTAAAGAAATTATTCCTTTGGCATTATTATTATAACATGACATCTTAAAATAAAATTATAAGAATTTGATGGAGAAGGAAATGGCAACCCACTCCAGTATTCTTGCCTGGAAAATCCCATGGACAGAGAAGCCTGGCGGGCTACACTCCATGGGGTCACAAGAGTTAGACACGACGGAAGGAACTTAGCACACTCATAAGAATTTGAAGTGGACCATTAGGCATGAAGCTACAAGGTGGAATTAGAGGGGAAAGACTAGAAGTAAAGTGTTTAGCTCTGTATTAGTTTCCTGTTGCTGCTGTAACAAATAACTAGAACTTTAGTGTCTTTAAACCACACAAATTTATTACCTTACTTCGCAGTTTTGAGGGTCAAAATCCAAAAACCAGTGTTCGTGGGTCACAGTTAAAGTGTCCGTAGGCCTTCCTTCCTTTCTGGAGCCCTAGGGGAGAATCTGTCCTTGGTTCATCCAGTTTCTAGAGGCCACCTACATTCCTTGTCTCATGGTACCCTTCCCCCATCTTCAAAGTCAGAAATGTTGCATGGCTCTGACCATTTTTTATTTTGTGGCTATATCTCCCTCTCTGTCCCTTCTGCTTTTCTCTTCCACTGTTAAGGACCTGTAGATTACACTGGGCCCACCAGGATAATCCAAGGTGATCTCCTTATTTTAAGGTCAGCTGACTGTCAACCTTAGTTTCATCTGCAAACCTGATTCTGCTTTGCCACGGACCTAACATCATCCCAGACTCCAGGGATAAACTGAGATGCAAACATCTTTAGGGGCCCATTATTTGGCTTACCATAAGCCCCTTCCTCCATTAGGTGTGTGGTTGGGGACAGCAGCCGGGAGAAGCAAATAATAGCAATATCTGGAAGGAATTCAAGTTCTATAGAGTTGGCCAAAAGGTTTGTTTCGATTTTTCCCTAAGACGTTTTGGAAAAACCTGAATGAACTTTTGGGCCAACCCAATACTGGCACGGTGGTGAAGAATCCTCCTGCCAATGCAGGAGACTTGGATTTGATCCCTGGGTCAGGAGGATCCCCTGGAGTAAGAAACGGCAACCCACTCCAATATTCTTGCCTGGGTAATTCCGTGGACAGAGGAGCCTGGCAGGATAACAGTCTAGGGGGTCGAAAGGGTCGGGCACTTCTGAGCAACTGAACATGAACACGTATAGCAATACATAAGAAGCTTCAGGGAAAAGTCTTCCAGTACCCCTAATCATAAGGAAAGAGATATGAAAGATGCAAGGAAAACTGAGAAGTTCCTTTGTGTGATTTGCCAGCCTTGGCTGTATGTTTGGAGTAGAAGGGTGGTGGTGAAATCCTCCCTTTTTCTCTCTAAACAGGGATTTAGTTGTGATAGGAAAAGTCACCGTGGAACTTTTAAAAATTATAGGACTGTAAACCCATGATAAAGATAGGTCTTTGGCCCACAGGTGAGGTGGCTGGCACTGTGTTGCTCATGTGCCTTTGCCAGGAAGGCCCGGGGCCAGGAGGGAAAACAGCATCAGGATGAGGGGAGGGACCCCAGCGTCCCCCACTGGGAGTCAACTTACAAAGAGGCCAGTTGACTTGGATGTGAATCACACTGGTCTGAACAAGAGCACAAACCCAAGAAAAAAATATTTTTGAATGAGGTGTTGATGATTTCATTTTATCTGTTCTTTTGAAACATTAAGGAATATCAGGCTTCATTTGTTCAGATTTATTAGGGGTTGCATGGAAGAGGGAAAATTTTTAAAAATAAAAAACAAAAAGAAGAGCAAAATCTTGTTTTCATTTGGCTCACACCTGTCTCTTACACATCGTTTCCAGGCCTTAACTGCATTTTTGTAAACCAGAGTTTACCTGTAAACTTTCCTTTCTTCAAGATAGCCGATTGCCAGAATTTGCTGACTCGTGTATGCTCACATGGTGATCCACACCTGCTGGTTGCTGCTTGTTGTTTATTTGTAAAACCTCCTGAGGTTTTACAGGAGGTTAACTTGGAAACCATTTCCAAATGCTATCACGTTAGTATTCCTCACTCATATTTTCTTTTTCTAAAATTGTATTATTAATAATGTGCAACTCTCCTGTGCATTTTTATTAAACTAGCAGTGCTTTGTCCTTTGTGTTTCTCTGTGTGTGTGTACACATTGCACACTTTTACCTGTGCATGGATGTAAAGGAACCAACCAGTCACAAAGGAAACACCAGATACTGTTCTGCTTTCACCCCAAAGTGACTTTTTAAGGCTTGTTGAATTATATTATTGGGGGTTTGAGTAAGACATTTGAGTGCAGGGCAAATCAGAGCAAGCAAAGCATTGAGGCAGACTCATAACTGTTTTATCTTAATTTTACTGTAAAATAAAGCTGTGGCTGCAACCACAGTTGTGGGTCGTGCTCCCTATATTGATTTATTCAGCTTTAAAAGAAAGGCTCGTCCCGCCTTTGCCACGTGCAGGCCATGTTCAACGAGCCACCCACCTTCCTTGTGACCAGTTCAGAAGACAGACACAAGGACCCCAGACACTTGCAGGCTCCTCTCTCAGGGACATGGGAGGAGGGGTCCCTCTTGGAGGCTGTGTGGGCATCTCCACCCTCCGCACTTCCCTCAGGACCCATCTTGCCAGGGTTCCTGCCCAACTCTGCCAAGAACGTCTATGAGGCAGAGACTGATGGAAAGAAAGTGAGTGGGAGGCAGCTCAACTGAGCGTTCACTCCAGGAGTTTCAGTGTTGGTTGTTCCGTCTGACTTGAGGACGGGCCTGTCTAGCTTCAAGCATTGCTCCCAGCTTGTGCTTCCTCATGAAACCGGGGCTCTAGGGAGGAGGGGAGTCCCTCTGGCAGCCAGGAGGAGCCAAAGAAGCCCTGGGCACCGCCTCTGCTGTCATTCATCACAAAAGCTTTCCTTCTGTCTCCTATTTTTCCCAAGGGGAAGGGTTAGCAAATTCTGAAAAGTCTCTCTCTTCGCTTCGAAAGGAAAAATAGAACAAGGGCGGAAAAAAGGGAAGGCATCAGTTCATCTTTTGTTTGGGAGAAAACCTTAGGCCAGTAACAACAACAAACATCAATTGTGGCGGGTGGCCTCAGCCTTGCAGAAGGCCGTCCAGGCCACATGAGAATCCAGGGAATTTGAAATGGCGGCGTTTGTGGTGGCTTGCAGATTTCCACTGGCGAGTTCTTTAAAGCCAAAGAATTATAATTAAAATAGAACTGGATCCAATTATATCTGCCTGCTGTCTGAAAGGATGGAGCTGGTAATGAGAATCACATGTCTAAACTCCAGCTCCCTCTATTTCCAAGCAAGCTGTCCCATGAGAGAAATTCCTTCTTTTCAGCAAAGCTCCATATACCACATTTCTCCCCACTCTTCAGCTACTGTGGTTTTGCACTGATTTTTAATAAGCCCAGGCAGTGGAGTTCCAGTCACAGCAAATGCTTCATTTCTCTCTCCTTTCTTCTCTTTATGAGACACATCAGGGTGATATGATATCAATCTTTTTGTTTCAAAGACAGAGGTCAGGAGAGTAGAATGCTGAGTCTCAACCACTCAAGATGCTTCCTCCCGGGAATGACAGACTAGGTAGCTCAGGCCATTTCCACTTGGGATGTTGTCAGACTGTGAGAAAGTGGCTGGGTTATGCAGGTGAGGTGAGGAGCTTACTTGGTGGCCAGAGGAGACCAGTTGTGGGGAGAATTTTACCCACTGGGTGAATGAGTCTCAGATAACATCAATGGCACATCATCAATGGCAGTCTGTACTGGGGTAGAATGCCATGGTTGCCAGGAATAAATAGATTATGTAAGAGTGTCATTCTTGTCACTGTTACGACCACGACTCATGACAGATTTAGTTTGTGTAGGTCAGATCCATTCAGGGACAGGACATCCGGATGCTATTCTCCTTTCAGGAAGCCCTAGAAGCAAGAACAGGGGCAGAGTCAGCCCCTTGGTACCCAACTGTTAGAGACAGCCACGTACAAGTCTTTGAGTTAGACGTATGTTTTCATGTGCTTATTAATTATTTGAATTCTTCTTTGGTGAGATATCTGTTAAAATCTTTTGCTCATTTTTAATTGAGTTTTTTGACTTATTGAATTGTTAGAGCTCCTTTATATCATTCTAGATAAAAATTTTTTTATCATAGATTGCAATTATTTTTCCATAGATTGTGGTTTGTTGTTTTATTTTCTTAATTGTATTTTTTGAAGAGCAAAAGTTTTCAATTTTGATGAAGTCTAATTAGGCTTCCTTGGTGGCTCAGACAGTAAAGAATACGCCTGCACTGTGGGAGACCTGGGTTCGATCCCTGGGTTGGGAAGATCCCCTGGAGGAGAGCATGCAACCCACTCCAGTATTCTTGCCTAGAGAATCCCCATGGACAGAGGAGCCTGGTGGGCTACAGTCCATGGGGTCACAAAGAGTCGGACACGGCTGAGCGACTAAGCTCATCTAAGAACTCTTTTACCTAACCCAAGGTCACAAAGATTTCATACAATGTTGTCCTAGAAGTCATAGGTTTTGCTTTTACTTTAAGCATGTAATTAATTTGGGGAGTTAATTTTTGCATGTGTCATGAATTGAGGATCTAAGTTCCTGTCTGTCCATTTGGATATCCAGTTGTCTCAGCAACATTTGTTGAAGGTCATTTTTCTGAACAGAACTGCTGTGGTACTTTTGTTGAAAACTGATTGACTATAAACATAAGGGCTTCCCTGGTGGCTCAGATGGTAAAGAATCCGCCTGCAATGCTGAAGACCTGGATTCGATCCTTGGGTTGGGAAGATCCCCTGAAGGAGGGCATGGCAACCCACTCCAGTATTCTTGCCTGGAGAATCCCCATGGACAGAGGAGCCTGGCGGGCTACAGATGATAGGGTCACAAAGAGTCAGACACGACTGAGCGACTAAGCACAGCACACATAAATATAAGGGTTTATTGCTGAATTCTCAGTTCTAGTCCTGTTATCTGTATGTTGATCTTCATGCCAATAGCACATTTTCTTGATTACTGTGGCTCTGTAATAAGTTTTGAAATCAGGTAGTGTGAGTCCTTCAAGTTTGTTCTCCTCTTAAAAAATTGTTTTTGCTACAAGAAATTCTGTTGAGATTTAGATAATGATCCTGTTGGCCAGTCTGGAGAGAACTGCCATCTTAATAATATTGCTTCTTTCAGTCCATGAAGATGGAATATATCTCTATTTATATCTTTAAATTCTCCTGTATTCTCTTTAAATTCCCTTTTTAGTGTACAAGTCTTGCACTTCTTGAGTTATATTTATTGTTAAGTATTTTATTCTTTAGGATGCTGTCATGAATGGGATTTTCTTAACTTTCTGGACTGTTCATTGTGAGTTTATAGGAAAAATTAATATATTATATATCAATCTTGTATCCTGAGATTTTCTACATTCTGAGTGATGCTGTCTGTGGATAAAAAACAGTTTTACTTTTTCTTTTCCAATGTGCATATGGTACATTTGGTTGATCTTTCTTATTTCATTGTACTGGCTAAAACCTTCATTATTATGCTGAGAACAGATATCCTTTTCCTCTCAGCTTATTTTCCTCTCAGCTTATTTGACTTTGACTTGAAAGCCTGTGTCTTATAGACAACATATGGTTGGTTTTTGCTTTTTATTCAGTCTAACTATCTCTGATGTTTGACTGGAATATTTATTATTACTGTAATTACTAATATGGTTGAATTTGTATGTGTGTTACTTTCCTCTTTGTTTTCTATATGCCTTGTGTCTTTTTTATTTCTTCTTACTCCCTTCTTTTGTATTCAACAAAGAATTTTGTATAGTGTTTTAATTCTTGGTTGATTTTTTAAAAGTATACTTTTCAGTTATTGTCTAAGTATTTGCTGTAGGAATCACAATGTGCATTTTAACATAGCACAACCTACCTCAGGTTAATATTAACTCAACCTAGTAAAATATAGCAACTTTCTTTAATGTAGTTTTTCTCCCTACCTCACTTTTCTGCTGTTAGGGTTACATATATATTGCTCCAACTATATACATTATAAACTGCAAAATACGCTTGCTTTATATAATCTTATTTCATTTAAAGAAATAATAGAAGAAAAAAGACAATATATATTCATTAAGTCTTTTATAATTACCCACATTTTTACCATTTCTAGTCTTCATTTCTTCTTGTGGATTCAAGCTACCAATTGAAGTACTTTTCTTCCCTCCTAAGGGACTTCTTTTAGTATTTTTTGTAATTTAAGTCTGTTAGCATCACAGTATCTCAGTCTTTGTGTTTCTGAGAATATCTTCATTTCACTTGCACTTTTGAGTGTGTTTTGCCGGGTATGGAATTCTCAGCTGACAGTTGCTTTCTTCAGCACCTTAAACACATCATCCTGCTGCTCTGTGGCCTCCAGTTTTTCTGATGAGATTTAGCCATTATTTGTATTGCTGTTCCCCTATGTATGATTAGTTTTTCTCTTGCTACTTTCAAGATTTCCTCTTAGTTTTTTGGTTAGAAGAGTTTGATGTGATTAAGTGAAGATATCTTTGTGTTTTTCCTCCTTGGGATTCAATGGTATGTTACGATCTATGAGTTTGAGAGGTTTTCAACCATTATGTCTTCAATTTTTTTTCTGCTCCTATTTCTTTTTCCTCTTTTTCTGGGACTCCCATTTTGCAGTTGATATGCTTGATGTTGCTTCATAGGTCTCTGAGACTGATTGTTTTTCTTCAATCTTTTTTCTCTGTTTTTCAGATTGGATAACATTCTATTGATTCATCTTCAAATTCACTGATTTCTTCTTCTGATGTTTCAAATCTACTGCTGATCCCATATAATAAAATTTTCATTTTGTTATTCTATTTTTCAACTCTAGAATTTCCATTTGGCCTTTTAAAAAAATTTATTTATTTTTATTGATGTTCCTACTTGTTGAGTCATTTTAATAATATTTTCCTGAAATTCTTTAAATATGGTTTCCTGTAGTTTTTTTAAATACTTAAAATACCTTTGAAGTCTTTGTCTGTTAAATCCAACATCTGGGCCACTCAAAGAAAGTTTCCGTTGACTTTTTTTTCTCCTCGAAGTATGGGTAACACTTTCTTGTTATTTTGCATGACTTGTAAATTTTTTCTTGAATATTGGATATTACAGATATTATAAGAAATCTAGATTAGGTTTTCTTTTCATCTTCTGAGATTCTTAATTGTACTGCTTTTTGTTTGTAACATGCAACTTGATCTGCAGAATCTGTTACCCCACAGTATGCATCAGTTGACAATTCAGTTCAGTTTTCCAATTCTTATTTGTATTTTTTCCTTTGGGGGTCTGGGTTCTTTGGGGTCACCTCTGTGTTTGTATAGCTTAATGGCCACTCAATGATTGGTCAGCAGTTGTGCTTAAACACCACCCTCTGCTGGTAGATCTGTGTTTGAATTGGGGGATGTATTCAAATTTGTCAATTTTCAACTCTACCCTTGCTGTTACTTTAATACCAGGCCCTCTTGGGTCTCCACCGTGCATGCACACAGGCTACCAGACAGCCAGGGTTATGTCAAATGCTTACCAGGATCTCAGTAGCTATCTCATTTCCAGGATTTTCCTATTCAATTTCTGGCCAGTCTTATAAACTCATCCCAACCAAGACCGCAGGTTTTCAGGCTAGGAGATCTGCAGACTTTTCCCATTTGCTGTGGACTGTGGGTTTCTACTCTACTCCAGATCAAGTGAAGGCCATTACTATCCTGGAAGAACAGGCTGACTGGGTTGGGATGGTGGATGGAGTCAGTTCCAGGCAAGAAGGCCAGGTAGCTTCACTGTTTTTATCTGTGTCTCCATAGTTTTTCATAGTTATGTGCATGTGTGCTTGGACTTCCCAGGTGGTGCTAGTGGTAAAGAACTCACCTGCCGATGTAGGAGACTTAAGAGATGCGGGTTCGGTCCCTGGCTCTGGAAGATTCCCTAGAGGAAAGCTTGGCAACCCACTCCAGTATTCTTGCATGGAGAATCCCGTGGATGGAGGAGCCTGGTGGGCTATGGTCCATAGGGTCGTAAAGAGTCAGACATGACTTAAGTGACATAGCATGCATGTTTGCCTGTGGTTAAATTTTCAGAGCCCCAAAATGATGGGGTTTTTTACAGTTGTGTCCAGTTTTATGGTTTATTTTAGTGGGGCAGTTTTGTTGATCTCTTTACTCCTTTGTAGCTGAAAGTATAACCACATACAATTATTTTTAAAGAAATGCATTTTAGTATTTTTAAGCATGATATATTATCATTTGGACTATGAATCAGTGCTAGTAAGTAAAATCAAATTTAGAAAAACTGATCTTTTGGCTAAGATCAAGTGTAGGAAAATAATAGTTCACAATAATGTGACTTTGACATTTTATTAATATGATCAGAAACAGAAAAGTTTTGCAAAAGACATTTTGAAATAATTCCTAAGTTTTCAACTCTTGGATTTGAAAAATTTCTCTGAATAATATGTCTCATATTTTTATAGCAGGAAATTATTTGAAATTTTTAATTTAGCAACAAGCATATGAATGAACTGGAGTCTAAATTGAAGAAGTCTAAATGTATTCCTGACTTGATTGTTATTGAGGCTTAATATAAATATTTTCCAGGTGTCCTGTGAGGGCAGGCATGATTTATATACTTGCTATCCTCTTTTAAATGGATTCTATGGTCTCAGGAGAATGTGGAGGTCAGCCTGTGGACCAGGACTGTGGCCATTTCAGGTGTTCAGTCTGACAACCTTCCTTGGGTCCTTTCCAGCTCTCCTCCTTTTCAGCCCATTCCTCTTACCCTGTTCTGGATGGGGACAAGGGAAGAGGGCCTGGGGGACATCCAGCCTTGGTCTCAGAAGCCACAATGTCCTCAGGGCAGACTGAGGCATTCCGGGATCCTGGAAGCAGGGCAAAGAGTCATCCCTCAGGAGGATGAGGGGACATCTGGAAGGAAAGGCTTTCCTACTGGAAGCACCACAAGCTTGTCCCCAGCGAAGTCTGAAGCCATTGACCATCCCCTTCTTCCCTGGTTTTCCTTTAAGCTCCTGTTTTCATCACCAGCCAACTCATCTTTCCTTAAGTCTTAGTCTCTCCTAAAGAGAAGCTCCAAGGTTCATCTTCATCTCCCCGGGCTCAGACCATCAGATGATCTGCAGCCTCACATCGAGGATTCCCTATTCTTTTTTCTTTTATTTCTTTTCTTTTAAAGTTATTTATTTATTTATTTTTGACTGCGCTGGGTCTTTGTGGCTGCACGAGCTTTTATCCAGTTATGGCAAGCAGGTTCCTCTGTTGCAGAACTCGGGCTTCTCATTGCGGTGGCTTCTCTTCTTGCGGAGCACAGCTCTAGGGTGCTTGGGCTTCAGTAGTTGCAGGAAGCAGGCTCAGTAGTTGTGGCGCCCAGGCGTAGTTGCTCCACGGCATGTTGAATCTTCCCGGACCAGGGATCAAACCTGTGTCCTCTGCATTGGCAGGCGGATCCTCAACCACTGAACCACTAGGGAAGTCCAGTGAGTCCCTGTTGTTGAACTTTCCCCTCTACTTCGATTCCAGATGACTCCTGCTGTGTGCCCTTCATCCTTGCCCAGTCCCAGACACTCTCTGTTTCCCACTTCACTGCCCTGCTCAGGAATGAATGGCTCCCTACTACTTACACAAGGGGCTTCCCTGGTGGCTCAGATGGTAAAGAACCTGCTTGCAATGCAGGAGACCCAGGTTTGATCCCTGGGTCGGGAAGATCCCCTGGAGGAGGGCATGGAAACCTACTCCAGTAGTCTTGCCTGGAGAATCCCATGGACAGAGGAGCCTGGAGGGCTACAGTCCATGAGGTCACAAAGAGTCGGACACGACTGAAGCGACTTGGCACACACGCACATGTCCCATGTGACTGGAAGACGATGTGAAGATAGACACACAGGAAGGACACCGTGTGAAGGCACAGGACAGGCAGACTCAGAGGGGAGACAGCTGCGTGAAGATAGAGGCAGAGTGCTGCTACCTAGGAGCCAAGGAACACCTGGGGCCATGAGGGTCTGGGACAAGCGAGCGGGGATCCGACCCTGGAGACTTCAGAGAGAAAAACCCCCCGCTGACAACTTGATTCCAGGCTTCTAACCTCTAGAATTGTGAGAGGAAAGTTCTGTTGTTTTAAGCCCCTCAGTTTGTGGCACTTGGTTACAGCAGCCCTAGGAAACTGATAAATGCGGTGTGGATCCTTGGTCAAATTTGCTTCTGTCTTCACAGTTCCCACGCCTGTTTCCAGCCTGGCACACCAGCCTGGCTGCCAGTTTCTCTCCTGGGCCACATGGTCGTGCCATGTGTGGGTCAGTGGCTTTGGAAGCAGGCTCATTTTATAGACTTGGATTTTTAAAAGACAGCCTTTTTATTTTTTCCCACAATTTCGCACACTTCCCAGCATCTGGTCTGTTACAGAGGAAAGTATCTGTCATGCTCACAGTGAGATTACAGCTGTTTCTCGGGCACTACTGAAGCACTAGCCAGGCCAAGTTGACACCCTGTGTACGAGAAATGGCAAGAGTGTATGGCTGGTGTCCTGGATACGGAGTGCTGTTCCAGGGAGAGGCCAGGTGGGGACCGGGCTGAATGGTGTCATGCTGGCGTCTTTGGATCTGGTCCCACCTCCCTGATGCAGGGCCTTCGCAAGGTTGCTCCCTCTGCTGGGGACTCTACCTAGCTGCCAATCCCACTGTGTGTCTCAACCCAGGTGTCACCTTCTTATCTGACATTTGCTGTTGTTCAGTTGTGCAGTCATGTCTGACTCTTTGAGACCCTGTGGACTGCAGCAGGCCAGGCCTCCCTGTCCTTCACTATCTCCTGGAGTTTGCTCAGATTCATGTCCATTGAGTCAGTGATGCTACCTCCCCCATTCTTTACTTGCTTCATAACTTTCATTATGATTTGTCTCTATTTTATTTATTCATCTGCTCACTTTTTTTTTGCCACGGTGAGTATAAGAGCTATGCCTGCTTTATTCCTCAGCTCTACCTCTGATATTGAGCACTGGTCACCACACATATCAGGTCCTCAAAACCTCCTGTTAAATGAATGCATTCCTACCTCAGGGACATATATGCAGACACTCGACCATCCAGGGGGGTTTTGTTCTAAACTGCCAGGCTCCCAGACCTGCCTCCCATGGCCCTGGAGGCTAATGATTAAGTTACAGCCTGATGTTCCTTGTCCTTAGGCGGCCCCTCATTTTTACCCACATGATTCTCATCCTCCACTGTCAACATGCTCTCTGGGTTCCCAGTGCAGACTTGGGGTTTTCTAAGAAGAAACGTAAGAAGCTCCTACTTATGTTACCAAAGATCTGCATGTACACATGACCAGAAGAGGCACAGACAGAGCCCGCCAGAGCAGGGGAGACACCAGATTCATCCAGGGAGTCTGCAGCAGCCTCCTCACTGCCTCCCTGCTTCTTCCCTGCGCTCCCCCCACAACCCTCAGTCTAGTCTCCACGCAGCAGCCAGAGGAGTGGATTACAGGGGAAGTTAGCCCACATCATTCTGCTTCTCAGAACCATCCAAACCTCCCCTGACCACCAGGAGTGAAAGCCCGGGACCTCACCGTGCCCGGCAGACCCTAGCTCCCTCTCTGACTCACCTCTGTACCCTGTCCCTTGGGGCCTGCCCTCTACCCCCGCATGCCACATTCTCTTCTGCAGTAGGGCCTCTGCCAGAGAGAGTGTCCACCAGATAAATGCATCTCTCGAGTCTTTCAAGTCTTGGTTCAAATGTCACCTTTTCAGTGGGCCCACTGGGGCCACTCTATTTTTTTTAATTAAACTTTTTATTGTGGGACAATTGTAGATTCACTTGTAGTTACAAGAAATCATACAGGAAGATCTGTGTCTTTACCCTGTTTACCTGCCATGGTGATGTCTTACACACCTACATCTTACACACCTGGGACGCCAGCATCGACAGTCAAGGTACAGACCATCTCTGGCCCTGCCAGGATCTTCCTGCTGTCCCTTTCATAGCCACACACACTCCCCTCTGGCCTCACCCCCTCCAGATCCCTGGAAACCACTCATCTGTGTTCCATTTCTAGAACGTTGTCATTTCAAGAATGTTCTTTATGTGGAATTGTATAGTATGTAACCTTTTGGGATTGACTTTTTCACTCAGAATAATTTTTGGAGATTCCTCCGGGTGCCTGGGGGTATCAATGGTTAGTCCCTTTTCCTTGCTAAGTAGTGTTCCAAAGTGAGGAAGCGCCAGTTCATTTGATATTTCAGTCGATGAAAGGCAACTGTGTTATTTCCAGTTTGGGGCTCTTACAAGTAGAGCTACCATGGAGATTCATGGATAGGTTTTTGTGTGGTCACAAGTTTTCATTTCTCTAGGAGAAACGCCTGAGGGTACAATCCCTAGATTGCGTATTAATTGCATGTTTAAGTTTTAAAGAAACTGGCATTCTATCCTGATCTATAAGCTCCCTCCTCACACCCAAAACATCCAACACCTTTTATCCCTGCTTTGTTTGTATCTTTTCCACAGCAGTTCTCTTTCTAATGTAACATTTGCTGTTGTTTATTCGCTCAGTCCTGTCTGACTCTTTGCGACCCCGTGGACTGTAGCCCACCAGGCTCCTCTGTCCATGGATTTTCCCAGGCAAGAACACTGGAGTGGGTTGCCGTTTCATTCTCCAGGGGATCTTCCCGACCCGGGGATCGAACCTGCATCTCCTGTATTGCAGGTGGATTTTTTAACAGCTGAGCCACCAGGGCTTCCCAGGTAGTATAATGGGCTTATTTATTTATTAGATGCATTGCATTTGATCTGTCTTACCCATCCCCTCCCCCCCAGTGTTGTTCTGGGCCTGAGCAGGCCCAAGAAGCGCCCGTGTGGGTACAGACCTGAAGTCAGCTCCCCGACTGGCTGTCTCCACTGGGGAAAGCTCACTGACATCTTGAGGGCATACAGAGGCCAGTGAGACCACGAACCGCCTAACGTGGTTGTGATGACGAGGCTGACCGGGTGCACGTTCCCCAGCTGAAGCAGTCCACTGGGCTTACAAGCAAATCACATCGAGCTCAGAACACAAATTAGCGCTCTCCAGAAGTAAAACTTTCTTGCAGGCAAAGTTTTAACTAGAAACTCTTGTTGATTTATGACCTGACCAAGCAGACCTGAGGTCCATACAGGCCCTGGCCCCCCCAGCAGCGCTTCTCAGCATCACCAGTCCCAGGGGAAGGAGTCTTACTGCAAATGAGCAGAAAGGAGTCTAGTTAAAAACATCAGAGAGCCCGAGAGGCAGGAAAAGCAAGACAGAACTGTATTTCAGCCTGAAAAGTGAAAACCAAATAAACAAAGCTGACTGTCGTGGCAGCGGGCCAGCTCAGCTGTGTAAGTGAACAGCAAAAACATTCCTCTGCTCTGTGGAAGCCCCTGGAAGAAGTCCAGAACCTTGTGTACTTAGCCGGACCGGGAGGTTGTTGTTATTGTTATCATCACCATAAATTCATTTCTTTCTTACTACATTGGTTTCTTTCATTTTGAACCTTCGCTTGACATCTGTACTGATCAGGTGAATGCTGGAAGAAATGGTTAAGTAGTATTGTAAAATAATGCTTTGGCTTGACTCAAAGTGGAAATGTTTATAGTGTTCTCGTTAACACCAGATGATGTCAGCCTGACTATTGTGCCTCTTTCTCAAAAACACAGGGGGCTGAAAAAAAAAAAACCCTCACAAACAATCCAAAATGAGTCCAGGCTCTCAAAGACTTTTCCTCCATAAATATCCTCCTGCGCGACTAGGTCCACAAGGGGGTTGGGAATGTAGCAGCTCTTGAGTTTTGGAAACTCATGTCTTGTCATCCAAAGTGTCACCTGGAGAGGTGACTCTGGTGTCACTTGTCCAAGAGCTGCCTCTGTCCCCTCCCTGCCTGGCTCTGCAGGATCTGACATATCTGCTTTGATCCTGCGACTCCTAGTCCCCACTTTTCTTCCTGACCCTTTTTCCTCCTCCATTTTATCCTTCTTTTTCTTCCCTCTCCTCCCCTCAATATAGGCTAAATCAACTCATTTAACCAACTGACCCAACTCGGCCTTAGCCCCGAAGTGTCTATAATGGAAATACAGCTGCAGGTAATCTGCCTTCCTCACCTGGGAACTGCGACTCCCCAGTTGCCCTGGGCAACAGGAAGGCGGTGTGGAGGCCCTGGGCATGGCTTGTGCCAGGGTGCAGTCCTCAGTGTTCTTCTCCAAGCAGACCAGCCTGCCCCTGCCCGAGCCCACCCCCTGTAAGTTCCACCTGGTCGCCCTGAGCTTGCTCAGGGTCCCTGAGGGACAACCACAGGAGATGAGCACTCTGGTCTCCTAACAGTGTCCTGGGGTGGAGGAGGGGTTGTGAGGAAGGTATTACTGCAGGCTGCAACATGATCTCTAGGGATGATTATCAGCTTGTGGGAGAAAAGCAAAACTAATCTCCAGAGAGTCTTCAAAGACCAAAATATAAATTCTCAGTGAACACAGCAAGTGATGGAAAGGAGAACAGGCAAGTGCCTGCCCAGGCTTGCAGCGCTAGGTCAGGGAACCACAGGAAGGACGGCTGTCCTCAGAGTCAGAGGCCCCAGGGCCTGGATCCTTGGATCAGGCTATTCTGGGCCAGTCTCATGGTGGCTCCTGTATTAGTCCGCCCAAGGCTGCCGTAACAGAAACCCAGTGTGTGGATGACTTAACACACAAGAAATTTATTTTGTCACAGTTCTGGAGGCCAGTTATTCAAGATCAAAGTCCAGCAGCGTCAGTTTCTGGTGAGGGCTCTCTTTCTGGCTTGCAGACAGCCACCTTGCTGCTGTGACCTCACATGGCCCTTCCTCGGTGCATGCACACAGAAATGCTCCCTAGTGTGTCTCCATATAGGAAATCAGTCCTGTGGGATCAGGACCCATCCTCATGACCTCATGTAACCTTAGTACCTTCCCGCAGGTCCCATCTCTGAATACAATCACATGGCGGGTTAGGACTTCAACATATGAATTTGGGGGGGGGGCACAGTTCAGTCACAGCCGCACCTCAGGAACTGGTGTCCCACTTCCCAACCTGGAAGAAGGCCAGGACTCTCCAGCATCATCTTGGCTCATGTCTGCTCAGGAAGCGTGTCTGCTGCTCTGGGTGGGGGCCGGGGCCCTAAAGGGATCAGTGTGCCCTGAGTGCCCTGTCGAGACAAAAGCTCAGCTGACAGCAGGGCAAGTTATGGTGCACAAGTTCCTTCCAAACTGAGCTGAAGTGCAGATTCAGGAGCTGTGTGCTCATCCTCAGCCAAGCAAGCCGGATGGGAGGGAGGCGCAGGCCATGGTGTATCTCAGACAGCCAACTGGCCTGCTTGTGAGAAGCCAGGCGTCCCCTCCCCACTTCCCACGCCCATACAAGGAGGATACACAGTGAGCACTGGGCACCCATGAGGTTGTGTGCTGTTTGCACATGCCCACGTGGGTGGAGCCCCGAGAAGGAGGGAGGAGCTCTCAGGAGGAAGGGGTGCGAGGAGACTGACCTCCCCACCTTTCTGTGTGCCTCCTGGGGTAGCCGGCCCCTGGCGTAGCCGGCCCCTGGGTTGGCCACCCTGCAGCCATCTCTCTCTCTCTGGCACTATGCCTCCCTGGTGTTTGTCTCTAAACCTAGACTCTGAAAGAGTCATCAAGTGCCTTGTGACAAAAATTAGAGGCCTGCTGCTCTTGCCCCTCTGCAGCCAGCTCTCCCCGCCACGGAAGTGGGCCTCTGCTTCCGCCCCTGGCGGGACAGGGGCAAAAGGAGTCATGCTTCGGGAGAAGGTCACGGTATTTTAAAAGGAGATTAAAAATTACTTAGCTGGAGGCCACAAATGGGCATCAGAACGCTCCCATTTAGTGCTGGCAGCCTTAACGTGTGTTATATAAGGCAGAGCTGGGCCCTAAATGACCTGTGACTTGGAATATGCTATTGTCAACAGGATAATATTTGGAAATGTCCTTTTCCCCCATGTGGAAGTGGACGTGTTAGTCTCAGTCACGTCTGACTCTTTGCGACCTCACGGACTGTAGCCCTCCAGGCTCCTCTGTCCATAGAATTCTCCAGGCAAGAATACTGGAGCAGGTTGCCATTCCCTCCTCCATGGGGGTCTTCCAACCCAGGGATCGAACTGCATTGCAAGCATATTCTTCACCATCTGAGCCACCAGGGAAGCCCCTTGCACCCATGTAACAGGTATCCGTAGAACCCCCAGCTGCACTGGGCCAGAACATCACTAGAGATGCATCAGTAAGCCACTCAGACAGAGTTCCATCCATGGAGCTCACACTTAAGCAGGAGGAAATAGACCATGAGCCGCTAACAGAGTAGATCAGTGAATTGCACTGTGTAGCAGATGTCAGATAGGTGTCAAAGAAGGAAAAAAAGAAAGAAAATGCGAGAAGGGCAGTAATAGGATGGGTGGAGCAGGTTACAACTGTGGTCAGAGAAGGCTTCTTGGGGGAAGGGACACTGAGAAAAGGCAGAAGAGCAGGAGAGGGTCAAGTTGAAAGTGGGATAAGAGCCTTCTCACCAGAAAGAAGAGCCAGTGCAAAGGCCCTGAGGCAGATAAGATAAGCAAGAGTTCATGGATGAAGTTTTCAGGGACCCACAAGCAGAGTGGAGAGACGACAGATGCCCACAGGGATCGAGGTCCTCCTCCAACTAATCTTCAAGAAGTCCCCTCAACTCTGGTTTTCTGAGCCCCAGGCCAGGAGACCAGTACTTCATGAAAATGGGCTTTATTGCACCGGGCGCCCCACTCAGTCTCCAGGCTGGATTCCAGCTTCCTATTTTTAGTCCCAAGCGTCTGTTTCTCAGTGGCTCATCCCTTCTCCATCACGGTGGTTCTCTGCCTTTGTGTCTGTTTTACCCTTCACTCCCCTTTGAGGGTCTTGGTTCACACTCTTCTAGTTACACCCTGCTTGGCTGCCTTCAACCCCACCTCTAGGAAAGGTCTCTAGACTCAGTCCAGATCCTCGAATTTTTCACTTCAGAACCTAGAAAACACACTCCCACCCCTGGGTTCCTTCTAGACCCAGAGTCAGTGTCAAGATGATCCTGCCCTCACAGGGCATTAGATTGGATGGTTCACTAGATATTTTCAAGGCCTGGTACTCCTCGACCCTAAGAGAAATCTCTAAAAATATAATACACTCCTTACGGCCTTAGAAACTGATGTCCTTAGAAACTGATGTAGTAGACACATTTTATCCTTTCTGCAAACTGCAGAGTCATAATTTACATTACACAGTATAGAATTCTAACATTTTGGAATTGCTCTTAGGGAACATTTGTTGTCCTTGTCTACAGACAAGCAAAGGGATTATCAGGTTATATGTGTGCGGGTCCCAGGAGAGACCCTGAAACATACCTGCTCGCAGAAGCCTATGCTTTCAGCTTGTGTTTTGTTTTTGCCCTTGTCGTTTGACTGCTTCTTACAAAAGCAGAGTGAAGACCTCAGCTCTCTCTGCCTCTGAACAGCATCATCCAGCAAAACTCATTACTGATTGAAAGAGGCTATATTCTCTCCACCAGTTTTCTTCCCCCGTAGTCACTTTTCTTGGCTGTTGCCAAAACTCCCTGAAGTACACTTGCATTCACACCTTGTATTGTCCCCTGGGTTTCCTGCCTACAGAGATCTTCCTTTCAATTACTCTCTGTTGGAGAAACAGCAGAGCGTTCTGAACCTCGGTGTGTGTCCTCTGTGTATAAGGAGCCACGACATAACTAGGTCCTCAGCAGAACTAACTCGAAACCATTCCTGACGTTCCCATCGGAGTAGTCCCAATATTTCATCACTTCCTGCGGCCTAAACTCACAGGCCCCACTGAAAAAACTTTTCAAGTCCCACAGCAAAACCATACAGAGTTACATTCTTTAAGTGGGATTGGTCCTGACACACAGCTCTGCTGTAAAAGTAGATATCTGCAAAGACTCTGAGGCTTAAAAGGACAGAATTTTACTTCTTGCTCCTTCTCCAGACATGCTGTGATCAGCTGGGGCTCTGCTGGGCTCTGTGTCACTTGCTCAGAAAAGCAGGCTGACAGCCTCCTCAACTTGGAGCGTTGCTGTAGTTGGGACAGAATGTATTTGTTTCTTGGAAAGTGGAAGTCGCTCAGTCGTGTCCGATTCTTTGTGATCCCATGCACTATATAGTCCATGAAATTCTCCAGGCCAGAACACTGGAGTAGGTAGCCTATCCCTTCTCCAGCGGATCTTCCTGACCCAGGAATTGAACCGGGGTCTCCTGCATTGCAGGCAGATTCTTTACCAACTGAGCCATCTGGGAATTGCTGCTATAACCAGCTACCAGAAACTTGAGTGGCTGAAAGCAATGCAAATTTATTGTCTTACAGTGATGAAGGTCACAGTCTGAAATGGGTCTCACTGGGCTAAAAATCAAGAGGTTGGCAGGACTGTTTATCTTCCCAAGACTCTAGAGCAAGCGTCTGCTTCCCTCCCTTCCAGCTCCTCAAGGCTTCCTGTGCACCTTCCTCTGTCTTCTGAGTCAGCAGTGGGGCATTTTCAAGTCTCTTTGTTACCTCAGCCCTGTCATCACGTCTTCTCCCATTCTGCCTCTCCTGCCTCCCTCAGGATCCTGTGATTACATTGTGATAATCTCCTTATCTCATGATCCTTACCTTAATCACACTTGCAAGATCCTTTCCGTCTGTGAGGTAATATATTCACACGTCCCAGGCATTCTTTACCCTGGTTGTCAGTGGTAAAGAATCCGCCTGCAATGCAGGAGACACAGGAGTTGCATGTTCGATCCCTGAGTCAGGAAGATTCCCTGGAGAAGGGAATAGAAACCCACTCCAGTGTTCTTGCCTGGAGAATCCCATGGACAGAGGAGCCTGGCGGGCTGCAGTCCACAAGGTCACACAAAGTCAGGCGGCACGACTGAAGTGACTGCAGGCACAGCACACATGCGGGCCCTAAGAGGACATCTTTGCGGGAAAGGGGCATCCTTCAGCTTACCACACAGAGGGCAGTGGCCATGTCCAGTCACACACAGACTTAAATATACTACCCAGAAACAGTCACACTTCACATTTCATTGGTCAGTCAAGTCACATGGCCACACGTCACTTCTATGAGGCAGGAAGTACCATCTCTCATGTATTAATATATAGAATGAGGGAATAGGAATAATTTTTTTAAATTATTTTTTTAACCCTGAATTTTTTTTCAGGATTATGATGAATGAGAAGGCAAAAGGCCTTCATTACCATGGTTAGAGCAAAATAAATCTACATGAGCAAAGAATCATTTGGTGAATAGGTTGTAGATGCAAGGAAGCCCTGATTCACTGAATTTCAGGTAGGAATGAACCCCTACCCCCACTTTTGAACCGATAGCCCCAGCTGAGGCAAACGCCTAGTCTGGTGTTGGAGATAGACGAGCAGACCCACAATAGAGGAAGACAATGTGGGCAGGAGGCAGCCAGGCTTTAAATGACTGAACAAAAGAAAACAAATACAAACCCACAGACCCAAGAACTGAGCAAGTTACAAGCAAAATAAATGTAAGAAAGTCACACCCAGTCACTTTGTAATCAAAATGCTGACGACAGATTAAAGGGAAAAAAATCTCAAAAGGAGCCAGAAGAAAAAAGACACATGATACACACACACAATTAAGCTATACATCTCATCAGAAATAATGAAGGCCAAAAGATAAAGGACCAAGATCTTTTACGTGTTGAAAGAAAAATGCCTGCAATTTAGAATTATAAACTATACTAAAATATCTTGTAAAATTAAAGCAAAATGAAAGCATTTTTTGATAAATAAAAGCTGAGTCATCTCTAGCAAATTCACACTACAGGAAATGCTAAACAGTTTCCTCGAGGCTGATAGAAAATAACACCAGATTGAGTAGGCTAACAAGAGAGACAACACACATTTCAAACAACAGGAATAAAGAGGGGCTATCACTAGCAAATACTAAGTTAGATTAAAAGGAAAAAATTTCTTGAAAAACACAACTTACCAAAACTGACACAGGAAGAAATAGAAAATCTGATGTTGATTTAAAAAGTTGAAAGTGCAATTAAAAACCTTTTGTAAAGAAAACTTCAGTCAAAGATGGTTTCACTGGTAAATTCTATCAAACTTGTAAGGAAGAAATTATGCCAACTATACACAAACTGTTTCAGAGAATAGAGGAGAAAATCATTTCCCAATTTTTAAAATTTTTGGCCAGGCAGCTTTAATACCAAAACCAGACAAAGACATTATAAGAAGAGAAAGCCACAGACCAATATTCCTCTTGAACATAGACACAAACATCCTTAACAAAATATTAGCAAACTAAACCCAGCATTTTTTAAAGGATAATACAGCATGACCAAAAACTAGGATTTTTTTCCCCCCAGGAATGTAAGGTTATTTATTTTTAAAATATTAATTTATATAATTCATCATATTATCAGAATAAAATGGAAAAATCATATGACTGACTCAGTAGATACAGGAAAAGCAGTCTACAAAATTCAATACCTATTCATAATAAAAACTCTAAGCACACAAGGAATAAAAGAAAACTCAGCCTGACTGCTGATGTGCGTGTGTGCTGTTGTCTTAGTCATGTCTGACTCTTTGTAGCCCGCCAGGCTCCTCTGTCCATGGATTCTCCAGGCAAGAATACTGGAGTGGGTTGCCCTGCCTTTCTCCAGGGGATCTTCCTGACCCATGAATCAAACCCATGTCTCTCGAGTTGCCTGCACTGGCAGGCAGGTTCTTTACCACTATTGCCACCAAAAGTCCTATACCTAACACCATACATAATGATGAAATATTGGAATTTTCACCTTAAGAGGGAAAGCAAGGCGCAGCTGTCCACTCCCACCACTTCTCTTCAACATGGCACTGGAGATCAGTATTCACTGGGACAGTGGGGCAAAAAAATAACAGGCATATAAACTGGAAAGAAAGAATTAACGCTGTCAAGGACTAGTGAGTGAATTTGGCAAGGTCAAAGTAATAATTTAATAATAAACTAATAATAAATAAATAATAAACCTATACACCACAATAAATTAATAATAAACTAATTTGGCAAGGTCAGACATAAATTGTATTTCTATATGGTGCAAAAATTTTTTAATGAAATTAAAAAATACCATTTGACAAAATGGGTCAGATTGAGAGATGTTGGAATTATGTTTATGGGGGTATTGGAATCATGTTTATGATGGTAATAATGAAAGATCTGAAAATAAAACGAAGAAAGCAATTCCATTAAAGTAGCATAAAATGGAATAACATACTTAGAAATAAATTTAACCAAGGAGGCAAAAGACTTGCAGACTGAAAACTAGAAAACATTGTCGAAAGAAAGGAAAAACCTAAATAAGTGGAAAGATATCTCATTTTCATGTATTGGAAGACTTAATATTGTTAAGATGACAGTACTCCCCAAAAGCAACATAGTTTCAATGCAATCCCTATTAAAATCCCAATGGCATTTTCTTTTTTTACAGAAGTAGAAATGCAGCTGAATGTTCAGATGGATTCTTAAGGAATTCCAACTCACTAAAATAATCTTGATAAGAGTCAAGTTGCTGGACTCACATTTCCTGATTTCAAAACCTAATAAAAAGCCATTGAAATCAAAAGTTTTGCACTGACATGAGAATAGATATGTATACCAATGGATGGAGTAGAGAGTTCAGAAATCAAAGCCTTGCATATACGGTCAGTTGATTTTCAACAAGGGTCAGGACACTTTAATGTGGAAAGGACAGGCTTTTTATTTTTTTTTAATTTTTTTATTAATTTTTTTATTTTAGTTGGGGGCTAATCACTTTACAATATTGTAGTGGTTTTTGCCATACATTGACATGAATCAGCCATGGGTTTACATGTGTTCCCCACCCTGAACCCTGCTCCCACCTCCCTCCCCATCCCATCCCTCTGGGTCATCCCATTGCCCCAGCCCTGAGCCTTTGTCTCATGCATCAAACCTGGAATGGTGTTCTGTTTCACATATGATAATATACATGTTTCAATGCTATTCTCTCAGAACGTCCCACCCTCACCTTCTCCCTCAGAGTCCATAAGACTGTTCTATGCATCTGTGTCTCTTATTCTGAAGGACAGGCTTTTTAACAATTGTTGTTTAGTCACTAAGTCATGTCTGACTTTGCGACCCCGTGGACTGTAGCCTACGAGGCTCCTCTGTCCATGGGATTTCCCAGGCAAGAATACTGGAGTGGGTTGCCATTTCCTCCTCCAGGCAATCTTCCCAACCCAGGGATTGAACCTGCGTCTCCTGCATTGGCAGGAGGATTCTTTACCACTGAGCCACCAGGGAAGCCCTTTTAACAATTAGCAATAGAAAAACTGTATATCCATATACAAAGGAATAAAGTTGGGCCTTTACCTCACATCATATACAAAAATTAATTCAAAATGGATTAAAGACCTAAATGTAAGAGCTAAAACTTTACAACTCTTAGAAGAAAACATACAGGAAATGTTTCGTGATGTTGGTTTTGGCAGTGATTTCTTGGATATGACACCAAAACACACGTATCAACAACAAAAGAGATAAATTGAACTTCATCAAAATTTTGTAAGTTCTGTGCACCAAAGAATATTATCAAGAGAGGAAAAATACCATCTACAGAATGGGAGGAAGTGTTTGCAAATCATATATCTGATAAAACTCTAGCAACCAGAATATCTAAAGAATTTTATAACTCAACAACAAAAAGATAAGAACCCAATTTTTAAAATGGGCAAAGGACTTGAACAGACGTTTCCCAACAAAGATATACAACTGGCCAATGGGCGAAAGAAAAAGTGCTCAGCATTGTTAGTCATTAGAGCAATGCAAACCAAAACCACAATGAGTTATCATTTCACACCCACTAGGATGGCTAAATAATTTTTTACCAAAGCCTGTGTGCAGCAAAAAAAAGAGAGCCTGTACACCACAATGAAGACTCAGCTCAGCCAAAAAAAAAAAGACATGGAGGAACCTTAAATGCATATTAGTAAGTGAAAGAAACCAACCTGGAAAAGGCTACATAATGCATGTGAGTCCATCTGTATGACATTCTAGAAAAGGCAAAACTGTGGAGACATTAAAAAAGACCAGTGGTTGCCAGGGGTTGTGGGGGAGGGGAGGGACAAATAGGCAGAGCACAGAGGGGTTTTAGGGCATCAAAAATACTCTGTGTGATACCATAATGATGTGTACATGTCATTTATCTAAACCCCAACGTCATACTCAAAATAATTCAAGATGATAACAAATCTAAACAAAAAAGGGAACCAAAATGCTTTTAGTAGCGAGCATAGGAAAATACCTTCATAACTTCAAGGTAGGCAAAGATTTCTAAGGACACACCCACACAAAACCCTGCTAACTGTACAAGAAAAATAAAGATCAATAAAAGCAAAATTAAAGCTCAGTTCATTGAAAGATACCATTCAGAGAATGAAAAGACTGAACAGCTCTGGCGACAACCACAGACTGGTTAGTGGCAGAGGGGCCCAGCCACTTCTACTAGCTTCCAACTCTCCTGCCCCAAAGGCTTGGACCTTTGAAAGAGCTTGTCAAGTCCCACCCATCTTTTCTCTCTCTTAGATGGATAGGTGGACAGGTTGTGAAGTTTGCGTCTGGCCCACCAATTCAAGAGCTTTCTTGCCTAACAGTGAAGCCTACGTCTTCAGTAACATTTCCGCAAATGCCAATCAGCTATGGTTTTCTCAAGCTCCTTTTTAATATTCAATTGGTAGCCAAGTGGCATGAAAGGCCTGAAGAATTACATTTTTAATATCGTGATGAAACTGACAGTTCTGAAACTGCTTGCACCTTACCTCAGCTTGCTCAGGAAGCATCTTGTGTAGACTTTACACTGTGAAGACTAAAGGCATTTCATATCTGTAGCACTTCACAAAGCACAATTATGTAAAATTGCACACAAGCTCCGCAACACACAGGGATTATAACCGTCATTTTCGGATGAGCACATTAAGGTTTCTGAGCATTCCTGTAACCTGTCCTTCCCCTGTCTAGTAGGTAAAGGTGTGAAGCTCAGACCCCGACCCTCAGCCTCCAAGTCTAGACTTCTCACTTCTGTGTCAGGCCTGGTGCTGAGACATGGTGGAAATAGTCCTAGTCACACACTCTGCTTGATCACCATGGGAGTGAATCTGTGTGCAAACATTTGGCAGAGTTTACAGAACGGTGGCGAAACCAAGCAGGCAACTTGCCTGTCTCGGGATGACCCTGTGCCGTGTAAGCAGCCAATGTGGAGCTGCCAAAGGCTTTGGGCGACTGAAGATTTTGTTTCATGAAAGTAAGCAGTGCTAAGAACTCCAAATATGAGCAGACTGGTCAGATTTTACTTAAACTGGGACTCCTTTGATCACTAGTTACCAGTGGAGGGGACGTGAGCAAACTGCTCAAAAGACAAGAAAGCTGAAAAGATAGCAGGTAAAACAAAACCAGCAGAAGCTGGGATTTCAGTGATGGGGCAGGACTGAATGATAGGGTTCATAGTACATATTGCAGTTTTTCAAAGGCATTTGCCAGCCCATTTATTTTCTATCTTACAGAGCCTTTCATAACTTGATCTCATGGTGGTGTCATAATGTGTTCTGTGACACACATAGGCAAGCAGCTCAGTCGCTCAGTCATGTTTGACTTTTTGCGACCCCATGGACTGCAGCACACCAGGCTTCCCTGTCCATCACCAACTCCCAGAGCTTGCTCAAATTCATGTCCATCAAGTCGGTGATGCCATCCAACCATCTCATCCTCTGTTGCCCTCTTCTGCCTTCAATATTTCCCAGCATCAGGGTCTTTTCCAATCAGTCAGTTCTTCACATCAGGTGGCCAAAGTATTGGAGTTTCAGCTTCAGCATCAGTCCTTCCAATGAATATTCAGGACTGATTTCCTTTAGGATTGACTGGTTTGATCTCCTTGCAGTCCAAGGGACTCTTGAGCAAACCAAGGCACTAATACTATGTTCGAGATATTTCTTCAGAGAACAAGAAAAGCTTCTCCCCAAATTTCAACTTGATAACACCTCTCTCCCCTTCTCAAATCCTCCCATTCTCCATAAGACAACAACAGCGAAAGAAGTATATGATGGATGAAATCAGAATAACATGCTTTCATAACTTCACAAATTGCTCCAAGAAAGAAGAGAACAGATTTCAAATTTGCACAAGATATGGAATCATCTTATTGGGATGTAAGCCACCTAGCTATTACTGGAAATTACTGCTTCGTTATCACAGTTTCTACAAGGTAGAATGTGGTGGAGTCAGGAAGCATTCTGAGTCATTTCCAAAAATACTTTTAAGAGAAGTTTGCAAATAGTACTATTTTTTATGGGAGGAACAATTTTGCCAACAGTTTCTTTTCAAGTCTTACCAAGTAATATATTACTTTCTGAATCAGAAATAAGTCTAACCAGAATTTTTAAAGGACATAGTAATAATAGTTCTTTTGGAGTATATAGTAGATACCTAAAATAGAAGTAAAGAAAGCTAAGGGCTTCCCTGATGGCTCAGCGGTAAAGAATCTGCCTGCCAACGTGGAAGATGCAGGTTTGAAACCTGGGTCAGGAAGATCTCCTAGAGAAGGAAATGGCAGCCTACTCCTGTATTCTTGCCTGAGAAATCCCATGAACAGGCTGAGTAGGGCAGAGTAGGATGGCAGGCTACTGTCCATGGGGTCGCAAAACAGTCGAATACAACTTGGCGACTAAACAACAAATAAGGCTAAAGTGGGTGAGTTTTCATTTAGTACTAGTGATACTTTCAGTTCAGTTCAGTCCCTCAGTCTTGTCCGTCTCTTTGTGGCCCCATGGACTGCAGCATGCCAGGGTTCCCTGTCCACAAACTCCCAGAGCTTGCTCAGACTCATGTCCCTTTAGTCGGTGATGCCATTCAACCATCTCATCCTCTGTCGTCCCCTTCTCTTCCTCCCTTCAATCTTTCCCAGTATCAGGGTCTTTTCTAATGAGTCAGTTCTTCGCATCAGGTGGCCAAAGTATTGGAGTTTCAGCTTCAGCATCAGTCCTTCCAATGAATATTTAGGACTGATTTCCTTTAGGATGGACTGGTTGGATCTCGTTGCAGTCCAAGGGACTCTCAAGAGTCTTCTCCAACACCACAGTTCAAAACCATCAATTCTTCAGTGCTCAGCTTTCTTTATGGTCCAACTCTCACATCCATACATGACTACTGGAAAAACCATACCTTTGATATAGGCATGATAAAGTATCTAGTTTGAAAGGCAGCATTTAGGATCAGTAAGTAAGATTCACTTTAGTAATAAAGGATCCAGCAGCTGCTGCTGTATTAGGGGTTGTAGAATGACTTTTCAAAAAAAGCCTTTTTTTAAAATGAACTTTTTCTTTTAGAACAGTCTTAGATTCACAGAAAAAAATGCAAAGATCAGGAGTTCCCACATAGCCCACACCCTGTTTCCCTGATTATTAACTTTGTATGTTACACTTATATATATTCGCTAGAATTAATGAACCTATACTGATGAATTATTATTAACTAAACTCCATACAAGAGCCAACTCACTGGAAAAGACCCAGATGCTGGGCAAGATTGAAGTCAAGAGGAGAGGAAGGTGACAGAGGATGAGATGGTTAGATAGCATCACCAACCCAATGGACATGAATTTGAACAAATTTAAGAGAGATGGTGAAGGACAGGCAAGCTTGGCATGCTGCAGTCCATGCAATCACAAAGAGTCGGACATGACTTAGTGACTGAACAGCAAAACCTTATTCAGATTTCCCTAATTTTTTGCTTAGTGTCCTTTTCTGCTCCAGGATCCCATTCAGGACACCATGTTACATTTCATCATCATGTCTCCTTTGGCTCCTCCTGACTGTGACAATTTCTCAGACTTCCTTTGTTTTTGATGACCTTGACAGTTTCAAGGAGTGCTGGTAAGTTATTTTGGAGAGTGTTGCTCAGTTGGGATTTGTCTGAGGTTTTGCTCATAATTAGACTGAGCTTATTGGGTTTTGGAAGGAAAACGACAGAGGTGAAGTGTTATTCTCATCACATACATCAAGGTACAAACTATCAACATGGCTTACCACCATGGGTGTTAACATGATGATATTTTCCTTTTCTGGAGAAGCAGGGAACTCACTGGAGGATGGGCCAGAACCTGAAACTCCAGGCATTTGTAGGAGAGGTTGAAGGGGAAGGGGTCTGAGCATCAGACTCCATGACAGAAGGAAAAACACAGAGAACCCTGACAAAGCAGGGGCCTATGGGTGGTTTACATGCACGCGTGCTAAGTCACTACAGTAGTGTCCAACTCTTTGTGATCCTGTGGACTATAGCTCACCAGGCTCCTCTGTCCCTGGGATTCTCCAGGCAAGAATACTGGAGTGGGTTGCCATGCCCTCCTCCAGGGGATCTTCCCGACCCAGAGATCGAACCCATGTCTCTTATGTCTCCTGCACTGGCAGATGGGTTCTTTACCACTAGCACCACCTGGGAAACCCTCATAAGTGGTTTAAACTGCCTACTAATGAGATTGCTTCCTAGGGGAAAGAAGTTGCACACTTTGCCTGGTCTCACCAGCGCTCTGGTAAGTGGATGCCCAGGAAGGGTTTTGATCATGCTGCAAGGAAGCCCGGGATCCTCTGTGTGGAGTTTGAGGGTGGAGAGGGAAGGAGAGGTGGTTCAGGTGGGAGTAATTTACGAACAAGGGTATTTGCTTAGCAGGCAGAGGCCATGTTTAAAATGGGAGCCCACTGAAAGGAGTAAATTAAGGCACAAGCATTACAAAGATGTGGCACAAACATGGCTGGTAGGAGAAACAGGCCTGAGATTTGGATCCAAGGGTTAGAAGGCGCAGAGCAGGGGGACATCCGAGGGCAGGCTGGGAAGGGTCCGGGGCAGCTCAGGGGCTCCAGGGCAGGAAGGCGGAGCCAGCAGGTCTGTAAGGAAGCTGCAGGCACAGCACACGGGGCCTCAGCGACGCTTCCCTCCCTTCGTCCACTGCACCTGGGTGATGGATGGTTCCATCTCCACTCTTCTCCCTTGCTTGCCCTCCAGGCCTCTGCCTGGCACGCCGGCCGGAATTCTCTCTGGCCCTGGGCTTGTGCCTGTGCGCCCCCAATTGGAAGGTCCCCCAGGCTGCTCCAGGATGTCCCCTGCTGTGCCCCATCCTGTCCTCCTTATCACAGCTGCAGGCGGCCTGAGCGGCATTCCTCTTGTCTGAGTCACAGCCCCAGGCCCGGGGCTGCCTTTCCTCCTGCTTGGCCTAGGGGCCAGCCCCTGTCCATCCCACCTTGTTGCTTGAGCCTTCACTCGTCAAGAATACTGCAGATGTATTCTTACAGCCTGTATGGAATGGCAGGTATTAGCCAAAGCAAATCTCTCATACTTAAGGCAGCCCTTTTCCCTTTCTGCCTCCTTCTCAAGATCTAGCCTATCCCATCCCTACTGGGCCCCTCCCCTGATCATAGCATTATCTGTATTGTTTTTGACCTGGGTTACCTTGACTGTTACGGCACCATTTGATGGAAAGTCTATGCTGTTAGGTTTGGTTGGTGCACTGTATCCACCCCCTGGTGGACTTCTGAATTTCTGAGGTGAGAGATCCCATATAGGCCATCAGTGAGTATGTGCTCAGTTGTGTCCGACTCTTGTGACCCCAAGGACTGTAGCCTGCCAGGCTCCTCTGTCCGTGGGGTTTTCCTGGCAAGCATACTGGAGTGGGTTGTCATTTCCTACTCCAGGGGATCTTCCTGACCCAGGGACCAAACCCGCATCTCTTGCATCTCCTGCATTGGCAGGTGGATTCTTTACCACTGAGCCATCAGAGAAGTCCTCTGACCTTCTCCTCCTTGCTTATTGATGTCTTATTTCCTGAGCACCTTCAACCCTCCTACAGCAGGGGACTTCCATTCCCCACGGGAGCGGATGAATGAATGAAAAGGGAACAAACACGGTGTTGCCTAATATGTAAACCAAGTGGTTTTGAATTTGTTGAATTAACTGGAAAATTTGAGACCAGGTGGATCTTATTTTTCTAGATAATTGGCAGACCCCCGGAATCCTGCCATATTGAATTTAAAGTTTAAAATACCTGTAATACCCTCCAATTTGGGGGCTAAATTTTATGCTAATTACTAGATTGTAGAAAAGCAACAAGGCATTATGGTGGTTTTAGAAAACGTATGGAAGGAAAACTTAAAATTGAAAGCATTCTCTTCATGGCCGTTGACGTTTTTACCCAGAAATGACAGTGAGACTGCCTATTATCCCCACAACACAGCTGAAGTCAGAGGCTATTTATTCTGAACACAGCCTTCTCATTTTTGAGAATTAGGCTATAAACATTGAATGCCCATTATGTATCAGGCAAGATGAGTAGGAATTTCTAGTCATTTTTCCCTAAAAGGAAATATTTCCTGGTGCATTTACTTCTACTATCTCCATGATTTAGCCAACAAGATATTTACCAAGCTCTACCACGTGTCAGATGCTCTCAGTGTCAGCCTCCGTGCCCTGAAAGGGCTCAGCCTACGGGCTGCCAGGACTCCAAGGGGCACTTGTGGAGGGTGGGTGCAGGGAAGGTACAAGGAAGCTTTCTGGGGGAGGTAACTGCTAAGCTGAGCGCAGAGGGATAAGGGAACTCTCCAACCCATAGGGTAGGACTTCCCAACCTCCAGGATCTCACACCTGAAGATTTGGGGTGGAGCAGATGCAATAATAATAGAAATCAAGTGGACAATAAATGTAATGTGCTTGAATCATCCCAAAACCATCTCCAACCCTGGTGCCTGGAAAAACTGGCACAGCCCCTGGTTCCAAAATCATTGGGGACCACTGCCGTAGGGGACAAGGAATGAGCTCACCATGTTGTGAGAAATGAAATGTGGTGTTGAACTCAACTTTTTTGAAAGGAGACACTAGGCCGGAAATCCAAATGAGAATTAAGAAGCACTCTTCCATATCTGGGTCATAGCTTTGAGGAGAAGCCAGGATGCCAGTCTCCATCCCTCCATCAGGCTCTACTCCTTGAGAAGGGCTGAGGCTTGGTGAGTGGCGATTCCAGAGAAGCCAGGGCACATCCTCCCAGATCCCCTTCTTCTTCCCGGCAGCCTTCTGACCAGCTCAGACCATGACTCCTGTGTAGTCCTGGGCAGATAGCCCAACGTCCCTGGGCCTCAGTTTCCATCATAATTAAAATGGAAGCAGTGATGCTCTCTGATGAGGAGCTGTTTCTGGGTTCTTCTCCCAACTCTCATAAAATGCAAACTCTGCTAAGTAGCTAAATGTGTTCACGCTGGTCTCAGCATTGTGTACATGGCAACAGGAAGCTTCTGCCTGCGGTGAGGGGTGTGTAGACAGAATGGGGTTGGGCCCTTCCTTACAGAAGGAAACTGCACCTAGGATGGGAGGTGAAAGGAAACAGTGCCAGCCTTGGAGCTGTGTTGCTGGCCCCAGCAGTCCCCATTTACTCTGATTTAAAAGACAAAACAGAAGGTATAGTTTCTGGAATAATCCTGGGTCACAGACTTTTCAGAAAAGGAAGGCACCTCACCACTCGTCCCTCCTACCCACCCACCCTTGATTTAATCAAGATGATTTCTGTTCCTTTCCATTAGATTCAGTGACTCAGACAGGAACAAAACAATAGTTTAAATAAATATCCTATCCAGCAAAGCCATCGAGCATTTTCAGCATAACTGTTGGTTTTCACTCAATCACTTATGAAGCATGTGAGTCTCAGAAGCCTCACTGCCGGTGTGGTGATGCCCGTGGAAGGTAGTTTAGAAGACGTGTGTCCACCCAGTCTCCTTTAGAGAAAGTGTGTTGGTCAGGGTTCTCCAGAGACACAGAGTCAGTGGGGTGTAAGTATGTATATGTAGAGAGAGATTGATTTTAAGGAATTGCCTCATCTGATTGGGCTTCCTTGGTGGCTCAGCTGGTCAAGAATCTGCCTGCAATGTGGGAGACCTGGGTTCAATCTCTGGGTTGGGACGATCCCCTGGAGAAGGAAACGGCTACCTACTCCAGTATTCTGACCTGGAGAATTCTGTGGACTGTATAGTCCGTGGGGTCGCAAAGAGTCAGACACAACTGAGGAAGCCCATGTTATGAAGAGTAAAGTGCTTTATCCAATGTTCACTGGTTTAAATGCTAATCTCATCTGAAAAATATCCTCACAGGGACATCTAGACTGCTGTTTTACTAAATATCTGGGCAGTGTGGTTGAGAGCTTCACGGGTGGTTCAGTGCTAGAGAATCTGCCCACCAATTCCGGAGATACAGGAGACATGGGTTTGCTTCCTGGGTTGGGAAGATCCCCTGGAGGGGGAAATGGCAACACATGCCAGTATTCTTGCCTGGAAAATTCCATGGATGGAGGAGCCTGGCTGGGCTACACTCCATGGGGTCACAAAGAGTTAGATATGACTGAGCGTGCACACACACACACACCTGTGGCTGAGGCATGTTACACAGAGAGCTAATCACCACAGAACAGTCCTGGCCTGGTCATTTTGCGTTCTGGTGGTACACCCAGGCAGTCTCTGTGCTCCGTTTTGCCCTCCTCAGGTAGCTCCAGGCCAACCTTCTCCTACCAGAGGATGCAGGGCTGAAAGGACCCTGCATGTGGATAGAGGAGCCTGGCTCACTGCCCTTGCTGACTCCCAGTAGCTGAGCAGTTTCTCATCTTGGACTTCAGATTCCTCAGTGTAAAGTGGGCGTTCTTCTCTATCGTGGCATATTGTGGCATCTCTATCGTATTGTCGTGGGCATTAAATGGAAATAACATTTGCACTCTGTTAGGTACAGTCATTGTGCTGTGAGAAAGAGCCAGCATTCCCCGCCTTGGAGTAGAGGGTGGGGGCAGAGAGGGTCCTGCGTCATCCAGGTGGGGAGGGGGGCTTTCCTTGTGGATCAAGGCAGCCTGGGAAGGAGCGTCCAACCTCCAGGATGAACCTGAGTTCTGCAGGAAAGTGAATTCTCCCCACCCAGAGCTCCTAAATTGAGTTTTTTGCCCTTTTAAAATTACTTTGTGCCTTTTCATGAAGATGGCGCCGAAGGCGAAAAAGGAAGCCCCTGCCCCTCCTAAAGCTGAAGCCAAAGCAAAGGCTTTGAAGGCCAAGAAAGCAGTGTTGAAAGGTGTCCACAGCCACAAGAAAAAGAAGATCCGGACATCACCCACCTTCAGGCGGCCCAAAACACTGCGGCTCAGGAGGCAGCCCAAATATCCTCGGAAGAGCGCCCCTAGGAGAAACAAACTTGACCACTATGCCATCATCAAATTCCCCCTCACCACTGAGTCAGCCATGAAGAAAATAGAAGACAACAACACACTGGTATTCATTGTGGATGTCAAGGCTAACAAGCACCAAATTAAACAGGCTGTGAAGAAGCTCTATGACATTGACGTGGCTAAGGTCAATACTCTGATCAGGCCTGATGGAGAGAAGAAGGCATATGTTCGACTGGCTCCTGACTATGATGCTTTGGATGTTGCCAACAAAATTGGGATCATCTAAACTGAGTCCAGCTGGCTAATTCCAAATATAAAAGTTTTCACTATGTAAAAAAATAAATAAATAAAAAATAAAATTACTTTGTGTTCTCTCCAAAAATCCCTAAATTTCAGAGTGAAAACTTCCCCTCCTTCATCACTCCTTCCCCCAAATCCACTCCCTTCTCCAAAGGAGCAGCTGTCAACTCCTTGGCATGAATCACTTCACAGTCTTTCTCACTGACTTTTTTTTTCTGTTGTTACTATAAAAATGGGGTTTGGGGACTTCCTTGGTGGTCCATGGCTAAGACTCTGTGCTCCCAATGCATGGGGCCCGGGTTGCATTCCTGGTCAGGGAACTAGATCCCGCATCCCGAAAATAAGAATTCACTTGTAACAGCTAAAGCTCCTGCATGCTGCAACTAAGAGCCAGCACAGCCAAAAATAAATCATTTTTTTAAAATAGGGTTTGTCTATGGCTTTGTGATTTTTAAAATTCACTTAGCAATATACCATGCATGGTTTCTCATATCTGACTCTTTGCCACCCCATGGACTGTAGCCCACCAGGCTCCTCTGCCCATGGGATTCTCTAGGGAAGAATACTGGCGTGGGTTGCCATGCCCTTCTCCAGGGGATCTTTCTGATCCGGGACTGAACTTGCATCTCCTGCATTGCAGGCAGATGCTTTACCGCTCAGCTACCAGGGAAGCCCATGTAGGGGGGTTTTTGCCCCCCTTACTCATTAAATTAGAGAAAAAAGATAAAAAGGGGGGGAAGTAAATTAAATAAAAAGGCTTTTTACAAAATAAAGGACGAACCTCCCTGTAGACACATGACATTAGCTTTCTGAGAGAGTGTCCACAGTGTTCTCTGCAGAGGGCCCTGGCTGGGCAGTTCTACTGCCAAGGCTGCCTTTGCCCCCCAGATCCACCATGCACCCCCAGTCCCCACGTACACCTTCCTTCCCTGGAGTCCCGCCCTACCCTCCTCCTCTGACCCTGTACCCACGTGTGCCACTGACACCGAGGCACAGGTTGGCCGCCTGCCACTCCATAAGCCTAGAAACTACAGCATCAAATTTCAGAGAGAATGGTAATGAGTGGGCACAAATATTAATACTTAGGTTGTTGTCTCTTTAACAGAAACTTCTAGGGGGGCAAGCAAAGCGTTTGGGGGAATTCTGCTAGTGGGAGCTTTGGGGACACCTCATTTTCAAGGTCTGGTGTTGAAAACACCAGAAGCTCTCTTATCTTTATCTCTCGCTAGCAGTTTCCTCCCCAGTTGTTATTAGGGGAGATATCAGTCACCAAGGCCTCAGCTGGATCCCATAAACAAAAGCCCCTGCAATATTCCACATTGCAAAAGCCCAGGCTGTGCCCTCCGAGTTCACTGGGAAGACCCAAGACTCTGAGGTCCGGGGCCAGTGGAGCTGACTCATCTTCCTGGCCCCAGCGGAGGAGAGCGGCATGTTTGGTGCACACTGTGTGCCTGTCAGCAATCAGCATCCTGTTGGCCAGGAAAACGCTGCCTCTTCCCAGGAAGGCCTTTGTCTGCAGCTGGAACAGGATCACCAGTGGACAGAGGCCACCGAGTCATGGAAGAAAACCGGGCTGAATCCAGGGCTCCGTGTCTGTAGTGGGAAGAGAGATGCCCGCAGTTTCCCACCGAATCCTAAAACAAGTAGGCAACTTGCCCCCCTACCCTTTTTTTTTATTGGCCGCATCGCACGGCATGTGTCATCTTAGTTCCCTGACCAGGGATCGAACCCAATTCCCCTACATTGGAAGGCAGATTCTTAACCACTGGAAGGAATGAAGTTCTTGAAGGATCGCCAGGGAAGTCCCCCTTTTTGTTTTTAAGGGTTTCCTGGCCCAGGATTACAACACACATTGATAGCAGACATGGTGAATACCAGGGAAGGCATAAAGCAAGAATGGTTTCAAAGTGGTCCAGTGGGCGGTTTTTATTGCCCCCTGCCCCATCTGGAGGAGCTGGCCCTTCAGAGTCCTCTCCATCTCCCCCTTCCCATGACTCCTCTTCTCTCCTGGCCTCAGCCACAGATCACTTATTTACTTAGTTACTTACACCTTCCCTTGCTCCATTAAAAAGCTAAGCCAGCTTATAAAAACACACAGAATAAAGGATGGAAGAAGTGACCAAGATAGGCAATGAAGAGAACAAGGAAAAGAGTGATGGAGGAATAATAAGATGAAGACACAGGAATGTCTACCAGATGATGCTGTTCAGTTACTGCAAGCAGGCTGCAAATTTGGGTCCAGGAGTCCTAGCAGCCAAAGAAAAGAGACAGAAGAATCAGGCAGAGAGTGTACACAACAAGTCAGGAAAAGATTCACCTTTTTAATGCAGAGACCAGGGGGAGGTGAGGACCAGCATTCAGACTAGCGGGGCATGTGGGCCAGGGGCTGCGTTAAATGCTCTTTTTTAAAAAAAAAAAAAAAAGTATTTATTTGGCTGCGCCAGCTGTTAGTTGTGGCAGTTGGGATCCTCGATCTTTGTTGTGGGATGCAGGCTCTTCAGCCGTGGCATGTGACATCTAGTTCCCTGACCAGGGTTTGAACCCAGGCCCCCTTGCCTTGGGATCGTGGAGTCTTAGCCAGTGGACCACTAGGGAAATCCCTGAGTTAAATGCTCGTCTGACATTTTCTCATTTGATCTGGTAATCATTTTGGGTGGATGACAATGATCAGATAACGAAACTGAGACTTTGAGAATAAGTTAGTAATTTGCCCAAGACCAGAGAGTTAGTCAATTGTAGAAATAAGATTCAAACCCAGACTATGAGGCTCCATGTTTGGGGGCCAAACTAGAAAGCTCACCCCACAAGGCAGTGGGGGGCCCTTGGGATATTTCTGCAGCAGATGCAATAGAGATTTTGGTAGGACTGTGTCTCCTCACCTGTTTCAGTACAATTCCTAAATACAGGCACAAAAGCATAAATGCCGTTAAAATTCTGTGAAAGTAGTTCCTTCAACTAAAACAGATTGTTCAGGTGCTTAGTTCTCTGATGATTTAATTTCTATCTCTGTATGGATGTCTAAACATTGCAGAGTCTACCAGGAAGTTTATCAACAGTTATTTTCTCAAACCATAGTCATTTTAACACATCCCAAACCCATTCTGGTATATTTTATTTATTCCCTAGAAGAATCAAGAAGCTGATGTCTTTCATTTCTCCACTTCCACGCCTGCCCCTACATGGGAAATACTCTCACAGCCTTCCAGGCCAACGGAACCCACAAGGAAGACCTCTATTAACAACATCTTGAGGACAACTTCCTCTGACTTGTGATTCTTTTCTTACAATCCATCCTTTGTGAAATGCTTTGGGAACTGGGTATTCCCTCTATTCAAGACCGTACAGCATTTAGCAGAGTTTCTCAAACTTTCAGTTTCCACAAGCCCCTTTATGCTCATGCAGACCACCAATTTAGGTAAGAAATCATCACAATTTTTAGTAATAAAAATGTCATTCTTAAAAAAACTTTTCATTATAAAGAAATTCAAACACCTATGAAAGTTGAATAGTATAATGAACCTCGGTGTACCTACCACTCAGCCCCAACAGTTACTGACTCCTGGCCAATCTTCTTTCAACACTACTCCCATCCCCTTCCTGTCTCCTGAATTATCCTGAAGCAAATCCCAGCTAGCACATCATTCCACCCATAAATATTTCAGTATGTGTTTCTAAAAGATATGAATCCTTTCTTTTAACATTACAAGACCATAATCACAACTCAGAATATTCATGAGCTCCTGCTGCTACTGCTAAGTCGCTTCAGTCGTGTCCGACTCTGTGCGACCCCATAGACGGCAGCCCACCAGGCTCCGTGGTCCCCGGAATTCTCCAGGCAAGAACACTGGAGTGGGTTGCCATTTCCTTCTCCAGTTCATGAAAGGGAAAAGTGAAAGTGAAGTCGCTCGGTCGTGTCCCACTCTTAGCGACCCCATGGACTGTAGCCTACCAGGCTCCTCTGTCCATAGGATTTTCCAGGCAAGAGTACTGGAGTGGGGTGCCATTGCCTTCTCCGTCATGAGTTCCTAAAAACTATTAAATATCAAATTTCCAATTGTCTCAAAAATCTTTTTGTTGTTGTTTGAATCAGAATCCAAATAAGGCCTGCACATTCCTACCAGATAGAACATTATTTTAAATATTACTAATCATTTCTTACATTTCTAAGAGGACAACATTTTCAGTCTCTCCCCAGGGTATCTGTCCTCTTTGTTCTGGTTTCTTTACTCTGTACTCTCCCAGTTTCTTTCCTTCCTTTTCAGTTTTGCTAAGTTAAGACCAGCTCACAGTTATAGGTTGCTGGGTACAGCATTTAGTGCTCATGTTGCTTTCTGATGGCCCCAGATTCAGAAGGGACAGATATCTCACTGATAATACTTTTGGCCCAATTACAAAACACATCCAAAATCCAGAATGATGCGTGCTTTTACTTGGGAGATGGGTACCCCTCATCCACACAGACTGCCCCCAGCTCTGGAAAGCATCTGCCCAACATTCCAGGTCATTCTAAACTGTGTCCAGTAATAGACGGCTTTCTTCTCCTCTCAAAGAAAAGTGTCAGATACCGGGAAGAGTCAAACTTAGAGCAGACTGGACCTCAGGTTGGTTTTATGAAAACAACCTGGTTTCTCAGCTATTTGTTTTCTCTTTTAAAGGACTGAGTTCATCCTTTGAACACTACAGGCCAGCGCCAGAACTGACAAGGTATCTCAGACTGATCACCAGTGGATGTGCCGTGATGCACAAAGTCACATGTCATCCAAAGATGTGGAAAAGCCCTCTGCGGGCAGAGGGGTGGGGGTCAGACTATTGGAAAAAGCAATTAAAAGGATACCAAGAATGTCCAGGCAACAGGCGATGTTGGGTAGGAACGGAGCTGATAGAAGAGAAAGGATTAGTGTGAGAAAAGGATCAGGGTTTGGGTCCAAGCTGAACATGAGGAATAAATATGGAAGAGGGAGGAATCTTTAGTGACATTCAAGTTTCTGACTCCAGGGCTGGTTGTTGTTCAGTGGCTCAGTTGTGTCTGACTCTTTTCGACCCTATGGACTGTAGCACACCAGGCTTCCCTGTCCATCACCAACACACAGAGCTTGCTCAAACTCATGTCCATCGAGTCGGTGATGCCATCCAACCATCTCATCCTCTGTCATCCCCTTCTCCTCCCACCTTCAATCTTTCCCAGCATCAGGGTCTTTTCCAACGAGTAGGCTCTTTGCATCAGGTGGCCAAAGTATTGGAGCTTCAACTTCAGCATCAGGCCTTCCAATAAATATTCAGGGTTGATTTCCTTGAGGATTGACTGGGAATCCTGAACAGACACACACACATACATAGGAACCCCCTTCCAAACCGCCCATGGCCCTGGGGTACACAGAGACGGCTGATCTGAATTAGAAAACATATCTCATGGGAAATACTCTCTTTGTAGTTGCAGCAAGAGTCTCAACACTGGCTGCACAACAGACTCATTTGGGGAGTTTAAAATAAACGCCATGCCCAGCCCTCCTCCTGTATTACCTACCTCTGGCTTAGAACAGCTGAATCCCAATCCCTGTGTACTTTGACCCCTGCCCACAGCAGAGGTGATGCTAACATACAGCAGGACTGAGAACACTGGACCAGGCGTGCACAGCGAGGGCTGTTTCGGCACCAGGTTACCTGCCTGTTCAGAACTGGTAGGAGGACTCCTCCCTGGAGCTGCTCACAGCCCGAAGCTTAGTTTGGCTCAGCCTGTATCACCATTGCTTGGGGTGACAGAAGTGACCTGACCTTCAGAACTCAGCTCTCTGGCCAAAATAAGGGCTGGCAAGGAAGACCTGGCAGGGGAACAGGAAAGAAGGGAGCCAGGTGTCCGGCACACGTGCTTCCCCTCTGGCTGCAGAAGAAGGCCGTCTCACTCTCCTGTACGTCACAGTCACAACGGGATACTGGTCAAATGCGGATGCCCGGGCCCCAGTCCCTGCATTGCTTAGAAGTCTAGGATGCAGCCCAGGAATCTGTATTTAACGGGTCCAGGTGACTTCCAGAGAGCTGGCGGCACACATCCATTGCCCATCCCCAAGCTTGAGAGGCCCGCAGGGGTCTGTGGCCCCCACCATGGACATGTGCCGGGTGGGGGTCCTCTTTCTTCCTGGACGTGGCCCAGAGGAGTCTGAAGTCAGGACTGAGGTAGCGGCCAGCAAGCAGGGTTAAAAATGATTAGAATTGCCATTTCTAGACGTGGTTAAAACTGGATAGTGGGCCACTAGCCAAATGGGGGATCTTCCTGGAAAAGAAGTGCACCTGCCCCAGGTGTTCTGTGTGTCACAGACAGTGGAAGTGGGGCAGGAAGGTCCCTTGACTCACTGGCTCCTTGTGTTCAACAGAAATGTGGGTTTCCCAGGCTGAGTGCAGGAACCTAGGGAGCAGCCTCTGGCCTTGCAGAGAACTGTGTCGGCGGCAGGTTTCAAAGTGCAGTTTCTGGGTCAGCAACATCAGTCTCATTAGTTAGAAATGAAGATTCTCGGGCCCCACCCCTGATCTATGGCTCAGACACTAGGGCTCGCCGGGGTGGGGGTGGTGAGGCCTCAGATGCTTCTGTTAGCACTGAGTGCCTCAGTGAAGCCTTGAGTGCTTCAGGGCTCACAGGCTTAGGGAAGGTCCCTGCTCTCCTGGCCGTCAGCCAGTCCCTTTTCATGGGGGAGGGGGAAGCACACAGCACCCCTCCCCCCTACCACCACCAGCTACGGGGCAGGGGCTGAATGACACAGGATTCCGGGCAGCTGCCGCCAGCCCCGCAGGCAGCCCCCAGCTGACTCTTGGCCTTGTTTTTCCTTTCTCTCCTCCAATACTTGGGCCACCTGATGCAAAGGGCCAACTCATTGGAAAAGACCCTGACGCTAGGAAAGATGGAGGGCAGGAGAGGGGGGCGACAGAGGATGAAATGGTTGGATGGCATCACCGACTCAATGGACACGAGTTTGAGCAAACTCTGGGAGCTGGTGATGGACAGGGAGGCCTGGCGTGCTGAGGTCCATGGGGCTGCAAAGAGTTGGACACAACTTAGCAACTGAAAAACACCACCACCCAGAGGGGCTTTCCCTAAGAAAGGAAAGGCACTTGGGGACCTAACCTCCAAAGCAGAGCCAGCCCCAAGGCCTGGTTCCACTGTCCCACCACAGATACTTGGGGGAATGGGGCTCGGAGCCCGTCTCCTCCCGGCTCCAGAGTGCTTTCCTCTCGGAGGAGGGGAAGCGGGTGGCTTCCTGTGCCCGGACAGACGCCCTCATGGAAGGGGTGACGAGGGTCACACCTCATACCTCCAGAAACAGGCCAAGGCTAGTGTTTTAGTCGGCTCAGGCTGCTCTAAATGCCGCAGATCAGTCAGTGGCTTAACCAACAGGTTCTGGAGGCCGAGAAGAGAGGCTGATTCAGAGACCAAGGCCCAAGGTGAGGACTGAGCCAGTGCGGCAGGGCGAGCTCCTCTGTGCTTTCTTCTCCAGCCCCAGTTCTGGACCTCTTCCAAGCATTCTGATCAGAGACAGAGATGAACGCACTCAAAGCTGGAGTCACAGGAATCAGGGATAATCCAGCCTTATTGTCAGGATGCATCGTAGAGTCTTTAAATGTGTTCTAAGAGACTCCATAGCTTTGAAGCCAAAATTGGAGGACTTACTTGGGTTAAACTAAAAGCACAATTTTCTACTTTCTTGTCAAACAACTTTACTTGAGGCAATAACTGAAGTATAATTTAATTCAACAGGAAATATCACACTTGGAGGGAAAACAGAAAAAAAAAAAAAAAAACCTCCTTCAATGAAAGCCAAACATTCTTTCCAAGGCACAGCACTGACATTTCCAGATTGACAGCAGGAGTTTGTTTCCATAAAACAAAATCTTGAGCCCAAAGTCTGCCTTTTGAAATGGTTTTCCACCTCATCTCCATTTCTCCAGGCTCAGGGAACGATGCTCGTGGCTTTCCTCAGGGCCAGGTAGCCCGTGACCACGTCGGACGGCAGCCGTCGAATGTAAGAGAACTCTTCAATGGTGCTGAAGCGCAGCTTGCTCTGCGGGTCCGTGTAGTTGGCCTAGGTGAGAAAACAGACAGAGAGAAGGGCAGAAAAGGTGCTGTTGGCAGTGAGATTCAAGTTCAAGTTAAAAACTAGTTTTCTGGTTTTTACTCAAAGTGCCATCAATGTATCTTCATCATGTCTGACTCTGTCACCAAGAACGCCAAATCGCTCACTGTGGGAAAGACACATTAATCTTCCCAGACTTGAGAGATGCTTCAGGGTACAGACAGGAAGGAAGGGGAATAACCACAGCAGACACTGGGGGACTCTTCTGCTTGGCGCCTCAGGGTGGCAAGCAACAGGTCCAGACTGCACCCGCCCCCACTCCACCTACTCCAAGGGCGCTCCTCTCCTGCTGCCCCCCTGCCCCAGGCCTCTCCCAAGGCTCCCCGAAGGGCTCCCCTGCAGGGCTGGGATGGCCACCCAACCCCCTTCCACTGGGAGGGACTGCCATCTTCACCCACAGCCAGGGGCATCTTCACAACCTGCAATTCTGATCATGTCTTTTCTCATGAAATCTCTCAACAGCTCTTCCCTCTGCTCTCAGGACAAAGGCCCAAGTCCACAGCAAGGCTCCTCAGGCACTGCCTGGGACGCCCCCCTTCCCGAGCCTCTTCCTCAGCCACGTGTCCCACACTCTCTGGTTCCAGCTACCCTGGCTCTGAGACCTTCCTTCCTGTCCTGTCCATTTGCCCTTTCCTTGCTCAGCAATCACCTTCAGGGCTCAGCCCCCAAAGTCATATCATCTGGGAAGCCTTGCCTGCCCCTGTAGGTGGGTCAGGACCTCACCCTGGTGTTCATCTCAGCACTTCTGTCTCCGGTGGAATGCTTATCTCTGTTGCTTTTACATTTATTATCTGCGTGACTCTGACTGAAGTCTAGGCTATGAGGCTCCACGAGGCAAGAACCCCGTGGTTTGCTTATCACCGGATCCTAGCTGCACTGTCTCCCGGCACGATGCAGAGCACACAGTGGGCCTACGGTGAGTGCTCGTCCCATGAATGAGGGCTGAGTGGGTGAACGAACAAACAAATGATCGGGACAAGTATGGAAAAGGGACGTTGTTTCCGCTGACATATCAAACTTCTCTTTTGGTCTGTTCTCCCCATATGCAAAGTGGAGAAAATACTCACTTACTGTCTACCTCAGGGCACACGGCTCCTACAGACTTTGAAACAGAAAACACGAAGGTGAGTCATTTGAAGTTCCTTTAAGAAATTAGAAAAGATGCCACTAACGTCTAGACAGATAACAGCCAATTACTCAAGTGTGGATTGTCTGTGCCAGCGCTGGTTGACTGTGTGGACCCAGACGCCCAGCGATGCTATGATTTCAGGAGGGAGGGAGGCTGGGTGAAGAGGCAACAAGCTGAAGAGAACTGAGTCATGGGTTTCTCAATGTCTAAAAAGTCTCAGTTCCACCACGGGGAGCTTCCTAAGGTGTTTAAAGTCTGCATATCAGGAAACTGAGATTATTCCTAAAAAGCTAAGATTAATTAAAGCTCTATGCAAAACAAACCTTTGATCCTTTGGCTTAATCTAGCGACTGCTTCTCTCTACCACATTTCCTTCAGTGACGCTTCCTTTGTGTAAAGGAAGGCTTAACTAGAAAAACAGCAGCGGGTCCCTTCAGAGGGACCACGAGGCAGTGAGATGCACTGACTGGCAGGGAAGGCTGCCCCGCAGTTCCCAGCAGAGGTGCCGGTGAGTGCATCTGGCTTTGATCATCTGGCCTTCGCGGATGAACCAGCCCTGGCCTGCCTCCATCTCTGCGGCTGCCTTACTCCCACCACCAAACTATGCCGAGCCGGCCCGCCCAAGTTCAGGCCTCACTGCCAGGAAGGCTGCTGAACCGCTACTGTGGGACTCAGGGTACTGCTGCACCAACAGGAAGGTTGATGTAAACTTGCACAGACCGGACCTGACCGAGTGTTCTGAACAGAGGGAAGGAGTCCGGTGACCCCTCAGGGATGAACAAGCAGGGAGCTGGACTCCTGTGGTCTGTCCTCCTCTGGACTCCGTCCCTCCAGCCTGAATGAAGCCAAGGCCCCCTTCCCGGAGGGCAGGCAGCAAGCGGCTTTAACGCCTCCCTTGTTGCAGGGAGCCGGGCAGCAAACGCTGGCCCCCACCTCCCCCAGGGCCAAAGCACTTTCCACAGCCTTGTAACCAGGGCTCAACACAGGTGTGACCCTGTGGGCCTTCCAGCCAGGCCCCCACACAAGGAAACAGCCCCTCACTGGTACAGACGGGTCAGTGTAAACACAAGCCCGGCTTTATTTTTTAATTACGTAAGTTTAATTTATACAAGTAGCAGGTGAACATATTCTCCTCTTAAAAAAAACATAGAAAAACATTGCAAATAAGACTAAAGTCTCCTTTTACATCTCTAACTGCCTGCCAAGCAGGAGACTGGGTTCGATCTCTGAATTGGGAAGATCACCAAAGAAATGGCAACAAGAACTCCAGTGTTCTTGCCTGGGCAACCCCATCAACAGAGGAGCCTGGGGGGCTATAGTCCATGGAGTCAAAAAGAGTTGGACATGACTTAGTGGCCAAACAGCAACAAGAAGTCCTTTATCTTCCCCTGTGGAAACCACTGCTAGGTGGGCACCTTTCCAGACTTTATATATATATATACTCTTACACACACACACACACACACACACACGCCAGAGAAGTGCCCAGTGACTGGGTATTGACGCCTCAGGGCAGCAGGCCACAGGTCCAGACTGCACCCACCCCCACTCCACCTACTCCAAGGGCGCTTACTTACTTAGGTAGTACTGTGCACTTACACTGCTTTGTACCACATCTTAAAAGCTTATCCATGTTTTTACCTATATATCAACCTCACAGAACAGGATGAACCCCTGACCCCAATCCTACAGTGAATGCGTGCTCAGTCACTTCAGTCGTGTCCAAGTGTTTGTGACCCTATGGACTGTAGCCCACCAGACTCCTCTGTCTGTGGGATTCTCCAGGCAAGAAATACTGGAGTGGGTTGCCACGCCCTCCTCCAGGGAATTTTCCTGACCCAGAGGTTGAACCGAGACTCTTAAGTCTCCTGCATTGGCAGGTGGGTTCTTTAGCGCTAGCGCCACCTGGGAGGCCCCCTCACCCCTGACCCCGCCTGGGTGACCTTTATGTTGTTTCCAATGTTTTGCTTGCATGTTTTCTCGTAAGCATTTCTGCATGAAGCTCCTTGTACACACTATTTCTCCAGGGCACTGGCTGGAAGACAAGTTGTTACATTATAGGCCTCTACTTTTCTGTCTAGGTAGTGCCATTTGTTTTCCCAAGAATATGCGCCAATGTAACTCCCGTCTCAAAACAACCATATAGGAGGACTTCCATTTCTGTATGTTGGTGACAAGGCATAGAACCAAATGTCTTCATTTCTCCCCTATCCAATGGGTCTTGTTTCTAACTATCAGTGAAACCAAACATCTATTTATCAGTTTCAGTGAAACTGAACATCTGCATTTCCTCCTTGTAATTGTTTATTCATAATCTTTTAGCTGATTATTCTATGGGATTGCTCCCTTCTCCAGGGGATCTTCCTGACCCAGGGATTGAACCCGAAACTGCAGGCAGATTCTTTACCATCTAAGCCACCAGGGAAGCCCCTCAGTGATTTGGTAGGGTTCTTTGTATATTCAGAATGTCTTAATTCTTACATACAGTGAAGCAAAAGGTTATGTATAACATGACAAGTCCTTTGCCAATGGCATAAAGGGGCCTGGAACAATGCTTTTCAACATGAACAAAATGCCTCCTAACGTGTAAAAACCACTGCACTGGCAGATGAGCTGCCTAGTAACGGTGAGGACAAAGCTATGTTCTAAGGCACCACCCTCCAAGTCATAAACCATGGCTGCTACAAGCTCAGCACAAAATGGGACAGGGAGAAATTTCCACTTTGGGCCAGAACAGAATAACCTGTGCAAGACTGGCTCTCCTTCCATAAACAACTATTAAAATGGGTCAAATATACAAGGCAACTATTTTCTAGCAGGAGACAAGAGATAGCCTAAAACTACATTTCTCTCAAATGGAAGCTCCCCAGGGGAACTTTCGGAAGAGATACACGCCCATGAGCAGACGAAAGAAAGAGCCCACCACACACACAACCCACACACACCACTCCCTTCCCCTCCCCCCACACGCTTCTACTCTCCCTGTTTCTTAGGCTCATTATATTTAAGGTCTATGTTAACAAGTCTGAAGAGTATATGCTCCTCTCTGGAAGACAAGCTAAAAACATACAACTAACCCAGAGAGGAAAACTAATAAAAAAAAGTCTTTCCTAGTGTAAAACGTGTATCGTTAATTTAGTTTGTTACAGAAGTTGGAGTCATATATTTTCATAAAAAAGTAAAGAACTTAAATGAGGTATATGGGCTTCAAAAAATGAAGTGTCTCATTATTTCCACAGTTATGAGAGGAAGCCCACCTTCCAAATTTAATAATAATTAAAGAGCATGAAGAAGTTCTAGAAACTTCTATACTTCATCCACATTCTGAAAATAAGGAAACAAGATTCTTGCGGTACACTGAGGTTCATGGACTTGCCCAAGTCCCACTCATCGAACCACACTGCTGGTTTTCAAACTGTGTCCCCTAGAAGCACCACAGGGCTCCCTGCAGTGGGGAGTGGGCAGAAGGACCGAGGACCAGATCCACAGGGGGCCACAGTGAGCAGGTGGGCTCCAGGGGATTCTGTAAAAGCTTTCATTTGGAAAAGGGATTCTGATGCTTAAAAATAAATATGAAAATCACTATCTTTACTGTAGTGCCTCTTTAGAGAAGTTTAAATATTTTTTTTTAAGTCCAATCATCTCTAAGATGCAGGGAATTTTTTACACTTCAGCCAAAAAAAAAAAATGTTTCTTTCATGTTATCTCATACAGTTAACAAGGAGAGGAAAGGAAAGTAATACTCAGGTCTCCTGCTTTCTGGAGCAATGCCTGCTCCAGGCTGCCCACACAGATGCCCCTGGTTGCTGCTGCTACCTTTTAGTTGCTAAGTCATGTCCAACTCTTTGCAACCCCATGGACTGTAGCCCACCAGGCTCCTCTGTCCATGGGATTCTCCAGACAAGAATACTCAGAGTGGGGTTGCCATGTCCTTCTCTCAGGGATCTTCCTGACCCAGGGATCGAACCCGTGTCTCCTGCGTGGCAAGCAGATTCTTTACCACCGAGCCACCTGGGAAGTCCCCACTCTAGGTCGCTGCCACTCTTAAATAACTGCATAAACGCTTCTGTACAAACCCATCACCTGTTCCCAGCACACGGGCTCCAGGCAGGACCAGTGTCGCTATTCTGCTGCTAAGTCGCTTCAGTCGTGCCCGACTCTGTGCGACCCCATAGACGGCAGCCCACAAGGCTGTGCCGTCCCTGGGATTCTCCCAGCAAGAACACTGGAATGGGTTGCCATTTCCTTCCCCAGTGCATGAAAGGGAAAAGTGAAAGTGAAGTCGCTCAGTCGTGTCTGACTCTTAGCGACCCCATGGACTGTAGCCTACCAGGCTCCTCCATCCATGGGATGTTCCAGGCAAGAGTACTGGAGTGGGGCGCCATTGCCTTCTCCGTGTCGCTATTCAACACTGTCTAAATAGAGGGTACAGTGAAATCTCCTTTTCGGTTCAGTGTCATACGACATAGAGGTATGATGATACTCACAAGAAGACCTGAAACATCAGAATACTTCTTAGCTGGTTTAAAGGATGGAGGAGCATCAATACTGAAGTCTGGAAAAAAAAAAAGAAGATAACTAAACTGGCTTTAAAGCATTCAGGTCCCTTCCCCTTTTTCCCTAAAAATATTGCTTGATAATATTCCCAAACTTTTTACTTTGTGATTAACTGCTCAGAGAATTCTCTGGGGAAATAATACAGGATGCCATAGGCCAAGCACAGGCCTCAAGTACAGCTCTGCCTTGTCCTCGGGGAACCCCCACTCCAGCAGAACCACCAGAAAGCTCATCTGCCCACCAGCTGCTTTCACAGTCTCCGGCTACACGGGCTGACGGTGATGAGGTGTCAAACAACCCACTAATTGGATCTGAGCATCCGGACACCGGAATGTCCACACCCAGGCATCTGACTAGCTCATTTGTCATCAATCTGAGTCACCCCCATGAAAGACATGCCGTGCAGCAGGAGATGGAAGGAATTTTGAACTTGTACTTTCCACTAAAGTTGAGCAGAACATACAACAGACATTCGGAAATACTGTAGTATAAAGCGTTAACTCTGAAAAACACTGGCTCAGAGAGTAAAACAGAGCAGGCATTTAAGCTGGTGATGAGAAACCCTCCTAAAGCTTGGGCAACCTTTTACTTGCAAATACATTTTAAGAGTAGACTTTTGAATAAGCAGTTTGTCTAACAGCAACACCCATATCATCATATCTGGACTTGCTTCTCCAGATTGAAATGTTAACAGTGACACTAAAAACCACACATCCATGACAATACCAACACACACAGATTCAACACAGAGTATAAAGCTATGAGGAAATACACACATAATCTCCCTATATTGATACCATCGTAAAATTCCTAAGCTAGAAAGTGTTTCTCTATGAATGCAAACACAATAAGATAATGTGGGTTTGTTATAAGAAGTTTCCTAGTCTGAACATTATGAACACATAGGAGGGTCTAGACAGCTCACAGTTGGGATCATTCAGTTGCCATGGCAATGCCCTTTCAGAAGCCAGGATCTGTTTCAGGTTCTTCCAGGTTCTATTCTTCTTGCCAGCCACTGCACCACCATGGCCAGAATGCTCGAGGCGCAAGTGTGGATTAGAAGAAACAAAAATCAATGGAGACGATCATTTCAGAATCTGACATTTATGCTTATTCATAACTGTAATAAACCTTTCATTCAATCAAGTCAGTGTACCCTAAGGCTTTAAAAAAAGTATTACACCATATACCTTAATCTTACTCATAAAAAAACACAGCTTTTGGATTTTTAAAACACACGAGTTAGTCGCTGATGGAATAGAAATAAAGGGTTACTCTTTTAATATGCACATAGAAAATCATATCCTTTATTGGGTCTAACTTTATGGAATTCACTCATGAATTTCTCACAAATTTAAGATAAGTTTACTACAAAGTTAGATTTAAACACACGACTACATCTCTCAATTCCCTTCTGAGGGCCAGTCCCCGCCTTGTAAATTACTGGAGCTCCAGGAAAACCCAAGGAAGCCTCCTTCATGACACAGCAAGCCTTCTGGAAATATTTTTTCTTTTTTGTCTTGTGAAGATGACAAAATGAAATGGAAAGAACACAAAAGTTACAGGCACTATTAACGCTATATTTTCAAAGGTAATTAGTGAAAAATAAACTGTAATGGTATAATCAGAATCATGTAATTTATCCTACCCCTCAAGAACAGAAGGATGAGGTGTCTATATCTACTTGATAGCACAGGACCTTAGAAGTACCTAAAGAAACCAATGAGGAGCATTCCTCCTTTAGTTAATTACTGCACGCCTCATCTAAATCTCATGAAAAAAGGCAGGCAAGCAATCATCCTGGAAATGACACCCTAAAAACAGTATCATTGAATGAATTCCACAAAATCCTTGGGAACTGGGAGAGCCACAGGAAGGGCTCTCCTGCCCCTAGACCTCAAACCACAGTCCCCGGCAGAGCGTGTGGTGATGCAGACTGAAGGAGAAAGGCCACCAGCGCTGCCCGGGCTGCAGACCAACCGAGTGAGATCAGAGGCTGAGGCATGGTTGGTTGGTTTTTCATTTATAAAACACCTTAGATGCTTCTGGGCTTCCCTGGGGCTCAGAGTGTAGTGACGCTCCTGAGGGTGCAGGAGACCCGGGTTCAATCTCTGGGTTGGGAAGAAACCCTGGAGAAGGAAATGGCAACCCACTCTAGTATTCTCGCCTGGAGGATTCCACGGACAGAGGAGCCTGGTGGGCTACAATCCATGGGGTGGTAGAGTCGGACACGACTGATCAAGGAACACTTTCACTTTAAATGCTTACCACAAAGTTGGGATCCTTAAATGGCAAAGGTTTGGCAGCTTTCTCCATGGGTCCTGTGCTAAAATCGGAGGGCACCATCTTATTCTCACTCACACCGTCCATATTGATACCCTTAAAACAAAGTAAGAACAGTATGAGGTCAGTGTCCTTTAGCTGAGCTCCCTAACTCAGCTCTCAACAAGATGTAAGATGACAGCACCAGACATACAAGAGGAGACAGTGCGTCTAGAGCCCCAGTGGGTGGTCTGCATGGGGTGGGGTCGGGGGGAGAACCTGCCAGACTGGCAACCGCACCTGTCTGTGCAGAGGCCACAGTGCAGGCAGCTGTGACCCCAGCTGGCAGACCTCCCGGCTCCTCTGTGTGCCAAGCACAGGTGTCCTGCCACAACAAGGTGAAAACTGAGGCTCAGGTGGATAGGTTCAAGGCCCCACAGTGACTGCCTCTGGATTCAAATCCAGTTGGGGCCAATGCCAAAGCCCCACCATCCCTGTGACACCACGCGTGGCCCCTACTCCTCTGATCTTGTTAAATTGTGTCTTGAGACATTAAGACCGAAAAGATCCAGTCCCTTGAAGGGTCTCCAGTCGGAGAACCCAGGCCGGTGCTGGTACGCTTCAGGGCACGATAGAATTCGGGCATTCTGAGCAAGGAGAATAGACGGAGAGGAGGCAGGGGGCCTTGGGTCAGCTGCTGCGGCAGAGAGTGCCCTGACAAGCAGGCTCCCGGACTTCAAAACAAAAAGCCTTTTAAGCTAAGAATCAAGAAGAAAAAAAACAAGCCAAAGCAAAAATCACTCCTGATTTGTATTGCAATTTCCAATCTTCCCAGACTGCAATAAACTGTTTTTTAATGGATACATAATTTAAATACAATGAAATGCACAGATCTTAAGTGTAGGTTTCATGAGTTTTGCCAAATGTTTCCATTGGTGTAACCCAGGTCCCTGTGGAGACAGACTATTTCCATCTTTCTCAGAAAGTTCCCTCAGGCCCCCTCCTGGTCAGTATCTTCCACCCTCAGGGTCCATCGCTGTTCTGAATCCCACGTTACTTTGGCCTGTTCTAGAACTTTATGAGTAGAATCTGACAGCATGTGCTGCTTGCTGTGTTTGGCTTCTTTAGCCCAGCATAAAGTTTTTTGAGGTTTATCCATATCACAGCATGGACTGGTGGTTTGTTCCACAGAATTTGTATACCACTCTTAAGAGTAGTATTCCCCTGTATGGATGTACCACAGTGTGTTTAACCATTTTCTTGCTGATGAAATGTGGGTTGCTTTCGGCCTTCAGCTATTATAAATAAAGCTGCTGTCAACATTCTGTCGGAGAAGGCAATGGCACCCCACTCCAGTACTCTTGCCTGGAAAATCCCATGGATGGAGGAGCCTGGTAGGCTGCAGTCCATGGGGTCGCTAAGAGTCGGACATGACTTCACTTTCACTTCCACTTTTCCCTCTCATGCATTGGAGAAGGAAAGGGCAACCCACTCCAGTGTTCTTGCTTGGAGAATCCCAGGGACGGGGGAGCCTGGTGGGCTTCCATCTATGGGGTCGCACAGGGTCGGACACGACTGAAGTGACTTAGCAGCAACATTCTGTACAAGCCTCTGCATGGATGCATGTCTTTATTTCTCCTGGGTAAACACCCACATGTGGGATGGTCAGGTTACACAGTAAGTACGTGTTTAACTTTATAAGAAACTGACTCGTGCGTGCGTGTGTAGTCGCTCAGTCCTGTCCCATTCTTTGTGACCCTTTGGACTGTAACCTGCCAGCCTCCTCTGTCCACTGGATTTTTCAGGTGAGAATACTGGAGTCGGTTGTCATTTTCCTCCTCCAGGGGATCTTCCCAACCCAGGGATAAGAACTGCTACACCACTTTCCCAAATGGGCTGCCCTCTTTCACACTCCTAGCAGCAGTGTACGAGAGTTCTGGTTGTATGTGTAGATTCCACCCCTACCGGCCCCCCTAAAATGGCCTCCATGTGGGGGAAGGAGGGCAGGGGAGACGGGGTCCACTCACTCTGCTGCCATAGTCCCCTGAAGGGCTTCTCCTCAGACACTTCCCAGTCTCTTCTCCAGGGTCTCCCCTCCCTGGTCCCTCCCCCTAGCCCTGGCCTGTGCAACCTCTCCTCTGCTCACGACTCCTCTGCTATCCGGATGGCCCCTCCCCTCATTAACCCCCCATTCACGGCTTTTTCTAACTTTTCTCCCCTCCAAGATGTCCACTCTCTAAGAACTAAGATCCTTCCGATTCCTCATCCTTTCCTCACCATTTGTAGCCATCGTTCGCTCTCTTTCTTCTCCTTTCCACCCCTCCCTCCCGCGGTCCTTCCTTTATCTGGCCCTTCCTCAGCTCTGGGGTTCAGAGGAGGCCTAAGGCCCCCTGCGTTCTCTGCAGCACACTCAGCGACACACTGATAGACGTACGTTTGATGTCTGTCCCCTGCTGACAGCTGCCCAGGGCTTCCCACCACCCTTGGGATCAGGCGCAAATGCTGGCCTCTTCTCCAGCCTCCCCCTCCGCCTCCCTCCTGTGTTTTGTATTTTTCTGGTCCCCAAACCCATGGAGTCATTTTCTGTCAGCATAAACAGTCTTCAATGTTTTCCATTTTTTATTTATGCTTCATAAAAATTTCCATCGGGATTAGCTCATGTCAGTTTTAATTTTACATGAAAGACTAGATCTAGCATTTTGTATGTAACTAACTTCTATTAACCTTGTGATTTTTCCTTCATGGTCATAAAATTTCCGCAGGTATTAATATAAGTGTCTTGGGAGACCCAATTTGATGCAGATTTATTTTTTCCCATCATATTTAATCAGTAACCAACATTACCTCGTGTAGTTTTGGCCAGTTGTCAATGCTATTTTGTGTTGACTATTTGTAAGAGTAATATCATAAATTGGATACATGATTAACAGCTGTATTTAAGTCTTCCTTAGTCAATGAAGGGCTTCCCAGGTGGTGCTAGTGGTAAAGAATCTATCTGCCAACACAGGAGACGTAAGAGACCTGGGTTCAATTCCTGGATTGGGAAGATCCCCTGGAGTAGGAAATGGCAACCCACCCCAATATTCTTGCCTGAAGAATCCCATGGACAGAGGAGCCCGGTGGGCTACAGCCCATGGGGTTGCAAAGAGTCAGACATGACTGAAGCGACTCAGCATGCAAGTAGTCAGTGAAACAAACCAGCAGCTTTGTGAAACAGGCAGGGAACAACAGACCGGAACAAGGAGACACAGAGGAAAGAGGTGAATAGATGAGGAGAGGGGCAGATTTGAGAGTGAGAAGGCACAGGGGCCTAGACATCCAGCTTCACCATCTGGCCCAGTCTTCCGTGCCTGCGTCTAACCAAGCACCTAGCACAGAGAAGCACCAAATAATCACTGGCTGATTAACTGATTGGAGTTAAGGAACAAGACCACACAGCATAACTCTGCCAGCATCCGTTTTTGAGACATAAATGTTCAGGGGTTCATTGTAAGGAATCGCCTCTGGATGGGAAGCAGCGGCCAAACCCAAAGACACACAGGAAGGCTAATTCAGAAATGACTGGGTTTGGTTACCTGTGGGTGCAAGGGAACAGGGTGGAAGTACGAGAGGAGTAAACTTCTCCAAGTATAGCTGTCTGTAGTTTTCACCTTTTGAGCCATGTTACAGTTTCACATAGAAATAGACGGACAAATCCAACAAGCGTGGGGAAGCAGATAGAAAAAATGGAATGCAAACAAGAAACCAAATCAACCTGAGGTTTGAATGAATAACACAGACACACTAAAAGGGAGGAAGGGAGAAATAATGTTAGTGACATGAACACAGTATTCCGAACATATAACTCAAGGTTAGAGGCAAAAAGAACCATGAACAATTGGGAGGTTTGTTTCTCCCAAGAGTACAGGTCAATAGTTCCGAAACTACTTCTAAGTAGTTCTAAGATGAGGCAAATAAGGAATGAGGGACAGCTAGAATGAACCGCATGTTACTGGACTGAAATCACAGGTTGGCGATATGAATTCATGGGTTTAACATAGACACAGAAAGATAAACATGGAAATGGGGACTTTCCTGGTGGTCCAGTGGTTTAGAATCCACCTTCCAATGCAGGGGATGTGAGTTCGATCCCTGATCGGGGAACTAAGATCCCGCGTGCCAGAGTGACTAAGCCCACGTGCCACGGCTAGAGAGTCCGCGAGCTGCAGCTTCTGAAACCTGCGAGCTCTAGGGCCCGTGCTCCGCAATAAGAGAAGCCTGCGCACCACTGGAGAAAGTTCACATGCTGAAATGAAGACCCGGGGCAGCCAAAATTTTTTTAAAAATACTAATAATAAAAAGAAATGGATACAGAGGCATGGGGGACAGTCATACACACGCTCACACACATGACCCCTTACATTTCCTAATTTCTTCCATGGAGACGGCTAGAAACAATGAACATGTCAACCACAAATTGGTGCTTGCCAAGGGCATTTGCCATCTGCCTCTGCAGAGGATTGAATCCTGTGCTGCTGCGGCTGCACATGCCCTGAAGGGAGTTCAGGGTGGAGAACAGCAATGAGGCCTTCTGTGCTCCAGGAAGACTGGTGGACAGCTCCTTAGATACATCTTTTCAGGAACTGATTTCATGGTTCCAATCCTTGCACCTCCTCATATCTAGAAAAGCACTAAATCCCTTCATGGTGACATCAGCTCCTCTTAACTAGCGGAAAACCTTTTATAAGATAAGCATTTGATTGCATGGAACTCCTCTTCACCAAAATCTTATTTATTGACCTTTCCCCACTACCTCTCTGGAGCAGTTTCTCAGAGCTATTTGAAGTGCTGTCTCCTGGGCTGCGGTCCTCATTTTGCCCCAGATAAAACTTAACTCACAACTCTCACGTTGTGCATCTTCTTTTAGTCAACAAACAACAGGCACACCAGTGCTCAGATCCCGGTTTCCAAGTATTGTTCTCCAAGAACAAGCGATCTTTGAAGAAACGGCTGATTCCAGGACTGGGGCAAGAAAGTATATCATGAGTTTTTGGTGCCGGCAGGTAAGAAATCACTTGAATCAGTTTGCTAGGGCTGTGTAACAAAATATTAATACCACAGACTGGGTGGTTTAAATAAGAGCAATTACGTTTCTTAAGTTTCTAGAGACTATAAGTTCAAGATCAAGATGGCAGCAGGGCTGGGTTTTCCTGACACACATCTCTGATTTTTGGATGACTGTCTTCTAACTGTGCCCTCTTTCCTCTGTATACACGCCTCTCTTCTTATGAGGACACCAGTCAAGTTGGATTAGGGCTCCACCCTTATGACCTCATTTAATGTTAACTACTTCCCTAATGGCCCTATTTCCAAATACAGTAACTTTCTGAGGCATGCTGGGGGTTAGGATTTTAACAAAGGCATCTTGAATGAACACCGTTCAGTCCATTATGGCACTTGAAAAATGACAGAGGTAAAGTAAAAGACACGTGAGTCAGTTTGAAGAGGTTCCCACTAGCCAAACCTGGACAATTTGCTCAACATCATTAGTCATTAGGGAAATATAAATCAAAATCACAATATTACTCCATACCCACCAGGATGGCTCTACAATATTACTCCATACCCACCAGGATGGCTCTACTCAAAGGCATAATAACATGTGTTGGTGAGGATGTGGAGAAACTAGAACCCTCACACTGCTCGTGAGAATGTACAAAGGTGCAGTTACTTTGAAAAACAGTCTGGTGGGTACTCAAAAGTTAAACATAGAATTATCATATGACCTAATAATTCAAGTCCTAGGTACTTAGCTAAGAGAATTAAAAACAAATGTCTATGCAAAAACTCATACATAAATATTCATAGAAGCATTATTTATAATAGCCAAAAAGTATAAACAACCTAAATATCCATCAACCAATAAGCACATAAACAAAATGAGGTTCATCCATACAGTGGAATATTCTACAATTATAAGAAGGAACGAAGTAATGATACATGGTACAACATGGATAAACCCTGAGTATATTATGCTAACTGAAAGAAGCCAGACACAAAAGGCCACCTATTGTATGACTGCATTTAACTGAGGCACCTAGAGTAGTCAAATTCACAGAGATGGAGCGTAGGTCAGGGGTTGTCAGGAGCTGGCAGGACAGGGGACCGGGGAGTGGCTGCTAATGAGCAGGGCGTTGCTTTTGGGGGTCATGACACCAGCGAGGAGCAGGCCGGTGGGTGTGGACTGTCAGGACACAGGGCCTATAGGGCGGCCCATGTTAAGGGAGAGACAGAAAAACAACTCTAAGAACTACGCAGTGAGCAGCAGGTCAGACCAGAGAAGCCCAGCCAGCTGGGACCAACTCGAGAAAAACAGGTGGAATGTGAAAGAGGTTTCCTGGGGCCAGATTCACTTTAAGTTTCAACTTCACTGCGTTTTTCATAAAGAAAATACTGCTTACATAATGCTGTTTCCACCTGGGAGAAAATAAACAAATGGAACTGCTCAGAAGCAAAGAGGAGATACTAGAGGGCAATGAAGAACCAGACCCAGAGGGCTCTGCTGGTGATTCCAGAACCATCCACGGAACATGCCTGGCTCGCAGGGCACCGTCCTCAGCGGATGCGTCAGCTTTTTCTTCTGGACCAGAACTGCTGGAAGCCTGCGTGCCTCCCCTCTGTGTCGGCTCTTCTCTGACTCCTAGTGCGTGCATGTGTGCTAAACTGCTTCAGTCCTGCCCGACTCTGTGCGACCCCGTGGACTGTAGCCCGCCAGGCTCCTCTGTCCGTGGGATTCTCCAGGCAAGACTACTGGAGTGGGATGCCATACCCTCCTCCAGGGGTCTTCCCAACCCAAGGATCAAACCTGAGTCTCTCATATCTCCTGCAATGGCAGCGGGGTTCGTTACCTGGGAAGCCCCCGACTCCTAAGAGGGGAGGCTCAGAGGTGCTGGGTGCACAGTGAAATCCCGGGAGGGAACACAGAACATCCCTTTGATATGGGTTGTTTGCTCCCAGGTCCTGGGAGGCCCAGGAGGATGTGGCAGGAATGCCTCGCTGGTCTTGGGCTGCTGAGAAAAGGAGGTGCCTTGCAGCCAACGTGGGTCGGGAGGGCAGGGACCCCACCTGGGAGGCGGCCAGCGGCCAGAGGGAGGGAGGTGGTGGGAGGAGAGGGCAGGGGCCTCTGCACGGGCTGCTCCAGCAGCAGGAAGGGATTGATGATGCCGCGCTCCAGCACCAACTCTAGAACCACCGAGCCCTCCTGTTTGTCTGATCATCTTATCCTCACCGCTTCCCCGTCCACGGGCCAGATCTCCAGCAGCTGAGGAGGGGACAGGAAAGGCCACCATCCTGACACCAACTGGGCCACTGTCAACCCGGGGCCGCTTCCTGCCCCTGAAACAGCGACCGCTGGCTTCCCTCTCTGAGCAGGTGCAAAAGAAACATGGCTCTGGGCCCAGGGCTGGGTGCTCTGCCTTTTTTTCCCCTTTAAGTCCACCCTCTGTGGTACTCCACCCTTGGTCTTCCCTTACCCTGGGCTTCTGCCAAGCTGGATGCCTGGGTCTGTTAGTGACGAGATGAGAGGGAGAGACCTTCTGTCCAGGAGAGGATCGAGTCCATGAGGCAGGGCTGTGATGAATACGCTTCAAAATGATGGATAGTTTCCATATGACTAGACCACTGTTAACGCTAAGAGACTTTAGAACTGAACTGTTGAAGACATGACACCCTGCGAACAGGAAAGAAGTGACGCCTGGCCCTAAGGGGTGTCCACTCTTTGCAGCACAAAAAGAGCTAAAAAGACCCTGATGCTCAGAAAGACTGAGGGCAGGAGGAGAATGGGACGACAGAGGATGAGACGGTTGGATGGCATCACCAACTTGATGGACATGGGTTTGAGCAAGCTCTGGGAGTTGGTGATGGACACGGAAGCCAGGTGTGTTGTATAGCCCATGGAGTCGCAGAGTCGGACACGACTGAGCAACTGAACTGGACTGAAGTCCCAAGGAACAGAAACCCAGCCTGCCAACAAAGGAACACCTGATGGCTCCTAAGTGACTCCAGAATCAGCCAGGCCTGAGCTTGCCTGACTGGAGATCCCAATCACCCAGCTTCGTGTCTCCAGGGCAGCTCACAGGGTCCTGACTCAGACCAAAGGGTAACTGGGGCCTTCTCTCTGTGGTTACACAGAGAGAGACAAATGTCTTCTGTCTTAGCATGTAAGAACCCAATGCTCAGTTACATCTATCTAATATCAACCTACATTCAAACATCCGAGCCTAGTCTACAACTGCAGGGTTACTGTAGGGTTATTACTTGAAACAGCAAAAACATGAGATGCAATCTAACATACAATCAAGGCAATTAAGTAACAGCACTTAATTCCTTGTGAAGACTGTCAACATAGAGAAAGGGCCAGAAAACAATGCTAAGTTGAAAGCAGGGCCCACAATGTCATACACCAAATACGGTTTATGAAAACCTGTATCTACACGTAGAAAACACAAATTATCATAGTTGTGGAGGAAGAAGACTGGCTGGTGTTTTATGGCCACTTTAAAAATAGAAAAAAGGAAAACTAACAATATGAGTTTTTCAAAAGGTGGGGTAGAATGGTTACTTTTCTAAATGAATAGATCAAGTCAGTACAGTGTTCTCAAGCTGCCTCCAATGACAGAAGAGTCTACTGTCACCTGTACTCTGCACTAGCCTTCTAAAGAAGCAACTGTTGCCTCTCAACTTACATAGATGTTATGATAACTGCTTCACCATCATAAATCAGCCTATTAGGTAACCTATTACCTAATTAGGTAACCTATTAGTTTATAGGTCAATTAGGTTTCTCTGTAGATTTTATTAACCTGAATAGCCACTTGGAAAATATAAACCGCCTTGTATTCATAGAGAAGGACTTGCGGACGCAGAGGGAGGAGAGAGTGGGACGAATCGAGAGAGTACCATTGACATATATATAGACTACTATGGGGCTTCCCTGGTGGCTTGGTATTAAACTGCCCGCAATGCAAGAGACTTGGGTTGGATCCCTGGGTCAGAAAGATCCCCCTGGAGAAGGGAACGGCAATCCACTCCAGTATTCTTTCCTGGAGAATCCCATGGACAGAGGAGCCTGGCAGGCTACAGTCCATGGAGCCACAAAGAGTCAGACATGACTTGAGTGACTAACACACATACACACATAGACTACCATATGTAAAATAGATATCTAGTGGGAATTTACTGTACAACAAAGGGAGCTCAGCTCAGGTGCTCTGTGATGACATGGAGGGGTGAGATGGGGGAAGGAGTGGGAGGGAAGCTCAAGAGGGAGGAGATGTATGTATACTTACAGCTGATTAAAAAGCATGTTAAAAAGCAGAGACATTACTTTGCCAACAAAAGTCCGTCTAGTCAAAGCTATGATTTTTCCAGTAAGCGACTTAACAACAAATAGCTGATTCACACTGTTGTACAGCAGAAACTAAGGCGATATCGTAAAGCAATTCTCCTCCAATTTTAAAAAATGCCCTGTATTGATCTAATAAAATCTTCCACCACCCCCAAAGCATTTCTCTGCATCTGGGATATGGTTATATTAGAGATCTAATTACATCTTCTAAGATGGAGAGCAGTAAGAGAGGCAGTCAAGAAAAAGAATGTAGATTCTGGGTAGTCCATTTGTGTCGCAACACTGACTCTATCACTTGGCAGCTGTGTGACCACAAAAAAGTTACTTAACCTCTCTATGCTTCTGTCTTTTTATCTGTAGAATAACGATTCTCAGAGGGTTGTTCTGAGAATTAAATGAGATAGCACTTAGAAAGTACTTAGAAGGGTACTTGGTATACATAGTAAGTGCCCAATAAATGTTTCTATTATTATTTATCACAATTTCTTTCACTTTAGCACAGTGTATCTGTTTTTCAACCCAACTTAACACTAGTCATTTTCAAAGTATCAGGACCAGAATGGATGGGAGGTGGCACTTTCCAAATTATAATGTAAGTAATCAATAAATACATTAGTTACACTGAAAATCTAAATCCAAACAGAAGAATTATAGTTTTGTGACAGATGTACTACTTGGCAAACACAAACACTAATGATTTCTGTTGAACTAAAGATTCATCTTGATGAAATAATAAAACAAAATTGTTTTAGTACTCAAAGTATTTAATATCATTTTACATGGCTGACATAAATGAGACATCTATAAATGCTTTGCTCCAAATACTTTTAGATAAAAAAATATTCTCTTCAACCCCTGAGGATTTCCAAGCAGAAAGCCCTTTAAATTTCATCCATTCATTCAATTTTACTTCAGTAAAAGCATGCACCTTCCGGAAAAGTAAAACCCACCTTAAGAATCCATCAAGTTATTTTCACTAATTTCAAAAAGCACTCTAATGTCTATGTGAGTGTCCTTTGTAAATTTTTAAATCCCATGAAAGGTTAACAGACACTTTTTTTTGTAAGACACAAAATAGCTGAAATGACTGAAGTAGGGAAATTTAAGATACTGAAAGATCTGTAAAGTTCCTTTTAACTCAAGGACTATGATCATTCATATAGAAAAACACTCATTTTCCACTGATAACGCTTTGAGCATTCTGACACTCGTGCATAGCTCCGACCCTGGAAGGCCTTTCCTAGTCAAACCATCCACTCCTCAAAGGCCACCTCTAGTCCCTCTTCTCTCCACCTCTCCTCCTCTGGTGACCATCTCTGGCTCTGAGTCTTCATCTTCCTGTGTTCCACCACTGAGGCACCAAGACCATAACTGGCTTTGGGACATGGTTAGAAATGATGAGATTTTCCTGTTTCAGATATATGATAGAATTCAGAGGTGGCCCTTAAGATTCCAGGTCTCTGGTGTATACATACCTTGACCCCGTTTTTAGGCAAACGCTAACGTATGTACCACTGTGCAGGGATCTGTGATATATTGAAGGGAAATGCAACATATATCTTACATTTGAAATAAAATTAAGGTCTCAGGTCAGCTGATCTTAAAGGAGACTATCCTGGTGGGCTTGCCCTAATCACATACGCTCTTTAAAGCTGGGCTCAGAGTCAGAGACAAGAGAAGTCAGATACGTTTGGGGAGTGAGAGCGATTAGACACAAAAGAGATTCTCGACAGCTGGCTTCAAAGATGGAGGAGACCATGTGGCAAAGAACGTGGACGGGGACAAACTGACAGCCAGGAGACAGGGACTTCAGTCCTACCACTGCACAGAACTGAATTCTGCCAATGATCTGAATAAGGCTCAAAAAAGACTCTCCCTCAGAGCATCCACCCAACAAACCAGCCCAGGCGACACTCGGATTTCAGGGAACAGGGAACCAAACCTATCTCACTGTGCCTAGACTTCTGACCTACAGAACCAGGAACTGATAAACAGGTGTTATCTAAGCCACAGAGTTTGTGGTCATCTGTTACAATAGCAGAAGAAAACTACTACAATATATGTAGGTCATTCTCTCCTCCTGGAAGGATTTTGGGAGGGCAGAGACAAGCGATAATCCACTGAAATAACTTAAGCATACTGCTGGAGACAGAACAGATATAAATACTTGCTGACTGAACTCAACAGAAACACAACTGAAGGCTGAGGACAATTTAGGAAGATTCAAGGCAGCCCTCAGAGCAGCACTATGCTAACGCCTGCATTTGCTGTGCACCAGGGAACGAGGAGGAGAAGGCAATGGCAACCCTCTCCAGTACTCCTGCCTGGAAAATCCCATGGACGGAGGAGCCTGGCAGGCTGCAGTCCATGGGGCTGCTAAGAGTCAGACAAGACTGAAGCGACTTAGCAGCAGCAGCAGCAGGGAACAAGGATGCAATGCTATGTTGTTGTTGGTGGTGGTTTAGTTATGTCTGACTCTTTTCGACCCCATGGACTGTGGCCTGCCAGGCTCCTCTGTCCATGGGGATTGTCCAGGCAAGAATACCGGAGTGGGTTGCCATGCCCTCCGCCAGGGGATCTTCCCGACCCAGGGATTGAACCCGTCTCCAGCCTTGCAGGCAGATTCTTTACCACTGAGCCATTTGGGAAGCCCTAGTACAATGTTAGAACAGGGGGAAAATCTAAGACTTCTGGAGACAGAAGACAATTTTTTTTTTCCTTCGTGAGATGCTGAGGGTGGGAGTCAGGTAACTGGCTATACACCTCATTAGTTAAATGCCAGCGGGGAAGAGGTGAACAAAGAAGTCACTATTCCAGGGAATGCCCTTCTCTTTCCAGCCCGAGAGTGGGCTGAGGCTGCTGAGATGGGGGAGACCCACAGGAAGAACCTAGGCAGCCCCTCCCATTACTGACAGCTCTAAGACTAGCAAGGTTGTGATGTCCACCCAGTGGGGTTACTGGAAATCCCCCCATCCTGAAGGTGTTCATCCACTTTCTGAAGCTTGCTGTGGTGGTGGGAGTTGATGAGCAGTGCTACCTTGGGTCAAGACAATCATTCCTCTCAATAGGTACTGACTACATTCTTTGGTCTTGGCACAGCTGGATATCAAAATGCACTGAGCACATACTGGGAGAAAGTACTCACAATGCATATATCTAGCCAAGAACTCCATGCGTGCTAGTGCATGCATGCTAAGTCGCTTCAGTCGGGTCCGACTCTTTGCAACCCCTTGGATTGTAATCCACCAGGCTCCTCTGTCCATGGGATTCTCCAGGCAAGAACACTGGAGTGGATTGCCATTTCCTCTTCCAGCCAAGAATATATAAAGAACTCTTATACTTTAGTTCCCTGGTGGCTCAGTGGTAAAGAACCCGCTAGCCAATGCAGAAGGCTCAGTTTCGATCCCTGGGTCAGGAAGATCCCCTGGAGAAGGAAATGGGGAAACACTGTTTCACAGAGAAATCCAAACACATACAAAAGAATATGCTCTGTAAGAAAGGAAACAGTGTTAGTCATCCAGTAGTGTCCGACTCTGTGACCCATGGACTGCAGCTCACCAGGCTCCTCTGTCCACGGGATTCTCCAGGTAAGAATACTGGAGTGGCTTGCCATGCCCTCCTCCAGGGGATCTTCCCAACCCAGGGATCGAACCCAGGTCTCCTGCATTGCAGCCAGATTCTTCACTGTCTGAGCCACCAGGGAAGCCCTATGCTCTGTATGATTCCATTTATATTCTGCTCAAAAAGACAAAGTCAGTCTATGGCGGGAGAGGTCAGAGTAGCAATTACCTTCAGCTGGGAGGGAAGAGAGTACCAACTGGAAAGGTCACCAAGGAATATTCTGGGGCTCTTAGAAATGCTCTCTATCCTAATCTGGATGGTGGCCACATAGGTGGGTACATATGTAAAGTCACTGGTCTATACTTTTAAGATTTTGGCATTTCACTGTATGCAAATTATACATAAATATTTTAAAAGGAAAAAAGTGCACCATTAATTACCAATGGAGAAAGCCATAGACAGCTAATATAGCTAGACTATCCTTCTGGGTGAAGGATGCTACACCTTGTGTTGGAGAGCACAAAGTAACACACTCCATCTTTGCTCGCTCACGGCTTTAAATAAAATACGGGAGCCAAGAAAAACACTTATTTAACCAAACTACTCTTGTGCTGCAATCGTGGAGCCCGGATCGCCCAGATGCGGTGAAGTCGTGCCAGGCGCTGTGCTCAAGAGCTTTACGACCATGATCTCATTGAATCCTCATAACAACCCCATGAGGTAAGACCAAACCCAGTCTGGGGTAGGGAAACTAAAGGTCAAAAAAGCACTTTCCTGAGGATGAGGGAAACCATCCGTAGCAATACATCTTTATATTCCTCCACACGGTTCATTAGGGCGCTCTGCACCTCAGAGGCATCTGGTAAATGTCTGAAGACTGGACCAAGGTGAGACACACGCGAACTTCTGCTTAATTGAAACTCACATTAACAAGTCCGGAGCCTCGCTCCAAACGAGACTTCGACGGGAAGAGGTGGCCCTACGATTAAGGCAATAACAGCCTCCCCACCTCCCCTGTTCTCCTTCTGGACAATGCAACGCGGGTGGTTCTTTAATCAAACCCCACGTAGCCAAAGTAAGAGGGTGGGGAAAAAAGTTTCAGTTGTAACAGAGAGAGACCGCACCTACCAAAGAGGTGTGACCGTACGGCCCCGCCCACACGAAACGCCCAGCCTCGCTGAGCCCCACCCACTCGGGCCCGCGCATGCGCCCTCCCGCCCCCTGGGCCGGGCGGGGGAGGGGGGTGGGCTTCCGCGCACGCGCAGATTAGGCGACAGCGTACCTGCGCAAAGCCGGAGGCGGACACCTTTTTCTTCTTGCTGGCGCTGTAGCCCCCGGCGCTGCTGCCATTGTGGGAAGGACTGGCCGGCCTCTTCTTGCTGTTCCGGGCTATCCCCGGAGTGGACGTGGTGGCCACAATGGGAATCTGAGCCGCCATTCCCACCCTGAGCCTCGCTCCTCCCCCCCTCCCCACTCGGGTCCCGGTGCAGGCCCTGAAACTTCCGGCCCGCCGTTACTTCCGTCTCGATGGTTTGAAAACCCGGCCCGGACTCGGAAAGCGTGCGTTACTTCTCTCTGGGCCAGATCTAAAAGGCGGAGCTCGGAGCAGTCTGTTCCTTCCGGGTGGGACCGCGTCTGCCAGGGCCGAGTGCAGCTCCTCCCGCGCTCCGACGCCGGGCACGTGCTTGGACGTCCCCAGGGATGGAGGATTAGACCATCCCACGATCTGTTCAGATTAAGTGGATTTTTAAAAAGTTAATCATCACGTTGTCTCTTCTCAAGTCAGAAGATCGATCCCTTTTGTTGTCTGTAAGTATACAAGTAAGGGCATTGTCTGTGGACCAGTACTGCCAGGTTCCTGGCTCTCCCCTTAGTCGTAGCCTTGTTGCGCAGAAGTTTGTGTTTCATGGTGCCCAGATAAACTTGAAGGGTAGAGTGGCTCCTAACCTTGTAGGGGTCACCGGCCCCACTGAGCATCTGAGCTCCCCCTCAGCACTTCCTCCTGCAAGTGTACAAGCAAACATTAAAAAGTTCACAGATGGGCTAAAACCTGCTTATAAACTTAAGTGGAACACCCCCCCCTCCCCCTCAGTTACTAGCCATGTACTATCTTTATATTTCTTCAAAGTTTTGTGGCATAAGTTACCTGGTTTATAATTGGTAGGCTAATTTATTTGGCCTGTGCTGGAACATAAGCTGTATGAGGGGAAACCAGTTATGTTTTCCTCACTTTTCTTTCCCAGGTTCACAAGTACCTTGCAAGTCGTCGTTATAGTATACCCATTTTTGTAATGAAGTAAATAAAAAATGAATGAACTTGTAGTAACTGGTTGAAGCTGCTGTTTTCTGATACAGGAAAGGGGTATTTGTGAATCTGGATATTTGAAAGAAATAGGCTGCAGAATGACTTAAAGGTGAGAGAAAGAACAGTTAGGAAACTAGTAGTAATGTTACTAATGTCTTTTCTCCTTTAGAGAAAAGAATGGCTTACCAGTGTTGAAATGTTCTCTTCTGTGCTCCAATCTCCACCCCCTCTTCACCTAAATCTAGTCTTCCTTATGCCGTGTTTCAGTAACTAACACCTCCAACCAGCTAGTCACCTAAGCCAGAACCTAGGTGGTGATCCTGGCCTCCTGGGTCCACTCTCTTCTCATTCTGGGTAACGACCCCCTCACTTCTGTTCCTATCGTGGTGAATCCATTGACTCTCATCTGGATCCTTGCAACACACACACTCTTTTTTTTTGTTTTGTTTTAACTTTTTTTTTTTTAATTTAATTTTTTATTTTATATTGGATTTACACTGTTATGTCACACAGCCATATCTGTGACATATTTATGTCAGTTTGAACTTTTGTCTTTTCCGATACCACCCTGACTGCAGGCCACCCTTCATACTGGTTTCCAGAATGGTCTAACTAGATCACAGAGCTAATCACATCACCTGTGTTCTTCAGGGGCCTTCTACTTTGTCATATAAGGTTTTATGGAGGTGATGGAATTCCAGCTGAGCTATTTCAAATCCAAAAAGATGATGCTGTGAAAGTGCTGCACTCAATATAGCATCAAATTTGGAAAATTCAGCAGTGGCCACAGGACTGGAAAAGGTCACTTTTCATTCCAGTCCCAAAGAAGGGCAATGCTAAAGAATGTTCAAACTACCACACAACTGCATTCATTTCACATGCTAGCAAAGTAATGCTCAAAATTCTCCAAGCAAGGCTTCAATAGTACATTAACCGAGAACTCCCAGATGTTCAAGCTGGATTTAGAAAAGGCACAGGAACCACAGATCAAATTGCCACCATCCACTGGATCATAGAAAAAGCAAGAGAATTCCAGAAAAACATCTGCTTCATTGACTACACCAAAGTCTTTGACTGTGTGGATCACAGCAAAGTATAGAAAATTTTTAAAGAGATGGGACTACCAGACCACCTTACCTGCCCCAGAGAAACCTGTATGCGGGTCAAGAAGCAACAGTTAGAACCAGATATAGAACAATGGACTGGTTCCAAATTTGGAAAGGAGTATGTCAAGGCTGTATATTGTCACCCTGCTTATTTAACTTATATGCAGAGTACATCATGCAAAATACCGGGCTGGATGAAGCACAAGCAGGAATCAAGATTGCCAGGAGAAATATCAATAACCTCAGATATGCAGATGACACCACCCTTATGGCAGAAAGTGAAGAACTAAAGAAGCTCTTGATGAAAGTGAAAGAGGAAAGTGAAAAAGTTGGCTTAGCTCAACATTCAGAAAACTAAGATCATGGCATCAGGTCCCATCACTTCATGGCAAATAGGTGGGGAAACAATGGAAACAGTGACAAACTTTATTTTCTTGGGCTCCGAAGTCACTGCAGATGGTGACTGCAGCCATGAAATTAAAAGATGCTTACTCCTTGGAAGAAAAGTTATGACCAACCTAGACAGCATGTTAAAAAGCAGAGACATTACTTTGCCAACAAAGGTCCATCTAGTCAAAGCTGTGGTTTTTCCAGTAGTCATGTATGGATGTGAGAGTTGGACCATAAAGAAAGCTGAGCACCAAAGAATTGATGCTTTTGAACTGTGGTATTGGAGAAGACTCTTGAGAGTCCCTTGGACTGCAAGGAGATCCAGTCAATCTTGAAGGAAATCAGTCCTGAATATTCATTGGAGGGACTGATTTTGAAGCTGAAGCTCCAATTCTTTGGCCACCTGATGCAAAGAACCAGCTCATTGGAAAAGACCCTCATGCTGGGAAAGATTGAAGGCAGGAGGAGAAGAGGGTGACAGAGGACAAGATGATTGGGTGGCATCACTGACTCGATGACATGAGTTTGAGCAAGCTCTGGGAGTTGGTGATGGACAGGGGAGCCTGGCGTGCTGCAATCCATGGGGTTGGAAAGAGTTGGACACAACTGAACAACTGAACAACAACATACGGTTCTTAATAACTGGCTCTGCCCCCTTCTCTTGTTTCATACTGAACATTTAATTCTCTGTGCTCTGGCCTGGTCTAACTTTTGCCTAGAGTGTACATTCATTGTCATAATTCTTCATAGTTTCATTTCCACTATTTCCTAAGAATGCTGCAGTTCAGATTGCTACTTCCAGTGAAAAGCTCCCTGCCACCTGATGCCCCTTCGTTTTCCTCCCCCTGCCTTGTGCCCACCCTGTGCATGCCTCCCAAAGGGCATTGAGCACAGTGTGCTCTGCTGGGCACCTTCCCATAATCCCCATAATCATAAATGTTTACTGACTTCAAACACCTGTCCCCTGCTTCCAAGGAGTCAGACAAGTGTGTACGTTACCATCTGGCTTCCCAGCACAAAATTCAGTCCTGATTTTGTCTCATCCCTTTCTTCCTGAATTCCTTCCCTTGGGACTCTGAAACACCACCATCCTTTTTTTCCCCCTATTTTCTAACCACTGATTCTTTGACAGTTTTTTTCTTTTACCAAATGGGTTCTAATCACACTATATTTTTTTTCAGAATATAGGTTATGTAGACATGCTCCCTGGACTTCCCAGGTGGCCCAAGTGGTAATGAATTTGCCTGCTGGTGCAGAAGGCTCCCGAGACATGGGTTTGATCCTTGGGTTGGGAAGATCCCCTGGAGAAGGAAATAGCAACCTACTCAGGTATTCTTGCCTGAAGAATCCCATGGACAGAGGAGCCTGGCAGGCTGCAGTCCTTGGGGTCACAAAGAGTCAGACACAACTGAACACACATACACCACACTAGACATACTCCTCCTCCAAAGATAGGTTTTTAAAATTTCCCAGGTGATTCTAGAGATTAGTCAGGTTTGGAATCAGCTCTTCCTGCTCAGTCCTTACATATTAATAGTTCCTTACTGCTTGGTTAACGGAGAAGGCAATGGCACCCCACTCCAGTACTCTTGCCTGGAAAATCCCATGGATGGAGGAGCCTGGTAGGCTACAGTCCATGGGGTCGCTAAGAGTCGGACATGACTGAGCGACTTCACTTTCACTTTTCCCTTTCATGCACTGGAGAAGGAAATGGCAACCCACTCCAGTATTCTTGCCTGGAGAATCCCAGGGACGGTGGAGCCTGGTGGGCTGCCATCTATGGGGTCGCACAGAGTCGGACACGACTGAAGCGACTTAGCAGCAGCAGCAGCAGCTTGGTTAAAGGCCCTCTGCCCTCCACACTTTGTACTCTCCCCAGACATTTCACCAACTCACAGTGGGTCAGGTGCCATCTAAATGCAGATGACTTTCAGATTTACATCTCTTATCTGGGTCTTTCTCCAAAGATGCATATCCAGATATAAAATTCCCCACTTGGATATGAATTCAGATGCCTACAGTCATCTCGCAGTCAACATGGCAAAAACAGAATTTGTCTTAATCCCTGCTCCTCCAAAACACACTCCTCCCTACTGTTTCCTATCCCAATAAATGCCACCATTATCCACCAGTTGTTCAAACTGGAAACCTGGACATCATCTTGACTCCGCCCCTTCGGCCACCTCCGCACTGTAACCCCACTCCAGCCACCATCCTCTCTCTCTAGGACTCCCACGTTGCCTTTTATCTTTTGGATTCCTGTGGTCCCTCCAACCCAGTTCCCGCCTGCAATTCCACTTGACCTTTTGTACAGTAGAATGTGCATGTGTTATCATGCCCTCTGCTTGAAACCCTTTGGTGGCTTCCCCTGGTCCCTAGAGTGAAGTCCAGTGTCCACAGCATGGATTAACAGGCCTTCAGGGAGCTACCCCCTTCTCCAACCTTGCCTCTCACCAGCTCCCTACTCTCCAGTCCAGTTTTCACTTTCGTCGTTTCCACCAATCAGCTGTATTCCCTCCTCCCTCAGGGCCTTCACCCACATTGCTACCACTTCTGCCTGGAAGTTGCTTTTCTCCCCACCCCACCCTCATTTCTTTCCACTCACCCTTCCTGTCTTGGCTGACATTCTGTTATTTTAGCCCTCCCCATCTCTCTGGCTTGGTTAAAAGCTCTGTTCTGTGTTCCCCATCACTCTTAGTCATCCAGTATCTATGAAGCAATTGTAACATGTCCAGCCCTGAGGATGGAGACAAGGACAAACAAAACAGAGTAGTCCCTGCTCTCAGGAAGCCCCCAGTCTAGCTGGGGAACAGAGACATTAGATTTGTCTTCTCAGTCAGGCAGAAGCTGTCTGTGGCAATGTCTAGAGCTCTCAAGGATCTCAAGGCCAAGCAGCAGGAAATGATGAGGAACAAGGAGAGGGAGAGAAATGCAGGAGCCCAAACACTCAAGGGAGTGGAAGCTTCAGGCTGGAGAGAAACCTGTTCCACGTCCACCTTGGCAGTGCCATCACTGCACACCGTGGGCACATGCAGGGACTCCACGCCCTGCCAGGGGTGTGTCTCCTGTGTGTGCTTAGTAATGTCTAATTCTTTTCGATCCTATGTAATGTTGTTGGCCAGGCTCCTCTGTCCGTGGGATTCTCCAGGCAAGAATACTGGAGTGGGTTGCCATTTCCTCCTCCAGGGGATCTTCCTGACCCAGGGATTGAACCTATGTCTCCTTGCTTTGGCAGGTGGGTTCTTTACCACTGAGCTGCCTGGGAAGCCCTTGGATGTGGCTCACACATGCTGGAGAGGAGATATGTGAACACTGATGACCCGTATTCTGCTAGCTTTCATGTGGAGGCACGGCCTCAGCCTTCCCTAAGCCCCCTCCCCAGTTTTTCCAGAGAACTTGCAGGGCACATCTGCTGTAGCGTGAGACCTCTCTATGGACTTCCTCTGCAGCCTTCTTGCTGGTACCCATGGCTACTGTGTCCCTCACTGATGCCACCTTTCCTTTCGTGAAAGCTGCTGGTGCCCTCACTGTGGCTGCCAATTAAGTATCTTTAGTCAGAGTCTTGATCCCAGTTAAGACATAATAATTAAGAATAAATACAGTTGGGACTTCCTTAGTGGTCCAGTGGCTAAGACTCCATACTCCCAATGCAGGGGGCCTGGGTTGAATCCCTGATCAGGGAACTAGATTCTGTGTGCCACAACTTAAGACCTAGCAGAGCCAAATTAGTAAATGGTAAATAAAAAGAATAAATACAGTTGACCTTGAACAACATGGGTTTGAACTGTGTGGGGCCACTTACACAATAAATTTTTTTTTTTGATAAATACATACTACAGTAGTAAGGCTGAGCACTGAAGAGTTGATGCTCTCAAACTGCAGTGCTGGAGGAGACCCTTGAGAGTCCCTTGGACAGCCAGGAGATCAAACAAGTCAATCCTAAAGGAAATCAACCCTGGATATTCACTGGAAGGACTGATGCTGAAGCTGAAGCTCCAATACTTTGGCCACCTGATGTGAAGAGTCAACTCATTGGAAAAGACCCTGATGTTGGGAAAGACTGAGGGCAAGAGGAGAAAGGGACGACAGAGGATGAGATGGTTGGATGGCATCTCTGACTTGATGGACATGAGTTTGAGTAAGCTCCGGGAGTTGGTGATGGACAAGGAGGCCTGGTGTGCTGCCATACATGGGGTCACAAAGAGTCGGACACGTCTTAGTAACTGAACAACGAAACAATACAGTCTTGGCTGATTGAATCTACAGATGTGGAACCATGTATCTGGAGTTCAGTTCAGTTCAATTGCTCAGTCGTGTCCGACTCTTTGCGACTCCAGGAATCGCAGCATGCGAGGCCTCCCTGTCCATCACCAACTCCCGGAGTTTACCCAAACCCATGTCCATCGAGTCAGTGATGCCATCCAGCCATCTCATCCTCTGTCATCCCCTTCTCTTCCTGCCCCTAATCCTTCCCAGCGTTAGGGTCTTTTCCAGTGAGTCAACTCTTCGTATGAGGTGGCCAAAGTATTGGAGTTTCAGCTTCCACATCAGTCCTTCCAATGAACACCCAGGACTGATCTCCTTTAGGATGGACTGGTTGGATCTCCTTGCAGTCCAAGGGACTCTCAAGAGTCTTCTCCAACACCACAGATCAAAAGCATCAATTCTTCGGCACTCACCTCTCTTCACCGTCCAACTCTCACATCCATACATGACCACTGGAAAAACCATAGCCTTGACTAGACGGACCTTTGTTGGCAAAGTAATGTCTCTGCTTTTCAATATTCTGTCTAGGTTGGCCATAACCTTCCTTCCAAGGAGTAAGTGTCTTTTAATTTCATGGCTCCAGTCACCATCAGCAGTGATTTTGGAGCCCCCCAAAAATAAAGTCTGACACTCTTTCCACTGTTTCCCCATCTATTTCCCATGAAGTGATGGGACCAGATGCCATGATCTTAGTTTCCTGAACGTTGAGCTTTAAGCCAACTTTTTCACTCTCCTCTTTCACTTTCATCAAGAGGCTCTTTATTTCTTCCCTTTCTGCCATAAGGGTGGTGTCATCTGCGTATCTGAGCTTATTGATATCTCTCCCGGCAATCTTGATTCCAGCTTGTGTTTCTTCCAGCCCAGCGTTTCTCATGATGTACTCTGCATATAAATTAAATAGGCAGGGTGACAATATACAGCCTTGAGGTGCTCCTTTTCCTATTTGGAACCAGTCTGTTGTTCCATGTCCAGTTCTAACTGTTGCTTCCTGACCTGTATACAGGTTTCTCAAGAGACAGGTCAGATGGTCTGGTTTTCGCACCTCTTTCAGAATTTTCCACAGTTTATTGTGATCCACACAGTCAAAGGCTTTGGCATAGTCAATAAAGCAGAAATAGATGTTTTTCTGGAACTCTCTTGCTTTTTCGACGATCTAGCGGATGTTGGGAATTTGTCTCTGATTCCTCTGCCTTTTCTAAAACCATCTTGAACATCTGGAAGTTCACGGTTCACGTATTGCTGAAGCCTGGCTTGGAGAATTTTGAGCATTACTTTACCAGCGTGTGAGATGAGTGCAATTGTGCGGTAGTTTGAGCATTCTTTGGCATTGCCTTTCTTTGGGATTGGAATGAAAACTGACCTTTTCCAGTCCTGTGGCCACTGCTGAGTTTTCCAGATTTGCTGGCATATCGAGTGCAGCACTTTCACAGCATCATCTTTGAGGATTTGAAATAGCGCAACTGGAATTCCATCACCTCCACTAGCTTTGTTCATAGTGATGCTTTCTAAGGCCCACTCGACTTCACATTCCAGGATGTCTGGCTCTAGGTGAGTGATCACACCATCGTGATTATCTGGGTCGTGAAGATCTTTTTTGTACAGTTCTTCTGTGTATCTGGAGGGCTTCCTGTAAAGTTATAGGCAGATTTTCAATTGCACGTGGGTGGGCTCCCCCTTCCCCTCCTCCTCCCCAGCCCCCATGTTGTTCAAGGCTCAACTTAATGAGCTTTTAAGCCACAGCTCACCTGAGATGTAATGTTATCTACTCAATCGTCTCATCAATCTCAGGAAGAATGGTGGGTGTTGGGATCATGCTTAGGATGGAGGACACGCTGTCTGTCTTCTCTTGATAACTTGTGTAAAGTACGATGGGTGTTGCTCTCTGTATGGTCAGTGGCTGCTCCAGTTGGCTGCTCCTTGACACAAATCTTGAAGTTTCAGTCAAGACCCTCAAAATCCCCAACTCCCAGCCACCAGGAGAGGAGCAGAGCGTGCAGTGCCTGTCCCAGACTATAGAGGTGTGCAGGCCAAAATAACCTAGGGCTCCCAGAAGTCTGAGCCCCCTGGAGAGGGTCATGGCCTTATCTGGATTTGTTCTTTGGACGTCATCTCCCAGGAATCACCTCTGATCTCTCTGTTCCCACCTTTAAACCAAGTGAGATGTCCCTGAAGGACATGCTCCCAGCCGCCTATTTCTTCCATCACAGGACACGTTGTGTAGTGTGGATTTTAGGCCCACTTGGACAGAAACAGTTTCTTCTCCATCAGTGTTTTCAGAGCTTTGCACGCCCCGCAGTGATGATCTGCTGAGGGCCTTATCATACCGGCATCCTGTGGGCCTGCCCGGGTTGCCATGTACCCGTGGGCAGGCTGCACGCAGCTCAACTCTGGATGCACCTTTCATATCGACTATGATATGATGGCAACCCCTCTAGTCAGGCATTGCACCTGTCACACAGTCACACCTGGCAGCCCCAGGCTCATGCAGTCTCCTCTCTGAATTTTGACCTCAATAGGTAATATTGCTTTGCAAAGTCTGAATGAGAGAAAATAGTTTTCAGGGCCCCTGTGTTTACTGGTGGAGAACGAATTGGCAACCTACTCCAGTACTCTTGCCTGGGAAATCCCATGGACAGAGGAGACTAGCGGGCTACAGTCCATGGGGTCACAAGGAGTCGGACATGACTCGGAGACTAAATAACAACAACAGCATGGTTTCTTGAATTACTCCTTAAACCCATGCATGTTATATAAACACTAATTTGACATTGCAAATATGACCCAAAACGCTGACATATGTCTCCCCAAATAGTGGGGTTCTTCCCTTTAGTTCTGAGGGCTAGTGTCACGCTCCGGGGATGATATTTTCTCATCCTGATCAGCCCCATACCCCTTCTCTGAGCACTGGTCCTGCCCTCGTCTCTTACCAGAGGCCCCACCCATTACTTAAAATGAATTACTTAGCATTTTAACATTTACTCTTTGTGCATATTATAGAGAAAGAAAACAATTGTGATTACTATAATTCTGTGTCTCTGAGGTTGCCTCCCTATTTTGCTCTCTGCAAACCTCAAATTTGCTAATCCCTGGGCTGTGGCAACACCTGCCTTCTTAATGTCAGCCCGCTTCAGTTTTCCCTGTGTGTCATGGTTCCTAATTCTGCTGTGACGTCGTTGGTTTTTGTTTGTTTTTACTCACCCATGACATTTTGTTTCTGTCAGAATCAGCTGTACTTGTACTTTGAGGTAGCAGTGGAGACAGTCAGTCCAAAAGTTTTGGGGACAGTTGGTTGTAGAATAAAACAGTGATGATACAGAGGCCCAGAGATGTTCATTTTCTAAGCTTGCAAAGAAATCCTCAGAAGGCTCTAAGGAGCTGAGGTCTCCTCCCAGGTGTTCTTCCTTCCACGTCCTCACAAGACATTGCTGTTCCTGCTCCAAGCCCGGTGAACCAGCCAGCCCGGCTCCCAGAGTGTGCCCAGCTTGGGGACGGGGGCAGGGCCAGAAGAGCACTTGGCCAGCTGAGGAAGGGAGACCGTTCCGGGCAAAGGGCCAGCAGCAGCCACCTTCCTCCTTGGTGGGGTACTGGGAGGCCCCAAGAGCTGTGGGGGCACAGAAGCCCCCACCCCCACCTTGCCCAAGGAAGCCTGAGAGCTGATGGGGTTTCCACCTGCCGTTATTTGGAAGAGCAGAAATGGAACATGTGATGTTGCTCACATTTTTTTTTTAATTAATTTATTTTAATTGAAGGCTAATTACTTTACAATATTGTAGTGGTTTTTGCCATACATTGACATGAATCAGTCATGGGTGTACATATGTTCCCATCCTGAGCCCACACTTGAATGTGTGCTGACCAAGTCCAGCTGCCCTGGCCTCCATCTTGCTCATCTCAGGGTTCCTGGAGCCCCGCCACCCCACTTCACCCCACCTCCTGCCATGGCCGCTCTGAATCTATCCCTGAATCTGAGTGCAGAATGGCTCCTGACCTCTCACCTTAGCCCTTGGCACGTTCACCTTTGCAACTCTGATCCCATTGTGGGGCAGTTTCTGAAATGATCCATTTGATCCCCCACCTACTTGCGCTAAGGATCTGAACTTTTTGTAAGGATTGGGAATCGTCTGTGTGAATGGAGCATCTGAACGTTTGTGTGCCACTCTAAGACAAGGAACTTCTTGTGAGTTGGAGCTGGTGTGTAAGGCGTTTGCCCTGTACTGAATGGCCCTGTACCAATACTCACTTGGAGTGCTCGCCTTCTGTTTTTCACTTCTGCCATTAAAGAGTTGGCTTTAGATTTTTCTCCTAGCACATCCATATGCTTAGCAGATTGTCTCTTTTTAATATGCTGTGGACTAAAGTGACAGATCCCCAAAGGTGTTAGAAGTATGTCTAAAATCATCACAGATGCCCGTGCGTGAGGCCTTGGGTGAGCATTCATGGGCCAGGGCATGTGCTTCGGTGTATGCACTTTGGAGATTTCGTTTGGTGAATCAAGGACTTTCTTTTTTTAAGTCTTGTAACTTTTTTTGACTTCATCTCTAAAATGAATTAGCCAATCTTTTTTATCTGAGTTTTCAGAGATTAAAATAAAAATAAACATTTTTATTAAAGCATAACTCACATACCAAAATTATTCAGATCATAAGTGTACAGCAAGATGAATTTTGGCAATCTGGTTCAAGAAGTAGAGCATCATCAGTGCCTTAAAAGCCCTCTGTTTTATGCCCATTGCCAACCCCTTCTATTCCCCACTACTCAAAATTTCAGTCATGCAGCTGTGCTTCATTTTCATTGCTGTATACTTTTCCATTGCGAGAGTATACCACAATGTGTTCATCCTTCTGCTGGGCATTTAGGTGGTTTCCAAGGTTTTGGGGTTCTGTTGGATTACCCTGCTATGAACACTGTGCACATCTTTTGATGCACTCATGCACACATTTCTGTTGGTAATACCAAGAATGGAATTGCTAGGTCATAGGCTAATAATAGGCTTAATAAATCTCGCCAATAGTTTTGGTAAGTGATTGTACCAATTTACCTTCCCACTAGCAGCAAATTAGAGTTTCAATTACTCCAAATGATCAAGGAACTTTTCATTGAATTTTACAATAAGTTACTGCGTTTGCCAAATAAATGCCCCTAGTAAGACGAGAGGCAGTGGAGTGTGGCAGAAATCATGATAAAGGGAAACCTCAAGCAAAGCGTGAAATCATTCTGGACCATGAAGTCCTCATTTCTGAAGTAGAGCTAATCTCTAAGATCACTTTCATCTTTAACTCTCTTGGCTCATTTTCTGATTCTCGTAAGAAGTGCTTCCTTTGCTATATAGTTTCTGGCATGGTGGACACTAAGCAACAGATGTATACGTGTGGGCCATCGGTGTCTGGCTTCAAGTGCAGAGGCTCACCTGGAGCAAGGATGCTGACTGCTGAAGGGCTTAGGAAGAGTGGGTGAAAGAAATTTGCAAGAAGAGTTTTTGGGTCCAGAGTGGCGTTATGTTCAAGGCAGCAAGTCTGAGCTACCAGAATAAATGGTCCGAGTCCAAAAGGTGCCAAGGAGGAGGCAATGATTGAGCCATTGCAGGCAAGTCACCTCACTGCTTGGCCACACAAACCCACCTCCTCTGTGCCCAGCCAGACAAGGCAGGTGGCTGCCCGCCTTCTGCTTCAACGCTCCACTGCATCAAACTCTGGGCTTAGTCTTTGGCTTGATGGAGCCTTTGGCTGTGCTCAGACCCCAGCTGCAAAAGAGACTTGGAAAATTAGGACCTGGCATTTTCAGCTTCTGTAGAGGGAAGGGGGCCCTAAACCTGAGTGGTACTACTAGGATGTTGTTACTGATGATAACAAGAGCTGGAGCGATGATCAGTTGTCATCCTTCCTGGATTTTTTTTTTTAATCACAACTAAAGAGGATTAAGACACTCTTTTATTCCTCATTGTTTTCTAAAGTTAAAGCTTCAGGATCTGCACCTTAGATCCACTCCACAACTGCCACATGTTCAGAAGTGACACAGCTTCTCAAAACCATGCAAGGTATGTAGGAGGACTGGCTGAGCCAAGTGGTGGCCGAATCAAGGCCCTACAGCTCCCCACTGTCAGAAGAAGCTGTCTAACAGGACAAGTGTTTGTTCCCAGACCTGGAGCTCTGTAATTCACAATTCCTCAATTAAAAGTTTGTTTCCTTCCAGTAGTCATGTACAGATATGAGAGTTGGACCATAAAGAAGGCTGAGTGCCAAAGAATTGGTGCTTTTGAACTGTGGTGTTGGAGAAAACTCTTGAGAGTTCCTTGGACTGCAAGATCAAACCCGTCAACCCTAAAGGAAATCAGTCCTGAATATTCATTGGAAGGACTGATGCTGAAGCTGAAACTCCAATACTTTGGCCACCTGATGCAAAGAGCTAACTCATTGGAAAAGACCCTGATGCTGGGAAAGATTGAGGGCAGTGGGAGAAGGGGACGACAGAGGATGCGATGGTTGGATGGCATCACTGACTCAATGGACATGAGTTTGAGCAAGCTTTGGGAGAAGGTGAACGACAGGGAAGCCTGGTGTGCTGCAGTCCATGGGGTCACAAAGAGTCAGACAGGACTTAACAAACCAACTCCTTCACACAAGGACTTAATCAGGTACTCATTCTGAGAGCGATGGAGATCTGCTTTCTTCCCATTGGGCCCAGATGCACAGCTGCAAACTGACAAAAGCACACATGCCAGTATCTCCCTCCTTAGCCCCCAGCCCAGCCCTCCCAGCCACTCTCCTGTGGCTGGGCAGACCTGTAGCAGGAGGGAAAGGGGCAGGGCACAACTTTTGAAAGAATGACATAGCCCAAGGACACAACATAAACTGATTAGAATCAAATGTGGCCACAATTCTGACAAGACTAGACCTTGATCTTGAATCAGCAAGTGAAATGACAGACCCAGAGGTCCCATGACAGTTCCAAGGCACTCTTTAAAGTCCAAGCAGTGGGTGGTGGCCCAAATCTTGGAAATCTCTGCCCTTTCCCCAAAATAGTTGGAATAGTCCTCCCACTCATTAGCATGTGAAATTACCCAGCCTATAAAAACTAACCTTGCCACATTTCACGGCCACAGTCACCCTCTGTGATGGCTCACACTGTGTCTGTGGAGTGCGCTTCTCTCTGTATCTGAATAAATCCACTTTTTACCTGTCACTTTGTCTATCACTGAATTATTTTTTCAATGAGACATCAAGAACCTGAGCTTCATCAGGTCCTGAAACCAGGTATGGTGGATTTTGGCTGGGTTTGAGTCCCAGCCACGTGGGTTCAAGTCCCAAGCAGGGTTTTGGCTGGGTTTGAGTCCCAGTCATGTGGGTTCGAGTCCCAAACTGGTTTTAGGCTGGCTTTAAGTCCCAGTCTGTGGCGTGCTGCAGTCCATTGGATTGCAGAGTCGGACACAACTGAATGACTGAACTGACTCACTGTGGCAAACTGTTTCAGACTGGCTTGCTTTTGTATCGCCTAGTCCGCCTCACCCTACCAATAACAGCTGTGAACTAGCCACATCTGTCCATCCTCTCCGCATCCTCACCCTTCCCCCACTCCTGGTGCTTCCTCTGGCAAGGTGGCCTCATCCTCTCCTGAGGTCTCCCCCCACCCCTGCTGCAGGGCAGGCAGGCAGGCAGGCAACTCAGTCTGAGAGGAGGAGACTCTGGTGCAGAAGACTAAGAGACTGTGACCTAAAATACCTCCTGGGCAGGAGCCCGGCCCTAGCCCTCCCCAGGCTCCTGGTGAGTCACATTAGGCGCCGCCTTTGTCCTGGGCTCTTTTAAAAGACATACTCCCAAAAGAGGTCAAGTGTTGAGTCATCGCCCCTGGTGTCCCACTGTGGATTATTTTCATCAGATTACTTTCCTTTGAATTAGGAGGAGCCTCTAGAGGTGGGCTTCCCTTGTGGTTCAGATGGTAAAGAATCTGCCTGCAATGCAGGAGGCCCAGATTTGATCCCTCGAGTTGGGAAGATCCCTTGGAGAAGGAAATGGCAATCCACTCCAGTATTCTTGCCTAAAGAATTACATGGACAGAGGAGCCTGGTGGGCTACAGTCTTTGGGGTCTCAAAGAGTCGGACATGACTGAGTGACTACGCTTTCACCTCACTCTTTAGGGGTGAAGGGAGCTTCTGAAGGTCAGCAAAGGGAGTCAAGCAGTAAGGAGGAGAACCCCTAAACAAATCTGATCCAGGGCTCTGGAGCCCCCTCCTCTCTTCCCACTGGCCTTCAGGCCCCACCCCACCCCCCAGGAGAAGAGGCCCAGCCCAGCTCAGTGCCCCAGCGCGGCTCCTGTCTGGCTCTGTCCTGCTACAGCTTAGGCGAGGGCCCACACCTCTAGCCCCAGCCCCTCCTTCTCTACACTTTGCTCCTCAAATCCCAACCCCCCACATGTACCTGCCTGCATTCTTAGCAGATCACGTAGTTCCCCAGCACTCAGCATGAATGTAGCAAAAACAGACACTGGAATGGCCCTTTGCGGTTTACTTTTACATACTTAGTCCATGTAGTCTTCATGATAGATCTGCAGGGGAGTGCTAATATACCCATTCCATCCCTTAGAAAACTGAAGTTCCAAGAGAATGAAAAATGGGATAGGGGAAGGGGGCCAGCTACATAGTGGTCAAGCTGGCTTGAGTGAACATCTTATCCAGTCATGTGCTGGAGGACATTAGAGGCGTTCCCGGAGGACCTGGGGCCCTGCCCAGTGTCAGGCCTGAGCCAGTCAAGTTTTTAATTTTTTTTTTTTTTTTTTTGCTTATTGCACAGATCAGAATCTCCAGTGCAATACTGAACAGAAGGGATGCGAACAGACATCCTTGTCTCATTCCTGATCACAGAGGGAAACTGTCTTTGATCATGAAGTCTGAAGTTTGCTGTGGGGTATTTATCAGTTGAGGAAGTTACCTCCTATTCCTGGTACACTGAGAGTTTTTAATCAGGAATGGGAGTAGGATTTTATTAAATGCTTTTTATGTATCTATTATGGTCATCATACCCTGGAGGAGGAAATGGCAACCCACTCCAGTATCCTTGCCTGAAGAATTCTGTGGACAAAGGAGCCTGGCGGGCTGCAGTCCATGGAGTCGCAAAGAGTTGGATACGACTGAGCACACACGCACAACACAACACAAGGTCATCATACAGTTTTTCTTCTAGTCTGTTAATATGAGGAATTAGATTGAGTACTTTTTGAATGTTAAGCCAATCTTGAATTCCTGGATTAAATCCCACTTGGTGGGAATGTATTATCCTTTTAGTATATTGTTGGATTTGATTTGCTGAAATTTTGTTAAGAAGTTTTGCATCTGTGTTCATAGTTCGTCTCTACTTTCTTTTCTCGTCATGTCTTTGCCTGGTTTTGGTATTAGGGTAACACCGACCTCAGATTGGATTTAAATGTATTCCCTCCGCTTCGATTTTCTGGAAGACTTTGTGTATTATTTATTCCTTAAATGTTTCATTGAATTCACCAGTGAAACTGTCTGTGGCTATTTTGAGGCTTTGGGGTGGTGATTTAAAAAAAAAAAAAATAACAATACAGAAAATGTTGACAACAGGCAATCCCGGTTGCTAATGTTGGCGTCAGCATCTTCACCGACAGCAGACAATATCCTTTTTGTTTATCATCCCTGCCAGCTCCCAGGAAGATTGAAACTGACATCTGAATGATGCTCTAATGGTACTTTATGGGGCTGAAGTCACCAAGAGCCTCTTTCTGATTTGACCCAGACATTGCACAAAGCAATGACTTCTGAGAATTAGTACTAACTCTTCCAGACGCTGACCCCCAGCCCCCTATACAGGACCTCCAGCCAGGCCTGAGCCCTGCATGCAGCTGGTTCGCACACCTTCCTCTGTGGCCTCGCTGCCCCCACCCCTCAAGCACTACATTCTCTCTGTCACATCGTGCAGATTCTTTCCATCCTTCCAGGCCCAGCTGGCATCTGTCTTGCTTTCCCTGAGAATCTGTCAACACCACCCGAGGCTGCCTGAATTCCTGCCACCCTGACAGCCAGAGCTACACAGCTGAGCCCTTTGTGAAATTCTGCCTTGTGTTATCTTCTCATGATTTTTCTATATGTTTCTCTCTAACTATATTATAAACTACTTATCTTATATTGCCTCAAGCACCTGCTGGAAGGTTGATTTAGGGCTAGTCATCCTAGTAAATGGCATACGAATTTCTTACTTCACAGTGTCTGCTCATCCAGCATTGATTCTACCAGGAGACAAATACGAGGGAAAACATCTTTTCATGTACAACTTGCTCTCATAAATGAATGCACGCGTTCTATGTCGGTTCTGCGTATCTCCTAAACACTGCCGGGTTTTCCTGTTGGCAAAATGGCGGGCTTGATTTTTTACTCTAAAAGCATAGATGACTGAAGTTAGTATCTCTTAATATCTGAAGCCTGTCTGCCTCCTTTTCATTATACTCTACCATGAGGTGGAGAGAGCAAGTTTCATGCTCATATTTTACAAGCCCTGGCCCTGTCCTGCCCCCTCTGTGCTTGGCCTCGGCTCTCACTCCTTGGGCCCAACCCTGTACTGTTCCATGCCCCAGGCCTCACATCGTGCCCTTGACCTGGAAATCCACTGGAGTCTAATTCAGACATAGCCTCACACGAAAACTATCCACTCCCGTCCCCAAGCTGAATTAATTACTAGAATGTAAATTTCCAAAACCACCTTTTTATTTGCTTCATCACATTTTATTTTTTAAAATCTTTAGAACTCATTAATCAAAGCTCATTAATAAAATATGCCTTCATTTCAAAAATAAATAGTAAAGCTGATAGTCATTCCCATCATTGGAGAGTTTGTCAGCATTTCCAAGGGCAGAGAACTTTGATTCTGATGGCCCAAACCCAAGCTATTAGCAATTGTTAAAATAAACACGTTTACCACCAAAACCCAGGAAGTCTCTAAATACCGTCTTGTCTCGCTGTTTTCCAGTTCCCCATTCTTCTGATCCTCGTTTCTCTGGGTATACAGTCTCAAGTGTCTCTTTGTTTCTGCTCGTGGTTCTGCCTTGGCCCGGGGCTCCTGACTATTTATTTTCTCTTCCCTTTTCTTGCCTTTCTTTGTCGCCTTCCTCATTCTTTTATTGTTGCCGTAACTTGGGCTGACTGGACATTAGGTCCCACCAGTTCTTGGCAATCAGGAGTCAGAAAGGACAGTGACTCTCAGAAACTTCCTTAACCACAGAGCCCAGCCCTGTATCGTGTAGACACTGCATTTTCACTTCTCGTCCCAGAGGGATCAAGCACAACTGTGTGTCTGTGTATTACTCCCTTCTTACCTAATCCCTGGAGACCAACTGTCAGCCTAAGACTGGATAATATACAGCAGGTGCCCTGAACCCCGGATCCTAAGTGTCAGAGCTAATGAGTTCATACACCCACCCCCAACTTCAGGGGGTACCAGGTCATACTGCTAGTTAACTGACATTGTGTTGATGTGAATTTTTTGTGATTATATTTTTGACCAACTCAATGGCCATGAGTTTGGGCAAACTCCGGGAGATAGTGAAGGACAGGGAAGCCTGGCGTGCTGCTGTCCATGGGGTTGCAGAGTCAGACACAACTTAGCGACTGAACAGCAACAAGATCAAAATCTGGTTTGAGATAAAATAACACTTTAGCCTTAGAAGTCCAACATTGAAGTTTTTGCAACTTCAGCTCACCAGCCACTCAGGTTGTTTTTTCAGTTTTTCTCCAGATGTTACCCCCTTTATATGTTAATCCCAAATAGGTGCATCTGAAATTGGAAAACACACCCTCGTAGGACTGATGATCTTCCAAGTCTGTCTTCTACTCTTCTTCCTCCTGCCTTCTGCCGATGTGCCTGACCCAGATCAAGGGTTCTCTCTCTAGCCCTCTCATGCCCAGGTGAGTTTAGCCAACGGGGATCCTGAGCAGGAGGTAGGTGGGGAGAGTGATGTTGGGTATTTATTCCCTTAGCTCCTTCAGGGCAAGGTCATAACTCTCAACTAGAGGACCCAGTGTTGTGGAATCCAGAGTCACAAAACACACCTTGAAGGACACTCAGGACAGTGGAGTACAATTTATTATGCCAGCGGATCCAAAGGGAATCAGTTCCCAACAAGGACCCTGATGTTTCTGAGAGGCCCAGTTTTATACCCCCCACTACATGACTGGTTACATGTTAGCAACCTCTTTGTTGTATATGATTGAGTTTTACAAGTAGGTGCTAGGAGAACAAACAATTAAGGTTAAAGATGGGGAAAAATGATTATACATCGAGGGGGGATGTCTCCATGGTTAATCTAACATGGGCAGCCTGACCTCAACTGCAATCTGTTTGTCATCTGCAGGGAGGGAAGTCTCCAGGAGACTTGGTTTTCACTAGCAATGGTTTCCTCACTCTTGGGCAGGGTTCAGGCCCAGTTCACATCCTGTCTTTAAGATGGATGACAGGCTTCAAGATGGAGTCTCTCCTGCTTTCCTCACACTGGCCCCAACACCAGGTCCCCTCAAGGAAGCCTGCTCTGTGAGGCTTTCTCCTTCAGAAACAGCCCCTGGAACTGTGTTCTCCCTTCTGATTTCCTGACACCCAACCACTCCTCTCTAAACTCTTCCTTTATTGAATCCTTCATGAAAGTGAAAGTGAAAGTCGCTAAGTCATGTCTGACTCTTCGCGACCCAATGGACTATACAGTCCATGGAATTCCCCAGGCCAGAATACTGATGGGTAGCCTTTCCCTTCTCCAGGGGATCTTCCCAACCCAAGAATCGAACTGGGGTCTTCTGCACTGCAGGTGGATTCTTTACCAACTGAGCTACGAGGGAAGACCTTTTTCATGAGTTTTTCGTAACTCAAGTGTGCCACTGATTTCCTGCGGAAAGACTTGGAAAAGTGTTTGAAATCCTCATTCAGAGATAATGGCTGGTTGACAATATCATACCACATTTGGATGCAGACACCTAGATATAATCTCATATCCAAGGAAAGTGACAGACTCAAATGAGAGCCTGGGTGAGAAAACTTTTGATTTCACTCAAGAAAGTTGCATCTCAAATACAGCATTTCTTTAGTGCAGCCATCCTGTAATGACCATAACTCAGGGCTCCATCACTGCAAATCCTGTGTTGGAACTGATAAACATCTTAGATAGCAAAATTACTAGGAAAAAGTAAACAGCATAAACGTTGTTTTAAAATGTGTTTTGAATCACTCCTGAAATTTGGAATCCTGGCAACCTTAAACTCTTTCCCTGTTTCTCTATGTCAGGGTAAGTTATGTTGTGATTTTATGCCACCAGAATACACAACTCCATTTCACTCTGCTCAGCCAGTTGGTGAAGTGTAGAGGAGCGTGGGTTCAGCCTGAGAACCAAATGTGCAGAGTCTCCAGGGGTTCTATATCCTGAGGATGTCCTGCATGCCAGGTCTGCGCCCAGCATGTCACGTGCAGCGTCCCAGCCATCCTCAGCTCAGCCCTGGGATGGGGCTGCTGGTCTCTCTCCTTCACCTACCCCAGGCCCCTGCTATGCTTTGGGCTCCCCAGTTCCGTGATGTCCTTGCAGGCCGCCAGGCCAGCAGACAGCGATCACTTGAAAGGAAACATCCAGGGGATGCCACTAATAGCTCCTGTGGGTCTTCCTAAGTGTGACCTCACCCGCTGAGGTGACCTGGTTATGAGCCTGGGATTGCCCTTCAATGCCCGGCCACTCCTCCTTGCCCGTACATCATGTGCCTCTCAGAGCCTGGTGCCCCAACTTTTGAGTCTCATAGAGGGAAAACAGTGTCTGGAGAGATGTGTGCTCCTCTTTCTCACTTCCACAGTGTGACTCACTTCAGGGAGCAAGCAGGAAATAGGATCTTACTGTCTCTCCTACATGGAGGGATTGGGGTTGTTCCCACCTCCCGTTGTCACAGACCACCAAGGTGACCTCACAGGAGCCGCTGTGCGGGGCTGAGCTCCCTGCCCCTCCCAAGCCACCCTCCCCCTTGCCAGGCCCCTCCCCTGACCCAGGACTGCACTTGTGGAGACCTGAGCCAGGTCAGCAGTTGTCTGTTAGCTTCACAGGCCACCCCGATTCCCTGGCTATTTCCTCATAACTTGGCCCTGTATTTCACAGCCCTGAACTCTGGAGAACAGGCTTCCCCCCAACGGCATCATGGCAGGTGTTGTGAGCATTCTTATTATGAGTCAGGCAGTCTCAGATGGTGTCCCAGTGAAGGAGACGCGAAGTTGGAGGTTCCAGCAGCCCCATGGGGTGGGGGGGCCACCTTTCCAGGCCTGCCCTGCCCTCTGACCTGGGCCAGCCTACCCACAGGAGCACCCAATCACCTCTGGAAACAGGCAGCCCCCCACAGTCAGGGTTCCCACCCCAAGTTCCCAACGGTGCTCTATGGAATGCAGGGCACTCAGGCTCGATCAGGCCAGACCTCCAGGAGTGTGTGAGCCGGGCCTCAGCCCATAAGGGACACATGAGCTGCACAGAGAGAAGGAACCACGTTCTCGGAGGCCCCTGGAGCTGACCCCACCAGAGGAGAGAGGAAGATGCTCCCAACCCAAGCCTCCCTAACTCTAACCATTCCCTTCCCTAACCCAAACCCGAACCTGCAGCCCCACCCTAGGCTGCATTTCTGTGCTGTGGAGCTGAGAAGCCTTTATCACTCCATGACCCACCTTGTCCCTGGGTTTGGCATTGTATTAATATCTTACACACACACACACACACACACACACACACACACCTGATACACATACATGCAAAAAATACACACACACACACACACACACACACCTGATACACATACATGCAAAAAATACGTGGCCCAAAAAGTTTGGGTTTTCTGTAACAGCTAATGGAAAAATCTGAATGAACTTTTTGGCCAACCCAATCCATAAATACCTCTATACACAAAAATATGTGGCCCAAAAAGTTTGGGTTTTCTGTAACAGCTAATGGAAAAATCTGAATGAACTTTTTGGCCAACCCAATCCATAAATACCTCTATACACATAACACGTGTATGTTCATACACACTTCGTGCACAATGGACACAATTACCCATAACATACTAACTCTTACACACTTACACATACATAACACACACACACTCTCACAGACATACACACATGCAACCAGCCATTAACCGCAGTGCTCTCTCTTGCTCAGGCAGAAAGGCACCAGTTCCGATTCAATCGTTTCCACCCCATGTCCCTCTGATGGGAAGTTGGAGGTCAGAGATAGTGGCCATTGGACTGATTCGCCCCATCACAGTGAAACTGAAAGTGTTAGTCGCTCAGTTGTGTCCAACTCTTTGAGACCTCATGGACTGTAGTCCACTAGGCTCCTCTGTCCCTGGAATTCTCCAGGCAAAAATACTGGAGTGGGTTGCCATTCCCTTCTCCAGGGGATCTTCCTGACCAGGGATCAAACCTGGGTCTCCTGCATTGCAGGCGGATTCATTACCATCTGAGCCACCAGGGAAGCCCGGTTTGCTCCCATCACATTGAGGTGCTAATAAATAAGTAACTTCTAGATGAAGAAGCAGAATGGTCATGATTTAGGATGTGTCTGCCTATGGAGGAGATGAGCGTGTTTCTGAGATTCGTACCTTCTCCTCCCTCTGGCTGTGGATTCAACCATGGATGGGGTGCTTTCTCATTTTTTATTTTTATTTTTTGGTGGTTTGCTTGTTTTTATCCCAAGTCCTTATCACAGGCAGGTCGTGAGTGCTTGGTTTTAATGAATGGATGAAAGAACAGATGGATCAATGAGTTCATTCATTAAAAGCAAAGACTAAATAATGGTGAAGATGACCACAAAAGATAGACGTTTGAATGGATGGGTGACATTCGGCATGAGGAATAAGATAACTTGATAAATTGTTAATTTTGCCTTCTAATTTTTTCTCTCACTAACTCAAGTCAGCAAAGAAAAGTTACTTGATTGAAGTGATTAATTACTTGCTGGCTCCTGGCCCCAGATCTTCCTGGCTGGTGGAGAACACAAGCTGTCCTTGCTGAATGTCCTAATCCCGGGTTACACAGTACCAGGGTGTGTATGGTGGGGGAGAACCGGCTCTCGTCTTCTGTCCCCAGATGGGCCCTTTAGGACCTGGGCTCCTTTGCAGCATCTGTTCCCAGGGTGCCTCGGAGGGTGGCATCTGGGCCGCAGCAGCCTGTGTTCCTGGTTCCCAAGCAAGGTCACAGGCTCTAAGCCTTCAGGATCCAGGCTGTGAGTGGACCTGAGTGGGGCCCACTGAGCTGGACTCTGAAGAACATGGGCTGATGACAGACTGGAGTGACATTCAAGTTGCTCACAGCACCGTGCTAACCAAGATGTCTCTACAACCAGGTCTGGCTTGTGGTCTCCAGTTTCCAGCCTTTACTCTGCAGGGAAGGTGCAAACCTTGCACATACTGGTTCCCTCTGTAATTCTCCTAAGGGTATATTTAGGGCACAGCCTCACCTCCAGAGGATGCTGAGCATCTCAGCGCAGCTCTCGCTGGTTTCAGGCCCCCACAGAGCCCTGTGTGTGCATCGCCTCATCTCTCCTGCCTTCCCTGCCACACACGCGCATCCTCAAGGGCATCTCTGCAGATCCGACTAGAGAGGTAAACTGGCCCCTCATATCCCGATGAAAGAGAAGGACGGACATTCAAATGGGACAGTCAATTGAAAGAGAATTACCAGTGACCAGAGAGGAAAGTCGCCTTTAGTTGCTCAAGCTGATGGAGAGGTGGAGGAGAGGAGTGCAAAGAGACCTCCCCCACTCCCCTTTCTCCCTGCGATGCTGGGATGCCAGCCTTGAGCAAGAGATTTAGGATTAGATGCGGGGGAAGGGAGGTTGGCATTTTCAGTTGTTTTAAATTGGCCCTAGACGTTTACCACCCTCCAAGAAAAAGTCAGCCTGAGATGTTAAGGAGCCAGGAAAGAAATTCAGCTAAATATGTTTAAAGACAGGGAAAGGTAAAGTAAAGCCATTTCCAATTTGTGGCCTAGTAGGTTCAGCTACTAAACAGATCAGCTTTCTCCAGCCCCAGGAGACTCTGTCTACCTGGGAAATACACACTTTGTGTTTTATTCTAGACAATCTGGGTCTGACCTGAACGCACAGACCTTTGGAAGACAGAGTCTTAGAAGCTACTCTATTCTCCTGTCCACTGCATCCTTCCCAAGGGGAATGAGGACAGGGCAACCCCAGCTCAAGCGAGAAACCGGAAAGAGGGAAAATATAGGAAGGATTTACAAGTGTGTAGATAGACTGGTTCACGATGGCAGAGTAGAAGGACGTGCGCTCATCTTCTCCTGCCAGAGCACCAAAATCACAACTAGCTGTTGAACAATCATCGTCAGGAAGACACTGGAACCCACCAGAAAAGCTACCTCACATCCCAGGACAAAGGAGAAGCCACAACAACACAGCAGGAGGGCCACAATTACGATAAAATCAAATCCTACACTCGCAGGGCTACTCACAGACTGGAGAACAATAATACCAAGAATATGTACAGATTACTCTCAAAAAATCTTAGCCCAGACACACCAGTCAAAAGCAAGCAAAAATCAGAGATCAGAGTGGAAAAGAGGGCTGCTCGAGCAAGGAGGCATCCTTGGCTTCCTGAAATCCTTAAGGGGCAAAGCTCTCACAGCTCCTTCAGCTCCCGTGCGCCCTTGGCCTGTGGACCAGCCAGGGGAATTTCTATCCAAGACCTCGGTTTTCCCAACTGTCAAAATAGACACTAAAATCTGGTTCCAGTGACTTCACCAAATGGCATGGAATCAAATACGATATCATGGCCTTACACAAAAGAGAAACTCTGAAAATTGCACAAAGTCACCCTGTACCCAAAAGTGCCCCCGTCGTCACCATTGCCAATTACTGAGGCCTATTTGGAGACTGCTTACCTCTGTAATTCTCCCAAGGATATATTTAGGGCATTCTTGCTTTGTAACTGTCTTTGCGATTTTGCAATACAGTATTCTACTAATTTTAAACACACACAGTCTCAGCTTACAAACAAGTTGTGTTCCAAAAGTAGATTTGCAGGTTGGTTAGTTGGCTGTCAGAATTCAGTTTCACATGAAAACTGTGCTAAAACAAATCCATGATTCATATGCAGTCCAACTAGTGGAAAACAATACTGTCACAAGGTGGTAACAAAGCCAAATGGAAAAATATTATATTAAAATTGACCAAGTAAATGGTACAGTGACTAGTTTAAGTCCAGATACTTAAAAATTCTCCACTGGGGCTTGAATGCAGCCATTTCCTGTGTCTTGAAGCCTTGCTCTGTGCATAAAGTAGATATAACAAGGAGGGGATGTGGAAAATTGTGATGGAATTCCTGGCAAGTCTCAGCAACCCACACATTTCTCCCCTAGAACTTCCCGGAGCCAGGCCTCCTCCACCGTCTGTGTCCACTGGCCACTTCCTGGCTCTGCCTCACCCTCAACATACCTCCCCGTCTGCTTCCCCCACCTCTGACAAGGATGAGAGCCACACACAAGGTGCTACCGTTTAGCGGGAGGAGGGGTTGACATTTCTACTTTTAAATTTACTGAGATAATTTAACTGCATCAAAAAAAGAGAAAGTAGCAGGTCCTCAACTGCCAGTTTCTAACCCAGAGAAGCAGAACGTTGAATCAAGCACGGGGCACCTCTACTGTGTTACTGCACAGGTCACACATTCAGGACGCAGGCCCTGAGTGTGGCACCTACCTGCTGGACAACCCTGACCCTCCCAGCTCATGTCCCATTTCCTGTCCAAATTTCCCAGGTGTCTTCGTTAAGCCTTCTTCCATTGTGTGGACCGAGATACCCCTAAGGAAGGCTCCTCTGGGTCCTGGCCTCAGAGACACCCTCTGCCTCCAGGGCCCCATGACTATCTGGCTAAGCAGACAGTCTCTAAACCAGCATGTGCTTTCTATCTAACACTGTGCCTGCACAAAACTTCCCCTATGACAAACTTTCAAACATAGGAACACAGTCCATGCGTCTGAAGTCGCTTCAGTTGTGTCTGACTCTTGGCGACCCTATGGACTGTTGCCCACAAGGCTCCTCTGTCCATGGGATTCTCCCGGCAAGAATACTGGAATGGGTTGCCATGCCCTCCTCCAGGGGATCATCCTGACCCAGGGATCGAACCCACATCTCTTATGTCTCCTGCACTGGCAGGCAGGTTGTCACCTGGGAAACCTGGGGCAAAGGCATTAGACATGTCTGCGGTGGTCACGCTGGGTCCTGCCTGATTCAGCATCTGCTTGTTCATTGGTCCACCCCTTCAGCACACTGGCTGCATGCGGGCCTTTCTTTAGGTCTTTAGCCAACATTAAACCCCAGTGTGATGGTTGATTTTATGCGTCTATTTGACTGGGCCACAGGATGCCCAGATACTCGGTCAAACACTCTGAGTGTGTCCGTGGGGGTGTTTTTGGATGAGATTCATGTTGGATTCAGCAGGCTGAGTGAAGCAGAGGGCTCCCCACCTACCCGGTATGGGTGGGTATCACCCAATCAATCAAAGGCCTGAAGAGAATTGAAAGGCTGACCCTCTCATGACAAAGGAAAAAACACATCCTGCCTGATTCCCTTGAGCTGCAACATTGGTCTCCTGCCTTTGGACTCAAACTGAAACACTAGCTCTTCTTGGGTATGGAACCTGCTGGCTTTGGGGCTAGAGCTTCCACCATCAGCTCTCCTGGGTCTCCAACCTGCTGTCTGCAGATAATCTGCTGACTGCAGACTGTGGGACTGGTCAGCCTCTATATTCTCATGAGCTAATTCCTTATAATAAATTTCCTCTATCTATCTAACTACTTACCTACCTTCTTGTGTATCTATCTAAAATAAGCTTCTGTATTTATGTGTTTGGGGCTTCCCTGGTGGCTCAGTGGTGAAGAATCTGCCTTCTAAGCATGAGATGCAGATTTCATTCCTGGTCTAGGAAGATCCTGGCGAAGGAAATGGCTAGCCCACCCCAATATTTTTGTCTGGGAAATCTTATGGACAGGGGCCTGCCAGGCCACAGTCCCTGGGGTTGCAAAGAGACAGACACAACTGAGTGACTGAGTGTGCACGCGCACACACACACATCTGTCTACCCACCTACCTACCTATGTATTTTTGTGTTTTATATACAATGTAAGTATCTCCTATTGCTTCTGCTTCTCCAAAGAACTGTAACTAATGCACTCAGTGTATCCAAAAAAAGAGCAGTTAGGACAGAAAGTGTTCATAACGATGAACAGTATGTCAGTGAACTTCAGCCAAAATCCCCCAGGGACACACACTGAGGGAACATGTACACCATGGGGAGTGTGGCATATCTCTATAAGAGGGTGTTAGAACCTATTGTAGAATTTGGGCTTCGATGGTGATCAGGGAGGATCCGAGAAAGCAATGGATTGCACAAAAAAGTGAGACAATTCTATGATTTTCTCAACAAATATCTTCTCTCTAGGGAGGGCTGACTAGAGCAGGGGATAAAGCTGTGCTTGGCAAAGTTGCAGCAGTCACTCATTTTAGCCAAGAGGGGGTTTTGGAAGTGTGTGGGTGGCACGGTGACTTTGGGCTCCCTGTGCTTGGTCACAGGGATGAAGTGGCCTGTGCTGTCTCACTTGGTCATGGTCTCAGAGTGGTCTTTCCTGGTGTTGGTGCTCTGTGAGACTGTTTGTGTCCCCCCCACCCATATTCCCAGGCACTTCCAGTTCCCTGGTTCTCCCTTTCCCTCCCCACCCCCTGGCCTGCCCCTCCACCCAGAAGAGAGCTGAAAGCTTATCTAGAGAGGCAGACAGGCTGGATCTCCCCTGTGTAGATGGAGGGTTTCTGGGATCTTCTGAGGGGAGTAACCCCAAATACACACAAGCTTTTCTCCTGCCCATCATGACTCCCTTTCCAAATCTTTCTGCTCTGTATCATTACCAAAACCCAAACACTGTGCCGAACACTTTACATACATTCTCGTATTCGACCCTTAAAATAACCCTAGAGAGTAAATATAGGAGTGTTTTCATTTTGATGGTGGGGTGACTCAGGTACACATAGAGTAAAAAACAATAACAACAACAAAGCAAAACCTGACGACAAAGAACTCCACTCCACCCACTGCCGAAAAGTCCCTCTGGTGCTTGATCACGTGGCATGCTGTGCATCTGTGCAGGATGGCAAAATCAGAGAACTTCCTTTCCATCTGCACACCATTTCCAGAGTAGAGTGTCATTTGGCCCTGGATCAAAACCCTGCATGACTCCCTACTGCTTAGAGAATGGAGCCCGAATGCCTTACATCAAGACCCTGGCCAGTGCTGAGACTCTGTCTCGACTACACTGGTGTCCTTAGTTCTTCCCTTTTTCTTAAGTGAGCTCCCCGTTGTGGCCACAGCTGGACATTCACTGCCCGCCTGAATAGGTCAAGTGCATTTGCACATCCATGCTCCTCCCTCCAGCTGGAATATTCCCTGACCTCCATCCAATCTCAGTTTTATCACTCCTTTCAACTCAGGTCTGTGTTCCTCTGTGCAGTTTTCCTGGCAGATATCCTGTGCTATTTCATATTCTTATTTATGTTTTCAAGAATCACCCTTGTTGTCCCAATAAGACCTGTGGTAGATAATTTGCAAAACAACCACAATAGTTTCTCCCTTGCCTAGATGTTGCCCCTTTGCCATGTGACTTGCCTTGGCCACTTCTACCTCCAAGAGGCAGAGTCTGTGTCTTCACTCTTTCGAGTCTGAGTTTAAATGTAAATGTAACTTGTTTTGGCCAATGGAACATTAGAAAATCCTGAGACTACTATGTGAGGAGCTTGGGCTAGTCAGTTAAGGGGTAGAAAACACAAGGAGAAGAGATGGATCCCTCAGCTGACCTACCAAAGATGAGCGATCCTAGACCAACCTGCCTGCCAAATGTGTGAGCGAGGCTATCCTACATCGTCCAGCCCCAGTTAAGCTGTCCTGGTCACAAAAACTATCCCAGCCAACTCATTGTGAACAAGCAGTAGATGTTTATTTTTACAAGCCAGCACATTTTAGGATGGTTTGCTATGCAGCACGAGCTAACAAACACAAGATTCTAAATGCCCTAGGTCAGGTACTGAGCTATGACCACCTTATCTGAATCCTCGGAATCCAGTCTTGCTTCTGATAGCTGGTCCTCAATGAATGTTTGTTTCTGATGATAACAATTCTAATAAAGAATGTTAAAAAAAAAAAAAAAAGATATATTTAAAAAAAAAAAAAAAAGAATGTTGAGGAATTCCCTGGTGGTCTAGTGGCTAGAACTCAGCGCTTCAGTTGCTAAGGGCCCAGATTCAGTCTCTGGTTGGGGAACTAAGACCCCACAAGCCACATGGTGTGGCCAAAACAACAATAACAACAACAATTGGTTAAAAAAAAAAAGAATTCTGAGAGCTGGAGACTGAAGGAGGCCAAGCCTAGCCTTCAGAGAGGATGGAGATTTGGGAGTGCCTGATTTTCAAGCTTAAAACCTGGACTGAGCCAACTGGCTATTACCAAAGTTCGTGTTAACATACTTAACATATCAGGAAATTCCCTTCTCTTGCAGGACACCTTAGCTGTATACTAACTTGGCCACAGGTGCTGGATTCAGCTGATGGAGTTGCAGGAAGGGGTTCTCTTTGGGAAGAGAGATGCAGCTTGTGGGGGTGAGCTCTCACATTTTCTCCTTCCTTCCATTTATCAAGTGTTTACTGAGCTCTCACCACGTGCCTGGTGGTGCGCTGGGGACCAAGGAAATGAACCAGTCTGATCCTGGCCCTCAAGGGGCTCTGGGTCTGACCATCTCCTGGCTCAAGTTCAACAAGAAGAGAGGTGAGTAAATGAGCTCCTGTTCTAGGGCTCATCTTTCTGAAAAAATTGACCATTTTACTATTTTAGCTCTTCCACTTGTGGGAACTGATAGACATTTTTCCAAGTCTGTAAGTTTGCATATGTGTAATTAATCACTCAGTCATGTCCAACTCTTGACAACTCCCTGGATGGTAACCTGCTAGGCTCCTCTGTCCATGGGGATTCTCCAGGCAAGAATACTGGAGTAGGTAGCCTTTCCCTTCTCCAGGGGATCTTCCCAACCCAGGTATCGAACCCAGGTCTCACCAGGGAAAGCCCAAGTCTTTAAGTTTACATTTTCTTAACCAAATTTAACTTTTCTTAAGAAAATGAGTAAAAATTAATAGGACTTAATGGTATAATCAGGCTTCCCCATTGGCACTAGTGGTAAAGAACCTGCCTGCCAGTGGAGGAGACTTAAGAGACGTGGGTTTGATCCCTGGGTCAGGAAGATCCCCTGGAGAAGAGCATGGCAACCCACTCCAGTATTCTTGCCTGGAGAATCCCATGGACAGAGGAGCCTGGCAGACTACAGACCATGGGGTCACAAACAGTTGGGCACAACTGAAGCGACTTAGCATGCAATGGTATAGTTATCTAACTCCAGATGTAACAAAACTCTGTGCAGCTGGGTTGTAGGTGCCACATACTCCAATATCAAGGCCTCAGATCACAGTAGAAGAATGAAAGGCAGCAATGCCTGATACTCCAAATGTTCAGTGACACCCTGCCTGATAGCCAAGGGCCTGACCTTGGTTCCTCAGGCGGGTTATAGTAATCACACACCCAGTCATGGATCCCTGGGTATCGAGTGCTTATTATTTAAACACTCTATTCTTTGCAATTCTCTCAGCAAGCCTGTGAGACAGGAGCTACTATGATTTCTCTTTTACAGATGAGGAAACGGAAGCACGAAAGAGTTAAGCAACTTGCCCAAAGCCACATAGCTATTAAGTGGCAGCTCTGGGGCTTGACCTCAGTGTTTTTGTTTTTATCTTTGGTAAAGCCTGCACCGCTTCAGACCCGGCCTGTTGACAGCACTGTTGCTTGTCCCTGGTCTCCTTTCCTTCCCTCCCACGCCAGGACAGCAGCCTGCCTGCAGCCCAGCACTTCCTTGCAGGTGGCAAGTGCCCTCTTGCTGTTTTGCTCTTAGAGGGTTGGAAGTACTTCTGACACAGCACTTTACTTCCTGTTTGGTTTATTTTTTATTTGCTTGAGCTGAAGCTCAAAACAAATAAGAGAGCCTGACCTGTTTCCTCCAGGCAACTTCTGAATGAGAGCCTTCCAGAACTCGGTCAGCGCTTAGCTGACACCAGCCCAGCACCAGGCTGCAAGGGACTTGGGGAGAATCTGCGAGGCTTGCTGGAGCTCCTGTCATGCAGACATGGCCACAGTTGCCACTGATTAAGTGACAGAGTCTGAATCCAAGAGGCAGGACGCAACCTCACCTGCCAGGACCACACCAGTCTTTTCTACTTTCAGTTATAGAAATTTTTCAAGAATAAGAGAAAACCCTTGGAGATGGCTCCCTACCTGGATGTGGTTCCCAGCCCTTCCCTTCCATTGGTCGCAGCCCCAACCCCCACAAGCCGCTTCTCTCCCTCCCTCTCCTCTCAGCCCAGCACTTCCCTCTCACCTCCTCTCCCCTCCCCCTTCACTTGCCATCTCCTTTCCTTCTGGTAAAGTCCAACCTATAGGAACTTCCTCATAATTCAGACGACGTTTCTGCGTTACCATGGCTACCCACAGCTACCAAGGTTTTTCAGCAAAGTCACTTCTCCCCCACACTTTTCGTAGGAAATCTACATTCCACATCTCATTCCTCCCCACTTGCCCTGTTTGAGCAAAACTCCAGCCCCAGGTTCTCCAACGTCTGTGTTTTTAAACAGCCACATCTCTTTTGTATCCACTGTGTTGATGTATTTTGAATACTTTTGGATATTGTTGTTCAGTCACTAAGTTGTGTCCAAAGAATCGATGCTTTTGAACTGTGGTGTTGGAGAAGACTCTTGAAGAGTCCCTTGGATGGCAAGGAGATAAACCGATCAATCCTAAAAGAAATAGACCCTGCATAATCTTTGGAAGGACTGATGCTGAAGCTGAAGCGCCAATACTTTGGCCACCTGATGCTAAGAGCTGACTCACTGGAAAAGACCCTGATGCTGGGAAAGATTGAGGGCGGGAGAGAAGGGGATGACAGAGGACGAGATGGTTGGATGGCATCACCAACATGATGGACATAAGTTTGAGCAAGCTTTGGGAGAAGGTGAAGGACAGGGAAGCCTGGTGTGCTGCAATCTGTGGGGTCGCAAACGGTCAGTCACGACTGAGCAACTGAAGAACAGCAAGTCGTATCCGGCTCTTTGCAACCCCATGGACTGCAGCACACCAGGCTTTCTTGTCCTTCACTGTCTCCCAGAGTTTGCTCAAACTCATATCCATTGAGTCAGTGATGCCATCCAACCATCTCGTCCTCTGTCGTCCCCTTCTCCTCCTGCCCTCAGTCTTTCCCAGCATCAGGGTCTTTTTCAGTGAGTCTGCTCTTCACATCAGGTGGCCAAAGTATTGGAGTTTCAGTTTCAGCATCAGTCTTTCCAATGAATATTCAGAGTTTATTTCCTTTAGAATTGACTGGTTTGATCTCTTTGCTGTCCCAGAGTCTTCTACAGCATCACAATTGGAAAGCATCGATTCTTCAGCACTCAGCCTTCCTTATGGTCCAAATTTCCCATCCATACATGACTACTGGAAAAAGCATAGCTTTGACTATATGGACCTTTGTCAGCAAAGTGATGTCTCTACTTTTTAATACACTGTCTAGGTTTGTCATAGCTTTCCTTCCACAGAGCAAACATCTTTTAATTTCATGGCTGCAGTCACCATCTGCCGTGATTTTGGAGGCCAAGAAAATAAAATCTGTCACTGTTTCCACTTTTTCCCCATCTGTTTGCCATGAAGTGATGGGACCAGATGCCACGATCTTAGTTTTCTGAATGTTAAGTTTTAAGCCAGCTTTTTCACTCTCTTCTTTCACTTTCATCAAGAGGCTTTTTAGTTCCTCTTCACTTTCTGCCATAGGGTGGATATCTGAGGTTGTTGATATTTCTCCCAGCAATCTTGATTCCAGTTTGAGCTTCATTCAGCCCAGCATTTTGCATGATGTACTCTGCATATAAGTTAAATAAGCAGGGTGATAATATACAGCCTTAACATACTCCTTTCTCAATTTTGAACCAGTCCATTGTTCCATGTACAGTTCTAACTGTTGCTTCTTGACCTGCATGCAGGTTTCTCAGGAGACAGGTAAGGTGGTCTGGTATTCCCATCTCTTAAAGAATTTTCCACAGTTTATTGCGATCCACACAGTCAAAGGATTTAGTGTAGTCAGTGAAGCAGAAATAGATATTTTTCTGGAATTCTCTTGCTTTTTCTTTGATCCAACACTTGTTGGCAATTTGATCTCTGGTTCCTCTGCCTTTTCTAAATCCAACTTATAGGTCTGGAAGTTCTTGGTTCATGTACTATCGAAGCTTAGCTTGAATGACTTTGAACATTAACTGGCTGGCATGCGAAATGAGCACAATTGTACAGTAGTTTGAACATTCTTTGGCATTGCTTTTCTTTGGGATTGGAATGAAAATTGATCTTTTCCAGTCCTGTGGCCACTGCTGAGTTTTCCAAATTTGCTGACATATTGAATGCAGCACTTTAACAGTATCATCTTTTGGGATTTGAAATAGCTCAGCTGGAATTGCATCACCTCCACTAGCTTTGTTTGTAATAATGCTTCTTAAGGCCCACTTGACTTTGTACTCCAGGATGTCTGGCTCTAGGTGAATGATCACACCATTGTGCTTTTTCCAGGTCGTTAAGACCTTTTTGTACCATTTTGTGTTCTTGCCACCACTCTTTCCTGGTAGCTCAGCTGGTAAAGAATCCGCCTGCAATGCAGGAGACCCCAGTTCGATTCCTGGGTCGGGAAGATCCCCTGGGGGAAGGCATGGCAACCCACTCCAGTATTCCAGTATTCCTGGAGAATCCCCAGACTGAGGAGCCGGGAGGGCTACAGTCCACGGGATCACAAGGAGTCAGACACGACTGAGTATCTAAGCACAATCACAGCACACCTCTAAATCTCTTAATCTCTTCTGATTCTGTTAGCACCTTCTCTCACCAAGTTAGGTAATTCCAAATACATCAGTACAATGTTCTCCATGGAACATACCTGGCTTACTTAGTGAAATGTGGACAAGTTGAACTTGTCCTTATGCAAGGGGCTTGACAAGAGCTGAATTGTGAATACTGAGTTGAGAAGTGGTTCAGGTGGGACTGTTAGCGCCCCAGAGGCAAGGCAGGGGCAAACCAGACACCTACCCTAAGGAAATTGTCCCACTCACTAGGATCAGGGGGAGCTTGTGAAAACAGCTAAGAAAACACCCAGAACTCAGCTTCCTCTCCAACCCCTTGCTGAACAAAAAGTCCTGAATCTGGTGCAAAGGAAAGACTATGCCCTCTGAAATCAGGCAGAATTAAGTGTTATTCTCAAGTCTGTTAATGAGCTAGCTGTGCTGTGAGAGCTTGGGCAGGTTCCTTACCCTCTCTGAATCTCAGTAGTCTATCTTTCAAAGTTCTTGGGAGAAATAAATGGGCTAGTGTACATAAAAGGGCCTAAAGTAGTTCTCAGCACACACTCGACAGAGAGTAACTGCTGAATTCTAGTTACTATCGTGAGCAAAACCCTCTGAGGCAGCATTGAGATTCAAAGCTGAGCACAGGAAGCAGATACCAAGGTTATCAAATAATCAGGCTGCACAACTGCTAACTAGACCAGAAATCATGGTCTGAACACTCTGAAGTTGAGGATATAAGCATTAATGAGAAGCTAAGGCACCAAGTCTCATTAGATGCTGTTACAAAAGCAATGTCCAAGCATCATGAGGTGGAAACTGACCCAGCAAAGGAACCATGCAGCTGCTGCTTTCAGGGTCCTCCTTCCTCTCCTTGGCCCACTGGAGACCTGCTGGTATGTGTGGTAGGCAGGCCAAGAGCCAGGGCCAGAAGAGTGTAAGGGAGAGAAACCCAGATCCTTGCTCAGGCCCAGGAAAGAAGGCTGAGCACACACAGATAGGGATTGGACCTGAGCTAATTCAACAGGACCCATGAGTGTGGGGTTGGGTCCAAGCCTTGAACCTTCAACTTGAAAAATATGTCATGCAGAAGATTCTTAAGTTGAGTGCATACGAGGAAGGCAAATGAGACATTTCCTGACATCAGTAACAACAGAGGCTGCATCACCAGTGCTCTGCATACTAAGAGACTATACCTACAAAAGAAGCCACTAGCCCAAGTCCTCTTTCTAGGACCTATAAGAGAAGATCAAGTAAAACTAATGGGAGCCCTTTCTTTGGAAGTTATTTCCCAGCAAGTGGTGGCAGAGAGTGGGACAGAGAATTTGTCACATGTCTGTTGAAAGGTGAGGGGCTGATGTTTGAGAAAAATCTAAGGGTGAGACATGGTAGTCAAAGCTTCTCCTGGGGCTTTCCTGGTGGCTCAGAGGGTAAAGCATCTGCCTTCAATGTGGGAGACCTGGGTTCAATCCCTGGGTCGGGATGATCCGCTGGAGAAGGAAATGGCAACCCACTCCAGTACTCTTGCCTGGAAAATGCCATAGATGGAGGAGCCTGGTAGGCTATCGTCCACAGGATAGCAAAGAGTCATCCACAACTGAGCAACTTCACTTCACTTCTCGCTGGTGGAGGAAGAAGGCAAACCAGCTGCACTTCCAGAGACAAAGAAACTCAAGTCTCACCATGGGTCAGCCTTGAACTTCCCAAGAGGAAGCACAGTCTTGAACAGGACTCTGCCCAGAGGCCATCCCGGGGGAGTAAGATAACCCAACAGAGGGTTTATGTAGGGTGCACTTTGGAACCAGGAAAGAGTCATAGGTTCCTGCTGGAGGAAGCACAGTCCAGGGCAGAAAACTGCAAACCACAGAAGAGACCTGTGTCTATGTGTAGGGGATGTGGGGATTAGCATTTGAACATGAGCCGCACACACACAGGGCACCAAACCAGATGACAGTAGGACAGATCTAGTAAAAACTCCTCTCTTCCCCTTATCTTCCTCTCTCCTTGAGTCAACCAGGAGAAGGTAGAGGCTGGACAGTGCAGTAGAGGGAAACAAGATGAGGAGACAAGGAAGAAAAAGCTGGTCATCCATACCCATCCTCACCCCTTCCGTGTTTCCTAACTGAGCGTGATCTTAACCAGCAGAGAGGAGCTTAATCCAGGTGAAGGATACATTTTTTTTTTTCGCTTTTCAACTTTATTGAGATATAATTGACAAAAAAATGCATTTAAGGTGTACAGCATGGTTGTTTCATATAAATACACATTGTAAAGTGATCATCACAATCAAGCTAATTAGACATCGTTACCTCCTATAGTTACCATCTTGGGGGTTTGTTTTTTTCTCTTTTCCCCTCCCCTCTGGCAACCACCTTTTGTTCTCTGTACGTATTAGTCTATTTCTGTTTTGTTATATTTGTTCATTTCTTTTGTTTTTTAGCTTCCACATGTAAATGAAGGCGTACTGTATTTCCCTTTTTCTATCTGACTCACCTCACTTAGAATGAGATCCTCTAGGTCCATCCATGTTGCCGCAAATGGCAAGATTTCATTCTTTTATAGGATTGAAGGACTGTGTAATATTCTATTGTATATTTATCTTCTATCTATCTATCTATCTATCTAATCTTCTTTGTCCATTCATCTATCAAGAATGAACATTTAAGTTACTTCCATATCTTGGCTAATGCTGCAATAAACGTATGGGTACGTGTATCTTTTAGAGTTAGTGTTTTTGTTTTGTTTGAAAAAAATACCCCAAAGTGGACTTGCTGGATCATATGGTAGTTTTATTTTTAACTTTTTGAGAAAACTTCATACTGTTTTCCATAGTAGCTATGCCAATTTACAGTCCCTCCAACAGTGCACGAGGGTGCCCTTTTCTCCACATCCTTTGTGGTCTTTTTGATGATAGCCATTCCACTGGGTATGAGGTAATATCTCATTGTAGCTTTGATTTGTATTTCCCTAATAATTAGTAATATTGAGCATCTTCTCATGTGCCTGTTAGCCATCTGTATGTCTTCTTTGGAAAAATGTTTATTCAGGTCTTCTGCCCATTTTCTGTTAGAGCTGTGTGGTTTTTTTAAATGTTGAGGTGTATGAGTTCTTTGTATATTTTGGTCATAAATCCCTTATCAGATATATCATTTGCAAATATCTTCTCCCATTCAGTAAGCAGTGCTTTCATTTTGTTGATAGTTTCTTTCCCTGTGCAAAAACTTTTTGACTTGAAGTAGTTCTATTTGTTTATTTTTGTTTCCCTTGCCTGAAGAGATATATACAAAAAGATATTGCTAAGACTAGGGTTAAAGAGTATTCAGCCTATATTTTCTGCGAAGATTTTTATGATTTCAGGTCTTACATTTAGCTTTTAACCAATTTTAAGTTTATTTTTGTGTATGAAGTAACAAAGTAGTCCAACTTGGTTCTTTTCCATCCAGCTGTCTAGTTTTGCCAGCATCAGTTTTTGAAGATATTGTCTTGCCTCCTTTATCATAGAGTAATTGCCCATATAAGTGAAGATTCATTTCTGGGCTCTCTATTATATTGCCTCTATTTATGTGGCTGTTTTTGTGCCAGCACCATATTGTTTTTAAGAATGTAGTTTTGTAACATAATTTGAAATCAGGGAGCATGATACTTCCAGCTTTGTTCTTCTTTCTCAAGGCATTTGGGGTCTACAAATTTTGGAATTATTTGTTCTAGTTCTGTGAAAAAAGTTCCAGTGGTATTTTGACAAGGATTGCATTAAATCTATAGATGGCTTTGGGTAGTATGGTCATTTTAACAATATCAATACTAATCCACAAGGATGATCTGTCTTTCCATTTATGCCATCTTCAACTTCTTTCATCAGTGTCTTATAGTTTCCAAGTACAGATCTTTTACCTCCTTGGTTATGCTTATTTCCAGGTGTTTTATTTATTTTTTTTGATACAATGGGACTGCTTTATTAATTTCTTTTTCTGATAGTTCATTGTTAATGTAGAAACACAAAAGATTTCCATATATTAATTTTGCATCCTGCAACTTTACTGAATTTATTTGTTAGTCCTAATAATTTTTTTTAGTGGTGTTTTTCAGGTTTTCTATACATAGCATCATGTCCTCTACAAACGGTGAAAGTTTTCCTTCTTCAATTCCAATTTGGATTCATTTTATTTATTTTTCTTTTCTGATTATTGTGACTAGGGCTTCCAATATTTTGAATAAAAATGGCAGGAGTGGGGGTCCTTGTCTTGGTCCTGATTTTACAGAAAATGCTTTCAGCTTTTTATCATTGAGTATGGTGATAACTGTGGGTGTGTCATATATGGCTCTTCTTATGTTGAGGAATGTTCCTTTGATACCCACTTGGTTGAGAATTTTTACCATATACAGATGTTGAATTTTGTCAAGAGTTTTTTTGCATCTATTTAGATGTTCATAAGATTTTTATTCTTAAATTTATTGATGTGGTGTATCATATTGATTGGTTTGTAGGTATTCAACCATCCTTGAATTCATTAGAATCTCTTAAAGAGAGAATTCCCCAAGGTGGAAGTGTTTCAATTAATGGAAGCATCACAGCAGATTCAACCACTCTGTGAATAAATTACTATATATATCAAAAGCCATTTTCCACTCTAGTTCAGTTAAAATGACATAAGCACACTTTGCTCTGTTATTTCCTCTGAATACAACTAAAAATGACAGAAAAAATATATGGAGGAGCTATTAAAGATTTTGGAGGAAAAAAATAGGAAAATTGCATAAGAAAATAAAAACTCCAAATAAGATAGATTCATGGATGAATTTCCTGTATCTTTTCTTACTCCAATGTCCCTTAGTCTGTAATTAAAGGCGATGAAACCTGGAACTGTGTACTAGGGGTGGCAAAAAAGATCTCTAAAAGACTCTCTCTCTTTCTTGTTTGAGAGGGAGTAAGAGGACCCATAAAGCTCAGAGATACTAGGGGGAATCCCCCATGTTTTTAGTTATTTCTGTCTTTTCCACCTAAACCTCTAGGTACCAAAATTCAAAGGCATCACTATGTTGGTGATAGTGACAGCAATGGCAGCAGCAGCTGAACAGGCACCTAAAACTACGAGGGAACAGAATCCTTCTCTCTGACCAAAGGGACCATAGTTCCAAGAGCATAGGAATCATTTGCATTGATTTTTATCTCTATCTTCGCTCCTCCTGCTTGGCTTTGGAGGTAGACACAGTCAGAACTATGCCATAGGATAAGTTAGTGTTCGTCACTCAGTCGTGTCCAACACTTTGTGACCCCATGGACTATAGCCCATCAGGCTCCTCTGTCCATGGGATTCTCTAGGCAAGAATGCTGGAGTGGGTTGCCATTCCCTTCTCCAGGGGATCTTCCTGACCAGGGATCAAACCCGGGTCTCCTGCGTTGCAGGCTGATTCTTTACCATCTGAGCCACCAGGGAAGACCCAAATATGCCATAGAGTAGGGAAATGCAAACTCCAGCTTTCCAGTCACAAGACCAGTAGAGGTCCCGGGGGACCAGAAAATGTCACAGAGATCATGGTAAAGAAGAAACTTAAGGAAGCAGTACCATAAAGTTGAATGTGTAGTCTAGGTTCATTCTTGAGTCAATGAAAAAGAGAAGAAAATTAGAGTCTATCATCCATCATTAACATAGAAACAATATCTTCAACAGAATACTAACAAACTGATTCCAGAAATAAAAAGAATACTTCACCACAACTACATGGGATTATTTTCAAGACTGCAAGAATGGTTTAAATTTGAAAATCATTTAACATAATCTGCCATATGAACAGGCCAAAGAAGAAAAACCACACACAATTATATAAGTTAATGCAGAAAAACTACTTGAAAAGTTCAATATCTTTTTATGAAAAAAAAAAACAAAACCCTGAGCAAAGTAGAAGTAGAAGGCAAATTATTTAAATTGTTAAAAAGCATCTATAAAAATAAACAAAAAACCGTATCTAATATCACAATGGTGAAAGACGATTTCAACAATTCAATAAAAAAGTGAACAAAAGACTTAGACATTTTACCAAAGAGGATGTGAAGATGGCAAATAAGCACATATAAAGATGTTCAACACCAATAACATTAAGAAAATGCAAATTAAAACCACAATGAGAAACCACTGCACCCTTATTTGGACAGCTTTTGAAAAAAATAAAGACAATATCAAGTGCCGATGGTAATAAAGATTAACTGGAACCCTCATTCTTTGCTAGGGGGAATGCAAAATGGTATAGGCACGTACAGTTTGAAAGTTTCTTATAAAGTTAAACACATGTTTACCTTATGACCGAGCAACCATATTTACCCCAAATAAATAATGTTCACACAAACACCTGTACACAAATGTCTGTAGCAACTCTTTTCATAATTGCCAAAAATTAGAAATAGCTCAGATGTCCTCAACAGGTAAATGATTAAAAAAAAAACTGTGGTGTCTGTATGTAATAGAATACCTTTTAGCAATAAAAAGAATGATCATAAAAGTATTATGCTGAATTTAAAAAACTGGTCCCCAAATTTGCATATCATGTGATTTCATTTATATGACATTTGGAAAAGGCAACACTATAGGGAAGTTTATTGGTTTTCTATTGCTTCCTAACAAATGCCCACAAACTTCGTAGCTTAAGGCAATGCATAATTATCTCACAGTTTCTGTGGGTCAGGAGTCAGAGTTCTGGTTAGCTGAGTCTTATACTCAGGTCTTATACTTACAAGGCTGAAATCAACATGTCAGTCAGGCTGTGTCCTATGTGAAGGCTCAACTAAGGAGCATTCATTTCCGAGCTCATTCAGGTTGTTGGCAGAATTCATTTGCAGCTCTGTGACTGAGGGTGCTGGCTTCTTACTGGCTGTTGGCTGGAGGCTATCCTCAGGTCCTGGGTTTCTTGCCACGTAGCCCTCCTCCCAGACAGTCGTGCAGGATAGTTTGCTTTTTTAAAGCAAACTTAAAGTAGAAGTGTGTCTCTTGTAAAAGAGTGTCTCTTGCTCCAATCTGCTAAAAAGAACTGTTATATAATATAATGTGATCGTGGGAGTGACCTTTGCTACATAACAACCTAACCAAGAAAGTGACCAAGATCCAATAATCCTGGCCGTATTCTACTAGCTAGAAGTAAGTCACAGGTCATTCCCACACCCGAGATTGGGGAGATGATATAGGTTATACCTCCGGAGGTGAAGTTCACGGAGGCCATTTTGGAATTAAGCCAACTACAATAAGAGGAAAGTGGCTGCAGGAATTGAGGCATAAGGGGAATGGTTGGTGGACAAATGAGCCATAGAGCCAGTTTTCAGGGGTAATGGAACTATTTGTATTCTGATTGTTTTGGTGATTACATGAATCTACAGATATGTTAAAACTCATACTATACACACACACACATATATACTATATATACTTCCCTGATAGCTCAGCTGGTAAAGAATCCACCTGCAAGGCAGGAGACCTCGGTTCAATCCCTGGGTCAGGAAGATCAGCTAGAGAAGGGATAGACTGCCCACTCCAGTATTCTTGGGCTTCCCTAGTGGCTCAACTGGTAAAGAATCTGCCTGCAATGCAGGAGACCTGGGTTTGATCCCTGGGTTGGGAAGATCCCCTGAAGAAGGGGAAGGCTACCCACTGCAGTATTCTGGCTTGGAGAATGCCATGGACTGTATAGTCCATGGGGACACAAAGAGTCAGACACAACTGAGCAACTTCTTCCACTTTCAACTTTCATACACACAGAGGTCAATTTTACTGAATATAAATTTAAGAAATGAAGGATGAATGTCTTTTTTCAAAAAGACATTCTCCTGGACTTCCCTTGTGGTCCAGTGGTTAAGAATCCGCCTGCCAATGCAGGGAGCATCGGTTTGATTCCTGGGCAGGAGCTAAGACCCCACATGCTACAGGGCAGCTAAGCCCGTGCACCACAACTTCGGAAGCTTGTGCAGCTAGACCCCACGCTCCGCAATAGGAGAAACCACAGCAAGGAGTGGCCCCCACTTGCCGCAACTAGAGAAAGCCTGCACACAGCAACAAAGACTTAGTGCAGCCAAAAATAATACATTAATATATAAAGACATTTTCCCACTTGTTCCCATTTAAAAGTGGTATCAAAATTAATTTTAAAAACAGTATTTTTCCTCTTTTCTCCTTATGGGGATGTAGTTTTTCATCTCCTTCCCATATGGAGCACTGGACCAGTGCCTCACAACCCAGAGTTTAATGCCCTTTATCCTACAGTCAGGGGATCTCTCAGCACAGGTAAAGCTGCACATCCCAAACAGGAGAAAAATTTATTTTTGTGAAACATTCAAGAATCCCATCTCACTATTTTGTTCAGGTGTCATATCCGCAGGGGGTAGTTTGTGGAGGCAGTGATCACGAAAAGGGACCGAAGGCTACCTTTCAAAAACAGAAGGTTGAAGTAAAATTGGTGCCCTGATTTTTCAGTTCTGTGTTACTTTCCACATGCAGTCTATTGTTTGAAACCTCTCAATTTCCACCCTTGAAAAGAAAACTAAACTATTCCTCTGGTTTCCAAAGCCCTGCATCCCCTGAGCCCTTCCCTCTGCTTCCAACTTCATTCTCCCCTCTTCCTTCATTCAATGGGCTTTTGCTTCACTGAGTCCTCTTTCTGTCTCCCTCAGCTTCTTCTTTGGGAATTTCTTTTTTACTGATTTATGATATATATCCTAAGTGTATGCTTTAATGAATTCTCACAAAATAAACACAGACATATAACCAACACTCCTCATAAAACAGAAACCCCTAGAATTTCAGAATCTCCCCTCACCCTCCTTCCTTTCACTTTTCCCAAGGGTGATGCTGAAAGCAAGAGGAGAAGGGGGCATCAGAGGATGAGGTGGTTGGATGGCATCACCAACTCAACGCACATGAGTTTGAGCAAGCTCCTGGAGACAGTGTAGGACAGGGAAGCCTGGTGTCCTGCAGTCCGTGGAAGTCACAGAATTAGACACGACTTAGAGACTGAACAACAAGGGTGATGCTAAACAATCTGGCTTTCTGCTTATTCCGTGAACATTTAAAATTCTTTCTTAATTCAGGATTTTTGACATATGATGTTCTCCCTGCCTGGCTCATTCACTAATCTACCTCTGGGCTCATCTACTCTTCATGTACCTGCTTCTCTTAATTTTCTCTTAAAAAGTCACCTTCCAGGGCTTCCCTGGTGGTCCTGTCTGCCCTTTCAGTGCAGGGAGTGCATGTTCCAATTCTGGTGGGGGAACTAAGATCCCACGTGCTACAGCAGCTGCCAAAAATAAATAAGTAAAGAGTAAATGCTCAAATACTGCCTCCCTTTTCACCACATCATTTTTTTTTTAAGTCACCTTCCCCAGTAGGCTTCTCTTGACCTCTTCAACTAAAGGACCACCTTCCACTCTGTCAGTTCTCTGTCTATTCATTTCCTTCTTAGAATTTATCAATTTATTGAGCCAGATTCCTCTTATTTATCTATCACATTTATTTGTTTACCTTCTTTCTCAAAAGTAAATTCACTCTAAAATATTAAGGGGAAAAAAAGGCCAATAATCTTATAGAAAAGGTGGGATAGAGTTATGAAGGCAGCTCACAGAGAGAAAGTCTTTTCAATGTTCCATGTCCTTAAATATTTGAAAAGATGTCCAGTCCGACTCACAATAACAGAAAAGTGAAAACAGAAAGTGAAAGTGTTAGTTGCTCAGTCGTTTCTGACTCTTTGGGACCCCGGGAACTATAGCTCACCAGCCTCCTCTGTCCATGGAATTCTCCAGGCAAGAAGACTGGAGTGGGTAGCCATTCCCTTCTCCAGGGAATCTTCCTGATCCAGGGACCGAACCTGGGTCTTTCACGTTGCAGGCAGATTCTTTACCATCTGAACCACCAGGGAAGCCCCATAGTAACAGTATTACCAATTAAAATCATGATAACTTTTCTCCCTGTCAGATTTATTTCTGTCAAATGATCTAAATAGTGGAAAAGATACTCTGTTGACGAAGCAATGTAAGAACTGACTCATTCTGCTGACTGGTGTGCAAAAAAAATGTATGAAGGGGGTGGGGGTTACTAATATCTAGCAACAGTACACCTGTAATTACCCTTTGACACAACAAACCCTCTTCTGAGAATCTTTCACACAGATATACTGGCAGAAATAAAAAATATTATCTGTATAAAGATATTAACTATGACACTGTAATAAATAAAACAGCTCAATTTTCTTTTTCGCTTTATTAAAAATTTATTTTCTGTAATAAATTATACAATTTAATCTTGTTTTTGAATAGTCCACACCAAAATTAATTGGAGGAAAATTGCTTTACAATGTTTTATTGGTTTCTGCTGTAGAACAGCTCAATATTCTATCAAGAGAGAACTAGAATGTACATCTATGCAATGGAACACTCTGGAGCTATAAAAAGGGGTGAAGAGGGTCGTTATAAAATGTTCTAGACTGATCACCAGGATATATTGTTAAGTGAACTAAACAGTGTGCAGGTGTGCACAGTACCAAAGTCAAAACCATAAGACAAGACACCATGGTTAGGTCGAGCTTCCACCCTTGTCTCTCTCCGTCCCATTTCCTCCCTTGACAATAACTAATAACTTCAACAGACTTTAATTTACTCTTTACTTTAAAAACAATAAGCATGTGTGTGTGTGGGGGGGGGTGGTGGTGGTCGTGGTGGTGGCGGTTTAGTCACTCTGTTCGACTCTTGAGACCACGTGGACTGTGGTCCTCCAGGCTCCTCTGTCCATGGGATTTCCCAGGCAAGAATGCTGGAGTGGGTTGCCATTTCCTTCTCCAGGGGATCTTCCCAACCCAGGGATCAAACCCGAGTCTCTTGCGTTGGCAGGCGATTTTTTACTGCTGAGCCGTGAGGGCAATCCAAAACCTAGATACCCAAAACACTATATGCTTCATGATGGGATGTAACAGAAAACTCAGAGTACCTCCTTCAAAGTATTCTTGTCAAATAACTGACCTGAGTCTCATCAAGACTCTGGAACCTGCTACCAGTTTGTAAAAGATAAGCAACAGATCATGTTAGACGATGCCACAATGATGCAGGCAGCCAAATTCAGAATCTGGGAAACTCTACCGAAAAAAACATTTCTACAATAAGTAAATAGCAAGAAAAAAAGGGGGCAGGGCTTCCCAGGTGGTGCAAGTGTTAAAGAACCTGCCTGCCAATGCAGGAGACGTCAGAGACACAGGTTCGATCCCTGCGTCAGGGAGATCTCCTGCAGAAGGGCATGGCAACCCATTCCAGTATTCTTGCCTGGAGAATCCCATGGACAGAGGAGCCTGGCAGGCTATAGTCCATAGGGTCACACAGAGTCAGGCACGAGTAAAGTGACTTAGTACGCACAGAGGGGAAATTAAAAATGCCATATAATGTAAAATGCCAGTTGGTGTAGATGGAATTTGTTTAGATCCTGACTTCATTATATCAACTGGGAAAAAAAAAAAAACCCTATTTGTGGACCATCAGAGACATTTGAACACTGGATGTTAGATGATATTAATGAATTAATATTAATGTATGATGATAGTATTGTTCTGTTTTTCAAATAGAGCTTTTATCTCTTAGAGACATATTTGGAAATATTTACAGATGAAGTCATACAGTAATTGGGATTTGCTTTAAAATAATAGATAGAGATTCAGAGGGAATGGGGAAATAGAAAAGAAAGACGATTGGTCGTGTGCTGATAATGACTGAAGCTGGGCCATGTGTACCTTAGAGTTTATTGTACCATTCTCTCTACTTTATGTAGAATGAAGATGTCCATAATAGAAAGGGGTTTGTTTTCTCTCTCTTTTTTTTTTCCTTTTGGCTGCACCTCGAGGCTTGCAGGATCCTAATCTCCTGACCAGGGATTGAACCTTGGCCCTTGCAGTGAAAGCATGGAGTCCTGACCTCTGGACCACCAGGGAATTCCCAGAGTTTTGTTTTCTGTAATTTTTTTAAAGTGAGTTCCAATAGGATGTGGGCCTTGTATCTTCCTCCTTCTGTATTAGTTTCTCTAACAAGGTACCACAGACTGGGGCTTAAACAACAGAAATGTATTTTCCCACTGTTCTGGAGGCTGGAAGTCCAAGATCAAGGTGTCAGCAGATTCGGTTCCTTCCAAAGGGCATAAAGGGAGGATCCGTTCAGGCCTCTCCCTGGTTCATAGATAGTTGTCTTCTCCCAGCGTCTTCATACCATCTTCCTTTGGTGTCAATGTCTATATCCAAATCTTCCTTTTCTTATAAGCATATCACTCATATTGGATTGGGGCCCACTCTAATGACCTCCTTTAATCACCTCTGTAAAGGAATTTTGACTCTAAACAAGGCACATTCTGAGGCACTGAGAGTTAGAACTTCATTTATGAATTGGGTGGGGAGGACAGAGTTAACACTGATCTATCCCCAGCATCCAGTGCCTGGAAAATAGAGGAGCTCTAATAAACCTTTTTTTTAAAATTATTTTTAATTGGAGGATCATTGCTTTACAATGTTGTGTTGCTTTCTGCCATATAACAATGAGAATCAGCCATAAGTATGCATATGTCCCCTCCCTCTTGAACCTTCCTCCCACACCCTACCCCATCCCATCTCATCTCACCCTTCTAGTTGTCACAGAGTACTAGGTTGAACTTCTTGTGTCTAATAAGTGGGTTTTTTTAATGAATCAATGACGTTAAAATGGCAGTTGGGCAGCAAGACCCTGATGCCTGAATTCTCCCCTTTCCCCAATGTCTTCTTGCTGTAGTTTTAATGAGATAGGTCCTTTCTATCTAGCCTAGGGGCCTGAGTCTGTTGGGGCACATTTAGCAGGAAAACAATGCAAGCAGCTCAGCATCTGGTTGGGTTTTTGGCCACCACAGTTCTGGCAGGCTCCATCATGTGCTCTGATTTGTTGAGAACATGGCTTTAGTAGCAAGCAAGACAGGCAGCTGACAGAATACAGTGTGTGGGGTCTCAAAGCATCAGAGATGACTTGGCGACTACTAAACTAGGACCACAAAGACAGGGCGACAAGACTGAGTACATTGCCCCAGGTGAGGTCCAGCCAGGCCTGACAGCTTCCTGCATTCCCCACACTTGGTATTTTTCTCCAATCATAATCGCCCACTTAACCTCAAATGAATGAGTACTCAGAACCCATGCCTTCAAAGATGAGGGAGAGACCTGGGCTATTATTAACAGTTGGGAGTTCCGCTGAAGTATTTAAAAGCCAAAAAGGTCTAGACTTCAATTCAGCTGTGCACATTAATAGCCAAAATGAAAGGAGAAAATAGCTGCAATAAAAATGTACAATAAAATCCTTTCAGTCTCAAATACATTTATCTACTTAGCTATAGATCCATTTATTCCTTTGAGTTTTGCCTCTGAGGTGAAAGAATAAGAAAAAAATTAACCAATTCAAAGTTATTGACTATATGACCTATTTTAAAATTACGTTTAAAGCCTGGAAATCAGGCAATTACAGCTATATTAAAGCATTTAGCATAAATGCTGTTTTGCCAGCTGTTTCTTTCCTTTCCATTCTGCCTTGCAAATTTTAAAAAGGCATTTCAATTCTTTAAGATAATTTTTCCCAATTATAAATTCTTCATGTTCACTGAAGAAAATTTTGCAGACCTAGAACAGCATGAAGAAAATATTTAATCCCACCCTCAGAAAGACCTATAGGCAAACTTTCAGTGTATTTTCTTACAGCTGTGCATTAAAATTTTTATTCTCTCTGTCGTATTTTGATTCTAATTTCGCATTATACCAAATCTTTCCCCCATATCATTAGAATTTCTTGTAAATATCAGTTTTTCCTCTTCTTTAAAAAAAATTTTTTTAATTGGAGGATAATTGCTTACAATGTTGTGTTAGCTTCTGCTGTACAATAACGTGAACTTTACTGCTTTATTGATGTATTTGTTATATTTAACAAGTACGCAAATCAGTGTACAGATTGAGGTACTTTGATGTGTGTATAAACCCACATAACCATCATCCAGACCTCTATATAAAATATTTCCAACACTTTAGAAGGCTCCTTTTTGCCCCCTCAAATTTTGCCTTTTCTTTTTTTTTTTTATTGATATATAGTTGATTTACAGTGTTGTGTTAGTTTCAGGTTTACAGCAAAGGGATTCAGATATATATACATATATACATGTATTCTTCAGATTCAATTTTGCCTGTTCTTGATCTTGCTGTATAAGTGGAGCCATATCAGAGGTACTCTTTTGTAGCTGACTTCTCTCACTAAATATTAGCTCTATGAGATTTATCCATGTTTCTGACTATTCCAGTAGTTTATTTATTTATTTATTTATTTTACTGCTGTACAGAATCCCATTGTTTGAAGATATCAACCTTTACTTACTCATCTTTTTATGGATGGATATCTGTGTTTTTTCCTACTTAGGGTTATTATAAGTAAAGCTGCTATCAACATTCTTGGGCCTGTCTCTTTCTGGACATAAGCACCTGTTTCTCTTGGTTACACATCCCAGAGTAGAATCTCTACATCCTCTGACAATCGTGTGTTTTATTTTTCGCAGATATTGCCTACTATATAGTAAAGCGATATACCAGTTCACCCTCCTACCTACATCATATGAGAGTTTTTTCCATTCTCACCAACACTTGGTATGATCAGGCTTTTAAATGTTAGTCATTCTCCTGCGTGGTTTCTCTTTGTGATTTTAACTTGCATTTCCCTGATGACTAAGGATTCGAGCACCTTTTCAATTCAGATATCTTTTTTGTGAAGTGCGTGGTCAGATATTTTGACTATTTTTCTATTTGTTTGCCTGCTTTTTTCTTATTTATTTGTAGGACTTCTTTATATATTATACAATGGATGCATATGTGCATGCTAAGTCACTTCAGTCATGTCCAACTCTTTGCCACCCTATGGACTGTAACCCACCAGACTCCTCATGAGATACTCCAGGCAAGAATACTGGGGTGGGTTGCCAGGCTTTCCTCCAGGGGATCTTCCCAGTCCACGGACTGAACCCTCATCTCCTGTGTCTCCTGCATTGGAAGGCAGGTTCTTTACCACTAGCCCCACCTGGGAAGCTCTATAAAATGGATATGAGTCTCCTACTCTGCAGTTTCCCTCTCTTAATGGTATTTTTTGATGAATAAGAGTTCTTAATTTTAATGAAGTTCAATATATCCATCTTTTCTGGTTTGAGCTTTTTGTGACTTGTTTAAAAGATCTCTGTCTGCAAAAAGATCATGAATATATTCTCATAAGACATCATTTTTAATGGCTTCATATTTCATTTCATGAATTCGCCATTTTTCTATTTTTAGCTACTTAGTTTTTCACCCTATTTTCCACTACTAAGTAAAAGTGTGGATACTTATTGTCTTATGGGAGCCAGCCTCTGCATTAAGTTTTTGCATTCATTTTTACAAGAAACATCCAACAGGTTCCATTTTCATGCCTATTCTATACAAGGAGGCACAGGAGACCTGGGTTCAATCCCTGGATTGGGAAGATCCCATGGAGGAGGGCAAGGCAACCCATTCCAGTATTCTTGCCTGGAGAATCCCATGGACAGAGGAGCCTGGGAGCTATAGTCCACAGGTCGAAAAATGTCGGACACGACTGAAGCAACTTAGCACACACACAAAGGTTGGAGCGTGTTAATACTCCTGGGCACTTGATGAGAAGAACTGACTCACTGGAAAAGACCCTGATGCTGAGAAAGATTGAAGGCAGGAGAAGGGGAGGGCCAAGGATGAGATGGTTGGACGGCATCATCGACTCAATGGGCATGAGTTTGAGCAAGCTCTGGGAGTGGGTGATGATCAGGAAAGCCTGGTGTGCTGCAGTCCATAGGGTCACAAAGAGTCGGACACGACCGAGTGACTGAACTGAACTGAACACTCCTGGTAAACAGTGTCTCTCCCACTTTAACCTCACCAGCCATCCTTGCTGTAGGATACCCACCTCTGGCATATTTACAGGGAGAGTTTGATATTTTAATATACTAACCGTTATTCTTAGGATAATGATTATTCCAGTTTTTTTTAAAAAAAGGTCTCAGTTACTGAAAACTAGCTATAGGGCAAGTAGTTTATGTGCATACTTTATCTCACTTAAGACTCACAATTTTTCTGCAAGGAAAGCAGTGGTATCAGCATTTATAAATGCACAAACAGAATCAGAGAGAGAAAGAGGAGTTTGTCCAAAGGCATGTGATTAATTAGAAACGCTCAAGACCCAAAACATCCTCTAATTTCTGTGCTTTTTGGCCCCCACCTGCCAGGTTGGTGGGTGCAGTACGGCTTCCACTGGCTCCACCCCCAGCCTGCCCCCCCATGCTGTGTGCCCCAGGAGGCAGCCTGTGTTGACCAGCTCCCTGGCTCCCTGGGTTCGGCCAACTGGGAGGGGTCAGAATGAGTTTAATGGGAGGAAGGGAAAGATTGAGTTCTAGGTGTTTTCCCCCAAGTTCCTTCGCTATGGGTCTTCTCAGCAGGCTGCAGCTCCAGACAGAAAATCTCAGTTCCCATCAAGAGTTCTCTCCTTCACAGGAAACGCTTCTCCACTGTTGGTGGGAATATAAATAGATGCAGCCACTACGGAAGACAGTATGCAAGTTTCTTAAAAAACTAAAAATACAGTTACCATATGACCCAACAATTCCACTCCCGGGCATATATCTGGGAAACAAGAAAACACTAATTTGAAAAGATACGCACCCCAGTGTTCATATCAGCAATGTTCATAATAGCCAAGACACAGAAGCAACCTAAGTGTCCACTGACAGACAAATGGATAAAGAAGATGTGGTGCTTATATTCAGTGGAATATTAGTCAGCCATAAAAAAGAATGAAGTACTTTAATTCCCCCACATACAAACAGGGTCCATGCCTAGAGTGTGTTCATAAGTCCAATCTGTAAGTCCAACAAAGTTAGCCTAGATATCCAACTAATACAGTTGGCTCCATACTACTGTTGTTGTCGTTTAGTTGCGAAGTCATGTCCAGCTCTTTTGAGACTCCATGGACTGTAGCCCACCAGGCTTCTCTGTCCATGGGATTTCCTAGGCAAGATTACTGGAGTGGATTGCTTTCTCCTTCTCCAGGTGATCTTCTTGCCTCAGGGATCGAAGCTGCATCTCCTGCATTGGCAGGTGAATTGTGTACTGTAATAGGTTTATATTACTTTTCATGAGAATAATATATAAAAACTAAACATTTTAGTAATGTCTTTGTGCATAATAATACAAAAAAAACAAACAAAAAATAAAGAAAACATTTTTAATCTTACAGTACAGTACCTTGAAAAGTACAATAAGTTGTACAGTACAATAGCTGGCATACAGGGGCTGGCATTGAGTGAACAGGCAAGAAGAGTTACTGACTGGAGGAGGGAGAGGAGGTGGGAGATGGCAGAGCTGAAGGATTGTCAGCAACAGGAAATGGAATCAAGCTGCAATTTCACACACACCTTGCATTGATGCACAGGTTCTGGTTCGTTGCTGGATTCAACTCTATCTACCCTCTTGAAAAAATGATCCAGTGATGACTGGGTCATAGTTCTTTTTTTCTCATTATGGGTGACACAGTAGCACTGGATTGCATTCTCAACAGCTGCCATATGCAAACTTTCCTGTACCATTCTATATTCGATTCCTGTGCCTCAGAAGCTAACAGTACCTCCTCGAATGAAGAAAATCCTCCTGCCATTTCCTGTGTCGTGAATCTCTTTGGTTCTTCGGTTACTTCTTCTTGCTCTTGTCTCTCTACATCCTTTTGCTAGGCCTCCAATTCCATCTTTTCACCTTGCTCCACTCTATCAATTATTTTCATTTTTGTTGCCATTGTTATCTCATGACACTTCTTAGCAGTACCAGCCACATCACTGCTGTTTTTATACCTGCTTCTGGACATCCTGGACTTGAAATAAAGATACTCTACTACTGGACTCTATACAGTGCTGTACAGTAAAGTACAGAAAAGCACAATTACTTGCAGAGGATGCACTCAGGTAACAATGTACACCAGACATGTGAACTAACTTATGTAACTGGACGTGCAAACATATGTTCACATCTTTGAAAGTTGAGAGTTCACAACTTGAAGGTTTGTATGTAGGGGACTTACTGTAACACCATTTTCAGATGACATAGATGGGTCTAGAGATTATTATAGTAAGTGTAATATTTAAATAATATTTTATAATTATTTTATAATTTTAATAATATTTATATAATAATTATATAACTATCATTTAAATATTATTATATATAAATAAAATTGTAATAAATAAATATTTGTAATTATTATAAATCAAAGACAAATATCATATGATATCACTTACATGTAGAACCTAAAAAAGATATAATTGAACTTATTTACAAAACAGAAATAGACTCACAGACATAGAAAACAAGCATGATTACTGAAGGGGAAAAAGTTGGGGAGGAATAAATTAGGAGACTGGGATTAATATACACACACTAATCTGTATAAAATAGAGAACCAACAAAGACCAACTATATAGCACAGGGAACTATACTTAATATTTTATATTAACCTATAAGTGGAAAAGTCTTAAAAAGTCATATATATATACACATAACTGAATCACTATACTGTATACCTAAAACTAACAAAACATTGTAAATCAACTATACTTCAAAAAAAAAAAAACACCCAAACACAGAAATAGACTCACAGACATAGAAAACAAATTTATGATTACCAAGGGGGAAGCAGAGGGAGGGATAAATTGGGAATTTGGGATTAACAGATTCACACTACTATATATAAAATAAACAAGGACCTAATGTATAACACAGGGACGTATAGTCAGTATCTTGTAATAATCTATGATAGAAAGAACCTGAAACATAATGATCTATAACTTAATCACTTTGCTGTACATCTGAAACATTGTATGCTTAGATGTTTTTTAAAAAGTTCTCTCCTCCCAGCTATACCACATTCCTTTCATCTCCAGATTCTGATCACAGAGTCCCTTCAGGGGAGTGACCGCACCTGCTGTTTCTAGCTTCAGAGTTCTAGATCGTTCTTTGTGGTTTAACTGGATTTTTTCCCCTGGAACCTTGACTGAGAGATTCACCTGAATGACAGAAAGCTTTACCACATTGAAAAGAATTTGAAAAAGAATAGATGCATGTATATTTATAACTGAACCACTTTGCTGTACATCTGAAACTAACAGCATTGTTAATCAACCATACTCCTAAAATGTTATATCAGTTTTTTATTATTTTGTTTACTGTCTAGAATACAAGCTCCAAGAAGGCAGGATTCTTAACTGTTTATCCCCTGTGCCTTGGAAAGCTTCTAGGATATACTAGCTAAGCAGAAAATATTTGTTAAATAAATGAACAAATATTAATAATATCAGATTATGAAAAGTTTGTCTAAGTACAAAAGTCAAAGAAGAAAGTAACATGAAGGAAAAGAAATACAAATAAAATATAAGGCAAAGTAAATTTTTTTCTTCATCAAAAAACAAAATTATGTGATAGATGGAGGAAGTATTTGCAACGTTGAAGGCTGACTATCTATGATGAAATGACTAGCTTTTGTAAAACAGTGAGTGAGTGATAGTTGCTCAGTCATGCCTGACTCTTTGCAACCCCATGGACTGTAGCCTGCCAGGCTCCTCTGTCCATGGGATTCTCCAGGCAAGATTACTGGAATGAGAAATGGACAAAGATGATGCCCAAAAGAAAAAAATATTAATGACCGATAAACATAAAGTGTGTAACATCACTATCAGCAACAAAACAAAACCAATAACAGAAAGCACTGTCCCATCAACTCATATCTGGCCTTTCCTCAACACATCAATCATTCAAGCTGAACTCTTCTGACTACTGTTTCTAATTCCATCCACCCCAGGTAAGTGCATGGCTGAGTCTCCTCTCTCCCTGCAGGTGGACGTCTCTGCTTGGATATTGAGTCAAATGGTTATTGTGCAACCTCAGCTCTCCAACGGACTTCAAAAAAGTTGTGAATCTGAAGTTAGCCTATAACCAAACGTGGGGTCCGGCTGCTTGCCACTCAAAAGCCAATTAAGAGGCCATGTTGGTAGAAAGGAAAGTTTGCTTTATTTTGCATGCCAGCAACTGGGGCTGGGGTGGGGAGGGTGGACAGCTGTCCAAAGGCCAACTCCCATCCACTGATAATCAGTGGGCCAGAGCATTTATAGACAGACAGAGGGGGCTACGTGCAGAAACAGCACATTCATCTCTGACAGTCATCTTGAAATTGGTCATCGATGGTTTGACTGGCATCATCTTGATTGCTTCAAGTACAGATAATCTGCAGTTCCATGATCAGTTTGTTCTCATTTCCTTGAGGCCAATTCTTGGAATTGTGGCAGCTTATGTCATGGCTACAGTCTAGTCATCATGTAGTTAGCTGTTTCCACCCGGTGAGCATTTCAGTATCTGTAAGACAGCTCAAGTGATATGGCTCAGAATATTATCTATTGCCCTTGAGAAGGAACTAAACATCCTTGACTTTGCTTAATGACTACATTTTTATTATGTGATCTCCTTTGTTTTCCTTTGTTTCTACATTTTCTCACTTCTCTGATTAAACTTATTCTTTGGCTAAAGTTATTCCATAGGCAAAGGGTAGGCTGAGGAGATGAGGGGCAAGGACCATAGGGTCCTGCTGCATTTCAAGCATGCCCCCCTTCTTTTTTGTAAGGATGGGAGTGATGTTGCACCCAGCCCTTTACATCCTGTGTGGAACAAACTGATTCTTCTGAAAAACTTTTAACTTAAATATAACTTCTAATTTGCAAAAAAGTTGCAATTAAGTGATGCAGACAACTATCTTATACTCTAATTCACCCATTTAAAAAAAACATTTTTCTATGTTTATTTCATTATTCTCCATCTATTAATATTGATCTATCTGGCACCCCACTCCAGTACTCTTGCCTGGAAAATCCCATGGATGGAGGAGCCTGGTAGGCTGCAGTCCATGGGGTCGCTAAGAGTTGGACACAACTGAGCGACTTCACTTTCACTTTTCCCTTTCATGCACTGGAGAAGGAAATGGCAACCCACTCCAGTATTCTTGCCTGGAGAATCCCAGGGACGGCGGAGCCTGGTGGGCTGCCGTCTATGGGGTCGCACAGAGTCGGACACGACTGAAGCGACTTAGCAGCAGTTAGCATCTGTTTTGAATCATTTGAGAAGAGGTTACAGGCCTCATACTGCTTTACCTAGTAATATTAATACTTTGGTGTAGATTTCCTAAGAATAAGGTAATTTTTCCTATGTAACTGTGGTACAGTTATCCAGTTCAGGAAGTTTAACATTGACGAAATACTTTAATCTACAGTACATATCGGAACTCTCCACTGACCTGATAATGTCCTTTATAACAGCCCTTATGGGAGAGGCAAAAAATGGCCTAGATCCTTTCCCTCTCAATATCTCAAATAAAATCAAAGCCATAATCTGTGGTGTGTGTGTGTCTACAGGAAGCAAGGGGAAGGAGGGCAACAAGCACTGCTTCCTTAGGGCACCAGTGAAAACTCATTGCAGCTGGGAACAGGGACCCTCCTGTGGGAGGAGAGGATTGTGCAGGGCCCACGACTCCACCAGGGGGAGGGCAGGAAAACTGGAAAGGCCACTCCTCCACCCTAGTTCCAGGAATTTGGTACATGCTTGATTGTGAGGCCCAATTAGACCAGCATTGGAAACCTAGAATACACTCTCTCTTTTATATTAACAAATTTTAAATAATAAGTTAGAGCAGACTGGGGCTTCCAGGTGCTTCAGTGGGTAAAAGATCCATCTGCCAATGCAGGAGACGCAGGAGACACTGGTTCAATCCCTGGGTTGGGAAGATCATCTGGAGAAGGAAATGGCAATCTATGGACAGAGGAGCCTGCCGGACAACAGTCCATGGGGTCGCAAAGAGTCAGACATGACTGAGCATGCACCCATGCATGCTAGAGCAACTACTGGGAGAGGGACAGGAAAAAAATGAAATGTTCAAACAGACCCTCTTAAATGAGGCAAAATATAAAAGAAAGACCTAAAGTTCAGACTTGAACAGACTTTCCTCTGGTAAACCAACCCATAAACTACAAAGTCCCTTATTGGAATTTGCAGCTTGTGGTGCAAAATGTAATCATAGCCCTAGTTCATCCCCAACCCAGTCCAACGCCTGTCTACATGGCTTCTCATCACTGTACTAAAGCCCTTGCTGAAGGAAAGACATGCCCATTGCCAGGCATAAAAATGATGACCTCAGTCCTTTTTTTTTCTGTGCAGGATGTCCAGCTTCCAACAAAAAATTATAAGGCATATTAAAAAGTGTGAAAAAAAACAAAAAACAGTCCCAAGAGACAAAGCAATGATCAAAACCAGACTCAGAAATGACACAGAAGTTGGAACGAATAGGACTTTTAAAATAACTCTGATTAATATATGATTAATGGAAAAAGTTGAGAACATGCAAGTTTAAGTGAATAATTTCAGCAGAGTTGGAAACTGTAATAAACTATAAAGAAGAATCAGATAGAAATGCTTAAAAGGAAAAGCAGCAGTAAAAACCAGTGATAATGGTTTGTCAGTAGACTCAACCACACTGAGGAAATAAGCAGTCCACGTGAAGATAGGTTACTAGGAATTTCCCAAACTGATACACAAATAGACAAAAAGAGTAGTGAGTAGGGGCTGGGGAGGACCAGAACATTCAAGGACATGTGGGACATTATAGAACATTCTAACTTATGCATAATTGGAATTCCAGAATAAGAAGAAAGAGAGTGAGAAAGGAGCAGAAGAAATATATGAAGAAACAATGGCTGAGAATTTTCCAAAATTAACAACTAACACTAAATCACAGATTGAAAAACCTCAGAGAGCACCAAATTGGATAAATATCCAAACAAAAAGCACACACACATGCACACCACACACACACACACACACATAGGGCGTATCATATTAAAATTACTGAAAACATAAACGAAGGGGAAATCTTGAAGGCAGTCAGAGACAAGCATTACAAAGGAAGAAAAATAAAAGTTACAGGCGACTTCTCATAAGAAAATAAGAAACAGAGGTGTGATATTGTCAAAGTGCTGAAAGAAAAAGCTTCCAACCCAGAATTGTATATACTCCGCAATAGTATTTTTCAAAAAATAAAAGGAAAAATAAATACTTTCTCCGACAAACCTGAGAAAATTCATTGCTAGCAGATCTACTCTGTAAGAAATATGAAAGGAAATTCTTCAGTCAAAAAAATATATCATACTGAAACTGGATCTACAGAAACAAACGAGAAGATCTAGAAATAAATAAAGTAAAATAAAATTATTTTTCCATATTTTTAATTACTCTAAGGTATAGCTTACTACCTAAAGCAAAATAGTAATGTATTACATGTTTAAAATATATGTAGAATGTATGACAATAGCACAAAAAATAGGAGGGAAAAAATTGACAATATATGGTTATAAAGTCATTATATTAATTATGAAGTGCTATATTATTATTCCAAAGTAAATGATGATTAATTTCATATATATATGTATATAAGTGTATACAGTCCACTATATGTGTGTGTATATATATATATATATACACACACATACTTACATGTATATATTTATGTGTGTATTAGACTCTAGGTGGAGGTGTTAGTCACTCAGTTATTTCTGACTCTGTGATTCCATGGACTGTAGCCCACCAGGCTCCTCTGTCCATGGGGATTCTCCAGGCAAGAATACTGGAGTGGGTACCTATTCCCTTCTTCAGGGAATCTTCCTAACCCAGGGGTGGAACCCAGGTCTCGCACATTGCAGGCAGATTCTTTACTGTCTGAGCCACTAGGGAAGCCCATTAGATTCTACAGTGGCTACTAAATGTTTTTAATTAATCTTCTCTATGGAAGAGATAAAATGGAGTCATAAAAAGTGTTCAAATTACCCCAGAGAAGGCAGCAGAAAAAGAAGAAAAAGGAAACAAGGAACAGTCAGAAAATAGGCCAACTAACAAAATAGAATTTAACCCAATCACCTTATATCAATAATCACATTAAATGTGCTTAGATGGAGAGGTATCAGTTCAGTCACTCAGTCATGTCTGACTCTTTGCGACCCCATGGACTGCAGCATGCCAGGCTTCCCTGTCCATTACCAACTCCCAGAGTTTACTCAAACTCACGTCCATTGAGTTGGTAATGCCATCCAACCATCTCATCCTCTGTCATCCCCTTCTCCTTCCACCTTCAATCTTTCCCAGCATCAGGGTCTTTTCCAAGGAGTCAGTTCTTCACATCAGGTGGCCAAAGTATTGGAGTTTCAGCTTCAGCATCAGTCCTTCCAATGAATATTCAAGACTGATTTCCTTTAGGATTGACTGGTTGGATCTCCTTGCTGTTCAAGGAACTCTCAAGAGTCTTCTCCAACACCACAGTTCAAAAACATCAGTTCTTCAGGGCTCAGCTTTCTTTATAGTCCAACTCTCACATCCATATGTGACTACTGGAAAAACCATAGCTTTGACTGGACGGACTTTTGTTGGCAAAGTAATGTCTCTGCTTTTTAATATGCTGTCTAGGTTGGTCATAGCTTTTCGTCCAAGGAGCAAAGGGCTTTTAATTTCATGGCTGCAGTGATTTTGGAGCCCCCCAAAATAAAATTTCTCACTGTTTCCCCATCTATTTGCCATGAAGTGATGGGACCAGATGCTATCATCTTAGTTTTCTGAATGTTGTGTTTTAAGCCAACTTTTTCACTCTCTTCTTTCACTTTCATCGAGATGCTTTTCAGTTCCTCTTCAATTTCTGCCAGAAGGGTAGTGTCATCTGCACATCTGAGGTTATTGATATTCCTCCCAGCAATCTTGATTCCGGCTTGTGTTTCATCCAGCCTGGCATTTCGCATGAAGTACTCTGCTTATAAGTTAAATAAGGAGGGTGACAATATCCAGCCTTGACTATGGAGAGATATAAAGCATGTAACAGTAACCAGAAGGAAGTTGGAGTACCTTTATTAATATCAGATAAAATAGACTTCAGAACAAGAAATAATATTAGGGATAAAGAGAGGTATTGCATAATGATAAGGAGGTGACTTATCCAAACATATGAAAGGATTCTAAATGAATATGGACTGAGCCACAGAAGTCCAAACTCCATGAAACAAACACTGCTGGAGCAGAAAGGAGGGGTCATGTTCATAAGTGCTGTGGGGACCTCAGTTCTCAGTTCTCAGTGATGACAGAGCAAATGGCCAGAAGATCCATGATGATGAAAATTATCCGAACAACACAAGCAACAGCATCATTTTCTCCTAGGTCTCAGTGTTACCTTTTTATAAAGTCCACTTCTATTTTCCTGATTCTTTCTGTGTAATTCCCCCACCAATCTGGAAGCATTTAGATCTTCTCTTCATCTCACATGCTCTGAGATGTCATGATAAACTTCCTGAGCTCCTCTTTTCCCTCCTATTTGTTTTGCCATCTGACTCTCACATTGAGGGCTTCCTTAAGTATCTGGTGATCTTGAGTGGAAGGTGCTACTTGTATTTAACCACAACTTCAGAGAGCATGAACTTTATTATAGAGTAGTGGGGCTTTTCTAGGGGTTACTGTCAAAAATTTCTAGAAGTTTCTAGAAGCCTTTCCTTTGGGTCATGCAGACTCTCCAGAAGAGACTCCATCAAGGAAGGAAGAGTTGTGCTGACAAACCCAACCAAGAAATGAATGAAATGAATGGGGAAAATGGGCAGTCAAGGGATTACTGGAATCAAAGAACAAGGTGACATGAATGATGGGGCGTTGAGAATTCTCTTAACCTAAATAAGGTAATAAGAGGTGGGGAAATTTAGGAGAAAAATTAGGGTAAGAGAGGTATTAAATGTGTGGTTGTCTGTGCTGTGGAGACAGGGCAGAGGGGAGTGTATGTGTCTCATAGTTCAGTGTTCACTGCCACTTGATTTCGCCTGTGGCCAGGCCTGCAGGCGACCTCCAGCCACCACCGCACCCTGCATCCCAACACCTGAGCCTTGGCGGTTCACAGGACCAACCACTGGTTCATGGGGACCAGTGCAAAATGAAAATGCAGAGCCCAGGTTCAAAATTTAGTCAGAATTTCATGGGGGGAAAGGGGAGATGTTGGTCAAACGGTACAGACTTTCAGTCATAAGATGAGTATGTTGCTGGATCCAAGATCCAGCACAGTGACTGCAGTTAACAATACTGAACTGTGTTACTTGAGAGTTGCTGTGAGAGTAGAGCCTTAATGTTTTCACCATTAGCAACAAGAAAATGGGGATTATGTGAGGGAAAGGATGTGTCAGCTAACCTTCCTGTGGTAAGCGCTTTGTCATATATAATGTATACATGTATCTGTATATATATATATATAGTTATTGTACAGCTTAAACATACACAGTGTGTGTTAGTCGCTGAGTTGTGTCTGACTCTTTGCAACCCCATGGACTGTAGCCCACGAGTCTCCTTTGTCCTTGGGATTCTCCAGGCAAGAATACTCGAGTGGTTTGCCATTTCCTCCTCCAGAGGATCTTCCTGACCCAGGGATCAAACCCATGTCTCCTTCATTGCAGGCAGATTCTTTACCATCTGAGCCACCAGAGAAGCCCCAATACACAGTGTTGTATGTTAATTATATCTCTATAAAGCTGAAAAACAAAGTACCCGTGGTGGGGATAACGAACTAAATCATACAAAGGTTGATGTGGTAATAACATCAAATCTGGTCTTTAAACCTTTGTATTCAAACTTCTGACAAGAAACACAGTCCCCAAAAGGCCAGGCTTTAAAAAGTGTTTAAAACATCCAGGCAAGGAGAATTCTTTGTGTCTTGGCTTATGAGAGTGAATGAACATTTTCTTTGACTCTGTTGAATGAGGGGATTTACTCAACATTAAAAAAATGAAAAAAAAAAAGAGAATCTCAACACAGCACAGCGGACTGTCCACAAGTTGTAGGAACATGAAGTAGGTAAGCCCTTGTGGTACAGTTTCTCAAAAGAGTAACCTTTCCTTGCCCATTTGAGGGAAGTGGTGTAGGATGGAGACAATTAAGGGAAGAATCAACCTGGTGGCCCCCCTGGCCTGGAGGCAGCCCGCCACCCCCTCATTCATGGTTTTGAGGCCACCTAAGAGGTGCCTGCTGGGTTTCTGAGCAAGGCCTCCCTCCCCTCAGCAGCGTCTCTCTGAACTTTCTTAAATCAATTCTCCTTCCCCTTTCTGTTAATCTTTTTTTTTTTTTTAATGTGTTCAAATTTCTCATCCAATGTTGTCTTTAATGTTCCTCATGGGTGGACACGTTCCTTATTTGTACACTATAATTTGGTGGGATTTTAGGGGAAGTGGAGTTCAGTAACTGAGACTAGTCTGCCACTTAGGGCCTTGAAAAGGAATCCACAAAGAGAGGATAACAGCAAGCTCAGAAGGGGCTTCTGGTGACATGTTGAATCTCTTTGCCAGGCCAGCTCCAAAGCAGGGCTCCTATCCCAGTCCCCAGTCAGCAGTCCTGTGACCTGGGCATGTTACTGCCTCTCATCATGCCTTAGTTTTCTTACCTATGGAGAAGGAAATGGCAACTCCTTCTTGGTGCTCTGGCCTGGAAAATCCCATTGATGGAGAAGACTGGTGGGCTGCAGTCCATGGGGTCGCAAAGAGTCGGATATGACTGAGCAATTTCACTTCACTTCACTTCTTCTTACCTATGCAACAGGGGTACTGTAATAGTACTGCTGATGCTGAAATCTTGGCCGTTTTGCACAGGAGCAGAATTGAGTCTTAGAGACAGAATTCTGGGTGAAACAGAAAAGAATAGCTCTATTGTTTTGCCAGGCAAAGGAGGACATAGCAGGCTCTTGCCCTCAAAATTGTGTGTCCCCAACCTGAGAGGATTTGATGAGGAGTCTTATAGCAACAGTTCATGGGTGGTTGTTGCTGTTCAGTTGCTCAATGGTGTCCAACTCTTTGTGACCCCATGGACTGCAGCACGCCAGGTTTCCCTGTCCTTCACCATCTCCCGGAGTTTGCTCAAACTCATATCCATTGAGTTGGTGATGTCATCCAACCATCTCATCCCCTGTCGTCCCCTTCTTCTCCTGCCCTCCATCTTTCCCAGCATCAGGATATATTCTAATGAGTGGGCTCTTCGCATCAAGTGGCCAAAGTGTTGGAGCTTCAGCCTCAGTATCAGTCCTTCCAATGAATACTCAAGGTTGATGGAGGCTGCTGATAAGATAAGGATGTAGGCAGGCCCTGCAATTCTCTAATCTGTTCTCAGATAGCCTCGATGATGCCAGATCATGGCATCTGGTCCCATCACTTCATGGCAAATAGATGGGGAAACAATGGAAACAGTGACAGGCTTTATTTTGGGGGGCTCCAAAATGACTGCAGATGGTGACTGCAGCCATGAGATTAAAAGACGCTTGCTCCTTGGAAGAAAAGCTATGACCAACCTAGATAGCATATTAAAAATCAGAGACATTACTTTGTCAACAAAGGTCTAGTCAAAGCTATGGTTTTTCCAGTAGTCATGTATGGATGTGAGAGCTGGAGTACAAAGAAAGCTGAGTGCTAAAGAATTGATGCTTTTGAACTGTGGTGTTGGAGAAGACTTTTGAGAGTTCCTTGGACTGCAAGGAGATCCAATCAGTCCATCCTAAAGGAAATCAGTCCTGAATATTCATTGGAAGGACTGATGCTGAAGCTGAAACTCCAATACTTCGGCCACCTGATGTGAAGAACTCACTCTTTGGAAAAAACCCTGATGCTGGGAAAGATTGAAGGTGGGAGGAGAAGGGCACGACAGAAGATGAGATGGTTGGATGGCATCACTGACTCAATGGACATGAGTTTGAGTGAACTCCAGGAGTTGGTGATGGACAGGGAAGCCTGGCATGCTGCAGTCCATGGGGTCACAAAGAGTTGGACACGACTGAGCAATTGAACTGAACTCAACAGACCTTTGATGAGTTTCTCTAGTTCCTTAAATCTAGCCTCAGGTGCTTTCTTGGCTGCTCCTCCCTTGATTAGAAGTCAAGGAAGGTCATGGAGGCTGGAGTCCATCCCCTGCAAGCAGAAAATGGGGGACAGAAAGACTTCTGTTCCCTGGAGCCCCACAGGGTGCTGCTTGGTTTTACTATTTCACATGTGTGTGTTACTCGTTCAATCCAGTCTGACTCTTTACGACCTCATGGACTGTAGCCTGCCAGGCTCCTCTGTCCATGGGATTTCCCAGGCAAGAATACTGGAGTGGGTTGCCATTTCCTACTCCAGGGGATCTTCCAAACCCAGGGGCTGAACCTGGGTCTCCCTCATTGCAGGCAGATTCTTTACTGTCTGAGCCACTGGGTTGGAGGACCTCACAGTGTTGTTAATACAACAGAATGAATTAGTACCTGAAATCCCCAAAGAAGTTTATTATTGAGATGAAGAGGGGAAGGTGAGTCCCTCATGGCTGGAGCAGACAGCACCTCTGTAGGGTACTTCCCCTAGAAATGGGAAGACAATGGGCTTTGAAAAGATGGGTAAAGTTCTGCTTATAGCTTGGGAACACTTCTCATTTTGCTTTTTGTAGATGTTGATTACTTGGTGTGTGGTCAGGCCACTCAAGGTAGCTGTTCTCTTGGTCTTTGTAAATACCCTACCTGACCAGTGCCTGCTTCACCTATACCCTACTCACTTGACCAACCTTCCTGCCTGCTTTCAGCTGGTGACTGTTCTTATCAGAGGGGCGGTGAGGGGCAGGCCCCTCTGCTACTTTCTCTGGTGACTAATGAACCCACCTGACATCATTTCCCCTATAACTGGTAATCTCCCCTTCCCCCTGGGAGCTGACTGCTGCCACGTCCTGCCTGTCATCCTCCATACATGGTGGGGTGTCTCTGCAAGACCTTGCTCAGACATGCAAGCTCCCCCCATCCATCAAACCACTGGTATCTCCTTTGCTGACTCCAGGCTCTTTCTTCGGTCTTGAACCTGGGAAAGCACAGGCCTTGCAGGTCTGCAGGGTGCTACCCAGCACTTGGTTTACCAGGTTGACCTTGGGCCAGAATATGGAAGAATAAGCCACATGTCTGACCTGTTAGTGGAACCACCCTCTTCTCTCTCCCCCGCTTCCTTTTGGAAGGTCTAGATCCAACCCCCGCCTCCCAGAAGTCTAGTTACTGACAAAGCCTGTGGGCATCTAGGATCCCACTGGTGTAGGGAGCACATGTACTGACCAAGGCTCTTTTGGTTACTAGAGACTGAAACACAGATAGTCTAAGGAAGCTTAAGAAAGTTTCAGTTAGAGTAAATAATAAGTGACGAAGTTGGGTGGGGCAGGCCTCAGAGACAACATCAATGTGCGCTCTCTCCATTAGAGTAAATAATAAGTGACGAAGTTGGGTGGGGCAGGCCTCAGAGACAACATCAATGTGCTCTCTCTCCATTCAGATCTCAGCTCTGCGTGTGTATAACTCATTCTCTCACACTAGTGTGCACACCTGAAGCTAGTGCTTCAGGGTTCCAGCCGGGCAGGCACTCCTCTGTCTTCTCCAAAGTTGTGCTTGTGGCTCTGTGAGGTTATTTAGTGTTCACAAGCCTAGAGGCATATGCATGCATGGGAGCTAGGGCTTCATTTTGTAAGATAAAGGCCACATCTGAAAGCGTTCTTATCTCCTCAGAACTTGAGTGACAATAAGCAAAAAGTGAATGACGTCAGGAGGGAAAACCAGTGCACAGCAGAAGCTGTCTGCACAGACCTTTGATCTGAGTCCACCTGGGCTGGTTTTGAAATGAGCTGTGTAACTCATGAGCTTTGGAAAAATGCTGGAGCAGAGGCAATTTTCCGTACTGCACCTGAATAAACAAAGGTTCCTGAGATTGCGTCCTTATTTCTCCTTCAGCAAACATCAATCCCCTTTTTAGAAGGGATGCTCATATTTCTAAATTCATATTTTCCATAACCAAAGACTAATTTAATATTATTCTGATGCCACTTGAGAGAAGAGGTAAAATTCCTAGATCATTGGAAGAAATAATATACAGTCCAGAAAGAAAAGAGACTAGAAAATGTAAGATCCTGAGAAAGTGAATGGAAATGAAGCTGGAATCAAAGTATTGTTGACTAGAACAAAAAGGCAACAGAGAAGAAAGTGAAGAACCAGGGTAGTACCCGAGAAACTGAGTGAGAAGCTATAAGACCTCCTCAGAAACAAACACAGAATAGATAGACAGATATGAATGAATGGATCCAGGCATGACCAAGGCATCTTCCTAGATGGCACAAGTTGAGTGGATATCATCTCAGACCCACTCACAGATGTCCACATCAGCTAACTTACAGAAAAACAAGTGGCCCAGCTTAAAAGAGGTCAGAGGGAATTTTCAATATTTATAAATGATTAGGCAGGAGACTGAAGACCTAAGGAATATGCATGGTATTGTTGTTACTTCTCACAAGCTGTCTATGGGATTTTGGGAGAGAAATTTATTGTGAAAGTGGTTTTCTACCAGATAGTATGAGCCCATTTGGCACTCTGGACCTTCACATAAACAGCTGGGATGAGGTGTTTCTAACTAGAGGGGAAATGGACCCCACAAAGATAGAGAAGAACAGTCTTGCCCAGAGACTAGCTGACCTGCTCAGGAAGATTCTAAAGGAAAGCCTAGTAGTTATTTTGTTCTTTTTTAAGCCTATTAGTTTTTTTAAAAATAAAGAGACACAGTAATAAAGACAATAACGATTCAAAAGTTTACTGGGCAGAATAAATCTTAATTTTAAACAATGAATAGATACAATAACTTATGCACTTATGAGTAAAGTTCAAATAGTACCTGAGAGGTTTTTATACAAAATATGAATGAGGATGGAGGGAAAGAAAATAAATATGACATGGAAAGAAGACTAAGCAGGCAAGAGGTTCTCAGTGACTCTCACGAGGAAAGTGGTTGAGAAGCAAAATGCTTATGGCCTCAGTTTCCCCAATGTGGAGGAAATGGTCAATAAGGTAAATTCATAATTTTAGTTAACTAAGACTGATATGTTGAAATTCAAAAGTAGAATGTGATGGAAGACCTTACTTTATTCAAAAGAAACATGTATTTACGTATCAAGAAAATTTATAGCAACCTTCATGAAATCAGTGTATTCATCGAGCACGTATAATCTTTCAGGAGCTATTCTGGATATTGGAATCCAACACCTGCACTCAAGAAGCTTATAGTCCATGATCTCAAATTGGTTTTTGAATTCATCCAGGTATGTGTGCATGTAGCCTACCAGGCTCCTCTGTCCATGGGGATTCTCCAGGCAAGAATACTGGAGTGGGTTGCCATGCCCTTCTCCAGGAGAAGCCCTCATCCAGGTATAAATAATCCCACATTGTTCTAGTGGGTAAATAAGGACGTACCTGCAAGAAAGCTGTGTTAATTCACTGAACTCTTGAGTTGTGATCAGTCTTTTTGAAAACATACACACAGAAGAGGGAAAGAAGGACGCAGAGCCAAGGATGACTGCACGGTTAGACAGATGTGTAAGAACACTATCAGGAAGAACAAAGCCCCAGTGGAGACAGGGCTTGATTTTTTTCCCTCAGTAAACATTATGGAACAACAGCATGCATACCCCAAAGCACAACAATCACAACCGTATCACTCATTCATATTCACAACTGAACACATCCATGTAACCAGCACCCAGATTAAAAAATAACCGGAATACAGCCAGCACCTCTAGAAACCTCCTCGTGGCTTTTCTAATCATTAAGCACCCCAACCCTAATGCTTGGCTAAGGCTAACTGCTATCTTAACTTCTAACACCAAATCTTATTTTTGCCAAAAATAGTTCACTTTCTTAAAACTGCTTTGCTCAGGTATAATCTGAACATATTTAACGGTGAAATTAAACAACACCCAGTCAAGGTACTGAACATTTCTTTCCGTCACTCTTGAAAAGTTCCTATGTCCCTTGGTCACCCATCCCTCCCACTATCCCTGTCCGTAGGTTACCTTTGATCTGTTTCTGTCACTATGTTATTTGTATTTACTAGAATTTTATACAAATGAGATCCTACAATAAATGGGATCATATATTCTTTTTTTTTTTTAACTCTTGTCTTCTCTCACTCAGTGTAATGATTTTCAGATCCATCCATGTTGTTTCAAAAGTCAGTGGTTTGTTCTTTTGTTTGCTTGAGTAGCATCTATTGCGTGGCTACACCACAATTTGTTTATCCATTCACCAGCTGACAGAAGACATTTGGGTTATTTACAGGCTTATGGTTATCACAAATAAAGCTGCACAAAGTTGCTGTGAACATCCATGATCAAGTCTTTGGAAAAACATAAGCATTCATTTTTCTTGGGCAAATATCTAGAAGTGGAATGGCTGGGTCATACTGTGTGTGTTTAACTCCTTAAGATGCAGCCAAACTGTCTTCCAAAGTGATGTATGAGAAGGCCAGGTGTGTCCCATTCTCACCACTCCTTACTGTTATCAGTCTTTTTAAAAAATATATTTAGTCATTTAGGTTTCAGTGAGTCTTAGTCATAACACGTGGGATCTTCAACCTTCGCTGTGGCAGGCAAACTCTTAGTGGCAGCATGTGGGATCTAATTCCTTGACCAGGGATTGAACCCAGGCCCCCTGCATTGGGACCATGGAGTCTTAGTCACTGGACCACCAGGGAAGTGTCTGTGCTTAGCTGTGCTTAGTCTCCCGGTCATGTCAGACTCGTTGCAACCCCATGGACTGTGTCCCTCCAGGGTCCTCTGTCCATGAGGATTCTCCAGGCAAGAATACTGGAGTGGGTTTCCATGCCCTCCTCCAGGAGGGAAGTCCCTACTATCTGTCTTTTTAAAGTTTAGTTATTCTAGGGGGTGTATAGTGGGGTTTCATTGTGGGTTTAGTTTGCATTTTCCTGATGACTAGTGATGTGAATCATCTGTTCATGCCCTTCTTTGCCATTTTAATAAATTCTTTAGTGAATTGTCTGAGTGATTTTTTTTTTTAATGCCAAGATCAGTTAAAGGAACTTACACAAATGTTCAGAGGAAGAGAAGGGAGAGTGGACCATAGATGCGGTGTTGCTGGATAATAAGGACAATGCAGACTCTTGAACACTTATTTTGCTTCAGGTTTCTATTTCAGGGGAAAATCTGCAGTCTAAAAGAAGGAAAGGCAGGCTACATATAGGAAGAAATAGTGGATCCATAAAACAAATTGGAGAGTGAGGGGGAGACCTAGTGGTCCACCAGTAATCATCTCCCCCTTTTTTCTTTTGGGGTTCCGCGGTGGCACAGTGGTTAAGAACCCACGGCCAATGCGGAAGACCTGGGTTCGATCCCTGGGTCGGATAGATCCTCTGGAGAAGGAAATGGCAACCTACTCAGTATTCTTGCCTGGAGAATCCCCATGGACAGAGGATCCTGGCCGGCGACAGTCCATGGAGTAGCAAAGAGTCAGACACAACTGAGTGGCTAAGCACAACCAATGCAGGAGAAACAAGAGACACAGATTTGATCCCTGGGTCAGGAAGGTCTTTTGGAGTAGGGAATGGCAACCCACTGCAATATTCTTGCCTGGAAAATTCCATGGACAGAGGAGCCTGGCAGGCTACAGTCCATGGGTTTGCAAAGAGTCAGACCTGACCGAGCACACGCACACACCTTCTTTCTTTAGAATCTCCGAGTTTTAGTTAGATATAGAGTGGCCAGGCCTCTCTTTTTTCCCAGGTCTGCAGGGATTCCTAGGATGCAGGACTTCCTAGAAAAGACCTTGGTAAACCTAGGGAGGTCCTTGGCCATCAAAAATGAAGATGGCTATTTCCCAGGCTCCTGTTCAGTTAGATGTGGCCATGCAATTAAGTTATGACCAGCGACATAAAGCAAAGGTGATGTCTGAACTTTCTGGAGTATTCACATTAAAGGAAAGAACATGTCCTCCCCTCCTTCTTCCCTTTTTGCCTTCCCACTGGCTCGAATGAAGAAGTGAGAGCAGGAGCAGGCATGCCCATCCTAATCCGTGAAATAGAAGCTGCAGGTTAAGAATGCCACGGAAACAGGAGAGAAGGACGAGGAGCTCCTGATTGTTATGAAGCTGCCATAACAACCAGAGGTGCTTACTCAGCTTTTATGTAAGAGAGAAATAAATTTCAATTTTGCATAAGCTGATGTTTCAGACCTCATTTTAAAGTTTTCTACATAATACAGTATACAGGAGCTCAACCAGGCAAGCTAAATGATTTAAATGGATATAAATGGAGTTTTTGAAGGACTTCCCTGGTGGTCCAGTGGCTTAAAGTTCATGCTCCCAATGCAGGGGGCCTGGGTTTGACCTCTGGTTGGGGAACTAGATCTTGCATGCTGCAATGAAGATTGGAGATCCCATGTGCTGCAGCTAGGAACCTGTACAGCCAAATAAATAAATTTTTTTTAATTAAAATAATTTTTTTTTAATCTTCAAAATAAGGAAGAAGGTCTAAACAAACTGCAAACTGGTAAATTTGATGACAGTGTTGGGTCATTTTTCTAGTGGATTAATAAAATGATGTTGGTGAGTCACTTAAAAAGGCAACACAGATTGCTAGGCTTGGACATGGTTGCACCAAGAACAAATTTTGTTAAACTTGTTTTGTTTCACTCTTTCAAGATGTTTATTGTACTGGTAGCTCAGCAAAATGTGTGCCTGTAATGAGGCTACTGACAAGAACATATGTGGCATTCATGCAGACTTGTTCTGGGTCCAACTAGGTGGATTAATAATCAGTTGAACAATCATACCCAAAGGGTATTGAGTAATGTGTCAACATCAGTTTGGAAGGAAATTTCAAGAGGTAAGCTTTGATCTAGCTTAATGTTTTATCAGTGATTTGGATGACTAGACAGTGAAGTACTCATCCTATTGGCAGATGACAAGAAAGACAGTACATACTAAAGAAGACAGAATCAGAACTAAAAGCTCTTGCTGGCTAGACTGGAAGGATGAAACAAACAAATTGAAGTGATAAATGTGTGTTTATATACTCAGATTTTTTAAAAAAACACATCCAATAAGAAATGGGGGAGATATGAATTATTATTAAGTATTTTTAGATAATGGCTCTAAATGAATCAACAGGGCAAAACTCAGGCAGTCCTGGCTGACTCTGTTAATGGGGTGACAGCATCTGCCATGGGGGGATATGGTTCTGTTAGCAATGTTCATAGTGGCAGTTCTCATGTCATGATTTGAAAGATGTGTAAATAGAGGCATGGCTTGAAGGAGTGGAGGAGACATGAAACTGATCTCAAATATTGGAGGGCTCTCCTGTGGCATCCTAACTGTACACAGCCATGGCCCTGGTCCCTCACTCTGATGCTCACATTTCACTCACATTTATACAACTATCACCCTGCTCCTGACCCTCCGCTTGCCAGTCTATTACTGTTGCTTAACCTCACATATTGGTTCATCCTGCTGCTCTCTGCTTTGGGAACTGTCTTTCTGACCTGAGACCTTGATATCAGGGAGACTGGGTAGACACAAGAGTGGAGAAACTAAGGGTGAGCAGTGTGACTGGTTATGTCCCAAGAACTTCCCCTTAAAGCAGTGTCTTTTCAGATTGTGAGATGCATCCAGAAGGTAGTTAAAAGCAGTAACTTTCTAGGGGGGCGGGGGGGAATGCTTTGCTGTGCGACTTGTGGGATCTTAGTTCCCCAGCAGAAATTAAACCTGTGCCCTCAGCATGAAAGCATGGAGTCCTAACCACTGGGATGCCAGGGAATTCCCGTAAGTAACAACTTTTTAATATGTTCTTTTCTCTGAAGTGTAGAAGTTGCTGTGCTTCTAAGGCTTAATGGATAATATGGGGCAGTATGATGAACTACATACCTTAAATAACCATCCCAAAGATACAACTAAAACTGCTGAATATAATTTTAAAATACATGTGTTTAAAAATGCACTACTGAACTTGCAGGAAAAATGCTTCACAAGCCAAAAATGAAATGAAAGTTAAATCCAGGGAGGGAAGATAGCCCTGAGGTTGGCTTTTACCTTGAGACCAGCAGCCCAAGTGACCCTGATCTTTCAATAGGTAGTCCTTCAGGATAGGAAAACAAGCCAAAATCCAAGGCCTGACCAAGTGTAGAATCTAAAAGGACACCCTGTGTAACGTTGGGAACCCCCAAGGAACATAGCATTGATAAAATGATAAATTACAAAGAAATCCACCCTAATGAAAAAGACAACAAGGAGACATGTTGACTTTGGATTTGGGTAGAGAGAGAAAAGTCTACCTGGTAAGTAGTGAAGTAAGTCTACCTGGTAAAAGTCTGTCTGGTACAGTGTGTAAGTCTGTCTCAGTCAGCCTCATATGAGTTTTGTCCTGTATTCAACCATCTACTGGAGAAGGAAATGGCAAACCACTCCAGTATTCTTGCCTAGAGAATCCCATGGACAGAGGAGCCTGGTGGGCTACTGTCCATAGGGTTGCACAGAGTAAGATACAACTGAAGTGACTTAGCATGCATGCATGCATTGGAGAAGGAAATGGCATCCCACTTCAGTATTCTTGCCTGGAGAACCCCCATGGACAGAGGAGCCTGGTGGGCTGCCATCTATGGGGTCACACAGAATTGGACACGACTGAAGTGACTTAGCAGCAGCAGCAGCAACTATCTACAAGGTTCTAAAAAATCTTAGTCTAAAAAGTTAAAGTAATTTCAGGCACCTAGAGAAACAAGTCAAACCTTTTGTGAAAACGTGAAGTCAGACCTTAAAGAATTTCCAGATCAAGCTCACTCTCAAGTACTACAGAATATGCAAGAAAACAAGGCAACCCAAGTGAGAGCAGACAGAAGACTCAATCTACAAAAACTTCTGTTAAGTGGAAGTATCATATACTAACTATAAAATAAATTTGCTTAATTTGTATATAGAAATAAAAAGGGGAGAGAAATATGACTATAGAAAAAGAGCAATAAGAAAAATAACCAAGGATAATTTTAAATGACCAAAAAGAAGTTCTAGAAAATGAAAAATATAATAGTTTCAAGAATAGGCAAAAGATCAGTTAAAAAGTAGATGTTTTAAATAACATTATAAGCCAAGTAGACCCAATAGTCATGTGTATAACATTCTATCTAATAGCATCAGAATTTATATTCTTCTCAAGTGCACATAGAGCATACTCCAGAATAGAGCATATTCTAGGCATAAAACAAGCCTCAATAATAGAAATCAATATTGAAATCATACAAAATGTTATCTGAACACAGTAGAATGAAATTAGAAATCAATAACAGAAGAAATTTACGATACTTATAAACATATTAAAATTAAATAATATATTCCTAAATAACCAATGGGTCAAAGAAAATTTCACAAGAGAAATTAGAAAATACTTTGAGATGAATGTAAAAATGAAACACAAACAGAACAGGGCTTAGAGGGAAATTTATACCTGCAAACATCTATATTTAAAAAAAAGAAAAATCTCAATCAAGAGCCTAATCTTCTACCTTAAGAAATTAGAAAAAGAAGAGCAAATTAAACCCAAAACAAGCAGAAGGAACAAAATCATAGAAACTAGAGAGAATATAAATAAAACAAAGAATATAAAACCAAAAGAGAAAAATCAACAAAATGACAAGGTTTTTTTATTTGAAATATCAAAAAATTGACAAAATATGAGCTAGACTGTCAAACAGAAAAGAGAGAGAAGATTCAAATTACTAAAATCAGGAATGAAAGTGGGGATATTGTTTCTGATCTTTCAGAAATAAAAAGGATTATAAGGGAATACAATGTAGAATGTTCTATCACTTAAGTCCAGGCATTCAGGAGAACAATAAATCTAGAAAACCATAATAATTTTAAAAAGTCAATAGACTAGATAAAATGAACAAATTACTAGAAAGACACAAACTATCATAACTGAGTCCAAAAGAAAGAGAAAATCTGAATAGAACTATAAGAAGTAAAGACATTGAATTATCAGTGAAACAAAAACAAAAAGAAAACAAACAAAACACCAACCAAACAACTTTCCACAACGAAAAATCCAGTCCCATATGACCTCACTAGTGAATTCTACCAACTTTTAAGAAAGAATTAACACCAATTCTTAATAAACTCTTCCAAAAATTAGAACAGATGGTACACTTCTCAACTCATTCTACAAGGGCAGTGTTACCTTGATACCAAAATTAAGCAAAGACATCATAAGAAAACTGCAGACAAAATCCCTTAGTATAGACTCAAATATCCTCAACAAAATACTAGCAAACTGAATTCAACAGCATATAAAGAGGATTATACGCCATGAACAACCGAGATTTTTCATAGGGATGCAAGGTTGGCTTAAGATATGAAAAATAATCAATGTAAAACACTATATTAATAGAATAAAAGACAAAACCACATAATCATCTCAACAGAAAATACAAAATTCTTAGAAGAAAACACTGGAGTAAGTCTTTGTGACCTTGGGTTATATGATTTCTTAAATATGACATGAAAACCACACATGACAACAGAAAAAGCAGATACATTGGACTTCATCAAAACCTTTAAAAAATGTGCTTCAATGGACACCACCAGGAAAGTGAGAAGAAACCTACAGAATGAAAGAAAATATTTATAAATCAGATATCTGATATGGGACTTATATCTAGAATACGTAAAAACCTCTTACAACTCAATAATAAAAAAGCAAATAACCCTTGTTTTAAAATTTGGGCAAAGGATTTGGCTAGAAATTTCTCAGAGATACATCAGTAAAAGTATCAGTGAATCTAAACATTGTTAGACTTTCTAAAAGAAATAGAAATATTGTATTATAATCTCTAAACTGTTAGATGGGTAAACATAAGTGACAGGAGAAAAGTAGAATGAATTTTTTTAAGAGACAAAAAAAGGACAGCAGAAACAAAATCAGGAAAATAGGACAAGAAAGTATAAAATAAAAGTAGGACTAGATTCAAATATAATTCTAAATAGAATAAATTCAGTCTTGAATACAAAATTTGCTGCTTACTTTTACACTCTAGTTATACGTCATTTTCAAAAGGCATACCTAAAACATGAGACACAGAAAGTTGAAAATTAAAGTGGTGCAGCAAAGAGTGGGGCAGGAGAGGATGGATGGTCACATACCAGGCCATGTCCGAATCCATGGGATGGCTGCCAATTGTGGGTTGTTGGCTTTGGGCAGGAAAGAATTCAAGAGTGAGCCACAGTAAAGTGAAAGGTTTATTCAGGGAAGAAACACACTCCATAGACAGAGTGAGGGAAGGCAAGAGAGGTAAGAGGCCCCTTGGTATGGGGTTGTCAGTTTTTGTAGGGGTGGGTAATTTCACAGGCTGATGAGTGGGAGGAGTATTCCAGTTACTTTGGGAAAGGGGTGGGGATTTTCAGGAATCCGGCCACTGCTCACTTTTTGACCTTTGTGCCCATGGCCCCTGTGGCTGTGTCTTTTAGCATGCTGATGTGTTACAATGAGGGTATACTGAGGCTCAAGGGCAAGTGAAATTCAGTTCATCCGCCATCCTGGAACTAGTTGCTTTTAATGGGTTTATGTCATATCCTTGGGCCATGTCATTCTTTTAAATGTGTTTTGTCCCCTTCCTGTCTCAAAAGGACAGGAAAAAAAATATCCAAAACACAAAAATAGATAGTGTAACTGTTTTAATGTCAGACAAAATTGATGTTAAGGTGAAACTAAAGGACACAGATTTTCTGTCAGTGTAAGCCAGAAATGTCTAAGGGAGCTATAACAAAAGTGGAATGAGTGACTTCTGGAGTCACTGAATTCTCAATACTTTGTGAAATTAAAGTCTGAGGTGATGACCTCTTGGTAGATGTGTTAGGGAGGACATTATTAATAAAACATCCAGAAAGGTAGGAATTTGATGACCATATAGTTTCTCTGTATACCAAAATCCTAATATTTTATCTGATTTTTCCCATTGACTTTCAAATTATTTTATTTTTTCATGGCTAGAAGATTTTCTGATTAGTCATGTATTAGAAGGAAGCTCCTACATTCCTGTCTCATCTCCTTTTTACCTAATCTCTAAAGTAAAAAGTCTGTTGCACATTCATAAGAATGTAATTTATGTGGGTGTAGGCTTGTTGGAAAAGACCCTGATACTGGGAAAGAGGGTTTTCCTGGTGACTCAGAGGGTAAAGAATCCGCCTACAGCGCAAGAGACCCGCGTTTGATCCCTGGATCGGGAAGATCCCCTGGAGAAAGTAATGGCTACCCACTCCAGTATTCTTGTCTGGAAAATTCCATGGACAGAGGAACCTGGTGGGCCACAGTCCATGGGATCACAAAGACTCAGTCATGACTGAGTGAAGTGGCTCAGACGGTAAAGAATCCACCTGCAATGTGGCAGACCTGAGTTTGATCCCTGAGTTGAGAAGATCCCCTGGAGGAGAGCATGGCAACCTACACCAGTATTCTTGCCTGGAGAATCCCACGGACAGAGGAGCCTGGAGGGCTATAGTCCATGGGGTTGTAAACAGGAGGACACGACTGAGCAACTAAGCACAGCACAATCTGTTCCTGCCTCCTCTGCCTTCTTCTGTCTTCTGCTGGGAAAGATTGAAGGCAAAAGGAGAAAGGGGCAGCAGAGGATAAGATGATTTGATAGTGTCACGGACTCAATGGACATGAATTTGAGCAAATTTCTGGAGATAGTGAAGGACAGGGGAGCCTGGCATGCTGCAGTCTATGGGGTTGCAAAGAATCAGACACGACTTAGTCACCAAACAACAACAAGACACATGTGTACATTGTTCAGGCTTCAACCTCCTCTGCTTCAAGATTTGTCTTCCAATCATTTGTCTGAAAGGGATGTTGAGAAAACTCCCCAAGGAAAATATTAACGTCCTACCTTGTCTCACTTAGTCAACAACAGTTAGTTGTCTGAGTCACTAACAGATATGCAAAGAAAGATAAACATGGCAAAGTCTTCAGAATACGCAACACATTTTGAGGGTGGGGTGGGTGGCAACTGTTTGGCAATAGCATTCAGCTGTTCTTTTGCAATACAGATCTTCAGGTTTTAAACTGCTAGGTCAAGATCTAGCCTAAAAATCTCAAAAAATTTCCTGGAAGATGTCCAGATCTGGAGTGGATAGACGCTGCTCTTCCTGCTCCACAATACTCCGGCAGTGGGACCCAGAGAATCCTACTTTTAACAAGCATCTCCAGAGGAGTCTGAATCACACTAATGATTGAGAAATACGAATTCAAGATACCTCAAGCCTTTAGTATAAAAGAAGTGAGTTCTTTCTCCATGCTTTTTAGTATCTATTTCTTTAAAATATTCTTTGGTTGTCTTTTCTTAAAAAAACTGGTGACACAGATTAAAGATATTTGAAGGTAGTGTTCTCACTTTATTTTGAGGAAAAACAATCTTGGGCCTTTTTTTCCAATCATATTTCATTTTTTCTCATCAACTTTAAAAGGAGATCATGTCATTACTCACTGTAATGGCAGGAATCTGGCCTTCATGGTCTAAGTCAGGGGTCCCCAACTTCCAGGATCTAATACCCAATGATCTGAGGTGGAGCTGATGTAATAATTATAGAAATAAAATGCACAATAAATGTAATGCATTTGAATCATCCTGAAGCCTTCCCTGCCACCCCACTCCCAATCTGTGGAAAAATTGTCTTCCACAAAACCAGTCCCTGGTGCCAACAAGTTGGGGGCCACTGGTCTAAGTGATCTAGGAATATACCCACAAGAAAAGGAAAGAAATGGTCATGGTTTTGTTTTCTTTGCTGGTATAGATACCTAGGTTAAGGGATGTGAGTGCTATGATCCTGTAAGAAAGTATTAGCAATAGAAAAACCAAGCCAGCAAGAAGCTCATTATAAATGTGATCAAGTTGCAGGAGAAGCCAAAAAGAGGGAATAAAAAGAATGAATTTCAACTGTATAGTCATTTACTAAATATTTAACATATTTAATAATTATTTTTAAATGACAGTAATGGAAGAAGATTAGAAGAAAAGGGAACGTTAGACAGGAAAATAAAAGGTAGCTTTCAGCCAAAGGGGGCAATAGAGCAAAGGAATGGCTAACTTTATTTCCTCCTCACAAAGTCACAGAATTTAATATTTTTACCAAAAGGTGGAAAAATAAATAGGTTTTATTGTACACAGCCTCATCAAACACAAAATAAATGACTGAATGCAACTTGGCTTATTTAAGAATCCATTATGTAAGAGTCGTGTAAAATTTATGCCCGACCACAAACGTACTCCTATGCATTGAAGCTCTCTGAGAAATAACTGTGTTTCTCTTGTACGTGCTGCACATGTCTTTAACACTGTTGATCATGTAATAGGATATCAAAAATGCTTGTTGGTTAAACAGTTGACTGCTTTTTGAACAGCACTTATTGTGGACTCACATATTCTTATGAAATTTGACTGTACTAAGTTAAAGAGGAAACTCTGGAAGCTTCTTGAGAGCAAAAACAACTCATTTGCTGAAGGATTCCCTGGTGGCTCAGCTGGTAAAGAATCTGCCCGCAACGCAGGAGACCTGGGTTCAGTCCTTGGGTTAGGAAGATCCCCTGGAGAAGGGAAAGGCTACCCACTCCAGTATTCTGGTCTGGAGAATTCCATGAACTGTATAGTCCATGGGGTCACAAAGAGTCGGACACAAGTGAGCAACTTTCACTTTACTTTCACATGTGGCTTTCAGATTTTTCAGCTTAGGCTGGAATACAGTAGAACAATGCCTTCAAAATGCTAACAGAAAGTCATTTGGAATATAGAATTCTATATCTAGCCAGTTTACTAGTCTGCAAGCCACACTGAAAGAATTCAACATTTGCCTCCCTTTATGGAAAAAAAATCACTTGAGTATATACTTTAAGAAAATAAAGATCAAACCTAGCAATCTCACTACTGGGCATATACCCCGAGAAAGCCATAATTCAAAAAGATATATGTACCCCAGTGTTCATTACAGCACTATTTACAATAGTCAGGGCATGGAAGCAATGTAAATGTCCATTGACCAATGAATGGATAAGGAAGATGTGGTATGTATATTCGATGGAATATTACTCAGCCATAAAAAGAAAGAAATTGGGTCCTTGTAGTGATGTGGTTGGACCTAGAGTCTGTCATACAGAGTGAAGTAAGTCAGAATGAGAAAACAAAATCGTATATTAATGCATATGTATGGAATCTAGAAAGATAGTACAGATGAATCTGTTTTCAGGGCAGGAATAGAGATGCAGAAGTAGAGAACAGACATGTGGACAGAGGGAGGGAAAAGAAGGGTGAGACGAATTGGGAGAGTAGGATTGACATATATATACTGCCATGTGCAAAATAGCTAGCTAGTTTTGGGAAGCTGCTATATAGCACAGGAAGCTCAGCTCACCCAGAGGGGTGTGGGGGAGGTTCAAGAGGGAAGGGGTATATGTATACATATAGCTGATTCAGTTTGTTGTCTAGCAGAAGCTAATACAACATTGTAAAGCAATTACATTCCAATTTAAAAAAAAAAGATGAAGATATGAAATCCAAAAAATAATGGCCACAATTCAGAACACCAATAAAGAGAATCCCTAGGCTGTTTGTTGAACAGCAGGTATAAAGATAATCGTTTCAAAATAAAATAGAAGACTTTTAACTATTTAACTAGTTGTAAGACTTTCAAACAAATGCATTCGATAAGAAAATGAATTCACTTTAAGAAACAAGTATTATTTTAAAAGTTACATAAACTTACTGATAGAGTGACAGTGATTGTTTCTTCTGTTAACAAGAGAAAAGTAAGGCAAACGGAAGTTTTCTAAAAAAATCTCCATAGCAAAATCACAGCCTATATAAAACAAATGTAACATGATTCTCACTAGCATATGGAGTGTAATGAAAATAAAATATTCAATCTTGGTTTTTGAAATATTATTTTTGAAGCTACACATGTTTAGGAAAAGTGTACGTACATTTCCTTCTCCACAGGTCTACTTAGATTTCTTGATTCTACAGAAAATAATATGTACACAATTTTATATTTCAAGCACTGTCTATTGGATTTTAGTTTTTTAAATCAATTTATACACAAAGCATGGAAGATTTACTTATAGTTCCAGAACAGAAGGAAAATGTTATAAACCTTTATAATGTATTTAGAGATGTAAATTATTATGAGATGTAAAGAGAAGAGAGGATATAAGAGTATAAGTGTGTACATATCCTCATTTTTTTTTATAATGAAGACTCTTGTGAGACACTACCTGAAGTTGAGTGATCCAGAAAGCAGTTTCTCTTTGTAATTAAAGTTTATAAAGTAAGCTAGTAGAAGAAGTACTTATAACACAACTAACAAAGTATTGAAAAGAGGAGGGGGACAGAGATGGGGTTAATAGGCCCAATTCCTAATCTTTGATAAGTGGAAATCAATAAAAACTTGCATGTGTTAGATGTTGTTGTTTCCAAATTTTTGCTCCTTCTATGTAGTGGATTATGCATCCACCCTCTCTGTCATGCTACCTCACAGGGCGTGTATGCTGTTATTCTGTCGCTAAGTCACGTCTGACTCTTTCCAACCCCGTGGACAGCAGCACAGCAGACTTCCCTGTCCTTCACTATCTCCCAGAGTTCACTCAGATCCACGTCCACTGAGTCAGTGATGCTAGCTCACTATCTCATCCTCTGTCACCCTCTTCTCCTTTTGCCTTTGAGTTTTGGTGCTGGAGAAGAATCTTGAGGGTCTCTTGGACTGCAAGAAGATCAAACGAGTCCATCCTAAAGGAAATCAACCCTGAATATTCATTGGAAGGACTGATGCTGGAGGTGAAGCTCCAAAACTTCAGCCACCTGATGCAAAGAACTGACTCATTGAAAAAGACCCTGATGCTGGGAAAGATTGAAGGGCATACAGTTTCTCCTTTATCCCCATGAGCCCTGGGTTTGGCCATGTGAATTATTTTGAACAATGGAATGTGGGTGGAGATGACAGTGGTTAGCTCTGAACAGAGGCTTTCAGAAGTAACACGTGTTTCAGCTGTTTCTCTTCAGCTATGGCCCTCTGCCATGGGAAAATCATATCCCAAATAATCAATGACACTCCATTAGCCCAAGACCCACTACTAAGCCAAGCCAAACTAAGTCCAGCATGGTGGTAACCAATGACTTGTGAGATTGCAGTAAGTGTTTGTTGTAAACCACTATTTGGGGATTATTTGTATGACCACAAGAGTTGATAAACACAATTGTCTAAAGTTGATGTATCAAGAATTTGAACTATATTATTTAGAAGTAGGGGAGATTTCCATCAGGAGAGGTTGGGTGGCCACCACCAGAAAGAATCAGTCAAAGGTAGTTATCTTTGAGGATGCTGTTGGGCCGAAAGAATTTGAGCCTTTGTTTCATATCTTTCTATCCTATTTGAATTTTTTTATCATATGTATATATCTTATATATGTATATATTACTTTCACATTTAAAATGTGCCAAGTATAGCGCATACTGTCTAGGAGCTGATATAAACCACAAACACATAAAACATTACAGATACCATATCATGAGCCAGCTAATTTGCGTGGGGAAAAAAAATGCCCCAGATGATAGGAATTCAAAAAGAAAGAGAGAGAGAAGATTGATTCTACTGAAGAGGTAGAAGGTAAAGAAGATTGCACTGGAAAAGAATCCTTAGGGACTAAGATAGGCGGAGGAAAGAAGGCAAGGAAAAAATCAAGAGCATAATAAATCTGGAGAGAGGGAGCAGTGAGCTGGCTGGTGTGACTGCAGCAGAGAATACTTATGAGTGAGCTGCGGGCAAGAGGGCTGGGATGGGTGGAAATCAGCCAGGTTGTGAAGGGCTTGGATGGCTTGAGTAATATGTGTGTGGACAGAGCGGTTTTATGAACTTGGTGTTTCAGGAAGACCAACACGGCAGGGCAGTGTACGACGGATTGTATTCAGAATCCTCCGAGCTAGTAGAAACTATCTCAAGGGTCACTTAGCCAGGTGGTGTGGCATATTGTGAGGGTTTTGCTATTAGTCACTAAGCTTCTGTTACCACATCCTTTGGATCTAAATCTATAAAAGCAGTGCCTCAGTCCTTTGCTAAAATGTGTAAATAATTCTCCAGGTTGACTGATCCCCGGCAAGACTGGCAAGCTATGACTGGGGGAAAGAAGAGACCAAAAAAATGCATTTTATAAATTTATCAAAGCCATTCTTAGCTGGAAAAGACCTGCAGTCTCCTCCTCCACTATGTGCTAGCTATCAAGTTTTTTTCCACTGAGTCTTTCTCATGTCATCTAACAATAACGTTAGATGATAATGTCATCTAATAATACCATGAATTCACACGTGCTAAAACTTGGATTGTTTTACTCTACTTAGCTCTTTTGAATGGAAAATCCATCGTCTTTTCAATTTTTCTTCCTTTTAGATTCATTCCATTTGATTTCCTTTCAAGTGATGGCTGCCCACTCAAATCTACTGTCAACTGACTTGCTCCCATTGCCCTTGATGATTTTTGTTTCTAACTTTGGTTTTAGCTTCTAACCTGTCTCCTGCTTTCCTTAACCTTAAAAAAATCATATTGATGACTTGTCTGACTCTTATTTTCAGTGTCTTAGGTTCATTTCTGTCACTGATTTCTTCACCTTCACTGACTATGTGCCCAAATGGCATATTCTGAGGCTTCTCAGTGCAAGGCCTATTTCACTTGCAGAAACTTCAGCTGCTTCTTCTAACTGGCTGTCTCAGCTTTTCCATTCCTTCATGCTTGCTGACCTCAGACTCCACTGTGTCTATGATCTGGCAGTTCTCAAGATTTCCTCTATTATTTCTCATATGAGATTATAGCCCACGTAAATGTCCAGAGTATATGTGTAGAATTCCTAATAAACCAGCAATAAATCTTGCCTTTTCTCTCTGACTCATAAAAGCCTACTGAAATGCAAGAAACTGGGAGTGATTTTTTTTTTTAATAGGAATAATCTGCAATCTGCTCTAATTTAGGTTTTAAACCTTTATTCTCAACTTCTGGTTCCTGTCTCATAGTTTGATTGGAGTGCATTTCCCACTAAGAACAGGTAAAAGCCCTGGACATTGTATATGAAACAAACAAGAGAAAACTCTGAAAGGCAGAGAGAAAGCAATTGACTAAGGACTTTGGGATCCAAGGAATGACAAGATAATAAGTTCCCTGAGTTGTTTTCTGTTGGTTTGTTTTGCCCTGTACATCTTGGACTGGAGAAGCTGGCAACCCAGGAGCACAACAGAACTATTTTTCAAAAAACCCTAAACAATGCCATCGTGATTGGGTCGTGAGGAACTTTTTTGTACAATTCTTCTGTGTATTCTTGCCACCTCTTCTTAATATCTTCTGCTTCTGTTAGGTCCCTACCATTTCTGTCCTTTATTGAGCCCATCTTTGCATGAAATGTTCCCTTGGTATCTCTAATTTTCTTGAAAAGATCTCTAATCTTTCCCATTCTATTGTTTTCCTCTATTTCTTTGCATTGATCTCCGAGGAAGGCTTTCTTATCTCTCCTTGCTATTCTTTGGAACTCTGCATTCAAATAGGTATATCTTTCCTTTTCTCCTTTGCTTTTCGATTCCCGTCTTTTCACAGCTATTTGTAAGACCTCCTCAGACAGCCATTTTGCTTCTTTGCATTTCTTTTTCTTGAGGATGGTGATGCTTACTCCTTGGAAGGAAAGTTATGACCAATCTAGACAGCATATTAAAAAGCAGAAATATTACTTTGCCAACAAAGGTCCGTCTAGTCAAGGCTATGGTTTTTCCAGTGGTCATGTATGGATGTGAGAGCTGGACTGTGAAGAAAGCTGAGCGCCGAAGAATTGATGCTTTTGAACTGTGGTGTTGGAGAAGACTCGAGAGTTCCTTGGGCTGCAAGGAGATCCAACCAGTCCATCCTAAAGGAGATCAGCCCTGGGTGTTCATTGGAAGGACTGATGTTGAAGCTGAAACTCCAATACTTTGCCCACCTGATGCGAAGAGCTGACTCATTGGAAAAGACCCTGATGCTGGGAAAGATTGAGGGCAGGAGGAGAAGGGGATGACAGAGGATGAGATGGCTGAATGGCATCACCGACTCGATGGACATGGGTTTGGGTGGACTTGGAGTTGGTGATGGACAGGGAGGCCTGGCGTGCTGCGGTTCATGGGGTCACAAAGAGTCGGACACGACTGAGCGACTGAACTGAACTAAAGCAATGCCTGCTCTCACTAGCCAAAGGACCAGGAAAGGAGCAATGTAGAAAACGTTTACACCAGGAACTACCCTATTGTGACTTCCCTGGTGGCTCAGATGGGAAAGAATCTGCCTGCAATTCGGGAAAGCTGGGTTAGATCCCTGGGTTGGGAAGATCCCCTGGAAAAGGGAAAGCTTACCCACTCTAGTATTCTGGCCTGGAGAATTCCCATGGACAGAGGAGCTTGACAGGGTACAATCCATGGGGTAACAGAGAGTCGGACACGACTGAGCGACTTTCATTTCACTCTATTCTAGCCAAAGGCTGCAGCAAAAAAAAAAAAAGAAGTGACCTCACCTCTGCCCCAGGTAACCAAAGGCTGAACAGAGGGAGTCCTACCTTCACCCTAACATTAGAAGGCACCACTCATGACCCCTCTACCCACTGCTGGGGTGGTGTTAGAGAAGACCACGTGAGGAGCCAGCACTTTCACCCCAGACCAATTGACAAGCAAAAAGAAACAAAATGACCGAAACTTATGGAAGTGTATTATGCTGTTTAAAAAAATACATTAAAAAATAGGACTTACCTAGTGGTCCAGTGGTTAAGAACCTGCCTTCCAATGCAGGAGACGCAGGTTTGATCCCTGGTCAGGGAAATAAGATCCCACGTGTCCCAGGGCAACTAAGTCCGAGTGCCACAACTACTGAGCCCACACACAAGATTCCACATGGCATGACTAAGACCAGAAGCAGCCAAATAAATAAATAAATAAAAAGTATTTTTTTAAAAATAGAAGGCTGTGGGCAACATGGAGGGCCCACAGTCCATCCTTAACTGGCAGAGACAAAAAAGAAAAAGCCAGTCTCAAGCGGTAGCATACTGTATGATTCTATTACATAACATCCTTGAATAAAAAAAATTATAGATGGAAAACAGATTGTGGTTGCCAGGGGTTAGCGGGTGTGGGTGGGGGAGGGATGGGGTTGACTATGAAGGAAGAATGTGAAGGAGATCTTTGTGGTAATGGAATAGTTCTGTATCTTGATTGTTAGAGAATCTGCACATGTGATAAAATGGTACACAACCATACACACACATTGTACCAATGCCAGTTTCCTGGTTTTGATATTTAAGTATAGTTAAAAGTTTATAGCTTTTATAAGTTATAAGAGGAAACCGTTATAAGAAGAAACCATTGGGGGGAATGGGTGAAGGGTATGAAGTGTGTCTCTGTACAGTTTTTACAACTTCTTATGTATTCATAATTGTTTCAAAATAAAAGGTTAAAAAATGTTATCCTCCAATTTTGATACTTACGATAGTAATTAACATTATAATCCAGATTTTTGCAGCTCTCTGCTTTCTGGGGACAATGTTGGGATTTATTGCATTTCCCTGCTTCTTTGAAAGTTACATATGACAGGTCATTTGATTTGGCCATTGAAACACATATATGAAAATGACACTTGGGAGAAATGTTAGGAGACCGTGTGCAACTTGCCATGTGCCCTTCTACTGTCTCTACCAAAGAGGAACTGTGTGCTGTTCTGGACTCTTCTTCAGCCTGGGCTGAAGTCCCCCACCCCCACCGCCACCCCCTAAAGGACACAGAATGCAGGCCGGAAAGGAACTATGTAAGCTCTCAGCATTTGGGGCTTTTGGATATAGACATCAATAAACTAATACAACAATTAGTTGGCTTAAAGCTCAAAGTTCAGAAAACTAAGATCATGGCATCTGGTCCCATCACTTCATGGCAAATAGATGGGGAAACAGTGGAAACAGTGTCAGACTTTATTTTTTTGGGCTCCAAAATCACTGCTGATGGTGACTGCAGCCATGAAATTAAAAGACGCTTACTCCTTGGAAGGAAGGTTATGGCCAACCTAGATAGCATATTGAAAAGCAGAGACATTACTTTGCCAACAAAAGTCCGTCTAGTCAAGGCTATGGTTTTTCCAGTGGTCATGTATGGATGTGGGAGTTGGACGGTGAAGAAAGCTGAGCGCCGAAGAATTGATGCTTTTGAACTGTGGTGTTGGAGAAGACTCTTGAGAGTCCCTTGGACTGCAAGGAGATCCAATCAATCCATCCTAAAAGAGATCAATCCTGGGTGTTCATTGGAAGGTCTGATGTTGAAGCTGAAACTCCAATACTTTGGCCACCTCATGCGAAGGGTTGACTCATTGGAAAAGACCCTAATGCTGGGTAGGATTGGGGGCGGGAGGAGAAGGGGACGACAGGGGATGAGATGGTTGGATGGCATAACGGACTCGATGGACATGGGTTTGGGTGGACTCCGGGAGTTGGTGATGCACAGAGAGGCCTGGTGTGCTGCAATTCATGAGGTTGCAGAGTCAGACACGACTGAGCGACTGAACTGAACTGAACCTGCCCATGCCCCTTACAAAATGCTTCAAATGTACTGCTCTTTTCACCAGATCCAAAGCAAGGCAACTTCCCCACTGCTTATGATCCCCATTAACCACTCCCAAGACTGCCTTCACCATGCTGACATATGCTTACTGCCTAACCTTACCCATGATCGCCACCCACCTGGCTACTTCCACTTAGTTTAATGTTTCTGAGGTTCCTCTGAGATGTATGTACCTTCCATGTATGTTCTATGTATCTTTCATTTTGTTTTATTGCTGAATAGCAATCACTGTATACATATACCACATTTAGCATATCCATTCACCAGTTGCCAGACATCTGGACTGTTTCCACCTTTCGGGTGTTGTGAACAATGCTCCTATGAAAGTTTATACACAACTTGCTATATGAAGATATTCTCAGGTTTTTTTTCCACCTAGGAGTGGAATCACTGGGGCATGTGGTACTCTTATGTATAATTTTTAAAGAATCTTTTAAATCAACTTCCAAAGTGGCTGCACCATTTCACATACCCATCAGAAATGTAGATCAGGGTTCTAATTTCTCATCTCACCAACACTTGCTATTTTCAGTCTTATTACAGTCATTATAGTGGGTGTGAGGAGCTTTCTCATTGTGGTTCTGATTTGCATTTCCCTAGTGACTAATGATGTTGAACATCTTTTCATGCTATAGTTGACCATTTAAATATTTTCTTTGGTAAAATGCCTATTCCACTCTTTTGTCCATTTAAAATTTGATTATTAGTTTTATTAAGTTATAAGAGTTGTTTATATATTCTGAATACAATTCTTTTATCAGATACACAATTTGCAACTCTTTTTTGCCCGGGGGGATAGTTTTTTTTTTTTTCCCTTAATACGGTTATTTTTAAAAAAGATACAAACTTCAAAGTGAAGTTTCCTTGTGGTACATTAACAGACCAATCATGATTCACTTCGTTTCAAAATATTATGTAAGTACTTTTAAAAAGCAACTTTAAACTTTTATTTTAGACTACTTGGAAAATGTAGATAAAGCACAAAATAGGATAGTAAATTCCAGAGACAATCTTCCGTAACATTATTCGCTTCCAGCCTTTTGGTTCTTTCTGTGAACATACCTTTATTTAAAAAATAAAAAGTATAAACATTAGCTTCATCATTCCAACTCTTGGCTGGCAAGCAAGACTTTACAAAAACCTCTGAATGATTCAAGTAGAAAATTTATTATGTCTATGAGTGACAGAGGACCAGGCTGCGTCTTCTCTAGATTAAGGGACAGCAAGGTACTGGAATTAGTGCCAAGGAGGAGTGGTTCCCAGGGGGGCACAAGTGGAAGGGCCCCTCTCAACACCACGCGGGAGACACTGCCCCAGTTACCCGAGTTGCGGGGGGCCACGGCTGTTCAGTACCCCCAAGGCCTGGCTGCCTCTTCCGGCTGTGCCGGTCTGGGGCCTCCCTCTCACCGCCCACCCTGGGTCCAGAACCTCCTGCATCCCTCGCGCCGGCCGCAGAGCTCAGCACGGCCGGACCGAGGGGCCGCTGACCGTCCTCCAGCTCTGAGTCCTCCGCCGCTCGCGGGTCAGGAGCAGCCCTGGGCTCGGCCCGGGGTCGGTCCGCGGATCTCGTCGGCGCGGTGAGGGCACCGTCCTTTCCTCCCACCCCGCGATCTGCTCGACGTGAAACGACCCGAGTTGTGCTTCACTTGGGGCGGCGGGGGCGGCCCCTTTGTCCGTGCCCAGATTCAGGTGGAGACCACCGGACCGGACGGCACGGCCGAGCTCGTCGCAGCCCCAGCCTCTCGCCCAGGGACCCCTCGCTCCAGGGCCCGGGTTCCGCGCGTCCCCGCGGGTCGAGCCGGCAGGGGGCAGAGGCGCGGAAGGGCCGGAACCTCCAGGGCCCCGAGGGAAGCGCCGCGGCCCCGGGGTGGGCTCGCCGCAGGGGCGGGGGCGGCGCATCCGGGTGAGCGCGCGGCGCCCCCGCCTCCCCCGCGCAGCCGCACGGGCCGCCGCCGCCGCGAGCACGCCGCGCGCGCGGGGAGGACCGCGCCCAAGCGGCCTGCGCGGGTGGCCCTGCGGCCCCGGCCCGCCGCGCTGAGGCGGCCCCGAGCGAGCGGCAGCGGCGGCGGCATGTGGGGCGGCCCGGAGTAGCGCGCCGAGCCCGCGAGGCCCGGCGCGGAGGCGGGGGCGGGCGCAGCGGAGGCGGGGCCCGCGCCGGGCCCGCCCGCCCGCCGGGGGAGCCGCCGGCAGTGGCCGAGAAGGCGGCGCGGCGGACGGCGGCCCGAGAATAGCGCCCGCGCTGCGGCCCGCGGGACCGCGCCGCGACCGCCGGGGCCGGCCCCGAGGAGCGCCCGCTGCCGCCGCCGCCGCCGCGCGCGGAGCGAGGTGAGTGTCCGCCCGCGCCCGGGCCGTCCCGGAGCCGCGGCCGCTGGCGCGGGGCGGGCGGAGGCGGAGAGGCCCGGCCGCGTCCGCGTCTCCCGTCCCTTTGTGGCCGGCGCGGCCGTGGCCGGGGCGCGGGCGCGCGAGGCGCGGGGTCCGGGTCGGGGACTCGGGGGCTGCTGGACACGCGGCGTCTCTGGTTGGCAGCTGCGGCGAGCAGCGAGTTTCCGTCCTAGTTTGACATTGAGTTGGGACCGTTTTTCTTTAGAAGACGGAAGTTTGTTTTATTGACCAAAAAATACAGCTAAATATGGCCCCTGGTTCGGTCCGGCGGTGTGGTACTTGGAGCCGCGGTGCCAGGCTGACCCTCGCCTGGCCGGCGCGACGGAGGAGGGGAGGACACGCGGGCGGCCGGAGGTGGGGGCTTCCCGGCCCTCTACCCGCGAAGAGGACCCGGCCCTGAATTAGCAAATGTCTGTGGATGGGAAGTAGCGGGCTTTAGGTAATGTGGCAACGCTTCCTGGAAGAATGAATGAATGAAATGTCATTTACTCATCCATAATGAATACAAAGCCCATTTTAAGATTTGCCAGGAATTGTGATGATTTGCAGTGTCATTGCCTTTCTTACCTGGTCAACCTTGCTACGTGAACCTCCCCCCTCCTCCGAACTTATGACCTTGGCCTCATTCACAGAGCCACTCAGCTAACCAAGCGAGCTTGGTATTTTCTGGCAAGTGTGGGCGATGGTCAGAGTAGTCTTTGTGACTGTGAAGTGTTTCTAGAGGGCAGAGACGATACTTTATGCTTAATACAATGACCTGTAACAATTCTTGCCAAGAACCCTGAGAGGCTGGAGGTGGGGTGGGGTGGTGGGGTGGGTATTTTGTCCTCCTTTCACAAATGAAGAAGTTGAGGCCCTGAGAAATTGTAACTTCCCAGGTCACAAGCTAAAGCAGGAGAGCTGGAATTCACACCTAGGTCTTATTACAAGGGCTCTTAACATCACATCTGTATCTAGACCTAGATTGGCCATTATGGTAGCCACTAACCACATGTGGCTATTTAAATTAATTTAAATTGAAGTTTTGAAAATTCATGAGCCACATTACACGTGTTCAGTAGCCACGTGTGACCAGTGGCTACTGTTGAACTAGTCTAAGACCATATATCCATTTGTTTATTCAGTAAATATTTATTGAGTGCTATCCGTGTATAAGGCACAGTTTTTTAAGTCCTAAGTGACTTAGCAGCAGCAGCAGCAGGTATACCGTGGTGAATAAGAGGCAAAATGTCCTTGGCTTTATGGAGCTTGCATTTTACATGATAGTTTGAGGGATGTTTTCTGTGGTACCTTCACTGCTTTGCTAATTCGGTGTGGTTTGTGATCCAGCAGCATCTCTGTCGCCTGAGAGTTTGGAAGAAATGCTGAATCTCAGGTCACAAACCACATCAGCTGAATGAGTATCTGTTAAAATGATTTAGCAGGTCACAGGTGATACAGATAACAGATCTCAAGTGATTTGATTTCACACTGAAGGCCTTATTCAGAACACCAGTGATAACTGGGTTTAGCAAACGTCCTGATGGATTGTTTGGTAGGACTCCTAAGCCAACTTTGAAAGGCTTGGGAACACTCCTCATTTACACAGATACTTGTTAAATGCCTGGCTCCTGCCTTAGAGTCAGCTTTTATGAGAGCAAAGAGGCTGTCTTCCGTTTCTGTGTCTTTTCTAGCCGTGTATTCCCAAAGACTTTACAGTGCCTGTAAACAGTAGGCACTCAATAAATGCTTGTTGCGTATATTAATGAGCCTATTCTGAAGTCAAAACTAGTTAATTCCAAGCAGTTTCAGGCCAAGTAATTTTCAGGGCATCAGGTAAGAGCATAACACCAGAAGCAAAATGAGGGTGGACCTACATACAGCTTTTCAGCTCCAAGCCCCTAGCTACCCTGACCTAAGCTTCATTTCCTGGTTTACTTGCGTGCCCCATCTCTTTCTCTTTTTAATAATATAATATTTATAAATCTGAATCTTAATTGTATGTTGATACCATATATATATGCATGTGTGTGTGTGTATGTATCTTTTGATTTTAAACTAAATTCCAGACTGTATTTGGATTTCGCCAATTTTTCCATTAATACCCTCTTTCTGTTCCAGGCTCCAGGCACCACATTGCATTTCAAGTCATGTCTCCTCAGTCTTTGGTCTGTGGCAGTTTCTCAGGTTTTCTTGTTTTGTATAACCTTGGTAGCTTTGAGGAGTACTGTCCTGGCTGTCTTCAGTGGACAGCTTTCCATAGACCAGATAGGATCATCAGTTCTGGGCAAAGCTTCTCATATTCAGGAAAGTAAGGCTATGACAGGAACAGCTCTTACTTGTTTGTTTATGTAATATATGAATCTGTTATGCTTCTGTAACAACCTGTAACTGTAGTACTTTGTTTTCAGTAGCAGATTCTTGGGATAGGTTCTTAATTGGTTGAGATTCAAAAGAGTGTTAATAACATTGCAAATGTGAACCCCTGTTTTAAAATATACTGTTTTTATTTTTATGATGGGTTGAGAACTGGGCTGAGGTGGAGCAAGGAAAAAGGAGGGATGTGCTGAAAGAGGTAGCCGGTCAGAGAGGGACCAAGCTGCATGGAGGGACAGATAATGGAGGAAAGAAGACAGGCAGCTGCATAGAAGAGGACTAGGAGTAAGTACCTACTGTGGGTTCATTGACTCAGTTAATATGTACTAGACAGTTACTGTGTATCAGATCCAGTGCTGCTAGGTTCTCAAGATGACTGGAGTGAGACAGCATTAGATGAACCTGCAGGTAAATACATGATAATTACAACTTGTGCTGGTTGCTAGAAAGAAAAGGTGAAGGATGCCGGAGAGACTGGGGCGGGGGGTCGGGGGGGGTGGGGGGAGTGGATGGAGCTGCTGCTTTTGGTTGGCTGGGTTGGTGAAGAAGTCTTCCTTCAGTAAGTGACATTTGCATTCCTCGCTCTGGCTTTTGGGAGCCTTCCATTGTTACCCCACACTGCTTATTCATCTTTTTTGTTATTTCACAATGCACACGTCCCTTTCTCCATAGGTACTGTGCTTATTTTTAGCTCCGCATCTTTATATGTGATTTCTTCTTCCCAGGATGTCCCCCTCTCCACTTCCACTTGTGGAAGTACTGTCTCTTGTTCAAGGATTTGCTCAAATCCCATCTCCTTTATGAAGTCTTTCACTGTTGAGTTATGCCTGTGTTTGTCTTGCTACTTGAGTGTATGGTGCTTGAGGGTAGGCGTAATGTTTTACATTTATAACTATGCATCCTCAGTCGACCACAAAGCCAAGGTTGATAAGGGGTTGTTACAAAGGTAGACCTATTCTGAAGTGTTGACATTTGGGTAATGAATCTTAGAGCAGTGAGTGAAGGTCCAGTTTTGGGCTTTTTTAAATTAAACTTTTTTGTGTGTGGCGTAGTTGCAGATCCACATGGATTTACAAGAAATAATCTAGAAAGATCCCATGTACCCTTTACCCAGTTGCTCCCAGTGGTATCATGTAAAACTGTAGTGCAGTATCAGCCACTGTGACGGTGTCATTGATGCAGTCAAGATAGAGAACATTTCCAACACTGCATGGTTTCTGCATGTTCTTTTATAACCATACCCTCTTCCCTCCCAACTCTATCCACTCCTTAAGGCCTGACAATCACTAATCTGTTCATTTCTATAATTTTGTCATTTCAAAAATGTTTTATACATGGAATCATATAGTAAGTACCTTTTAGAATTCACCTCTCCCTCCTACCCTCCAGCATAATTCTCTGGAGACTAAGAGAAGTACTGTGTATATCAATAGTTGCTTCCTTTTTATTGCTGAGTGCTGCTGCTAAGTCGCTTCAGTCGTGTCCGACTCTGTGCGACCCCATAGACGGAAACCCACCAGGCTCCCCCGTCCCTGGGATTCTCCAGGCAAGAACACTGGAGTGGGTTGCCATTTCCTTCTCCAGTGCGTGAAAGTGAAAAGTGAAAGTGAAGTCGCTCAGTCGTGTCCGACTCTTAGCGACCCCATGGACTGCAGCCCGCCAGGCTCCTCCATCCATGGGATTTTCCAGGCAAGAGTACTGGAGTGGGTTGCCATTGCCTTCTCCGTAGTGTTTCATAATATGGATGTACTTTTTGATTCTTATAAACATTTTCCTGTTGAAGGGCATCTGGTTGTTTCCGGTTTTGGCTATTGTAACACTGTTGGTTGAAAAGACAACATTTTCCTCCATGGAATTGTTTTTGTATCTGCAAAAAAATCAGTTGAGTATATGTGTGTGAGTCTGTTACTAGGTTCTTTATTCTGTTCTATTGATCTATGTGTCTGTCCCTCCTCCAGTATTATAGTCTTGGTTACCATGGGATATAATAAGTCTTAAGTAGATGTAGAATGATTCCTCCCACTTCAGTCTTCTTTTTCAAAGTTGTATTAGCTTTTCATTCCTTTGCCTATCCATATAAATTGTAGAATAATCTTGTTTATATTTACAAAAAAATCTTACTGGAATTTGGATAGGAATTGCATTAAACCTGTATATCATTTGGGGGGAAAAACTATGTTGTCTCTTCTAATCTATGAACATGGTATGTCTTTCCACTTATTTAGATCTTTGATTTCTTTAATCAGCATTGTGTAGTTTTGTCATACAAGTCTATGTTTTGTTAAATTTTCTTGGGTTTTTGTTAGACTTATGTATAAGTATTTGTATTTTGAGCAACTGCTGTTTAAAATTTTGGGGGATCCATGTGTTCATTGCTAGTATAGAGACATATTATTATAACTTCCTTATGTTGATCTTCTATGCTACAGTCTTGCTGAACCCGTGTATTAGTTTAGGAGTTTTTTGGTAGATTCCTTGAGATTTTCTAAATAGACAACCATGTCTTGTCTACATAGGGACAGTTTTATTTCTTCCTTTTCCATCTATGTGCTGTTTATTTTCTCTTCTTATTGATACTGGCTAAAACTTCCAGTACTGTGTTTAAGAAGAATAGTAAGAGAAGACATCTTTGCCTTGTCCCTGATCTTAGGGAGAAAGCATTCAGTCTTTCGCTATGTTTTGGGTCAGTCTCATCCAGTCCATAGTGATGCCAATGGCTAGAAATGACCGAGGGCATTCACCTGGGCCTCTGGTAAGACCCCGCCCAGACTCTTCCCCTTTTGGAGCCAGGGTTGTGTCTGGACTGGCCCTGGTGGTTCTTACCATGATTGTAAGACACACCTCAGTGAAAACCATCAAGGAACTTGGAAAGGAAAAGGTTTATTACTTACAGGTCCTGGAGGAGGGTGCATGGCCCGCCTGAAGCCTCACAGTGGGATTGCGGGTAGAGAGTGCTGACTGGGCTTCTGCTTTCACTGTGGTTGATGCTGAGGTTCCTGGGGTTTTGTGGGTTCTCTGTTGGTGAATGTAAAATGTAAGAGCAAGAATTAGGACACAGGAAGGGAAAAGCAAACCGTCAAATGGTCAGTTATCTAATCTACACAGTTCTCTTAAAGAAAAAACCAAAAAACCGAATTTTATGGGTGAGGTGGCCTGGCTGTTTATCTTGTATATCTGGCAGTGTATTTATTCAAGATGGATGTCTTCAGATGCAATCTGAAGCTTAATGCTAGGCATTTATATTGTATAACCAAAAAAGCTGATTGTTGGGCATTTATGCTACACACTGTTAAGTTTAGTGTTAACTGTAGGGTTTTTATAGATGCTCTTCACCACGTTGAGGAAGTTCCTTTTTATTCCTGTCTTTCTGAGAGTTTTTGTCATGAATAGGTGTTGAATTTCTTTAAGTGCTTTTTGTGCATTGACTTTTATGGTCATGTAATTTTTCTTCTTTAGCCTATTGATATGATGGATTAATTTGACTGATTTTTAATTGAGCCAGCCTTGCATTCCTGGGATAAATCCCACTTGGTTTTTTATCTCTTTTGTATGTTGTTTAATTCTAGTTACTAATGATTTGTAAAGGACTTTTTGGCTTTATGTTCATGGGGGCTTTTAGCACTGTAAATTTTCCTCTAAGCACTGTTTTAGTTGTGTCTCATGAATTTTGTTATGTTGTATTCTTATTTTCTCTCAGTTCAATGTATGTATTTATTTCCCTTGAAACTTTTTTGACCCATGGACTATTTAGAAGTATGTTGTTTAGCTTCCAGGTGTTTGGAGATGGTACTATTTTCTTTCTGATTTTGGTTTCTACTTTGATCCTGTTGTGGTTGGAGAACAAACTCTGTATGTTTCAGTTCTTTTAAATTTGTTTTGGCTTGTTTTATGACTCAGAGTATGCTCCATCTTGGTATATGTTCTGTGGACACTTGACTAGAATGTTTTTTCTGCTGTTGGAGTGTTTTATAAATGTTCATTAGATCCTGTTGGTTGATGGTGTTGAGTTCCTCTGTACCTTCCTGCTTACGTGTTGTGTCAGCTCTTGAGAGAGGAGTATTGAAGTCTCCAACTATATTTTTGGATTTGTCTGTTTCTTTTTTATTTTTTTAACGTTGACCATTTTTAAAGTGTGTATTGAATTTGTTGCAGTATTGCTTCTGTTTTATGTTTTGGTCTTTTGGCCCCGAGGTATGTGGGATCTTCGCTCTCTTACCAAGGACTGAACCTGCACCCTCTGCATTGGAAGGTAAAGTCTTAACTGTTGGACTGCCAGGGAAGGCCCTTGTCTGTTTCTCCTTTTAGGTTACATCAGTTTTTAGCTTAACATATTCTGCAGTTCTCTGGTGCATACACATTAGGGTGGCTGTGTTTTCTTGGTGGCTTTACCCTTTCTGTCACTGGATGACGTCTTTCTCTGTCTCTAGTAATTCTCTTTGCTCTGAATTTTACTTTGATATTAACATAGCCACTATTCTTTTTTCTTCTTTTATTGCTTTCCTTTTATTGTTTGGATGATATATCCTTTTCCATTCTTTTACTTTCAACCTGCCTAAACTGTTTTGTTTGAATTGTGTCCTGTAGACAGTGTATAGTAGGGTCGTTTTTCTTTAACTGGTTTTAGCTATCTTTGTCTTTTTCATTGAGGCATTTAGACCATTTACATTGAATGTAATTATTGATGTTAGAACTTAAGTCTGACATTTAACTTTTTGTTTATTCCCTCCATTTTTTTGTTTCTCTGAGTATTGCCCCCCTCCTGCTCTGCCCCCAGCTTCCTGTGGGTTACTTGAGCTTTTTTTTTAAGAATTCCATTTTAATTTATCTATACTGTTTTTGTGGAGAAGGAAATGGCAACCCATTCCAGTATTCTTGCCTAGAAAATCCCATAGACAGAGGAGCCTGGTAGGCTATAGTTCATGGAATCACAAAGAGTTGGACACAACTGAGCACATGGACACACACACATACTGTTTTTTTGAGTGTATTTCTTTGTATGTTTTTTTTTTTAATTAAAAATGTTTTTACTGGTATATTTTTTCTAAGTATTACATTATATATATGTAGCTAATCATTGTCTACTGGTGTCATCCTTTTACCTGTTCAAATGTGGCACAGAACCCTTACTTCCCTGTACATCTCTTTATCTGCCCTCATTTAATACAATTGTATACATTTCTTCTCAAAACATTTATAAGCACCCTAGACACTGTTATAGTTTTTGCTTTCACAAACATAAACGAGTAAACTCAAGGGAAGAAGGGAAACCTGTTTTTCTATATTTTTGCGTATGTGTTTTCTCCTGATGTCTCAAGATTCCTTCCCTTATTATTTCTTTTTTAAGAACTTCTTTAGCCTTTCTTAAGGGTATGTCTGCTGGTGACAGATTGTCTTAGTTTTTCTTCATTTGAGAATGACTCGATTTTGCTCTTTATTCCTGAAGGATATTTTCTTTGGGTATAGGACTATATGTTTTTTTTTTTTTCTTTTAATTTTTATTTATTTATTTTTGGCTGTGCTAGGTCTTCGTTGCTGTGTGGGCTTTCCTCTAGTTGCAGAGATCGGGACTACTCTCTAGTTGCGGAGCACGGGCTTCTATTGTGGTGGCTCCTCTTTGTTGTGGAGCATGGCTTCTAGGGCATTCGGGCTTCAATAGTTGTGGCACATGGGCTTAGTTGCTCCACAACATGTGGGATCTTCCCAGATCAGGGATGGAACCTGTGACTCCTGCGTTGGCAGGTGGATTCTTTACCATTAAGCCACCAGGGAAGCCCAGGATTCCATGTTGATCTTTTCTTTCAGCATTTAAAAGCTATTGTACCATTTACCTCTGACCTCTATGGTTTCTTCCTTCCTTCCTGTCTTTCTAAATTATAGCCTTTTTTATTCTACTGTTTTCTTGTTTTTGTTTTGTTTGGCCGTACCGTGCAGCATGGGATCCTAGCTCCCTGACCAGGGATCGAACCCATGCCCCCTGCACTGGAAGCATGGAGTCGTAACCACTGGACCACCAGGGAAGTCATACGGCTCCATGGTTTCTAATGAGAAACCCTCTGTTTGCAGGTTTTTCTCTGTATTTAAGTTATCATTTATCTCTCACCATCCTCAGGACTTTTTCTTTATTTCTAGTTTTCAGTTTAGTTGCAGTACATATTGGTTTGGATTTCTTTGGGTTTATCCTGTTTTCATTCACTCAACTCCCTGAACCTGTAGGTTTATGTCTTTTGCCAAATTCGGTAAGTTTTTGCTATTATTTCTTTTCTTTTTTAAAAATTATTTATCAAAAAAAAAAATTATTTATCTATTTATTTGGCTGTACCAGGTCTTAGTTGCAGCTCTTGGGATCTTAAATCTTGATTGCAGCATGCAGGATCTTTTTTTTTTTTTTTTTTACCCGTAGCATGCGGGATCTAGTTCCCTGACTAGGGATTGAAACCAGGCCCCCTGCATTGGGAGCTCAGAGTCTAGCCACTGGACCACCAGGGAAGTCCCACCATTATTTGAGTGCTTTTTCAGTCCACTCTCTTCTCTCTCTCTAAACTCTTAATTACTTAGATGTTAGATCTTTTCTTATGGTCCCACGGGTTCCTAAGGCTGACAGTCCTTCTCTAGTTTCTTTCCACTGTTCAGATTGAGTAATATCTATTGCTGTATCTTCTAGTTTTGTCCCTTCCATTCTGCTATTGAGTTCATCAACTTTTTATTTCAGTATTTCTCAGCTCTAAAATTTCCATTTTGTTCTTATTTGTATCTCCTCTTTCTTTGTTGAGGTTATTTATTTTAAATTTCAAGCATGCTTGAAATTTCTTGTTGAAGCATTTCTGTCATAGCTGCATTATAATCATTCTCAGATAATCCAGCTATCTCTGTCATTTTAGTGTTGGTGTCTGCTAATGTCTTTTTCGTTTAGTTTAAGGTCCTCCTGGCTTTTGGTATTGTGAGTGATTTTTTTTTTTTTAATTGAAACCTGGAAATTCTCACAATATGCTATGAAATTCTGGATCTTATTTAAGCCTTCATTTTAGCTGGCTTTTTTTTTTTTTTTGACACCTCTCCATCAGGAGTAGGGGGTGCCATGTGGTGCTGCCTTGTTACTGCCAGGTGTAGTAGAAGTACAGGCTCCCCGCTTGACTTCCCTTGACCTAAGAAGTAGAGTGTTTTGTTACGGCCAGGTGGGGTTAGAGGTCCAGGATTCTCAGGGAACATGGTGTGAAAGGGTGCCTTGTTACCAGCTGATGTAGATGAAAGCCTGGGCTCTCTACTTGGCCTTCTCAGCACCACTCCATTGTGGAGGGGGTTGGGGTGCCTTGTTACAGCTTGGTGAGTATATGGAAGTCTGAGCTTGTTGTAACTTACCTTTGTTGGCCTGGGTGGGCCACAGTTTTTTCTACGGTGTTTGTCTGAAGTAGAGTGACTTTTTTTTTCTCCCCCTAGAGTTTTCTGTCTTGCTAGGATGTCCCTTTTCTGGTCCTTTGGCTAGAGAGAGCAAGCTTTTGTTAGGCTCTTTTTTTTTATTTGGTCTGTGCCTGTTAGCATTTCCAGTTGGCCAGCTCCTTCAGCTCCAAGTCCAGGATATACGAGGCAAAGATAAGACCCAGGGTATTCGCCATTGTGTTGTTCTTCAGGGACTGAGGTTTTGCCTTCTCTCCTCATTTACGGGTTTTACTATGTTTGTTTCTTCCCCGAAGCAAATGTCCCTGATGACAAGTTTTTTAACATTTTCCTTTTGTCCTGGGCCAGTTCTTTTCTAACATATGTAAAAAATGTATTACAAGAAAAATGAAATAAAATATGTACAATATATAACTTCCAATTTTGTAGTTTTAGATTCAGTAGATGTAAAGGTCTATAACGTTGCTGTTCGAGTTTCTGAGTCTTTACTCAGTCTCTGTACTCACTCCTCGTGGAGTATGTACAAGCAGTTTGTTGTCTAAGGACCGCACTGACTAGCATTGCCTAGGGTATCACTACTTGATTCTTTTTGAAATCAGAAGTCAGTGATCAGTCATTCAGTTCAGGCTCTCCTCTGCCATTTTCCTTGTATTTCTGTAGGGACATCTTCAATGTGAAACCCTTTTAGTCCTTAAGGAGAAGGAATGTTTTAGGGCAGATGTAGCATTAGCAGTGAGAGTTCAGAGTGCATCTCTGATTTTACATGTCTTATTTCCCCTTTAACTTTTAGGGTTCTTATAAAATGTCTTAAGTTATAGAATAAATTCTTATGTGTGTTTATAAGAATCCTTTACAGTCATTGTAACTTTAATGTTACATGGAGAATGTATGATTGTTTTGGGTTCTGTAAAGATGTCTAAGCATAGGTTTCTGGTATGTAGTCTTTTGGTCGACAACCTTAGCTATAGGACAAACACTGAGGGACACTAGATAAAGCCTTCTGGGGAGCCTTGAAGTGCAAACCGTTCCTTAGGTTTAGATGTCATGGTTTTTGCTGGATTTTTGTGTCCTCGGCAGTTATGACTTCCTTTTTGTTAAAAAAAAAAAAAGTTTTAAGTATCAGTTTAGTTATAAAAAGAAGTAGAATTTGCATTTGTTGGTAAAGCCACATGCTAAGTTATTGAATTGGTCTTTGGAAATTGTACATTGCAGTTTATAATTTATTGTTTCTCTTAAGGTTAAAGAGTGAGTGAAATTTTCTAGTAATCTCATTTTTCCACTCTTGGAATTAGGGAGTTATCAATAAACATTTTACTAGTATTTACAAGTCCGTGTGCAGGTGTTGTAGAGGGTGAAGTGAGATCTGAGTGCTTCAGAGAGAAGTCCATATTCTGCTCATAGTCAGACTGCAGAATTAGTTTTAATTATTTTAAGTGTTTCCATGCAAAGAGAACACATCCTAATGAAATAGGACTGTTGCAAGGACAGCAGGCATGAGAATTTCACCTTTTACCCAGAATCAGGGGCATGAGAGAACAAAGACAGCTTTGCCACTCAGCATGGAGAAGGGTTGCAAGATGGTCTCTGATGTGAAACTTGGGAGGGGGGTGAGAAAGGAGAGGGACGAAGAAGATGGTTAATGGTAGACGTCTTTGCTTGGTAGGGCGTCTTTGTGCAGAGCTGGAGCCCTACGACAAGCAGCCTCTGGCGCATTTCAGGGCTTGAACTGTAAGGACGCCCCGGAGAGAAAGGGGCTTGGTGGTAGGAGCTTTTGACTGGAAATGCTCTGAGTTGGAGGAAGGGGTGCGGTGCTGGCGGCTTACCAGCCAGTGTTGATGAGCTGCTGTTGCGGGCTCTCACCTCACGAGGGGAAGCTTGGGGAGTATCAGGGGAACAGCAAGTTGATTGAGATAGACTGGGATGTAGGCTGTTGACAGCTGGAGACGGTGCTACAAAACACACACGGGGCACAATGCTTGCAGCACTGCTCAGTGCCAGGCACTACTCTAAGTGCTCTATGTATACTAATTCATTTAATCTGTTGTTTTGTCTGTTACTTCGTTTTCATTGTAATTCATCTAGTAACAGAGCCTGGAGGTGAATACTCTTTTCATTATCCCATCGTACAGATGAAGGATGAAGGGACTACAGCCCAGGGAAGTTGGTGAAGCTGGGGTCTGCACTCATCCCTGTTTCTGTGCCTTTACATGACAGTCTGGCTCCAGAGTTGATGGTCTTAACCAGTAAACTCTCGGTAGTCTGCCTGATTAGGATAGTGCAGACAAGAATGCCAAGCAGAAGAAGATCGCATTATTTGGAGAACAGTAGAGAGCCATTGATTTTGATGGGACTGTTTATTGACATCAGAATTCAACTTTGATATGTGTGTAGTTGGGTAATTTTTATTTTCAGACCAGAGATAGGACCTGAGGCTAATGCATCAGTTAGTTGACCATGTGTACAGGAACATATAGGTGCATTTTCAGAGGTGGAATCAGTTGTTCTTGTCAGTGAGTGAAGGAAAGAGAGAAGTCAGTCACTGGACCTCTAGATCATTAACCTCTAGATGGACCTCTGTCATCATTAACAGAAATGCAAAAAGATGGGAGAGTTTGTCTGAGGATAGTTGCTGAGTGTGTCTTGAGACACATTCAGCTGCAGGTGCCAGAGAGGGACTCCTGAAACTGTCCTGCGGGCATCATAATTGTGGAGCTTGATCTTGGCAGGAGAGGTCAGTTCTGGAGGTACAGATGAGCGTGAGCAGCATGGAGATAATGAAAACAGGGAATGGAAGAGAGGGCTGAGAAACGAACCCAAGGGGATGCTTACATTTGGGACTTCAGAGAAGGAAAGAGCCTTTTACATCATCACTGAGCAAATATTTATTGTCTGCTAAGTGCCAGATACTGTAAATACACAGTGAACAAAAAAACATGATCTCTGTGCTTGTTGATCATACAATCTAATGGGATAGAGAAAAATAAAGATAATTAAGTGAATTATGAGAGTTTTCAAAACAAACTAAATGATGGGGAAATAACGTTCCAGTTGAGATCCAGATGTCAGAAAAGATTTAAGTACAGAGAGTGGGGGCCAGAGGGTTCCAGGTAACAAGAATGGTGTGTGCAGAAGTCAGGCAGCAGAAGAGAGCTCACCCTAAGGAACTGAAAGATCAGTGTAGCTGAAGGGCCACTGGTGCAATGGAAAGGAAGGTGAGATACAGGGAGAGAAATCGGTGTTGGGTGATAGGACGATGGATGTTAATCCCAGTGCTGTTGGAAGGCTTTGAGCAGGAGAGAGCTCTGTTTCAGATTTTAGGCAGATCACCCTGCTGCAGTGGGGAGCGTGGTTTTGAGCAGGAGGCAGGATGGGTGGAAGAGAGGCGTGGAAACCAGTGAGGAGACTTGCAGGAGGCCTGGGCTGCAGTGGTGGTGGTGGGTGTGTGTGAGGCCGAGGACGGCGCTAGTGTTTCTCTCAGCAGGTGGCCCGGGCCCTCCTTGGCCTTCCCCTTCATGCTGCTTTTATCTCTGTCACGTTATGTCGTGTTGACGCTCAGTTTATCCATCTGTATTCCCTCTAGACTGTGACCTCCTAAGCAGAGGTAGGGACCTTCAGTTATTGGTCTCTTAAGTGAGCGGTAATGCTGAATACGAAGGTTCGCGTGTGAACCTTTGGAGGTGCAGGACTGTGGTTAGGTTTGGATTGAGTTTTTCCCTGAGAGACACTCTAAGGCCTGGGCTGGCCAGTGGCAGTGTTACGGGGAGAGCGTGCTCACTGTGGGGTCTGTATGGCACTCAGAGGTGTTTCCAGGTGCCCGATCACTGGAAGGTCAGGAGGAGAAACAGAACAAAGTCAGGAGAGCCATGGGGGCGGCCTTGTGAGGAGCGACTGTCCAGTGCTCGGTTTCCGGTGCTCTTGGGTGGAAGGACCCAGAGAGCCTCTCTGCGGTTCCAGCAGAGGTGACAGCAGAAATCCCATTACACGGTGAGAAGTGGTGGCCGCAAGGGGAGCCAATTCCCCAAGGAAGCGAGATGGGGGCAGCTGGGTGGGGTGACCTCTAGGACCGGGGTGGGGGGTGGGTAGCAGAGCCTGTGTGTAAGCAGTGGGGTGGCCTGTGAGAGAAGGGGCCCGCCCGGGGCTGACAGGGTAAGGAAGGAGGCGGCGGCTGCCTGGCAGAACAGGGCGCCTGGTCGGCCAGTCGTCAGCTCTAAGGACTTTGCTCTTTGGGTGTGCCCCACCTTCGGGCAGAGGGCTCTCTTTTCCCACAGAAGCCAGGAATCCTGATCTTTTTAAGTGAAAAGTCCTGATTTTTCAGTAATGACAGTTCATTTTTTTTTTAGAATCTTGTTTTATTGGGGAGAGACCAAGCCATCACCTCTGACAGTTACCTCAGGAGAAAGGGCTGGTGAGTCTGAGAGACAGGAGGAAAGTGTGTGGAACAAGGCTTCTGAGGCTGTAGGAGGGGAAGCAGTCAAGTGTGCCAAGGAAGAGCCACGGCCCTTGAGGGTGGGGAGGGCTCTGAGTGGAGCAGAGGGCTGTGAGTCTCGGGAAGAGAGACTGTGGAGTCAGGGCTGGGGCTACCTGGTGTGGCCAAGGGGGTGTGCACGTATGGATGTGAGGTTGTGCACACGTGGGCGTGACATATGCACACGTGGTCAAGAGGGTGTGCACACATGGCTGGCCGGGCTGGTGAGGCGGGTTTACAGTGGACCTACTCAGCCTGTTGTCAGGACTTTCTCTGTAATGTTAATATCCTGGAAGTCGTAGCAGAATGAAACAGTGGTGCTGGCCTGGGGTTTGGACTGAAAAGCTGAAAGGTCCAGTGGGTGAGGGATTTTTTGTGTCAGGAGGGTGTTATTACAAAGGTTGTATGACTTCTAGGCTAGTAGCTGAGCATGTGGGAAGTGGGATGGGGGAAGAGGAAGTGGCTCAGGGGCGGGTGGAGAAGGGCAGGTTTGGAGGATTGAGGAGTGTGTGCACCAGATGGGGAGAGTGTGGCCAGGTGTGGTCTGTGTCTGGGTTTGGTTTGGGCTGAAGGATCGTGTAAGGTAGGGGCTTCCCTGGTGTCTCAGGCAGTAAGGAATCTGCCTCCAATGTAGGAGACCCAGGTTTGATCCCTGGGTCGGGAAGATCCCCTGGAGAAGAGAATGGCAACCCACTCCAGTATTCTTGCCTGGAGAATTTCATGGACAGTGGAGCCTGGCAGGCTACAATCCATGGGGTTGCAAAAGAGTTGGACACGACTGAGCACACACACGCATCATGTAAGATATCAATAGGCAGGTTGGTGTCAGGCTCTGAGACAGAAGACAGATCACAGGATAGAAGTTGATGAGGAAGACAGTGTTAGAAGGCAACTTGAGTGTTGCAAGCAACAGAAGATGGAGGGGTTGGAAGTGGGTAGTGAATCCAGTGCTGACTCAACCCATTGGGGAAGGTTAAGTGGTGTCTTGAAGATCAGTCTCAATATAAGGATACTTCGGGGGTGGGGCCTAAATGAAGCAACAGATTTTGACTAATCCACAGTTCAAGCTTAACAATTACAATACACTATTTTTAATAATATGGCAAATGTCTTACGTAGAATACTCTCATGTATAACAAAGAATGTAAAAAAATAACATGTAAGAAAGTTGGGACTGATCCATTTTCTTAGGGCAGACTGATGGGGTCCACTTGCGATTCACTTTACCAACACTGTCGGCGAGGCTTGATTGCCAGCCCTGACCTATTCTGTCCTCATTTCTTAGCAGCTCCCAGACTTTTGAGAAGTGGCAGTGACTAACCCAGTCAGGCTATCACCTGGACACCTAGAAATCCTTGCCTGTATCACTTTCTGCAAGGTCAGGGGCTCAGTGAAGGTCTCCAGATTTCCCTTAAACTTCCAGCAGTAGAAGACCATTGGCTGGCTTAGTAACTGGACCATAAGCCTATGGCAACAAGCTGCTGCCTGTTGACTTGGCACCCTCCAAACAAAACTAAACAAAAATGATTATAAATTTAGGGATGCTTTCTTCTCTCCATCTGATGTCCACATGTTCCTGCATAAAAATACTACTTGGAGAGTAATGAGACTAAAGTCATTTTTTTTTGCATTATTAAGTAATGGAAATTTTTTTTCTGAATAGAAGTTAACGTTTACATAGTAAAATATCCTGACAGGACCAAAAGTTATACAATGAAAAGTAATTCTTTCGCCCCAGTATTTTTTTTCACTTGCAGATAGAAGTCATAGATGTTTCTGGGTCAGATGAGAGTTGCCTTAGCTTTCTTTTTGTAAATTAGAATATTACAGAGAGACATAATAACTAAGCTGTAGGGGAAAGAAACTCCCAGTTGCATGTGATTTTCAGTAGGCATTTTTAAAAAGTTTAATTTGGGTTGTATTTAGAGAAATGAAAGAAGGTAAGAAGTGTGTATTTTGGAGAGAGAGGGTGCTGTGGAGACCTGGGAAAACAGGAGAGGTTTGGGAGAGAACTTAGAACACTGGATGTTAGATATAGAAGTTAGGATAGATATGTCAGAGCAGAAAGCAGCACAAAGTCACTTAGCATGGGTTTCTCTGAGCCCTGAAATTTAAAAACTTCTTTTCTTCACAGACTCAAAATGGGAGCTAAATACAGGAGCGAGATTCAGATTGGGCAGGAAGGTGGAAATAAGAAGATGGATCAAAGTAGCCTGGAATCTAGTGATGTAGAGTAGCATAGTAAAAGTAGAATTCCAGGAAAATTTGTTGAGGACTTTAAACCTAAAACAACCTATCTGGATAACTTATACTTTTCTCCTACCTTTGGATAATCTCTGCCCTTACGTGCTATGGGCTTCCCTGGTGGCTCCGACTGCAAAGAATCCACCTGCAGTGCAGGAGACCCAAGTTCAATCCCTGGGTTGGGACGATCCCCTGGAGAAGGGAATGGCAACCCACTCCAGTATTCTTGCCTGGAGAATTCCATGAACAGAGGAATCTGGTGGGCTACAGTCCATGGAGTCACAAAGAGTTAAACATGACTGAGTGAATAACACTTTCACTCAACTTTACATACTGTTGAGCTATAATAGAGTTTCATTATGAACATGAACCTTTTAAATGCTAAAGTGTGCAGAACTAGGGAAAAAGGTTTCCACCAGAGAAACAAAGAGGGGGGAGGTCTGCCCCTTTATATTTTTGTATCGAGATCAGCAGTGAACCTGAGGTAGACATATGCTGCTATAGTCTCAGCAAGATTATATAGGCAGGAAGTGGTAATTCTCCCAAAAGGAAATTAGGATGGATGCTAGACAGCTAAAAAGAAATGTCTCCTTTTCAATATCAAAATTTTTCATGATTTTCTTAAAGGGAGCCCTCATACATAGTTGGTGAGAATGTCAGTTGGTGGAAATGGAAAACAGTTTGGGGGTTCCTCAAAAGATTAAGGCTAGAACTACCATATGATCTACTCTCCCACTTCTGAGTATTTACCCAAAGAATTAAAACCACTAATTCAAAAAGTGGACATCACTCTACACGTGGACATTCACTCAAAAAGTGGACATTCACTCTACACATGGACATCACTCAAAAAGTGGACATTCACTCTACATGTGGACATCACCAGATGGTCAACACCGAAATCAGATTGATTATGTTCTTTGCAGCCAAAGATGGAGAAGCTCTATACAGTCAACAAAACAAGACCGGGAGCAGACTGTGGCTCGGATCATGAACTGCTTATTGCCAAATTCAGACTTAAATTGAAGAAAGTAGGGAAAACCACTAGACCATTCAGGTATGACCTAGAGCAAATCCCTTATGAGTATACAGTGGAAGTGACAAATAGATTTAAGGGACTAGACCTGATAGACAGAGTGCCTGATGAACTATGGACAGAGGTTCGTGACATTGTACAGGAGACAGGGATCAAGAAAATCCCCATGGAAAAGAAATGCAAAAAAGCAAAATGGCTGTCTGAGGAGGCCTTACAGATAGCTGGGAAGAGAAGAGAAGCGAAAAGCAAAGGAGAAAAGGAAAGATATTCCCATCTGAATGCAGAGTTCCAGAGAATAGCAAGGAGAGATAAGAAAGCCTTCCTCAGCGATCAATGCAAAGAAATAGAGGAAAACAACAGATTGGGAAAGACTAGAGACCTCTTCAAGAAAATTAGAGATACCAAAGGAACATTTCATGCAAAGATGGGCTCGATAAAGGACAGAAATGGTATGGACCTAACAGAAGCAGAAGATATTAAGAAGAGGTGACAAGAATACAGAAGAACTGTACAAAAAAGATCTTCACGACCCAGATAATCACGATGGTGTGATCACTCACCTAGAGCCAGACATCCTGGAATGTGAAGTCAAGTGGGCCTTAGAAATATACTACGAACAAAGCTAGTGGAGGTGATGGAATTCCAGTTGAGCTATTTCAAATCCTCAAAGGTGATGCTGCGAAAGTGCTGCACTCGATATGCCAGCAAATTTGGAAAACTCAGCAGTGGCCACAGGACTGGAAGAGGTTAGTCTTCGTTCCAATCCCAAAGAAAGGCAATGCCAAAGAATGCTCAAACTACCGCACAATTGCACTCATCTCACATGCTAGTAAAGTAATGCTCAAAATTCTCCAAGCCAGGCTTCAGCAATACGTGAACCGTGAACTTCCAGATGTTCAAGCTGGTTTTAGAAAAGTCAGAGGAACCAGAGATCAAATTGCCAATATCCGCTGGATCATCGAAAAAGCAAGAGAGTTCCAGAAAAACATCTATTTCTGCTTTATTGACTATGCCAAAGCCTTTGACTGTGTGGATCACAATAAACTGTGGAAAATTCTGAAAGAGATGGGAATACCAGACCATCTGACCTGTCTCTTGAGAAACCTGTATGCAGGTCAGGAAGCAACAGTTAGAACTGGACATGGAACAACAGACTGGTTCCAAATAGGAAAAGGAGTCCATCAAGGCTGTATATTGTCACCCTGCTTATTTAACTTATATGCAGAGTACATCATGAGAAACGCTGGGCTGGAAGAAACACAAGCTGGAATCAAGATTGCCGGGAGAAATATCAATAACCTCAGATATGCAGATGACACCACCCTTATGGCGGAGAGTGAAGAAGAACTAAAGAGCCTCTTGATGAAGGTGAAAGAGGAGAGTGAAAAAGTTGGCTTAAAGCTCAACGTTCAGAAAACTAAGATCATGGCATCTGGTCCCATCACTTCATGGCAAATAGATGGGGAAACAGTGGAAACAGTGTCAGACTTTATTTTTTTGGGCTCCAAAATCACTGCTGATGGTGACTGCAGCCATGAAATTAAAAGACGCTTACTCCTTGGAAAGAAGGTTATGGTCAACCTAGATAGCATATTGAAAAGCAGAGACATTACTTGGCCAACAAAAGTACGTCTAGTCAAGGCTATGGTTTTTCCAGTGGTCATGTATGGATGTGAGAGTTGGACGGTGAACAAAGCTGAGCGCCGCAGAATTGATGCTTTTGAACTGTGGTGTTGGAGAACACTCTTGAGAGTCCCTTGGACTGCAAGGAGATCCAATCAATCCATCCTAAAAGGGATCAATCCTGGATGTTCATTGGAAGGTCTGATGTTGAAGCTGAAACTCCAATACTTTGGCCACCTCATGCGAAGGGTTGACTCATTGGAAAAGACCCTAATGCTGGGTAGGATTGGGGGCGGGAGGAGAAGGGGACGACAGAGGATGAGATGGTTGGATGGCATCACCGACTCGATGGACATGGGTTTGGGTAGACTCCGGGAGTTGGTGATGGACAGAGAGGCCTGGCGTGCTGCAATTCATGGGGTCGCAAAGAGTCGGACACGACTGAGCGACTGAACTGAATTCAAAAAGATATATGCATGCCTACATTCATCGCAGCATTATGTACAATGGCCGAGAGATGAAAACAAATTGAATGCCCATCAGCAGCTGTGCAGATAAAGAGTATGTGGTATATAGACACAATGGATTGCTACTCAGCCATGAAGAAAATGACATCTTGCCATTTGCAGTAACATGGATGGACCTCGAGGGTATTATGCTAAGTGCAATAAGTCAGACTAAATACTGTTTGATTTCACTCATATGTGGAATCTAAAAAACACAGAAAACCAAAATAAATGAACAAAACAGACACGTTTATGCAGAGAACAGAGTGGTGGTTACCAGAGGGCAAAATGGATAAAGGAGATCAACTGTATGGTGACAGATAGAAGCTGAAATTTTGGTGGTGAGCACCCTGTAGGGTATATAGAGGTAGAGATACAATGTTATACACGTAAAATTTATGTTACAAACCATTGTTACCTCAGAAATGTTTTTGCAGTTCTTCCCATTGTAGTACCTTACTTGTAGGAGACAAATAATAGCTAGAATTTATTTAGTGCTTTGCTCAATACAGTTTATCCCGTCTGATATCAGCTCTTCACATGCTGCTTCCTTAATCATCACAAGAGTCTTGTAATGTGGGTAACCACTTGTGTGAACTTCCCTGATAAAACGTGCAAGAGCCAGGTACAAACCCAGGTAGTGTGTGCTGCCTCGCCTCTGTGCTGTTCAAAAAATTATGAATGAGTTAATGCTTTTAAATAAAATTGAGTTTTATTAACTTTATGTGCAGATTTTTAAAAGGTGATACCATATATCTCTCTCTTTCACGCACACACCACTTATATAATGTGTTCAGGAAGTTAGTGAGGGAGTTCTTCAGCTTCCCGAGGCTGCTTGGCTCTAGATTAGGAATCACTGGCTGTGCCTGTGTTGATGCGCAGTTCTCTCCCGGTCATGGCTTCTTGTCTCCTCACTGTGTGGCTGTCAGTGGCCCTGAGTAATCTAAGGCAGTCATAATAGTCCCATACCCCTTGCTAGGGACTGATTCAGAAATAGGCACGTTCCCCTTTTATGCTGAGGAAAGTGTGCAGACGCTTCTGGGAAAGACTTTTTTCCTTGTCCAAGGCATGGGGAAGAGGCCCATCTCTTTGTGTAGATGTTGTCAGATCTGACTATGAGGCTCTGAGCTGCTAAAGCGATCTTGTCATCAAACTCGAGGAAACCAGCTCTAGAACGTGGCTGAAAGAATTGCAGAGGAATGGAGCAGGAGTTGTTAGGCTAAGCCAATCCTGAATTCCGCCCTACCCCTGGAATAACAGCTATGTGAGCCAGTAATTTTCCTTACGTTTAAGCAGTTTGAGGTGTCATTTCTGTTCACTTGCAGCTAATGGCATCTCGGCAGATGTCATAATGCAGAATTGCAATGGGAAGAGATAACAAGATTCCTTCTGCTGGATGTTCAAAGTAAAACTATCGTGATACTGTTAAACCAGGCTGGTCTGCTAGCCTGGGAAGGAAGAAATAGCATCAATTAGAGTCAGAGGACCTGAGTTATAGTTTGTGCTTTGCCCTTAAGTACCTATGTCACGGGTTTCCCTGGGGGCTCAGTGGTAAAGAATCTGCCTGCAATGCAGGAGATGTGGGTGTGAGCCCTGGATTGAGAAGATCCCCTGGAGGAGGGCATGACAACCCACTCCAATATTCTTGCCTGGAGAATGCCATGGACAGAGGAGCCTGGCAGGCTACAGTCCATGGGGTGGGTCACAAAGAGGTGGACTCGACTGAAGCGATTGAGCATGCACGCACACACGCACGGATGTCACAGAACTAAATTTTCCTGTCAGCAGTGACAAGAAGTTGCCCTGAACAAGCTGCCAAGTACTTTCCATCTCAAACATCCTCTATTTTGGGGCCCATGAAAAGTATCTAGTTAAACTTAATTAGGAATTGAGGATTTTTTTTTTTAAACAGTGAGCCATCTTAGATTTCTGTCATAGTCTAGTAGCCCCGAGGCTCTGTGTTTCTGTGGCTTGTATGTACATAGCACCAGTAAAGTTTTTAACAGTGTTTTAAAAACTCTTCCACCCACCCCAACTCTCCAAGGGCTTAAAACCAGTAGCACTTTTATTTATTAAAAAATTTGTTGGAGTTTTTTTTAAGATTCTTCAGATTGTTCGTATCCCCGCCACCATCTCTCTTTCTCTTTAACATTTACTGTGGAATATTTCAAATATATGCACAAGTAGAATAGTATAATGAATTCCCATATATTCATCTTCTCACTTCAGTAATTACCAACATTTTGACAGTCTTAAAGCCGTAGCTTTTTAAGTGCTTATAGTTGGCTCTTCTAGTAGAGATTTTTCTTCCCAGCTAAACTTTGGAGCTAAATTAGGTCTCCCTTGCTTTAAGGTTTCAGTTGTCTGCATTTGTTTGTTTAATACTGTTTTTTAAGCATCAAAAGAAGTTATAGCACTGTGAAAACAAATCTTTCTGTTGGCAGCTGTGTCCAAACAATTATGACTGTTTAAGCATTTGTATTTGTACACGTCACGGTAGGATGAGTTATGCTGTACTAATGTACAGCCCCCAAATCTCAGTGGCTTATATATTAGTTGGCTGGGGACTCTGCCTTCTCCCTCTCTGGGAGCCAAGCTGAGGGAGCAGTTACTGTCTTAAGTGCTGCCAGCACTGTCACAGAAGGAAGAGAGCTGGCAAATTGTGCACTGTCTCTTAAAGCTTCTTTGCGTCATTTTTGTTCACATATCAGGGGCCAGAGCAAGTTATATGGCTAACCCATATTTTGAGGGGATGGAAAATTGCAAACCTACCAGCTGCCTGCCAAGGGAACCAGAAGTATTTAGTGGATAGCACTAAATGATTATCACAGTATTGAGACAAATAGAAAATCTCTTCTGCCTTTCAGCTTTATATGTAACAGCTTACGCTTCAAAACTTGTTTCCTCTCATGGAACAAGTATAGGTCATGATATTAAAATTAACCTCATTGTTTTCTTAGCTCTTGTTTATTTAAAAGCTACTTTCAGACAAGTTATTTAGGAAAAGTCCTCAAGAGAGGAAATTCCAGTTTTGAGATCAGATCCCTGGCTGTTTCTGGAAAAGACAGATTTTCTGTGTCTCTCAGCTGATGTGGTGGGTCAGGGGATGGGCAGGGTAACTGTAGCCTCTCAGGTGATATGGTGGGTCAGGGAATGGGCAGGATAGTTGTAGGTGCTTCACTTCTCTTTAGAGGAAGACCTTTCCCTCATCTTTTAAAAAGTAACATTTTGGATTTGAATTCTGACATGGGTAAAATCCTGGTTCAGACCCCTAGAATGTTTCAACTGGGGTTCAGGATTTTATATCAGATCTCTTTTGTTTATGTCTTTTGCTAGATTCTGACCATGCCATATGAGTCCTGTCAGTCATAGCACCAGCCATATTTATATCATCTTCTGGAAGAAACTGTGTGATCCCCTCCAGTCTCTGCTCCAAGGTGCTCTTGGTTGGTCATGATTTTATAGCCTTCAGGAATGTGCACCAGACCAAGGCAAGGCAGCAAGGCTTCCATGAGGCCTGGCTTGAAAAGATAAGTGAGACCAGCTAGCTCCTCTCTATTCTGGAGGATTTAACCTCCAAGACTGAGTCAGAGGCTCTGAGCCTATTACAAAGCCAGAATAGAGTAGAAAAGAGACTAGATCAATTCTAGCCGCCGAGGGTCTTTGCATTTCTGCTTCTGTGTGCCTAGCTCTCTGGTCACTTCTGTTTTGCTTGGCTTGGGAGTCCTGGGTTCCTTGCATATCCTGTAGGATAGAATTAGTTAGGAGTATTTGTCCCAAAGACCCAGAACAAGAGTAGCTGGGGCAAGAAAAGCTGTTCTCTCTCGGGTCCAAGTCCGGGCATAGACAGCTCTTGGTAGGCGTGGCAGCTCCATGGGTCTCTGGGACCTTGGTGGCTCCAGCTCTCTTCTCTGCCTTCCCGGGGTCTAGTCTTCATCCTCGTGGCCTGAGCTGTCACATTCATATTCCACAAAGCAGGATGGAGGAAGAATAGAAGAGGATGCATGTTGTCGTTGTTCAGTTGCTAAGATGTGTCTGACCCCATGGACTGCAGCACGCCAGGCTTCCCTGTCCTTCACCATCTCCCGGCTTTTGCTCAGATTCATGTCCATTGAATTGGTGATGTTGTCTAACCATCTCATCCTTTGTTGCCCCCTTCTCCTGCCCTCAGCTCCAGTCCTTTTTGGACACCTCAGGAAAGGTGCACAAGACTTCTTATATCAGCTAGAACTTCACTGCAGGGAGACTGGGAAAGGTATCCATACTCTAGCTGTCCATGTGCCTTGCAAAAAATGGGGGTTCTGTAACTGCAGAAGGCGACTCAAACAGTGGACCCCTCACGATCTGCTTAGTGTATCTTGAAAGTAAACTCTGTTGCTTAAGGCTGTCATGATGCCTTGGTATGAAAGGCAAGTAAGTCACCTCTCAGAATGTCCTTTCGTTTCATGCCTATTTGTCCCTATTCCACTAATTGTTTCAGCTAAACTAAACAAAGATTCATGTGTCTGTTTACTAAAACGTTTTTTAATCATCATCCCACTTCAAGTACCGTCCTGGGTATTGAGAAAACACAAAAATGGAGTAATAATGTGACTCCTGCCCTGAAGGAGCTCACAATTTGGCAGAGAGAGATGTAAGTGAATAGTAGCACTGTTGTGTGATAAATGCAGTAATGAAGATCCTTGTTGAAGATAGGAAGTATACTGACTAGAATGGCAGAGAGGACTGCTGGCTGCATCATCCCGCTTTTTTCTTCCGTCAAGATACAGGAAATGAAGGCCGGCACCCTCGCCCTAACTAAGTGCTACCATGGTAGGGGCACCATCTGTGCAAATTCAGATACTCTTTCCTGTAAGAACTTCCCAGTGCTTTCCTGTTAGTGTGCAGAGTTAAAGGTTTTTAAAAGCAAAGAAAGTAAAGAGCAATATATATACACAGTTTATAATATACATATTTCTGTATGTACAGTGCTTTATGTCATATAGCCTTCTCACTACAAACCTCAGTTATCCAGAAATCCAGTTACCTAGTTTTAGCAAAACTAAGATTTCTTTTGGACATTATCTATGTGATAGTCTTTGTTTGTTGTGATGGTGTTTTTGTTTTACTTTAAATCTTCTTACTTACCTTTTGCCTGCCTCTCTCTATCTTTGATCGGAATTAGTGGTGCTCCAGGGAATACACAGTAATCTTAGGCTGAAATGGAATTTTTATACAAAAAAATTCAGATCAGTTAAAGTGCTGTCAGCTTATCAGATAAAGGGGATAACTTGAGATTAATACAGCATTGCTCCTGCAGCCTATCTCATGGGATCTGGAAATAGCTGTTTTTCAGACCTCTTCTCTGAAACGGTGTTTTCTCTTTGATGATTTTACCTGGCACCTGTCATTGCTTTCACTGAACTCTTCTCTGTTTGCTCTGTTAGATTATGCGTTAGGTTTATAAGTTGAAAACACTGCTATACATCATAGTTTGTTTAGACTAATTATAACTAAATTTTAATTCTTGAAATCATAAGTGCTGTTGGGACTGTTAAAATTTTTTTCCTCAGAATTACTTTTTAATATGGAAGGTGAAAAAAACAGATATGGTCAGAAGCATTTGGGAGAGAGCAGTGACTAAGAGACAAAGTGAATTGATTTTTTATATTGATTATAATCAGCTGCTTACTCTTTGCTTATATTAATCCCTTAAGATTATCTCTTTGAAGGAGTACATTGTAATAATGACATCTCAAATAATACTTAACATTTTTTATATTTAAAAATGGAATGAGTCCCTAGCATTTGAATTATCTTCAGTGTACATTTGATTCTTTTTGATAGAGATAGAAAATTATTCTGAAGGTCATTATTCTGAAACTAATAGAACATAGGTAACTTCAGGGGTTTTTTTGTTTGTGTTTGTTTTTTAATCTTCATTGTGCCTGGAATGGTAGAGGTGTACTTTCATGGAGTATTAGAATTTAAAGGAATAGCATGTGTGCTAAGTCCCTTCAGTTGTGTCCAGCTCTCTGCAACCCCGTGGACTGTGTAGCCCACCAGGCTCCTCTGTCCATGGGATTCTCCAGGCAAGAATACTGGAGTGGGTTGCTGTACCCTCCTCCAGGTGAGCTTCCTGACCCAGGGGTCGAACTTGTGTCTCTTAGGTTTCCTACATTGGCAAGCGGGTTCTTTACCACTAACACCACCAAGGAATAGCAGTAGTTATATAATGTGAGTTGAGTCCAGTGCAAAATGAAAATGTGGGGCCTCTTACTAAAAACCATTTAGAATTTCAAGACTGTGAAAGCAGAGCATTAAACCAAATGTGGAGCCCTTCCAAGTGTGGGGCCCCATGTGACTCCACAGGTCACAGGTGTGTGAAGCTTGCCCTGCAAGGAAATCTTAGTGTACATTTAGTACAGGCTCCTCCTGTTACAAATGAAAATACATAGCATTTATATGCAATGAGATGCTGATACATTGTTACCATATAGCAGGACCAAAACCTCAACCTTTAAAAATTGCCCTTCTGAAGGTTTCTCTAGGCGTATTTAGTCAGTGTAATTTAAAACTGCTATCAGTTATTCATAGTGGTCATAAAAATAATGGCATTGATAGGGGAAATAAATGATTCCAGAAAATTGTATCCTAAATTGTTTCCCAGTTTTCCATCCAGCAAGGTTTCTCTTTTTTTTTTTTAAATCTTTGTCATAGTTTCTGTCCTGCTGCAAATTTTGTTAGTTTAGATTTAAATTTCTTTATTCTCCTGGAAATGCCCTGAGAGTTCTAATGAGCCTTGAAAGGCCTCACAGGAAAGGGACTGAAAAGAAGCAGAGGACATTTATAACCTACAGTGTAGATAATGAGCCCTTTACAACTGAGAATGTGCCTGTGTCAGTGTTGTGGATATTCCATTGCTGTGGGGCACATGGAAGAACAGGCAGCATGTGTTTGTTATTTATTTTTATATATTTACTTTATTTATTTGACTGCACCCGGTCTTAGTTGCAACATACAAACTTTTAGTTGTGGCATGTAGGATCTAGTTCCCTGACCAAGGGATTGAACTCCTGCCCCTGTATTGGGAGGATGGAGTCCTAACCACTGGACGACCAGGGAAGTTCCCAGCATGTGTTAGTTTCTGAAAGTCTGCTGTATACATCCCTGTCACTATAGTTTTTTTTAATTAAATACTTTTATTAACTAGTAATCAAACGGTTTTGGAGAATCCCTTTAATTATGACTGCTAATGGAAATAAATGGAACCAGCTACCTCTTGAGCATGATGGCTGGTCACATCACTTTAAAACTTAAATGTTGCTCTGATAGCTACTTCAGGCAGCATTTTTATATCTTGTTTCATTAGCTTAGCCAATTTTAAATGATGTTTTAATAAAACTGATAGACAATATAATGTGAAGTAGACCTGCTCTTCTATCATTGTAGAATACATTGGATAGCCAACTGAAGAGAACTACTAAAAAAGTTCATGAGCAAACAAACGACAAACTTAGGAACATGGTGGGGTTAAGGGGGTTTGTGATGCAGACAGCTGCCGTTTCGTGGAGCCGCCTCTCAGCTCACATAACAGAAATCAGCTCAGTTGATGAGAAACAATAAGACCTAACACCCTTCTAAACTGAATAATTTGGGGGTCATCTTTTACTGTTTTGATTGCTCTGTGAAGTTGCCAGCTAGAATGCTGAATCCACTTTACTCAACTTTCCGTTTTTGGCTGACTTTTACTACAGTCTGGTGTCTTAACAAAGAGCCTTTGCTTAAGCGCTGAGCCAGGAGCTGAGACCCGTGTCGTGGATACCACTTGCACATTAGGGTAAAAACAGAATAAGGGAAATGATATGCCTGTTTGAGAGTGTTGCCTTTTACAGAGTGGCTCTGAAGTTCATAAAGTGCTTTGCAGGTGAAATTCAGTAATCTGGTGAACATTTTTGGAGTGTGTGTGATGTGTTAGATTCTGTAGATGATAGAAAGGTAAGGCATAATTCCTGCTGTAGTTAAAGATAAGACCTAAAACTATAGTTAGACTAAAAGTTGATTCAGTGATGTAGTCACTTGTTCCATAGCTCGGTGAAGCAGACGCTGCTCCGCACTGTGAGTTCAAAAGTGCCTGCCAGGACCCACAGTCGGAGACTGGACTTGACGTACAAACGTACACCTGCGTGATGACGTCAGCAGAGGTGTGCGGAGCGGGAGGTGTGAGGAGGTTGAGGAGCCGTTCCTCGAGCCCCAGCCGTGTGTCAGCAGGCACCGCCTGGGTCCCAGGAATACAAACCCTCGGCCTTCACGGAGCTCTGTCCTGAGTGGTGTATGAATCCGGCAGATGGACAGGCAGAGGCCGTTTCAGACAGAGGAGTCAACCCGTGGAGACGGAGAAGCAAGAGACAGCCTGGCGCTGGAGCCTGGGCGTGGTGGCAGGCAGGGCCCCTGAGGGAGGTGCGGACTGGGGGCTGACGCGGGCCAGCTCGTGCGGGGCAGGGGCCCCAGCGCTCCTCCAGGCGCGTCTGTGGCTTCCGGTCTCCTCCTCAGTGGCAGTGCCGCAGGAAAGCCTTTCCTGGTCACCCGGCAGAGAGGAACTGCTCAGGCCCTTGCTAACACAGCACCTATCCTTTTTATTTATTTTCGGAGCGCTCCTTACTAGCTGACGCTTTTTGTGTATTTTTTATTTGTAATCTGTGTCCCGACACTTGGCTCCAGTGAGGCCAGGAGCCGGTCTGTCATGTCTATTGCTGTGTCCCTCGCACCTAGAGCCCAGCATACAGCTGGTATCTGCTGCGTGTTTGTGGAATGAATGTAAGTATGAAATGTTTCACTATAAATTTTGGATTTTATTCTGTAGACCAGTGGCTCTCAATATTATTGTTCTCTGGACCCCTTTATACCAAAAAATTACTGAGGACCTCAAAGATTTTTTTCTTTTGTGGATTATACTTCTTAATGTTTATCGTATTAAAGATAACCTAGACATTTTAAAGACATTAATTGATTTAAAATAATAAACCAATTGCATGTTAATGTAAATGTATTAAAAAAATAACTGTCTTCCAAAGCAAAAAATGAATGAGAAGTGTGAAAGTGTTACATTTGTGCACATCTCATTGTCCAGCTTCTCACAGCCGGATTCTCCGATCTTCTTCCCTATTCAGTCTTTTACAATATCATATGTCCCCTATCCTCTGGACTCAGCTATATAATCTGGTGGAATGAGAGTGAAAGGAGAATGGTGACTTGATATTAGTATTCAGTTAGTTTTAACCTTGCAGACTTCTTGAAAGGATCTTGAGGACCCCCACCCCAGATGGGGTCCCTGGACTGCTGCCATTTTAAGATCTGCTGCTGTAGGTGGATGGTTTTGTAACTTTTTAGTAGCAGGAGTGTGTCTCAAATTTATCTTCAACCAAGCTTCAATGTATAGATAAAGAGAGCTGTATGGGTTACAGTGTTGGGTTACAGCTGTATGGGTTACTGTATGGGTTATTAGAGTGTACCTCTGTTTCTTTGAAATGGATCCAGTTGTGTAATATTAACATATCTGTAGGCTGCTTAGCATCCTACTTCACATCAAGAGAAGAGGAAAATACTCATTTCTTATAATTGTATGTCTAGTAAAAATTAATTGGTGGTATGTGGTGGAAATACTTAATGTTTTAGTAATAGCTACCTTGTTTAAGGTTGAAGTCTCCACCTTACTCTAGATCCTTCTTAAGGATTGTTATTTCTTCTTTCCATTGCTCCTACTACCTTCTGGGATACAGTTCAGTTTGCTTATGTTTTACTGTTTACTGTCTGTACCTCTCCTCTCACTTAGGGGTTTTGAATACGTTAATCTTTATTTAGTGATATATAGCAAGTGTGTAGAACAGTGCATCTGTGTTGGGAGTTAGGTCCCAGGACCCCTGAATTCACTTTCTTTCTCATTCCGTGGCTAAGCTGCTAAATTGGCCAAGGAGTTGATACCTCCAGAATGAGAACATTGTGTGAAGAGAGTGAGCATAGTGTGTTTGCTCTGAACCACTTGGTACCATAGTTAAATGTCAGTGTTTTATTTAATGGCTGTTAATGTAGCATAGCTTACTATGTTTTAGCATGCACTACTAGAATTTTATAAAGGCTGTTTTCCCTAAAATACATGATCATTGGTTTGTTTTTATTAAAAAAAAAAAGATTAATTGCAACTAGAGACCTTATTTTCTTAGGTTTACTTTTCCAATAATAAGAAATTTTACTGAAATTTGCAGCAACCTTATAGAAATATGTATACCATTAAACATTACCTAACCCAGGTTTTTAAAAAACAAGTTGCTTTCTTTATACATCTAAGAGTAGGTAAAATAAAATTCAATCAGGGCCCAATATGTAATCAGACAAAGTGAGAAGGTAACATAACCTAATTCTACTTGCCAAATACAGGAGAAATTCTCATGGTCGGGAGACTGGAGGAGAGAGGCAGCTGGCAAGAGGCCAGCAAGTGCTTGTGAAAGTGAAAGTCGCTCAGTCATGTCTGACTCTTTGTGACCCCTTGGAATGTAGCCTGCCAGGCTCCTCTGTCCATGGAATTCTCCAGGCAAGAATACTGGAGTGGGTTGCCATTCGCTTCTCCAGAGGATCTTCCCGATCCAGGGATTGAACCCAGCTCCTGCATTGCAGGCAGATTCTTTACCAGCTGAGCCACAAGGGAAGCCCAAGAATATTGGAGTGGGTGTCTATGCCTTCTCCAGCCGATCTTCCCAACCCAGGAATCGAACTGAGGTCTCTGGGGTCTCCTGCATTGCACGCTGATTCTTTACCAACAGAGCTATCAGGAAAGCCTTGGACAGTGCTATAAGCAGCATCACCATCAGCTGGCTTTATTATACTGCTGTGTTTAAAATGCTGTTGTAACTCAGGAGCTTCCCTGTAACTCAGATGGTAAAGAGTCTGTCTGCGATGCAGGAAACACAGGTTCAATCCCTGGGTCAGGAAGATCCCTGGGGAAGGGAATGGCGACCCACTCCAGTATTCTTGCCTGGAGAATTCCATGGACAGAGGAGCCTAGAGGGCTACAGCCCATGGGGTTGCAAAGAGTCAGACACAGCTGAGCAACTTTCACTTTGCCTCAGGAAACATTCTCAAGTTGGTCTGTTTTGTTATTATGTGGAACTGTTTCTAGTATTTTTTATCTTAAAGAAGGATTACAGGTTCCTCTAAAGCTTCTCTTTTTTACAAGTAAATCCCATCTCTCTGTTTTGTAGATCCTGTCCTTTGGGAGTTTTCTCTGACAGACAAAGTAAAGTGACCATGTTGGAACATTAGTCCATTACCATCATTATTACCAGTATCATTAAAAAGGAGATCATCCATTGTTTATAATTATAATACAGTGTTTATATAGACTATAAACTCTAGCTTTATTGTCTACCTTTTAGGAGATGGAAGGGAAGATTGAGGGATACAGAGAACAGCAATGAAGATAATTACAGGACTGGAAAGTACAGTCTCAGTTTTGCAGTTCAGTGTTTAAAGGTGTGATTTAATTACTGACTCAACTTTATATGTGATTCTTCTTATGAAAAGAGAAAAACCTGTTTTAAAGAGTTGTAAATAGGGCACATCTCCATAAAAGATAGAATGAAATATAATTGGGCAAATTCCTTTCTTTAGTAGGTTTAACATTCAGAAGAACTGCCTAATTAGTGATAGCAATTGATTCCTAATTATCTTTAGAAGTATGAAGGATGATTCTCATTTAACCATTCTCTCAGTAAATGTTAAAGTGTCTATTTTGCTTGGATATCATAAGTTTATTTTTAAATTTCATTTACTTTAATTTTTTGAATAGGTAGCATAATAACTTGTTAAGCAGCATCTCCAATTATTGATATTAGAGTGTACTATTAATATTAGAGTGTACCTCTGTTTCTTTGAAGTGGATCCAGTTGTGTAATATTAACATATCTGTAGGCTGCTTAGCATCCTACTTCACATCAAGAGAAGAGGAAAATACTCATTTCTTATAATTGTATGTCTAGTAAAAATTAATTGGTGGTATGTGGTGGAAATACTTAATGTTTTAGTAATAGCTACCTTGTTTAAGGTTGAAGTCCCCACCTTACTCTAGATCCTTCTTAAGGATTGTTATTTCTTCTCTCCATTGCTCCTGGGATACAGTTCAGTTTGCTTGTTTTACTGTTTACTGTCTGTACCTCTCCTCCCACTTAGGGTGTTTGAATGCGTTCATCTTTATTTAGTGATATATGCCAAGTGTGTAGAACAGTGTTTGGTATGTTTTTGTTAATCAAATGAATCATTTTTCTTTTGGGTTTTAGAAGTAGAGGTACATTTCTTGGCTGGGGGAGGATACTCAGCAACAAACTATTCAAAATGTATAGAGGCTTCAGTTTCTGGCAGTGTGGCAAATTAGAGAGTAAAAAAAAAGAATGTTTCCTCTTATGAAACATTACAAATACTGAATCAGATATTCAGAGTGCCTTTTAAATGTGTAGATGAACTGACAAGCAAGTAAGGAAAACTCCTCAGAAGCCAAAAACAAGACATTTTGAATCCAGGGAGGTAAGCTAATGAGATTATGGCTGCTGTGCCGGGGTGCTGGTATCTGTAGATCCCTGGAGGCCTGGAGCTTTGGGTTTTCAGGGTGACCATGGGGAAACTGTCTAGACAGAGTCTCCGGATCAAGCAAAGTGAGAAGTTAGGTCCAGAGACCCTTGTATAAAGCTGAAATTCCCTAAAAGATGTTGGTAGATAAACTAGGAAAAAACTAAAAAAACCTGTGGCACAGTGCATGGGTGGGGACAGTAGATGTGAGGCAAGGAGGACTGCCCGTCTCAGGTTGTCTTTCATTGGAAGGGTGAGCGGTCCTCCCTGGGAAATGATAACCACACGTCCACTCTTCACCAGGCTTGGGGTTGGAGCTCACGCTACCGGAATGGCACCAAAAAAAAAAAGCCAAGAAATTAGTGAGGAGGGGAGATAGTGTCTTACTTCACACCATATTAAAAAAAAAAAAAAATTCCAGATGGATTAAAAACTTGTAAAAGGCAAAACTTAAGCCTTCAGAGGGTGCTTTATGATTTCAGGCTTTCTTAACTAGTTTCCAGAAGCACAGCTGTTGAAGGAAAAGGTTAATAAATTGGGCTGTATTAAAACTAAGATCTTTTGTTTCTTGTTGAAAACAGTGTGTTGGGACTTCCTTAGTGGTCCAGTGGGGAAGCCTCCACGCTCCCAGTGCAGGGGGCCTAGGTTCAGTCGCTAGTCAGGGAACGGGATCCCACATGCTGCAGCTGAGACCTGGCTCAGCCAAATAAATAAATAAACTAAAAGAACAAAAAACTGTGTAAAGACAAGTCACAAGTGCACAAATAGAAGTTATTTCTAACACATACAACTAACAGATTTTTTTTGTCGCAGTAATATATATGTATATATGTCAGCACACATACATGTTAATGTGAAAAGATAAATGAGCAATAGAGAGGAAAAGCTTTTCATATTAAAAAAATGAATAGCCACTAAATATTTGTCAACAGGGAAATGTAAATTAAAATTACATTGACAAAATTATAAAAGTTGAATAATATGCAGTATACTCTTGTAATGCTCTATGGCCAAGGTCAGCAAACTTTCTATAAAGGGCCAGATAATATTTTAGGCTTTTCAGGCTGTGCAGTCTCTGTTGTAATCGCTCAGCTTTGCTATTGTAGAGCAAAAGCAGCCATAAACCATACATAAACAAATAGAATGGGTGTGGCTGTGTTTCCACAAAATTTTATTTATAAAAATAGTGTTTCGCCAACCTCTGCTCTGTGGCGCCAGAGGTAATGAACTATTAATAAATCAACATGGACAGATCTCACAAACTAGATTACTAAGATAGCAAAAAAGACATTATCATGTGATTCCATGAATGTACCTTCCAAAGGTGGACAATAAAGAATATAAATGTATGGGTTTACCATGTTTACTGGGACTTGACTGATTTTGAGTTCTGGCCTTTAACAGAGTCTGTGTTGGCCAAATTACCTACCTACCTTAGAGCATCAGGTTTCTTACCTGTTCAATGATGGGCTTAATGGTTCCTAGCTCTTTGGCTTGTTGGGAGGATTTTGTTGTATAGTGGTCCTGAAAGTGCTTAGCACAAAGTTAAAAGTTCAGTAACTGTGGCTCTGCCTTCATTCTCCTTTTACAACCTAAATTTCCATTAAAAGAAAGGATAACCTTTCTTGCTTTGGGAACTTGAGGTATTTTTTTTATCTAGCCTTGCACAGCATGTGGTTAATGTGGCTGATAGCAAGGTTTGAGATAGCCTTACCTGAAGTGCTGAGTAAGGTTTAATTTCTTTTAATTGGCACAGTTTGTGAGACCCTCTGATGTTTTAGTGTCATGTTTAAATCACCAGACTTGGTGTAACTTGCTAAATACGTGACAAAAACAGCTTCCAGTATCACTTAACCATCCTCTGTAGCATGTAGCATTGTGGGAACTCCTTTCTCAGAGCTCTGTCATCTTTTGCTTTTATGTTCTACTCTCCAGATTCTTCTCTGACCTCTTAGACCTTTCAGTTCTCTAAATGTTGCTCACCCCTGAAACTCATGACATATCAGCTTTTTCAGCTGAAAAATGATAAAACCCATTCAGACAGTTTTCCCCTCAATCTTGTGTCTGTGGCTTCTGTTCTCTGTAATCTCCTTTCGTACCATCAGTATCCTGATCACAGATGTTCATGTTAGCTGTCTCCTCCCTAAGGATAATGACATGGCCTAACTCACCTTTATTTTCGCATGGTCTGGTTACATGCTTGGCATATAGTACATAGGTGCTTATTATATTGAAGTTAAGTGAATGAATGTATTCATGACTTGATTTTGTTCACAAAACACCAGTGTTTCGATAATTGGCCTGCCAAAGTAGGATTTTAAATCTATTCATAACTCTAAATCGGCTTTTAGCTATCTGAAACAAAGTTAAAAATTGTTTCTTTATATCTCAAAAAATTGTAATATATTTAAAAGTAGAGGAAATAGTAAAGCAAACCCCTGACACTGGTTTCCATCTTCCAGATTCAGCAAAAGTTAAGATTTGCCACGTGTGCTTCACCTCTCAATTCTTTCCACCACCCTCCTCCCAAGCCCAAGGATCTTTTTTTTTTTAATTAATTTTATCGTAGCACAGTTGATTTAAGATGTTGCATTAGAAACCCAAGTATCTTAAAGCAATACGAGACATCATGCTGTTTTGCTTCTAACAGTCTTCATAGTGGATCTTTTAAAAGTGAGAATATTTTTACATCTAGCCGTATCACTGTTATTCCTAATAAAATTAACAACAATTTCTTAATATCATCTTACCCAGTCCATGGTCGGATTTCCCCAGTGGTCCCTTAGTGTCCGTTTGAGTTGGCTTGTTGATTCATAAGTCAAACAGATCCACACGTTACATTTGGTTTTTGTGAAAAAAACCCTTCTTAAGAAATAAAGCAATACCTAGTTTTTATTATTTCTCTCTCCCCCCTCCTTTTTTTTTCTTTTCTTTTCTTTTCTTTATGCTCTCTCAAGATTAGAGTCCTTTATAATAAAACCAAAATCTTTGCAATTTTAGGTAAAGGGTTCATCTCCCTTAAGACTACTTTGCTGTTCTTTTTGGTTAATCACTTAGCATGTGCAGGGCAGTACTATCCTTAACAGCACAGCAAAATGCAGACTGAAAGCTGTTAAATTTAACTGTTTCCTGCAGTACTGTTAGGACTTTTCATTAAGCCTATAAAACTATTTTATGTTCATTAAAAGTTATGTTCTTAGATAATGTTTAAACATATCTTAAATATTTTATAGTTATTTTTCTTGAATTTATGATTGTAAGGAGGAAGCTAAATCTAGGCTTAAGTAACATAGTATGTTTGGAAAACTCTACTTATTGATGAACTTAATTCTTAAGTTCTGACATGGAGAAATATCATCTGTAGAAAATTTACCTTTGGTCATATTTTTGTCAATAATAAAGAAAAATGTGTAACTGTTCAGTGTGTATCATAAGGAAAGGAGTGATGACTCAAGTGTTTAGAGGTTTTGGTAGAATATAATTTTGAGAATTAAGTGGAACTTTAAAAAATAGTGCAGAAGTAATGTTTTGAGTTCTTGATGTGAATTAAAAAGAGTTATTTCAGGGACTTTTTCAACAATTTCCTTGTTAACTTTCTATTGTATTGTTAAATGGTTAATATCCTAATTGCAGTGGTTTTGGGGGTTTCTGAGAGCAGAAAGCAAATCCTGTGTTTGCTCCCAAAAAGCTGAAAAAAATTACAAGAAAATACACTTGGGGTATTATCTCCTAGTGTGGATCTTAAGTAGCATCAGTGCAGAGGCTATGTGAAACTAGAAGACTAAATTAAGAGAGTGAGGTAGAAAATAGCTATTCACAGAAACAAAAGGCAAAGGGCCAGAGTTGAATAAAAACAGCAAGAGAAAATGCAGAAACAATATAAGCAACAAAGAGGTTAAGTGGCGTTAGAGAGAAACCAGATTGGGGGAAAAATTCCCCACAAAACCTGATATACCACATTGCTGGCTGGTTAAGGGGAGAATCTGAAGAGCATGTCTTATAATCTCTGGTGCTTGTTGTTTAATCGCCAAGTTGTGTCTGACTGTTTTGCGACTCCATGGACTATGTAGCCCGCCAGGCTTCGCTGTCCCAGGGATTCTCCAGGCAAGAATACTGGAGTGAGTTGCCATTTCCTTCCCCAGGGGATTTTCCCAACCCAAGAAGAAGCCTGCATTGGCAGAAGAATTCTTTACCACTGAGCCACCAGGGAAGTCCTGTAATGTGTGGACCTGGAATAAATCTGTGAAGTAGAATTCATGACTAACTGGAATACCATCTTTCTGTAACACAGTAATAGATTAACAAAGGGTATTGTTTTTGTTTTTGTTTTCCTGTTTTGTTTTAATGGTAACTAAATATTTCAGACCATTATCTTGGTCTGATGCCTACCTCCATCCCAGATTTCCATTTTGGTCTGTTGAGCAAATTTAAAACTTTTTCGATTTCAAAAGGTCACTTAAAATTAACATCCAAGTAACATCAGACAGTGTTTTAAGTGAAGTAATTCTTAAAAGCCTCTTCATGTTTGCAGTCATAAAAGCCAGATTTCATTTGAGGGTTCTGTTGTCCTTTGCTATTTTTCCCCCCTTCTCTCTTTCCAGATGATTCCATGGAGGAGGAGGAAAAGTATGGCACTGAGCTCTGGGGAATGCATGGGAGAAGGAAAAATAGGAAAAGGGAATGACAACAGAGATTTCCACTTACTCTGCAAATGTTTTTGGTTTTTCTCATCCCAGGTCCAGAGCCAAGAGACTCTGGGATCTTACAGTCTTGTTTGTTATCCAAACTGGCAGTAGCAGTGCTGGTGGTAATAGCATAGTACTGTCTGCGTTCTTGGAGTGTGGTTGGTTGGCCAGTTTCTAGTGAATTCTTTATCCACTCTGCTTGGCCACCTCAGCGTATACATGTTGCCTGTGCATTTTGGCTTGATCTGTGGGTCAACATCTGCCTATGGGTGACATTTAAGAATCCCTATTTAATATCTGAGAAGTAAAGGATATTTTTTAAATAAAAGATTTTAAACATACAGAAAAGTACAGTAGCAGAAGACAAGGAACAGCCATGAACTCACCTTTTCCCTGTGTCTTATCTTTACATTTTTCGCTATTTGATTCTGTGTCAGTTAGTATTAATATTCGGTTTAGCTCCGTTCTTCATGTTTACATTCTGGGCAGTGAAGTCAGTTCCCTTTCAGTACGTTTCCCATACCCCGCCCAGTGATTTCTGATTAATCCTTGGTGGTGGTTTAGTCACTAAGTCATGTCCGACTCTTGTGATCCCATGGTCTGTAGCCTGCCAGGCTCCTCTGTCCATGGGATTTTCCAGGCGAGAATACTGGAGTGGGTTGCCATTTCCTTCTCCAAAATTAATCCTTACTGGCTACCTTAATCTGTGTGGCAGGCCAGGATATGTAAATTGCCAGTCACAGTACAGTAGTTTGAAAAGAGACAAGAGGAAAGCAGATATTCAGGGAGCATCTAGCAACTTGCCAAAATTTTAGGTCTCTTACCTTTAAAAAAAAGTTCATTATAGTTGAAGCCCTTCCCTTCTTCCTTAGAATTAACCATATATGAATGTGGTATATTATTCTCATGCATATTATTTTGTCTTTACATTATATGTTTGTGTGCATAAACAGTGTCTTATTTTAGTATCTTTTAAAACTGTGTATAAGTGGAACATTCTGTGCATATCCTGCAGATTACTTTTTCCCTTCATTCAGCATTATTTACCCAATTGATACATATAATTCTACTTGAACTGTGTGTAGTGTTGTTATACGGTTCATGTATCCACTTTCCTCTTGATGCATTTTTAGGTTATTACCTTTCTTCCCCTTACCTTTCTTACCTTACAAAAACAAAACTTGTGTTTTTGCTAATCTGTTGAAGTCAAATTCATTTCCCTGAATACTACTGAGGTTGAGTATATTTTCATGTTCTTTGGCTATGTATGATTCCTTTTCTGTGATTTGCCCATTCATACCTTTTGGCCATTTTTCACTTGTGTGTTTTTATTTTGATTTGGAGAAGTTTTTAAATACATTCCGATTAAGAAGCTGCTTACAATGCAGAAAACCCCGGCTCGATTCCTAAGTCGGAAAGATCCCCTGGAGGAGGAAATGGCAACCCACTCCAGTATTCTTGCCTGGAGAATCCCATGGACAGAAGAGCCTGGTGGGCTACGATGCATGGGGTCACAAAGAGTCGGTCACGACTGAGTGACTAAACCACCACCACCACTAATCTTTTGCTGATTATTTCTGTTGTGGATATTTTCCCATAGTCTTTGGCTTATCATTTAAATGTCTGTGATGTTTTCAGTTGTATTAAAAATTTTTAATTTCCATAAAGTAGTTATTTTTTCTTTTATGGTTTGTGCTTTTTGAGTGTTCATTTAAAAATTATTCTGTAACCAAGGACTTACAGATACTTTGCCTCATTTTCTTTTAAAGTTTGAGGTAGGAATTTTACTTTTACATGTGGATGAACGTTTATTAAATAGTCCATCCCTTTCATACATTTGTGGTGCCACCTCTGTCATGTACCATTTGTATGCTCAAGGGCGTCTGATTCTGGACTTTGTTCTATTTGATTAATTTTTTAATCTGCCTCTGCCCACGATCACACTGACTTCATTCCTATAGCTTGATTGACATGTAGCAGTCAGAGTTCCATTGCCTTGCTGTTCAAAATTTTTATTGGCCACAAAAAATCAAAATCTTTTGTGGCTTTGCCCTTCAGTTTGATTTTAGGATCTGCTTTTAAAGTTCTTTGAAAAACTATATTGAGATTTTTCTTAGAAATGTATTAATTATGTAGATTAATGCTGAGATAATTTACTTCTCTAATAAATCTTCCATTTGTGAGCATGCTATATCTTCATATTTTAAAAGGTCTTTCTAAGAAATTTTCTTGGAATTTTTAGTTGAATTTTGTATGTCATTCTTGAATCCAGCAACCTTGGTAAAAGTTCTCATTATTTCTAATTGTTTTTATTTTTTTGGATTTTTCTGTCATTTCCTTTGTAGTTGCTCTGTTTTTTTCTTTCCAATTCTTAAATCCTTTATTTCTTCTTGTTTTACTGTTCTGAATAGGAATTCCAGTACATTGTTCAGAGGAAAAAGTGATAGAAGGCATTTTTGACCTTTTCCTAACTTCATTCAAAGGGAATGCTTCCAACACTTCGCCAGTAAGCGTTTTGTTTACTGTAGATTTAGGGCAGATAACCTTATCAGGTTAACAAAATTCATTCTTTTTTCTAGTTTCCTACCATTTCTTTGTTTTTGTTTTAAATATCATGAATAGATGCTAGGTTGTATTATTAAGTGTAAAAGGTAAGTCCCTTGCAACCATATAGTTACATTTCCTCCCACCACTGTCCTTTGCTCTAATTTTGTCTTAAACTTCATCTGTATGTTAATAAATTGTACAATATAAAGTTAGAATTTTTCTTTTCATCAACCATCTCTTTTAAGAAATCAAGAGGAGAAAATACAGGCTTTTATATTTAGTGGTATTCACCGTTGCTGATAGTCTTCATTTCTCTTACAGGTCTGCGTTTGCATCTGGTTTCATTTTCCTTCTGCATCTCTCACAGGCCTGCATACAGGTCTGTGAGAGATGAGCTGTTTTGGCTTTTTCTTATCTGAAAATGCCTTTGTTTCATGTAACGAGAAGTCATCCATTTTTTTCTCTGTATGTGATGCTGTCTTTTTTTTTCTTCCTCTGGTTGGTTTACGATATTCTCTGAATCTTTAGTTTTCAGCAGTTTGAATATGATGTGCTCTCGTTGTGGTTTTCTTTGTATTTTTGTATTTTCTTTGTATTTTGCTTGGGGTTAACTGAACTCAGATTTGCAGTTTTCTCTTTTCCACAAGCTGTGGACATTTTCAGTTCTTACTTTTATGTATACTTTTCTGCATATCTTTCTCTGCATAAGTTTCTCAGATGGAAACTTCATGGAAGGGCTTCCCTGGTGACACAGTGGTAAAGAATCTGCCTGCCAACGCGGGAGACGCAGGTTTAATCCCTGGGTCAGAAAGATCTTCTGGAGAAGTAAATGGCTACCCACTCCAGTATTCTTGCCTGAAAAATTCCGTGGACAGAGGAGCCTGGCAGGCTATAGTCCATGGGGTCGCAAAGAGTCAGATACGACTTAGCAACCGAACAGCCACCGCAAACTTCATTGTAGATGATAGTTCCTGTTGGATGAGAGTTCCTTGCCAGTATTTGATATTGTCAATGTTCTGAATTTTAGCCATTGTAGTTCATGTATAGAGGTATTTTGTTGTTTGAATTATATTTTACTGGTACATGGACCATCTCTTCATATGTTTGTTTGCCATCTGTATATCTTTGGTAAGGTTGCTTTCACTTTTAACTGCTCTGTAAACTGCTCTGAATCCTTACATAGCTTTTATTGAAAAAAATCCAATCTGATAACTTTTAATGAATACAGTTAGGCATGAATACAGTTAGGCTTTTTATCTTTATTTAAATTACCTATGTATGGGGATTTATTTGTGCCATTTTGTGCTTTCTATATTTGTGGGTTTTTTAAATCATTTTAAATTTCCTTCTTTTATTCTAAATTGACTGGTTTTATTATTTCTCCTTATTTTCAGTTTGGTTTTTAATTATACATGCTGTTTTTACTTCATTAGTTATCTTTTAATTTAAAAAATATTAATCGTAAAGGCCTTAAATTAATCAAATATCTCTGCCCTAAACCTAAACACAGCATCCTTAAAATGCTTTCATTTCAGGTACCTTTATTCCTTCTTACATGCTGTTGCTTTCTGGTATTTTTGTTCATTTAACCAAGTAATTATTAACTTCTTCTGCCATGTGCCAAGTACTATTCCAGGTGCTATAGTAATAGCATTAAAATAAAGTCTCTGCTCTTGTGAGGCTTACAAGATAATTAATACATATTACATTGTAAATTAGTGTTTGTGCTAGAATGGAAAGGAAAGCATTAGGACAAAATAAAGAATGACTTAGTGCAGATGCTATTTTGTATATGAGTTTCTGTTGTCCTCAGACATTTCATGAGATTTTTAGAGCTTAAATATGAAAAACTTGATCCACCTCTGGTGGATTCCCCAGGGACCTGTGAAGTGTCAGCCTGCAGACACATCCAGGGTAGAGGGGGATGAGCCAGAGAAGACTGCAGAGCATGTTAAGAAAAGTGGGAGAGCAAGGAGTGACCCTGGAACCAAGACAAGAAGAAGTTTGGTTCTATTTACAGCTTGTCTGTTCCCCAGATATTAATAATTTAAGAGGCTGAGACATCAGGTAGGATAAATATAAGAAAGCGACTTGTCTTGGTAGTTAGAACCAACTAACTACCTTGGTAGTGATTTGATTAAAAAAAAAAAAAAAGTTTCATTGATGTGAAGCCAGACCACATTGGGTTGCGAATTTGAGAAGTTAGACACAGAAAGTGAAGACTTGTTGCACAGAAGGTAGTAAAGGAAACAGTAGAGTGAGAGAGGGATAATTTGAAGGGAAGAGGGCAGCGTTGCGGAACTCAGGGCTAAGATGGATGTTCTGGCAAAAATGTGAAACAAAACTCCCCTTGGAGACTTTGGGGGCTCTGTGGCCAGGAGATAAAGTGGGCCTCTGGGCTGGAGGAGGTTTCTCCTAGATCCGTTACTTGCCAGAAACTCCTCTCCAGAATCTCTGGTTTTTCCATTGCTGATGGTGGCAGTGTATTTCCTTGTATCTGAGTTCATGGTCAGGAGGAAAGATATAAATTTTCTGAAACCACGGTGTTCTGTTGTGATGAGTTGGCATTTGAATTCAACAGATAAAATTAAAACCATGGGGAAACATCCCCTGACCATTGCTCTTCAAACGCCTTAGCGTGAGAGGACATCACCCAAATATGCTAACTACCAAGACAAGTCTCTTTGTTATACTCGTTCTACTTGATGTCTCAAATAGAATGAGATTTCCCTTTTCTGAACACACAACCACATCTCCCCACTTTTCTGTTCATTGTCCCCAGAAGTCCCTTGATTTTTCTGCCTCCCTATTTTAACTCATATTGTTTTGCCCACCTGAAATATCCTTTTGCCTTTTCCTAACTCACTCCAAATCCCCAGTCGTTCTCCTTCACCATTTTCTCTCCTTGGTGCGCTGTAGCTCCTTGTAACTTGGCACCTGTTGCAGAAATAGAAAAGCAGTTTGTCAATTGTGAAGTGTCATACAAACTTACTAATAGTATCTGTCCTTCTGAACTGCAAGCTCATTGAAGGCAGAAACTGAGCCCTTTTCGTGTTTATGTACGTCAAACTACTCAGTGTTTGTCTTGTACATCCTTGTTATTTATTAAAGTCTGAATGAATTAGGGATGTGTGATTCTCTGATAGGCTTAAGGATTGTTAAGAATGGGTATGTAACACACCAGGTTCTATCTTGCAGCTATTATATTTATATTGAAATTCTCCTTCTGTGGAATCTCCTTTAAAAGTAGATTCCCTAATTTGGATCCTCCACTGGTTTACATTTCATTTTTTTCTTCACAGGCTACATAGCTATCTAAATCAATAATTATAGGTTGCGTAGTGATGTATTGGCATGCTTTTGACTGTAGTATTGCAGAATATCCAGTTAAACAGTCAGAGCTTTATCCCTTTGGTAACAAGAAGTCCAGCCCTATGCAGTTTCAGGATTAGTCTGTTAGTGGCCCCGGGGGACAGTCAGGGTCCCTTTTGCTTTCTGTGTTCTCACCTTGTCATCCTTAGCATGTTGATGTTGGCTCCCGTCAGGCCCCCAAGATGGCTGCAGCACTTCTCAGTATGTTCTGCGAACAGTATCCAAAGGCAGAATAGTGTCTCCTTCCGCTTCTCTATGAGGGAGCGTAACTTTTCCTGAATGCTTCCCAACAGATTTCCCCTCAGATCCTACTGGTGGAGATGTGGTTATTTACATTGGCAAGAAGAGTGGAACAGTCACAGTTGGCTGGGACCAGTCAAGAATAGGTAGTCTAGCAGAGAATGATCACTTGAATTCAGTTAGAGGTCTAATGCCATGAAAAACACGAGTTGGGGGTGGGATATGGAACAGTGTCTGCCACAGGTACTATCTGTGAGTCCTTGGCCTTCCCACCGGGGAAGTTAATATCCTTGTACATTTCCAAGAGGAGGAAAGATTTTTTACAATATTTCCACTGAGCTTGGTGTTGGATCTCAGAAATACTGTACTCATTGACTCACTTATTCACGTAATAACCATTAACTGAACACACATTTTGTGCCAGGTGTTGTGCTCAGCGCGGGGTAAGTAGCTGAGTAAGACCTGGTCCTCATCCTCAGGTGGTGGCTGGCACTTAGTCCAGTGGAATAGGGTGGCTGAAGTAAAGCGGGGAGAATAGAGTTATTCTGTAATAAACTGATTTTAGGAAATTTATTTTTCAGCAGGAGATGTGGGACATGTGGATTTGGGATGTGAATTCATTTGAAAAGCCACTTTGGGGTAAGTTGATCGCTGGGTGTAAATGACTTCAGGGTTGGACTTCTCTTTACATTGGGATTTGCTCTTACAGTGGCGCATGTTCAGACTTACCCTGATTGGACTTGATGCCTCATATACATGCCAGAAAGTGGCTTGTACTAAAATCCTAGCATAGTAATTTGAGAAATACAACCATCAAGCATAGCCACGTGTGGTACTAATTAATTAGCACATTGACTTCTCATTCACAAAAGCAGTTTGAAGGCTAAATGAAGACCAGGTTTAGAAATAGAAAGATACTTATTATATAGGGTTTAACCTGCTTTTGTTCAACCAGTAATCCTGACGTGTGGACTGGAAAGTACTCATGGCGCCAGTGTTAGGAAGGTGGAAGGTTCAAGTTTGTCTCTGAGCTGCTCTTTGCAGGACTCCAGATGCATCAGTACAAATGTAAAATGTCCCTGATTTTTTTGTTTCATCTAAGAAAGAGCCTTTAGAATTACTATTTAATATTTACTGAGTGTTTACTGTGAGTGTGTTGTGCATTACTGCATTTAATTCAGGGACTGTGACGTGGGAATGTTTTTCTCATTCAAGGAATAAAGAGGCCCAGGTTTATGCAAATAAAGTAAAATTTCTAGAAGCACATTACTGATATTAATACGTTCTGGAATTGAAATGTGAATTTCAGCATTTGGCCTAATAGACCATCACTTCTGTTTTAAAATGCTGATTGTGTTGAATGTTCCCAAGACCATCCCCAGGTTTAGTGATTGCCTAGGAGGATTCATAGCATTCAGCATATGATCTCTGAATAATAGCTAAGATTTATTCCAGCAAAAGGATTCAAAGTGGTGTTAGCAAAGGGAAGAAGTGAAATCTGGAGGAAACCAGTTACTGTCTTCCTAGAGTCCTCTCCCCGTGGAATCTCACCGAGTAAGCTTATAATTCCTCCAGCAGTGAATTTTGACAACACATATGAAGTGTTGTCAACCAGGAAAACTCATTAGACTCAATGCCAGTGTTTTTATCGAACCTGGTAATGGAGGCACCTTCTGCCTAGCATGTACCAAAATTTCAGGCTCCCAAAGGAAAAGAGACGTTTTGCATAAACCATATTGTTTGTACAGGCAGTTTCAGCACACTGAGGCCCGCTTATCATTTAAGGTAAGATTTATATCAGCGTAGGATACTGTCTGTCACTCAAGTTCCCAAACACCAGCCAAGGACTAACATTGCAACCAGACCTTTTTAAAGACAGTAATCTCAGGTCTATGTCTTAGATTTTATGCTGTACACTGATTTATTCATTCAAGGATATCGTCCTTATGATCATGCAGCTTCTGAAAAGGAATGAGAGAAGTAGGTATTATGGTGTTGGTTTTGGGGGTCCTGTGACTGCCCACTAGTTTGATTTGCTGGAAAGACTGACACAACTCAACACAGTGTTTTACTCACAGCTGTATTTTTATTACAGCCAAAGATACAGTGCAAGAACAGCAGAAAAAAGATATAAACAGGTGAATGTTGGAGAGATCAGGTGTGTACTTCTGAGTCTTCCCTCCGTAAGGATCACAGGAACACGAGTTCCCCTCCAGCTGTGAATGATAGAGACATGTACAAGACGTGTCTGGTCAAGGAAGCACATGAGTGTTACAGCCTAGAGTTCCTGTTGGTAGCCAGCTGGTCACGTAGGCGTATTCCTGCCATGTGGCCGGCTTTGGCAACTGAGACTTGGGCCCCAGACCAGATACCAGGTGCACGTCATAAATCTTGATGGTTTCTTTAAACAATGCTGACAGCCTGGTACATCCTGACTCACCATCTCTAACATCCTTAACAAATAACCGATAACATTCCAGGAGTTTCTTTCTCAGCATTTGGCCAGGGGTCATTGCCATGGCCTTAGGCATCCCCCTGGGCTTAGCATGGACAGGGTAGAAGACACATGCTGTGTTAACTCTTTCCTCACAGACTTCCACACAAAATAATGTTGCATTTGCTGAATGCAAAATTTAATGATGATATATTCTGTAGAATATGATACTCCACACTTGAAAAAAAAATTGATAGTAGAAATAGTTAACAAATTTCACTTACCTGAAGGGAATTTCACTTCTAGATTCTTTTCTTTTAGGGATTTATATATAATGGTGACTTTTGGATTTCCCATTTTGTCCACAAACCCTGATGGCTTAGACAGTAAAGAATCTGCCTGCAATGCAGGAGACCTAGGTTCGAACCCTGGGTCGGGAAGATCCCCTGTAGAAGGGAATGGCAACTCACTCTAGTATTCTTGCCTGGAGAATTCCATGGACTGAGGAGCTTGGTGGACTACAGGCCATGGGGTTGCAAAGAGTCAGACATGACTGAGCGACTAACACTTTCACTTTTCATTTGTACTATATACAGGTACATGTTATGTTAAATCAAAATATCACAAAATTAACAATATTAAATTAATATGTTACAAAATTACACATTGACCTCTCTGTGAAAGTCAGCCTCATGAGAGGCTTTTAAACACAGTGGGATTTATTTTTTTTTTAGTCATTTTGCAGCTTTCAGAAATAGTTTTACAGAAAGAAAATAACTCATAGCTTAAAAGTTACCTGGTTCCGGGATTTCAAGCCAGTCTCCACTAGTTTATTTATTGCTATTTGAAAACTGCTTTGTGTTATGCAGAAGAGGAAGACAGAGTAGTTGGGGAAGATTCCATGCTTGAATCTGAGAAGTTCTGAGTTAACAGAATCACACAGCTTCCCTCAATGCAGGGCTTCATAGAACCTTTGGTGCAGTAATATACAGAATGAATCTCTCAGAGCAAATCGAGGAAGTAACATTTCCCTAACTTACTTGATCATGGGATTTCTTTAGTGAGAACTGTAAGGTATGAGTCCTACAAATGGTGTTCTTCAGAACAAAACAGCAGGACATCGGGAAGCCCTTAAAGAATTTTAGCTAAAGGAGAAAGAGAAACAAAACATCTGTAGAAAAAATTTAAGAAGACCTTGTTGCAGCAAAGTTTAGTATCTTACACTGTCTGATAAAACCTGTTTAGAAACTTCCCTATCTGGATGTCTTTTTCCTGCCAGGTTTCCTGAGTTGGTGCTTCTCTTTTGTAATGTGAATGGTGTGTCTCTTACCCTGGTATTTAATAGTGTGATAACAGTTTCCATGGTGTGGATCATTGCCTTCATGCTTCTACCATCTACAGTGTCTGACATGGTATCAAGAACAGAGTTGGCCAAGACTGAGTAAATATCCAGGCAGCATGGAATGACTGGGACTCTAAAATACTGGTCTTTTTTTTTTTTTTAAAGGAATAACAATGTAGTAGACATAAAGGTTAGATACCATACATTTATTTTAATAATGTCATTTTGAAGAACATTTTTAGAACTTTTCTTTTGACTTCTTGCATTTAATTCCTCTTTTCATCACCAACTTCTTTTTTTATGACTTCTATGAATTTTTAATTGGTTTATTTTTTCAGAACAGTAAAATTATTCCACCATAGACATGTAAGCATTTTTAACTACTGGATTTCTTTTGCAGTAGATGGAATGTCATTTTAAGTAATTAAATGGTCAGCATAGCTAAGGAAGGCCAGTGGGTCAGAAGTAGCCAAGGCACTCCTCAACTAGTAAAAGGTGAGAATGTTTGCTTTACTGGGTACCAAGAATTGTTGTAAAGCTATAATTAAGATGCTGTGTGGTAGGGATAAGCAGACCAGTGGAACAGAATGTAGAACCTCAGAAACATGACTTATGACAAAGTTGGCATTGCACACTTTTAGGGAGAGATTGAACTTTCCATAAACAGTACTGAGACAATTGGTTATCCATATGAAAGAAAATAACATTGAATCTGTACTTACACTGGAAAGGTAAAACTTTAAAACTTCTAGACATTAAAATATTTTTAATGATCTCTAGGTAGAGAAAAATTTCTTAAGACATGGAAAATATGAACTACAAAAGACACCTCTTATTAAGAAGATAAACTATAAACTGGGAAAAGATACTTGTAGTACATGTAACTGACAAGGATTAGAATCCAGACTGTATAAAGATCTTCACAAACTAATAGGAAAAAGACAAAACAACTTCACCCAGTAGAATAAATTTCAGAGGGGACATTAGGAAGAGGAAATGGAAATGTCAGAGATGGTGGGGAAACTCAAATTAAATTACACACTTACCAGATTATCAAAAAATTAAATAGTTTGGCATCAATAAGTGTTGCCAAGGACATAACACATCCAGAGCTCTCATTTTGCTTTAGACATCTGGGAAAGCAAGTTTGCCATATGTTGTCATATTGAAAATATGTGTAGTCTCATGACCTAATATCCCTAGGTATGTACTCTAGATCAGGGTTGTGACGACTCGGATTAAAGATTTTTAACATCTTTAAATGGTTAAGAAATAATTTCATAATTTAAAAATTACATGAGATTCAAATTTAATGTCCATAAATAAGCTTCGTTTTATTGGAATACTGTCACACTTACTTGGTTATGTACCATGGCTGCTTTTGTGGTACAACCCCAGATTCAGGTGGTTGCCACAGAGATCTTATGTCCCACAGAGCCTAAAATGTTTACTGTCTGGCCCTTTGCAGAAGTTTGCTGACCCCTGGCACATGTGTACCAGGAAACATGCATAAACCTAGAAATAGCCTCATGCCTATTGAGCATGAAAGGGATAAACTGTGATTAGCCCCATAGTGTATGATCACATTAATATAAGCCAACTGAGTAGTACACAGTGGTGAAAAGGAGCTGACAACCGCATGCAGCGTGAATGGGCTGGAGGAATGTAGTGTTAGAAGAAAAGCAAGTCTCAGATTTTTCCATTTATAAGCGATTCAGTGTCCTTTCAAGTAGCATAGTGTGCCTCATAATGTGTAATTGTTCTGACTAGTAGAGAGGAACTTCACAAGTGCCCCAGAGCCTGTCTGACTTTATAGGTTTCCTCTGTCTCTGCCCCCCGCCCCCTCCACTTCTGCATCCCAGGTGTGTGTCAGGAACCCCGTTCAAACTCGCATAATCGGGAAAGGGGATTATTAGAAGGATTCCTGAGTGGTCATGAAAGCCAAAGAAGAGACAGGGGCTCAGTCACTACAGGACCCTCCTCCTCCCATCCTGCGTGCCTCTGTTTGGGCTCACACTCTTGGACTGCAGGTTGGCTTTCTGTCCATGATGGGCAGCGTAGCTGACTGCAGCATTAGGTCAGCACGGGCTTCCAGTTCTGTGACGGGAAGTGAAGGGCTGAGGGCCTGTGGTTGGCCTGGCCAGGTCATTTGGCTGTCCTCTGCCCATGGGACTAGGTCTGTTAGCAGAAGTCCTTGGGGTAGGGTGGGCAGAGCAAGAGTCAGAATCATGAGCCAGGAAGCCACCTCAGCCTGTATCTATTTTCTGTCTCTTCTTTAAAGAGTTGCTGCTAAGTCGCTTCAGTCGTGTCCAACTCTGTGCGACCCCATAGATGGCAGCCCACCAGGCTCCCCCGTCGCTGGGATTCTCCAGGCAAGAACACAAGAGTGGGTTGCCACTTCCTTCTCCAATGCATGAAAGTGAAAAGTGAAAGCAAAGTCGCTCAGTCGTGTCTGACTCTTAGTGACCCCATGGACTGCAGCCTACCAGGCTCCTCCGTCCATGGGATTTTCCAGGCAAAGTACTGGAGTGGGTTGCCATTGCCTTCTCCGAGTGTAAAACAATATGTGGCATTCTGACAGCTTTGTGGATATCAGGCCTTTTTTGAAGTGATCATTAAGGTATTTGTTGTCTAAGACAGTATACTTGGTGGTTGTGGTGGAAAGAGAGGTTAGAATGTCTGTTGAGCATATTAGTTTAATTTAAAAAAAATCTCAGCAGCATTACCACAGAGATCTCTCATGTTACCCCTTTATGGTCACGAACATTTCAGTCTTTTCCTCCTGTAGGGACATTTAAGACATTAAAATATTTGAGTCAAAATAGATGTTACACTTGGAGAAGGAAATGGCAACCCACTCCAGTGTCTTGCCTGGAGAATCCCAGGGATGGGGGAGCCTGTTAGGCTGCCGTCTATGGGGTCGCACAGAGTCGGACATGACTGAAGCGACTTAGCAGCAGCTTAGCAGATGTTACACTTGCTTTAAACCATGATATACCTGGACTTCCCTGGTGGTGTAGTGGATAAGAATCTGCCTGTCAATGCAGGGGACATGGGTTTGATCCCTAGTCCAGGAAGATTCCACACACCTTGGAGCAACTCAGCCTGTGCACCACAACTACTGAGCCCACACACCTCAGCAAGGGAGGACACTGCAGAGTAGCCCCCACTCACCCTAACTAGAGAAAGCCTGCGAAAAGCAACGAAGACCTAGCACAGGCAAAAATAAAAATAAATAAATAGTATAAAAATTTTTATTTGGTTCTGTAAAACTATAATCATGTACCCAGAACTCATTCCAAAAGTTCTGAGAATATGTAGGTATAATACAATTACTTAAAAAAAAAAAAGACATGACATACCACTGATTTATTCTGAATGACTGGGAGGGTACTTAACCCGTTGGTGATAGTGTTTAAGGTACTTGAAGAAATATACAACAGTTATCCTCCTAAAATTTAAGTAGTTTTTTTTGAAGGATCCTCACCTCTTCTATATTTACCTATTTTTAAGGTTATTGAGGTTGAATTTATTATGTACAGTAAAATTCACCCTTTTAAGTGTAGTCATACCCGTTTGGACAAATGGACACAGTTGTATGACCACCACCACAAGCTGGGAGTAGAGTGTTTCCCATTATCACAAGTTTCTTCACTGTCCTTTGAGGGCAGTCCCCTACTCTTCCAAGCCCCTGGAAATGGCTGATCTGATTTCTGTCTCGTATAAATGGCATCATATAGTATACAAAATGCAGCCTTTTGTTACTGACCACTTTCACTAAGCATAAGGCTTATGATTCATCAGTGCTGTTGCATGTACATCAAGAGTTCTTTTTGATTGCTGGATTTCTGGGTTGAAGTAGACTTCTTCACTGTTTAGAGTACCACAATTTGTTTATCCATTCACCTGATGGTAGACGTGTGGATTGTTTCCAGATTTTGATGGTTATGATTAAGTTGATATAAAGGTTGTGTACAAGTCTTTGTGTGGACATACATTATCCTTTCTCTTAAGTAAGATTCTTATGGGAGAAAAACTGTTGTTTTCCGGAGAGACTGTACATTTTGCATTCCACTGGCAGTCTGTTAGTGGTCCAGTTACAGCTGTTCTTGCTAGCATTTGGTAGTTTTCTTTTTTCCTTTAGCTGTTTATATTGGTGCATAATGGTGTTTCATTGTGTTTTTAATTTGCAGTTCCCTAGTAGGTTGCATTAGTGGTAAAGAATTCATCTGCCACTGCAGGAGACACAAGAGACATGGATTTGATCCTTGGGTCAGGAAGATCCCCTGGAGAAGGAAATGGTAACCCACTCCAGTATTTTTGCCTGGAGAATCCCATGGACAGAGGAGCCTGGCAGGCTACAGTCCCTGGATTGCAAAGAGTCAGATCTGACTGAGTGCACACACGCTATAGCTAACAATGTTGAGAAAATCTTTTCTTGTGCTCGGTTACCACCTGAATTGCTGTGCCGGTGAAGTGACAGTTCAAACCTTTCGCCCATTGTATTGGATTAGGGTTTTTAAACACTGTATTTGGAAAGTTTTTTATGTGGTCTGGGTACAAGTAATTTATCAGATGAGTCATTTGTAAATATTTTCTCCCCATATGTGACTTGTTTTTTATTTAACTGTCTTTTGAAGAGCAGATTTTATTAAGTCCAACTTCCAGTCTTTTTTTTTTTTTAATGATTTGTGCATTTTATTATTAGTATCTGAGGAATCTCTGGCCCAAGGTTTCAGAGGTTTTTGCCTCCTCTTTATTCTCCTTTCTCCCTGCACCTCCTGCTTTCTCTGTACTGCTCTCCTTCCAAATACACACACACCCACTGCATTTCATCTTCAATTTTAGAATCTAATTGTGCTGCCTTGGAAAAATTAAACAGGGATGGGTACAGAGTTATAAAGACTTGCTTTTAAGCTTTGAAAGAAATAACACTCAGCAGAGTTTGAGAACACAGAGCCACGTTCGCGTCCTGGAGAGCGCACCAGCAGGCAGGCTGCTTGCTCTGCTAGTGACCAAGAGAGGCAGCCTTGCATGTGAAGTGGCTTGAAATACACGGTATATCAGCTTCCCTGGAGAGAGCTGTTGTTTCATGACACTGCGCATTGTAATCCTTTTGGCCTTGTCCTCACCCCAGTCACTAGAGTTAGTAGTGGTTGCTCACCACGTGTGAGGGACTTGAGGCAAGAATCCTACAGTGGCACCCCTGTTCTCAGGGTACAAGTGGGAAGTGTTGGTTTGATGGAAGGAGGCCGATAGGCAAGAGATCCGAGTCCCCAGAGAGGTGAGCAGAAATAACACTTCACAGTTACAAGTGTCACTTAGTGTTTTGGGGGTGCTTTTCAGGTTGCTGGCTAGCCCCTTCGTGAGGTGGGAAAGAACCGTTATCTTTTTCATAGATAAACTCTCTGGTCTGTCCCGGGTTCATGCTACATAAACTGCCCTTGTAAGAAGCTCCTGGGCTTCCCTGGTAACACCCCAGCCCTTCAGAGCATCTGCACTTGGCTTTCAGTGGGGGGCAACTGTGCCAAGTGTTTCCTCCGTCCACCCGAAGTGCACTTGGTCCTTCCGTCTCCCGGTCAGCACTGACACGCACCTTTGAGCCTTGGTGCCCATGGCTCCATGCGATGACTCCTTGTCTGAGGTTCCTGGGACTGCTCCAGTGCACCCCCAGACGAGTGCCAACGTGCCAGGAGTGTTCCCGATCTAGCTGTCCCAGATTTGGTGACCGTCCCTCCAGTCATTTACCCAAGATGTTGTAACAGATTGGGGTGGGGGTGGGGCACATAGAAACGAAACTTCGGGGAAGTCTGTGCAGTTACTGTCAGAGCCAAGTCCAGGCCTCAGATCTCTCGATGCCCTTTTACGCTTTCCATGAGTCTGTTGCTGAATGGCTGGTGACTAGCATTTTTAGAATGGGATTCAGTGGAACAGAGGGACAAGAATCACTCCAATTAAAGTGCTGTAGTACAGGTACTGGGAGAGCTCATATAAATCCTTAGACCATGCGAACTCAGTGGGAGTGTTTGAAATGGACTGGGAATTGCTGATTTCTTAAACCCCTGTGGCGGTTAGTGGCTTAGCTTTTACTTGAGCGTTTAATATAGCAGTTGAATAGAACGCAGTTAAGCCCCACGTGTTTGATGGATATGAGATAGTCACTCACTGTTTTAATTTGCATTTTCCTAATTGTAGTGAATCGAGCCCATTTTTACTTGTTTATTGGCTCTTCCGGTTTCCTTTCTGCAAAGTGCTTGTTTGCGTCATTTACCCATTTTTCTGTTTTATTGTGTATATTGATTTGTAGGAGTTATTTGCATGTTTTTGATACTATCAATTTTTAATATTTTACAAGCATTTTTTGAAGTGTGATTTAAAACTTATTCTTCATAGTAAAATTTCATATTAATATTAAGTTAATCTTGCGATTGTGCTTTAGGTTCTGAATTTTTTAGTTAATCTTTTTTCTTTTTCTGTCTGTAGGTTATGAAAGTGATTTCTGATGAAACTGGATTGGAATAATTTTCATGATCTTTGTATATTTATATATATATATTTTAAAATTTTGCATTTGACTTAAAGTGCCATGAGAAAATTTGCATACTGCAAGGTGGTCCTAGCCACCTCCTTGATTTGGGTACTCTTGGATATGTTCCTGCTGCTTTACTTCAGTGAATGCAACAAATGTGATGAAAAAAAAGAGAGAGGACTTCCTGCTGGGGATGGTGAGTGACATTTTATAATAATGGGCCTGTTTTGATACATATGTTACTTGTTTGTACTAACTAATTTGGGAACTATAGAATTTTAACATTCTTTTTTTTTTTTTATAAATTTATTTATTTTAGTTGGGGGCTAATTACTTTACAATATTGTAATAGTTTTTGCCATACATTGACATTCTTTAGATTAATAGTAATCCCCGGCTTTCTATGTATGATAATCATATTCCTATCAGTTCTCCGGTGGGGTCTTCTAACAGTATTAAAGTGTCATGTATAGAATTGCTAAATTCGTGTGTTCAGTGTTAAACGTAGTTAATTTTCTGGAAGTTGTATTACCAAATAATGTAGGGAATCACATAGCTGGGACTACCAAAACTGCACAGGAGATTAGCCTAATGTCATAATGCTGAATGGAGTGTTAAAATTGCATTATCAGGCATGAGAGAGAGTTCTCTAGCCCTCCTATCTCAGTCCTAAGAGAAGAAGGTATTTTAGGTAGATGTGGTCTGGTGAGTTCATTTTGTTAATGCTGTCGATAGCTCCAGTTAGCACTTTTAGGGAGAGCTTATGCAAAGATCAGACTATAAAATCAGTGCTGCATTGAGAACACTGCAGTCTCTGGCATGGAAAAGGAAGGAGACACCTGAAAAATTCCATTTTAGACTCTGTATTTAAACCAAAAAACAAATGCCTCCTTGTATTTACTTATTTTTAAACAAAATGAAAATGACTTTGCATTGTAAGTCAGTAATTTAGCTATTCTGGGCCATGCACTCTGTCTGGTTAGTTATAGAATATCTGGCTAAACAATAATTCTATTTTTAGGAATTATATGTAAATGTTTTATTTGAATATACAGCCATATTTAAGTATCTTACACTTTTATAATGAAGGTACCTGGTCCCTTAAAATTTCTAATGTAAAACTTACTTGCCTACGTACTATAATTTTTATAGATGGGATTATGTAACCAGTTCTGTTTATTTTATGGGAAATTTGCCTAAAATTAGTCTCAGTCGCTAACACTGAACTTTAGTAATACCTAGGCTAACCCCTAACTTTTTAATTTTTATCGTCCCCATTATGTAACCAGTTCTGTTTATTTTATGGGAAATTTGCCTAAAATTAGTCTCAGTTGCTAACACTGAACTTTAGTAATACCTAGGCTAACCCCTAACTTTTTAATTTTTATCTTCCCCATAATTTTTAATAAGATATACTTCTATACAAGATCAGCCTATCTGTTGACTTTCCTGGTTTCCTTTAAGGCCCTGCTGCTTGATAAGTTTGTTGTGTGACAAGACCCTGCCTCTGTAACTGATGTTAGAGCTGTAACTGTCGACATTTAAATCAGAGGGTGGGTATTGCTATTCACCATTAAAAAACCAGGATATTCCCAAATGGAACAGATTAACTTTCCCCTCACTCCACCCTAACCTGTTGCTGTTTATAGTGGGAACTCACGGTGTTCTATCTTAAATGCAAAGGCACAATCATAAGACAGACCGGGACCTCTGTAGTGGGACAAGACACACTTGGTCTTCACCAATTGTTGTGAATGTTTTGTAAACTCTGCTGTGTGCTGGCCAATGTGCTATGTGCTAGTGATACACGTTTCAACAGTACAAAATAGTTTTTCCCTTTGGGGAATTCCCAATCCAACAGGAGAGGAAGAATGATAGACAAATAGTGATACGTTAGCTTCCCTGATAGCTCAGTTGGTAAAGAATCCACCTGCAGTGCAGAAGACCCTGGTTCAATTCCTGGGTCAGGAAGAGCTGCTGGAGAAGGGATAGGCTACCCGCTCAAGTATTCTTGGGCTTCTTTGGTGGCTCAGCTGGTAAAGAATCCTCCTGCAGTGCAGAAGATACCGGTTCAATCCTTGGGTTGGGAAGATCCCCTGGAGGAGGGAAAGGCTACCCACTCCAGTATTCTGGCCTGGAGAATTCCATGGACTGTATAGTCCATGGGATCGCAGAGAGTCGGACACAACTGGGTGACTTTCTCTTTCACTTTCAGTGATATGGTAGATAGCACACTAGAGGTGTGTGGGAGGAAAGGAACACCATGGGGCCTCTGAGAAGGTGCTGCAGGGAAGTAACACTCAGGCTAAAGTATCAGGGTGCACGGTTGTTTGTTAGGTTTGACGGGTGAAGGGAATACATCCCAAGCAAAGGAGAAAGGCATGCACAAGATAAATAAGCACATGTGAGAACAGAGTTGATGGATAAGAAAGCGTGAGGAGAGAGCACAGACGAGGCTGGGAGGTCAGCAGAGACCACGTCGCAGAAGGCATTTTATAACATGCCGAGGGTTTTGCACTTCAGCCTGTAGGCGAGGCATGCCATCGAAGGATTTTAAAGAGGGGAACAAGTAACCTGATGGGATCCCGACTTTCAGAACAGAATGGCCACTTGGCTGATGTACTGGGAGAGAATGAGACATCTGAGACTGGTTGTGAGACTGCTGGGAAAGTTTGGAAAAGTTCTTGGGGCTCACACTAAAATGGCACTGGAGGTGGAGAGGAAATGAAATATATGGGAAGTTTGTAGATAGTGGACTTCACACAGCAGGGAGAGTCACTGAATGTAGGTAATAGGGCAAGGGAAAAGTCTCCCATGACTCTCAGGTCTCCATCTTTGGGTAAACTGATATGAGGAGGGGCCCCAGAGGCAGAGCGGCTCCAGTGGGAAGGCAGAAGGACGAGTTGTGTTTGGAGCATTTCACATGGAGTTGCTGGGAGCGGGGGTCTGCAGCAAAGAGTGGCTGGGGTGGAGCCTGGGGACGGCACTGGGCTCCGGAGTGTGCGGGAGAGACAGGCAGAGTTGGAGAGGATCATGGAGGGCCAGCAAGGGGAGAGAAGGCTTCTGGAAGTCAGGGGCAGCAGAGAGTCCAGAGGGAGTGGGGTCATGGAAATCCAGGAGTGATGGATGTTTGTTCAGGGATTTCACCTGAGATGAAGAAGTGGTTGTGATACATTTCCTAATGGGGTTTCTCATTACCCTAGAAAGTGCCATTTCAGTGCCAGTAGACTTCATATTAACTGGTGTGTAGCTTATTCTTTTAGGACGCTTTGACACACACAGAGTACAATAGTTAGAAGAAAGGAATGGAAAAAAGTTGGTTTTCTGTGTACAGACGTATTTTTTATGCACTTTGAAGAGGTTTAAAATATAAAGGAATGAAGTAATACTTGAAAGAACAAATTCTCGGCAGAGGAGACAGTGGGGTATCAAAACCATAAGAAAAAGTTTATCCTTGAAGAGGATTCTAAGGTTAGTGCGCTTCTGAAAACCACTAGTGACATGAGCATCAGAGAAAAGGAGTAGCTTTTATGCAAAGTATCGAAGTACAGAATAAAGGAGATATGGTCTGAGAGTGCAGTGTGGCGCCATGAGAGACAACAGCACCTCCTGAAAAAAGGAGAATGAAGGCGGCTGAGGGTTGTGAGCTTAGTGGGCCTTGTGGGAGAGTCGGCTTTACGTCTGGTGGATGGGACCTCTGTGTTGAGGAAACTTGATATTTACTATGTGGAAATAGCAAGATGGTGTGGATGACTGAGAAAGAGGTCAGCAGTGGTGATGAGAGAAAGCTGAGCAGTATGATGCCAGGAGGTGAGTTAATAGCTGAAGGGAGAGACTTATGAGAGGCCAGTGATTCCAGACTGGGGCCCTAGAGCATCCATTTTTCAAACTGTGTTTCAAGGGATTGAAGGGAAAGAGTGGGGAAATGACTAAGGGAAGGGGGACAATGGCTGCCAAGCAAGAACAGTTTGAAAAATCTGCTCTGATGGGACTTTTCAGTGCAGTGGGCGCTAGGAGGTCCCAAGTAGTGTAGGAACCCTAAGGTTGTTACTGCTCTCAATATTCGGCTGCTGAGAAATTGTGGTGCCGATGAAGAGATCTTTCACTAAAGTAGTTGGGAGAGGGTTGACAGGCGGTGGCATCAAGGATGTAGACCTTCTTAGTGGAATTAGCAGGTACAGTCAGTGATCTGGAAGAATATAGGTCTCTTCTGTTAGAACACAGAAGGTCTCCAGGATCTTCGTTCTCTGTGGCATTTGAAAAACCAAATTAAACAATGAGCAGATGTGACACTCCAGAGCAGTTGTCTCAGTATTGTAAGGACCTGCATTCTGAACTGCTTTGAGCTGCTTTAGAGCGCCAATTTGGTGAAATTTACCAAATTCTGTTCTTTATACTGTTGTGTGCAGTTAAGCAGAATGGATTCATTATCCCTATGATAATGCTCATCAGATTATCCTAGGGTCTTACATGTACTTGTTACTTACCTATATCAGGTACAAGCAGGCCTGTCTGGTGATTACACAGGGTTGATTTTATTCTGTTTTATTTTCTATTCTTGAGCAGTTCTCTCTCATAGTTTTATATTTGCTTGTATTTTATACCCCAGACTCTCTGAGAATAGGAAAATTCTTCTTTTGCTAGAGAATTAGATAAAATTCCCCTTGGAAAAATAAAATTAATACAAGTTATGTCTTAGGAGTATTTTTGCAACTCCTCTGCCTTGTTAGAATTAACTCATTCAGTTTATGGATTTGGATGTTGCATAGAACATTCAGTATTTTTACCGATACACTTTCAAGTAGGAGTTAATCCTTTGTGTCAGCATGGTATGTGATTTTCAGATTACTAAAATACTGATTATTCAAGTTTTTACATACTTATGCTAGAATTATTTCAGTTGTCAAACATTAGGAAGACTTTGAGAACATATTTTATAGAAGAAACTTTAGATGATTAAAAACTTAAAAATATTGTTAGTAAAGGCTTTCAGAAACTATTACAGACTTTTAGTGTATTTAGAGTTTTATTTGTACACATTACAAATGAATTGAATATAAAATTGGAATAAGGGTTGAAACTGACAGGTATTGAGGTAGCAGAGAGTTATCAATGAATTTTGTTATATGCAGTAATATTTTGACGTTAAAAAATTAGGTAATTTGCTTTGTTTATATAATACTTATTATTTTATATAACACTAAAAAAGCAGAAACATTTCAATTATTATTGTAAGCCAGGTCTCAATTTCAGAGATATTAAAATACGGGAAAAATATTTTGGAGTAAGTGAAATATAGTGCATAAAAACAGGAAAAATGATAATCATCTAAGAAAATTGTTTGGGAGAAATGCTTTTAGCTTTTATTTTCCCAAATGGATATCATGTAACTTTGAAAAAGTAAAAATGTTAGTCAGTCATGTCAGACTTTTTGTGACCGCATGGACTGTAGCCCACCAGACTCGTCTGTCCATGGGATTCTACAGGTAAGAATACCGGAATGGGCAGCCATTCCCTTCACCAGGGGATCTTCCTGACTCAGGGGTCGAATCTGGGTCTCCTGCACTGCAGACAGATTCTTTATGACTGAGCCACCAGGGTTTATTCTACTTTCATGAGAAAATACAAATTGTAGAAATTTGTAAGATGTGTTAAAGCTAAGGTATGTCATGTGGTTTGTATATGTAAGTCTCATTTGGCAGCAGTCAGAGTGAACTTGTGGTTTTTTTGATAATTAAATTTTCTAAGAAATGAAACTTCTCTACCTTGTCATGTAGATGAATTTTAACTGAAGTATACAGTAAAATGTTACTATTGTGTTTTCACATAATACTTCAGAACAACACTTAGTTACCCCCTTGTCAAAGCTGATTTGATTCTTAGAAATGATCTACATATAAAACTTTAGGCCAAAGAAAGTTTGTTTTTTCAATTCAGGAAAATGATAATATCCAAACCCATTTCCATTGCTTTCAAACAAGTTTCACTGATCTCTTTTTTTAATTTACATGAAAGACTGATAAGTAGAAAACAAGAGAAGTTAATACTTACCATCTTTTTTGTTAGTTGCTTTTTAATACTACAAGTGTGTTAGTAATAAAAATATTCATTAACTAGTTGCATTTTATCCTGGCACCTTTGCCAAAGAAAATTAGTTTACTGGTCTGCCTTTAATTCTTCAGGATATTATAATTTCTAAATTCAGGTGTTGTGGTGGGTTCTGTAAGTAGTAGTTACAAGACTTGATTAATGGTCATTTTAAATGTGACTCTGAAAACTCACGTGTATCAGTAGGTTAAAGTATGTAATGTGGGTATTACACTAGATATTCAGGTTGTTAATAAGTACCAGCTGATCAAATTTGTAAAGTATTGCAGCCAGGAAGATTTTGTATGTTGTACAGTTCTGCCCAATTCTTTAAGACTTCCAGGCTGGAGTTCACTAGGATGGGGCAGGATTTTAATTTTCTGGTCATACAGTCTCTTAGGCTATAACCAATCAAGTTTATACTTACTAGTTCTTACTGTAATTTCTTGAGTGCCTCTTCATACTCTCCCAATCCTCATGGAAAATTTGAAACATAAACAAAATTAGAGAAAACGGAAAATTGATCTCCCATATACCCATCATCTGGAGAAGGGGAAGGCTACCCACTCCAGTATTCTGGCCTAGAGAATTCCATGGACTGGATAATCCATAGAGTCGCAAAGAGTCAGACACGACTGAGCGACTTCCACGTACTTATCATGTCTTCAACAGCTGTCAATGCAAAGCTAGTCTTGTGGCATAGATACATGGTACCTCTTTTTTTTTGTCCTCCCCACCCCACTTTTTTGGTTGTTGTTGAAGAAGAAGAAACTGTTTTCTTTTCTCCAGTTTTCCACAGTCAGGATTTGCGTTCCGTAAGGGTTGACTCATTGGAAAAGACCCTAATGCTGGGTAGGATTGGGGGCGGGAGGAGAAGGGGACGACAGAGGATGAGATGGTTGGATGGCATCACCGACTCGATGAACATGGGTTTGGGTAGACTCCGGGAGTTGGTGATGGACAGAGAGGCCTGGCGTGCTGCAATTCATGGGGTCGCAGAGAGTCGGACACGACTGAGCGACTGAACTGGACTGAACTGAATGGTTTGTTTTTTTTTTTAATCATGTCCTCTGTCCCCAGTAGTATTTCCTGTGAATTGATAAGTGGGTCCAGGGGCTTGATTACATTCAGAATCTACTCCACCTCACCTTGCCCCAGGCAAAAATATGTTATAGATGGTGTTCTGTATAACTTAATACTCAATTAAACATTTAAAAACTGAGCAGTTTGAGAATGTTTCCATTTTAACTTTTCTTTAAAGCATCATCTTATACTAAAATAGGGCGCAGGTAACTGAAGGATATTTATAACCAGGCCCACTAGATGTCTCCCACCTACTCTTTATTTGTCTGTGCCATGCACAAAAGGTAAGTGTGACTTCCAGAACTCCAGTGCTTTGTACTGACCCCTGAGTGTCCCAATCCCCAAATCTGTTCATTGCTCTTTATTTTCAGAGACAGGTAAGTAGCAATTGACTCTGAGAGTTTAATAATTTATGGTTAAGTTTTAAAGGTTTATATGGGCATTATGCTTCTGTACTTATAGTTTTTATTATCCTTGTCATTGAAAATTTTTGTCGCTGAGAAATTTTTTTAAATTCTTATATTTAAAGAGCTTACTTGGCAAATACTAGATTGGATTTGTTTTTTAAAATTGTATTACAGGAGTTTCCTATGATTTTTCAAGTTATTTCCTAATATTTTAACTTCCTGAAATCACAGTTTCTGAGCTTCTGAGAATAGGGAAAATTATTATACACAATTTTTTCCTTGATAGTTCTTTAAAACAGATTTTATGTTCTGTTTATGTTTTACGTTGAAGGCATAGTGAGTAATATTCTGCAGCTCTGGTATGGATAGGTTGCTTTGTACCTGCTCTGGACAGTCATCCTGTAAGCCAGCTTTGCAGACAAGAGCTGTTCTCAGTCAGACAAAGCCTGTCTGAAGAGAACTGCTGGTTCGTTTACTACCTTGATGTCTTCAGACATTTCTGTCCAGAGACTTTTGAGGGATGCCTTAAAAACACACTGCAGGAGAATAAAACTTTCAGCTTAAAAAATCAGTAATGTATAAACAGATAGTTTCAGCCCATTCTTACCCTCACTTCATTCTCCATCCATCCCTTTTAGGTGAGATGTTGAACACAATTTTTTCAAATTTAATATATTCTAGAACATGTTTTTCTTCGAACACTTTATTATCTCAAAAGTACATAACTAGGAACAAGATTTGGGATTTGCTGGTCAGAAATAGTCTTCTTTTTACTAATACAGCCAGTCCTCTGTATCTGTGGATTATACGGAGGGGTGATTGTGCCACATACCTTTTTATATAAAGGATTTGCACATCTGCAGATTTTGGTATCCAGGGCAGAGTGACGGGTGTCTTGGAACTAGGCCCTCATGGATACTGAGGAACAACTCTATGTTAAGAGATAACATTACTTCTGATTAGAATTACATTTCTTGATGTTCCACCTTGCATAATGCTTATTATAATGTCTTCTATTGTTAATTCTAGGATTTCATTTTGATTTATTTTGAATAACACTTGTACTCATGTATTAATTTAGCATATAGTTATAAAGTGCCTGTTAAACACTGCTAAACTCCACAGAAGGTACATGAATGAACAAAAAATTCCAGCTAAAAAAGAAATCATAATCTAGCTAGGTGGGGTGTCATAGGCATGTTTAGCAATCATAATTAGGGAGAGCTGTTGATTAGAGGGACTTTCCTGGTGGCTCAGTGATAGAGAATCTGCCGATGCAGGAGATGCAGTTTTGATCCCTGGGTTAGGACGATCCCCTGGAGAAGGGAATGGCAACCTACTCCAGTATTCTTGCCTGGGAAATCTCACGGACAGAGGAGCCTGGCAGGCTACAGTCCATGGGGTCACAAAGAGTCAGACATGACTGAGCAACTAAGCAGAAACAACAATTGATTAGAGACATAGAGCCCTGGATGAAATGATGTGATCAAAAGTAGTAAGCAGTCACTCGAGAGAGATGCAGAAGAGCTGCAGGAGAGAAGCCGTCTTAGCTGGGCCTTGAAGGACTAGTGTGGGTTTGGTGTTGCACAGATAGAGGTGGGAGATGCCAAGGGAGGAGGCCAGTGTGAGCAAAGGCACCGGCACAAATAGACATGAGGCACAGAGAGGAGAGCAGGAGGTGCTTCTTGACGGGAGGGTGAGCATATGGGGGCTGGCAAGTGGAGAGCACAGCAAGTGGTAGGTTTGGAAACTTAAATTTCTTATTATAGAGATTTGACTCCCAGAGACCATGAGAATAGCACAATGAAGACTATGCTTTAGAGAAGTTACTGTGGCCACAATATTCGAGATGGGAGTGCCAAGGCCATGCAGTGATTCACATGAGTGGTGCATGGTGACAAGGTCTGGAGTCAGGACGCAGTGTGGAAGCAGGGGACAGGGCAGCCCCTAGGCTGTGTCCCAGATTGGTAGAGGATGGGCTCAGAGGTGGCTCTGGTCGTTGAGGGCATAGTTTAAACATAAATATTATTCAGCAGAAACATGAATTAATTGAATTGCTATAAAATTAATGTTAAGTTTCCTCCTTATTCTTAGTTCTAGAGCCAGTACTAAAGCCTCATGAAGGTCCTGGAGAAATGGGGAAACCAGTCGTCATTCCTAAAGAGGATCAAGAAAAGATGAAAGAGATGTTTAAAATCAATCAGTTCAATTTAATGGCAAGTGAGATGATTGCACTCAACAGATCTTTACCAGATGTTAGGTTAGAAGGGTAAGTACCTAGTGTGGTCCTGATAGTATTTAATATGAATGAAAAGTATGTTCTGAATTCTCAGTAAATTGCACTTTGGTGTTGACTATTCTTGAAATGAATGTTACATTGCTGAGTTACTTCTTACCACCAACCCCCACTTAAATAATTAAATGCTGATAAAATAATATCTCAAGTTCTAGAGATCATTGGGACCATGTGTTTTAGGCTTTGAAAGATAATTGTTTATCTTGATGGATTTAGTAGGGATTTTAAATCTCATTATTATCAAAGCATTTATATAATCAATTTTATAAAGGATCATTTTAAGTTGTATGTATCTTAAAACAATGAAGTATACAGTCATAAGCATACAGATCAGTGAATTGCTACATACATGTTATCCTGTCTAATCATCGTCCAAATCAAATTATAGAACATTTTCATCACCTCTAGAAGTTCTCTTATGTTCCTTTCCAGTCAGTACTCCCAACCTCAGGGGAAACCATTGTTTTGATCTCTAAACATTGATTAGCTTTGTCTTTCTTTGACCTTTTTATAGATGAATCTATACTGTTTATATTCTGGTGTCTCTGAGATCCATGTTGTTGCATATATCGGAAACTTATTGTTCTCCATTGCAGTGTGGTGATTTGTTATGTGAATATACCATAAGTTACACATTGATAGATATTTGGATTGTTTCCACTTTTTCACTATAATGAATAAAGGCTATGGTGATATTTCTGTGAATGTTTTAGGAAGACCTAGGCTCTCATTTCTATTTGGTGTATATATTGGGGAAAGGAATAGGGTATACACTTACATAGCTTTAGCACATTTTTCTAAGATGGTTGTACCAACTTACACTCCTACCAGCACCTAATGCCCAGCTGTGCCATATGATACAAAGTATCTGGACTAGAGGACAACAGGCCCTGTTAAAAGCAAGGGAACTGTACAGAGAAAGGTGGAAAAAGTGAACATTCTAGCTGTTGAGACCACCTTGGCCACCTTGCCTTCTGTGGCTCACAGTAATGCCAGCAGCTGAACTTTTTCCCTCCAGGCAAGAGATTGGAGGGTCTTTTTCAATAGAATTAGACTAGCCCTAGAGAAAAGGAAAACAACTGCAGACACTGACATCAGAGACTCTCCAATTTAATGACAGTAGCCTGATCACTCCAATGAAGGAGACCTATAGTCAGAAAGCCTCACATACTTAGAGCTTACAGTCAGTTTTTTGGCCTTCATTTTTAATGATAGATAACCAAGAAATACTAGACATCACAGAAAACTCTCAAACATGGAAAGGGTAGTTCAGAACTTTAAGCAGCTTGGAAGAAGCGAAGACTGACTATTCAGTTAGAATTCCATCACCTCCACTAGCTTTGTTCGTAGTAATACTTCTTAAGGCCCACTTGACTTCACACTCCAGGATGTCTGGCTGTAGGTGAGTCTCCACACCATAGTGATTAAGTCCTTTTTTGTACCATTCTTCTGTGTATTCTTGCCACCTCTTCTTAATCTCTTCTACTTCTGTTAGGTCCTATTCCTGTCCTTTATTTTGCCCATTTTTGCATGAAATGTTCTCTTGGTATCTCTGATTTTCTTGAAAATATAGTCTTTCCCATTTTATTGTTTTCCTTTATTTCTTTGCATTGTTCGCTTAAGAAGGCTGTCTTATTTCTCCTTGCTATTCTTTGGAACTCTGTGTTCAGTTGAGTTAACTTTTTCCTTTGCTTTTCACTTCTCTTCTTTTCTCAGTTGTTTGAAATGCCTCCTCAGACAGCCATTTTGCTTTCTTGCATTTCTTTTTCCTGGGGGATGATTTTGGTCACCACCTCCTGTACGGTGTTTTAAACCTCCATCCATAGTTCCTCAGGCACTCTTGTCTATCAGATCTAATCCCTTGCATCTATTTGTCACTTCCACTGAATAATCATAACAGATTTGATTTAGGTCATACCTGAATGGCCTAGTGGTTTTCCCTACTTTCTTCAATTGAAGTCTGAATTTTGCAATAAGGAGCTTATGATCTGAGCTGCAGTCAGCTCCAGGTCTTGTTTTTGCTGCCTGTATAGAGCTTCTCCATTGTTGGCTGCAAAGAATATAGTCATTCTGATTTCGATATTGACCATCTGGTGATGTCCATGTGTAGAGTCGTCTCTAGTGTTGCCAGAAGAGGGTGCTGCTATGACCATTGAATTCTCTTGGCACAATTCTGTTAGCCTTTGACCTTCTTCATTTGTACTCCAAACTTCCTTGTTATTCCAGGTATCTCTTGACTTCCTACTTTTGCATTTTAGTCCCCTATAATGAAAAAGACATCTCTTTTTGCTGTTAGTTCTAGAAGGTCTTGTAGTTGTTCATAGAACTGTTCGACTTCAGCTTTTTTGGCGTTAGTGGTTGGGGTATAGACTTGGATTACTGTGATGTTGAATGGTTTACCTTGCAAACAAACCAAGATCATTCTCTTGTTTTTGAGATTGCACCCAAGTATTGCATTTTGCACTCATGTTGACTGTGAGGGCTACTCCATTTCTTTTAAGGGATTGTTGCCCACAGTAGTAGATATAATGGTCATCTGAATTAAATTTGCCCATTCCCATCCATTTTAGTTCACTGATTCTTAAATGTCAGTGTTCACTCTTGCCATCTCCTGTTTGAGCACATCCAATTTACTTGATTCATGGACCTAACATTCCAAGTTCCTGTGCAGTATTGTTCTTTACAGCATCAGACTTTACTTTCACCACCAGACACATCCACACCTGGGCATTATTTGCACTTTGGCTCAGCCTCTTCACTCTTTCTGGAGCTATTTCTCTGCTCTTCCCCAGTAGAGTATTGGACATCTACTAACCTGCAGAGACGGTGCCCATCTTCAAGTTTCATATCTTTTTACCTTTTTTTCATACTGTTGATGGGGTTCTCAGGGCAAGAATACTGAAGTGGTTTGTCATTCTCTTCTCCAGTGGACCATGTTTTGTCTCCTGCGGAGGCATGGACCAACAGTGGCCTGCCTCCTGGTCAGGGGTATGGGCAGCAGCAGTCCTGGGATGCATGCCGTGTTGACATAAGTCCTGTTGCCATTAGCCCTATCACAGAGCCTCTATCTCTGTCATGGAGACTGCAGACTCCAGGACTGGTCCACCTCAGGCCAAACTACAGGGAGGGAGCACAGCCCCATCTATCAGCAGAAAATTGGATTGAAGATTTACTGATCATGACCCTGCCCAGCAGAGCAAGACACGTTTTCTCAACAGCCAGTCCCTCCCATCAGGAAGCTTGCACAAGCCTCATATCCTCATCCATCAGAGAGCAGACAGAAAAAGCAAGAACTGCAATCCCATGGCCTCCAGAATGAAAACCACAGTCACAGAAAACTAACCAAAATGATCACATGGATCACAGCCTTGAGTAGCTCAGTGAAACTATCAGCCGTGTTGTGCAGGGCCACCCAAGACAGTTGGGTCATGGTGGAGAGTTCTGACAAAACATGGAGAAGGGAATGAAAAATTAGTAATAATTACATAGAAAACCATCATAAGAAAAAAAGTCATTAACTCCAGGGAGTCAATATGGTGAAAATGACTATACTACCAAATGCAATCTACAGATTCAGTGTGATCCCTATCAAATTACCAATGGAATTTTTCACAGAACTGAATTTCACAGAATTTCATTTTGCGATTCATAATGAAACACAGAAGACCCCAAATAGCCAAAGCAATCTTGCGAAAGAAGAATGTAGCTGGAGAAATCAACCTTCCTGACTTCAAACTATACCACAAAGCTACAGTCATCAAGACAGTATGGTACTGGCACAAAAATAGAAATATAGACCAGTGGAACAAAATAGAAAGCCCAGTGATAAATCTACATGCCTATGGGTACCATATTTTTGGAGGCAAGGAGTCAAGGATATTAGACAAAAGGAGGCAAAAATATTACAGTGGGACAAAGATTGCCTCTTCAGTAAGTGGTGCTGGGAAAACTGGACAGCTACAAGTAAAAGAATGAAATTAGAGAACTTCCTAACACCATACACAAAGATAAACTCAAAATGGATTAAAGACCTAAACGTAAGACCAGAAAGTGTAAAACTCTTACAGGAAAACAGAACACTCTATGATATAAATCACAGCAGGATCCTCTATGACCCACCTCATAGAGTAATGGGAATAAAAACAAAAATAAACTAGTGGAACCTAATTAAATTTAAAACCTTTTGCACAGCAGAGAAAACTATAACCAGGTGAAAAGACAACCCTCAGAATGGGAGAAAATAGCAAATGAAACAACTGACAAAGGATTAATTTCCAAAATATACAAGCTGCTCAGACAAGTCAATACCAGAAAAACAACCCAATCAAAAAGTGGGAAAAAGACTTAAACAAACATTTCTCCAAAGAAGACATACAGATGGCTAACAAACACATGAAAAGATACTCCAGGGAGAATTTTTTTAAAAATTGTTCAGAGAAGGCAGTCATGGTTTATCATTACGTGGCACGGGTTTGAATAAAGTCAGAATAAGGAAACCATTGAAGACTGTGCCTGTAAAAATTAAACTAAGGGGATGGAGAGTATCTGTTCATATAGCAAACTGGTTAAGTGGACATCAGTCAAAAGAAGTTTCATTATAAACTTAGATTTTCACAAACTGTACTTTCTGAATAATTGAATAGTTATTGAAGCAAGGTAGGTTTCTCAAGAAAGTCTCAGTTAGATTCAGTGATGTTTAAAAGAACCTTAACTATTACGAGAGGGTTTATAGGAGAGGGGTTTTTGTACTTTAATAATTCCCCTAAATACATCACTGCTATCAATACATTTTATTAAGTGTTTTTTAAAAGTATTTTATGTGGTTCTTGAAGATACTTTTATTAATGAGTAGTTTTTAATTGTATTATAAGCACTAGTTTTTGCAGAGTGAACAACTTTATGCTATGGAGATCAGTGTTTAAATGATGTGATACTTATGCTTGTACACCAAGTTTGGGGCTTAATGAGAACTCTCGGACTTGAAAAACTCTTGCTTTGTGCTGGATTGCTAGTCCAGCTGCTAAAACAGTCTTTCTGGCAACCATTGGGTCTCTGTGGGACTAGGCTGCTTCCAGGTAGAAGTGGCACAAAGTCACTACTACCACTGAAGAGCCTTTTTTTTTTCCTTAAACCTCCTTATTCCATCTGTGTGCCTTTATTCTTTGTTTAAAAGCTTTGTTGAAAAGCTTTTTGTTATGGAAATTTTCAAATATATACAAAATAGAGATAATGTGAACCCTAATGTATTCATCACCTTGTTTCAATAATTCCTGAAAGTTCTATTGTGTAGCCTCATTTATACCCTCTAAGATATCCTGCAACAATCTCCATCTCCTGGTATTTACTCTCTGGATGTCTCTTTCTATGTTGTGCCAGGGTTGGTCTGTATGATCAGCAGAACACAGTACAAGTGATGGAGTGTCATCTTCCAGTGTCATATCTTTCTGCTTTTTCATATGTTCATGGAATTCTTGCAGCAAGAATGTTAGATTGGGTTGCCATTTCCTCCTCCGGTGGACCACATTTTGTTAGAAGTATTCACTATGACCCATCCGTCTTGGGTGGCCCTGCATGGCATGGCTCATAGCATCACTGAGTTATGCAAGCCCCTTTGCCACAAAAAAGCTGTGATCCATGAAGGAGAGGTTATAAAATACACTGTGGTTTCCAGTTTGGTCTGTTATTCTCACTTGGATCATTGACTCTGGGGTCAGCCAGCTGACATGAGAGGGGTGGTGCTTTGGAGAAGCCCACATGGTTTGTGGATTTGGGGGATCAATCAGGTGAGTGAGATGAGAAGCAGATTCCCCAGCCCCAGACAAAGACATACCATTTGTAAATATTATTGTATGTATCTCTGAAAGATTGGACTCATAGAATCAGGGAAGAAGAGAAATCATGGTACCATTTTTCATACCTCAAAATATATTAATAGTGAGTGATTCCTTGGTAACCTGAAATACCCAGTTAGTATTTACATTTCCTAGTTATGTCATATATTTGCCTTTTTAAATAGTGTTTGTATCAGGATTGCAACTGGTAGGTATCTCTCTCAAGTCTTTCTCAGTCTGTAGGTTCCCTCTTCTGTTTTACCCTCATGGTTTATTATTTGAAGACCAGGTAAAGTGTCTTATGGGCTTCCCTTGTGGCTCAGCTGGTAAAGAATCAGCCTGTAATGCAGAAGACCTGGGTTGGGAAGATCCCCTGGAGAAGGGACAGGCTACCCACTCCAGTATAATGGCTTAGAGAATTCCATGGACTGTATAGTCCATAGGATCACAGAGAGTCAGACATGACTGAGTGACTCACTCACTTTCACAGCGCCTTATGTCCTTCCTGAGCCTGCATTTTGCTAATTGCATCACTGGTACCATTGATTGTTCCTCTCTTCCCTGTAGATTGGTAAGTTAAAGGTGTTTTGTACCAATATCCTTGAAGTCAAGTGAGTTGTGGCTTATTAGACAGGTCTATTATATGTCCCATTGGGCTTCCCAGGTGGCTCAGTGGTAAAGAATCCTCCTGCCAATGCAGGAGACTTGGGAGATATTGGTTCAGTGCCTGGGTCGGGAAGATCCCCTGGAGTAGGAAGTGGCAACCCACTCCAGTATTCTTGCGTGGAGAATCCCATGAACAGAGGAGCCTGGAAGGCTGTAGTCCAAAGGGTCTTAAAGAGTCAGAAGCTACTAAGCATACAAGTGATATGTCCCATCAGTCTGTGTTCTCGAATTGAAACTCCTATTAGCCAGGCTTTGGACTACCTGCATTGATTCTCTTAGTCCCTTTTATTTTTATCTTTTCTCATCTTTCTGTTCTACTTCCAGGGAGAACTCTTAGGCTGTCTTTCAGCTATTCTTTTGAATTTCTTTTATTTGTTAAATTTTTAAGTACTAAGTGCTTGCCATTGTTTTCTGACTTCTTAAAAATATAGACATAAAACCCTGCAATTTACTTTTTTATTCACAGAAATAGTTGTGAGATGTTTAGTATAACAATAGCCTTTTCATCTTTCTAGTTTTTAAAGTAATTTTAATTTGGTTTAAAAAGTTATTAGTCCCATGCTGCAGGCTGCTGGTAAGTGCCTCAGAGAGATTGCTGTAGCCCAGGACGATTGAATCAGGCTCAAATCTAGGTCTTCTGACTTCTTATTCCCTTCTTTCTTGACCTAATTACTGAAAGTTATTTTTTTTTCTCATTTTGTTAACTATTCCTTCTAATATTAGATAAAATTCTGGAAACAGATCAAAATCTACAGAATTCTGTTTTCCCGTTTCAGATAAGTTTCTTTCAGATGATTTTGATGAACTTCTGAAAACTGCTCTGCTTACAATTTTTAAGACTTACAGTTTTGTATTCTTTCAGGTGTTTGCAGTGGCTTTGTTATAATTCTATAAATAGTTCCAAGGCTAATGTATATTTTGTTTCAGTTAAGTAAAATTTTGTAAACAGGATTGTAATATAATTATTACTGTTTGTTGTTGTTTTGGCTGTGCTGAGTCTTCACTGCAATGAGTGGGCTCTAGAGCATGCAGGCTTAGTTGCCCCTTGGCATGTGGGATCTTAGTTCCCTAAGCAGGGATTGAACCTGCATCCCCTACATATTCTCAACCACTAGGCTACCAGTGAAGTCCCAAATCTTATTCTTTGTATCTGTATCCTCTTAGAGTGTGGTTTTCTACTTGGAAATGGCAACCCACTCCAGTACTCTTGCCTGGAAAATCCCATGGATGAAGGAGCGTGGTAGGCTATAGTTCATGGGGTCGCAAAGAGTCGGACACAACTGAGCGACTTCACTTCATTTCATGAAATGTAAATTTTTTTGTTTTACAAGTCTAGTGAGTTCCCTGAATTTTTATCTGTTGCCCTAAGACATACATGATATAGTTAAAAAAAAAAGTTTTAAAATACTTATCTTGAAGTTTTTTCTTTTGCATTTTCCAGTTTTACTGGTGGTCTCTTAACTATTAATCTTTTTGAATGAAATGGTCTAAATATTCAGAAAGCTGTAGGAGATAACAAAGCTTTGTACCAACCACTAACTTTATTGAATCTCAATAAGTTGCCATATTCTCTTTGTATTTTGTTTTTAGCAGTAAAACTTTACAGCTACAGTTGAAACCATTTGTGTATCCCTCCCCAGTTATATTCCATTCCTCTGTAACTGTAGGTCTGATATTTTGCATTTATCACTGCTGCATGTCTTTCTGTCTACCTACCTACCTAAATAATATATAGTATAGTTTCATAGTTTTAACAAATGCTAGTACAGCATATTTACATATTCTTCTACAACTTTAAAATTGTTTTTGTTTAAGTGTTGATTTTGAACTTTGGCCGTGTCATTACATGTAGTTCTAGGTTATTCATTTTAACTGCTTTGTAGAAGTCCATTGTGTGAATATGCATCACAGTTTACTGATTGTGCTTTAACTTAAGTGTATATATTTTAAAGTTACAAAGTATCTGTAAATATCCTTTTTAAGCCAACATGTTATTACATCTCTTGTACAGATGTGAAAGTTTTCTCTGAAACAGGGCTTTCCAAATGTAGGTTGTGGGACTTCTCTGGTGGTCCAGTGATTAAGACTCAGAGCATCTGCTGTAGGGGGTACAAGTTCAATCCCTGGGTGGGGAGCTGTGATCCCACATACTGTGTGGTACAGCCAAAAAATAAAGCAAATTAAAAGAAATAAAAAAACCTAAATTGCAGGTCATGACCCTTCAGCTATTAATGGATATGAGTTCAATTTAGAAAACCTTAGGCCTTAATTTTTTTTTTTAATGGTATTTCATACACAACGTGAGTACCTGTTAGCATTTTAATTAGTGAAATAGAATAGAACATATCAGAGTATGTTTCATGTAATAAGTTTATTTTTCACTAATCATTGTTTCAGAATATATGTTTTGGATTACCATAAAATGTATTTGTTACCATGGATTATGGTCAGTTTCACAGAGACAGGAAATAATTGTGCTGAGAGGACTGCACTTTAAGTTTCATAGGATGTTTTTAAAGATTGCTCCCACTGTGGTTTCACCAGTTTATGTTTTCCAGCTGCAGTGGATGAGATATTCATGCAGAGTATAGGAGTGGCATGAGTAAGATTAATAGAGGCATGGTCAAGGTGAACAACTTTTCAAATTCTGATTGTATGTTTAAGACAGAAGCTGTCAATGCTGACAGATTGGATGTGGAGCAAAAGAAAAAAACAGACCTGATGAGCTATCTGAATTATAGTGATAGTTTACATATAGTGATAATTTTTTGCCAAGATGGAAAGAAGAGGAGAGTAGAAATATGGGAATAGAAATCAAGAATTGTTAGCACATATTTATAAAGTCCTGGCGTTCAGGGGAGAGGTTGCAGCTGGAGTCACTAAGGAACAAGAGAATTTAAAGACACGGTACTGGTTGAGATATCCAGCCATTATCCACCAGGAGTGGATGAGGTGAAAAAGAGGTTAGGGTTCCAGCCGTCAAAGATTGAGAAAAGAAGGAAGATCTAGCAAAAGGCTGAGGAGAGGTGAAATAATGTCTCAAGGAGGAGCTGGCCAACTATGTTAAATCTACTGAGAGAGGTGAAGTAAGGTGAGACATCTAAATTGACCAGTGGATTTCAGTGTGTGGAGGTTATTGGACAGAATTGTTCCTTTGGAGTAATAGGAATGAAATCATGATTTAAAAGAATGGGGAGACTTTCAATTTCTATAGTGGCTGGTGGTCTGGACCAACTCTCCAGTTGAGAACATATAGAGAGTTGGGAAAAAATACATAAAAATCATGTGCTTGAAAATGTCCAGAGGTTAGAAGGCAGAGATTAGAAGGTAATGAAGAATTACAGAGCCAAAATCTGAGAGAAGATAAAAACCCAGAGAAATGAGCTTAGAGGTTGGAGGCTACTCTTACCTAGAGGCATCTACTGTATCTGGAAGATATATTCTGAGAAACTAAAGAGTGCTTTTGAGAGGAAAGAAAAGATATCAGGAGCAAGAGGGACTTGGGAGGTGCCCACTGTGTTCCTATTTCTTCATCTGAGTCATGATTACATGAGCATTTGCTCTGTGATAGCTCATTCGCTCTAAATTTATGTTTGTTTTTTTTACACTGTTATTCTTCACATAAAATCAACATGAGAAAAGAGTGGGAGAAACTCAGTGGGAGGGGAAGCAGTGGAGACAGCAAGTACAGCAGCCCTTTTGAGGTGTAGTAGTTGGAAGAAGAGAATTGGGGCAGTAAGCTGGGGGGGATCATGCAATCAAGGGCATATAGTACATGTTTCTATATTGATAGAAATGATCCCATTGAGGGAAGTTTGGGAGAGTTATGGCAAGAGCACTGAACTTGAGTAGATGAGAAGCCATGTAATTGGTTTCAGACAGGAAAGGAACAGGGATAATTCAGACTTTCCCCGTATAACAGGAAAGAGGCTCAATGTTTATGATCACAGATACCTACAGGATGGTCAGTGTGTTGATGAGGGTATGGAAATCCTCATCTGATGGCATTTTCAGTGAAATTAGAAACAAGTGTTACACCTGTGTGTGAGGAGGGTGGGAAAGGTATTGGGACTCTGGAGATCAGCAGCTTGAAGGGGTTAACTAGGAACTGTAGTGGGAATACTGGCTAGTGCCAGGAGCCTACTTGACGTTTGTGTTTGTAAACTGAAAATGAGACCAGTCACCATGCTCATATGTTTTCTGTATTAATTCAGCAGCCCCAGTGCAGGTACAAAATCAGCAGAAAGTTGGATTTAGCGAGGATTGGGATAATGCCAAGCTAGTGAGATAGAATAGGGAGAGATACAAGGTGATGATTATAATAAAGGGAAAACATGAAGAGGGTAACAGCGAGTGAGAGGATGGAAGGGTCTGGATTGGAGATCCCAATGAAGGAAGATAAAGATCTGGAATTATTGGAGTAACTGAGTTGGAATAAGCCTGGATGTCAGGGGAAGGGAGGGGGGATGGGAGGTGGAAGAGCAGTGGTGACCAGAGATTGGGATGCTTAAAATGGAGAGTATCAGTAATGATGTGATGTAAGGGAATAGCATTGAAAGTAAGTGGGTGATACGGTGGAGGAGAGCAGAGCAGAGCACAGATCTGAGAGGCCAGCTATTGAAAAAATCAACTTTGTGGAAACTAGAATGACCAAGAGTATGATGACAAGACTAGTGACAGAGTTGGTCAGGAACGTGACAGATGACTGAACAAGGGTGGGTTGGCAGCTTCTGGTAGCAGTGTCTTAAAAGGACCTGAAACTTCTTCAGGAGGAGGGAGAAACATACTCTTGAAACAGCAGTGAGGAACAAGGGAGATATTTACCCCCCACCTCCAGACTCAGTGGTACAACAGTGTTGAAAAAGGCCAGGCTTCTCTTGAAAGAACACTCAGGAAACAATATTCTTAGGGGATATTTTAATTAGTGTAGAATATGGTGGGAATATTCAATGAAGAGATTGTGAATATAAGGAATTTTGCTAATGACAGTAACCATGAATTCCAGAGAACACTGGAAAGGTTTACAGATTATGATCTTTAGTTAGCCAAATCACAATTATAGTTTGGGTGATTCACGATGAACTGGAAAGCTTGGTTTTTTTGTTTTGTTCATACCATTATCTTAGGTACCTCATGATTTTAAAACATTTTTACTAGATCTGTAATTATGTATCTATTCTCATTTTTAATATTATTTGTTTTTCTCTTTTTTCCTTAGGAAGTCTTGTTAGTGGTTTGAATTTTTTTAAGTTTTAAAAGAGGAGTGGCTTTTCCTTTTTGCTTATCCAGTTTTTAAAAATTTGTTCTCTATATAATTATCTTCTATTTTGTGTTTAATCTGTTTTTTCAGTTCCTTAATTAAACGCTTAACCTGGTAATTTAAAACGTTTTTGTTTTCTAATAGATTCATTAAAGACTAAATTTACATCTTTGAATCAAGTCAGTGCATCCTGCTAGTTTTATGTGTAGTGCCTGCTTGCTTAGTTGCTTCATTTGTGGCCAGCTCTTTCATCCTTATTCATTTACAAGTAGTTTGTAGTTTCCATTTGATTTCTGTTTAACCCAGGATGACTTAGAAGTACATTAAAATTTTTCTGTGTACATTTCCTTTTGCCTTCTGACTTTCTCATTATTTTTATTATTGATTCCTAGATTAATGATCTGTACATAAAGATGATTTTTTTTAAATGTGTTGAAACCTCCTTTGTGATCTAGAAAGTGCAATTTTTTTAAGTTGTATTAAAAACTTCCACTGTGATTGTGGATTTGACAGTTTCTCTATATCATTCTATTAGTTTATTTTTCAAGGTTGCTGCATTGGATGCATTTAAGACAATTTACTGTGTGTATGTGTGTGTGCGTATGCATGTGTATTTTTTAAACTTAGTGTTCACTGTATCTTTATTGACTTTCTTCCTCCTGATTTTGATATTGTTATGTCACTTTTAGTTTAACATTTTCCTGGTGCATCTTTTTTCTTTTTTTCCTTTTTTATTTATAGCCATCTGTATGATTTCTATTTTAGGTGTACCTCTATTAAATGGCTGAATTTTGTATTTTTAAATCACTCTAATAATCTTTGTTTTTAATAGTTGAATTTGATGCATGTACATTTATTGTGACTATTGATATATTTAGACTTCTTTAAGGTTGAACCAAATAAAATTGATATTCATTCATTTTTGACTTACAGAAATGATAGCTTTATAAAAAGTTCAATATAATAAATCATATTTTGCTTATCATCTTTATTTTTTTCTTTCCTGCAATACTAATTGCTACATTTTCAACTGGTAAAATTTTTAGTATTCATGTCTTTCTGTCTCTTGGTTGGAAGCTGCAAGTTTTATTTTTATTCCTGGGCCCAGGAATTTTATTTTAGATCTGGGCCCATTGTAGTGTCTGTCAAGGTGTAAATTTATCTATGTGCTCAGTGTATATAGTGTCCTTTTGATCCAAACAGTCATGTTATTTTTCACTTTTAGGACATTTCCAGTTGTAATCTCAAATTTTGCTGTGTCACCATACCCTCCAATCTGTCCTTGTGGAACTGCTCCTGTGCATATACTAGGAACTTCTTAATCTACACTGTTAGTTTTTCTCACTTTTTGAATTGTATCTAGATGAATTTCTCATAAATGTCTTGATACCGGCAACATCTGGGTCTGCTGTTTTTTGGCTTTGTGGCTTTGGACAAGTTCCTTGACCTTTCCGTACCTCAGGTTCCTTATATGTACAGTCAGGACACTAACGGGAGGGGTTGTTGGAAGACTCTAGTGCTTTGAATACTCGCTGGTCTAGGATGCAGAGAAGGTCTCTGTCCAGAAAATGAGCTCTCCATCCCAGTGCAATTCTCAGGAAAAGGTGACTCGAAGCATGCTTTTCCATCTTCACTCTTTTACTCTTCACTGTCTGGCTTCTCAAGTGTGTTCGCAGTGCACTGTTAAATGCGAACTATCAGACTGATAGTTAAGTACCCCTCCATTGAGCTGGACACAGCTGGCCAACAGGTGCTTTTCAGACCAGTTCCCCAGAGGTGGAAGAGGAGTAGTGTGGGGCAGCGCCTAGAGAGTAGCCTTTTCGCCCCTTTATCTGAATCCAGAAAAGCCTTGGTTGTCTGAGCTGTAGGCTTAACTCCTCGTATGGCTGGAGCATCAGGTCACCCTGCAGCAGAACCTTTATTTACCACCTTATAGGATCTCCAAGGACACGTTTTTGAAGGCAACTGTAGCAAAGAAGAACATTGTTCCAGTGTCAAGAAGAATTCAATAGAATTAACAGTCAAAGAATAACTGTTGTAATGTGTAATCTTAGGAAAGAAGATTAATACAATTTCAAGGCATCTAATTTGGCAATTTCATCCTATATAATTAGTCTCAGATGATTAAGAACTAACAATAATACCACTTATTGAGTGTTTATTATGTAATGGGCTGTGCACATTACTACCCTGGTGGGTAGTATGCCTAGTTTACAGATGGGGTAACTCTCAGACCAGAAAGAGCTTCTCTTAGGGCTCTTTCGTTGTGATTCTCGTGCACACTTCCAGTTCTGGAGTTGCCTTTGAGTGCAGCCTGGCCAATACCAGAGGGAAAAAAAGGGAAAACTCACCACTGGTTGTATGGAGCTTCAAATTCCCATCTCCTTTGCCAGTTGACCTGCTGCCATTCACATTCCGGTGTCCCCTCAAACAGCTGCTCCATGCGTTCTGTCCAGGAGTTACGGTTCCACCCACTGGGAGTAACAGAGTGGAGCGCACCTCCTCCATCTTTCCTGGAACCAGAAAATATACCCATTTAAAGGGTATGATGCAGTGATTTTAAGTATTTATTAATAACTAGTAAACTTGCAGAGTTATGCTGGTATCGCCGCTCTAAGAAAGTTTGTTGTTCAGTTGCTCAGTCACGTCCGACTCTTTGCGACTCCATGGACTGCTGCACACCTGGTTTCCCTGTCCTTCACTATCTCCTGGATTTGCTCAAGCTCATGTCCATTGAGTCCATGATGCCATCCAACCATCTCATTCTCTGCCACCCCTTCTCCTCCTGCCTTCAATCTTTCCCAGCATCAGGGTCTTTTCCAGTGAGTCGACTCTTTGCATCAGGTGGCCCAAGTATTGGAGCTTCAGCTTTAGCATCAGTCCTTCCAATGAATATTCAGGACTGATTTCCTTTAGGATTGACGGATTTGATCTCCTTGCTGTCCAAGGGACTCGTAAGAATCTTCTCCAGCACAGTTTGAAAGCATCAGTACTTTGGCACTCAGCCCTCTTTATAGTCCAGCTCTCACATCCATACATGACTACTGGAAAAGCCATAGCTTTGACTATACAGACCTTCGTTGGCAAAGTGGTGTCTCTGCTTTTTAATATGCTGTCTAGGTTTGTCATAGCCGTTCTTCCACAGAGCAAACTCTTTTTAATTTCATGGCTGCAGTCACCATCCACAGTGATTTTTGGAGCCCAAGAAAATAGTCTGCCGCTGTTTCCATTGTTTCCCAATCTATTTGCCATGAAGTGATGGGACCAGATGCCATGATCTTAGTGTTTTGAATGTTGAGTTTTAAGCCAGCTTTTTCACTCTCCTATTTCACCTTCATCAAGAGGCTCTTTAGTTCCTCTTTGTTTTCTGTTATTAGGATGGTGTCATCTGCATATCTGAGGTTATTGATATTTTTCCTGACAATCTTGATTCCAGTTTGAGCTTCCTCCAGCCTGGTATTTTGCATGATGTACTCTGCATATAAGTTAAATAAACAGGATGAAACATACAGCCTTGATGTACTCCTTTCCCAATATGGAACCAGTCTGTTGTTCTATGTCCCTTTCTAACTGTTGCTTCTTGACCTACGTACAGTTTTCTCAGGAGGCAGGTAAGGTGGTCTGGTATTCCTATCTCTTTAAGAATTCTCCACAGTTTGTTGTGATCCACACAAAGGCTTTAGCATAGTCAATGAAGCAGAAGTAGATGTTTTTCTGGAATTCCCGTGCTTTTTTTATGATCCAGGGGATGTTGGTAGTTTGATCTCTGGTTCCTCTGGCTTTTCTAAATCCAGCTTGTACATCTGGAATTTCTAGGTTTACATACTGTTGAAACCTATCTTGAAGGATTTTGAGCGTTGCCTTGCTAGCACGTGAAATGAGCACACAATTGCACTCATTTGGAAAATTTCCATTCATCCCAAAAAAGTCTCCGGTGTGCGTTTGTAGTCACGCTCCATTCCCACGCCCAGCCCCAGGTTCAAGTTATCACTAATGTGCTCTATTTATATAGACTTGCCTTCTCTGGCCATTTCATATAAATGGAATCACATAATGTGAAGTCTTTGTGTCTCGGTTCTTTGACTGAGGATAGTGTTTCTGGGATTCTCCCAATTTGTGGCATGTCTCCTGTGTTCCTTTTATTGCCCAGTGTTATTCAGCTGTGTGGGTGTTACTTCTGTCACCAGTTGGTGAACATTTGAATTGTTCCCCTTTTTTGGCTATTATGAGTAACGTTACTAAGAATATTTGTATACAGGAGTTTGTGTGGATATATGTTTTTGTTTTTCTTGGGCAAATTCCCAATTGCAGAGTCTTATGATACTCTTTAACTATTTAAGAAATTGGCAAACTATTTTCCAGAGCAGCTGCACCATTTACACTTCCACCAGCAGTGTATGAGGGTTCTAGTTTCTCCACATCCTTACCGATGCTTCTTTTTTACTGTCTTTTTTTACTATAGTCATTTTACTGGGTATGAAGTGATAACCTCATTGTGGTTTTAATTGGGGTTTCTCTAATGATACTGGGGATCTTTTTATGTACTTATCAGCCATTTTTTTATCTTTAATGAAATGTCTTTTCAAATATGTTGCCCATTGTAAGTTGGATTATTTGATTTCCTGTTGCTGAGTTGCAAGAACTTTTTATATATTCAGGACAAATTATAAATATCAGACATGTGACTTCCAAATATTTTCTTAGTTTGTGGCTTGTGTTTGCCATTTCCTTAATGGCTTAATGGTACTTTTAGGTACAGAATGTGCTCATTGGCACAAAAAAATTTAATTTTGATGAAATCATATTTATCAGTTGTTTCTTTTATGGATTGTGCTTCTAATGTCACATCACACTTTATGGAACAAGACTGGACTCCTCCCTGCTAAAGTCAGAAGCAAGCAAAGGATGCCTGCTCTCCACTTCTTCTCAAAATTGTACTAGTCCAAAACTCAGAAGTGCACTGTGGGTACAGGAAGAGAGCCCCAGAAGTAGCCCTCTCAGGTCTGAGATACAAAAAGAGGGTCTGCTAAGGGTCGCTTTTTTTAACTTTTTTTTTTTAATCTTCCCTATACTCTCAGCCCCTAGGCGATATTGTCAAGGCACACAGCCACACACAGTAGTGGCCAGGGAAGCAACTAAACATCTGAGGAAGGGAAATCATCTGACTAGAAGAACTCTGGTCTCCAGAGCATGTGTAGAATTCCCATTGCTTTTCTTTTTCTGTTTCCCACAGTTTGACCTGAAACACAGATACAGTCTTGGGAAATGTGCAGCAGAGAGAGGAAACTAAAGCCTCACTTTCTAGCTCTGTTGGAAGACTCAACATAAAAGATGTCAGTTCTCCAGTATAGGGATTGCTTAAAAAACTAGGAATAAAATTACCATATGGCCCAGCAGTCCCACTACTTGGCACATACCCTGAGAAAACCATAATTCAAAAAGACACATATACCCCAGTGTTCAATGAAGCGCTATTTACAATAGTCGGGATATGGAAGCAATATCCTGACATGGAAGCATAGATGTCCATTGACAGATGAATGGATGAAAGTTGTGGTGTATGTGTACAATGGAATATTACTCAGGCATAAAAAGGAATAAATCTGAGTTCTAGTGAGGAAGATGAATCTGCAAACTGTTATACAGAGTGAAGTATAAGTCAGCATGAAAAATATCATATATAAATGCATATATATGAAATATAGAAAAATGGTACTGAGGAACTAATTTACAGGACAGGAACACATAGATACATACATAGACATGCAGGACACAGAGACTTGTGGACACAGTAGGGGAAGAAGAGAGAGAGACAAATTGAGAGAGTAACATTAAAACATATACATTACCATATGTAAAATAGCTAGCTAGTGGGAAGTTGATGTATAACACAGAAAGCTCACCCAGTGCTCAGTGACAACCTAGAGAGGTGGGATCAGGGTGGGGGATAGGAGGGAGGTTCAAGAGGGAGGGGACATATGTATACTGATGGCTGATTCACACTGTTGTATGGCAGAAAGCAACACAACATTGTAAAACAGTCATCCTCCAATTAAAAATAAATAAATTTTTTTTAAATAGATGCAGAGTAACCCATCAAAAAAAGATGTCAATTCTCCCTCAATAGATGTTTGGTGAAATTCCATTCAGAATCTGAGCAAGGGATTTAAATTTTTATTTGAAAAGGCAAAAGAAATAGAATAACTAAAATAAATTTGAAAATGATGAATAAATTTGGAGGAAATACATTACCCAATTCAAAGACTTTCTATAAAGCTGCAGTAATCGAGTATGATGTTGGCAAAAAGATAGATATGTAGATTAGTGGGATAAGATAGAAAGCTCAGAAATAGGTCCATATGAAAATGGCTCTTTTTAAATTTTATTTTATTGAAGTATAGTTGATTTACAATGTTGTGTTTCAGTTGTACAGCAAAGTGATTCAGTTTTATATAAGTATTCTTTTTCATTATGGTTTATTATAAAACATTGAATATAGTTACCTGTGCTATACAGTAGGATGTTGTTGTTTGTTTGTTTTATATATAGTAGTTTGTATATGCTAATCCGAAACTTCAAATTTACCCCTCTCTCACCCCCTTTCCTCTTTGGTATTTATTTGGTTTATTTTGTGAGTCTGTTTTTATTTTGTAGATACGTTCATCTGTATCATATTTTAGATTCCACTTATAAATGATATTATATGGCCAGAGAAGGCAATGGCACCCCACTCCAGTACTCTCGCCTGGAAAATCCCATGGATGGAGGAGCCTGGTAGGCTACAGTCCATGGGGTTGCTAAGAGTCGGACACGACTGAGCGACTTCACTTTCACTTTTCCCATTCATGCACTGGAGAAGGAAATGGCAACCCACTCCAGTGTTCTTGCCTGGAGAATCCCAGGGATGGCGGAGCCTGGTGGGCTGCCGTCTGTGGGGTCGCACAGAGTCGGACACGACTGAAGCGACTTAGCATATGGTATTTGTCTTTGTTTTTATGACTTATTTCATTTAGTATGATAATCTCTCGGCTTCCCAGGTGGCGCTAGTGGTGAAGAGCTGCCTCCTAATGCAGGGGACATAAGAGACACTGGTTTTATGCCTGGGTTGGAAGATTCCCTGGAGGAAGGCATGGCAACCCACTCCAGTATTCTTGCCTGGAGAATCCCATGAACAGAGGAGCCAGGTGGGCTACAGTCCATAGGGTCATAAAGAGTCAGACATGACTGAAGCAACTTAGCACTCAATGATAATCTCTGGGTCCATCCATGTTGGCGCACATGGTATTATTTCATTCTTTTTATGGCTGAATAATATTCCATTATATATATTCTTTATCTATTCATCTATTGGTAGACATTTAGGTTGCTCCCATATCTTATGTGTGTACTGAGTTACTCAGTCATGTCCAACTCTTTGCAACCCCATGAACTGTTACCCGCCCCAGGTTCTCTGTCCATGAGATTCTCCAGGCAAGAATACTGCAGTGGGTTGCCATGCCCTCCTCCAGGGAATCTTCCCGACCCAGGGATCCAACCCATATCTCTTGCATCTCCTGCATTGGCAGGCATGTTCTTTACCACTAGCCCACCTGGGAAGCCCTGAGAACCACTGCTCTGTATTATTCCTTTTAAATAAAATTGTTAAAAAAAAAAAAAGACAAAATTCATCTGTAATGCTAGCGGTCCAGAGGAGTGGTCACCTTGGGAACGGGTGCAGTGGGAGCCTCCGTGGGGTTGGTAATGGTCTATTTCTTCTTCTGGGTGCTGACTCCTTGATGCATTCACTTTGTAGAAACTCATTGAACTGTATACTTACAGTTGTCAACTTGTTTATGTATTTCAGTAAAAAGTTAAGACTCTTCTTTTCCCTCTCTTCCTAACCCACACCCTGTTGTTAAGACTGTGTGTGGTCTTTCTGTTTTGTTTCCTTTTAAGGTAGCATAGCCTTCCACTCGTGCCTTTTCATCCCAAAGGGTGAAAGGTTCAGTTGGGACACAGCGGAAGAAAACAGCTTCATAACACAGCCTGTGCTCAACCTTAGCTCGGTGTCTCCTTCCCCCAAAGGGTTACCTTCCCTCCAACCCCACAAGGATAGGTGGCCCCTTCAGGGGAGAAACTTTAGTTGGAATGCTGAAAGCCTCTCTGGGTCGCTGGTTACTCTCCTTAAGTGCTTTATGGCTTTCCCAGGTAGAGGGGAGTATGTGTGTATGTGTGTTTACATGTTTGTGATCATTTATAAAGATTTTCCCATATGTTCTCTGTTTTCTGTTTGTTTGTTTTTTTTAATGAAATCATGTGGGTTTTTTAATAACGTTTATTTTTTTATTTATTATTTTATTATTTGGGGGTCTTACTACTTCCTTACTATGCACTCATTACTTACTACGCATGGGGTCGTCACTGCTGCAGGAGGGCTTTCTCTAGTTGTGATGAGCGGGGCTACTCTTCACTGCAGTGTGCAGACTTCTCACTGCGGTGGCCCCTCTTGTTGCAGAGCGCAGGCTCTGGGCGCACAGACTTCAGTAGCTGCAGCACGCAGGCTCAGTAGTTGTGGTCACAGGCCCTAGAGCATGGGCTCAGTAGTTGTGGCACATGGGCTTAGTTGCTCTGCAGCATGTGGAATCTTCTCAGACCAGGGATGGGACGCATGTCCCCTGCAATGGCAGGCTGCTTCTTACCCACTGTAACACCAGGGAGTCCTGGGAGAATGTTTGTGAGTTTGTATTTCTCTGAATGATTAAATTCAGTTGTTTGATTTAGGAAATTGTTACCTTTCTTGTCATCTGTTCTTCTGGGTCCTAAAACTCACTCTGCTTTCTGCTTCTTCCATCCTGCTGTGAATGATTTCCATTTTAGTCTTCTTTATTTCCAGTGTTCCGTAGTCTTACTTCCTTTCCATACAACTTCAGAATTTAATTCCTTAACCTGTCATCCTGGTAATAAATCTGACTTACCACTCCTCTTCTGCAGAGCCGGCACCTCCGAGTTTTCCACCATCTTCCTGTTGGCTTCCCGGTTGTGCACCCAGTTGGCGTCCCAGCTAGCAGTACTGTTTGTATATGGCAGATTTACCTAATCATCCTCTGAGTCTCACTGGATTTTGTTCCATTTGTTGTTTCTGTAAGCTAGCTTTGTGGTCACCATGGCTGTATTCTGTTTCCTAATTCTCATAATAATAAGTAGAATTAGTTTGTGAAACAATATGACTTATGACTTAACATGATTCAGTTAAGCGACTTTAGAATGTCCTGAAACACATGCCTTGATGTCTGGTTACTTGTGCTGGGTAGTCTGTTTCTAGTGGTTTCATCTAGCACAAGACTGAAAGAGAAGACCATGTAGAACTAGTTTATTGATTCTGTGTGCAGATATTTTGGGTGTGTTGGGTCTTTTCTGATGACTACATTTCTAGACACAGTCTATACTGAACAAGATGTGTGCTGAAATTACGTTGTGCAACAGCAGCATCAGGATTGTGAAACTCACAGTCAGGCCCTGCCACTCCCTCCCTGGGTCCGTCCTTGGCTTCTCATCTGTGAATTGTGGCTCCAAGTACCTCACAAAACTATTAGGAAGCTTCAGTGCCTAGTACTTAGTAGATACTCAGTAAATATTAGTTCACTTCCTTTGTGGAAGGGAATCTTTTGTTTAGATTATTCAACTGTTAGCCTGTAGTGGTTCTGATTTTTTGTCTAATGGGATTCTTGAGACCCATTCACTTTAGGATTAGTGATATGGCCTTAGTACATTCTCCATTAAAATGAATCAACAGAAGACATATCAGGAGAGGTGCCTGATTTTAAGAATATGATTAACATCTTTAAAATAGTTTTAGTCTAAGCATATATAACTTTAGGTACTGTTTTATTAAATGCAACATTAACCAAAACCTAAATAAATGAGAAGTTACTGAGAGTTGCACCACTAGAGCCAACTGCCTTTATTCCTCTGTCACCCCTCCTAGTCTGAGTTGCTTGATTTTGCTGCCTTAACAGTTTTACAAAGGCATTTGCTTTGTTTCCAGGTGTAAAACAAAGGTATATCCAGATAACCTTCCTACAACCAGTGTGGTGATTGTTTTCCACAATGAGGCTTGGAGCACACTTCTGCGAACTGTCCATAGCGTCATTAATCGCTCACCAAGACACATGCTAGAAGAAATTGTTCTAGTAGATGATGCCAGTGAAAGAGGTAAATTTTACATTTTAATGCCAATAATACACTACACCTTTTGTCATTAGTGCTTATAAAGCTAGCTGCTATCAGTGATAGTTGCTATCAGTTTAACCTAATAATTTTATACAAGCTTCTAATTTATCCTAAAAGTTATTTATGACATTTGGACTCATTCACATATGCAAACAATTTACACCCTTGTGAAACTTAAAATATTACTTTAATTAGCATTTGGTTGTGTCACATCTTAATCATGTTTTAAAAAGAGATAATTGTGTAAAAATTTATGCAAAACAGTGGGGGAGAAAAAAAAAACCACTTAATTTTGTCAGGATTTTCTCTGTGGGAAGCTCAGCCCGGAGTCGGAGAAAGACTGGCTCTGATTTAGAACCATGAAGAGAGATTTAGTGCATGGACAGTGGGAAGCATCCCTGCCAGCAGAGCAGAGCCTCAGCTGGGCGAGTCCAGGTTCTCCAGGTTCTTCCTAGGTCTTCCCATTTTCTCCATTCCCAAGGTCAGGCGTGGTCTATAAAAGGGTGAACAAAAGGGTGATGAAGGGGCTTGTGGGAAAGTGGTGTATAGTATGTCTCTGACCTCATGACGAGTCTCTGCAATGGCTCTGGCCCGGACATTCTTCCACAAATCTCAGAATTTTTCACGGGCTTTTTTGTTTTTCACAGCACAGCTGTTTAGGATCATTGGTGTCATGTGCTTTCCCCAATATTCCTATACTCACATGAGAAAAATTTGGAGGAAACTACAGAAAATGGCTCTTCTTCCTTAAGCAGCTTGAAACTTCATGACTCATCTTTTCAACCTTTTTTTGTTGTTATCTCCACCTTTCTCACCTAATCTCTCATTGCATATGCTAAGATAGTTTAGTCAAGTATTATGCCTTCTCCTTCCTGTGCCCACACTAAACATATACATTTAAGCATGATGAAATTTAATTACTTCCTGTCTTAACTGTTGGGATTAATTTGCACATTGATAACAGTTTAAATCTTCTTCCTTTGCCAGATTGTAGAGGTAAAAATAAATAAGTTACAGCCCTGCTGTCTCAAGGGCCTTGTAGCTTACTTTCTTAATCTAATCAAGGAGATAGTTTATAATTACATAAAACATTTAATAATAATATATACTATAATTAATGTCAAAATGAATGAGAGTGTTATAAATTAAGAATTCCATACTTAAATAATTACTATTGACAGTAGACATATAAATTTCACCTGAATAATTGTTAGCTAGGAATTAATTAATCCCTCTTTTAGAAAATCAGGGTTAGGGAGCTTGGTGGCTCAGATGGTAAAGCATCTGCCTACAATGTAGGAGACCTGGGTTCGATCCCTGGGTCGGGAAGATCCCCTGGAGAAGGAAATGGCAACCCACTCCAGTACCCTTGCCTGGAAAATCCCATGGACGGAGGAGCCTGGTAGGCTACAGTCCATGGGGTCACAAAGAATCGGACACAACTGAGTGACTTCACTTTAGAAAACTAACCAAAGTAATTTAGCAGCGATATATAAAAACATCTCTGTCCTCCGAGTGACTTACTTATATGTTGAAACTTGTGAAATTAAATGTTCCTCAAGGAGAGAGATTTTTCCTCAGATGAGATGATTTGTTTTCACATTTTCCCCTGTTTTCTCCATCATTTTGTTGCAGGCCTGAGAAGGCTGTGAAATAGTAAGTTTTTGTGGGATGTAGCCTAATCAGAAAGATCCATGTGTCCACAACCTGAAGTGGCAAAGAAAGTCACGTATCCCAGTTATTTTTTCCTCCCTCATGTAGGCCCTTGTGAATCACCATGGCCTGTGTAAACCTGTAATTGGAAACGCGTGGGCAGGTGTCTGCCTCCCTGCTCCGCCGGGCTCTTAGTCACTGAGCAGGTCTCTGAGTGTCACTGCACAGCCCTCACAAAGAACTTGGTTCTTCTGTATCTTCTTGCCTGGAAAGCCTCAGGTGTTCTGATCACCACTTCTGATATTTGGGAACCACTGGGCATTGTGCTGTTGTGGTCATAGCTGCAGTCTTGCTGCCCAGACTGAGAATGGTCTGACCTTCTTGTTTAGGTGGTAACTATGGGCCTAAGAACCAGAGCCAGCTCTCTAAGTCTGCCCCTTCCTACTCAAGAGGCCCAGCCAAGGCACCATTATTTCTCACCTGGCTGATGAAATAGACTAGTCTCCCCATAAACACTGTCTCCCTGGAGGAAGCTTTTAAACATGCAGACCAGACCACATCACTTCTCTGATGAAAACCTTTCCTTGAAACAAAGACCTACTATATAACACAGGGAACTTTATCAGTATCCTGTAATAATCTGCAATTGAGAAAAATCTGAAAAAGAACATGTATGTAACTGAATCAGTTGCTGTACACCTGAAAACATTGTAAATCAACTATACTTTCAAAAAAAAAAAAATCATTCCTCTGAGGCCTGCAACTATACTTTAATTAAAAACAAGCAAACAGCTTTCCTCTAAGGCCTGCATGACCTGGTCTTTGCCTGCATCTCCAGTCTCATCTTGTAATTCCCCTGCCCACCCTGTCCCCACAGTTCAGCTCAGATGTTTCATCAGAGCCAAGTTACGTTTAGAGAGGCCTTCCTTGACCTCCCAAGACCAGGTCATGTCCCACTGAACACCTCTCAGAACACTCGGTCCTCCACAGCACCCCCCAGGCAGGCACTGTAACTCCCATCAAGAAGGACTGTCTGTCACCATTTTCTCCCCAGTGTCCACAGTGCCTGGTACATAGTAAGCAGTCCAGATATATTCAGTGAAGGAAGGAAAGAGCAATCACCAATCAAATCCTTGTCTTTTCCCCTCGTCTACAGAGAGTTCCTGACTAGGTTGTGTAGCATGTGTAGTCTGCTCATGGCCTCAGGGCCCTGGATTTCACAGTTAACCTTCTGAGACATCAGCAACTCCATTTATTAAGTATGAAGTAGGTGCTATGATTACCCCTATTTTATTGTTAGAGCAAAATGAGACTTAACCATAAACCTAGGGCTTAAACCTCTTAACTGCTATGTACTTCGTGTCTGTCATAACTTTACTATTACAGGATCTGTAATAAAGACGAAGTCTGGATGAATCCCTAGTTCATGTTCAAAGTTATGCAGTTGTCCTCTCAGAAGGGTATCTTAAGACTTAGAATTGATACAATGTTCTTAGTCTGACATGGCTATTGTTTTTCTCATTTTACTCAAAAGGAAACAGGTTCTTATTTAAGTAGGGATTAGGAGTCAGGTTTATTAATATTACACTCTAAATTCCTTGCTCTTTCTACTGCTCTTTAGAGTTCTGGCTAAGATTTCTCAGTTGTTGCTGGGAGCAGTGAAATTTTCCCTGACCTTTACTCTGCCACCCTCGCACTGCCTGAGGTAGAGATGGCTTGGGATCCATTTATAGACTAATAGCTGTAAAGATATCTAATAAATAACACTCTCCCTTATTTTTAGATAATGTTGTATCTTCTAATCATAATCAATTAACCCCCATGGCTTCATTTTCATAAAATCAGTTTTGAATAAATAGTTTCTAATCCCCCACCTAGTCCTGAGCACATAATTCTCTGTTAGCTGTTAGGAAGACACCTATTTTGTAGCCATATTGCATGAGAGCCACAAAGATGTCAAATAAAATGCCAAGAAAAGTTGTTGAATAGCAACTTTTTTGAGCTACCAGACCATGCATTTTTCATTTAAGTTACAGACAGGACAGAGTATCATAACTTTCAAAGATACAGGACTTAGGGATTAGATTGCTTTGATTCTTAAGAAGCACTTCAAACTGTCTAGTTCTGGAAGAAAGACTTTCTGGGAGATGCATTGTGACACAGTCTCACTTGACTGGTCTAAGGTACTAGAATATAACTCATACCTCATCACATGTGATTCATCAAACTCTGAACATAAAGCAATTTAAATGTGTATCAGGTCGGGCAATTCCACAGTCCTGAATTGTTCCCTTGGTTGTTCCCTTGTAGGATTTCTTGCTGTGGGTGAAAAGATGGGCTTTGAAGTCAGGCAGACCTGATTTGACTCTTGGATCTACCCCTTAATAAGTTGTGTCATTTTGATCAGTTCGTTTAATATTCTGAGCCTTAGAATTTCATGTCTAAAATAGGTTTAATAACATCTCATAGGGTCATTATGAGGATTAAATGAAATAAAGTCTGTAAAGAGCCTGGCATTATACTAAACAGACATCTGTAAAATGTTGCTTTTCATCGGGATTGGCACCACCCTCACCTTTTTACTCAGAATCAAATTATAGCTTTCTGGTTCATAAAATCATAGTTATCAGGCAGGAGTTCTCCCCGTATTTTTCAGATACTCTTTTTAGCCCAGATATTTTAGAAAAGGTGTTAGCAGACATGGAAACAATAGGTTTTCTGGTGTAGTGGACATAGAGGCCTTTTTTCTCTTTCACTGTTTTCACAGCCCTGATTATTCCATTATTGAATCAGTCAGGTCTTACCACTTACAGTGAGCAAGAACCATTTCACTCCTATTTGTCTTTCCCTCTCCAGTATGTAGGAAGCCCTTCCTAAATGTGGTTCCCACATTTAGAATTTACCCCCTTAATATACCCAACTGCCCTTATGGAGATCCCATGGGACAGAGGTAGTCATAGGCATCCTGGTAGCTCCATGTCAAGATTTTCCTTCCCTGGAGAGATTGTCCTTGTACTTCTTGTATGGGGACAAATTGGAAAGACATTTGCCCACCACCCGTTGCTTCTCTGGCATAACTACCACAAACTAACCTGATCTGCGACTTCTCTTTGCCTTGAGGAAGTGGAAACTTTTCTGCTTTTTTCTTTTTAAAATTTATTTATTTGGCTGCACTGGGTTATAGTCATTGCACATGGGATCTTCAGTCTTCCTTACAGCATGCAGGATCCTTAGTTGCAGCTTGTGGGATCTAGTTCCCTGACTAGGGAGTGAACCTGGGCCCCCTGCATTGGGAGTGCAGAGTCTCAGCCACTGGACCACCAGGGAAGTCCCCCTTGTCTGCTGTTTAAAGTCAGTTATGTACTCTGGAGGCAGGAAATCTTTGACTTAAGGGCACAGCCTCTCTCTGAACTCTGCAGGATAGCTGCTGATTTTCTCTTTTTCTCTTCAGTTGCCCTTCCGTCTTGAAAGCTCTTTTACTTGGACCAAACTGTCTGTTAAGGTTTCTGTTTGGTCTTGCAGCTACAGCCCAGCATTCTCTTCTAGCTTGACCTCACTCCCCACCTCCTGCAAGAACTGCATAGTCAGAGACTGTGACAGTCTGTAAGACAATTCGCTCCTGTCTTTGAAGAAACCACACAGTTTTCTGAATTCTTAACAGCTATTGTGTATTCGTTCCTTCTCTCTATTGAGGTCTGGGTTTAATTCTCTTGAACTACCTTCTTTCTGTTCCTGATACTTAAGCGTGATTAAAAAAGAATTGAGCTGACAGAAGGCTCCTTCAAGAAATGTGGTAACATGCCTTTGACTGAACCTGAGCCCAGAAGCTCTCCCCTAATTCCTCACGTAACAAAGGAGAGGCAGTTCTGGCACATTCTCTCAGGAGATAAAAAGCCTTCCTGGGTGAACTGGGTTTGAGAGTCAGGGAGCCTCACTTACAGTGCTCAGTAAATACACATGGAATGAATACTGCGATCCAAAGTTGCTTTCCACCTGGATAATGCCAGCTTACAGGTTTGCGTGTTATTTTCTTAATTTGTTTTATTTCTTTTCAGACTTTTTAAAAAGACCTCTAGAGAGTTACGTGAAAAAATTAAAAGTACCCATTCACGTCATTCGAATGGAACAGCGGTCTGGATTGATCAGAGCTAGGTTAAAAGGTGCTGCTGTGTCTAAAGGCCAAGTGATCACCTTTTTAGACGCACACTGTGAGTGCACAGTGGGGTGGCTGGAGCCTCTCTTAGCCAGGATCAAACATGACAGGTAATTTTATGGAATTTATAAATTGTTTTCAGTGCCTTTGTGTTAAACTATGGTAAGTTGCAAAATTCTGTTTTAAAATAAATATAAAAATACTTTCATCTGAGTTTTCCTTTTAAATACCTATGAAGAGTGCTTGTGCTCAGTTCCTGAGTTGTGTCCAACTCGTGTGACCCCACGGACTGTAGCCCACCAGGCTCCTCTATGCATGGGATTTTCCAGTCAAGAATACTGGAGTGGGTTCCCATTTCCTTCTCCAAGGGATCTTCCCGACCCAGGGATCGAACCCACGTCTCCTGCATTGGCAGCTGGACTTTTACCACTGAGCCACCTGAGCAGCCCTATGAAGAGTGCTCTAGACTAAATGTGAAGACCACATTCTAAAGCCTGGAAGCACTGTTTGCAGACTGCCTTGTTAGTGAGGATGGGTTAGGACACGTGTTGTTAGGATGTTTCCTGTCTGCTCTCTTCACAGAACAGGAGCAGAACAGATAGACACTTATCTCAGGGGCGGTAGGATAAAGCCCTGTACTCATCCCTGCTCTCTAAGGCTGACACGAGGGTGCGGGCAGATCATCTCCTCTCTGTCTGCATCTTTACTGAGGCTGTATCTCTCAGCCTGTAGCACAGAGTTAAAGGGGGTGATGAGATACATGTTGCCCCTGAAATGCTTGATTGTATATGAAAATAAGCACTGTAATCTCGGCTAATACAGGTGGAACATTGGGAGCAGTGCAAGCTCATGGTTGTAGTCTTTCATGATGCAGTTTTCAAAGAATTGCCTACTGCTGGGCTCTGGCTTAGTTCCTAGACATCAAGAAAAAACCTAACTTCATTCTGCAGGACCTAGGTTTGTTGCATTTCTGCTTGTCATTGCAGTTTGAACCAGAGGCTGGCTGTGTCAACTTAACATTAAGATTTAGATTTCAGCAGGGTAAACTCTTATTAGTCAAGTTGAGCGTGTGTGCATGCTAAGTTGCTTCAGTTGTGTCCGACTCTTTGTGACCCTATGGTCTGTAACCTGCCAGGCTCCTCTGTCCATGGGATTCTCCAGGCAAGAATACTGGAGTGGGTTGCTATGCCCTCCTCCAGGGGACCTTCCCGACCCAGGGATTGAATGCGAGTCTCTTATGTCTCCTGCACTGGCAGGCAGGTTTTTTACTACTAGTGCCACCTGGGAAGCCCCCAAGTTGAGCATAGTGGGAGCTTGTCATTGCATCTATTCTGTTTGTAAGCAAATACTGGACCTACATCTCTCCCCTTTCAAAGATGAATTAACTGGGCAATGAGAAGATACAATAGCTTTAGGAAGGAGAACACTGCCTGAAGAAGACATAGGATATCTGTAAATTGTTTTCTGTATATAACAGATGACTGATTCAGGAAGTGTTTTCTTGTGTAAAGACAGTCTGTAACCTTTATGAAGCAGGAAGCCTAGACCCTTGGAGAAAACAGTGTGAAGTGATGACAGAATATGAAAGGGAAATTGCCTGAAATAACAACCACAACAACTTCCAATTGGGCTGTTTGGTAGATCAGGTATCCTGAATAACTTTTCCAACTGAAAAAGCTGAATTCTGGATAAATACAAAACACATTTTTAAGTGCATAACCAAGTTGGCACTAAAGTAAGAAATTTTGCAGCTCTCAGAACGAAGTGCATACAAGTAAGTAGTCCAGACACTAAAGCCAGCTTTCACTTGTAGGGTTTCCTGCTGAACTTAGGGGATATGGATCTTCTACCTTGAAAGACAAACAGATGGGAGGATAGGAGCCAAGGCCAGGGCCCTGCCTACAGTGTGAAGACAAATGGCAAATATCTGCATAAAGCTAAGCTTCTGTTGTCTGTATTTCTGGGTTAGAATGAGAAGTGAATTCTATCACACCAAAGGCAACCTGGCTGTTTCAACCTTGATATGGGGTGAAGGAGGGAAAACAGATCTCTTCTAAGAATTTGTAAACAGGATACAGAAAAAGGGGATACCAGTTCAACTTGTTTTATGTAACTAGTATAACCTTGATAGGAAATCAGAAAAGAAGTACATGGAAAATTATTCAAACCCACTGGTGAACCCTAATACGAAAATCTCACACCACCAGCAAACTGAGTCCAACTGGGATTTATTAATATCATATCAATATATACGTATAGGCTGCTGCTAAGTCGCTTCAGTTGTGTCCGACTCTGTGCGACCCCATAGACAGCAGCCCACCAGGCTCTCCTATCCCTGGGATTTTCCAGGCAAGAACACCGGAGTGGGTTGCCATTTCCGTCTCCAATGCAGGAAGGTGAAAGTGAAGTCGCTCAGTCATGTCCAACCCTTCGCGACCCCATGGACCGCAGCCTACCAGGCTCCTCCATCCATGGAATTTTCCAGGCAAGAGTACTGGAGTGGGGTGCCATTGCCTTCTCCGATATATATATATGTATATATATAACACAAGGGTCCCCAATTTCCACGACCTAATGCCTGATGATCAGAGATGGAGCCGATGTAATAATAATAGAAATAAAGTGCACAATAAATGTAATGCACTTGAATCATCCCCAAACCACACTTCCCCCATTCCAGTTTCATGAAAAAATTGTCTTCCATGAAACTAGTCTCTGGTGCCAAAAAAGTGGGGGACCACTGATAACATATCGGTATATATGTATAGATAACATATCATTACTACTTGGTTTAGTTTAATATTACAAAACCAATTCACATAGTAGACCCTTTTAACATAGTTCTGAAACTGTGATTAAAACCCTGTCATTAAAACTCTATAATCACTTTAGTAGATACAGGAAAAAAAATGTTCATTTATGATTAAAGTGAACATTGATTTATGATTTAAAATACTTAGTAAACTATTACAGAATGGAAATTTACAAATTTTAAAAAGGATAGCTAAACACACACATGTTAACTGGCAAACATAACAGAGAAATGTTGAAAGTGTTTTGCGCAAGATAAGGATGCCCTGAATTATTCATATTACTCGGTATTATTAGAAGCTTTAGATTTTGCAATAATACAAGAAATAAAAGGTGTAAGAATTGGAAAGGAAAAAAATGGGTGCTATCAATTGCAAATGATGTTTTTTTTACAAAGAAAAGTAATTTATACACAAAGTAGTAGAAATAATAAGAATTTAGCAGTGTTGCCAAATATAAAATCACCATAGAAAAGTCGGTTGCTTTCTCCATACCAGCAGGAATAGTTAGAAAATATAATGTAAAAAGAAGAAACGAAATGATACCATTTATAATAGCAATGGGAATCATAGGCTCTGATTAGAAATATGTTTAACAAATGATGCATGAAATTGAAAATTGTTGAAATTCACTGGAAAATAATCTGAGCAGAGAGAAGGATAATGTTAATGGATAGAAAAGTCAATATAAAAATGTCATTTCTCCCTACATTGATCTGTAAATTCACTGTGTTCTTAATTGAAATCTCAGCAGAATTTTCTGGGAGAAACTGGCTGATGCTGATATTTATATGGAAATACATATTTTTTTAAAAAATAGCTAAAATACCTGTGAAAAAGAAGAATCAAGTACAGCTGGGCCTGTCCTACTAGCTATCAAGACTTATTTTAAAGCTGTTTAATTGTGGCAGTGATGTATTGATGCAGGGATTAGACTAGTGAAACAGAGCCAGTCCGTGTTTATGGTGAAAACTTGACTTATGACAGAGCTGGCCCTTATGATTACAGCAGACTGAGATATGTAGCACTAGGACAGTTGGTCACCCATAAGGAAAATGAACAAAGTTGGATACTTGCTGCATGAAAACCCAAAATCAGTTTCATGAAGGCTAAAGACAAATGTGAAAGGCAAAAATGTAATTCATTTTGAAGATAATATAGGAGAATATGATTTGGGAGTAAGGAAAGATTTCTTAAATAAGACACCAGTCAGATGGGGAGGATACTCTAAAATGTGGCTCCCAAGGGCTCTGAGAGGGGCAGTGTTCCTTAGAAGGAGCTGTGGCCATGTGTGGTTTTTCAGGTTCATAAAAATCACAGTAACCAAAAGGAAAAACTTTTAGTGTGTATGATCAGACAATTTATATGAAGAAATAGAAACTGCAATAAAAAGTACTCATTCTAATGATTAGAAAAGATAAATTTTTTAAACCCAGAGATACTATTTAACATTATTATAATTACACAATTGCAAGAAAATAGCATCCAAAGTTGATGACATTATAAGAAAGCTGTATATACCTATACATAAAACACTTTTGGAAAGCAGTAATGAGCAGTGCCACAAAAAATTCTTTCCTCTAATTCACTAGTGTCACTCCTAGAAGTTTACTCTTCAAGCAAAAGTGAAAATATATATATGAACATGATCCCTTAGTTTCTTAATAGCAGAAATCTATAAGAAACACAAATGTCCAAAAGTCTATTTTTTAAGAAAGTTATTAGCTTAAAACTGTTAAATATGTAGTCATTAAAAGTGTTATTTTTTAATACTGTAGAAATATTTGAAGTACTTTTCATGTGGCAAGAAGTGTAAAAGTCTGAATGGAAAAGGGGTGGAAGGTTATTTTCAATGGGTTATAAATAAATAGGATAAATGATGCTAGCTCAGTAGGATAGAGTGGGGGATTTTTTTCACCACTGTCCTTAACATTACAGAATGCATTTTTATTTTAAAAACACTTAGTATATACTTGTTATGTAGTTGTTATGACAGACCTCAAAAAGGAAAGTTTTCAAAGATTTTTCATCTGCTTTTATGATTCCAGGAAGACAGTGGTCTGTCCCATCATAGATGTAATCAGTGATGACACTTTCGAGTACATGGCAGGTTCTGACATGACCTATGGCGGGTTCAACTGGAAGCTCAACTTTCGCTGGTATCCCGTTCCCCAAAGAGAAATGGACAGAAGGAAAGGTGATCGAACTCTTCCTGTGAGGTAATTGATTCGTCAGACGTTTTCCCCAAAGTGTTACTGGCAGGGGATTGTGAAGCTTCAGGAATCACATTAGAAGGATTTTAAATGTATTTTGAAAGGATTTGTTCACCATATGTGAAGTTAAGAGCCATTTTTCATTTATTTGAAATAATATCATTATTATTTATTTGAAATAATGTCATTATTTCAAAGACGGATTTCTTTTTTAAGTAAAAAAATAAGTTCAAATTTTTCATTTCTATAAATCTAGTGCCTGTGAGAAATAATAGTGGCATGCATATGTTCTTTCATTCCTATATGAACAACAGTTTGCACATCTGTAATTTATGCTTTAATTCAGTCACTAGGGATAATAATATTTAACTTAAACCATCCCTTCAGTAATTATAAGTGCCAGGATGTGAAAATATTGCCTAAAACTGGGTAATAAGATGTAAGACTTTAAATTCAGATATCTACCATCTGACAAGGTTAGAAAAAACTTGTTTCAAGTATAAAAATAACTAGAATTGACAAAAGTATAAAAGGGATACCCATTAATGCATTTCTGCTTTTTCTTTTGTTCTATATTTGGTCTTATATAGATTTTTTTTTTTTTTCCAGAAAGGGATAAAAAGCTTCATGCTATTGAGGACCTTTAGAGAGAGACCTTGAGCCTTCTGAGCCATCCTAGGATTTATTCTGGTTGCATCAGCCTATTGCTTCTGTAGTAATTGAGAGTTGCTTTTTAGCCTTCTCCTCTCCTAGGCTTCCCAGATCTGTCTGCCTTTGAATTGAGTCTAGTTCTGACAGCTGGAGAGAGGTTTCACTAGTTCTATGCTCTTTGTCTCTAGTCAGCCCAAGTTCTCTCCTACTTTCCCAGTAAAGGACTTTTTCACTCTTTGGCTGACAGTTCAAATCAGCATCTAAACCAAGGGCTGCTAAACATTTCATGAATGATAGACTTCTTTGAAAAACCTGATAAAAGCTAGGAGTCTTCCCTAAACTGGGGGGTAGGGCGGTAGGCAGGGATACCTGTATAAATGCCTGTTTTACATGCATAAACAGACGGGTTTGCATAACAGTTCTAGGTAAATTAGATGTCAAACCTAGGTCAGGAAACCCCTGCACTGAAGGATAATGCTGGGTGTCAGCCTATTTTCTTTAACTCCTAAGATACTAGGCTTTCTCGTTCTTTTTTTGTCTTCTAAAATCAAACTAAGTCCTAACTTCTTGGTGGAAACAACTATTTCTTCTGTAAAAGCAAATGCTACCTCCCTCACCAGTGCATGGAATGAGTATGTTTTGGGGTTATGTAGGTGGCCAGTTCATCCTAAACTAGTATCTCCATATATCCTCTGTCCCTAGAATTTAATTACGTTCTCCCTAGTTGGAACCCATTTTTCTCTCATACTCATTCTTCAGGTAAACCAGTACTTGGTATTCATTTATTTAAATCCTCCTTTGTTATCATTTCTCTGCTTAATTCAACCTGTTCCCACCCATTCCGCATACCTGAGCCATGTTTTGTGGCAGAGAATTTACTGTACTTGGTCAGGATGATGATCCCCTTAGGAGGAACATATTGATTTTATTCTGTACTTCATTTCCTCCCTTAAAGTTCAGGAAAAGAGCTGCACTGTTTTTGTCCTGTTCAATCGTACATCTTTGCAGTATTTGCCACCCTTTAAAACCTGGTGTGCTAGAGCTGCTGACGTGAGTCTGGTTGGTTAACATGGTCAACTACATTTTTAGTTGCTCGAAACTCTGGAGTGTGTCACAGACAGATGAAGATTACAAGAAATAGCTTCAACTTAAGGAGTTTAGGGTGGAAGCTCAGTCAGGACCTGAGGATCAAGAATGGCACTGAAGACAGTAAGAGCCCTTGGGACCAGGCAGGGAAGGGTGTCCAGGCAGGAGCTGTGAGAGCGTGACTGGGGTGCAGGTCATATCTGGAAACCAAATAACTCAGCATAAAAACAAAGCCCTTGGGGCCTGTGAAAAGTTTCTGAAGAATGTGAGAATCGGCATTTATTCCATAGTTATAAACAGTTATGAAACTACTTTTAAAAACAAAAACTGATAGTAAACCTTAAATTGTTGCAATTAACAGTATAGTATTATGATTGAATTTCAGAACACCTACAATGGCAGGAGGCCTTTTTTCAATAGACAGAGATTACTTTCAGGAAATTGGAACATATGATGCTGGAATGGATATTTGGGGAGGAGAAAACCTAGAAATTTCCTTTAGGGTAAGTTCCCTTTGAAAAAAGTAACCTGTATAACCTCAAATATGAATATGCTTTGAATATTTTTGTTCTCTCTAAAGAAAAAATAAAAAGTGAATTTAATATGAGTTTAATCAGACTTCGTAGCCTTCAGCCCATAAAAAGTTTGGTGATAGTATTAAAGGTTCATTCTAAAGTATTTTAAGCAAATAATTCAGTTATATTAGTAGTCCACCTGTAAAATTTACACAGGATTCCCCAGTTGTCTTTACTTTCAAGGAAGTAATTCAAACTCTAAAAGTAAATAAAAATAACATGTAGTTCGTAAATGCTACTTTGTTCCTTAACTGCCAAAAACATAATTTTACCTTCTTTAATATGCTGTGTCCTTCTGGTCTGAGAATTGTTCTCTCTTATTTAAACCTGGCCACTTTACCAGCTTTCTGTTTTTCAATAAAAAGAAAAAGGCAAAAGAACTTTGAAATTAGTCTAATTTAATCCAGTCAGCCTTAAGTCTTATGCATTTCATGTTCACAGAAATCAACTTATTTTTAGAATGATGTGTATTTCTGAAAATAATGAACTTTAGACACATGGCTTATTGTGAAAACCACAGTGAACTGTAGAAGTCTAACCCTGCTAGCTCACTGCATTCCTGGTGGATCACCTTGCTGTTTATAAGAGGAGAAGTTTGGACTCCAGAGCATCTTGGAGATCCTGTTTGGCTGTATCACTTTATGATCCTGGGAAAGCGTTAAAGTAGGCACACTGAGTATTTAACAAAGTCAAGACTTTTCAAAAAGTATTGTAATTGAAAATAGTCTACAGTTAAATAGACTTTTAACTTACAGAAAAATGTATTTTGAAAGGAGTAGAAGGATAATTGATTAAAGATGTGAAACCACACTTAATGATCTTTCTTTTACCCCTTTTTTTGTTTTTATGCTCACAAAGACACTAGACTGTGCTCTCACTGGCCACTGAGTAACTCATGAGTAATCCACAAGTTGAGAGTTCTAGGTTCTGTTTAATGTGTAGGTTGTGACACAGGTTTGGAGAAGGATGAACAGATTGGGCTCCGGCTGAACACTCCATGGTCAAAACTTTTTTGACCATGAACCATATTAATAAATACAGTATACACACAACCCATAATGTAAACATTTCATGAAACAGTATGTCCTTGTTGCCAAGTGCTGGTGGCAGTTCATCAAATTTGAATTTTATGACCCTTATAAGATTGATGGACTGCAGTTAGAAAAAACACTGCTCTGGACCTCAGGTCTTTTCTGAATTTAACCTTCAACTTCTGGTTTGATCAGAACCAAAAATTGAGGAAGCACTGACTCTGGGACCATGTAGCAGGAGCTCCACTGTACATACACCCTTGATTCTGTGAAATTCCAGCCATGAAATTCAGTAGATGTGAACATTTTTTTAACTGTTGGTGTTTAAAACGGGTCTTCTTTGCGGCTGTTTCCAGATTTGGCAGTGTGGAGGAACTTTGGAGATTGTTACTTGCTCACATGTTGGCCATGTTTTTCGGAAAGCTACACCCTACACATTTCCAGGAGGCACAGGGCAGATTATCAATAAAAATAACAGACGACTTGCAGAAGTGTGGATGGATGAGTTCAAGAATTTCTTCTATATAATTTCTCCAGGTTAGCATTATTTTGCATTAGAAACACAAGACAAACTTTCTTGGTCTGATCCTAATGCATTCTAAGGAGGGGTTAGAAGGGGTGGAAAAGAAGCTTTGAGCAGAGGCGAGACACTTAACCTCAGAGGTTGTTGTAAAGAATAAATGAAATTACATATAGTATAGAAAGTGCTTAACAAAAGCCTGGTATAATATTTACATCACAGGAGACATGAGACACAGGTTCGATCCCTGCATCAGGAAGATCCCCTGGAGAAGGGAATGGCTACCCATTCCAGTCTTCTTGCCTGGAGAATCCCGTGAATAGAGGAACATGGTGGGCTACAGTCTATAGGGTCGCAAAGAGTCAGACACAACTGAAGCGACATAGCACACACAAAGGAACAATAATAATACATGATCCAGTATTGCAGAAATTACTGTTTTAGTCCAGGTGCTTTTCATGTTCTTTTTTTTTTTTTTAAACCTAACCACAACATTTAACATTTACATGAAATAGTCAAGTATTTCAAGGCCAGTGCAAAGCCCCAGGAGCTTTTATCTGCTCTTCAGAGTTTTGGCAACAGCTGTTCCATCAGCTGTAAATCTCCCTGACATTATGATTCTATCCTCTTCCAGTCACCACGAGACTGTCCGGGGCGAGGGTGAGGGTTGAGGGGGATGGGTGCACAATTTAGGGAGCTATGTGAGAAGTACCTGACTGGAAACAATTGCTCTGTTTAACATCTGCTTCATATTTGGGCAAAATTGATCTTTGTTTTTGCCTTAGTAAATATTAAAGTTTTGTGATCCCAGGTAACTTACAGTAGTGTGTATTGTTAGTGGCATGTAAACTGTTCTCATATAAATTTAATTTTTCTTTGAAAAACATTATTTTCTTGTTTTATACCTTGGGAGGTAGATTTGTGGTATGTCACCAAAATGATATTGCTTTTCCTGTTTGGCTTGTTAGATGCAATATATAAATAGAAATGTATTACCTGACAGAACATTAATAATTCAGTGACTTATTTCTTTTACCAGGTGTTACAAAGGTAGATTATGGAGATATAGCATCAAGACTTGGTCTAAGGCACAAGCTCCAATGCAGACCATTCTCTTGGTACCTAGAGAATATTTATCCTGATTCTCAGATTCCACGTCACTATTTCTCTTTGGGAGAGGTAAAAAAAAAAATGTATTCTGTGTGGTTCTCACTGATTTGTAAAAAAAGAATAGAGGTTAAACTTCTAACAATGGAGTACTTGTATGTTAAAATTATTTAAACTCAAGTATGGGAAAAGTCCTTGTTAGTTGATGCAGTCTGCCTCATAACCTGAAGTCTTATTAATTTATCATGTTACATTTTATTAAAATAAGGCTCTACCTCTCACCTTTCACAGTTAGACTTTTGTTATATTGGTGTCTTCAATAGACTTACTTTAACAAACTGAAATATTCATCTTCACATGGCGTTCTCCTGTGTACACATGTGACTCCAAATCTTCCCTCTTTACTAAGGACACCAATCATACTGGATTAAGGCCTACCCTAATGACCTCATTTTAACTTGACTCCCTCTGTAAAGAACCTGTCTCCAAATGATGTCACATTCTGAGGGTAATGGGGGTTAGGACTCCAACATGTGAATTTGAGGGGATACAGTTCAGTCCGTAACAGAGATTGAGCTCAGTGGGGCTGGATTGCAGTTGTATAAAGACTTAGTTCACTTCTAGCTCAGGTATGCTTCTCAGGCCTGGTCTTTCAAAGCTTCTGAGTAATTGCACGGAGGGGTCTCTGTCTCCTCAACCCTGACAGTTTTGCCTTTTTGAGGTTTTGATGTTAGTACTTCAGTCTCTCACCTTTTTCTGTGGGAGGACCGGTTGTTACTTTTTCAAGTCTCTTTCTAGCAGGAATTTTTCTCCTAAGCACCAGGAGATGTGGACGGTTTCTGTTTTAATGTATTGAAATATCATTGATTTACAATGTTGTGTTAGTTTCTACCATTTTAGCAAAGTGATTCGGTGATACATATATGTATATATACATTATTTTTCGTATTCTTTTCCATTATGGTTTTTCACAGGATATTGAATATAGTTCCCTGTGCTCTACAGTTGTTTATCCATTCCATATATAATAGTTTGTATCTACTAATCCCACAGTCCCAATCCATCCCTCTCCTATACCTTCCCCTCGGCAACCACAAATCTGTTCTCTGTGTCTGTGAGTCTGTTTCTGTTGCATAGATAAGTTCATTTGTGTGATATTGTAGATTCCACATATAAGTGATATCATTTGGTATTTGGCTTGATAATCTCTGCATCCGTCCGTGTTGCTGCAAATGGCATTATTTCATTCTTTTTTATTCCATTGTATATATCTACTGCATCTTCTTTATCTGTTCATCTGTTGAAGGACATTTAGGTTACTTCCAGGTCTTAGCTATTGTAAATATTGCTGCAGTGAACATTGGGGTGCATGTTTTAAATTATAGTTTTCTCCAGATATATGACTAGTAGTGGGATTACAGGATCATATGGCTACTCTATTTTTAGTTTTGAGGAATCTCCATCCTGTTCTTCACAGTAGTATACCAGTTTACATTCCCACCAGTATAGCGAGGAGTCACTTTTCTCCACACCCTCTCCAGTACTTGTTATGACTTTTTAATGGTGGCCATTCTGACCAGCGTGACGTAGTACTTAATTGTACTTTTGATTTACATTTCCCTAGTAATTAGTGATGTTGAGCATCTTTTCATGTGCCTCTTGGCCATCTGTGTGTCTTTGGAGAAATGTCTGTCTGGGTCTTCTGCACATTTTTTTATTGAGTCAGTTTTTTGATAGTGAGCCTCATGAACTGTTTATAAATTTTGGAGACTAAATCCTTTGTTGATGGCATCATGTACAGATATTTTCTCCTATTTTGTGGGTTGTCTTTTGGTTTTGTTTATGGTTTCCTATCTTTAGGTAGGTAGTTGCATTAAAAAAAAAAAAAACCTGCAGTTTGGATGAAAGTTTGGGATGGAGATCTAAAGTTAGGGGTTGTCAGTGTATAAGTGGTTTTTAAAACCACAGAACTTGATGAGAGCACTTTGGGGTGAGTAAGTGTAGATGGACAAGAGGGAAGGAATGAGGAATAAGACATTAAAAAACTCTACAATTTAGACATTGTGAAGGTGAGAGGGAATCAGCTAAGAAGATTGAGAAGGAACAGGCATTGAAATAGGAAGATACCCAGGAGCATGATGTGCCAGTAAGTGAAGGACTTGCTTTAAGAAAGAGGAAGAGATCGACTGTATGGAGCACTGCAGAGAAGGGAGGAAGACGAGTCCTGAGAACTGGCCACTGGGTTGGTGAGGGAGACGTTGTCCAGAAGCTCCCTCTCACTGTGTCAGGCGGGTTCCCCTGGAGATTGGGAGGGACAGGATCTCTGATGGCTTCACAGGAGATCAGGAGAAGAAGTGGAGATGAGAAGTGTGGACAAGAAATTGTGCTGTAAAGCTGAACAGAGAAGTGAGTGGTACCCAGAGGGGTAAATGGGGTTAAAGAAGGGTTTTTCTCTTTATTTTTACTAAGATGAAACTGTTCTGATAGCAGTGATACAAAGGAGATAATTTGAAGATGCTAGAAAAGAGCCACTGATGGCTGGAGTCACATGGAGGGGGGTTGTGGTGAGCTCCGATGCACAAGTCGGGACATGGTTGAGGGGAGAAGGCAATCCTCCACTGCACCAAGAAGGAAGGTAGAGGGGTGGGCCCAAGTCAGGTGAACTGTGGGTTGAGGGCTGGAAGCTGGAACTTTGAGGTGGACATGAGAGAGAGCTGTCTGGTGACTTGATTCTTCAGCTGAACACAAGAGTGTTGGCTGAGAGTGAAGGGGGATTGTTGGTGATGGGGGTTTGGGGAAAGAGGGGAAGACGTAAAATAGAAAAGGATTAATAGGATACGGTGGAGCAAATAGATCACAGGGGAGCTGCAGGGCAGTGAGGAGCTGCCTGGTCACAGCATCTCCAGAGCCAGGGCAAGCGTGGACGCCCGTGTCTGTCCTTGGTAGTTACCCAGGCTGCTTCAGGGCTGAAGTGAGCTCCCTGCCTCTGAACTTTGTTGTGATTTAAGGAAGTCACCTCAAACACATGAGGGGTATGCGGAGTTCCTTGCCTCCTTAGTGAGCACCTGCTCCCTTTGCTGTAGCCTCATCCAGTCAAAGAATGACTAGCATGGGTGTGCCATGGGAAGACTGATAGCAGTTGCTTACCGTTAGAATGGGGCTTCCCAGGTGGCACTAATGGTAAAGAACCCGCCCACCAGTACAGGAGATGTAAGAGACTAGGGTTCAATCCCTGGGTTGGGAAGATCCCCTGGAGGGAGGGCATGGCAGCCCACTCCAGAATTCTTGCCTAGACAATCCCACGGACAGAGGAGCCTGGCAGGCTTCAGTCCATAAGGTGGCAAAGAGTCAGACATGACTGAAGGGACTTAGCACAGCACAGCACCTTTAGAATAAAGATTGAGGAGCTTTTTTATTTTCTTTCTTTGAACTGACCCAGTTTTGGACAACACTTAGGCATTATTAGCTAGGTCAGAATACAGGCGTATTACAAAGAGCCACTTGTCTAACCCACAGTAGCTGATTGCCAAGGCAAGCTTGCCCTTTACCTGCCTCTTGCCAGCTGGCTTTGTGTATAAAGAACAGATTTTACCCTCTCTGGCCTGCTTGTTATTGCCTTAGTAACAGCTGGTTTTAAGCACTTATGCCCTTCATACCAGGCCACGCTGTCCTGGGTGAAGTGCTGGTTTGGGGACTGGGCTTGTTTACAATCACCCGCCACAGTGCAGCCAGGGAGCTTGTGCTTGTGATCATAGCTCCTCATGTGTGAGCTTTCCTTCCCCAGAGACTAGAACTTAGCCCATCAAGGATCACTTGTCATCTTGTAAGGGCCCAAGGAAACCTGAAGTCAAGGATTTTAGAGCAGAAAGAGAAATCAGAAGTTGTACACTTAGTGTGTCTGGGTTCATGAAATCTGGCTCTGTAATTATAGCTCTGGTAGGACCTGAAACTGAATAAATGTGTTTCATTGTGATATCTAATCATTGTTAATCCCGGAGTTGAACTGTCTAAACAATAGCCACGGAAAGCAAATAATCCAGTCTTTTATAGTTTAACCAGTCTTAAGGACTGATCATTTGCTTTTCCACCCTAAAATTTTCTGAGCATGAACTTTATGTCAAGCACCAGTCTGGTGCTTTATGAATATTAACTCATTTTTCCAACACTTTGAGAAAGGTGCTATTATCCCCCACTTTACGTGTAAGTCATTTCTTTAAGGCACAAAAAAATGGTTTAAGCAACATGGCTCAGGTCATAACCATAAAATGGAAGAGACAGGGTTTGAACACAGCAGTCTGGCTTGAGAGCTTGTGCTCATAACCACTGATACTCATACTTTCTTTTCTCATGTCTAGCCATATTACTCTCATGACTCTGATGGCAGAGAGTGAAAAAGTAAGTCTAGGTTCCTTAGAAGTAGATCCCAAAATACCTTTAATTGCTTACACTGTCCCCCCTAATGAGGTGCCAGAATTCTGGAGGAGACTATAGCAGAAACCAAGAAACTGAGGCTCTGATTTCTTGCCTGGTTTCATTCACATTCATGATCATCAACTTGTAAGGTAGAAAATAACATTTTAGTGACAGCTGTGTACACCTAAGCTAAGGAAGGAAAATCAGTGGCTATTGTGGGCCTACTACTGGGTGTCAGTTTCTGCAGGGTCTGTGTCTGTTACCTCACTTACAGATGAGAAAATGAGACTTTACAGCAACTTCTCCTGCTGATGTCTGATGTCTCTCAAGGTGCTCGTTAGAAAGGCAAGGGCTAGGGGAGGAGAGGTGGATTTTATGGCCAAAAATGTTTGGGAAATGCTGCTCTTTATTGCCTTATATTCTTCTGTACCTCAGTCCCCACCCCTACCACGAGTCTATTAAAAGGCTTTGAGAAGTCTTTCAGTAAAGAAAATTTATTTAAATTTAATCCATTTCAGTCACTCAGTCATGTCTGACTCGTTGCGACCCCATGGACTGCAGCACGCCAGGCTTCCCTGTCCATCACCAACTCCCAGGGCTTAAACTCACGTCCATTGAGTTGGTGATGTTAATCCAGTATTTCCCGAACATACTTGATCACAAAATCCTTTGTTTAGTGGCAAATACTGTTGTTGTGTAAATTGTAGTTTTGGGAATCACTGTCTTAGAATACTGACCTGCCAAGGTCACGTGGCTAGTAATGAGGCCCAGCCCTGCACGTCCCCCGACCCTAAGCTCTCACGCCTACCCATCTGCCTCCAGGCACCTTGAAAGTGTGGCCATTGCCCCAGACCGCATACTTCAGATATCATTATGATTTTAAGTGTCATATTTTGAGTAAACAAGTCTGGTACCTATTTCCATTCCAGCATGAACATTGAAACAAATATATATCACCACCATTTCTATCTTCCATAGTTCACTGGAAAGCAGGTGATTGGTTACGTAGTCTTAAGGCTGTATATAGAATTACAATTTTGAACATCTAATCCAACATTTCTTTAAAAATGTTTGTCCCTAATTTTTTCCTCTTCCAAAGGCTCCAAAATTAACTCCCACCAAACCACCTATTAAATGATCTACTGCCTCTTGACATCATAAAGGATAGAACTGTTCCCAAAACTCTCCCCTAGTCATCCTGGTTTTTTCATGTCCTCAAAAAATCATCTCATACACTCCGTAGGTGAGGTAGCCCACATGTATTCCTACAAAGGAGGAGGATATTCCCTGAAAAGTGTCTTCTCTAGCAATCAGCATATGGGAAAACTGCTTGGGAGAGCAGCTAAGAGATGCCACTTATATGTTAAGCCAGACAGAATCCTCTCTGCCCAGGTACCAAGCATCACAGCTGCCCTTCTACAGGAGTGCTTTCTCACTGAGTGTGCGGGGCTTCTCCCCAGGCTTCCCTGTGCTTTGGAGCAGTGCCATCAAGCCCCAGTAGAGGACTGACCCTCAGTCCCTGACCAGCCGTCTTAGTGGGGCCACTTCTTGCTGATCAGGGTTCATTGTCACCAAGACAGGTGTTGGGAGGCCGTGGTTTGCAATCCTTGGAGAACTCTACTTCTCACATCTAGTTGTTAGTAGTATCCTCAAGGGATGAAGGCTCAGATCTCTCATGTTAGAAAACAATCCAGAATTGTTCTTAGAAATATGTAAAATATGTAAAATAGTATAAGACGTTACAGGTAAAACTCACAGAACAACGCCTATTGTAGAGTAAGTGTACTTTATTTGCTGTAATTGTTAGCAACATCAGTTATGGTAACAGAATTGCTAAAGTTGATATATAAAATAGTTACAGAGTAACAGGAAGTCCAGTTACATTTGGGGAGAATTGTACTTTTTAAATTTTGATTCATATTCAGTTTGGTAAAAGGTAAGTATTTACCAAAAGATCATTCCATGTGAGAGGGATAAGCTGACAGTAACGTTGGTTTTTCTGTAATCATTTCTGTGACATTTACCACTTGTCTTCAGAAACCTCTACATCTATATTTGAAGGAAAAAAAATTGAAGAAAATGTAAGACTAACAATTGGTAACTTTTTCAACAGTATAAGGAAATAATCGTTTTATATGGACATATGAGATAAAGACTCATCTTGTCAAAATTGGAACTAAATTTTTGTCACTTAAGAGAGCCATGATCATCAAGTATTAACTGACTACCCACTGAGGTGCAGAAAGGTGTCTTTCATGCATATTTGTATCTAAGTATAAAACCTTTTATAAAATGTACTTAGGAGGTAATAGGTTTCTGCTTTAAAATAATGGATAAAAAGATGATGTGTATTACGCAGTAAAAGAATTCCTGGAGACTGATGTGATATGTTATACCCAGGAGTCTCCTCAGGGTCAGGAGTGGCAGGGTTATGTTAAAATGTTCAGGTGAAGAAATGTTAGGATTAAAGACTTGGAAAATCCTGTATTTGCTTGAACTGAGTTGGAGGTTTTGATGGAATAGCTAGATGGAGGTGACTGGTGATAAGTCAACAGTGCAGATTATTACTGTTTCTGAGTCTACTCTGTGCTGGACTCCAGAGTAGGTACATGGATGCCCTGTCTCAACCAGCCTCAGCATAGAGCTGACTTATCACTCTTAGGAAATTGTCCTCAGAGAGTCTGGATCATTTGGACTTAAACAGGCCCCCTCTTAGGCCAAAGCCCCAGTTCTTATTCTGACCCTCTAGGAATAATAGTTATTCATACTTAGACTATTGTATCTTTATATGAAAAAAAAAAAAATGCATCTGGACTTGTTAGTGCCTTATTAAAATAGAATAATATGCAGACAGCACAAGTTTATTGAAATAAGTGAGTTATTTGTGGTTTTAGCTTTACTGCCATGTTATCTATCACACACAACTTGCTTTCCATCTACATAGCATGTAGTTTGTCACACATTTCTCTTCTGGCTTACCTGATAATGCATGAGAACAGATTTGGGGCTTTACAAATGTCTGTTAATTTGCCATATGCTTTTTTTTTTTTTTTTTACTTTTTTTTTTAATAAATTTATTTATTTTAGTTGGGGGCTAATTACTTTACAATATTGTAATAGTTTTTGCCATACATTGACATGAATCAGCCATGGGTTTACATGTGTTCCCCTTCCTGGACCCCCCACCCACCTCCCTCCCCATCCCATCCCTCTGGGTCATCCCATTGCCCCGACCCTGAGCCTTTGTCTCATGCATCGAACATGGAATGGTGTTCTGTTTCACATATGATAATATACATATTTCAATGCTATTCTCCCAGAACGTCCCACCCTCACCTTCTCCCTCAGAGTCCATAAAATTGTTCTATGCATCTGTGTCTCTTATTCTGTCTCGCATATAGGGTTATCGTTACCATCTTTCAAATTTCATATATATGCATTAGTATTCTGTATTGTTGTTTTTCTTTTTGGCTTACTTCACTCTGTATAATGGGCTCCAGTTTCATCCATCTCAGTAGAACCGATTCAAATGTATTTTTTTAATGGCTGAGTAATATTCCATTGTGTATATGTACCACAGCTTCCTTATCCATTCGTCTGCTGATGGACATCTAGGTTGCTTCCATGTCCTGGCTATTGTAAACAGTGCTGCGATGAACATTGGGGTACATGCGTCTCTTTCAATTCTGGTTTCTTCGGTGTGTATGCCCAGCAGTGGGATTGCTGGGTCATATGCCATATGCTTTTAAACTACAGTGGTTCAGAGGGAAACAAATATCAAGGAACAGTGCTTAAAATATTCTTCCTGATTCTGATGACTGATTCAGCTTTTTACAGTAATTGACAAATATCTAACAGAAGAGTGGTGTTTGCACTGCAGTATGCTTAAGCTTCCCAGTTAAGCCAAGTTCTAGGTTCTCTGCTTAGAAAATATCCACCTTAAGTCTCCTAAGAAGTCATCAAAGTAGTTATCAGAAGTGCTGCCCCCTTATCATGGTGGCAGACAGTGTACACAGGGAGTTGTTTGGTTGCTTTAAAATTATTAGGCAAAGTGGAGCTTACTGAGTTAAATACAAATCCCAGAACAGCTTGGGATAAAAGAACTTAAAGGATTTCTCCTTGAAACACAAAAATTATTATATAAATTGTATAAATAGTTAAGAGGTTTTTAGACCACAGAATCTTAGGCCATGATGTTCCCCCCCAACTCATAGATCTTGCCTCAGGAATTAAGGATTTAGTGGGAAGTGTGGATCAGTTTTAATGTGTGTGTAGATCTGTATGGGTCTGTCTAGTGAATGTCTCTAACTCGTGGTGCTTTCATTATTCGTTTTCCCCTAGATACGAAATGTGGAAACAAATCAGTGTCTAGATAACATGGCTAGAAAAGAGAATGAAAAAGTTGGGATTTTTAACTGTCACGGTATGGGAGGTAATCAGGTGAGTATTTTAGTAAAGCTTTAAAGGGATACTTTTTGGATTTGTTTTAATCTTCCCTTTTTGTCTCATGACATCATTCAGGAAATATTTTCCTACCTCTAAAGAGCAAATAATAAAGACCTTTAGAAGAATGGAGCCTTCAATATAATGACTGTTTTTAAAATGAAACATTTGTAAACGGCCCTTTGTGAGAACCATATTTACATTGTTGTACATGAGATTTATTTTGCCCTTTTTAGTCAAACAGATGACAACCCTTAACAATAAACTCAGTGTATACAGGAACTTAAGGTCATTTTTTCTTCTCCTCTGTGAAAACAGTGGTGGCTTTTCTGAGTCGTTTATTCTCTATTATACTAATAAAAGTTCAAAAAGCATTTATTTTCAACACTTGTTTTTTCCCTGCCAGATCCTTGGGCACATAAAACTTACTTTGCTACTAAAGCTTATATGTGCATTTTTGTTTATCAGGTTTTCTCTTACACTGCCAACAAAGAAATTAGAACAGATGACCTTTGCTTGGATGTCTCCAAACTTAATGGCCCAGTCACAATGCTCAAATGCCACCACCTAAAAGGCAACCAGCTTTGGGAGTATGACCCGGTGGTAAGTTATATTCCAGTTGAAAATAGGAATAAATATAGGAATAAAATTGTGTGTTATAGGGTATACTATTTAAACTACTGTATACCTAAAAGAATGAATTCTTATGGAGTCTGCATACTATAGATGAAATTGTTCTTATACTCCTAAAATTGACAGGAAAAGCAATATAAGTTAAAAACACACACACACACACACACGTTGTAATCTCTCCAGTAATTAGTGTTGACTCCAGTCCCTGGGTCCTGGTGTTACTACACAGCCACTCTTCCCTCTGTATGTCCTCAAGCTTTGCCGTCCAGTCTGGTGGAAGTGGAACAGTAAGTAGGCTTTTAAAATTACTGAATTAAACGTGTAGGTTTCATTAATGAAATTCTCTAGCTCCTTCTGTTTTTCAGTAACTTTATCTTTGCTCTCCTCTGGAGCTGCACCGCCTCCCCACGGCCCGTGTGTGGTGCTCACAGAGAGGACTCAGAGCCTCTCCAGTAAACCTCCTTCCTCTCCTCATACCTGACTAACCTCCCAGCTGATGCTTGTGCTCTACTGTTCTGGAGCCAACATCAGCATCTTCAGGATGTGTTTCTCTGGTTCTTTTTCTTCTGCTTCCAGCACTGGCTTTCTTCTTCACGTTGGGACAGACTTGTTGCTACTTCATTTTCTACATACCATCCTACTCTTCTCTTGTGTTGTGTGGCAGCGAGTGAATGGCTGGCACTCAGGCCTCTGGTTCTTCACCCCTGGTTCCTGCCTTGGCCTGACACTGCAGAAACAGCTCCTGGATGCAAAGCCAGAGCTTTCTCATCTCTTGTCCTTAACTTCTCTGTAGCATTTACGACTGCTAAGCAGATACTTTTTTAAATCCTTTCACCTGTTGCCTGTAGATGCACTACTGTTCAGTTTCTTCTCATAGCTTTCTCTCTTCTGCTTGCTTCACTCTATGGCTTCATCCTACCCCTTAAACGAGATCCAAACCAAGTTTTGACTTTGGCTGTGTCACGTACACATCCTGGTCTACTTTCATCTTCAACCAGCTATTGTATGACCATATCCTGTTCTTTCCTACTTTATATTTAAGGTCATACTATTCCCTCTGCCTGACAGATCCTACCTGTTCTTGAGGGCCCAGAGTTGACATCACTCCCAGCCAGAAATTAAGATCTCTCTGTCTTAATTATAATTGTTTCTGACCCCTGTGATTTTGTGCTTCTCTAGTTATTAGGTTGGTGAAAAGGTAATTGTGGTTTCAGACCGTGAATTTTAAATCATTACAACTAGGTTCAAACACATCTTTATTAATCAAAATAGAAACCATTACAATCAACACATTTTTGCCAATGAGAAATAAGCTTATTGTAGCATAAAAATCCATGCTTCAGGATTCAACAAACTCGTGGAAAGCATTTTCTGCCTCCTGCTGGTTATGGAAGCATTTTCCCTGCAAAAAGCTGTCGAGATGCTTGAAGAAGTGGTAGTTGGTTGGCGAGAGGTCAGATGAATATGGCGGATGAGGCAAAACTTGGTGGCTGAATTCATTCAACTTTTGAAGCCTTAGTTGTGTGCCATGTGGTCGGGCATTGTCATGGAGAATTGGGCCCTTTCTGTTGACCAGTACCGGCTGCAGGTGTTGCAGTTTTCAGTGCATCTCATCATGGGCTGAGTGAGCACACTTCTCAGATGTAATGGTTTTGCCGGGATTCAGAAAGCTGTAGTGGATCAGACCAGCAGCAGACCACCAGACAGTGACCATGACCTTTTTTTGGTGCAAGTTTGGCTTTGGGGAGTGCTTTGGAGTTTCTTCTCGATCCAGCCACTGAGCTGGTCATCTCCAATTGTCATATAAAATACACTTTTCATTGCACTTCTCAATCTGATTGAGAAATGGTTTGTCGTTGTTGCATAGAATAAGAGAAGGCGACACTTCAAAATAGCTTTTTTTAAATTTGTGATCAGCTCATGAAGCACCCCTTATCGAGCTTTTTCAACTTTCCACTTTGCTTCAAATGCTGAACAACCATAGAATGGTCAATATTTTCTTCAGCAACTTCTCGTGTAGTTGTTAAGAGGATCAGCTTCGATGATCCTCTCAATTGGTGTTATCGACTTCCGATGGTTGGCCACTGCACTCATCTTCAAGGCTGTTGTCTCCTTTCCAAAACGTCTTGAACCATCACTGCACTGTATGTTCATTAGCAGTTACTGGACCAAATGCATTGTTGATGTTGCAAGTTGTCTGTGCTATTTTACAACCCATTTTGAACTCGAATAAGAAAATTGCCTAAATCTGCTTTTTGTCTAATGTCATCTCCCTAGTCTAGAATAATATAAAATACACGGCAAGTAATAAGTCATTAGCAAACAAAGCAAGAAATGTGCTTTAAAATGATGTATAACATAACCACATTTATTTAAGACTGTATTCTAATAACAAATAGCAGAGCTCAACAATGAAAAACTGCAGTTACTTTTGCACCAACCTTAATGTTTGTCTACCAGTCTTTTTCTCCTCTATTACTTGGATCCTAGAGGGCAGAGACCATGTTTTATAAATCCTGGGTCTCCCTTCACAGTATCAAGCTACAGATAATATATATATACACACACACACATACATACATGTATATGTATGTATGAGAAAGAGTGTGCATGCACTAGCTCAGTTAATATGCCTGTTGAAAGTGGCCTGAGTATTCTGGAGTTTTCCATGGTGTATGCTGTTGCCATGTTGGGTGTAGCTGCCCTAGGTAGTACAGGATATATGGCATCTCTGACTCTACACAGTAAATATCAGTGGCATCCAACAGTTGTTATGAAACCAAAATATTTTAAAAAGCCTCCCAATTGTATATTGAAAAATGACAGTATATTTAAATAGGTAACAGAAACCTATTTATAGTAGCATGAACAAGTAATGGGTTTTTTTCCTTAAGTCTGGAGGTAAGTGGCTTCTGGTGTGGATTCAGTGACACAGTGCTGTCAGGGATAACATTGCAGCAATATTCTCAGCCGTTTTCTTGTGGCCACTAGAAGGTGGCTACAGTGGTCACCATCACTCCCAACTCAAGGCAAGAAGAGAAGACAACTGGTACACTGCTCCTTGAATTCCTCTTTATCAGGAAAGCCAAAGCTTTTCCTGGATCCTCTGCAGCGGTCTCTGCTAGGTCTCATGAGCTAGAACTACTTCTGAGTGATCCCCCAGCTGCACGGGAGGCTGGGAAGGCAGGCATTTGCTTTTCCAGTCTTTATGGTATGATGTAGCCGAGAGGCAGTGGGGGGAATGGCTTTTGGCAGACTGTGTATAACCTATATAGTCTACCAAAACAGTTTTTCAAAAAGCAAATGTATGATTAGAAGTTAAGGTACTTGAGGTGATTTAGGATACTTTGAAAGAACCAGTTACGAGTGTAAGGTTTTAAAACCCCTGGAGCATTTTGCAAGCAGGCTGGGTTTTTCTGGAGGCAGGCTCCACTCTGAGGTCAAGCTTAGTGTTCAGGATGTTTATTAGGGAGCACCCTTTAGATCAACACCTGTGAAAAGGGAGATGGCAGAACTGGGCAGAGGAGGAGTTAGGCTGCATTGGGGGTCTCAGAACTTGGCTTACTGCACAGGGAGCTTCGGACGGCCCATCAGAGTTCTGCTGCCTCCAGTCGAAAATAGCACTCTGGAAAAATAACATTTACATCAGTAATGTATCATCTAAACCTAAAGTTGTGAAATCTTAGATTTCAAAGGAACCCTAGAAATAAAATTCAGGACCTTGTTTAATACATGTAAATATTGAAGCCCAGAAGAGAAATTAATTTCCCAGGGTCACAGAGCAGGTAAACAGTGTTACCAGATCTCAGACAGACTTGGGATTCTTGAACAAGGATCCTTTGCACAATGCCATACTATCTTTTATTAAATGTGTATATTCTTACATATTTTAAGTTGTTTCTATTACATATTGCAGAGTTTATGATACTTAGCTCTTTTGCTTTGACTGCTTGTAGCTGTCCTTTCTGGAATGAAAATGTACATTTTATCACAGTTACATTTAGAGGCAGAGGGCAGCAAATTTTTATGCAATGATGATAACTATAGCTTAGCCTCCTTTCAGAGGTTACAATTACCATTGCCTTCATAACCCTTCTTCTGTGCAGATGCTGGTCAGTGCTGGCAGAACCTCTGCTGTGTACAGTGACCACAGTCCCCACAGGGTCACGAGCCCCAGAACTCTGCCCTGCAGTCAGCAGCCAGGTCTCCTGAAGGGAGGATAGCCCCCTGAAATTATGGGGATTCTGTCTTAATTTTGAGCAGTTAAATACCCAGCATGGATCAGTAACTTCTTTGTTAACAAGCTTATTTTAATGATTCTAAATAAGTGAAATAATGCATTTTTTTACTTTCATTAATACTGACAATGGGCCTGATGAAGGTGGCCACCCAGAGAAGCTTTGAAGGGCCTATGGAATGTTTGAGGGGTTCTTTTTAAAGTGCTCTGTTTTCGTCCTACACACAACCGAAGGCCTTGGCAGCAGTGGTATGCGTCGGGACCTTCGGCTCGGAGCAGCCAGACCGTTCGCAGCTGCTCAGGACGCTGTGGAATGTTCCAACAGCGAGTGCCTCTGAGCTGGCCGCACTCTGCACACTGTCTTAATGTTTCCTCATGCCTCGAGAAGTATGTCTCCCCATTTCATCGATAAGGAACCTGGGGCTCAGGTTTTTGCTTTGAGGCATGTTGTGGATATGTGACAAATCTGGGGTTCACTCCAGAAATGTCTTAACTGCAGAGCCCATCCCCTCAACACATAAACTACACGGCATGTGCAAAAAAGTAAAACCAGCCACAGCCATGCTGACTCTTCCACGTCTTATTCTGAAGCATTTATAAGGATTAAGTATCTAATGCTGAAGTCAGCGTTGATAGTCAACTGTGACATCTGCGAGTGTGCACTGCCCTTTGTCAGCTTCCGCTTGGGCCACAACACAGAAGAAGAAATGACTGAAAGCTAAGGTAGCTGTATGGTAGACAGTCATCAGGTTTTGCTTTGTTTGAAGTTCAAACAGGTACAAAAGAGGCCTTGTAAGAAAAACACCAATATAGTATATTAACGCATATATATATGGAATTTAGAAAGATGGTAATGATGACAGCCTATATGCAAGATAGCAAGAGAAACATAAAGAACAGAGTTTTGGACTCGGTGGGAGAAGGCGAGGGTGGGATGATTTGAAAGAATAGCACTGAAACATGTCTGTTACCATATGTGAAATAGATGACCAGTCCAAGTTCAATGCATGAAACGGCACTCAAAGCCGGTGCACTGGGACAACCCAGAGGGATGGGGTGGGGAGGGGGGTTCAGGATGGGGGACATGTACACTCGTGGCTGATTCATGTCAATGTGTGGCAAAAACCACAATATAGTAAAGTAATTAGCTTCCAATTAAATAAATTTTAAAAAACAGAGGCCTTGTGAAAATGAGATGTTCCAGGTGAAAGAATTATATTAAAAGAGCTGTGAGTACAGATGTGTTAATAAACACATTTCCTTATAGTTTTATATACTTACTAGGACAACACTTAATGCAGATTCCTACATAGTTGGAGTTCTTCTGCTTACCAGGGCTTGGTATCATATTCATTAGTATGGTCAGTATGTGTCTCTTAATGCCCATCTGTCCTGCTTTTTTTAAATTTTCCTAAAAATCAACATGACAGCATCAGGTTTGGAACACAGACAAGTAGAGAGGAAGATACATAGCCACATCTGTCAGCCACTTATTAAGGACTGTTTTATAAACCTTATGAGTTCAAGACTTCAGAAGGACCTGAGTTTCCAAGAACTTGAAGTTTGGAATCAGAGTTAATTTGAACAGGCTTCTCATGGGAAAATGAAGCAGTTTTGAAATACCTTTTGGAAAACATGCTGAGGATCCTAAATTGGGAATCACTAATAACATCTTTTTTTTTTAGGAAATCAAAGCACAAAAAGGGGTTTTCTCACAGTATTACAGAGCTTACGGCAGAATTGGGACTTAGAATTGAGGTCATCTGATCATAACTCTAGCGTAATACACTATAGTCCCTGTGCCATCCCCCAGCGTCGCTGTCTTTACATAGATACATTCCTCCAATGTCTTAAATAATCTGTATTTCATATTGCAAAAACAAAACACCTTTCTACAGAGGAACTTCATAATCACAAAAAGTATGATGTTGGAGGTGCTTTGGTTTCTGTTTTCCACTTTCACATTAAGACTTCTATCCTGTCTCTTTCAGAAATTGACCCTGCAGCATGTGAACAGTAACCAGTGCCTGGATAAAGCCACAGACGAGGACAGCCAGGTGCCCAGCATCAGAGACTGCAATGGAAGCCGGTCCCAGCAGTGGCTTCTTCGAAACGTCACCCTTCCAGAAATATTCTGAGACCAAATTTACACAAAAAAGGAAAACGTAAGGACTGACTGGGCTACCTCAGCATACATTTCTGCCACATTCTTAAGTAGCAAAAAAAGGAAAAGTGCTTTCCTTCTGCAGGATGTAAGGTTTATCAGCCATTAAAACTTTATAGACTGCCCTCGCTTCCACTAGCTGTGAACCAGCCTTCCTGTCCAAGGACGTGCAACTACGTAGTAGCGAGACTGTGCACACTGATGTTTACAAGATTGAAAGAGTCGTTCATCAAGAATCATCGTAAAGAATACTCAGACTGAAACAATCTACGAAATGTGCTTTCCAGAGAGCTGCACCTTTTATGGTTTGCTTGCACATCGGTGATTTCTGCTGAATGTGCAGTCATAATGAAGAGATGTCTAAGTTTTTTTTCTGATTAGAACTGGTAGCCAGTACATTAAATACTGATATAAAAATAAATGAAAAAGAACTGGAACCAGATTCAAAATCATGAAAACATTTTTACAACAATTTAAAAAAACAAACTATATTAAACAGGGTTTAAAGGAAATTAAAACAGAACTATGAAAAGTACAATTTGTTATAGTATAGTATCAAATTTCTATATAGATTTTATACCTCAGTGGGGAAAAATAACTGATTCCAATGACATTCATTCTGTTTTCATCTGTGATAGTCATGGATGTTTTTTTTTTCCTTGGGGTGCTGAAATTGAGCTGAAAAAAGTGGCTCTTTGAACGTAGTTTTAATTGCTTTCTACAGTTTGTTTTTTTTTTGGTTTGTGGGCTGTTGGAATTGTAATTTTTAATTGCCTTCAAAAAATGGAGATTTAAAGTGGTATCTTGTCTCACCGAACAAGTTAGATATCTCAGTTGTTCTTGGGTCAACTGGCTTACAGACTTTCCTCACACACACACAAATTTCTTATTAGAGTTTCAACTTCCTAACTTGATTCAACTGATTATGCTTACTTAACACCCAAGATTCATACTACTGTACTACAGATTTGTTTTCACAGCAATAAATCTTGTTTTTTGTTTATGATTCCACTCAACAAAAGGCCTGCAGAAGTGATTTATAATTTGGGTATTTGGAGATGATATGTTTGATGGTTTTTTGGAAAAATTTTTTCACTCCATATTCGGATGTGCTTCATTGTCAAGTGCATATTTAGATTAGGTTCTTGAATTGTAATGTTGATCTGCTGCTTTTTTTTTTTTAATAAAATCCGACTGAAAATGTTTAATTGGCATTTTTTTTTTAATTGGCATTTTTTAATGAGTTAGCCAAAGAAGTGCAGCTATTATTCCATATTATTAGGCCTGCATTTCTTCCCTAAATTCCACTTAGGGTAAATCGGTTTTCTTGTTCTGATTTTAAATACAAGATAACCTGAGGATCAATTAAAAGTTGAATATCAATTAATGTTTTAATCTCATGGAAAGAAAATCTAATTGTAACATTTTTCCTGATATGTGAGGCAATCCATTGGCAAAAATTACGTGTATTTTCCTTCCTATTTGTAAGATTATATTTAATCATATTATTTTCTTTATCAGAGACTCTCGCTGCAGGCAGTGCTATTTCTTGTGCCTAAGACTGTTTCTGAAAGTTGCATCACTAATGATACTTGCCTAGTTGAGTGTACAGGAAGTTTCTCATACCATATTCAAGTTAAAATCAAGCACACGTGGCTGCTGTAGCGTGAAGCTGTAGTACAGAATGCGTAAATTCTGTCCCCAGGAAATCTAAGACAAAGCAAGAGCTGGATGGGGTTTTTTCCCTACTCCATGAGCTGTGTTCATTCTATCTTTGGTAGGCCTTATGCTTGAATAAACCAGGTGTCTAATCAGTAAATTATTTTCATGTTCAGAATTTCAGGATTTTGTACCTAGTGTAGGTTGGTCTTATTTCTTACTGTAAGAAAACTTACCAACAATGTGATTTAAGGTTTTGTTGTGTTTTTTTAAGAGGGGGATGTGAGTGATTTCATTCATGGGTACTTTTAGAACCTGATAGATAATCCCATTGCCTTTATTTTTCTAATTAAAGAATTCCTAAATACTTTGAAAATATAAAATATTCCTGAATAGTTGTGCCTTATATTGGTTTTATTTGAAGTTAAAAATGGATCCCTGTTGTTTATAGCTATTTGTAGATTAGGCAGTGTGCTACTCACTGTTGTAAATTAAATTGAGAAGAAAGGAATGAATGAAAAAGATGATGAAAAGATTTGATTATTGACCAGGGAATAATTCATAAATGTGACAGTTAAGGATAATTCGAATCTCACAAATCTGTTCACCCTACTCAGTCCCAACCCATTTTAATATGTCTTTCTGGTCTAATTGGGATCTTGAAAAATAGTACTTTGTTCACCATTCTGCAAATAAGAGGCAGCATGTAGGCCATGTCCTCATTTCCCTGTTCTACATTCAGTTGAAAAACAAAGGTTCCTCTATAAAGATTTGGTGCTGTCTCCATTTTTCAAGAACTATACCAAGAAAAAATTTAACTCCAGAATTACACGTTCTTCAAAGGAGAAGGAAATCAGAAAGAAGGTAGTGTTTCTGAGGTGATAACTGAAAAAAGGTATACAAAGGGCGAATCCCTTTTTACTCTGGAAAATCAGATGTCTTATGACACTGGTCATCCTCTCTGATTTCTTGAAGTGTGCTTGATAAATCTACCAGAACTAACAGTTTTGCAGGACCTGAGGCAACTCATTTGTACTGTCTATACACTAGCCACAAACAGTTGAGAATTAAACTTTAAATATGCAGTTTATCATCAAAGATGTCAAATACCTCAAAAGCAATTAACAAGAGATGTACAAGACTTCTACCCATAAAACTACAAAACATTGCTGAGAGAAACTAGAATAGTTTCTACAGAAAACTGTAATCAGTATGTTCATAGATTGAAAAGCTACATACTGTTAAGATCTCAGTTGGCCACAAATTGATCTATAGAGTCAACGAAATTAAAATATGAGGCTTTCCTGTAGAAACTGGCAAATATATATGGAAATGGAATAGACACAAAAGAGCCAAGAAAACCATGAAGAAGGAAGAAAAAAAAGTTGGAATACTTCATACTACTTGATTGTATGACTTGCTTTAGAGCTACAGAAATTAAGAGAGTGTGATACTAAAGTTAGGGCAAATAGATCAGTGGATAGAACCAAGTCCGGAAATAGATCCACACACACATAATTACTGACTTTTCAACAAACAAACAATTCGGTAAGGGGAAGTGTTTACATTTGGAGCTGGAATAATGATACCCATGAGATAATGAGAAAACACCAGACACTGATGCTTTCACACAACCTACACTTACTCAGAGTGGATCATAGATCTAAATGAATGAGAAGGGTAAAGCAAATCTCCTGGAGGAAAACAGAACATCTCCATGACTCTTAGAATAGGCAGATATCTCAGGACACAAGAGATGTTAACCATAAAAGATAAAAACTGATAAATTTCACCAAAATTATGGGACTTCCCTGGTGGTCCAGTGGTTAAGGCTGTGTTTCCACTGATGGGTTTCATCCCTGATCGGGGAAGTAGGATCCTACATGCCACTCAGTGTGACCAAAAAAATAAACTTTACCAAAATTAAGCCCTTCTCATCAAGAAGATGCTATTAAAGTGAAAAGGCAAGCTATGGCCAAGGAGAAAATATTTGTAATACATACAAATGACAAAGGATTTGTACACAGGAAAACAACTTTTAAAAGCCACTGCAAAAGCAACACAATATAAAAAGTAGTGACTTGAATACATACTTCACAGAAGCTGTCCTGATGTACAATTAGCACAGGAAAAGAAGCACAGCGTCAGAGAACACAGAACAAAACCAGAAGGAAATGGCGCTGCACACCTGAATAGTGAGGATGCGGAGTGACTGTGCAAGTGTCTTGATAGTGTCACCTTGGAAAACAGCTTACCAACTCCTCATAAAGGTAAATATATGCTTACTCACTGACTCCACTTCCACAGAGACAACCAAAAGAAACAAAGGCTTGTGCCCACAATACGATTTGTGCAAGAATATTCTCATAGTTCCAAACTGGAAACTATTCAAATATCCATCCACAAAGTAGTGAATAATCAAAATAAAGGTATATTTAAGGGCTTCCCTGGTGGCTCAGACAGTAAAGCAGCAGCAACCTGCAATGCAGGAGACCAAGGTTTGATCCCTGGGTTGGGGAGATCCCCTGGAGAGGAAAATGGCAACCCACTCCAGTATTCTTGCCTGGAGAATTCCATGGACAGAGGAGCCTGGGGGCTGCAGTCCGTGGGGTCGCAGAGTCGGACACAGCTTAACAACTAACATACACTGAGGTATCAGTCTGCAATTTTAAAAAGTGAATTTCTGGTAGAACAGGGATAAGTCTAAAAAATATTGAACAAGGAAAGCTAGACACATTACATTATATCAAGTTCAAGGACAGGCAAAACAAATCTAGGGTGGTAACCTCTGGATGAGCACAGGGTGGAAATGAGCAATAGAGAACTTTCTAGAATGATGGAACTATTCTATAAATTGGTTTACATAATGGTAATATGCATAAATATTCAAAGTTTATTGAGCTATATATTTATATGCTTTTATTACATGTAAATTAGAAAATATGGAAAACCCCTAAAGTCTGGGGGAAAAAATGGGGGGAAAAGGATACATAAACTTGAGCCACAAATATACTGCTGCATATGAAGGTCCTTCCTCTCCAAGGATGAACTGTATTAGGTTGGTGCAAAAGTAATTGCGGTTTTTGCATTGTTGAAATTTGTCATTTGATATTGGAGTACATTCTTAAATAAATGTGGTTGTTATACATCATTTTTAATGCACATTTCCTGTTTTATGTTTTTTGCTAATGACATTACTTGCTGTTTATTTTATATGTATTGTAGACTATGGAAAGGACGTTAGACAAAAAGCATATTTGAGTTCAAAGTGGCTTCTAAAGCAGCAGAGACAACTCGCAACATCAACTACACATTTGGCCCTGTATGTAATTCGTTAACATTTGCTAGTGAATGTACAGTACAGTGGACGATCAAGAAGTTTTGCAAAGGAGATGACAGCCTTGAAGACGAGCGTAGTGGCCAGCCATCAAAAGTTGACAACAACCGAGAGCAGTCATCAAAGCTGATCTTACACCTGCATGAGAAGTTGCCAAAGAATTCAGTGTTGCCCATTCTATGGTCATTCGGCATTTGAAGCAAATTGGAAAGGTGAAAAAGTTCAATAAATGGGTACCTCATGAGCTGAGTGAAAATAAAGTTGTTTTGAAATATCTTTTATTCTATGCAACAACGATTCATTTCTTAAGCGAATTGTGATGTGTGCGATAAAAAGTGGATTTTCTATGACAACCAGTGATGACTAGCTCAGTAGTTGGGCTAAGAAGAAGCTCCAAAGCCAAACTTGCACCAAAAAAAGGTCATGGTCACTGGTGGTCTGCTGCCCGTCTGATCCACTATAGCTTTCTGAATCCCAGCGAAACCATTACATCTGAGAAGTATGCTCAGCAAATCGAGATGCACTGAAAACTGCAATACCTGCAGCTGGCACTGGTCAACAGAAAGGGCCCGATCTCCATGACAATGCCCGACCACACATCTCACAACTAAAGCTTCAAAAGTTGAACAAATTGGGCTACCAGCTTTTGCCTCATCAGCTATAGTCACTTGACCTATTGCCAATCGACTACCACTCCAAACATCTTGACAACTTTTTGCAGGGAAAATGCTTCCACAACCAGCAGGATGCAGAAAATGCTTTCCAAGAGTTCGTTGAATCCCGAAGCACAGATTTTTATGCTACAAGAATAAACTTCTCATTGGCAAAAATGTATTGATTGTAATGGTTCCTATTTTGATTAATATAGGTGTGTCTGAGCCTAGTTACAATGATTCAAAATTTATAGCCCGAAACCGCAATTTTGTTTGCACCAACCTAATAGTTTGGGGAGTGGGAGCTTAGGTCTTGTGCCTAAACAAAGTTGGAGAATTAAAGATCTGCATAAAGCTGGGATGGTCACAGGAGTTACATCTACAAGCAAAAGGGAGGGTAAGGAAGTCTGCTGCCTTGTGAAGGAAATCAAAGGGGAATTGACTGATTCTGTCCCTTCAAGTGTAAACGGTGAGAGGACGATGCCATCTCTTTAAGGAGGCCTGCTTTTACATAGATCAGCAGTTTAATGACACAGTCATGTGAGGTAGATTTATGGCACTTGCTGGAAATCATTAGAATACAAGTCTGTTTGAAAAAAATCCAATCCCCTCCCCTCCCGAACATTATGAAATCATTATCAAAAAGAGAAAAGCCCTCAATGTGAACGCTTAAACATGTTTTTTGCTGGACCTCCTCTCACAAACACATCAAAATTACAACTACATATAGAGCAACTCGGAGAAGGCAATGGCACCCCACTCCAGTACTCTCGCCTGGAAAATCCCATGGATGGAGGAGCCTGGTAGGCTGCAGACCCATGGGGTCGCTAAGAGTCAGACACGACTGAGCGACTTCACTTTCACTTTTCCCTTTCATGCACTGGAGAAGGAAATGGCAACCCACTCCAGTATTCTTGCCTGGAGAATCCTAGGGACGGCAGAGCCTGGTGGGCTGCCGTCTGTGGGGTCGCACAGAATCGGACACGACTGAAGTGACTTAGCAGTAGCATAGAGCAACTCCCACTGAAATCAACCTGGGTACTAACAGAACAGCTCCTCTACAACCAAGGCTGTAAAGAAAGCCCACACAGAGCTTGGTAAGAAGGGAAGAGAGGCAATCTGGTGGAGACCTGCACCCCTAGTGGGGGGCACAGAAGAGGAGGGGGGAGACCTGAGGCTCAGGGGACCTCCCTGGAGAGTGAGGGGTTCCAGTCACATAATAGGCATCCCAGCCCTCGAGTCTGACACCAGGAAGATAAGCCCTTTGAGTTGGTCTGAACACCACAGGAGTTAGCTGAGGACTACAGGAAAGGGAGATCCCCGTTCTTGAGAGAGCACACACTTGGACTTCTTATTCCTGATCACAGTGTGAAGGCTGCAGAAGGAGAACTGGGGTGCTGGTCAGCTTTCAGGAACCACCCCAGCACACCCCCAAGCCCACACTGGGCTCCTGCTGCAGCCCCTCCTCCTCTGATGTGGCTCCCCACTATGGCAGAAGCTGCCGTTTGCAGTGAGCGTATGCACACTTGGAGATAACTGGGGCCGGCTCAGACCCCAGCCCTACCTCTGACCAGACTGGAGACAGCCATTGCCAGTGAGCCTTTGGCACACACACACAGGAGAGAGTGAAGTTAGCTCCAGGGCAGAGACAAGCATTGCTGGAGCACGTGCCTCAGGCACACATGGGAGGGGGCTGAGCCAGCTTAGTGGTGCAGCATCAACCCCTCCTTCCTCTGCCCAGCCTCTCACCAAGGCATGCACAGCAGGGGAGAAGTGAAACAAGTACAGAAGTGTATCCTCAAGTTCTCAGGCATGTCCTAAACTGAGATGGAGACTGCCATCACACCTGGGAGAAACCCATCTCCCTTGGGGCTCCAGCTCCATCCCCAGAGGTCCCAGCCCTGGCCCCAAGTGGGCAGTGACGGCCACTGAGCATCGGAGGAGCCCCAGCTGGCACCTGGCTCTAGCTCTAGCCCTTCCAAATCCAGTCTCAGCTCCCACCGAAGGGGTGGCTCCCAGCACGCCCTGAGCAGAGAGGCAGCCCAGGCTCACCTGAGAACCAGCTCTCCACCAAAGCTACTGGGCGCATGTAGACTGCACAGGATGTTCCCCATATAAAGACACATCTTCAGGGGGACTTCCCTGGTGGTCCAGTGGTTAAGGTCTGCGCTCCCAATGCAGGGAGCCCAGGTTTGATCCCGGGTCAAGGAACTAGATCCCACATGCCACAACTAAAAATCCTGCACGCCACAACAAAAAATGAAGACCCTCGTGCTGCAACTAAGACCTGGTGCCGCCAAATATATATCTACACAAACACATATATTTTTTAAAAAGGACACACCTTCAAGGCCAGGATAGGTAACTGCTTCACCTAATTTCATAGAGACATGGAAAGTTAGAATAATGATACAGAGGCATGTGTTGCAAACAAAAGATTAAGGGGAAAAATCTGAAAGAAAAAAAAAAACCCTAATGAAACAGAGATGAATAATTTACCAGCTTTGAAACACCCTGAACCCTGCAGCCAACCATATCAGAACCTGGCCCCACCCACCAAAAGGCATTTACTACTAGATCCTGGAGCCCCAGTCCCACAGTCTCTCATGCTAGAACCCAGTTCGGCCCACCTGTGGGCCAGCGCTAGTGCAGCAGCCAGCCACCTCCTGACCTGGTTCTGCCAAACAGCTGCCCACATAAAGGGCACCCCCAGGGCATACAGCTCTGGTGATGAGAGGGTAGTGCCCCACTGGGACACACCACAGGATACCTCCTACAAAAGGCCACTTCTCCAAGGTCAAGAAAAGTAACTAACCTACCAAATACACAGAAATAAAAATAGCAAGTTAGGCAAAACAAGGTGACAGGAACATAAACAAGGGAATAAGATAAAACCCCAGAAGAACTAAATGAGCTGGAAATAAGCAATCTAATCCAAAGAAAACAAAAACGCTAATTTCAAAAAGACACATGCATCACAGTGTTCATGGCAGCATTATTCACAACAGCCAATTTATGGAAGCAGTCTACGTATACATCAACAGATTAATGGATAAAGAAGCTGTGGTGTCTGTGCATGAACACACACACACACAGGAATACAACAGCCACAAAAAGAATACAATTTTGCCATTTGCAAAAACATGCATGGACATGGAGGGCATTATGCTTAATGAAAAAGTCAGACAAAAAATGACAAATATTGTATGTTATCACTTATAAACAGGCTTCCCAGGTGGCTCAATGGGTAAAGAATCCATCTGCAATGCAAAAGATGCAGGTTTTGGGAAGATCCCCTAGAGGAGAACATAGCAACCCACTCCAGTATTCTTGCCTAGAGTATCCCATGGACAGAGGAGCCTGGTGGGTTACAATCCATAGGGTCGCAGAGAGTCAGACACAACTGAATCAAGTAAGCAAGCACACACTTATAAATGGAATCTAAAAATAAACAAATGAATGTAATAAAAACAGACTCACAGATATACAGAACAATCTAGTGGTTACTGCGGGGGAGAGAAAAGGAGGTAAGGGCAAAAGGGATAGGGAATTAAGATGTACAAAGAACTATTTACAAAAGAAATAAGCCACAAAGATATTGTACATCTCAGGGAATACAGTAAAAATTCATACCTTTAAATGAAATATAAGTTATAAAAATTCTGGGTCACTATGCTGTACACCCAAAACTAAAATAATATTGCAAAATCAACTATATAATTCCATTAAAATAAAATATTATGTGTATCAAATGACATTTTAAATATTTGAAGATGTTTAAGTTTGTAAATGAAACACTCATCATCCAAAAGCCCCTTAAAAAGATTGCTAAAGTTGCATCAGTCAGTCAGTTCAGTCACTCAGTCATGTCTGACTCTGCAACCCCATGGATTGCAGCATGCCAGGCTTCCTGGTCCATCACCAACTCCCAGAGCTGATAGACTTTTGATGGACTTATAAATAGAAAAATAAAAAGAAAAATTATAAGCTAAATCTTAAAACTTGAGGAAGAGCTAGATTTTTATAAAATTTACAGCTTAAAATATTCTTTTAAAAAAATTAGTGGCTTCCAATTGTGTTAATAATAAACTGCATCATCTACAGAAAAGCCTATCACTCTCTTCAACATCATTTTCAGCTTCTTTCCTTTTTGATCACTATGATCCAGCCACCCTGGTCTTTCAATTTGCCCAACAAACCAAGCTTTTTCACATGAAGGCTTTTACATGTGCTGTGCCTTTATTATACTAAAAAATCCTACATCTGCCAGCTATTTTCCATTTATTATTCATATCTTAAATAAATGCCCCTTCCTTATCAAGCTTTCCTAAACTGACCATGCCAATTCCAAATAGGCACCCCTTTAATTCACTTAGAATCTTTTCCTTTGTTGCTTTAGCAAAATGTTTGATCATTTAATTATCTGGGGATTTACCCTATTTTACCACTAAATGATAAGCTGTATCAGTTCAGTTGCTCAGTTGTGTCCGATTCTTTGAGACCCCATGGACTGCAGCATGCCACGCTTCCCTGTTCATCACCAACTTCCAGAGCTTGCTCAAACTCATGTCCATCGAGTCGGTGATGCCATCCAATTATCTCATCCTCTGTTGTCCCCTTCTCCTCCCACCTTCAATCTTTCCCAACATCAGGGTCTTTTCCAATGAGTCAGTTCTTCACATCAGGTGGCAAAAGTATTGGAGTTTCCGCTTCAACATCAGTCCTTCCAATGAATATTCAGGACTGATTTCCTTTGGAATGGACTGGTTGGATCTCCTTGCAGTCCAAGGGACTCACAGGAGTCTTCTCCAACACCATAGTTCAAAAGCATCAATTCTTTGGCTGTCAACCTTCTTTATGGTCCAACTCTCACATCCATACATGACTACTGGAAAAACCATCGTTTTGACTAGATGGACCTTTGTCGGCAAAGTAATGTCTTTGCCTTTTAATATGCTGTCTAGGTTGGTCATAACTTTTCTTTCAAGGAGCAAGCAAGCATCTTTTAATTTCATGACTGCAGTCACCATCCTCAGTGATTTTGGAGCCCCCAAAAATAAAGTCCCTCACTGTTTCCATTGTTTCCCCATCTATTTGCCACGAAGTGATGGGACTGGATGCCATGATCTTAGTTTTCTGAATGTTGAGTTTTAAGCCAACTTTTTCACTCTCCTCTTTCACTTTCATCAAGAAGGCTCTTTAGTTCTTCTTCACTTTCTGCCATAAGGGTGGTGTCATCTGAATATCTGAGGTTACTGATATTTCTCCCTGCAATCTTGACTGCAGCGTGTGCTTCATCCAGCCCAGCATTTTGCATTAGATACTCTGCATATAAGTTAAATAAGTTGGGTGACAATATACAGACTTGATGTACTCCTTTCCTGATTTGGAACCAGTCTGTTGTTCCATGTCCAGTTCTAACTGTTGCTTCTTGACCTGCATACATATTTCTCAGGAGGCAGGTCAGGTGGTCTGGTATTTCCATCTCTTGAAGAATTTTCCAGTTTGTTGTGATCCACACAGTTAAAGCCTTTGGCATAGTCAATAAAGCAGAAGTAGATGTTTTTCTGGAATGCTCTTGCTTTTTCAACAATCCAGTGGATGTTGGCAATTTGATCTCTGGCTCCTCTGCCTTTTCTAAATCCAGCTTGAACACCTGGAAGTTCACGGTTCACGTACTGTTGAAGCCTGGCTCAGAGAATTTTGAGCATTACTTTGCTAGCGTGTGAGTTAAGTGCAATTGTGTAGTAGTTTGAACATTCTTTGGCATTGGAATGAAAACTGACCTTTTCCAGTCCTGTCCCCAAACATCACTGATAGTGTTTAATGACAAATACAATGCTTAGAACATAGAGAATAAATATGTACTTGTTGAAAGAGTAAACCAGTAATTGCTATTTGTTTCTATTGTTCTGTAACAAATTTACAATGTGCATAAAAAATTATTTCTTCTTAGTTCTTCATTATGTGGTTCCGTTTAATAAAGAATCTGTTAATTATAAAAATTATATATATCATTTAATAAAATCACGTTTTTTTTAAAAAGAGGAAAAGTCATGATAATCACATACATGCATTTGATACTCAGAAGGAGGTACGACAGAGAACAGAGGCTGAGGGAGAATTGTTTCATGCCTTTCTCCTCACTTCTATTCTTGCTGGCAGTCCTTGGCTTATAGATGCATCACTCCAATTTCTACCCTCTTCTACACATAGCATCATACTCTGGGACTGTCTCTCCTCTTATAAGGACACTATATATCTATATCTATATCTATATCTATATATATACACACTGAACTGAGGGCCCACCCTAATCTAGTTTGACCTCTTAACTGCATCTGCAAAGGTACTGTTATGGGTTGAATCGTGTCCACCCAAGATATGTTAAACTCTAACCCTCAACACCTCAGAATGCAACCTTATTTGGAAACAGTGTCTTTACCGAGGCAATCAAGTTACAATGAGGCTATCAGGGGGGGCCTAATCCAATATGACAGATGTCCTACTAGAAACGGGAGACTGGAACAGAGAGAGACATAGACGAAAAGGATGGGAAGACAGAGAGAACACCCTCCGCGTGGGAAGACACAGGGAACCCCCTCCGCAGGAGAAGACACAGGGAACCCCCTCCACAGGAGAAGACACAGGGAACCCCCTCCGCGTGGGAAGACACAGGAACCCCCTCCGCGTGGGAAGACACAGGGAACCCCCTCCGCAGGAGAAGACACAGGGAACCCCCTCCGCGTGGGAAGACACAGGGAACCCCCTCCGCGTGGGAAGACACAGGGAACCCCCTCCGCGTGGGAAGACACAGGAACCCCCTCCGCGTGGGAAGACACAGGGAACCCCCTCCGCAGGAGAAGACACAGGGAACCCCCTCCGCGTGGGAAGACACAGGGAACCCCCTCCACAGGAGAAGACACAGGGAACCCCCTCCGCGTGGGAAGACACAGGAACCCCCTCCGCGTGGGAAGACACAGGGAACCCCCTCCGCGTGGGAAGACACAGGGAACCCCCTCCGCGTGGGAAGACACAGGGAACCCCCTCCGCGTGGGAAGACACAGGGAACCCCCTCCGCGTGGGAAGACACAGGGAACCCCCTCCGCGTGGGAAGACACAGGGAACCCCCTCCGCGTGGGAAGACACAGGGAACCCCCTCCGCGTGGGAAGACACAGGGAACCCCCTCCGCGTGAGATGACACAGGGAACCCCCTCCGCGTGAGATGACACAGGGAACCCCCTCCGCAGGAGAAGACACAGGAAACCCCCTCCGCAGGAGAAGACACAGGAAACCCCCTCTGCAGGAGAAGACACAGGGAACCCCCTCCGCAGGAGAAGACACAGGGAACCCCCTCCGCAGGAGAAGACACAGGAACCCCCTCCGCGTGGGAAGACACAGGAACCCCCTCCGCGTGGGAAGAGACAGGGAACCCCCTCCGCGTGGGAAGAGACAGGGAACCCCCTCCGCGTGGGAAGACACAGGGAACCCCCTCCGCGTGAGATGACACAGGGAACCCCCTCCGCGTGAGATGACACAGGGAACCCCCTCCGCGTGAGATGACACAGGGAACCCCCTCCGCGTGGGAAGACACAGGGAACCCCCTCCGCGTGGGAAGAGACAGGGAACCCCCTCCGCGTGGGAAGACACAGGAACCCCCTCCGCGTGGGAAGACACAGGGAACCCCCTCCGCGTGGCAAGAGACAGGGAACCCCCTCCGCGTGAGATGACACAGGGAACCCCTTCCGCGTGGGAAGACACAGGGAACCCCCTCCGCGTGGGAAGACACAGGGAACCCCCTCCGCGTGGGAAGACACAGGGAACCCCCTCCGCGTGGGAAGACACAGGGAACCCCCTCTGCGTGGGAAGACACAGGGAACCCCTCCGCAGAAGACACAGGGAACCCCCTCCGCAAGCCGAGGAGGGCCTCAGGGTAACACAGCCAGGGAGAGGAGCAAGGAACAGGCTACCTCTTACCACCCTCTGAAAGAATCAACTCTGCCAACCCCTTGATTTGGGTTTTTTAGCCTCCAAGCCCACAAAGTACAGATTTCTATCGTTTAAGCCACTCAGTGTGTGGTATGTTAAGGGTTTTTGCTTCTTTGTTTTTAGCTGCACGATGAGGTTTGTGGGATCTTAGTTCCCCAACTAGGGATCAAACCAGGGCCCTCGGCAGTGAGAACATGGAGTCATAGCCACCGGACCACCAGGAATCCACAACGTGTGGGAATTTGTTAAGGCGGCTCCAGGAAACTAACACAGACCTTATTTCAAAACTAGGTCCCCTTCTGAAGTTCTCAGTAGACATGAATTTTGGGAAAACACAATTTAAAATCAGTACATCCACTAAACATTTAAGGAAAGATTAACACCAATCCTTCACAAACTGTCCCATAAAAGAAGAAGGAGAAACAGCTCAATTCATTCCATGGGACTAACATTAATCTGATACCAAATCCAGACAAAGATATCACAAGAAAAGGAAAGTAAAAAACCTAAAGACCAATATCTACGATGACTATCAATGAAAATATCAATAAAATACTAGTAAACCAAATTCAGGAGCATATTTAAAGAATTACACACCATGATGAAGTGGGATTTATCCTAGGAACACAGGTTGGTTCAACATATGAAATTCATATAATACACCATATTAAAAGAAAAAAGGACAAAAACCACATGGTCATTTCAATAGATGCAGTAAAGGCATTGGATAAAATCGAACAACCTTTTATGATAAAAAAAAAAAACACTCAACAAACTGGGAATAAAAGGGAACTTCCTCAATATAACAAAGGGCCTCTATGAAAATCCACAGCTAACACGATATTTAACTGTGAAAGACTGGATGATTTCCCCCTAAGATCAGGAAAACAAACAAGGATGTTTGATCTGGCCATGTCTATTCACCGTTGTACTGGAGATTCTAGCCCATGCATTTAAGCAAGAAAAAGCATACAGCTTAAAAAAGAAAAATTAAAACTATCTTTATTTGCAGATGACATGACCTTGTATACAGAAAACTCTAAGGAGTCCACCAAAAAATATTAGAAATAATGAGTTCAACAAGGTTTCAAGATAAAAGATCAATAGTCAAAAATTAGTTGTATTTCTATACTGTAGCAATGAACTATTCAAAAAGAAAATTAAGAAAACAACTTATTTAAAATGGTATCAAAAAAAAAAATAAAATGGTATCAAAAAGAAACACTCGGGAATAGATTTAACAGAAAATTACAAGACTTATACATTGAAAACTTTTTAAAGACAAAAACCTAAAAGATGACCTTAAGAAATCACATATTCATGAATCAAAAGACTTAAACTTATTAAAACGGTGCTATTTTCCAAACTGAGCTACAATTTCAGTAAGTTCTTACCAAAATTCCAAGTGCCTTTTTTTTTTTGACAGAAAAAAGCTTTTCCTAAAATTCATAAAGAAACTCAAAAGACTCAGAATAACCAAAGTAATCCTGAAAAAAGGGACAAAAGTTGGAATAGTAAGCTTCTTGATTTTCAGCCTTACTACAAAACTACAGTAATCAAGACAGTGTGAGACTAGCATATGGACAGACAAGTAGATCAATGAAATAGAATTGAGTCCATTCAAAAAGACTCTTACATTTATGGTCAATTGATTTTGTAACACGAGTGCCAGGAAAATTTAACAGAAAGAGTAGTTTTTTAAACAAATGGTGGTGGGACAACTGGATATCTATATGCAAATGAAGGAAGTCTGACCAATATATTTTATTATATACAAAAATTAACTCAAAATAGATACAAGGCCAAAATGTAACAGCTAAAATTATAATACTCTTAAAAGAAAACATAAGCATAATTTTCATTAATTTGGATTAGGCAATGATCTATTAGGTATGAATTAAAAGCACTATTTCTATTAAAACAAATACAGAAATTGAAATTCATCAAAATAAAGATTTTGTGTTCTCAGGGGCCCCCATCAAGAAAGTAAAAAACAAACCAGAGAATGGGAAAAATATTGGTCAATCATATATTTAATAAGGGACTTTTATCCAGAATCTATGAAAAGCTCTTACAGCTCAACAATAAAAAGACAAATAATCAAATTAAATAATTGGCAAGGCATTTGTATAGACATTTCTCCAAAAAAGATATTAAAATGGCCAATAAGAATATGAAAAGATGCTCAACATCATTAGCCATCAGGGATATGCAAATCAAAACTATAGCGAAATACCACTTCACACCCACTAGGATGACTATTTTAAAAAGACAGTAAGTTCTGCTGAGGATATAGAGAAATCAGAACCTTCACATATTGCTGGCAGATATGTAAAATGGTTCAGGTACCATGGGAAACATTTGGCAAGTTCCTTAAAAAGTTAGACATAGAATGATCATAAGATGCAGTAATTTTATTCCTAGGTTTATACCTGAGAGAACTGAAAACATGCTTACACAAAGATGTGTTCATAAATGGTCATAGCAGCATTATCCATAATTGCCGAAGAATGGCAGCAACCCAATGTCCATCAACCGATAAATGGATGAATAAAATGTATCTCCATACAATGGAATATTATTCATAAAAAAGAATCAACTACTGGAGAGTGACATCAGCAAGAGAGTGGACTAGAAACCTACAGGCCCACCTCCCCCCACAAAGACATTGAGTTAACAATAGTATATAGACCAGAGAACCTCTGTGAGAACTCTAGAGACCAACTGAGAAGCTACGGAACCCAGACTACTGTAAGATCAAGAAGGAACGCCAGCAAAAGGGATAGGAAAATTCTCATTTGATGCACCTGTTCACGCCCCTTCCTTTATGTAGCGTGGCGTAGAGGAAACTCTTGCTCCTCCTTCAGGATGAAAACAAAAGAGTGGGCCATGTAGCCACTGGGGCTTCCCTGGTGGCTCAGATGGTAAAGAATTTGCCTGCAGTACAGGAGACTCGGGTTCAATTCCTGGATTGGGAAGATCCCCTGGAGAAGGAATGGCTACCCACTCCAGTATTCTTGCCTGGAGAATCCCTTGGACAGAGGAACCTGGTGGGCTACAGTCCAAGGGGTCACAAAGAGTCAGACGTGAGTGAGCGACTAACACTGCTACTACGACTATGTAGCCAAGATTCCATCTTGCTTGGGGGCATCTGAAGGACTGGTTTCTCTTGTCTGACTCAGAGCATTAACAGGATCAGTACCAGAATTTGGAAGATGCTGAAACTGAAGGCAAGCAACCTATTAGAGCAGCAGTTTTGCAGGAAGACACCAAGGGGAGCAAGAGATAAAAACTGAGAGATCCTAGAAACTACAGCAAGGCTGACTGGTGATGACCTTACCTTGTGCAAAGCTAGTATACAAAGACTGGGAGAGGTGGTTTTTTCTTCCAGATGCTCAAATCCCAGAAAAAAAAGTATAAGGTATACAAAGATATGTGAAAATGTGGGCCAAAGGAACAAAATAAAACTCTAGAAACCAACCCTAAAGAAATGCAGATCTATGAGCTCCCTGACCAAAAAAAAAAAAAATTAAAATAACTGCTATAAAGATACTCTGTGAACTAACAGAAAACACAAACAACTAAATTAGGAAAATGATTAATGAACAAAATGAGAATATTAACAAAAAGATAGAAACCATTTTTTAAGCAAACAAATTCTGGAACTGAAAAATACAATAACTGAACTAAAAAATTCAATAGAGGAGTTTGAGAGCAGACTTGACTGAGCAAGCAAGTGTGAAGACAGTTCATTTGAAAGTATTGAGTCGGAGGAGCAAATAAGAAATGAAGAAAACCAAAGAGAGCCTAAGGGACTTATGGTACATTCTCAGGGTGACCAATATACACATCAAGGGATTCTCAGAAGGAGAAGAGAGAGACCGAAAGGGGCCGAGAGTTTCTTTGAAGAAATAATAGCCAAAAGTTTCCCAAATCTGAGAAGATAGATATTCAAGAAATTCAAAGAACTCCAACTAAAGTAAATCCAAAGAGGATGACATCAACACACATTATGATCAAACTGTCTAACAACAAAGACAGAAGATCGTGAAAGCAGTTAGAGGAAAGCAATATATCACATACAAAAGGAGCTTCCATAGGATTATCAGATTTCTTGGCAGAACATCTGAAGGCCAGAAGGAAGTAGTATGATACATTTGAAGTACCAAAAGAACTCAACCAAGAATATTGCATCTGACAAAACTGTCCTTCAAAATGAAGGCGAAATTAAGACCTTCCCAGATAAATAAAAGCTGAGGAGTTGCATTACCACTAGAACTGCTCTATAAGGAATGCTAAGAGAGTCCTTCAAGTTGAAATGAAGAGACAGACAGCAACATGAAGCTGTAGGAAATCATAAGGCTCTTCAATAAAGCTAAATGCATAAACAAATACAGTAACTTCTAATATTGTAATGTTAATGCAGAGAACTTAAATGACAAAAATTTAAATAACCATAAATCTATATTACTAGGTACACAATATTTAAACATGTAAATTGTGACATCAGTAATACAAAATGTGTGAGGTAAAGCTATAAAGGAATAGAGTTGCAACTTAAGATGTTATCAGTTTAAAACAGTCATAATTTTAAGATAGGTTGATTCATGTCAGTGCTTGGAAGAAACCAACACAATACTGTAAAGCAATTATCCTTCAATTAAAAATAAATTTTTAAAAACTGTTACAAAAGACAAAGAAAGATGTTGAACAATCATAAAAGGGGTGAGTTCACCAAGACGATTTATCAGATATGAATGTTTATGTACCAAACTTTGAAACTCCTAAATATATGAAGCAGACCTTGATAGAATTGAAGGGAGAAACAGCCAGAAGCACACTGCAACTACAGAAAGCCCATGCACAGCAATGAAGACCCAGTGCAGCCAAAAATAAATAAATACATAAAAGAAATGAAAAAAGAGGGCATGACAATCACAGGGGGAAAGGATTATAAGAGAAAACTATGAACAATTGTGCCTAATTGGGGTAACCCAGAAGAAAAAAATAAAATCCTAGAAACACTTAACCTTACAAGACTGAATCATGAAGAAACAGAAAATCTAAACAAACCAACAGTGAGTAAAAGGACTGAAGAGGTAATCAAAAGCCTCCCAAAAAGAAAAGCCCAGGACCATCTAGATTCACTGGTGAATTCTACCAAACGTTTAAAGAAGTAATACCAATTCTCCTGAAACTTTTTCCAAAAACTTAGGAGGAGGGTACACTTTCAAGTTCATTCTATGAGACTAGCATTACTCTGATACCAAAGCCAGATAAAAATGCTACAAGAAAGTAAAACTATAGACCAATATCCTGGATGAATACTGATGCAAAAATTCTTAGCAAAATACTAGCAAACATAATTCAATAGAACTTTAAAAGGATTACACACCATGACTAAGTGGGATTTATTCCTGGAATCCTAAAATGACTCAACCTATAAAACTCCAAAAAGAGTAAAAGGAAGAAAATAATAACGATTAGAGCAGAGATAAACTAGAGAATGGAAAAATAGAAAACGATCAATGAAACAGAGTTGGATTTTGTAAAGAGCAATGAAATTAATAAATCCTTAGTGAGATTAACTAAGAAAGAAGAGAAGATTCAAATAACTAAAATTAGAAATGAAAGAGAGGGACTTCCCTGGTGATCCAGTGGTTAAGAATCCACCTGCCAATGCACAGGTTCGATCCCTGGTCCAAGAAGATTCTAGATTTCACATCCAGTGGAGCACCTCAGCCCGTGCACCACAACTACTGCAGCCCGCATGCTAAGAGTCCACACTCTGCAGCAAGAGAAGCCACAGCAACTAAGACTGAAAGTTTTTCCCGTGAGATCAGGAACAGTCAAGGATATCTGCTCTTACCACTTTTTTTTCCAACATAATATTGGAAACCTTGGCTGGAACACTTAGACCTAAAACTCTTAGAAAAAAACAAACAGGAAAAACTGTATGACATTGGACATGGCAATGATTTCTTGGATATGGCGTCAAAAGAACAAACAACAACACAGACACAGACAAGACTACATCAAACTTTAAGACTTTGTGTGTCAAAGGGCAAGATCAACAGAATGGAAGGCCAACTGTGGAGTGAGAGTAAAAAACATCTGTAAAAAAGCATATTATCTGAAAAGGGGGGGTTAACATCCAGAATATGTAAAGAACTCCTACAAATCAATCAAAAATAAAATAGCCTAACTAAAACGGGGCACAAATTTTAAGAGATATTTCTCCAAATAGGACATACAAATGGCCAACAGACATATGAAAAGATGCTCAACATCACTAATCATCATAAAAATGCAAACTAAAACCACATGAGATATCACTTCACACCCATTACTATGGGTAATATGAACAAGGCAGAAAATAACAAGTATTGGCAGGGATGTGGAGAAGTTGGAACTTGTGCACTGTTGGTGGGATTGTAAAATTGTGTGACCTTTATGTAAAACAGTATGGAGATTCCTCAAAAAAAAATAAAAATAGAACTACCATGTGATCCAGCTGTTTCATTTATAGGTATATATCCAAAACAAAGCAGAGACTCAGAAAGACATTTGCACACCCGTGCTTATATAAGCACTATTAGCAATAGCCAAGAGAGAGAAACAACACAAATGTGAATGGATAAATAAAATGTGAGACAGATACAGATGTAGACATAATCACACAGTGGATTATTACTCAGCCTCAAAACAGAAGGAAATCCTGACACCTGCTACAAGGATGAATCTTGAGGACATTATGCTAAGTGAAATATGCCAGTCACAAAAAGACAAATATTGTGTGTTTCCACTTAGATACCTAAGTAGTCAAATTCACTGAAATAGAAAGCAGAATTGTGGTTACCAGGGGCTGGAGGAAAGGAGAAAAGGGAGTTGCTGTTTAATGGGGATTTTCACAACAATGTGAATATACTTAATACTAAAGTATAGTGAAAATGGTAAACTTTATGTTTTGTTCCACACACACACACACAAATGAATGCACCAAATCCTGGGAGTAGAGAGAATAACAGGAACTCTCATACACTGAGAGATGAAAATGGTACAGCCACTTGGAAGATAGTCTAGCAGTTTCTTATAAAATTCAACATATTGTTAACACACCATCCAGCAAACATTCTCCTTGGTATTTACCCAAAGGATTTAAAAACTTTTGTCCACATAAACCCCCCCACAAGGATGTTTACAGTAGGTCTATTCACAATTGTCAAAACTTGAAAGCAACCAAAGTGAATGAATAAACTCTGGTACATTCAAACAATGGAATGTTACTCAGCCCTTAAAAAAAAATACATAGTGGAACCTTAAATGCATATTACTAGGTGAACAAAAGCCAATCTGAAAGCTACCTCATGTAGGATTCCAAATACAATGACATCCTGGAAAATCAAAACTATGGAGACAATAAAAACATTAGTAGTTGACAGGGAGAGGGTCAGGCAGAGCACAGAGTACTCTAAGGGCAGTGAAAATACTTTCTATGATATTATAATGATGAATAAATGTCATTATGCATTTGTCCAAACTCACAGAATATACACCACTAAAGAGTGAACCCTAAGGTAAACTATAGATTTTGAGTGATTATGGTTTGTCAATGTAGGGTCACCCTTGGTAACAAGTGTATCACTCTGGTGAGTGATGTTGGAGGCTTTGCATGCATAGGGGAACCCACCCGGGGTGGTGGGTTCCTTCCTTTGCCGTCTTGCTTCTTCACTCTTAGGAACTAGGGACCCCCCAGGTAGGCTTTCCCCAGGCAGCTCTCACCATACACTCTCTCTGTTATTCAGGTGGCGGAGGGAACCCCAGCAAGGCCCTGCCTAAGCAGATGAGCCCAGGGTGCTGGGCTACTGCCCTGCTCCCCTCCAGGCAAGCACCCCATTCTACCCAAGAGGGACACACTCAGGAGAGGGAGAGACTGACATCCCTCAAAAGTCACCCCCCGCCCCCGCCCTCAGACACTGGAGCTGAGCTACTGAAGGTCCCAAGGAAGAAGGGCTGGGTCACACACACAGAAACTTCCCTGCAAGACTGATGGTCTCAGCTCCTGCCTCATGGACCAGAAAGAATCTTCGCTTTCTGTCCTCAGCTTTGGGCCTTTGCCAGATTTCAGGACAGCAGGCAATATTGTACTGCATGTGCCATCGGAAGAGCGGAGAAGGTGAGGGACACAGTCTCTTCACAACATCTGTATGGCCAAAGTGAGAGGGTCAGTTGTGAAAAGAGACAGTGGCCTTGTGGATAGAGTACAGGCTTTGAGGTCAGATAACCATAGGTTCGGGCTTCCCTGGTAGCTCAGCTGGAAAATAATCTGCCTGGGATGCAGGAGACCCTGGTTCAATTCCTGGATGAGGAATATCCCCTGGAGAAGGGCTAGGCTACCCACTCCAGTATTCACGGGCTTCTCTGGTGGCTCAGATGGTAAAGAATCCTCCTGCAATGTGGGAGACCTGGGTTCGATCCCTAGGTTGGGAAGACGCCCTGGAGGAGGGCATGGCAACCCACTCCAGTATCCTTGCCTGGAGAATCCCCATGGACAGAGGAGCCTGGTAGGCTACAGCGCATGGGGTCGCAAAGAGTCGGACACAAGTGAGCAACTAAGCACAGCATAGCAATCACAGGTTCAAATTCAGAGTGGGCCACTACAATATTGTCAAGTAATCAGCCTCCAATTAAAATAAATTAATTAATTTAAAAAAATTCAAAATGGGCCATTTATCAGCTGAGGGACCTTTAGCAAGGCCCTTCATCTCTGTGGGCCTGTCTTGTCATATGTGCACTGCCTGCCTCACTGGGGAATTAAGACACCTCGACAGAGACGGCATTAACAAATGATTTTTCCCTTCTGCTGCACTCATTAGCACTCATTATTTGCTTCTGCTGGGACTGAAGCCTGTGGTGGGGGCAGCTGCACCCAGCTATGTGCCAGACCACACCAAGGACCCAGTGTACAAGGCAGCTAGAAGAGGACCCAGTCCAGAAGAATGGAAATCTGGTCCTCCTTAACCAATGCCTGACTTGATTTGACTCTAGCAAAGAAACATTTAAAACTACAGAAAGTGGGACATTCTTGGTGGTCCAGTGGCTAAGACTCCGAGCTCCCAATGCAGGATCCCTGGGTTTGATCCCTGGTCAGGGAACTAGACCCCACATGCTCCAACTAAACGTTTGTATGCTGCAACTAAGACCCAGCCCAGCCAAGTCAATTAATTAATTAAATAAAAATAAAACTGCAAAAAGTGAGAAGAAACAAGTCAGTATTTACTCTTTAGCACTTCTACGCAGCCCAGCCCACCTGGCTTTACCCTGCACCCTGAGTGTGTGGCTTCCAGAAAAGACTGATCTACAGGCCACAGGCAGCTTTAGTGACAAAGAGCTGGACTTGAAACAGGGAACCAAAAGAGAGAAAAGAAAATTCTCAGCCAATCTCCCTCATGATTGCAGATTCAAAACTCCTAGACAGAAGATAAACGGAAAGAATTCACCATTATATTAAAAGAAGCATTCATTTCAACTTAGTTGGGATTATCTCAAAATTTAACTAAGGTTTGAGAGAAAAGCTATGAATGTATTGGACAGTAGATGGCTGATAAAACATTACTAGTAAGCCAAACACTTGTTGCAAAACAAGTGTTTAACATGTTTGGTTTGAAGTACTCTTGTACTTTAACTTAAATGTTTCCAAACCAAAAGCCAAATTTATATCTAATGATAAAACCCTAGAGACTTTGTTATTTAAATCAAACAAAAGAAGGATGCCTGCTATCACCATTACCACTTAACAGTGTTCCGGAAGTTCTGGCAATACATTAGGACATGAAACAGAAAGGAGGCAAGAATGTCATCAAGAACAGCAATTTGTTCTCAAGGTTTGCAGATGATTGTCATTTGTTAATTCACCAAATATACACTGAGAGTTTCATCTACGTCCCACACCATTCAGGGACTCCATGCAAACTCCCCACCTTCACAGAACTCACAAGAGAAGGGAGGTTGGGAGACAGATAAAAAAACAAGTGAAACAAAATAAAGAATGTGCCTTGAAGAAAACTAAAAGAGCTGACAAAGTGACAGGGCAAAAGGAGCCATCCAACAGCAGGTGGTCAGCTGACCTCAAAAAGGAGTATTTGACCAAAGCCTGAAAGGTACAAAAGAGCAAGCCACGGGGCAAGCGGGCAGTGGGAGAGGCCCTGGGAGAGAAACAAGGTCAGCGAGCTGATGAGCAGGGCAGCGTGGACAGGGAATACTTAGGTGAAGGAAAAAAGCCCAGGACAGGCCCAAAAAGCAGGCAATGAGAAGGCTAATTATAGGCAAGCAAGAAGATGACTACCAAAGATGACCATGTCCTAATCCCTGGAACCTGTGGCTATATTCACTTGCTTCGCCAAGGAGAATTAAGTTTGCAGGTGGGTATAAGGGTGCTCATCAGCTCACCTTGAGATGGGGAAATGATCCTGGATTTTCTGGGTAGTCCCAATGCAATCACAAGACTCCTTCAATGCAAAGGAGGGAGGCAGCAGTCTGTGTTAGAGCAATGTAAGAAAGTCTCAGCTGGACATTGCTGGCTTTGAAGATGGAAAGGGGCCATGGGCCAAGAATGCCAGCAGCCCCTAGAAGCTAGGAGAGGTGGAAAAAAAATTATTCCTGCAAATCTCCAGAAAGGAAAATAGCCCTACCGACACCTTGATTTTAAGCCAGTAAAACCCATTTTTGGACTTCTGGCCTCTAGGGCTATATAAAACAACAAATCTGTGCTTTTAAGCCACTAGTTTGTGTTGTTATGAATGACAGCAATAAGAAACAAACACAATGGTGTATTACACTGTTTTCAGATATTTAATTAGCACTCCATCCCTAGAGTAAATCCCATTTAGTCATGGTGTAGAATTCTTTTACAGATTGGTGAATTCTGCTTGCTAATGTCTTGTTAAAAGTTTTTGGAACTTTTATCCATGAGGGATATTGATATACAGGTTTTCTTTTTCTGTGTGCTATCAGTGTATAGTTTAAGAGTTCTTTCTATGTTTTTAAGATATGTTTTAAAGTCTTTATTGAATTTGTTACAATACTGTCTGTTTTGTTTATGTTCTGGTTTTTCAGCCATGAGGCATGTGGGATCCCAGCTCCCCAACCAGGTATCGAAACCACACCTCCTGCATTGGAAGGCAAAGTCTTAATCACTGGACCACCAGGGAAATTCCCTCTCTATATTTTGGATAACATTCCTTTACTAGATGTGTCTTTTGCAAATATATTCTCCCAGTCTATGTCTTGTCTTCCCATTTTCTTGATACTGTCTTTCACAGAGCAGAAGTTTCTAACTTTAATGAAGTCCAACTTATCAATTATTATTTTCATGGATCATGTCTTTGTTGTTCTATCTAAAAAAGGCACCACAATATCCAAAGTCATCTAGGTTTTCTATGTTATTTTCTAGGAGGTTTACAGTTTTGCATTTTACATTTAGATCTATGACCCAGGGCTTTCCTGGTGGCTCAAAGGGAAAGAATCTGCTTGCCAATGAAGGAGACACAGGTTCAATCCTTGATCCAGGGAGATCCCACGTGCCACAGAGCAACGAAGCCCATGGGCCACAACTATTGAGCCCTATGTTCTAGAACCCGAGAGCCGCAACTTCTGAGCCGACGTGTTATAGTTACCAAAGACCACGCACCCTAGAGCTCAAGCTCCACAACAGAAGAAGCCACTGCAATGAGAAACCCACGCACCACAACTAGACAGCAACCCCACTCGCCACAACTAGAGAGGAGCCCACGCAGCAACGAAGACCCAGCATGGCCACAAATAAGTAAAATAGAACAGATCTATGATCTATTTTAAGTTAACTTATGTGACAGGTGTAAGGACTGTGTCCAGGTTCATTTTATTTTGTATGTAGATGTCCAGTTGTTCTAGCATCAACTACTGAAGAGACTCTCTTTGCTCCATTGTATTGCCTTTGCTTCTTTGTCCAAGATTAGTTGACCATACTTATGGGGTTCTAATTTTGATTCTGTTCTATTGATCTATCCATCTGTCTTTCACGAATATCCCGCTGTCTTAATTACTGTAGCTATATAATAAGTCTTGAAGTCAGGTGGAATCAGTCCCCTGTGATCCTGTTTTTCTCCTTCAATTTTGTGCTGGCTGTTCTTAGTCTGTTGTCTCTCCATATGAACTTCAGAATCAGCTTGTTGATATGCCACAAAATAACTTGTTAGTTTCCCCTGAGGGTAGGTCTTGTTAAGAAGAACAGATTTCTTGGCATATTTCAAAATGGTTTCTTTTCCCCTTGTGCCAGATGCCCTGAGGTAATTTTTCTCTGATATTTACTGTGGGGATCTGATTGAGCTCCTGAGGGTAAATCTCACAGTATTGTGGAGGTCCCTCTGTGCCTGGGTGCCCTGGAGTTTTTAACTCTTAGATTTGTTCACCCCGAGCCTCCAGCAATCACAGTTCAGATTTTTCTATCCTGTCACCGGTTCCCGCAGTGAATTCTGTTCATGAGTCTACTCCTCTGGTAAGCAGGGGTAAACTGCAACTTCCTGTATTCACTTGACTGTTCAATCTTGGGGCAGTGGTTTGCCCTGTCCTCGTCCTTCTATGGATCCAAGAAGTGTTGATTTTCCAGTCTGTTCAGCTTTTTATACATTGTTAGAATGGATGGTGACTTTCAAGCTCCTTGCATGTGGAACTGGAAACCAGAATTCCATCCTGTAGGTCTTAGACTTCCACTGTTACTTCAGTCACTCAGTCATGTCCAACTCTTTGCGACCCCATGGACTGAAGCACGCCAGGCTTCCCTGTCCTTCACTATCTCCTGGAGTTTGCTCAAACTCATGTCCATTGAGTCGGTGATGCCATTCAACCATCTCATCCTCTGTCACCCTCTTTTCCTCTTGCCCTAAATCTTTCCCAGCATCAGAGTCTTTTCCAGTAAGTCAGTTCTTTACATCAGGTGGCCAAAGTACTGGAGCTTCAGCATCAGTCCTTCCAATGGATACTCAGGACCCATCTCCTTTAGGATGGACTGGTTGGATCTCCTTGCAGTCCAAGGGACTCTCAAGAGTCTTCTCCAACACCACAGTTCAAAAGCATCAATTCTTTGGTACTCAGCTTTATGGTCCAACATTCACATCCATACATGACTACTGGAAAAACCATAGCTTTGACTAGATGGACCTTTGTCAGCAAAGTAACGTCTCTGCTTTTCTAGAGTTTTTAATTTCTTATAGTTTTTTAATGCACTTCTTTGTATGGTATTTTTTAAGCAGTTTGCTCAAGATACTATACTATTTATATGTATATAACATCAGTCTACTGAGGTTAACATTTTTCAGTTCAAGTGAAGCATTATGCTTTTAACACTCATCCTCTTTAATTGTGTCCTGAATGTACACATGAGATTTTTAGATCAGGATTAGATTTCTTATTATTGACCTTACAGAAAATAACAAGCATGTGCTTCTCCTGTATCCTCAATGAGAGTCAGGTCAATAAGATGAGAGCCAGTTCAAATACTAAGACACATTCAAAGTCTACATTATAAGCGAGAAACACAGAGGTGTGAATTTTGGCCATTTAACATGCAGAAAGAGCAGCTACCTCTCTCCCTTTCTAAGAGAGTCTCCTTGGAAATGTCTTAACTCTTACACTTTGAAGTAAATATCTCAAAGATCCAAATAAGCCCAGTTCTCAACTTTTACAATGTACAAATGTCTGTGTGTCCTGGGTTTCATCCCTTTTGAAATTTCAAAAGCCATTACCTGAAAAAACAATGCTCAAACCTAGATATTTATCCTGAAATGTAACTTTTTTGTTCCTGGGGGGATAAAAGGAGGCTGTTGGGTGGAAGCAATTAGCTCTACTACTAAGGAAACAGATGCCTGCAGAGCTAGCTTCTGAGGGAAGTGAAAACAAACATTCTCCATGTTTACTGAATATTAATTTCTCAGTCTCTGGAGTCCAAGACCTTTATAGGAACATTGAGAAATTCATGTGATTTGCTTACCAAAAAAAACTTTACCTCCCTTTGATCCCTTTTACTGTTCCCGTTTACATTTTGATTGTCATAGCTATTTTCTCTAAATATACTGAGAACAGCATCAGCAAATGTAAAAATTTTTGCTCTAACAACCAAACATAATTTAGAAAACTAAAGAGGAAGAGGAAAATCTATTGTATTTACCCATAGTTTTACTCTTTCTGTTTTTCTTTCTTCCTTACTGATGTTCCAAGATGCTTTTATTCTTTTGGTAACAGCTTTATTGAAATGTAATTCACATAATACAATTTACTCATTGCAAGTATACAATTCACTAGTTTTTAATATATTAACAAAGTTGTGCAACCATCATCACAATTGTAGGATATTTTTATAACTTCAGAAAGAAATCTCAAGTTCTTTAGCCATCGCTCCTCAAGTCCTAAGCAACCACTAATCTACTTTTTCTCTCTACAGATTTGCCTATTCTGAAGATATTATATAAATGGAATCTTACAGTATACAGTGTTTTCTGCTTGGCTTCTTTCATTTCGCTTACATTTTCACGATTCATCCATGCTCTAACATGTGTCAGTACTTCATTCCTTTCTATTGCCAAATAATATCTCATTGTGTGGATATACTACATTTGATTTACCCATTCATGAGTTTAACAGACATTTGGGTTGAGTCCACTTTTGATTATTATGAATAATACAGCTATGAACATTTATGTACAAAATTTTGTGGGACATTTTTCTAGAAGTGAAATTGATGGGTCATACAATAATTCAATGTTTATTTTTTTGAGTGCCTGCCAACTATTTTTCAAAGAAGTTGCACCATTTTACATTGCCACCAGCAATGTATGAGTTTTTCAGTTTCTTGACAACATCAACAATTGCTATTATCTGCCTTTTTTTAATAACAGCCATCCTAGTGAGTGTGGAGTGCTATTTCATGGTGATTTTACTTTGCATTTCTCTGATGACTAATGATGTTGACACTCTTTATAGCTGAGTATTGGCCCATTGTATATCCTCTTCAGAGAAATGTTTATTCAGATTTTTTGTCCATTTTTAAGGTTTTTTTTAATGACTAAATTGGAAGAGTTCTTTATATTATAAACACAAGTCCCTTATCAGCTGTATACTTTGAAAATCTTTTCCCATTATATGGGTTATTTTTTTACTTTCTTGATAGTACCTTTTGAACTACAAACGTTTAAAGCTTTGATAAAATCTAATGTATCTATTTTTTTTTGGTCTTTATGCTTTTAGTGTCATGTTTAAGAAACCACTGCTGAGTGGTGGGATCAAGATGGCAGAAGAGTAGAAGGTGGAGCTCACCTCCTCCCACAAAAACATTAAAAATACATCTACAAGTGGAACAATTCATACATAACATCTACTGAATGCTGGCAGAAGACCTCTGACTTCCAAAAAGGTAAGAAAACCTCCATATAACTGGGTAGAACAAAAGGAAAAAGAAAAAGAAAGAAACCGGGACAGGGCCTGCAGCCCAGGGAGAGAGCTGTGAAGGAGGGAAGGTTCCCACACCCTGGGAAGTCCCCTCACCAGTGGGGAGATCAACCCGGATGGAAGGGAACATCAGAGCCTAGGAGGGGAGCGTAGCAACTGGTTTATGGAGAGCAACCAGCACACAAGGTTGGCACTTGCCTGGGCAGTTGGCACTGCCCTGCGCTCCCCAGACTGAAATGCTCATCTTTTGGGGGTGGATGGGAGCTGGAAGCTGAAGCTCAGGCTTCAGAGGTCAGTACTGGGAAGAGAACCAGAAACAGCCTGAAGAGGCTAGACAGTCACAACTGAGGGTGTACTCGGGGGAGGTCTGGGCCTGCCAGAGAGGCTGGGTGCCATTCTGGGGGGGGGGTGTATGAGGAGAGGGGTAGGACCACTGTAAGAGCTTCTTTCCCCATGAGTGCTCCCAAGCAACAAGACACTGCCTACAGGAGCTCTGGGGGCAGGCGCGAGTCGCCACCACCACTGCAGGATCCAGAGGCTGGCCCGGGAGTGTGTGAGCCACAGCTGCCTGTGCGAGGCCTGCAAGGAGGTGCCAAGTGCTACGCCTGCTGTCCTGAGGGTGTGCAAGGGCCACCACTCCTGCACACCCCAGATGAAGGGAATAACAGCCAGCACACCCTGCGGAAAGAGGCAGCAGGTACCCAAACTAAAAGCAGCCCCTTGATTCCAGACAAGATGGTGCAGGAAGAGGACTTGAGCTCACCTCCTCTCAGGAGAACACCAAAATCACAACTCATGACTGAACAAAGACTGGAACCTACCAAAAGAGATTTTCAAAAGATAAAGAAGAAACCACAACAAAATGGTAGGAGGGGCGCTTTTGTGACATAATCAAATCCCATACCCACCAGGTGGGTGACCCGCAAACTGGAAAATAATTATATCACAGAGGTTCGCCAAAAGAGTAAGAGTCCTGAGCCCCACACATCAGGCTCCACAGCCTGAGGGACTGGCATAGGGAGGAGGAATCTCTAGAACATTTGGCTTCGAAGGCCAGTGGGTTTTGACTGTAGGAGTTAGACAGGACTGGGGGGAAACAGAAACTCCTCTCTTGGGGATACACACAAGGTTTCATGTATGCTGGGTCCCCACACAAACCAGTAATTCCATAGGATCCTGGGCTGACCTACCTGCGAGTCTTGGAGGGTCTCCTGGGGAGGCAGGGGTCAGCTGTGGCTTACCGGTAGGGGGGAGCCAAGGACACAGGTGGCAGAGGCCACAGAGAATATTGATTGGTGTGAGGTTGCCATTTTGGCATCAAAACCTGGCCTAGTCAATAGCCTGACAGCTCCAATGCTAGAATGCTTCAGACCAAACAACAAGCAAGACAGGAAACACAGCCCTATCCATCACAAACAGGCTTCCTGAGCACCTAGCTACCTCTAAAGGCACCCCTTGACACGGCCCTGCCTACAGGAGGAACAAGACCCAGCTCCACCTGCCCGTGGGCAGGGACCAGTCCCGCCCACTGGAAACCTCACAAGCACCAGTACCAACCTCACCCACCAGGGGGCAGACACCAAAAGCAAGAGAAGCTGTGATCTTGCAGCCTGTGGAAAGGAGACCGCAGAGAAAGTCAGGGAAAATGAGATGGCAGAGAAATATGTTTCGGATGAAAGAACAAGGTAAAAATCCACAAGAACAGCTAAGTGAAATGGAGATAGGGAACTTACCGGAAAATGATTTAAAGTAGTAATGGTAAACATGACCCAAGATCTCAGGAAAAGAATAGAGGCACAGATTGAGAAGACACAAGAAATAATAAAGACCTAGAATAACTAACCTTAGTAAAGACCTAGATGAACTAACTTACAGAAAAGAACAATAACTGAAATGAAAAATACACAAGAAAGAAAGAAATAACAGAATAAATGAGGCAGAAGAACCAATAAGTGAGCTGGAAGTCAGAGTGATGGAAATCTCTGCTGTGGAACAAAATAAAGAAAAAAGAATGAAAAGAAATGTCTCAGAGATCTCTGGGAAAACATAGAACACACCAACATTCACATTATAGAGGTTCCAGAAGGAGGAGAGAGAGAGAAACAGCCTGAGAAAATATTTGAAGAGATTATAGCTGGAAACTTCTCTAACATGAGAAGGGAAACACTGACTCAAGTTCAAGAAGCACAGAGAGTCCCATACAAGATAAACTAAAGAAGGAGTACAATGAGACAATGTTAATCAAATTGACAAAAATTAAAGACAAAGTAAAAATATTAAAAGCAACAAGGAAAAAGCAACAAATAACATACAAGGGAATCCCTATAAGGTTACCAGCTGACTTCTCATCAGAAACTCCGTAGGCCAGAAAGGAGTGGCAAAACATATTTAAAGCGATGAAAGGGAAAAACCTACAACCAAGAATACTCTACCCAGCACAGCTCTCATTTAGATTTGACAGAGAAGTCAAGTCTCACAAACAAGTAAAAACTCGGAGAATTCAGTACCACCAAACCAGCTTTACAACAAATGCTAAAGAAACTTCTCTGGGTGGGAAAATAAGGCCACAACTAGAAATAGGAAAACTGTGAATGGGAAAGATCACCAGTAAAGGCAAACATAAAGTAAACGTGGTAGGAAAACATCCACACACAAATATAATACCAAAACAAGCAATCATGAGAGAAGGAGTGTACAAATACAGATTACTAAAAATGCATTTGAGATTAAAAGACTAGCTACTTAAAACAATCTTCTCTGTGTATAAACTGCTATATTAAAACCTCATGGTAACTTCAAACCAAAAATCTACCGTAGAAAAGCACACAAAAGAGAAAACGGAATCCAACCACAACAGTAAAGACAGTCATCAAGTCACAAGAGAAGAGAACAAAACAGGAAGGGGGAAAAAGAAGCGCCTACAAAAATCAAATTCAAAATGAGTAACAAAATGGCAGTCAGAACATACATATCAAAAATTACCTTATATGTAATCAGATTAAACACCCTCAAACAAAAGACATAGACTGGCTGAACGGATACGAAGAAACAAGACCCACATGTATGCTGTCTACAAGAGACTCATACAGGATGGAGTGGGAATACATACAGAGTGAAAGTGAGGGGATGGAAAACGGTATATCATGCAAACGGAAATCAAAAGAAACCTGGAGCATATCAGACACTGCAGACTTTTATATAAAGACTGTTACAAAATACAAAGTAGGACACTACATTATGATCAAGGGATCAATCCAAGAAGACAGAACAACTGTAAATATATATGCACCTGATATAGGAGTGCCTCAACAGACCAATCATAAGTCCTGAAATTGAACTAGTGACTTAAAAATTTCCAACAAAGGTCCAGAATACACAAGTGAATTCTATCAAACCTGTAGAAAAGAGTAACACCTATCCTTTTGAAACCACTTCAAAGAAAAGTGCTGAAGAAGGAATACTTCCAAGCTCATTCTATGAGGCCACCATCACCCGGATACCATAAAGAAAGCATAAAAAGAGAAAATTACAAGCCAATATCACTGATGAACATAGATGCAAAAATACTCAACAAAATACTGACAATCCAAATTCAGCAATACATTAAAAGGACCATACATCATGATCAAGTGTGATTTATCCCAGGGATGCAATGATTTTTTTCAATATCTGCAAATCAATTCATGTGGTATACTACATTAACAAACTGAAGAACAAGAGCCATATGATTATCTCATTGATGCAAAAAAAGCTTATGACCAAAATCAACACCCATTTATGACAAAAACTCTCCAGAAAGTGGGCATGGAGGGAACTTACCTCAACATAATAAAGGTCATCTATGACAAACTCACATCATTCCCAATGGTGACAAGTGGAAAGTGTTTCATCTAAGATCAGGAACAAAATGAGGATGCCACTCTTGCCACTTTTATTCAACATAGTTTTGGAATTCCTAGCTATGGCAATTAGAGAAGAAAAAGAAATAAAAAGAAATCCAAATTGGAAAAGAACAAGACTTATTATAGAAGACAAACTAAAAACTGTCACTGTTTGCTAGTGACATGATACTGTACACAGAAAATCCTGAAGATGTTACCAGAAAACTACTAGAGCTCATCAATGAATTTGGTAAAGCTGCGGGATATAAAATTAATACACTGAAATCTCTTTAATGCCTATACATTAACAATGAAAGATCAGAAAGGGAAATTAAGGAAATAGTCCCATTTACCATCTCATCAAAAAGAATAAACTACCAAGGAATAAACCTACCTAAAGAGGCAAAAGAGCTGTACTCTGAAAACAGTAAGATTCTAATGAAAGAAATAGAAGATGACACAGACAGATGAAAAGATATATCATGCTCTTGGACTGGAGGAATCAATATTGTCAAAATGACTATACTATCCAAGGCAATCTATAGATTCAAGGCAATCCCTATAAAATTACCAATTGGAATTTTTCCCAGAACTTGAACAGATTTTTTAAAATTTGTGTGGAAACACATAAGATCCTGAAGAACAATCCTGAGAAAGAAAAATGGTGCTGGAGGAATCAGTATCCCTGACTTCAGACTATACTACAAAGCTACAGTCATCAAAACAATATGGTACTGGCCCTCAAACAGAAATGTAGATCAATGAAACAGCATATAAAGTCCAGAAATAAACCCACACACCTTATCTTTGACAAAGGAGGCAAGAATATACAATGAAGAAAAGACAGTCACTTCAAAAAATGGTGCTGGGAAAACTGGACAGCTACATGTAAAAGAGTGAAATCAGAACATTCTCTAACACCATACACAGAAATAAACATACATTTAGTACACACCTAAAGGATGAACACTATAAAACTCCTATAGGAAAACATAGGCAGATCACTGACATAAATCACAGAAATATATTTTTGGGTTCACTTCCTAAAGTAATGAAAATAAAAACAAAATAAAACAATGGGACCTAATTAAAGTTAAAAGCTTTTGCACAGCAAAGGAAACCATAAGCAAAAAGACAACCCATAGCATAGGAGAAAATATTTGCAAATGATGCAACTGACAAGGGATTAATCTCCAAAATTTATGAATATTTCATGCAAGTCTATGTCAAAAAACAATCTAGTCAAAAAAATGGGCAGAAGATCTAAATAGACAGTTCTCCAAAGAAGACATTCAGATGGCCAAAAGGATATGAAAAGATGCTCAACATCATTATCAGAGAAATGCGAATCAAAGCTACAATGAAGTATCACTTCAAATCAGTCAGAATGGCCAGCATCAAAAAGTCTACAAACCATAAATGCTAGAGAGTATGTGGAGTAAAGGGGACCCTCCTACAATGTTAGTGGGAAGGTAAATTGGTACAACCACTGTTGTAGAACCACTGTGGAGAACAGTATGAAGGTTCCTTAGAATACTAAAAAAATAGAACTGCCATGTGATCCAGTAGTCCCACTCCTGGGCATGTATTTGGGGAAAAAAACATAATTCAAAAAAAAATATGCACACCCCTATGTTCACTTCAGCACTATTTACAATAGCCAAAACATGGAAGCAAACTAAATGTCCATTGAAAGAGGAATGGATAAAGAAAATGTGGCATACATACACAATGGACTATTATGCAGCCATAAAAAAGAATGAAACAATGTCATTTGCAGCAACATGGATGCACCTAGAGATTATCACCCTAAGAGAAGCTAGAGAAAGACAAATAACTGATACCACTCATATATGGAGTCTCATTTTTAAAAATGATACAAATGAACTTATTTACAAAACAGAAACAGACTCACAAATATCAAAAACAAACTTATGGTTACCAGAGGGGAAATGTGGAGGAGGGGGGATAAATCAGGCGCTTGGGACTGACACACACACACTACTATGTATAAAACAGATAATCAACAAGGACCTATTATATAGCACAGGAAACTCTATTCAATATACTATAATCACTTACATGGGGAAAAAATCTGAAAAAGAATTAATATGTATATGCATAACTGAATCCCTTTGCTGTACACCTGAAACTAACACAACACTATACTCCAATAAAATTTTTTAAAAAACTAACTAAAAGAAAGAAATCATTGCCAGATTAAAGGTCACACAGATAAGAGTCTCATAACTGTAACTCTTTGATTTTTTTTTTAATTTTTGTGTAAGATATAAAGTAGGTATTAAGACTCCTCCTTTTATCATTTACTTTCTGTTTTATAAACTTCCTTTAGCCAATCTTTTAGAGTAGTTCTACTGGTAACAGATTCTCTTAGTGTTTTTTCATCTGAGAATATCTTAATTTACCTTTCATTCCTAATGGATATTTTCAGTGGATATAGAATTTTGGGTTGACAATTCTAGCACTTGAAAAATGTTGTACCACTTCCTCTGGCCTCTGATTTCTAATGAGAAATCCATTGTCATTTGAATTATTTTTCCTTTATGGATGTGGGGTCATTTTTCTGTAATTGATAAAGAAGTCTTTGTCTTTAGCTTGAAGAATTTTTATTGTGATATGTTTTGGTTTGTCTTTCTTTGGGCTTATCATACTGGGGACTTGCTCAGTTTCTTGAATCTGTAGACTATCTTTTTTTCAAATTTGGGACATTTTCAGCTATAATTTTTTTGAATACCTCTTCAACCCTGCACTCTTTCTCATCTTCTGAGGCTCCAGTTAAACAAGTGTTTGATCTGTTTTTATTAATATAATCCACAGGTCCATAAGGGTTTTATAAATTATTTTTTAATCTGTTTTTTCTCTATTGTTCAGGTTGTATAATTTTTCTATTGTTCTCTTTTTACTGCTTACATGCTTGTTTACTTTTTAGATACATGCACAATTTATGATACTGTTTATAATTTAAAATTATAATTTATATGCATAATATTTATAATTACTATTGTAATTGTTATTTGCCTATAAACCTGATCCCACTTGAGTAATTAATCTCAGTGTTAGACGTGGGCTGCTGTGTCACATCAAATCAGGATCCACCACCCTCTCACCCTCACATTCCCACTTTTTCCTGCTCAATCTTAGGACACCATGTCAAAGCAAGTTTGCCACAAGTTGTTAACAAGATGACCTCTTGATCTGGTATGTTAAAGCAAGAAGCTAAGTAAAGCACAGCGCCAACAGATAACTAGTTAACGAGGCATTTGGGTGCCTCTACCCAGACTCTTCAGTACAGAATCTAACTCATGCCACCTATCAGAGCCACACTGCAGTGGCAGTTCTTCCCAGAGTCCCAGAAAGGAGGAACCAGGCTTCGTCCCAAAGGAGGTGCAAGGGCAGGATCATGCGATGCTCAGTCAGGGGAAAGAACTTCATACATGAATACCAGGAGCCTATCACTTTCTAGGATGCCCAGAGACCCAGGGACCAAAGCCTAGGATACCAGCACACGTTACAGGGGCACAAAGCCTATATCTGGAAATGCCAATGTCTGCAGCAACCCCAAATTCTCAAATCAAAAAATAAGGTATGTCAGGTTGGCAGAGGAATTCAGAAGAACTGAATGGGAGCCCACCTGATAAAAAAAAATACCCGGGGTTATCAGCCTTGGCCATCCTCCACCATCCAGTTGCAGCCAATCTCCTTCATCATAGCACAAGCCAGTCCCAAGGGGAAGACGGCACTTACTCTCAGAACCCAAGGCATACTAATGAGTACACAAGTTACAGCTGGCGCTAATGCACCTTGGGCTGCCCATCCTGAACGCTCTTACCCAGGAAAAGCTAGGGATTAGTCATTTTAATGCACTTCACGCAGTAGCTTTTAGGGGGAAAAAAGAAACAAACGCGTGCAAACACACACACTTATATGCGGGGAAAAAAAAGAATCCCAGGCACTCACCCACATCCTTGGGGTCAGTTGTTGCTGCCGGCAGCTGTGAGGTGTCTCGAATTCGTCCCAGGAGATATCACTCCTACTTCTGGAGTCTTTCCTCTGAAGAATAGCCTCAGCGTGTTGCTTTCTCGTTGAAAAACCAGCCCAACAGCCAGCACTCTGCGAGGGGAGAGCGGGTCCCTTCACCCAGGCCCCTCCATCAGGGAATGTTCTCGCGTTTGAACACCACGAAGGTCACCTGAGGGCCAAGGGTGGGCCTGGTGAAGGAGGGGTTGCTGGCGGTTGTAAGTGGAGTCCTGAGGCAGAGGCCAGGCTGGAATACAGCGAGGTCGGAGGGAGGCTCAGAGAAGGCCAGAGTCCTGCCCAAGGCACGGCTACCTTCGCCGGTCTTCCCAGAGGAAGCTGGATCCCGCAGAATCTCGAGAGAGCAAAGTGCCTGCAGAATCTCGAGAGATCAAAGTGCCTGCGGGAGGGCCTGGAATGGAAACACCTGGGTGCCCTCCTGCAGGTCCTTCCTCCTGGACTCCCCCTCACGCCACCTAGCAACCAGACCCCAGTTCTCATCAGCGCTTCATCCCCGCAACTCAGACTCACCGGGCAGGGGTGCCTCGGCCCAGGGCCCTGCCTGGCGCTGGGTAGGTGGACGGCGCTACCCACCCAGCAGGGCGCACTAGCGAAGGTCTTCACCGCCCGCCCTCTAGGGCGCCAAGCCCGGCTCCCCTGAACATCGGCAGGCCCCGTCGGGGACCCCTTGCCAAGAGCTCCGCAGAGGTGGGCGCAGGAAGCCGGAAAAAACACCGTGTCTCCCACGCCTCCCTCCCACCACCCCAGGATTCTGCCAGCGCTGCTGCTGGGGGTGTAATGGTGGGAGTGAGGTTGGGGGCCCCCCCTGAGGGATATTATAACATTGAAATTAACCTGCAAGTGGATCCAAAATTCTCCCGGGTTGAGGTAGGGGTGAGGGGCGAAGGGAGCTTCTCTCTCCAGCTCCCAAATAACATGAAAAGTTATTTGCATGTCTTTAGATAGGAATCATTTTGCATTATCATCTACGATTTACAGAGTTATAAGATAACACTTTGGCAAAAGAAAGAAAAGAAAAAAGGCCAGAATGAGATAATCCCAAAGTGAAAAATACATTTCCCCTACATCTGAGAACCCCAGCAGAATTTGGTTACTCCAGAGCGAGGCCCAAGGCTCTGAGTTAACCCTGGAAACCTAGCCACATCACCCTTCCTGATGAGTGGGAGAGACTCTGGCAGCCCACCCCACCCCTAGTTGCATGCTGCTTGTCAGCCTAACAAGGAATTTGGATTCCAGTGGCGAGGATCCTCAAGACTTTGTAGTAACATCTCTGAATGCCTCCAAACCCACTGGAAATAAGCAACTTATTTTTTTGAAGTCTGTGAAATAATTTGCTTCTAACAGGAATGAATCTGCCAGGGAACACCTGACTTTAATTATGACAGACATTACAGGTCTTTAGAGCAAATATCTATCCAAATGACTAGTTGTTGTTCAGTCACCCATTCGTGTCCGACTCTTTGCGACCACATGGACTGCAGCATACCAGGCATCCCTGTCCTTCCCCATCTCCCAGAGCTTGCTCAGACTCCTGTCATTGAGTCAGTGATGCCATCCAACCATCTCATCCCCCATTATCTCCTTATCCTCCTGCCTTCACTCTTTCCCAGCATTCTAATGAGTCAGCTTTTTGCATCAGGTGGCCAAAGTATTGGAGCTTCAGCTTCAGCACCTGTCCTTCCAAAGAATATTCGGGGCTGATTTCCTTTAGGATTGACTGGTTTGCTCTCCTTTCTGTCCAAGCGACTCTCAAGATTCTTCTCCAACACCACAGTTCAGAAGCATCAATGGTATACATCAATTTTTTAAAAGTTTTTGTTGGAGGATAGCTGATTAACAATGTTGAGTTGATTTCAGGCATACAGGAAGTTGAATCATTTATACATATACATATATCCACTGTTTCAGATTCTTTTCACATATAGTCCATCACAGAGTATTGAGTAGAGTTCCCTATGCTGTACAGTAGGTCCCTATTTTAGTTATCTATTTTGTATATAGTAGCGTGTATGTGCCAAATGACTAGAACTGTCTCTCAAATCTCAAGTTGTTGGATTTCTACAGCTCTCCACCTATTTTTAACAGTGAGAAGCTAGGAGACAACAGCTTCTGGAGAAATCAGCCTTTGTGATTTAGCAGGACCTCAGTGAGACAGACAAGGGCTGGGGGCAGACACCAGGACAGCAGTGAATGGTCACCTCTCTTCCCAAGTTCCAACACCCACCCTCACCCCACCCCCTGTGCCACTGTGTTTGTCCTTACTCAGCCTGGCTCAGACCCTGTCCTGCACTACCTGAGGAGGGAGGTGCTGGAGAATGAGCCCCCAGGTGTGGCTGATCCACAGAAACGATGAGCCAGACAGGGCAATGTCCTTCCTGGATCAATACTGCACCTTCCAAAGCAGTGAGAACTTCTTCGAGGAGAAAATGTGCCCCAAAGTGACCACCTAGTCAGTGCCTGGCACACAGTAGGTCCTGGAGAAATGCGTTTAACCGTCTCGATGGCATTCACTATACCCTGCTTTTATGGAAATCAGACTCCCCACATCCCTTTTGTCCTGGGGGAGGAGGTTTAGCCTTAGCTTAAAACTGAGCAGCTGATCTAGGCTCCTGGGGAGGCCATGGTGGTTCAGGCTCAGCCCAGCCCTTGCACACACCCCATGGGACCATGCGCTTAGGGTCCCAGGAGTCAGAGCCTGGCCGGGAGAAGGGGGCAGGAAAGGACCCAACCCTACAAGGCTAGAATGGAACAAAGGCCATCAAGGAGTTTCCCAGCCTGGATATCATGGCATCTTAAAAGGTGTTCTGCGGGAAATGGACAGCCCTGTAGGTCTGGGAAACTACACGTTACACAAACCTAGGTAGCTCTTGTGTGTTTCATGGAGTCTTTCTCACCAGAGGTGACTCCCGCCAGAGATGCAAGATGAAGGTGCCGGATTCTGTGAGCAAAGCACCCTCTGGGGGAAATACCTACGGATGTAATAGGGTGGGCTTGTTTAGACCAAATCCCTCAATATTCAAATAACGAAGATCATGGCATCCGATCCCATCACTTCATGGCAAATCAGTTCAGTCGCTCAGTTATGTCCGACTCTGCAACCCCACAGACTGCAGCACGCCAGGCCTCCCTGTCCATCACAAACTCCTGGAGTTTATTCAAACTCACATCCACTGAGTCAGTGATGCCATCCAACTTCTCATCCTCTGTCGTCCCCTTCTCCTCCCGCCTTCAATCTTTCCCAGCATAAGGGTCTCTTCAAATAAGCCAGTTCCTTACATCAGGAGGCCAAAGTATTGGAGTTTCTGCTTCAGCATCAATCCTTCCAATGAATATTCAGGACTGATTTCCTTTAGGATGGACTGGTTGGATCTCCTTGCTGCCCAAAAGACTCTCAGGAGTCTTCTCCAATACTACAGTTCAAAAGCATCAATTCTTCAGCACTCAGCTTTCTCTATAGTCCAACTCTCACATCCATACGTGACCACTGGAAAAACCATAGCTTTGACTAGATGGACCTTTGTTGGCAAAGTAATGGCTCTGCTTTTTAACACACTGTCTAGGTTGGTCATAACTTTTCTTCCAAGGAGTAGCGTCTTTTAATTTAATGGCTGCAGTTACCACTTGCAGTGATTTTGGAGCACAAAAAAATAAAGTCTGTCACTGTTTCCACTGTTTCCCCATCTATTTGCCATGAAGTGATGGGACCAGATGCCATGATCAGAGAGACAGAGTGCCTGAAGAACTATGGACGGAGGTTCTTGACATTGTATAGGAGGCAGGGATCAAGACCATCAATCTCCAAGAAAAAGAAATGCAAAAAGGCAAAATGGTTGTCTGAAGAGGCCTTACAAATAGCTATGAAAGGACGAGAAGCAAAAGGCAAAGGAGAAAAGGAAAGATATAAGCATCTGAATGCAGAGTTTCAAAGAATAACAAGGAGAGATAAGAAAGCCTTCCCCAGTGATCAATGCAAAGAAATAGAGGAAAACAATAGAATGGGAAAGACTAGAAATCTCTTCAAGAAAATGCGAGATACCAAGGGAACATTTCATGCAAAGATAGGCACAATAAAGGACAGAAATGGTAGGGACCTAACAGAAGCAGAAGATATTAAGAAGTTCAGTTCAGTCACTCAGTTGTGTCCGACTCTTTGCGACCCCATGAATTGCAGCACTCCAGGCCTCTCTGTCCATCACCAACTCCCGGAGTCTACCCAAACCCATGTCTATCAAGTCGGTGATGCCATCCAACCATCTCATCCTCTGTCGTCCCCTTCTCCCCCCGCCCCCAATCCTACCCAGCATTAGGGTCTTTTCCAATGAGTCAACCCCTCGCATGAGGTGGCCAAAGTATTGGAGTTTCAGCTTCAACATCAGATCTTCCAATGAACACCCAGGATTGATCCCTTTTAGGATGGATTGATTGGATCTCCTTGCAGTCCAAGGGACTCTCAAGAGTCTTCTCCAACACCACAGTTCAAAAGCATCAATTCTGCGGCGCTCAGCTTTCTTCACCGTCCAACTCTCACATCCATACATGACCACTGGAAAAACCATAGCCTTGACTAGACGGACTTTTGTTGGCAAAGTAATGTCTCTGCTTTTAAATATGCTATCTAGGTTGGCCATAACCTTCCTTCCAAGGAGTAAGCGTCTTTTAATTTCATGGCTGCAGTCACCATCAGCAGTGATTCTGGAGCCCAAAAAAATAAAGTCTGACACTGTTTCCACTGTTTCCCCATCTATTTCCCATGAAGTGATGGGACAGGATGCCATGAAGAGGTGGCAAGAATACACAGAAGAACTATACAAAAAAGATCTTCATGACCCAGATAACCACAATAGTGTGATCACTCACCTAGAGCCAGACATCCTGGAATGCTAAGTCAAGTGGGCCTTAGGAAGCATCACTATGAACAAAGCTAGTGGAGGTGATGGAATTCCAGCTGAGCTGTTTCAAATCCTCAAAGATGATGCTGTGAAAGTGCTGCACTCGATATGCCAGCAAATCTGGAAAACTCAGCAGTGGCCACAGGACTGGAAAAGGTCAGTTTTCATTCCAATCCCAAAGAAAGGCAATGCCAGAGAATGCTCAAAAATACCATACAATTGCACTCATCTCACATGCTAGCAAAGTAGTGCTCAAAATTCTCCAAGCCAGGCTTCAACAGTATGTGAACTATGAACTTCCAAATGTTCTATCTGGATTTAGAAAAGGCAGAGGAACCAGAGATAAATTGCCAACATCCATTGGATCATCAAAAAAGCAAGAGAATTCCAGAAAAACATCTATTTCTGTTTTATTTACTATGCCAAAGGCTTTGACTGTGTGGATCACAACAAACTGTAGGAAATTCTTAAAGAGATGAGAATACCAGACCACCTTTCCTGCCTCCTGAGAAATCTGTATGCAGGTCAAGAAGCAACAGTTAGAACTGGACATAGAACAGACTGGTTCCAAATTGGGAAAGGAGTATGTCAAGACTGTATATTGTCATCCTGCTTATTTAACTTATATGCAGAGTACATCTGGATGAAGCACAAGCTGGAAGCAAGAGTGCCAGGAGAAATATCAATAACCTCACATATGCAGATGACAGCACTCTTATGGCAGAAAGTGAAGAAGAACTAAAGAGCCTCTTGATGAAAGTGAAAGAGGAGAGTGAAAAAGTTGGCTTAAAACTCAACATTCAGAAAACTAAGACCATAGCATCTGGTCCCATCACTTCATGGGAAATGGATGGGGAAACAGTGGAAACAGTGTCAGATTTCATTTTCTTGGGCTCCAAAATCACTGTGGATGGTGACTGCAGCCGTGAAATTAAAAGACACTTTCTCCTTGGAAGAAAAGCTATGACCAACCTAGACAGTGTATTAAAAAGCAGAGCCATTACTTTGCCAACAAAGTCCATCTAGTCAGAGCTATGGTTTTTCCAGTAGTCATGTATGGATATGAGAGTTGGACCATAAAGAAGGCTGTGTGCTGAAGAACTGATGCTTTTGAACTGTGGTGTAGGAGAAGACTCTTGAGGGTCCCTTGGACAGCAAGGTGATCCAACCAGTCCATCCTAAAGGAAATCAGTCCTGAATATTCATTGGAAGGACAGGTGCTGAAATTGAAGCTCCAAAACTTTGGGCACCTAATGCAAAGAACTGACTAATTGGAAAAGATCTTGATGCTGGCAGAGACTGAGAGCAAGAGAAGAAGGGAGCAACAGAGGATGAGAAGGTTGGATGGCATCACTGACTCAATGGACAGGGGTTTGGGCAAACTCAGAGAGATAGTGAAGGATAGGGAAACCTGGTGTTCTGCAGTTCATGGGGTCACTGAGTTGGGCACAACTTAATGACTGAACATCAATAAGGACCCTGAGGCTCCAGGGCGGTTGAGAGGCTCATTTAGGGCTCTGCTGAGATGTGAATAGGATTCCCAGATAGCTCAGTGGTAAAGAATCTGCCTAACAATGCAGGAGAAGCAGTTTCAATCCCTGGATTGGGAAGATCTCCTGGAGGAGGAAATGGCAACCTACTCCAGTATCCTCACCTGGAGAATTTCATGGGCAGAAGAGCCTGGTAGGTTACAGTCCTTTTTGTTCAGTCACTAAGTCGTATCTGATCTTTGTGACTCCAAAGACTGCTGCACGCCAGGCTTCCCTGTCCTTCACTGTCTCCCAGAGTTTGCTCAAACTCATGTCCATAGATTTAGTGATGCCATCCAACCATCTTATCCTCTGCTGCCCTCTTCTCCTCCTGCCCAAATCTTTCCCAGCATCAGGGCCTTTTCTAGTGAGTCAGCTCTTCCCATCAGGTGGCCTTCAACTTCAAATATTGGAGCTTCAACTTCAGCATCAGTCCTTCCAATGAATATTCAGGATTGATCTCCTTGCAGTCCAAGGGACTCTCAAGAGTCTTCTCCAACACCACAGTTCAAAAGCATCAATTCTTCAGCACTCAGCCTTCTTTATTGTCCAACTCTTACATTCATACATGACTAATGGAAAAACCATAATTTTGACTACATGGACCTTTGTCAGCAAAGTAATGTCTGTGCTTTTTAATATGCCATTTAGGTTTGTCATAGTTTTGTTCCAAGGAGCAAGTGTCTTTCAATTTCATGGCTGCAGTCACCATCAGCAGTAATTGTGAATCCCAAGAAAATAAAATCTGCCACTGTCTCTACTTTTTCCCCATCTATTTGCCGTGAAGTGATGGGACCAGATGCCATGATCTTCGTTTTTTGAATGTTGAGTTTTAAGCCAGCTTTTTCACTCTCCTCTTTCACCCTCATCAAGAGGCTCTTTAGTTCCTCTTCACTTTCTGTTGTTAGGGTGGTATCATATGCATATCTGAGGTTGTTGACATTTCTCCAACAATCATGATTCCAGCTTGTGTTTCATCCAGCCTGGTATTTTGCATGATGTTCTTTGCATATAAGTTAAATAAGCAGGGTGACGATATACAGCCTTGACGTTGTCCTTTCCCTATTTGGAACCAGTCCGTTGTCCCATGTCCAAGTTTAATTATTGCTTCTTGACTTACATACAGATTTCTCAGGAGGCAGGTCAGGTGATCTGGTATTCCCATCTCTTTAAGAATTTTCCACAGTTTGTTGTGATCCACACAGTCAAAGGCTTTAGCATAGGCAATAAAGCAGAAGTAGATGCTTTTCTGAAATTCTCTTGCTTTTTCTATGATCCAGTGGATGTTGATAATTTAATCTCTGGTACCTCTCCCTTTTCTAAATCCAGTTTGTACATCTGTAAGTTCTCAACTCACATACTGTTGAAGCCTAGCTTGTAGGGCTCCAGTCCATGCGGTCACAAAGAGTCAGACACGAAGAGTCAGACACAACTGAGCGCAGTTGTACAGTTACATCCTCAAATCCAAAAACAAAAAGTGTAGTATGTAGCTTGTCCAGCAGGTGGCACTGTTATACTAGGAAATGCCTCTGCATAGTGTGGCAGCCATTAAATCTTTAAAACTGTTTTCTCCAATAGCTGGAATTCTGTATTGTTTCTGCTGGACCACCACGGATGGTTTAGAGAGGGGAGGATGTAGCCTGCTGCTGCTGCTGCTAAATCGCTTCAGTCGTCTCCGACTCTGTGCGACCCCATAGACGGCAGCCCACCAGGCTCCCCGTCCCTGGGGTTCTCCAGGCAAGAACACTGGAGTGGGGTGCCATTGCCTTCTCCGGGACGTAGCCTAGATGTACCTCTAACACTCCTGTACACATGGTGACCCCAGGCAGGAGAATCCCCTCCCTCACTCACCCAATGGGAAGGCAGACTAGAACACCTCGGTTCTGACCCTCCGTTCCGTGCTAGAAGTCACAACCACAGGACAGTGATTGACCCACAGGACCTCGCCCACACGGCCACTGAGTATTTCATGCCCCTCTGCAAACTTTGCCAGAACCCTGTCCTTTGCATTCGGAGGCCTTTTTACTCCAGGAGAACATGGACCCAGGAGTCTCACCCGCACACGAGGCAGGGAATACAGTGATGGGAGTCCCTTACACCAGGACGCCTCATTCCCCCCTGGCTGGGCGCTCAGTGGAGCTAGCCCTTCCCACCGGTGGACAGTGGGAGCAGCAGGAAAGAGACACGGTCAGTTTCCTGTCTCCACTCCTCCAGGGTCTACACCTGAGCTTGCCACTTACTGCTCCCAGCGACTGGCGCCTGGTGCGTGGGCCCAAGGGTTTCTTTCTTCCTCCGCGCAGGCCACCATCTTCCCACCAGCATCCTCCGCCCTTTGTGTCCAACCCAGTGAGGAGAAATGGCCCAGGCAAAACAGGGGCCAGGGCTTTGCAGTCTTTGCACGCCCAGTAAAAGATGTAGGAGAGCAAGGAGCTCAGAGAAAATTGTCTCTCCCAACGCTGAAAAAATTATATGAGGAGATAATGTCAAAAATATATTGGATAACTTAAAATGGGATACTAAAAATATTTTAAGGGAATTCTCTAGTAGTTCAGTGGTTAAGACTCTGCTTCCATTGCAAGTGGCAGGGGTTGGGTCCCTGGTCCAGGAACTAAGATCCCACATCCCACCCACACAGCCAAAAAAATTTAAGTATCCTAAACAAAGGTAGGCAAGGGGAACAGAAGAATGAAAAATAGAGGGCACAAATGGAAAACGAAAAGGGGAGGCTGGGATCCATGCATATTAATAATTATGTTAAATGTAAATAAGGTAAACACGTCAATTCAAGAAACAGTTTGGCAGAATGGATTTTTCTAAAATGACCCAAGTACCTGCTATCTTTAAGAAACTCTCTTCACATGTGAGCTCTGTCGTGTCTGCCTCTGTGGCCCCATGGACTGAAGTCTGCCAGGCTCCTCTGCCCATGGAATTTTCCAGGCAAGAATACTGAAGTGGAGTGCCATTTCCTACTCTGGGGGATCTTTCTGATCTAGAGATCAAACCCATGTCTCTTGCATCTCCTGCATTGGCAGGTGGATTCTTTACCACCAGTGCCACCTGGGAAGCCCCTATTATAATATAGGTAGGTTAAAAAGAGAAAGTATAAAAAAAACAAAAAACAAAATACCTTGGAAACCCCAACGAACCAAAGAAGGGTAACTATAGTAATATCAAAGTAAACTTCAGAGCAAAGAAATTAGCAGAGTTAAAGAGAGACATTACAATTGTTAGAAGAATCAATCCACCAAGAAGAGAAAACACTTCTAAATGTATAAACACCCGAGAGTAGAGCTTAAAATATAAGAAGCAAAAACTGTCAGAGCAGAAAAGTGGCAGTTCAGTTCAGTTCAGTTCAGTCGCTCAGTCATGTCCGACTCTTTGCAACCCCATGAATCACAGCACGCCAGGCTTTCCTGTCCATCACCAACTCCCGGAGTTTACCCAAACTCATGTCCATCGAGTCAGTGATGCCATCCAACCATCTCATCCTCTGTCGACTCCTTCTCCTTCTGCCCTCAATCTTTCCCAGCATCAGGGTCTTTTCAAGTGAGTGGAGAAATATCCACAATTAAACTTGGAAGCTGCAGCACTCTTCTCTGAAAAAAGTGAAATGTTAGTTGCTCAGCCCTGTGTGACTCTTTGCGACCCCATAGACTGTAGCCTGTCAGGCTCCACTGTCCATAGGATTCTCCAGGCAAGAATTCTCTGTCTACTTTTTTATGTGTTACATAGAGAAGCACTCTTCTGTATGTAACATGTTACATAAACAGAGAATTAGCAAGGATAGAACTGAACAAACCATCAACTAACTGGAGTTAATTGTTATTGATAGAACACTCCACATAGTCTTTTCAAGCGCACATTGAGTGTTTACCAAGACAGACTGTATTGTGAGTCACAAATCAAACCTTCACAAATTTAAAAGGACTGAAATCACACAAACTATGCTTTCTGACTGTAATGAAATTAAATTAGAAATCAGTAACAGAAAGATAACTAAAAATTTTCCAAACACTGCCAAAGAAACAACACACATAAAAAAGAAATCTCAAAGGAAATTAAATTGAAAATACTTTAACTGAAACTTAAATTAATTAAAATAGAAAATTAAATAATTGAAACTACATTAAAATGAAAGAAAACCAATATATAACATATCAAAATTTGTAGGATGTAGCTAAAGTGGGAGGGAGATTTATTGCCTGAAATGCTTATATGACAAAATAAGAAATATCTTAAAGTAACCATCTAAGCTTCTTCCATAAAAAAATGAGGGAGGAGGTGGGAAGGAGGAAGAGAAAAATAAACCCAAAGTAAGTTGGAGGTGGGAATAATAAGAATCAGTTATTAATGAAACTGAAAATAGACAAGCAGAGAAAAATCAGTGAAACCGAAAGGTCGTTCTTTGAAAGACTAATACAACTGACGTACCCCTAGTCAGACTGCCAAACAGAGAAGACAGAAATTACCAAATCAGGAATGAAAAAGTGAATACAACTCTAAACCTCACAGATTTTAAAATAAAAATGTTTCTGTGCAAATGAATTTGACAGACTACATGACATAGGTCAAATCTTCAAAAACCACAAGCTATCCAAACTCACCCACCACATGAAAGATAAGTCAGTCCTACAACAATTTTAAGAACTGAATTTGTAGTTTAAAGCTGTACTTTAAAATCTCCAAGCCCTGTTGCTTTCATTTTCAAAGTATTTTCTTTTAATGTAACAGATTTATTGGGATATAATTCACATACCACACAGGTCACTCATTTAAAGTATATAATTCAATAGATTTTGGTATATTTAGAGTTGGGTAACCATCACCACAATCAATTTTAGAACGCATCAAAACATCAAAAAGAAACTCTGAATCCATTAGCAATCACAGCAATCACTTCCTATTTCCTCCCAACTCTTCAGCCCTAGGCAACCATCAATGTAATTTCTGTCCAACAGATTTGTCTGTAGTGCACATTTCATATGAGAGGAGTTATATAGTACACGGTCTTTGTGACTGGTTTCTTTATCATATATTCAAGGTCTGTCCATGTTGAAGCATGTGCAGATTGTTCATTCCTTTTTTTTTTTTGTTCATTCCTTTTTATGGTCAAACAATCTTTTATTATAAAGATACATCACATTTGATTAAGTCATTCATTAGTTGATGGACATTTGGGTTGTTTCCACTTTTTGGCTGTTATGAATAACTATAATCAATTGTGTACAGGTTTTGATGCAGACGTACATTTTCATTTCTCTTGCATATACCCTTAGGAGTGGAATTGCTGGATCATATGGTAACTCTCGGAGAAGGCAATGGCACCCACTCCAGTACTCTTGCCTGGAAAATCCCATGGATGGAGGAGCCTGGTAGGCTGTAGTCCATGGGGTCACTAAGAGTCAGACACGACTGAGCAACTTCACTTTCACTTTTCACTTTCATGCATTGGAGAAGGAAATGGCAACCCACTCCAGTGTTCTTGCCTGGAGAATCCCAGGGACGGCGGAGCCTGATGGGCTGCTATCTACGGGGTCGCACAGAGTCCGACATGATTGAAGCAACTTAGCAGCAGCAGCAGCATGGTAACTCTAAGCTTACCTTTTTGAGAAACAGTCAGACTTTTCCAGAGCAGTCATAAATTCTCACCAAGAGTGTATGAAAGTGAAAGTCGCTCAGTTGTGTCTGACTCTTTGTGACCCCATGGACTATATAGCCCATGGAAGTCTCCAGGCCAGAATACTGTAGTGAGTAGCCTTTTCCTTCTCCAGGGGATCTTCCCAATCCAAGGATTGAACCCAGGTCTCCTGCGTTGCAGGCAGATTCTTTACCAGCTGAGCCACAAGGGAAGCCCTAGAATACTCGAGTGGGTAGCCTATCCTTTCTCCAGCGGATCTTCTCTACGCAGGAATAGAATCAGGGTCTCCTTCCTTGCAGGCAGCTTCTTAACTAAATGAGCTATTAGGGTAGCCCAAAGTTTGGAGCAAAAGAAAGAGTTATTGATCAAGACGGCACCAACAGGCTTGCCTCAGATCCACCTCACTGACTGAGTAGGGTGTAAGGTTTGTAAAGGCAACATTTGGGATGAGGGTTGCAAAGACCACGACTTTACCCTGACTGACTGGTAGTGAGGTAACAGGATGATGTTTCAGGAATCCTATTCATCATCAGCCTTTCAGGGTCTGGGGTCTAGAGTGTTGTGCTCAACATGTAGGCACCGCCTTCCATCTTAGTTCCTAAAGAATGACGCAAAGATGCGTGTCAGATTATGACGTATGCCTTGAGAAGGAACTAAAGCTCCATTTTATCACTGAATTATTGTTTCTTCACTGCTTTTCCTTTGTTTCGGCATTCTTTTACTTTCCTAACTAGTAACTGCTTGAGTCTGTCCTTTGGAATTCAGGAAAGGGCTCGGAGACTAACGCTTTTTCTACAAACCAAGAAACGGGGGCACAGCGGGACTTTGGTGTCCAGGAGGGCCCCGCAGGAGACACAGGTTTCATGTACAGTGATGGTCAGTCACCTCCTGGACTCCTTCCTGCACTGGGCCCGTGGGCCCGTGGTCAGCATCCGCAGGTGGCTTCCTCTGAGTCAGATGCTATGCCTGCCTCCCTTTGGGCAGAGTCTGATTCAGTTCTTGAGTCCAGGCACCACATCCTCCCACTGAATGGAGCACAGAGGTAAGGGCTGGCTCCTCTGCAGCAGTGTAATTAGGAAGGACGGGGAGGAAACTTCAGGCAGAAGAACCCCCGGAGTCCAGAGCCCTGCCAGGTGGATGCTCTGCCTGGCTTCTGCACTGCTCAGCCCAGAAGACACAGGGGCACGTGAGCTGATACTACTCCCGAAAGAGGCCCCAGATTCCCTGCCCCCCAGCCAGGGCCTCCCAAACCCCAGGTAATGACACCAGCTGCTCTGCCATGACACCCGCCTTCTTGAGCGAGATTATTTTCTACATTGGAAAAATAACAACAGTATGATGAGCAGAGCCTGCTGAAAGAAGGGCTGAGAGCGTTTTGAAGATGCATTGCTGTTAGTCGGTTTTATGGCACATTTGCATTTAAATAGATTCTTTAGCTCTTTTTCTGAACTTCAAAATAAGATAGCCTTAAAAGTTGCTGACTAATAGGGAGGCGTGTGCTTAATTTTCACTTTAATTTTAGCACCAATACATTGTCTTATCGTAGCCATTCCAGCTCAAATGACACTTACAAATGCAAGTTTTAAATGAGTTTTCCTGTTCTCTTTGGTTAAAAATCTGACAATTCTTGGACCTGTGTTATAGGAAAGATGCTCCTCTCGCAGGCCCGTCTGGTTGGCCCTGCTCTGAGCTCTTCTTAGGAGTGCCCCAGCCGTATCTCCTGCCCTCTGCAGCTTTGCTCGGTGGAAACAAGGCCTCCCCACGGTGGAAAGCTGTGTGTGTTGCAGGAAAGCTCCAGGGAAAAGGGCTCTTAATGCCAAGAACTAGGACCCGTCTTCAGCATCAGCAGTGGTGTATCAGAAATGGCATGTACCACCTCTCAAGGTCTGATTATTAAATTTTCTGGAAACTTGCAACCTAACCTGGGACTCCTGCAGGCAGATTCTTCCCTGTCTGAGCCACCAGGGAAGCCAGTTCTTCCACAGTTATTATTAAAACTTAAATTATGTAAACCTAAAAGTAAACACATCCTAAAAATGAAAGTGAAAAATCTCTAAAATTCATTACTGCATGATTGTTGTATTACTATTGAAACAGAGGGTAGTCATCAGTTAGATGCATCACACCTGTAACCTGCCTTCGCTCATCAAGCTCTCTTTAGTTGATTTCACAAAACTTTGCACATCCTCCAAGCCTCACGTAGCCTCAACAAGACAATGTTGGTCCAAGTTGTAATTGCAGAAACTTGGACTCAGCTATGTCCACTTTGAGCTTGAGCCAGTGAAGATTGGCCAAGACCACTGACGCTTCATCTGGACAGGAGCAAGTGGCAGCTCAGTGACCTTTTTTATATATTTGGCTGCGCTGGGTCTTCATTGCTGTGCAGGCTTTTCTCTAGTTGCAGCAGGCAGGTGCTATAGTCCAGCTGTGCTGTGAGGGCTTCTCATCGCAGTGGTTTCTTCTGTTGTGGAACACGGGCTCTAGGACACATGGGTTTCAGTAACTGCGGCTCCCAGGCCTAGAGCACAGCCTCTATAGTTGTGGCTGACAGGCTTAGTTGCTCTGCAGCATGTGGGATCTTCCTGGGTCAGGAATAGAACCCGTGTCTCCTGCATTGGCAAGCAGATTCTCTACCACTGAGCCACCAGGGAAGCCCCTCAGTGACTTTCTGATGTCAGTGGGCCCCAATTCCACCCCCAGAGAGTATGGACCATACCGATTTCTGAACACTTCCCATGGAGAAGTCTGTAGCTTATTTCACCTGCGCAAAATGACCATTACCTCACCTTTTTCTGGGCTTCCCTTGTGGCTCAGCTGGTAGAGAATCTGCCTGAAATGTGGGAGACCTGGGTTCAACCCCTGGGTTGGAAAGATGCCCTGGAGATGGGAAAGGCTACCCACTCCAGTATTCTGGCCTGGAGAATTCCATGGACTGTATAGTCCATGGGGTCACAAAGAGTCGGACACGACTGAGCAACTTTCACTTTCACTTCACCTTTTTCTCAGCTCCAGTTAGCTTTCCCCACACTCCCCACATTCAGGTTTATCTCATTAATATCCCAGGCCCCTTGCCTGCAGGGAGTCAGACTTGGGATTTGTTCTCCAGTCTCCTCACTTGCTGCCTGGTGAATAAACCTTTTCTCTGCTGTGAACCTCGGTGTCTCAGCATTTGACTTGCTGCGCATCCGACCAACAGACCTGGCCCGGGTAATACCAGCTATGTCCCTGAGGTCATTCACATCCATGATGTTGAAATAAAACGTACGTTTTATGACAAGACAAGAAAAATTTAAACACAACCTTTTGCTATATGCGTTCAGGCCTCCTCCCTCTCCTCTAGCTTGTGCTGTGTATCTGCATTAACCAGCCCTCCATGGAAAGAGGAGCCTGGAGGGCTTCAGTCTGTGGGGTTGCAAAGACTTGAACATGACTGAGCGACTAACACTTTCACTTTTCATTTTGCTTCTTGATCTTAAGATGTAGATGACCCACTAGTCACCTTGTACGTGCAGCTCTCTGCAAACTGTCAACATATCACCTGACATATAATCCTTTGTCTCAAAAACCTTATAACTGTGCTTTGAACTCCAATGGGTAGAACACTCCTCAGAGCTTTCTGAAAGACTGTCTTCCGGGTTATAATGCTCAGGTTGGCTTGAATAAAATTTTCCATTTCTTTCTTAGATTGCCTATTGATTGTTTTTTTTTTATGGACAGGTGAAAGGACAATCAATATAATGGTGTTTAGTAAGGTTACGCTGATGCTTGAAATTGGTGGGAGCAAACCAGCAACCCCCACCCCCAACCTTTTTCTTCAAAGAGCTGGTTGCTAACCTGTACCAGCACACCACTGATAACCGCATGACCCAGAGTAACTACAGGCCTCCTTCCTGTCTTGTTTCTTGGCCTGGGCAGGATGCTGCTGGGAAGACTCCTAGAAGGGCGGCTCTCTGCCCTCCTGAGATGGTTGGGCCAGTGTCCAAGGCCTACACGATGCTTGTATTGATGAGTCCCAAGTAGCAAAGAAAGCAGTGAGCAAGACTGCTAAGAGGCCTGCCCGGCTGCCTGCACATGCCTTCCCTCTCTCGGCTCTAAGAAACTCCCCCAAACAGACTTCCCTGGGCCCTCAGGCCCAGCCCGTCCTCTGATCCTGAGGACACCCCAAGGTTCCTGCCTCCCACCTGGATGGCAGGAATGGCATCTCACTGATTTCTCAGCCTTCAGCCCTGCCCCACCTGCCAGACGGTCCTATCATGGGACTGGTGATGCTCCTCCTCTCCTCTAGCACCTATGCTGGCTGCCTACTACCTGCCACAACCCTGGTCAACTCCCCTCCCTGGCTCTAAGTTTCCACACTACTCCCAAAATCTACCCTCAAACTCACTCCTTAGAATGAGGCTCAGAGAGGGAGCAAGGAACTAATATCTTTGTGTGTGATCTGCCCATTCCAACATCACCAAGGCAAAATATCCTCTTATCAAAATGAGAATCATTGAAATTGCTTGGATGCCAATTCCCTGAGCTTTCTGCCCCATGGTATCCTGGGGTTCAAATTTGCTCTCACCTCCTCCTATTCCCTTTCTAAATCCTGCACCTGGGCAGGGCACATGAAAGCCAACACTGTTTCTCTTTTCTACTATTTTGCTCATGTTCAGTCACCAGGTTATGTCCAACTCTTTGTGATCCCATGGACTGCAGCCCATCAGGCTCCTCTGTCCATGGGATTTCCCAGACAAGAATACTAGAGTGGATAGCTATTTCCTTCTCCAGGGAATCTTCTTGACCCAGGGATCAAACCTACTCTCCTGCACTGGATTCTTTACCACTGTGCCACCTGGGAAGCAACTCCTCTCGAACCCAGCTCTCCCACATTGCAGGCAGTTTGTTTACCCTCCGAGCCATCAGGGAAGCCCCATTAATACTATATGATACTGTCTAATACTATATGATCTAGCAGTCCCACGCTTGGGCATATATCTGGAGAGAACCATAATTCAAAAAGATAAATGCACCCCAATGTTCACTGCACTGATCACCATAACCAAGATGTGGAAGCAACCTAAATGTCCATCAACAGAAAAATGGATAAAGAAGATGTGGTACATATATACAGTGGAATATCCCTCAGTCAGAAAAAAGAAGGAAACACTGCCATTTGCAGCAACACGGATGGACCTAGAGATGATCATACTAAGTGAAGTAAGGCAGAAAAAGAAAGATAAATACCCTGTGATATCACTTATATGTGGAGTCTAGTTAAAAAAAAAAGTATACAAAGGAGCTTATTTACAAAACAGAAACAGTCTCACAAATCTTGAAATCAAACTTACAGTTACCAAAGGGGAAATGTGGGAGGAAGTGATAAATTAGGACACTGCGATTAATATATACACATTATTGTATATACAATAGATAACTAATAAAGAGCTACTATGGGCTGGGAACAAGATGGCAGAGTAGATGTGTGCTTATCTTCTTCTGTGGGAACTCCAAAATTACAACTTGCTGCTGAAGAATCATCGACAGGAGAATGTTGGATCCCACCAAGAGATACCCCACATCCAAGGGCAAAGGAGAAGCCCCAGCAAGATGTAAGAAGGGGCAAAATAGCATTTAGAATCAAACCCCATAGCAAAACAATGCCCAGTTGTGGTGTGACTGGTGATGGAAGTAAATGATGCTATAAAGAACAATATTGCACAGGAACCTGAAATGTTAGGTCCATGAATCAAAGTAAATTGGAAGAGGTCAAATAGGAGATGGGAAGAGTGAACATTAACATTTTAGAAATCAGTGAACTGAAATGGACTAGAATGGGTAAATTTAACTCAGATGACCGTTATATCTACTACTGTGGGCAAGAATCCCTTAGAAAAAATGGAGTAGTCCTCATAGTCACAAAAGAGTTCAAAATGCAGTACTTGGATGCAATCTCAAAAACGACAGAATGATCTCTGTTCGTTTCCAAGGCAAACCATTCAATATCACAGTTATCCAAGTATAAGTCCCAACAAGTAATGCTGAAGAAGCTGAAGTTGAATGGTTCTATGAAGACCTACAAGACCTTCTAGAACTAACACCCCCAAAAGATGTCCTTTTCATTATTGGGGACTAGAATGCAAAAGTAGGAAGTCAAGAGATACCTGGAGTAACAGGCAAATTTGGCCTTGGTGTACAAAATGAAGCAGGACAAAGGCTGACAGAGTTTCACCAAGAGAACGCACTGGTCATAGAAAACACCCTCTTCCAACACAAAAGAAGACTCCATACATGAACATCACCAGATGGTCAATACCAAAATCAGATTGATTATATTCTTTGCAGCCAATAATGGAGAAGCTCTATACAGTCAGCAAAAATAAGACTGGGAGGTGACTGTGGCTCAGATCATGAACTTCTTACTGCCAAATTCAGACTTAAGTTGAAGAAAGTAGGGAAAACCACTAGACCATTCAGGTATGACCTAAATCAAATCCCTTATGACTATACAGTGGAAGTGAGAAATAGATTTAAGGGATTAGATCTGATAGACAGAGTGCCTGAAGAACTATGGACAGAGATTCATGACATTGTTAGAAGGCAATGATCAAGAACATCCCCAAGAAAAAGAAATGCAAAAAGGCAAAATGGTTGTCTGAAGAGGCCTTACAAATAGCTGAGAAGAGAAGCAAAAGGCAAAGAAGAAAAGGAAACATACAAGCATCTGAATGCAGAGTTCCAAAGAATAGCAAGGAGAGGTAAGAAAGCCTTCCCCAGTGATCAATGCAAAGAAATACAGGAAAACAATAAAATGGGAAAGACTAGAGATCTCTTTAAGAAAATTAGAGATACCAAGGGAACATTTCATGCAAAGATGGGCTCAATAAAGGACAGAAATGGTAGGGACCTAACAGAGGCAGAAGATATTAAGAAGAGGTGGCAAGAATACACAGAAGAACTATACAAAAAAGATCTTCATAACCCAGATAACCACAATGGTGTGATCACTCAACTAGAGCCAGACATCCTGGAATGTGAAGTCAAGTGGGCCTTAGGAAGCATCACTATGAACAAAGCTAATGGAGGTGATGGAATTCCAGGGGAGCTATTTCAAATCCTCAAAGATGATGCTGTGAAAGTGCTGCACTCCATATGCCAGCAAATTTGGAAAACTCAGCAGTGGCCACAGGACTGGAAAAGGTCAGTTTTCATTCCAATCCCAAAGAGAGGCAATGCCAAAGTGTTCAAACTACTGCACAATTGCACTCATCTCACATGCTAGCAAAGTAACACTCAAAATTCTCCAAGCCAGTCTTCAACAGTATGTGAACTGTGAACTTCTAGATGTTCAATCTGGATTTAGAAAAGGCAGAGGAGCCAGAGATCAAATTGACAACATTCACTGGATCATAGAAGAAGCAAGAGAATTCCAGAAAAACATCTACTTCTGCTTTATTGACTATGCCAAAGCCTTTGACTGTGTGGATCACAACAAACTGTGGAAAATTCTTAAAGGGATGGGAATACCAGATCACCTTACCTGCCTCCCAGGAAATGTGTATGCTGGTCAAGAAGCAACAGTCAGAACTGGACATGGAACAACAGACTGGTTCCAAATCCGGAAAGGAGTACATCAAGGCTGTATATTGTCACCCTGCTTATTTAACTTATATGCAGAGTACATCATGCAGAATGCCGAGCTGGATGAAGCACAAGCTGGAATTAAGATTGCTGGGAGAAATATCAATAACCTCAGATATGCAGATGACACCACAGTTATGGCAGAAAGCAAAGAACTAAAGAGCTTCTTGATGAAAGTGAAAGAGGAGAGTGAAAATGTTGGCTTAAAACTCAACATTCATATAATGAAGATCATGGCATCTGGTCCCATGACTTCATGGCAAATAGATGGGGAAACAATGAAAACAGTGAGAGACTTTCCATTTTTGGGCTCCAAAATCACCGCGGATGGTGACTGCAGCCATAAAGATGCTTGCTCCTTGGAAGAAAAGCTATGACCAACCTAGACAGGATATTGAAAAGCAGAGACATTACTTTGCCAACAAAATCCATCTAGTCAAAGCTATGGTTTTTCCAGTAGTCACATATGGATGTGAGAGTTGGACTATGAAGAAGGCTGAACACCAAAGAATTGGTGCTTTTGAACTGTGCTATTGGAGAATACTCTTGAGAGTCCGTTGGACTGCAAGGAGATCCAACCAGTCCATCCTAAAGGAAATCAGTCCTGAATATTCATTGGAAGGACTGATGCTGAGGCTGAAACTCCAATACTTTGGCCACCTGATGCGAAGAACTGACTCATTTGAAAAGACCCTGATGCTGGGAAAGATTGAGGGCAGGAGGAGAAGAGGATGACAGAGGATGAGATGGTTGGATGGCATAACCAACTCGGTGTACATGTGTTTGTGCAAGCTCTGGGAGTTGGCGACGTACACGGAAGCCTGGCATGCTGCAGTCCACAGGGTCGCAAAGAATCGGACATGACTGAGCGACTGAACCGAACTGATCTGAAGAACTGACTCATTGGAAAAGACTCTGATGCTGAGAGAGACTGAAGGCAGGAAGACAAGGAGATGACAGAGGATGAGATGATTGGATGGCATCACCAACTCGATGGACATGAGTTTGAGCAAGCTCTAGGAGTTGGTGATGGACAGGAAAGCCTGGTGTGCTGCAGTCCATGGGTTCACAGAGTCGGACATGACTGAGTGATAAACTGACTGAAAAAACGACTATATAGCACAGGGAACTACACTCAGTATTCTGGAATAACCTACATGGGAAAAGAAATGAAATGAAAAAGAAAGGATATATATATGTGTGTATGTGTGTGTGTGTGTGTGTGTGTGTGTATGTATACACACACTCATAACTGATTAACTTTGTTGTCCACCTAAAACTAGCACATCATTGTAAATCAACTATACTCCAATTTAAACAACAACAACAAAGGGCCGTAAATACACATGTAACAGTATGATCGAAGGTAGTGCAGAGGCAGCAGATTCACAAGCTGCCCCATGTTCCTGGGTGGGACACAAGCCCATGATGCAGGACAACCTCAGAAGCCCTGTGACTCTCCCACCCACACCTCATCCAGGACATAAAAAGGGCCAAGATTTAGTATGAGGGGTCCCCTTCCCCTCAAGTATGGAGAGGGGCTCCAGCAGGGCACCTAAAGAGCTCTATTCATGTCATCTGTGGTTTGGGGGCACCGTGGATGGATGTGGGGCTTCCCTGGTAGCTCAGCTGGTAAAGAATCTGCCTGTGACACAGGGGACCCCGGTTCAATTCCTGGATCAGGAAGATCCACTGGAGAAGGGATAGGCTACCCGCTTCAGTATTCTTAGGCTTTCCTGGTGGTTCAAATGGTAAAGGATCTGCCTGCAGTGTGGGAGACCTGGGTTCGGTCCCTGGATTGGGAAGCTTCCCTGAAAGAGGGAAAGGTGACCCACTCCAGTATTCTTGCCTGGAGAATCCCCATGTACAGAGGAGCCTGGTGGGCTACAGTTCATGGGGCCAAAAAGAGTCAGACATGAATGAGCGGCCGAGCATATATGTATTAATTAATTAATTAATTAATTTTTGGCTGTGCTGGGTCTTTGCTGTGGGCAATTTTCTCTAGTCACAGTGAGCAAGGGCCACTCTCTAGTTGTGGTATGTGTGTTTCTCATTGTGGTGGCTTCTCTTGTTGCAGACAGGGACTTTAGGGCACTTGGGCTTAGTTGCCTGCAGCATGTGGAGTCTTCCCAGACCAGAGATCTAACCCGGGTTCCCTGCATTGGCAGGCGGATTCTTTACCACTGGACCACCAGGGAAGTCCTCTGGGTCCTTCGTACAGTCCAGGCCCATCACGTGTCCTCACCAAGGTACACCTCTCCTGACTGGAGATTTTGCACACACTGGTCTTCCCTTCTGAAATGCTCTGCCCCAGGTCTCATCCTTCAGGGCTCAGCTTAAATTCCTCCTTCTTGGGACCCCTTCCCTGACTCCTCCTGACCTCCTTCCACTGAGGTTTCTGCCTTCCACCCCCACCCTTTGACCACCACTCTAGCACTCATTTTCTTCACGGTATTTTGTACTTAGCTTTATATTCATTCCTGTGCTGTGCTGTGCTTAGTGGCTCAGTTATGTCCCACTCTTTGCAACCCCAGGGACTGTAGCCTGCCAGGATCCTCGGTCCATGGGGAGTCTCGAGGCAAGAATACTGGAGTGGGTAGCCTATCTGTTCTTCAGGGAAACTCCTGATCCAGGAATCAAAGCGGGGTCTTCTGCATTGCAGGCAGATTCTTTACCAGCTGAGCCACCAGGGAAGCCCTTGTATTCACTCCTACATTGATCCGATCACTAGTACTGAGAGCTGTCCTAGGTGCTGGAGACACAGCCAGGAACAATCCAGACTCACTCCCTTGCTCAGCTGCTCTCCTACTCCACAAGACAGAAGAAACTGCATCTATTCTGTGGCCCCCAGGCCTGGCACAGAAAAGGGACACAATAAACACTTGTTAAAAGAATTTGTTGTTCCGTTAATGGATCTGTGAAGGAAGTAGGCTTGAACTCATTAAATAGTGTCTTACTGTAAAGTCTCATAGAAATGAAATATTTGCAGAGCAAACAAACCAATTGGAATACACCAGAAGGTATTTTGAAGCCCAGAGCAAATCTTTTTTGGGAGCAGAGTTCTTTTGTGATGTAAATGATCCATCGCCTCCTCCCAGCTCTGTGTTCTTGTTCTTGAGCTTTCCTCCAGCTTGCGAACCTTCTAAGATTTTGGATAAAATACGTGTGAGTGAGCATTTTGTGCATTTTTCCGAGGCATTCATATCTTCCATTAGATTCTTGAAGGGGCCGTTACTCCAGAAAGCTCAGAAGATGTGACTCTGGCCTGTGCCTATTTTTCAGGACTGTCTTGCTGCGCCCTTTCCTGGTGAATCAATTGCCTTGGTAATTATCTGTTTTTAGAAAACAGATCTTTATTAGCCAGTTTTCCATCCAGCCATCATTAAAAGAGTCCCCAGTTACGCGTACTTGGTGAAGCCCATTATTTGTAAAGCATAAAGGTTCTACACTCTATTACTAAGATGGAATAATATCATACATCAAAGAGGCTTAAAGCAACAAGTCTCACAAAAATATGAAAAACAAGATAAGTTGCTCAAAAGCAGTAGAGCCCTTGGAAATTTCCTGGCGAATAAAAAAGAACGCTCTCTGTTTCAAGCTGCCTCTGGGTCTGAGTGAACTTTACGATGAAGAATTTCTTCCCCCAAGAATCACATCAAGTTAATGTCGTTGCAGGGAGTTGTTTTAAGTCACAGACCCTTAAGCAACAGCCCTTAGAGAAAACCCTGAGCTCCAGGTTTTGCCTCCAGGAGTCAAATTCCAACCCCACCCTCCAGTCTACCAGCAACTCAGGTGCCACAAAAGGAATCACTCCCTTGTCCTGGGGCACACTTCCCACTTGTCACCTGGGTCACCAGAGGGCTCCTTTGCATCAAGGGCAAGCCACCCCCCTGCCCTCCAAGGCCAGATCTGACCCAGAGCTGCCACCTGCATTTCCTCCAAAAAGATTCTTCATCTTTCAGAGATACATACGGGAATATTTATAGAATTCAAAACACTTTGAATTCTGGAATTTGCTTAAAAACAATCATCTGAGGATTGGGGTAAAGATGAACCAGGACTGGCAGATATGGAATTGCCAAAACTGTATGGGAGATGTACAGACGTTTATCATTCTGTTAGTATCTCCCATACAGTTTTGGCAGTTCCATATCTGCCAGTCCTGGTTCATCTTTACCCCAATCCTCAGATGATTGTTTTTAAGCAAATTTCAGAATTCAAAGTGTTTCACCTATAAATATTCCCATATGTATCTCTGAAAGATAAGGAATCTTTTATGTCATTATAACCACAATACAATGACTACATCTAGAAACTTTTGATGATAATTCTCTCATAATATCAAATACACTGTCAATAGCCATCTTTCCCTGACTGTTTCTGTCAGGGAGGAAGAAAACTTTCCCAGATTCTTTTCTAGATTCTTCTGGTTGGTCTAAGAACTAAATTGATGTGAAAAAGATTAACAGGAGAAAATAAAAAATTTAATTTTGTACATACAGAAACTCACATACACAAGAGGGTCAGAGATCCTGTTAGCAAACCCAAGTTCGTGTGTCCGATGCACAGTGAGGCCAAACAAACCAAACAAACCAAAATGTTGGAGTCTGGAGCAGAGAGAGGCTTACTGTGGGGTCTGGCAAGGAGAACAGGCAGTTCATGCTGCAGACTCAAACTCTCGCATGGCTTTGACGGAAGAGTTTTTATAGGCGACATTTGGGGTGAGGGATGCAAGTGTGGGACTGTCTTCTGATTGGTTGGTGGTGAGGTAACAGGGCGGTGTTTCAGGAATCTCACTCATGAGCCTTTTGGTTCTGACCAATCTGGGATCCAGGTGCTTGAGCTCAGCCTGAAATTACCACTCTCCCCCTGGGTGGGGACCTTTGTTCCTACAGAAGAACTCAAGAGACGTGTATCAGATGGCTCTGTACTTCCCTTAAGGAGGAGCTAGGACCCTGCTGTATTGCCGCACTTCAGTTTCTTGACCATCTTCCCCTCATTTCTGCATTCCCTCACTTCCCTATTGGTAACTGACTGAATCTGCCCTTTGGAATTCAGGGAAGGTCTGGGAGGCTGAAACCTTTTTCTGACAGACAAGAAACACGGGATGCAGAAAGGCTTTTTGTACCCAGGAGGGCCCCAGAGTGTCCTACTTGGTTTCAACCACACATACATGAGAGGTTCAGAGACAGGTAAAATGAGGTATGTGCCATCTGGCACTAAGGAATGGGGCTTCCAGAGACTGGAAGCTCACTCACAAAACAATAAGAGGAGCATGTGTTTGGTAATTCGATGTTTGCTCTACCACATAGATGGGAACACTTGGATAAAATTTCTTGCTGGTGATGACTCTTTTCTGGGAAAAATTTCCAATTTAAATTCTTCCAGGTGCTTAAGGGAGGGGCAGTAGTTTCTTTTGAACCTGTAGGATTGTGATTGCCTTTAGCTCAAAGGAATCCTCATGCAAAAATGGCACGTTTGGGACAGGTTTGTTCTGAACCCTACATTTCATCAATGGCTTTATTTTTACGGTGTGTTTAAATCAGATTCCACGTAAGCACCACACTTCCCTGTTGGTTGATAAAGCGCTTAAGTCTCTCTTAATGTATAACTCTCCTTCTGACTCTTTTTTCCATGTAATTTATTTTGTGAAGAATATGCTCCAGCTTTAGACATTCTGTTTTTCGCTTTTTGTCTCTGTTTCCTGTGAGATTTCTGATTTTTCTCTTTGCTTTGTCTTTTCTGGGAACCAGGTTGGGGGAGGGCCATGGTAGTCTTGCTATGTTGTCATCAGTCCTGGAAGGCCCACTTTAGAGAATCAGCCCTTTCTTTAGAAGGGTCTGACGCTCCCCTAGCCTCAGTTCCCTGGGGTCCAGTCTCTCCAGGGCACCCAGCCACCCCGGCTTCCTGAAATGGCACAGAGAGTTGGGTCTGGGCCTGTTGATGTTCATCAAAGACCACCAGGAGGACACTTACAAGTCAAACAGAGTTGAGTTTAGTGTCTTGTTGAAACGAGAGAGACTGACAGGTGGAAAACTGAGGGGGCTCTCTGGAAGAGTGTCAGGAAGAACTTAGAATATGATTTGGACTTGAGATGGGTGATTTGGAAGTGGGCTCAGGAAAGTGCGTTTTGCTCCGGATCCCATGCTGTCTGGACAGGAGGGGCAATCCTGTGATTGTTTAATGAGCCTTACGTGGGAGTCAGGAGGAGGGCTAGCACTGTAAACAGTAAAGAAGTTTCAATCACTCTCTGAGCCAGAAGACCAGTCTCCGGGACATTCTTCAGGTCCTGGTTGTTTTTGTTTATGTTGATGCTCAGGCGTCACTGTTAGATGACCTTGTTAGTCACTTTCTGAGCCACAAGAGGGGTCCTGGAACATTCTTCAGGTCCTGGCTGTTCTTGTTTATGTTGATGCTCAGGCGTCACTGTTAGATGACCTTGTTAGTCACTTTCTGAGCCACAACAGGAGTCCTGGAACATTCTTCAGGTCCTGGCTGTTCTTGTTTTTGTTGATGTTCAGGCGTGGCTGTCGGATGGCCTTGTTTTTATCTTCATCTGTCACATCATCCAGTGGCCTTGTCTGCTAGATGTGTCCTAGGAAACTGTCTTTGTTAACAGGAGAATATCATGGCCTTGTTGTGAGGGCCAGGCCAGCTCCCGGCTGTCAGGGGCCTTTTTGTTCTTCTCCAGTTGTAGCTACATCTGTGTTTTCAGCTTCCTGATGCCTCTCCTGTGAGTCTCGCAGGCTCTGGGCTGACAAGGCTGGCTTCTCAGCTTGCTCCCTGCTAGCTTGCAGCTTCCTGCATTTGCTGGGTCAGTGACCACTCAGAGAATGGATTCCAAATTTTTGCTGCTGTGATCTCTTGGCCTAGTCTCTTTACCTTTTAGGGTTTATGCCTTTTTGTTGTCTCTCTACTGTCTTTAGAGGACTTTGGGGACAGAACAGCGGAGTGTGACTGCACCCCCACAGTGTCTGTAACTGTCAGTCATGTCAGGATTCTGTCTGGGACGGGCTTCTGTCTGAGAACTGCTCGGTGAAGTCTTTCTGCACTTAATGAGGGGATGGCTGGTACTTAAGTCCAAAAAATTTCCTCCTTGATAAACTGGGGGAAATATGTGGACCACAGGCTGATACTGAGATCAAGAAGTTTCCAATTCCCTCATTTAATGAAAATCTGCATTTTTTCTGCAATCATCCTACTTTATCATCTGATTCTGTACCAAGGACAGTGGCATCATGGGGGAGACTCATGGATTCATTTGTTTCCAAAGTGTATTCCCCACAGCCGAGTAACTTTGTTTCTTTAGATCTGCAGCAGTAGAAATGTTTGCTTCTTAGAAACTGTCAAGGTAGCAAATGTACACTTTAATAAAAACCTTAAGTCTCATCTGTGAGACCCGGTATTTTTAATTAGCTGGTAGGACAGCTACTTGTCTTCTTTAAGATATAAATTATGGAAGGCCAAGGGGGAAAACGTCTGTTTAATGCAATGACATGCTTATACCATGCATCTCAGCAAGTTGGCTTGGCTCGGTGGAGAAATAATGGTGATATTATAAAAGAATCAACGCTAGGATATGATCTCAGGGAACCAAGAATGTTCCACCATGGTCATAATCACACATCACTTTAATACATTAAAGGTGGAGGGAATATCTTTTCTGTTGCTCAAGATGGAAGTTGGAACCAGGGATAGAAAGTCTGATTCCTGTTCTGCAAATCCTCAAACATTTAACGGGGCTCCTGACAGACTTGTCAAGAGGTCAGTGAGGCAGGGACTGTGTGAAATGGTCTGTGGTGAAATCCATTTACAACACTCTTTAAAACCTTGCTTTTCTGTATATAATGTATTTTTAAAGAGCTGTATTTGCATGTAGACTGGGATTTGATATTGGAAGTGAACATAACCTCTGCATAGAACATGAGGTACTCAGTCACTCAGTTGTGTCTGACTCTTTGCGGCCCCGTGGACTATAGCCTGCCAGGCTTCTCTGTCCATGGGATTCTCCAGGCAAGAATACGGGAGTGGTTGCCACTTCCTACTCCAGGGGATCTTCCCAACCCAGGGACTGAACTCACATCTCTTGTGTCTCCTGCATTAACAGGCAGATTCTTTACCACTACTGCCACCTGGGAAGCCCTATAGAATATGAGGAAGGCATGTTATTAGAAAATGACCAGTGTCATTGATGGCAGATATGTAAAGAAGGCAGAATGCCAAAGAATTGATACCTTTGAAATCTGGTGTTGGAAAAGACTTCTGAAAGTCTCTTGGTCAGCGAGGAGATCAAACCAGTTAATTTTAAGAGAGATCAAACCTGAATATTCACTGGAAGGACTGATGCTGAAGCTCCAGTATTTTGGTCATCTGATGTGAACAGATGACTCATTGGAAACATCCCTGATGCTGGGAAAGATTGAGGGCAGAAGGAAAAGAGGGCATCAGAGGATGAGATGGCTGGACAGTATCATCGATGCAATGGACATGAACTTGGGAAAACTCCAGAAGATGGTGAAGGACAGGGAAGCCTGGAGTGCTGCAGTCATGTGATTGCAGAGTCGGACACGACTGAGCAACTGAACAACAGTTTTGACAACAGCACCACCTGCTGTGATTTATAAGATGACCCTTGTGTGCCGCATACTGAACACGTCTCATTTTCACAACAGCCCCATCTACGGGGTGAGGAAAGAAGGCCGGAGAGGCTGACAGTGTGACACAGTCAGGGAACAATGAAGCCTCATTTCAAACGTGGGTCTGACTCAGCTCAGGTCCCCTCCTCCAGGAAGCCGTCCCTGACCTCCACACACCCTCCACTATGACACCTGCATTGTACCCTGGATCCTGCTATGCAACTGTGGCAAAAGCAGGCTGGAACTTCCTCATTTATTCCCAGTCCCAGCTCAAAGCAGCTTCTGGATAAATTCATTCAAAACAAAGCTGATGCCAAGCCAGGCATCTTTCCTTTGTGACCAGGCACTGCCATGCTCAGTCCCTGTGCAATCCTCTGGCTCAGGAGCCTGGGCACCTGGGGTAAGAACTCTGTGAAAGGGGCCATCTCTTACAGATACAAATAAAGGATGATGTCATTAGCACTAGGGCTGAGTATTTTTCCAGAAAAGGAACAAAGCAAAGAAGGGGCAAATGTTGACAGATGGCAGGCAGACAGGGAAGACATTCTCTGTGTAGACACCCATTTCATAACCTAACTCTTGCTGGCAGCTTCCTGCATGGAGGCAAAGGTAGGATGCATCCAGGGAGTCTCTCATGAAAGCCAGAGGTCTGGGGAGTTGGAGAAATGAACGCAGACCAGGACAGGGGGCCACAGCCCCAGAGGACTGAGGGGGCAGAGAAAGCCTCATTTTAAACTGAGAACTGTATCCATGTCTGAGTTTAACACACAGGGAGAAAAAGTATTCAAAAGAAGCAGGCTCCTGGGTCTGGCAGGGACACTAGGTAGATTAAGCAGTGGGTAATGACAGAGGTTAGTGACATTGTACAGGAGACAGGGATCAAGACCATCTCCATGGAAAAGAAATGCAAAAAAGCAAAATGGCTGTCTGAGGAGGCCTTACAAATAGCTGGGAAAAGAAGAGAAGTGAAAAGCAAAGGAGAAAAGGAAAGATATTCCCATCTGAATGCAGAGTTCCAAAGAATAGCAAGGAGATAAGAAAGCCTTCCTCAGCAATCAGTGCAAAGAAATAGAGGAAAACAACAGATTGGGAAAGACTAGAGATCTCTTCAAGAAAATTAGAGAAACCAAGGGAACATTTCATGCAAAGATGGGCTCGATAAAGGACAGAAATGGTAGGGACCTAACAGAAGCAGAAGATATTAAGAAGAGGTGGCAAGAATACACAGAAGAACTGTACAAAAAAGATCTTCATGACCCAGATAATCATGATGGTGTGATCACTCATCTAGAGCCAGACATCCTGGAATGTGAAGTCAAGTGGGCCTTAGAAAGCATCACTATGAACAAAGCTAGTGGAGGTGATGGAATTCCAGCTGAATTTCAAATCCTCAAAGATGATGCTGTGAAAGTGCTGCACTCCATATGCCAGCAAATTTGGAAAACTCAGCAGTGGCCACAGGACTGGAAAAGGTCAGTTTTCATTCCAATCCCAAAGAAAGGCAATGCCAAAGAATGCTCAAACTACCGCACAATTGCACTCATCTCACACGCTAGTAAAGTAATGCTAAAAATTCTCCAAGCCAGGCTTCAGCAATACGTGAACCATGAAATTCCAGATGTTCAAGCTGGTTTTAGAAAAGGCAGAGGAACCAGAGATCAAATTGCCAACATCCGCTGGATCATCAAAAAAGCAAGAGAGTTCCAGAAAAACATCTATTTCTGCTTTATTGACTATGCCAAAGCCTTTGACTGTGTGGATCACAATAAACTGTGGAAAATTCTGAAAGAGATGGGAATACCAGACCATCTGATCTGTCTCTTGAGAAACCTGTATGCAGGTCAGGAAGCAACAGTCAGAACTGGACATGGAACAACAGACTGGTTCCAAATAGGAAAAGGAGTCCGTCAAGGCTGTATATTGTCACCCTGCTTATTTAACTTATATGCAAAGTACATCATGAGAAACTCTGGGCTGGAAGAAGCACAAGCTGGAGTCAAGATTGCTGGGAGAAATACCAATAACCTCAGATATGCAGATGACACCACAGTTATGGCAGAAAGTGAAGAAGAACTAAAGAGCCTCTTGATGAAAGTGAAAGAGGAGAGTGAAAAAGTTGGCTTAAAGCTCATCGTTCAGAAAACTAAGATCATGGCATCTGGTCCCATCACTTCATGGGAAATAGATGGGGAAACAGTGGAAACAGTGTCAGACTTTATTTTGGGGGGCTCCAGGATCACTGCTGATGGTGATTGCAGCCATGAAATTAAAAGACGCTTACTCCTTGGAAGGAAGGTTATGACCAACCCAGATAGCATATTTAAAAGCAGAGACATTACTTTGCCAACAAAGGTCCATCTAGTCAAGGCTATGGTTTTTCCAGTGGTCATGTATGGATGTGAGATTTGGACGATGAAGAAAGCTGAGCGCTGAAGAATTGATGCTTTTGAACTGTGGTGTTGGAGAAGACTCTTGAGAATCCCTTGGACTGCAAGGAGATCCAACCAGTCCATCCTAAAGGAGATCAGTCCTGGGTGTTCATTTTACGGACTGATGTTGAAGCTGAAACTCCAATACTTTGGCCACCTCATACAAAGAGTTGACTCATTGGAAAAGACCCTAATGCTGGGTAGGATTGGGGGCAGGAGGAGAAGGGTTCGACCGAGGATGAGATGGTTGGATGGCATCACTTACTCGATGGATATGGGTTTGGGTAAACTCCGAGAGTTGGTGATGGACAGAGAGGCCTGGTGTTCTGTGATTCACGGAGCCACAAAGAGTCAGACACGACTGAGCGACTGAACTGAACTGAACTGAACTGAATGATATCAGAAATTGTAGACGAGCTCTGAAATGGGGCCACCCAGGTTTGGATGCCAGCTGTGTCACATTCCAGTGTGACTTGGGCTAGTTATCTATCTGTGCCTCAGTTAAGCCCTCTGTAAAATGGGGTGGTGATAGTACACATTTAACTGAGTTGTTCTGAAGGTCAAGGTTAATACCCATGAAGAGCTCAGATTTCTCAGCACAGCCACCGTGGGCTGAGCACCTGCTCTGTGCTAGCACCGTGCTAGGTCTGTCTCTGCTCAATCACAGGGTCCTCTTATTAGCATCATCCCCATTTCACAGATGCAGAAACTAAGGCACAGATTGCCTATTGCCTTCCACAAGCTCACAGAGCTAACAAGCAGCAAAGCCAGAGGCTGAATCCAGACAATGTGGTGCCAGAATCCTTCTTCCAACCACTTTCTGTGCTGTCTCTCAGAAATATTCTTTTGCTAAAGCAATTACCCTTCAATTAAAAAAACAAAAAACCTCATTATTCTAAACCTTAAAGTCAATCTCATAAAAATCTATGAAATAGGATGGTGTAAGTTTAAATAATAGTACATATTTATACTGGGGCTTCCCTGGGGGTTCAGTGAGTGGTAAAGAATCTGCCTGCCAGGGAGGAGATGTGAGTTTGATCCTTGGGTTGGGAAGATCCCCTAGAGAAGGGAATGGCTACCTGCTCCAGTGGGGGCTTCCCTGGTGGCTTGGTGGTAAAGAACCCATCTGCCAACGCAGGGGACATAAGAGACTTGAGTTCGACCCCTGGGTCGGAAAGGTCCCCTGGAGGAAGAAATGGCAACCCACTCCAGTATTCTGGCCTGGAAAATCCCTTGGACAGAGGAGCCTGGCGGGCTACAGTCCAAGGGATCACAAAAAATCAGAAATGATTTAGTGACTAAAACAACAACAATATATTTATATATTATATCCAGCACACTACCTAAGACAGAGAATGAACTTTAAACATTTTCATATTAAAAAGGTACTCTTTTTTTAGGATCAAGGTACCCGTTGTGGGTTGTATTGCTTCCCCAAGAAGGATTTGCGGTAATCTTAACACCTGGGGCCTGTTTGTGCTCATTTGGGTGCTCTTTGCTTTCTTCCACATGTGTCTAAATTTGTTAAGAATATTGCACATGGACCAGCATTCAGGTAACTGGGATGAGACGTAGCAAACGAGCAGGTCCTCTGTGATAATACCACATGCAGCCTCGGGTGATGAAAGCAAACCCAGTAAATGAAAATTCCACTTTACGCTGAAATGAACCCTTTTCTTTTAAGAAGAGTTGATTAAATCCTGGCTGCACTGTTACCTTTGAAATATTGCTTGCCTCCCCACCCCTCCCCCACGGCCTCTCTCCATAGGAAGGGGAAATGATGGTGGTTAAGGACAGACTTTCCTCGTCACTTCTGTCTGACCAGGAAGCAAGAACCAGTTGGTGATGTGGAAATGGCAGGACCCAGTGGCATGGCCGCAGGAGACAGGGAAGGTTGGGGGTATGGGGCACATGGGGACTGCCCCCCTAGGCCTGAAGGGACAATTTGAGCCAGCTGGTTATAAGCTCAGTAAGAAACTTGTGCTCTGACAAAGAAGTATTAAGCGGTTAATAGGTAGAAATCTCTACAGCTATGGAAGACCACGTCTGAATGTAGGAAGACAGGCTCCAGAACTTACCACTGGATGCGCTTCTGTTAAAGAATGAAGGGATGGCTACCTCTGCTGTATCACAGAGGTTAATTCTGAGCAGGAGCGGGGCGGGGGTGTGGGGGGAGGGCCACAGATGACTCCTGTTTTGTTTTAATTTTATTTTGTTCTATGTTCTCTTTGGGCTTTCTATTGTTCTGCCACAAACACCTATGACTTCTGGAATTAGATCAGTTGTTTTTAGGAATAAGAGTATTGGGGGAGGGGGAAAGATGGTGTATCTTGCAAGACATCAAGATGTGATGGCAGAAAAGTTGCCATAAAAAAGATCACTATTGATGACCAATAAACACATGAAAAGATGTTCAACATTGCTAATTATTAGAGAAATGCAAATCTAAACTACAATGAGGTATCACCTCACACCAGCCAGAATGGCCATCATCAAAAATTCTACAAACAATGAGTGCTGGAAAGGATGTGGAAAAAAGGACACCCTCATACACTGTTGGTAGGAATGTAAACTGATATAGCCATTATGGAGAACAGTATGGAGATTCCTTGAAAACTAGGAATAAATCTACCATATGGGCCAGTAGTCCCACTATTGGGCATATGCCCTGAGTAAGCCACAAATCTAAAAGACACATGTACCCCAATGCTCATCGCAGCACTATTTACAATATCCAGAACATGGAAGAAACCTAGATGTACATCTAGAGATGAATGGATAAAGAAGATGTGGTACATATACATAATGAAATATTACTCAGTCATGAAAAAGAACGAATTTGAGTCAGTTCTAGTGAGGTGGATGAACCTAGTGCCTGTTATACAGAATGAAGTTAAGTCAGAAAGGGAAAAACCAAATATCATATACTAACACATATATTATATGAAATCTAGAAAAATGGTATTGTTGAACCTATTTGCAGGGAAGGAATGGAGATGCAGATAGAGAATGGACTTGTGGACACAGTGGAGGATGGAGAGAGTGGGACCAATGGAGAAAGTAGCATCGACATATATACCATCATGTGTAAAACAGCTGACTGATGAGAAGTTGCTACATAACACAGAGAGCCCAGCCTTGCGCTCTGTGATAACATAGAGGTGGGGATGGGGAGAGGGGAGGGAGGCTCAAGAGGGAGGAATATGTGTATAACTATGGCTGATTTACGTTGTTGCATGCAGAAACAAACTAAACACTGTAAAGCAATTTCCCTCCAATTAAAAAATAAATTAAAAAAATATTTCAAATAAATAAAAAGATCACTATTGAAAGCTGCAAGCTGTAAGTTTTTACTGTGACAAAGTATTTGCAACTGATAAATACTGAAACCTTGGAGAGTGAGGAATTTGTCAGTGTCTCCAGTGTTAGAAATCACGGACAGCACACACCTGACTCAGAGCCTTGCATTGGCTGTTCCCTCTGTCCTAACACTTTTCCACCAGACTTGTGCCTGGCATCCTTCCTCACTTCTGGCATGACCCTGCTTCAATGTTTCTCAGACCACCCTGTACGAAAAACAGCCCCACACCCCAGCACATGAATGTCCCTTCATCAGAATGTCACCCTCCATGGCAGCAAGGATAAAGACCTCCCTGGCACCTGAAACAATAGTTATAATAGGCAATCATCACAGTACTCCTTGGATGAATGAAGGAAGTCACTTAGATGTTTCAGGGGTGGTACAAATGGCCACGCCAAAGCCTTTGACTGTGTGGATCACAACAAACTGTGGAAAATTCTTAAAAATGGGAACACCAGACCACCTTAACTGCATCCTGAGAAATCTGTATGCAGGTCAAGAAGGAACAGTTAGAACTGGACATGGAACAACAAACTGGTTCCAAATTGGGAAAGGATTATGTCAAGGCTGTATGTTGTCACCCTGCTTATTTAACTTACATGCAGAGTACATCATGAGGAACGCTGGACTGGAAGAAGCACAAGCTGGAATCAAGATTGCCGGGAGAAATATCAATAACCTCAGATATGCAGATGACACCACTCTTATGGCAGAAAGTGAAGAACTAAAGAGCCTCTTGATGAAAGTAAAACAGGAGAGTGAAAAAGTTGGCTTAAAGCTCAACATTCAGAAAACTAAGATCATGGCATCCGGCCCCATCACTTCATGGCAAAGAGATGGGGAAACAATGGAAACAGTGAGAGACTTTCTTTTTTGGGGGGCTCCAAAATCACTGCAGATGGTGACTGCAGCCATGAAATTAAAAGACGCTTGCTCTTTGGAAGAAAAGCTATGACCAGCCTAGACAGCATATTAAAAAGCAGAGACATTACTTTGCCAACAAAGGTCTATCTAGTCAAAGCTATGGATTTTCCAGTAGTCACATATGGATGTGAGAGTTGGACTATAAAGAAAGCTGAGCGCCAAAGAACTGATGCTTTTAAACTGTGGTGTTGGAGAAGACTCTTGAGAGTCCCTTGGACTGCATGGAGATCCAATCAGTCCATCCTAAAGGAAATCAGTCCTGAATATCCATTGGAAGGACTGATGCTCAAGCTGAAACTCCAACACTCTGGTCACCTGATGCAAAGAACGGACTCATTGGAAAAGAACCTGATGCTGGGAAAGATTGAAGGTGGGAGGAGAAGGGGATGACAGAGGATGAGATGGTTGGATGGCATCACCAACTCGATGGATACGAGTTTGAGCAAGCTCCACGAGTTGGTGATGGACAGGAAAGCCTGGCGTGCTGCAGTCCATGGAGTCGCAAAGAGTCGGACATGACTGAGTGACTGAACTGAACAGAACAAGTGTCATTTTCTGGCCTCAGGTCAGGAGACCCAGGTTTCTCTCCTTGGGGGGCCCCTGAAGGTGACATATACATTGACTCACAAAGCAAAGCCTCGGCCTCAGCCACAAACTGCAATATATTCCGTTCCTGGTGAGTTTTCCATAAGAAAAGTGTTTAAAGAAATTAGGCATGTAAAACATATACTTTGGCCCTAAAATGCCAACTCCCACTAAAAGGAACCAGGATTCCTTAGAGAAATGGCTGATTTCAGATCCGGGGCCAAAAGTGGATAAGATGAGCCTGGGCCATCTTGTCCTGCTTGAAAACAGATCTCAAAGCATCATGACAAACAAAGACGCACGGGCCAACTTGAAAAGGCTCCCATGGCCCAAATGTGACCATCTGAATAATGACAATGTTTCAAAAGACATGAAATATATTAAAATCCATGAGTTCATATTAATATTCCAGAAAAACCCCAAAACTAGTTGATCACCTTAGATAAGGCACAAACTTGTTATTCTGAAAACCAATAAAGCATGAGAAAGACTTGAGCTTTATCCTGCTTTTCTCTACAGGCTATATTTCACGATAACCAAGTAAAGAAACAAAATTTATTTCTACAGAAAGCCATTCAAGCTAACAAATGAAGAAGCAATGAGATAAGTAGAAAATCACCATTTTGCAAATCCCCAGTGAAAAACGGATAGGTAGCAATGATTAATGGCTGCTAACCATTCAGTGAAAGTCAGTGTTTTCTTTTTTTTTTTTTGCCTTGATATAAATTCTTTTATTTTATTTTTTTGAATAAAATTTATTTATTTTAATTGGAGGCTAATTACTTTACAACATTGTAGTGGTTTTGCCATACATTGACATGGATCTGCAGCGGGTGTAAAAAAAGAAAAAGAAAACAAAATATATATACGCTTACAAATAAAATATTTATGGAAAGATATACAGGAAACTGATAACACTGTTGCCTTTGGGAAAAGTGGCTGGGTGGCTGGATGAGAATATGGAAGAAAATCTCTTCTTGGCTTACCTTTCTGTCCTTTTGGAATTCTGGAGTGTCTGAACTTATTATTTATTCATAAGCAAAGAAATAAAGCTTAAATATAAAAACTTTCTTATTAAAAAAAAAAGAAAGTCAATGGAATGTATTTGAATGAATCGGGTGAAAAACGAAACCTGCAGAGCAATGTGAGTTGATGTCACTGAAAGTGGAGAACCTTGTCTCTTGGGGTGATGCAATAAGAAGGACATAGCACCACCTAAGAAGTAATTTTGATGGAAAAAGAATCCTGAGTCTGATCAAGCCCTCAACTCTACTCCTAGGAAAGGAAACGATCAAAGAGAGAGGAACAGTGTTAGTTAACAGATAGTTCCAGAAAGCTATAAGCCAAATTCAGAAATGCAGGAAATTCTACAGGACAAATGACCCAGTTTCTTCAATAAGCTTATAGTTTTAAAAAAGAGAAGGACAACTGTTAGATTAAAGGAGACTTGGGACAATGCAATCAAATGCGTTATATGGCTCTTAATTGCATCCTGATTTGAAAAACCAACTACAAATATATGTTTTCAAGATAATCAGGGAAAAGTGAATACAAACCAGGTACTGGATACTATTAATAGTAGGGATTACTTGGGCTTCCCTGGTGGCTCAGACGGTAAAGAACCTGCCTGCAACACAGGAGACCTGGGTTTGATCCCTGGGCAGGAAGACCTCCTCAAGAAGGAAATGGCAACCCATTCCAGTATTCTTGTCTGGAAAATTCCATGGACAGAGAAGCCTTATGCGCTACAGTCCATGAGGTCACAAAGGGTCAGACACAACTGAGCAAGTAACACTTTCACTTTTGTCTTATTTTATTGAATATCATATTACGGTTAAAGTTTTTAAGTCATTATGGTTAGAGACATATATTGAAATATTTGCATATAACATTATAACCAGCCAAAAAATATAAATGGGAGAGAAATTGGGATAAGAATGCTGAAAAGTGGGTCTTTGTGGAAAAAGATGTCGGCCCTTGAAGTTTTATACCTGTTTAGCTTCTCATCTACGTGGGAGAGAAGACTGGTTTTTTAATTTCCAATATATTGTTGACCAATACTTTTGTAAAATACAAAAAAAGTGAATTACCAAAAAAGTTAACTGATACAAAACCAGACATAACAGCATATAAGTGTAAATTTTTCCTTGGATTCCATGCATATACAATTACATTGAAATATACACAGTAGAAACAAATGTACTATATGGAACGTGAAAATAATTTTTTCAACTATGGCTGTTTTTCACTGAATGTGTGTATATAAGTGATGAATGTGGAGAATTGCTATTACTTTAATAACTTTTTGTATTCCATAATCACAACTCATCAGAAAGTTGTCAGTGAGATAGTGATTCCCCATATTAAATGCCTCAGCACACAGTTTGAACAAAAATCATGGACATCAATATTTAAAGTTTTTAATGTGACAATTCAGCCTGCTTCTTCTTTATTAATTTATCTAACCTCATTTGGACTGATGGCAACACTACTCACAGATGATAATGTGCCCCGAAAGTTTTTTTTGCTTTGTTGCCATGATACTTCTCATAGAGAAAGCAGACTCACAGGGGTGTGAATGGCAGAAGAGTTTAGCAGACTCAAATTATTCATTTCTAACTTGTATCCAAAATGAAGCAAATAATGATGTATTTTCAAGATTCATCTTCAGTCCTCAATCTTAGCCAGTGTTATCAATTTATCCTGTAAAGCTGTACTTCAATTTAAATTATCCATATGTTTCGATGAAAAAAAAGATTCCAGAACCATAGATTCTTACCTGTACATTATCTTTTGGTGGAAAATAAATTTCATAGGAGCATGAGTGTGCAGTAATAGGCTACCACCTACATTCCTGATTGTTGTTGAGACAGGTCATAAAAATCACAGAAATCCTAAATTTATTTCTGAGTTTTGATTCTTTGTTGCATTTCTTTTTGGGTAAAAGTTTTAAGATCATTAAAAACCTCTAAGAGATCAGACAACTCAGCAAGTCTGGAGTCTAGTTTACATCGTTAAACACTGGCTCAAACTGACTCCTTATCTATAAGAAAATGATGAATTTGTTCTGCATTATATTCCAAAAGAATTTTCCCCACAACAAACATTGTACCTCAGCATACAGTAAAAGATTATGTTCCACATCCATACATCACATAAAAGTAGAATGACTTAGATAAATGGTAAAGAATCTGCCTGCAGCACAGGAGACCCTGGGTCAGGAAGATCCCCTGGAGAAGGGCATGGCAACCCACTCCACTATTCTTGCCTGGAGAATTCCATGCACAGAGGAGCCTGGTGGGCTAGAGTCCAAGGGATCGCAAAGAGTCAGACACAACTGAGTGACTAACACTTTCACTTTCATTTCAGTATTGACTTAAATTATTTTGATCTTTTTTATGGCTGAGTAGAATTCCATAATATACATTTACCACATCTTTATCCATTCATCTATCAATGGACATTTAAGTTGTTTCCATGTTAATGCATCTTGAATTTATGTAATTTACAGATTCTTAATTAGTTATTAAGTACAGTATTTAGGTCACCTGATTTTTTGTTTGTTTTGATAACAAGACTTTCTCAATAAAGGAAACAGTGCATTAATTCACAAGCTCCTTAACCCAGGTGACTGCTCCAAAATATTCTTCCATCATTGCAACTGTGCTATTAGAACACGCTCTCCTATACAAAACAAACTTGAAACCACATTTGTTGACAGTATATTCTTTCATAATTTTATACAGTTCAGAGCTAGTTGTATTTATTGGCAATGAAGTTAAAAAGAATCCTTCATATCACCATCATGTTCAAATTGCACACATACTAGAATTACCACAATAACGTATCTGTGCATTACATACACTACAGTGAAAAATTCTTTACTGGCTTTATGTGCTCTGTGGGTTAGTTTTCTGTATAGGAGGCAGTTCCTCCCTGTATCAAGCTATGGTCATTGAACCACAGGGTCAAGTAACATAGGGTTAATAAATGAATCGATTGCTAGCTTCCTAATTAAACTAATCATTTGCTAAATTAAAAATAGGCAAGCTTGATTTAAAAAATAACAAGTCATAAAAAGAAACAAATGATTAAACGTCTCATATTTTTACACTCTTTTAGATTTTAGTTGCCAAATTAAACTGAAAACGGTATGTGTTGCAATGTGGTACATTGGACATATTGGACACAATTCACCATGTAAGTTTAACAAATCCAAACTGTCTATTTCCTGCTACTTGAGATGAATTCAATGAGAGGCACTTGGAAGTTGTTATAGTAATGAAAACAGCATGGTATTGGCATAAAAACAGACAAATAGCTCAATGGAACAGAATAGAGAGCCAAGAAATAAACCCATGTGTGTATAGTCAATGAATTAGGAACTAAGAATATACAGTGCAGAGAGGATAGTCTCTTTAATAAATGGTACTAAGAAAACCAAAAGAAGAATGCAGAAGAATGAAACTAAACCACTATCTTACACCATCTGCAAATCTGAAGTTGTTGATATTTCTCCCAGTAATCTTGATTCCAGCTTGTGATTCATCCAGCCCAGCATTTCACATGATTGTACTCTTCATATCAGTAAAATAAGCAGGGTGACAATATACAGCCTTGTCATACTCCTTTTCCAATTTTGAACCAGTTTGCTGTTCCATGTCCAGTTCTAACTGTTGCTTCTTGACCTGCATACAGGTTTCTCAGGAAACAGATACGGTGGTCTGGTATTCCCATCTCTTTAAGAATTTTGCGCAGTTTGTAAGTGATTCACACAGTCAAAAGCCTGTGTGAAGCAAAATTAGATGTTTTTCTGGAATTCCCTTGCTTTTTCTATGATCTGATGAATGTTGGCAATTTAATCTCTGGTTCCTCTGCCTTTTCTAAGCCCAGTACATCTGGAAGTACTGGTTCACATACTGGTTCACATACTGCTGAAATCTAGCTTGAAGGATTTTGAGCATAAACTTATTAGCATGTGAAATGAGTGCAACTGTATGGTAGTTTGGACATTCTTCGGCATTGCCCTTCTTTGGGATTGGAATGAACACTGAGCTTTTCTAGTCCTGTTGAGAGGGTAACAGGTAGGAAGGCCAGAGGTCCCCAAGTGGCAGGAGGAAATAAACTGCAAATGGCGGATGTTTTCTCCTTCTCTACATAAAATTAAAAGAAGCTTCTTTTAATTCTGTGTTGAGGACACCTGGTTCTGCCTTGAGCTAACCAATGCACTTTTCTTATGCAAATGTTTTTTCTTAAGCTATGGTAATGAAACTATGTACTTACTTTGGAATCTGCCTTTCTTCAAAATGGTTTCACCTAAGACTAACTTTTTTTCTATTCTCAAACCTTGGGCTGATAATGGCTCAACAAACCAGTATTGATGTCAACTGCTTTATCATACAGGATGACACACCTTGTGCCGTTCTATCTCAAAAATGCATATACTGTGGGAGAGGGGCCCGGGAAACTCCCCAGCCTTGACGTGTCTCTCTTATCTGATTAATAGCTTGCAAACAGACATATAACACCTTGCCAAAAACTAGCAAGAGGGGATTCTTTCTGCCTCCTTCTGATGTCTAAATCAGAAGCTTTCTCTATCTCTCTTATACTTAAACAAAATTCTGTTACGCAAAAAACCCCAGTGGTCAAGCCTGGTCTCTGTCGCCAGATTGAAATCCTCTCCTCTGGAGGTCACAAATCCTGGCATAGCACACGGCTTGCAGCGGCAACCTTTCACTGTGGCCACTGCTGAGTTTTCCATATTTTCTGGCATATTGAGTGTGGCACTTTAACAGCATCATCTTTTAGGATCTGAAATAGCTCAGCTGGAATTCTATCACCTCCGCTAGCTTTCTTCATAGTAATGCTTCCCAAGGTCCACTTGACTTCACACTCCAGGATGTCTGGCTCTAGGTGAGTGATCACACCATAATGTTTATCCCAGTCACTAAACCTTTTTTATATAGTTCTTCTGTGTATTCTTGCCACCTCTTCTTAATCTCTTCTGCTTCTGTTAGGTCCATACCTTTCTGTCCTTTATCACGCCCATCCTTGCATGAAATGATCCCTTGATATCTCCAATTTTCTTGAAGAGATCTCTAGTCTTTCCCATTCTATTGTTTTCCTCTATTTCTTTGCATTGTTCATTGAAGAAGGCCTTCTTATCTCTCCTTGCTATTCTTTAGAACTCTGCACTCAGTTGGATTTACCTTTCCTTTCTTCCTTGCCTTTAGATTTCTTTTCTTTCCTCAGCCATTTGTAAAGCATCCTCAGACAACCACCATGCCTTCTTGCATCTCTTTTTCTTTGGGATAGTTTTGGTTACCACCTCCTACACAAAGTTATGAACTTCTGTCCATAGTTCTTCACGCATTCTGTCTATCAAATCTAACCCCTTGAATCTATTCATCACATCTACTGTATAATCATAAGGATTTGACTTAGGTTATATCTGAATGGCCTAGTGGTTTTCTCTACTTTCTTCAATTTGAGTCTGAATTTTGCAATAAGGAGCTCATGATCTGAGCCGCAGTCAGCTCCAGGTCAGATATGCCAATGATACCACTGTAATGGCAGAAAGTAAAGAAGAACTAAAAAGCATCATGATGAGGGTGAAAGACGAGGGTGAAAAAGTTGGCTAGAAACTCAACATTAAAAAAACTAAGATCATGGCATCCAGTCCATCACTTCATGGCAAATAGATGGGGGAAAAGTAGAAACAGTCACAGATTTTATTTTTGGGGGCTCCAAAATCACTGCAGACAGTGACTGCAGCCATGAAATTAAAAGATGCTTGCTCCTTGGAAGAAGAGCTATGACAAACCTAAACAGCGTATACAAAAGCAGAGACATCATTTTGCTGACAAAGGTCCATATAGTCAAATCTACCGTTTTTCTAGTAATCATGTATGAATGTGAGAGCTGGACCATTGACAGCATTGAAGAATTGATGCTTTTGAATTATGATGCTGGAGAAGACTCGTGAGAGTCCTTTGGACTGTAAGAAGATCAAACCAGTCAATCCTAAAGGAAATCAATCCTGAACATTCACTGGAAGAGCTGAAGCTCCAATTCTCTGACCACCTGATGTGAAGAGCCAACTCATTGGAGAAGACCCTCACACTGGGAAAGACTGAAGGCAAAAGGAGAAGGGAGAGGCAGAGGATGAGATGGTTAGATAGCATCACCTACTCAATGAACATGAATCTGAGCAAAGTCCAGGAGAAAGTGAAGAATCAAGGAGCCTGGTGCACTGCAATCCACGGGATCACAAAGAGTCAGACACAACTTAGCAACTGAACAACAATAAATGTTATACCATGGTGGTGGTGGTGGTGGTTTAGTCACAAAGTTGTGTCCAACTCTTTGCGGCCCTGTAGACTGTAGACCGACAGGGTCCTCTGTCCATAGGATTCTCCAGGCCAGAATACTGGAGTGGGTTGCCATTTCCTCCACAAAAGCAACTCAAATTTGAATAACACTTGAACAAAAGACCTGAAACCATAAAACTTCTGCATTTTCTTCTAGGGGATAAGCTCTCTGACACTGGTGTTGGCAATGATTTTTTAGATTTAACTCCAAAAGCAAAGGCAACAAAAGCAAAAATGTACAAATGGGACCACATCAAACTAAACAGCTTCTGCACAGCATAGGAAACTATCAGTAAAATGAAAAAGAAGCCTAGAGAGTGGGAGAAAGTATTTACAAATCAAATATATGATAAAAGTTAATATGCAAAATATAAAGAACTCACACAAACTCAATAGCAAAAAAATGCCCAAACCAAACCATTCAATTAAAAATGGGCAGAGGAAATGAACAGACATTTTTTTCTGAAGACATACAAATGGTCAACAGTTCCGTGAAAAGGTGCTCAACATCATTAATCACCAGAGAAATGCAAATCAAAACCACAAAAAGATATTACCTCACTCCTATTCAAACGGCTATTATAAAAAAGACAAGAGATAACAAATTTTAGTGAAGATGTGGAGAAAAGAGAACAAGAGTACTCTGTTGGTGGGAATGTAAATTGATACAGCCACTATGGAAAACTACCATATGATCTAGTAATTCTACTTGTATGAAAAATGAAAATATCCTAAAAAAAAGAAAGAGCAGCTTTGTAAAAGCAGTAGAACAACAGTGTCACATGACCCTTATTCTCACTCATCACTGTTGGTGTTAGCGAGCCCAGAAACCAGGAGAATGCACGGTCTTTGATGTCACTTCTAAGTCTTTTATGGAATGAAATGATTAACACCTGGGCATGATGAGGCTGGTGGTGGATTTGCTTCCAGGAAAGCAAGGCTCCTGCAGTCTGTTGGTCAATGGTTTTGATGCTATTAGTGTGTTAGTCACTCAGTTGTATCTGACTCTTTTCAACCCCTTTAACTGTAGCCTGCCAGGCTCTTCTGTCCATTGGATTCTCCAGGCAAGAATATTGGAGTGGGTTGCCATTCCCTTCTCCAGGGGATCTTCCCTACACAGGGATCAAACCTGGGTCTCCAGCATTACAGGTGGATTCTTTACTGTCTGAGCCACCATGGAAGTCCACGATGCTATTAGAGAGGCTTCCAAATAGAGCTCCAGGTGTCTGTCTTTGTGCTTATCTTGTCAATATTTTTAGCAATAACTTTGATGTTTATTCCATTTTCTGACAAAACAGAGCTGGGAAAAAGAGATAAAGTGATAGACAACAGAGTGAAGATTTAGAGTTATCTTGGGAGTCAGGAATGTCAAGTTAACACTAAAAAAGATGAATCTGCACAACTCAGTGAAGGTCAGACTTTACACAGACATCTTCCATGTCACTTGTAAATTATGAGTGTGGGAAGACTTGAAAGAATTCCTGTGATAAACGAGACCTGATGATCTCAGTCAGTGCCAGACCCAATGTCAACCAAGAGTCTGACATGGCAGCTAAACAGATGAGTCCAACCTGGGTTTGCAGCAACTCTTTCTGCATGGCCCTCTCCATGGACCACCACATCTGGGTGTTACATGTGAGAGCCTCTTCACTGGGCTCGCAGTTGCTCAGCCTCCCCTTTCCCTCCTCTCTGGCCGCACATCCAGCTCTGTCATCATATGTGAGGGGACCACTTCCACATCCCAACACCCTAGCCATCACCACCTCCTCATTGCCTACCAAGGCATGCAGAAAATTTTGGCCTGGAACGCAAGTGCTCTGTGTTTTGGCCATCTCCTCTTTCCGGCCTCCTTCTCCCCACTCTCTCCTTCATGTTTCAACCGAACTTGAGATCTTACCATTTTCTGAGGATGTTCCAGCTTCTCCCACCCCTTCGCAGGCTGCCATCTCCCTCCACAGTCTTCCAGCTGCAGCTGCTGAAAGTTCCAGCCTTTCCTTCCCCTCACCTTACCACTTCTATTTCAACTCTCAATCTCCCACCTGGGAAACTCCCTGTTTTTGCTCTCCTTTTAAGGATATGTACTCCTATCATGCCTGATGTGTGAGTGTTGGGATTTCTGGGTGGGGCTCTCAGGTTCACCTGATGGAATGAGGCACAGCATCCCAAGAAAGTCTGTATTAGGCTTCTCCTCCCCCATCCTCCTCACCAGGGCCAGGCTGAGAAATCTCTGCATAAAGAATAATAGCAGAATGAGAATAAAGTGCCAGGATTAAATGTGAACCAATGCTTCTGTTCTACAAAGTAGAACCCACTAAGAAAATTCAGTAGTAGGCAGATTTGGTTCATTGTCAAAGTGGGACACTTGCTCTTCCCACCTACACCTCAGTGCAGAGAGAGAGGCAGATGGACAGACAGACAGAGAGAAATGGAGTGGCTCAAAAGGGCAGAGTCTACTTACCAGAGTGAACACAACAGAGAAACAGTGGATGGGTGGCCTGTCACTAGGCTCCAAGTCTTGCCATGGGGAAGACAGACTGGGCACCACAAATGGGTGGTATCTTTTAAGTCTCAGCCACCTGTCCCTCTGGTAAAACAGGTTCCAGTGACTAACCTGGGATCCACTCAACCACAGGCACAACTTTCCCCTTAGAGGGAGACAGGGGTAGCATGGAAAAGAAGCTTGCAGAAATATGCAGAATCTTTCTATTCCCAACTGGAAACTACTGGAAGGCTGAGCTATCGTCTTACACATTTATGAATGACCTCTTTATAATAAGCAAAAACCTGACACATGCTACTCAGTAATTTTGTAGAAATGAATTTGTGACTTACATTCTAAAACTGGTTTTGACAAGCTTGAGTCAGCCAAGGCTATGATATACAGAATGGAGAGAAGTAGTCTGAAAAACATACAAGCAAGATTCAAGTCATTTCTAGGGGTGAGAAGGGCTTTTTCTGAATTACAGAGACAAGACCAAACAAGGTCAAATGATTATGGGGCTCTACAGGGACCCTACAGCTTAAGGCTCTAACAACATAAAGAAATGCTTCCAGCAATCAGACCTTCAAATAGAGGAAAGGCTGCCTTGAGAGGCTGCCTGCAATTAGAGCAATACAAAGAAGATTCTGGTTCTAAGTTGGGAATTACACTCAGCTTCCCAATCTGAGTCTATGAAACTAACTTCATGTGGGATTTGAGAGGGAGATAAGAGAATGATTTGGCCAAACATTTGAAAAGCAGATTCACATTCTTAAAGTCTCATTTAAAAAACAGAAATCCTATTTCTTTTCTCTTCGTCCTCCCTGCAGAGAATGTGTTTCAAAGACACTCACACCCCCATGTGTTTAATTACGCCGTATTATCATTGGGTCTTTGGAATCAAATATAATCAGTCTCTGGGAATATTGGGGTTTTGCATCATTATGTCATGAAATCATTTATATCCAGGCTCAAATGAATTAAAATATACATACTTTTTCTCTAAAAGTTCAAGGTTACCTATGACTTTGAAATTGGCTTTATTTATAGGGACACAGCTGGCATTTGACTGAAAAAAAAAATGCTGCAACAGGTTTGGCTGTGCACTTCAGTTAAAGAACAGACATTACTTCAATTTCACTCTTTTCCTAACAAAGGATTTGTTGCAAAATTAACAAATCTAAAGCAGTTCAGGGCAAATGATAGCCTGTATATGTGTAAATATATGAACTAATAAAAGCTACCATCTAAAGCTCAAGAGAAAGCCAGCATTTGTAATTTTACAATTGGGTGAGCGCTAGTTTAATTAATGTGATGAACTTGTGAATTTAGTCAATTTAATTATAGAGGAAATAACTGCATTTTGTTTATTGCTTATTTGGTGTGATTAAAAATTTACTGGAGAAAAATCATCCATGAAAGGTATTTTAACATTTTTCTGAATGCCTCAGTGACATTTGGTGCAAAACAAAAAACAATGAACCATATCTTGTACGTAATATTGAGTTATGTTTCTTCATCACAAGCTGAGCTAGATTTGGTCAGAATCAGCCTGTTGTAAATCAGCAGCTGCTGTCACAATTCACCAGAACAAAAGAAATTGTGGAAAGATTGTTTATTAAATTGAGCCCCTTCTTTATTAGTCATTTGCTACAATTTTATTTTATAGTCTCATTTCATTCTAATGCTTTCTCTGTCATAAAATGTCAATAGTTTCACTTAGTATTTCATATTAATTTGTCAAACCAAGCTCACATAATGCCATAAACCTGTCCTGCCAAGATGTGGTGGGGGATGGGGAAGTCAACTCAAACATACCAATATCATGGGCCAAAGATCAAGTTCAATTTCCAAAAGAGTTTATTGTGTACTTTCTAGCACCTTCTATGTGACAGGCACCATACCAGGCTAGTGATTCTGAGTAAACAGCATAGACCAGGCTCCTGGCCTTGGGAACTCACAGTCTGACGGTGGAGACATTCATGTGAAGAAGCTGTAGTGTTACAAAGCAGAGTAGCCATGGTGAGAAAGAGGAGGAACACCAGGATCACCAGCCTGCCCACCCAAGAAAAAGTACAGCACTGAGGTGTCTTTTCAGAGACTTCTATACCTGAGGGTTCTTTACCAGATTTAACTAAATAAGAGGAACCGAATACGTTTAGATCTGCTTTATTTTGAAATGTGAAATAGCATACGTGATCGTTAATTTTATGTGTCAACTGAGCCATGGGATGACTAGAAATATTAAGCACTATTCTGAATGTGTCTGTGAGAGTGTTTCTGGGTGGGATTACAATCTGAATGAGTAGAAGTAAAGCAGATTGCCCTCCCCAGTGTGGGTAGGTCTCATCCAATCAGATTAAGGCCTAGAAGAGAACAAAACTGCTCCATCTCTCTCTGAGCTGACACTGGTCTTCTCCTGCCTTTGGATTCAGATGTGGACTGAAAGTTATATCATCAGCTCTCCTCCTTCAGACTTGGACTGGAACTACTTAGCTTCCATAATCATATAAGCCAATTCCTTATAATAAATCTCTTTACATATATATCCTGTTGGCTCTATTTCTCAGGGAAATTAATACACTATAACATAGTCAACCTATGAATATCCCTTAGTTTCCAGTAGAAATGGTATAACTCTGCCTCCTTGGAGGGCTTTGCAACTCAAACAAGTTGAACTGATATCCTTTGACCTAAATTGGGCAAACGTGTTAAGTGAAATGTGTCAAATTTTCCCGTTAGGTGAGGACTAATCCATTTCCCTCCCAAAGCATTCTCCTGTGACTTCTACTTTCAGAAATGAACACTGTCATCAGAAGAAGGCAGAACTGAGGTGGCCTCTAGGACAATGATTTGGAAATGGGATGCTCAGACCACTCAGGACCCTGTTAAGATGGTAGCTTCTGGGGACACTTCTGATACCTCTGGGGAACCCTATGGGGGTGACTGAACTCAGGGATCTCCCTGTGGTTGGAGCACAGTTCAGCAAGAAGACCTCAGGACACATCCTGACAGCCATTTTCATCACTACCTTTCACAATTAATTCTAGGAACATATGTTTTTTAAATGCATGATTATTTTGCTTTGTATAATCTTTTTCAAAGAACTGTCTCTAGTTTCTGCCACTTCCAATCAATCTTAGCTTTTGCAGCCCTGTCAGTTCTCATAGACACCTAACACTTCCTGCTGTCTGCCATGGAATAATTTTGGGATAGAGATTATTTCCTTTCTTCCTTCTCAGCCCCTACTCTAGGCTTTTTCTGTTTAACTCAAAAACAAAAACCAGAAACTGATCAAATCTGTATTTTTAGAAAATCTTTTCCTAATTGTATTAGGGCCATAGTTGTTGATCTGGTGGCAGAAGAAATTCCTGATTGATTCAATGTGCTATGTCCAGATGTTCCGGCAATAAAATTGTGCCCTTGAAGTGAGAGCCTGGCCCCAGACGGGGTCCTGTGGGAAACTCCTCAATGTGGGAACAACACTGCTTCACACTTGGGGGAGGTCCCATACAATAGAGCCCTTCATGACCTCGCCGCCCCCACTCACTGTCCTTGCCTCCTGGGACATGCATCTCCGCCTCAGACTGGAGGAGAGAAGGCAGTTTGCAGACTGAGATGTTTAAGCCTTACTACCCAAGTGCCCCAGTAAAATGCATGAATGGGTTGACATGACATTATTACGTAAGGTTCACAGCTTAACTTGCTGAGTCTCCTCCTTTTGGCTTCAAAACAAATGCCCATCAGCTAATGAATGGATAAACAAAATATGATATATCCATACAATGAGATATTATTTGGCCAGAAAAAGGAATTAATGAAGCTGAAAACATTACAATAAGTGAAAAAAGCCAGTCACAAAGTGTACTCAAAGGGCCCTGCAGAACAAAAGCAACAATGCAATTCTGCAGTGAGGACTCTGGGGAGAGGAACTCTGAAATACAACTCAGCAATCTGGTTCTGGGCTTCAGCCTTGAAATTTATTAGCCTGATGGCCTTAGTCAAGATTCAAATTTTTCTAAACTTCAATTTTCTCATCAGTAAAATTAGGATAATAGTGTCATCATTTGTGAGGACTAAATGAGACTGTGTGTTCAGTGCTATGGTAGTTTATTACAGAAATGGGCCCTCAATTACTTCTTCCTGTTTCTCCACCCTTGGTGGTATCCTCCCACACTGATTCTGGGATTAGCCATGTGACTTGCTTTGACTGATGGCACATGAGAAAGGATAGTTTGAGCAGAGGGGCATATCAGGCATTGGGACTTGCCTTTTATACCACATAAGTCTACCATGTGAAGATGCCTAAGCTAGCTTGCTGGAGATGTATGGTTCAGCTGTCAGCCAGCCCAACCACCAGCCATGCAAGTGAAGCCATCTCACATCATCCTATCCCAGCTGACTGCCAGATGACCACAGCCATACAAGAGATTCCAGATGCAGAAGAATCAGCCAGCTGAACCCAGCCCAAATTATTGACCCACATGTCACAGACCACTAGAAACACACTTGTTGTCAGGCAAAGTTAGCTTTATCTCGAGCACTATAGCAGGAGATAGTGTACACCAGAGGACGTAGGAAGGGGAAGCAGTAGGAGCTTACTATAGGATTTGGGTGTCAGCTGTGTGATTTCATAAAGCATTTAGGGAAGCTGAAGCCAGTTTTTGATTGGGTGCTTTCAGAAAATGGGGCCAGCTTTGTGACTGGATCTCTTAATAATTTTTATCAGGGGGCAGGAGGATTAAAGTAGGACTACAGTTGTCAGTGGTAACTCATTATCGGCTAGAAGAAGGAGATATTTAATTACTTTAGAGTTGCAGAATGTCCTTGCCTCTGTATAGTTTCAGGCATGATCACAAAATAGTCTTGCTCTATATTATTGCATCATGGCCAATGAATGGCCTTGTCTGAGTATTGTTTAAATGCTGTGAAAATTATTTATATACATTCAGGCACACTACAGCTTCTAGCTGCAAGCTGTTGGGGCCACTTTTTACTATTCTTATACAGAATCATGGGCAAATAGTTGTCTTAAGCCTCTAAGTTGTGAGATGGTTTTAAAACCAGAAATATGTAAGTAATAAGAATGCTTTGTAATGCCTAAGGTTCATATAACCTCAGGTTCCTTCTAGGGTAGAAGACCCTGACTTTATGGGATTCAAGTGGAGGAAGTAAGAAGAATGTGAGGGAGTTAACCAGGACAACCTGAGGACAAGGGACAGTGGGGACCTCAGAGGCCCAAGGTGGCCACGTACACGTAGCAGACAGGGCTGGTGGAACCATCTCCTGTTTGAGCCTGGTGCTGCCTCTTTTCTATGCTGCTTCCCAGTTACAGACCACGATGTCCCATATTTCCCAGGGTCCACTCCTGGCTGGACAGGCAGCAGGGCAAGGGCAGGTATCCCAGGACCTTTTCTCAGCTAACATCTCTCACAGGCAATGAAAGCCTCTGATGGTCTGTGCACGAACAATCTATTCTGTTCACAGACCTTTCTGTGGGTTCAGCCATCATAAACAATATCGGAACCTATTTTATTTTTGGTAGAAAGATATACCTGCCTTTCCTCTGAGTACAGGAGGTACTGACCCATTTCAGGGAGGTGTGACAGGGGAGTCATAATTCTCGGTTATTATTTCACCTCTTGAATGACCAATAACCCAAGTGAACTCTTCTGCTTTTTGACCAGGTACTTTTAGCTTAATTCACTGCTGGTCAGGTTCTGGTTGTAAATCTCCCCAGGACAGGACACACTTCTTGCAGTTACTTCTTCTCTAGCCAAAACCTTCAGTGAAGTTCAAGGGAGAAAGGAGGACAGTAAATCTTATTTTTCCCTTATAAATACTCTATAGGTTATTCCCTACTGACAACTTAAAAATAGACTCAAGCTTAACCAACTTCTGGGAAGTATTCTTTCACTCAGCTACAAGAACGTGTTTTTCCATTCACCCTCAAAGCCAGAGGCAGCCACTTTATCTGTGAGAGTCTGTCACAGTTAGTACAGAAAGATTCAGATGACTGAAAAGTAGCCATTCTTCCTGACTTGGAGAAAAAGAAAAAAGAAAATACCCAGGTGGTGTGAGTGGTAAAGAACCTGCTTGCCAATGTAGGAGACCTAAGAGTCATGGGTTCAATCCCTAGGTCAGGAAGATCCCCTGGAGAAGGAAATGGCAACCCACTCCAGTATTCTTGCCTGGAAAATCCCATGGACAGAGGAGCCTGCTGGGCTACAGTCCATGTGGTCACAAAGGGTTGGACAATGACTGAAGTGACATAGTACACACAAATCGCCAGTGGGAACACTGGATATCTATGTTGGTTCAGTAGGTTCTTGAAAGAACTTGAGAAGCCCTTTCTTCATTTGAAGCTGTTGCATTGTATTTTATATGAAAATTTGTCATTCAAACCACAGGGAACTTTTGAATTTCAATGGATCCTCCTTTCCTTCCTTCTTACTGTATCAAACCAGCCATGAGCCAAACATTGGCTAATTGCAGAGCCGGAGTGTCAACTCAACCACAAAAACTGAGATCATCCACTCTTGGCTGTGCAGTTTGTCAGACAGCAGCAATGTTAAGACAGGAGATTTCATATTTTGAAGCCACCATCACTCGGCAATGATTCCACACACTTCCACCTATGATAAAAGTCCACTGGCCAAATTCCTGACTCTGTACCCCTCTGGCCATCACTAATGGTTTTGTATCTAAGTGCCATTGTTTATAAAATGTGCTTCCACTCATCTCATAGGATAGCTAGGAATATAAAATGATAAGCACAAGCTCTGTGAAATGTTATAAATTTAATGTTATTCCATGAAAATTCATCATAATTCTATCACAGTAGGATACATGGCAGCAGCTAAAACACATGCTTCCCACAAATAACAGGAATAGCTTGTGAGCGCCTCAAGGATAAGAATCATTCCCACTCATCTGATTATCCACTGTGATCCACATCCCCTGAGGAAACATCTCTAGGACAGGCTTTGAATAGACAGATGGAACACTGAATGAGTGGATGGATGGATGGGTGGGTGGGTGGAAGATGAACAGATATGATGGATTATTGAATAGATGCATGCAGGGCCAAGATGATACATAACAACATGGGCATTTAGGTTGTCAAAACATTAAAATACTTCCACTTTGGTTGGTAAATGTGTCTCTCTGAGCTCTTCAAGTGCTCCCTGTTGTCCTGATTGCCTTGATGCTCCTCCTCCCACAAAGGCCTCAGTCCTTTCCACAAGACCAATTGTAGCATTATCATCTGGCACAGAATTTCATACTGATAGGAAATCGAAGTGGTTGATGCCAGAGCCCTCAGTTAATTGTGAAACAGTTCGATCGTCCTTCTTGCTTGGGTGGATGATCATTTCATTACTGGGCTAGTTTTAAGCTCCTGGACAAGGTTCTTAATAAATCCCACGAATGAGATTTTAATTTGTTGTATTTCCTAGCTCATAGAATTAAAGTCCATCATAACCTGAGGTCCTTTAAGATTTTAAATTTTGTTGTTGAGTTTCTTTTCTTCACCACACTCCAAAATTTCCAAATAATGATTTGCTACATGTGGGGTGGGACTTTTCCTCAAGTAGTTATTTATTATATTAACTCACTTTCTTAATAGCATGGGTTTGGGAAATTTCTTATTAATTATTTTCTTTCCCCCCTAGCTTTATTGAGATATAATTGACATATATCTTTGTATAAGTTTAAGGTATACAATGTGATGATTTGATACATATATATATTGCAAATGATTGCCACAATAAGGTTAGTTAGCACCTCCACCATCTCACATGATTACCTTTTATGTGTGCTGTGAGAATGTGTAAGATCTATCAGCATCTTTTGAGTATGTAACATAGCATTGTTACTATGGTTACCATGCTAGTACATTAGAGCCCCAAGACTTACTCATCTTCTAACTGGAAGCTTGTATCTTTTGACCATCTCCCATTCTCTCCCACCCCACCTCTGGCAATCACCATTTTACTCTCCGTTGCCATGTAAATTACTTTCTTGATAGTGTGGGTTTGGAGGATTTCTATTCCAAGTAGTTACTTATTATATCAACTCACTTTAATAGCATAGGTTTTGGGGGGAAATGCCTCCTAATTATCATGACCAATGGACCCTTCTAGAATAGCCCTTCATTAAATTCTAGGAGAACTTGTGGCAATTGTACACTGACCTCACCAGGCAGAGCTTACAGAACGTTTTGAAAGAAGAGATGTTGGTCTCACACAGACCATGGTCCAGCCTCACTATGCTGGTGCCTCTTTATGTGGCTCTAAGCCCCCCATGGCCTTCCGCTCCTCCACCGGGGACTGCCGCTTGGACGTGCCGCTGGGACGGCTGCCCCCCCCCGCTACACTATGTCTATCACACATGGCTTTGGTGGGGTTGAGCCGCTGACCCCACTTCACTCAGTTCCCTGCAACAGTCTTTGGGCAGTAATACTCCACACCCCCAACACACACACACACACACACACACACACACACACACACACACACACTTCCCAGTGATGAGTAATAATCTCCAGAAGCAAAACAGTATAGCAACAGACGGGGGGCAGGGGCGTGGGGGTGGATAGTGTTTCCCATGGGTCTCTTCATCACTGTGCTGAGCACCAGCTGGGCCCTTTGGCCCATTCTTCTCTGTCCAGACCATGCCCAGGGCACAAAGGAAGAGGCTCCTTCTCAACCCTTATCAAACAGCTAAGAGATTCAATTTACAAGTCTGGGTCAGGGCTTTGAAATATAGATTCTTTCCCTTGGGCCAGAGTGCAGTTCTTAGGAAGGTGACCCCTCTCTCCCTCCCACCTTCCTCAAGAACTCAGAAGCAGAAGGCTCACCCTTCTCAGAGTACTGGTCTCAGGGTTTCAGGGCAGGAAAAGAATTCTCTCAGCCCCAGTTTATCTTTGCCTGCTGCATGTCACTTTCTTAAACATGAAGGATGCATCATCTACTATTTGGAAAAGTTTTTCTCAAAGGAAAGTTGATCTCAGAACATAACATTTAGCATCCAGAATGTGCACTTCACAGCTGGGGCAGGCAATGAAATGGATCAGCCGCGTCTGCATTTTGAGAAGAGAAAAACAGAGTGTCATCCTTCAACAGAGAGTATATGGAAGGATATTTTATAATTAGCTCCACTCCTCTGACACAAAGAATCAAAGAACTGGAACAGCTCAGTTCTCTCCATCTGAGCATCAGGAAAGAAGCCTTGTGGTAACATGGGGAGAGCCACCTTCAACAGTACCTGCCAGATTTTAAGAGGAGATTTTCTTCTTTCAACATCATTCTCCTCTCTCCTACTGCTAGAGAACTGGCTGAATTTCCCCTTCAAACGTAGCATTTTTTTTTTTTTTTGACAAAGTATCACAACTATAGTAACACGTTAGAAGAAATAAATAACACATAGAGGAAAGGCTTCCCTGTTTGCTGAACGCACCAACTGCACGGGTCTCCAGGGTTATAAGGCTGATTTGCATCACACTCTTGCTCTCTTCTCCATCACCCATCCCCTCCCTGCTTCCCAGAGACCCTGTGAGACAAAGTCTTCATCCTAGCAAATGGCATTTGCACATTTCCACCCAGGACTCTCCCCTCTGCCCCATCCCCCACCCACCTCTCGCTGCCAGCGCCTGGTTTGATGCATTCATGTGTTTCCAGGCAGCTCATGCCCAGTGAACTGAAGCTTTGAGCCATGACCTCATCAGGAAGGGCTTGCAGCCTATCTCCCAGCCAGGCTGCTGTCATCCGGGAATAAGAACTGTGTTGGCTGCAGATGTTCACCTGACCCTCTTGTGCAAAAGCTGAGGATCTGGGGGAAGGGAGACAGTCCTAAGTGTCTGAGTGGAGGGTCTCATTACTGACGCTCAGAGCCTTTCTCATTAATAGACAACTTCTATAATCATAAAAAATATAGATCTCAAAAAGAAAGAAATGAGCCTCACTTCCTTCTCACTTTCAAGCTGGGCAGAGAGGAGCAGAGGAACAAGAGCCTCTTTGTCTAGGCAGTGTGGTTCACGAAGCACTTGGTAAGAGTCAGGTCTGCCCACAAAAACAGAAATCTGTCTAGGTCTTTGAAAAGAAGAATTTAATACAGGGAATCAGTTGATAAAGCTACAGGAGTGCAGAGAAATTCAACAGAAAACAGGAGAAAAGCAGAGATTAGCCACAGCAGGAATCCACAAACATGCCAAGGCCCGTGAGAGCAGAGGGTGTAAACAGGGGCTAAAAACCAGATCTCCCACAGATGCTGAAACTGTGAGCTGGCCCCATGGGAGCTGGGACCAAAAGGGAGGGGCTGCCTAGCAGAAGCTGGAACCCCAAAGGGAACACAGCCACTGCTGAGATTCGAGAGCAGAGAGAGAGGGAGGGGGATGAAAGCAATAGGGAATTTCCTCCCCTCCCTTCAGTTTTCTGCCAGGCCTCCCTTGGCAAGCCTACCAGAGGTCACTGGTAAAGAAGCCCATGAAATGTAGTTCCCTATGATCAAAATAGGAGCAGAGGAAAAGCTGGGGTGGATTTGCGGCATATTTGGCACCCAGTCTTTCGTTTTTCACAGACTGAAAGACTCGGAAGTTAGTGTGTATAGTCTTTAGTTACAGTCTTGGAAGACTAAGGTAAAGACCGAGAAGTTAGATGGTGATCCCACAGGAAGCACCAGCGTAGCCCTTCTGACACCATCACACCCTTGGAAGTGAGACAGGAGACGGTGGGGCCCCAGGCTGAGCTGCTGGAGCTTGTCTCCTGCGGACACCTCAAGGGAAAGATAAAGACAGGAGCAAAGAGGAGCTGAGCTCTGCTTGAGTGAAAAGATAAGATGAACACATTTTTCAATCTTGTGGTCAAGGACATCTCCCCAGCTAAACATGAGAAAAAAAAAAAAAAAAGGTTCCTCAAAGGTCAAAGAAGGGAGAGGGCATTAGCCCATAATATGTCCTGCGAACCTCCCAGACACTCTCGTGCTGGAATCCATCTTGGCTAAAAGATGTGTGCTCACAGTGAGAGGGCTCTGAGTCAGACCAAGTGTTAGGTGTTCAGTTGTGTCCGCATCTTTGTGATCCCATGACTTTCCCACCAGGCTCTTCTGTCCATGGGATTCTCCAGGCAAGAAGATGGAGTGGGTAGCCATTCTCTTCTCTAGGGGATCGTCTCAACTCAGGGATTGAACTCAGGTTTCCTGCATTGCAGGCAGCTTCTTTACCATCTGAGCCACCAGCGACGCACAAATATGACCACAAAGCAAGATGAAGCAAGATGATTGGCTAGAGGGAATCTGGAAAGCTGCCCCCAAATAAACAATTTAAGCTACCCCCCAAAGCTCATGACTCTCTTTCTGAGCTCACTCCTTTTTTTTTCAAATAAAGGCTTTAGTTGTTTCACTACCTTCTCTTTGCTGAATTCTTTCTTTAAAGAAGACAAGGACTGAGGTCCTGTTTCAAGTCCACTGGCCCTTGTAGTCCAGGAGTTAAGATTCCTGGTTTTCACTAGGCAGCCTGGGCTTGATACCCAGCCAGGGAACTAAGATCCTGCTTCAAGCAGCCATACCCAGTGGCACTCCCATCAAGATCAGAAGGAGGAACAAGAATATGCTCCAAGGTGGGGATGAAAGAAGATCCTACAAAGACTCTGGGAGATCCCAGGGTGAAGGCTGAGAGGGTCATAATTAGAGTTTGTTCGGGCTGGACTCCTAAGGATGGATGGATTCTGGGGCCTATGAGATGGTGTCCTGGACAGCAGAAGAAATTTAAACCTTCAAATTCCATTAGAGAATCTGGGCTAGAGGTAGTCCATGTTACAGCCAAGGGACAGAAATTAGATGGGAGCGTCACACCTTCTGTGTGAAGGTGATTTTTTAAACCATATCATGGGCTTGCATTCAACAATCTATTTGTCATTTGAACCCCTAATGCTTTGCACTATAACCAAATTGTCTTCCCACTTTGTAAGGCTGGTGGTGGTTGTGCTGTTGTGAGCTGGGCTAACCTACTGGTTATGAGTCCAGGTGGACCTGAGCCGGAGTCCAACAACACAGCCTACAGTCCTGGCTGTGGACCTTATCTAAACGTTCAGGTCTCTCCTGGAAGATGGGGCTGCTGACATTCGCCTCACAGAGCTGTTGTAAGGACTATGTGAGATGGCAAACTTAGCAACAAAACACGTAGCACAGAGCCTGGCTCCTAGAAAGAGCTCAAACAATGGAGGCACTGGTCTGTGGGTAGGAGAACACTCACAGCCTGTGAGGACCACCTGCCCACAGGCCCCCTGGGTGGGTCAATAAGGTCACAGCAAAGAACAGGCTCCCTGCACTGCCCTTTCAGCTGGGTGCAGACGGCAAATCGCCTTCCCAGCCTGTGGCTCCTTAGTCACAAAAAAACAAATCACAGCCTGTCAAGACAGTCCCAGAAGCAAGTGAGATCAGAAGAATGTATGTTTTCTGGCAAAATTTACTGCCTTCATATGCCCTTGGAAATCCTGTTAAGTTGAAAAAAAGAAAGTTGAAAGGCCCTCGTAGAGACAGGGGGAACCCAGAAGTACCTTCTCACTGTCCAGGAGTCTGGGTTGGGTGCTCTGGGGTTTGGGTGGGGTGAAGGAACAGTCAGCATGCCTCTAGTAATGGAAAGATCTCTCCAAACATCATGGGTGCCCATTTGTCCTCTGTGGGCAGCAGAGATGCTGGGAGGGCCTCGCTGGACTGGAACACAGGGAGGGCAGAGATGGCTAAGGGAGCAGGTTTACTACTGGCTACCATGGGGTTCAGATAGTAAAGGATCTGCCAGCAATGCAGGAGACCCCGGTTTGATCCCTGGGTCAGGAAGATCCCTTGGAGAAGGGCATGGCAAACCACTCCAGTATTCTTGCCTGGAGAATTCCACGGACAGAAGAGCCTGGTGAGCTACAGCCCATGGGGTCACAGACAGTTGGACACGACTGAGTGACTAACACTCACACACACCCCACAAGGCCTGGGGGACCAGCACACGGGAATGGAGGAGACAGGCGAGGGGGGAAACGGGGCAAGAGAGGCCTGAGCTCTGAGGCAAGAGCCAGGGGATGAGTCCGACAAATAACAGTAAAAGTAACAGGTGTGGGTCAGCCCTTAATTCACCCAAGCGGGTATCCAGAGCAGCCAATAAAATACACAATTTCCTCTAAGCCTCCTCGCAACATGAATGGCTCCTTGAGGAACCTGCTCAGATTCCAGTAGACTTCTCAGCCATAACTTTAGGACAGGCTTTTATTTCCTTAGAGCAGATTCACACCCCCTCGGTCCTCCCCGCTGCGGCAGTCACAATAGCTCTGCAATTCTGTCTATTGTCAAGACAATGGCCACTCAGAAAAAGAAACTACAGTTCTTAGAGGAAGGAGAAAGAGAGGACAGAGGAAAGAAGGCTCCAGAAACCCCACAGAACTCTGGCCCGGGGGAGCCAGAGCCTCAGCAAAGGGGCAGAGGTGGGACCACAAGAGTGTTCTGGGGACAGTAGGTCTGTGTGTCTGGGATGCCGCACTGGGAGGTAGCTTTGTCAGCGAACCAGCTAATTCACGCTTTATCAGTATTCATTTTGCTGAATTTGGCAGGGAAGAATCTGAGCTTCATCTGACTGAATCAACAATCAAATGGTGACCCGTAGGCATTCTTGGTGAGGTGGGACCATAGTGGCTCAGCGGTGGGAGTGGGAGCGGGTGGGAATTTGGGGAACAATCCCTTATGACAGGCTTCGTGGGCCAGACTGATTCAGTGAGCGCTGACAAAAATTCTTTGCTTGACCAAACTTTAGTCAGGCTCCTGAACTTTCTCCAAGCCCATCTCGGCACTTCTTTCTAAAATGCAGCTTTAGCAAGAGACACCCCCAATCTGGATATCTGATCAGGTTCCTCATCCCCCTCATTTCCCAGGTGCCGTCTGATCACCCTGGCCTGCCTTCAGCAAGAATTCTGTTAGGCGGGTTTCCGAGTCCCCTCTTACCCCTGATATTTCCTCTTAATAATTTTCCAGGCACTGCCTCCCACTCTGCTCTTTGGCTATAAGTTCCCACTTCTAAGTCAAAGTGTTAGTCACTCAATCATGTCTGACCCTTTGCGACCCCATGGACTGTAGCCCACCAGCCTCCTCTATCCATGGGATTTCCCAGGCAAGAATACCGGAGTGGGTTGCCTGGAGAAGGGATCTTCCTGACCCAGGGACCGAAACTGGGTCTCGTGCATTGGAGGCAGATTCTTTACTGCCTGAGCCACTGGAGAAGCCCTGAATTTCCACTTACCTGAGCTGTACTCAGAGTTAAGTCCAATCTGTTTTCCACTGCAGAATCCCATTCCGGTGGTCCCTATACCTGTGGTCATGCGTATGCGTATCTGTGCTCAGTCGCTAAGTCGTGTCCAGCTCTTTGCAACCCCATGGACTTGCAGCCCACTGGGCTTCTCTGTCCATGGGATTTCCCAGGCAAGAATACTGGAGGAGTTTGCCATTTCCTTCTCCAGGGGATCTTCCCAATTCAGGGATCAAAGCCATGTGTCCTGCATTGGCAGGCAGATTCTTTACCACTGAGCCACCAGCGAAGTCATCTATCATCACGGTCCCAAATAACAGTTGCTTTACCATCTTTAACAAATATCATGAAGAATTTTTTCTTTATCAGGACCACCAGCCTCCCCACTCCAGACCCACCTGTAATCACCACCACCTAAACATAAGCATTTCCTTCCCCTCTGACCACACCTGTAGGTTTGGCCCCAGCAGGGCCCCAGGTCGATGCTGCTCTCTCAGATGAAGGCACTTCTCCATCTCTGCACCAGCACTTCAGAGTTCTTATGGTGGTGCCACTGCAGTGAACCTGTCTCTGCAAACTGGGGCCTATCCCTGAAATATATTCTATACTATACAAACACTAAAGGTGGTCACAAACATACATTAAAATAAAATATAAACATATGCTTTAACTAACGTGCGAAGTAAAATAAAATGCTTAATATACAAGCTGTCAGGCTTCCAGGTGGTGCTAGCCGTTTAAAAAAAAAACCCTGCCTGCCAGTGTAGGACACTAAGAGACATAGGTTCGATGTCTGGGTCAGGAAGATCCCCTAGAGGAGGAAATGGCAACCCACTCCAGTATTCCTGCCTGCAGAATCCCATGGACAGAGGAAGCAGGCTATAGTCCATAGGGTTGCACAGAGTAGGATACAGCTGAAGCCACTTGGCACTCACACACGCACTCACACACTGCCTATTATCCTAGGCAGATTTTTTTCCCTAGAACAAATTGGCTGACACTATTCTTCTTTTTTTTTTTAACTTTAAAGATAATATATAAAAGTGTTTCTTCACTTCTTCCTCATTGCCTTCTTGCCAATTCAATCTTAAAGGCAACAACTGGGGCAGAGCAAGGTGGGAGGAAGTCATGGTGGCTCAGGGCAGTGTCCAAGAGCCCAGTTGGGGTTGGGAGGATGTCTGGTTGGGGGGACAGCATGGCACGGGTTTTCTGAGCCCAGGTGAGAAGAGGAGGGTGTCAGAGGGAAGTCAGAGGGGGGAGATCAGCTATATACATACATAGATATTAAGGGAAATGGAATTCAGGTCTCTCACTGACAGAAAAGTAAGTTACAAATAAGGAAGGAAAAAATAAAATGAATCCTGTGGTGCTGAAATTTATAGTGTCAATGTGAACTCATTTTGTCATATATATATATAGAAATAAACACAGAGAGAAATATAGATGCAAATGTCTTTATGCATCTACATAAAAGCAGATACACATATTCCCTAACTCTGGCCACACCTGGAAGCAGTGGCACCCCAAAAGCAATGAGCACACTTAGCTCCCAGATCTTGGCTTTTAAATACCACTCCCAACTGAAAGAAACCAGGGCTCCTTAGAGTAATGTCTGATTCCAGAGCTGGGACAGGGAACCTACAAGATGAGTCTGGAACATCCGATTGTGCCAGATAGTAGGGAAGTGCTCAAAGAACAATATAGTGGTCGATTAGTCATGTCCGACTCTCTGCAACCCCAGGGATTGTAGCCCACCAGGCTCCTCTGTCCATTGAATTCTCCAGGTAAGAATACTGGAGTGGGTTGCCATTTCCTTCTCCAGAGGATCTTCCCAACCCTGCGATAGAACCCAGGTCTCCTACATTGCAGGCAGATTCTTTACCTCTGAGACACCAGGGCTTCCCTTCAAAGAACAATAAGGATATGTCAAGAGGACTTTGGCCTATAGGCCAAACCTGAGACAATTTAAGCGTTAAAATAGATGATAGTTGCTACCAATGCCTATAGTTGAACCAGTTGGTTTTATTACTCATTACAGTGAGGGTGAATACACAGCATAAGTAACCATACGTGTGTACTAAGTCACTTCAGTCGTGTCCGACTCTGTGTGACTCTATGGACTGTAGCCTGCCAGGTTCCTCTGTCCACAGGATTCTCCAGGCAAGAATACTAGAGTGGGTTGCCATTTCCTCCTCCAGGGGATCTTCCTAACCCAGGGATCGAACCCACGTCTCTTATGTCTCCTGCATTGGCAGGTGGGTTCTTTACCAATAGTGCCACCTGGGAAGCCTATAAGTAAACATGGCGTATCTCAATTAGAGGATGTCAGAAGAAATTACTGCAGGATCTGGCTTTTGTTTTGGAGGGCTTGGGAAGTGTCCAAGAACATGGGATTCACTCTGGATCGCACACTGTCAGGAAGTGGAGACGTTTCTATGATTGGTACCTCAACAAATGTTTCCTTGGGGAGGGCAGACTAGAGTGGGGATAAGGCTGTAATAGTCAAAAAGCAGCAGTCACTTATATTAGCTGGGAGACAGGGATATTTGGTATTTTCATGGATTGCATTTTGTTTTTGTATTTGCCTAGATAAAATTATGGAGAAGGCAATGGCACCCCACTCCAGTACTCTTGCCTGGAAAATCCCATGGATGGAGGAGCCTGGTAGGCGGCAATCCATGGGATCGCAGAGAGTCGGACACGACTGAACGACTTCACTTTCACTTTCCACTTTCATGTATTGGGGAAGGAAATGGCAACCCACTCCAGTGTTCTTGCCTGGAGAATCCCAGGGACGGGGGAGCCTGGTGGGCTGCCATCTATGGGGTCGCACAGAGTCAGACACGACTGAAGCGACTTAGCAGCAGCAACAGCAGATAAAATTATGAAGTGGCCTTGTTTTGTCTCAATTTGCTATGGTCTCGAAGTGGCCTTGTCTGATGTTAGTCTCTGTGAGATTATTAGTGTCCGACAGAAGAGGATACACAGCCTAGATGTGAGCACCAGGCCAGCTTTACATTGACGCCCAGCTGTAAACATCAGACTAGTTCTCAGCACTCAGGAATGCCATTTTCATTCTCAATAATAATGACATAACTTATGGGACAAAATAGGACTCTATGAATCCATATAGGTATAAAGTAACTGATTAATTAACTAAATTAGGATAATGATGAAAAAAATTTTTTAATTAATAGACTCTGTTTTAGAGCAGCTTGAGGTTTATAGGAAAACTGAACAGAAAGTTACAGAGTTCCCATATATTTCACACAGAGACACAGAGCTTCCCCTATTCTGAACATCTTGTAATGGTGTGGTACAATTTATAAGGCAATATGACTCATAAACCACAGTCTATAGCTTATGTTAGAGTTCATTCTATGTGTTGTACATTCTATGGGCTTCGACAAATATGCAATAATTGTATCCACCATTACAATATCAACCAGAATAGCCTTACTGCCCTAAAAATCCCGTGTTCCTTCTATTCTTCCCTCCCTTCCTCATTCTGAACCTTGGCAACCACTGGTCTTTTCACTGTCTCCCTAGTTTTGCCTTTTCCAGAATGTCATATAGTTAGAATTATATAACATATATTCTTCTCAGATTGGCTTCTTTTACTGAGCAATATGCAGTTAAGGGGGCTTCCCTGGGTTGGGAAGATTGGCTGGATAAGGAAAAGGCAACCCACTCCAGTCAAAGTGAAAGTCACTCAGTCGTGTCTGACTCTTTGCAATCCCATGGACTATACAGTCCATGGAATTCTCCAGGCCAGAATACTGAAGTGGGGAGCCATTCCCTTCTCCATGGGATCTTCTCAACCCAGGGGTCGAACCCAGGTCTCCTGTATTGCAGGAGAGGATTCTTTACCAGCTGAGTCACAAGGGAAATCCAAGAATAGTGGAGTAGGTAGCCTATCCTTTTTCCAGCTGATCTTCCCAACCCAGGAATCAAACCAGGGTCTCATGCATTGTAGGTGGATTCTTTACCAACTGAGCTATCAGGGAAGCCCATCTACTCCAGTATTCTCACTTACAAAATCCCCTGGGCAAAGGAGCCAGGTGAGCTACAGTCCACAGGGTTGCAAAGAGTTGGACACAACTGAGTAGAGCCAGACATGCATTTAAGTTTTCTCTGTGCCTTTTTATGAATTTGTACCTAATTTATTTCTATTGCTGAATAATACCCCATTGTAAGGATATATCATTTATTTATACTTCACTTCTTAAAGGTTATCTTGGTTGCTTCCAATTTTGGGCAATTGTGAATAAAGCTGCTATAAGTATGTGCAGATTTCTATATGGATATGTTTTCAGTTCATCTGGGTAAATACCAAGGAGTGCAATCACTGGATCATATGGTAAGCCTATGTTCAGTTTCATAAGAAACTGCCAGACTGTCTTCTAAAGTGGTTGTACCATTTTGCATTCCCACTAGCAGAGAATAAGACATGATAATTGCATGTATTGTGATATTCCGGAACGGATCTTGGAACAGAAAAAGAACATTAGGAAAAAACCCAGGGAATCTGACTAAAGTATGGACGCTAATAATGCATCAGTACTGATGCATTGGTTGTGACAAGTGTATCAGAGTGGTGTACAATGTTAAAATAGGGAAAACTCAGTACACTGAATTCTTCTACTATTTTTGAAAAATTTTTTTGTAAATCTAAAACAATTCTAAAGTTAAGAGTCTATTTAAATATTTAAAAAGGAATGTCAGAATTATCACCATTTCACAATACTCCAATGAATGAATACAGGCATTGAGCACTAGTGACTGCTATGATCACAAAAAGAAAGACAACCAGACCTTATGTGTTTTCTGCTGTCGTGCTGAAAGAATTAAACTTGAATCTAGTCCAATTTCTACCTCTGGCTGTCAATTTGTAAGAAATGCAGAAGACAGAGGAACATGTTGCTTTGTACTATAACCAACAGAATTCATTATCACCTATCAACAGTGAAAGAATACTCCAAAATGAAAAACTAGAAAAGGAAATGTAGCAACACACCAAAAAGAATAATAATAATAATAATACCCCACTGTCAGCAGCTATTTTTAAAGACTAAAAAGAAAGAAAGAGGTTTAAAAAGAAGCAGAGCTTAAATTAATTTCATTTGGAGATGATATAGACGTATCCCTGAAAAAACCAATATAATCAACTAAAACTATTAGAAATAAGAGAATTAAGAAAACTGGTTAAAAAACTTAAATAATATGATTACTTTCCTACATGCAACAATAACTAGCTAGCAAACATAACAGAACAAAAGATTCTATTTCAAAATGACATGAAACAAAGGAAAAGTTGCTAAGAATAAGATTATTAAAAATGTGCAGTATGTAGAAGAATTTTAAACTCTACTGACAAAACTGAAAGCACAATTAAATAAATGGAGACACATTTTTTACGAGATGAGAAAAATCTACCATATAAAAGTGTCAATTCCTCCTAATTTTATCTATGTTTAATGTGATCCCAATAAAAATAGCATCAGATCAGTGTCTAAATAATAGGAATTTCAGAAAGAACAAAGAAAATGGTATGGGAAAAATTATCAAAGAAAAATACAATTTCTTGATCAAAACATTCCAGATTGAAAGGTCCTTTTGAATTCTTAGTATAATAGAGAGAAACAAGACCTATACTAAGTCATATGATTAAGAAATTATAGAACAAAAGTAAATAATCAACAGGAAACTCTTAAAACAAAAAGGAAGCTCTTAAAAACTAATAGAAAGAGAGAAAAATAGACTTTAAACAACCCAGGACTCACAGAAACATCAGACCTCTCAGAAAGCAACCTTACTGTGCTTTAGAAAGCTCACAGTGGAGAAACCCATCCACAGTTCTGAGCAAGAAGAATTTCTATCTTATCATTCATATCCAGCTGAGGTATCACTTAAGTCTGGGGGAAAAAACAGTGACTCTTTGTAAAAAACCTATTTATTGTGTAAAAGTTCAAACATATTTAAAAGTATAGATGACAACAATATAATAAATTCCCATCTTACCCTAACAACCAGATTCAGTAATGATCAGATCATGGTCATTCTTGCTTCATTGATACCCTAACCACGTTTCACCCTCCTATTCTATCAGTTAGTCACTCAGTCGTGTCTGGCTTTTTGCAACCCCATCGACTGTAGCCTGCCAGGTTCTTCTGTCCATGAAATTCTCCAGGCAAGAATACTGGAGTGGGTCGCCATTCCCTTCTCCAGGGGATCTTCCCAACCCAGGTCTCCTGCAATGCAGCAGATTCTTTATCATCTGAGCCACCAGGGAAGCTTATCAGTGGGCCTCTCTAAAAGATAAGCACTTCAAAATATAAGAATAACTTACATCTAAAATAAAATTGAACACTATCATCAGAATCCAATGTTCAAATTTCCAGTTGCTTCATAGATGTCACAGACTTTTTATAAATATAGTTGGTTTAAATCAGGATCCATGTAAGATCCACATATTGCAAACTTTCTTTTAAATATTTTAATCTATCATTTTCTCCTCTACTTTCTGTACAGATTATTTTCTTGCAAAAGCTTTTTTCCCTCTTGAAATTTATTTCTTGAAACAACTGGTTGTATGACCTGTTTTATGACTTGTTTTTTTATGTTGCCCATGTTCTAGATTCATTTTGCCGACTGCATCTCTATGATGTCAATAATCTCTCCGTCCTCTCTATTTCCTGAATATTGGTATTGGGGGAGTGTGTAGTTTCCTCAGTTCTGCCTTGCCACACTAAAGATTTGAAATGGCAGACCAGTGTTACAGCTCAGTTTTATTCAGCAAGCAAAGGATTGTACAGCCTCGAGGCATGAGGGCAGGCCAACCACAAAGGAGAGGCCTCAGTCCCTCTTGGCTCCTCTTTTAAATGTTTTGTCTCCTCCCCCTGAGCCTGCCCTATGTAAACTGGGCTAGACAGAGGGCCGTTAGTTTCACCTGAGGTTCTCTCTCCGGTCCTCGGATTTTCTTTTGTTTCATTTTCACAGGTTTCTTCCTTTCTTTGTCTTTTAGCCACCACCATTTTGGACTCCTTTTTCCTATTCTAACTACCTAACATTGGTATCTGGACCTAGAGAAGAATAAGGACTTTATTTGACATGCTTTCCCAGGAAGCCAGTGAAGATGGGTTCCACTGAATATAAAGGTAGACCAAAGACCTGGGATCCAGCTCAGGAGAGAGACAAGGACGCTCTCCCAGACAACATGGAGGTGAGTCCTCCTTAGTCTCTGGTGACTGCTGAGTAACAGATACAAGGAGCAAAGTCCATACTAGAGCGGGGAGATCTTGGAGAATATGTCCAAGAAAAAAGGGAAACTGTGGTTACATGTGATGTGTTTAATCATGCTGAAAGCAGACTTTTCATTCCATAGCAGAGTTTAGGACTAGGCATGTAGAAGACTAAGAAATAGAAAAAAAAATCAAATATTGCGCAAGAAAGGAAATATAAGCATAGCCACTGCTGGTTCAGCCATGAATAATATTTTAGAGTAGGAAATGGAAATCCACTCCAATATTCTCACACAGAAAATCCCATGGACAGAGGAGCCTGGAGGGCTACAGTCCATCGGGTCGCAAGAGTCAGACATGACTGAGCACACATGCAATAATGCAAACACTGAATACTGATTTAATTAAAAGAGCAATAATACTCTACTGAGAGGAGGCGGGAAGGAAAGAGGCTTCAAAGAGAGTCTGATCTTACATTTGCCAGAAGTGGCCCCTCACAGTACTTAAGACTAGAATGAGATAGAATTCAGCAAAGATTTTACTCCTGTTTTTCATTTTCAGTGATGTAAGTACTCTTATTCATATCAATAAGTAAATAGGAATGGGAGGAGATTGGTTACAGCAATTCACTCAATGCTCTGGACTCCTTCCGACTTTATGTCAAAACTCACAAAGGAATATATCATCAAATAACTGAAATTTAAAACTTTAAAAAAATTTCCTATGTCAGTAATACTCCAAGTATTTAAATATTTCTTAAACTTGAACATTTCTGAATTGGAGTATGATTACAATGATGAGTAGTATGTATTTTATCCAAATGATATATCATACTATGCATTATAAATTTTCATAAGTGATTATTAAACATAGAAGAACTAAGACATGCACTTCCAAAATGTTATTTTTCATTATTTTCTTTCAGAAAAATTGAAGAAGGCATTATGGTTACAGGAAAATTTTTTAAGTTTTTAATTGCAGTTATCATACATATCCTTTGTTACAAAAAAAGGACTTAAAAAAAAAAGAAGTGTGTTTGGTGATGAATGAAGCTTAAGTCCTTTATAATAGGATAAAGTTTTTGAGAATACAGAAAGTAATGGGGATGTTGACTGCTGGGGGCTGGGGCTGGAGTTTAAATCTGGAGCCCAAGGATCTAGGAACTGGGAGTTCTGGGGGCTGAAGGCAGAGGATTCAAGGCTGGGGACTGGGGTGCTGGAATAACCCCTCTCTGCACCTATCTTCCTTCCTAGGACCTCAGGCCTGTTTCTTCTCAGTAGTTTCTTTTTTTTTAACAGTTCTGGAAAAAAGACATTGTTCTGTTTTTCCACTATTTCACATTTTTTCAATATGTTCCTATTCTTCCATTATCCATTCAAAATGCTGAGAGCACTTGCATCATCACAAGAACCCTCTTGCTCTCCCAATGGGATGTGGGGCAGCCATGCCCTGTGAGGGGGCATTTACACCTGCCTGCCTCAGTGGCTCAGACGGTAAAGAATCCGCCTGCAATGCGGGAGACCTGGGTTCAATTCCTGGGTTGGGAAGATCTCCTGGAGGAGAGCATGGCAACCCACTTCTGTATTCCTGCCTGAAAAATCCCCATGGACAGAGGAGCCTGGCAGGCTACAGTCCATGGGGTGCAAAGAATTGGACACAACTGAGCAACTATGCACAGCACAGCCTAGGACCAAAATGCAAAGAAGCAAGAGTTTTAGGAGCCCAGGGCCATGTGCCTGCTGGCAGGCCTCCTCCCTCATTCTCAAGGGGCCTCATCAGTGACACCCAGTTCACTAGAGCACCTCACAATCCAGGGTTTCCAAACTGGGTTCTCAGAACCTCAAGGGAAACCTGGAGTCAACTCCCATCTCAGATCCAGATGTGCCTGCCTCCTTCTGGAAGATCACAATGAAATGGAAATGTTACAATGCTAGGAAACAGAAATTGGCCCAAGAGTTTCTCCCACCATTTATTTCCTATCTAAAATCAGGACTAACAAAATGGAGTGCATTTTCTAATAATAACTCAATATTAGCAATGTGGCTTTAGCAAAGTATAATCTGTTGTTAAATTATTGTTTTTAATGAGCTTTGTTGGTTTTATAGTTGAAATTTTATTTTGGTTTTATATAGCCATGGGCATATGTTACATGTTTACACTTAGTATAAAAATAACTTAAATTCATACAGGGGGTCTGTTACCTTTCTTTTTTTTCTTTGCATGGGGACTGTTCTTTGCTCAAATTTGAAAAACACTGCCTTGGTGTATTATCATGAGAGATTGCACAGAGCAGCTGTAAAGAGAAAAGGAAAGCCAGGGCCTGCTCAGACTTGCTCAGTGTCAAGTCTGTCTCAGACAGTACAAGCGTGTTTGCATGCTCACTCAGTCATGTCTGACTCCTTGTGACCGCGTGGACTATAGCCCATAGACTCCTCTGTCCATGGGATTTCCCAGGGAAAAATACTGGAGTGGGTTGCCACTTCTCCAGGGAATCTTCCCAACCCAAGGATCAAACCTGCATCTCCTGCATTGGCAGGCATATTCTTCACCCCTGTGCCACCTGGGAGGGGCCAGGAAATGTCACAGGATGTGCTTCTGGGGCCCCATGAGTAAGGTGTAGGAGGGTAGTTTGGGGACTGTACAAAGCGGTAACTGAACCATTGCCCTGCTGTTCTCGGGGCTTCCAGCTACTAGTGACAAAAATCCCAAGTCAGACCCAAAGGGAATGGCCTGGCCTCAGAAATGTCCCGGGCCAGCTGGACACCCTCAGGACCTTTCCCTCTGGTACCCTCCTGCCCTCTGCATCTCAGCTTCATTCTGGTCAACCGCAGGAGGGATTCCCCCATTGAGCAGATGGAGACAAAGCCTCAATTTAGCATCTTCCCTGTTTGGCAACCTCAACAGAAGAGACTTCTTTCTGCCACTGTCTATATATCAGGACCAGCACATGTGGACAAGCTTGTGTCCAAGGAATGGCCCATGCCTGAATCCTGTGCCAAGGAGAGGGGCTGGCACTATCAAGAGGGGCTGAAGGGGAGACTGTGATGATCAAAGGCAATAGCTCCATTCTCCTCTATCCCAGGGTGCCAGCTGGGGAGTACTGTTATAAGCCCTAAAAGCCACCTATACCAAGTCCCAGCAGAAGGAGTTCTGCCCTGTAGAAGAGATAAAGGAAAATCTATTCTGATGCTTGTTAGAGCAGTGAAGAAGACTTTGTTCAAGACTACTGCAATAAGAGAGAGGGAGGGAGGGAGGGAGATGGGGCTCCACTCCATAGCCAGCAAATACAGTGGGGATTTCTAGCCAAGAAGCAGGGGAAGGGGCCAGTGGGCAGAAAATTACTAAGAGGAGACATCAAGGGTGGGGGATTCTTGCTAAACATGAGGCAGGAAGTAGATGGGCCACCTCTAGGGTAAAGTGATTGAAGATTCATTCCCTATGGACCGGAACTCCAAGATGAGAATAGCAGGACAATTAAGGGAGGAGGCTGGGCCCTGCCCAGGCCACATATTTCTCATTCTCGAAGTCAGGAGACCTTCTCAACCCACACATGAGTAGAAAAGCTCCTTGGAGGTCAAAGGGGAGTGATGCTAACTAATGCCAGGCTACCCACAGGCCTCTTCAGTAGAATCCATCTTGCCTAAGAGGTGCATGCGCATACCTGGGAGGATCCTGAGAAATACCAAATACTGATTGTGAACCAGACAAATCAAAAATGATTGGCCAAAGGAAACCCAGAAGAAATGCTCCATGAAAGTAATTCACACTGCCACGAGGTGACTAAGAGACTCTCTCTGAGTCTGCATGTGTGTCTATCCACACGTACTATACTCTTTTTTCCTCTTAATAAACTTTACTTGTTTCACTACTTTCTGTCTCTGTGGGAATTCTTTTCTGCAAAGTTGAAGGGCCAGGGCCCTTGTCACTGACTCCTGGTTGAGTGGCTAGGATCTGGTTCTTTCACTGCTGTGACCTGTTCCCAGTCTCTGGCTGGGAACCCAAGCCTTGCTCCAAGCCACTGCAGGCCAAGAGCACCCGAAATCAAATTGAGCTAACAGGATCCTTGTTAAAGGCAGGCCAAGGACTTGGAACATCAAAGGTTGAGGATGGAGAACTTGATTGAATATCAGGTGTAGGGTATTCTCTCTAAACTGACTTAGTGGTGACTCCCAAGGAAGGACTCAGAAGGCCAGGGTTGAGGCTTAGTTGAGAAGAGGGCTTACAGGAACCTTAGTAACGTTTGATAAAGGGGACCATCATTGTCAGAAGGACTACTTTACTAGGGCTTGGGAACAAGAAGGCCCAGGAGAGAGGAGCTTGTGGCCTGCAGGGCCGGAGGCAACGCCAGTTGCAAGGACGGGTTATAAGGACAGCTTCATGCAGGTGCTGGGCTGCCCTGGGGTGGGGATGTAGGGGAGAAAAGTAATTTTTCATCTTCCTTTCTAGCTTCTGAGACAGATCCCTCCCTGTAATGAAGGACAGATTAAAAAGAGAAACTGAAGTTTAATAACATGGATACCAAATGTATAATGGGGGATACCCAGGAAAACTGGGAAAAACCCCCTGAAATGGCCCAAACCACCACCTTAATACCATCTTCAGCTACCGACAAAAGAAAGATGATGGTGGGTAGAAGACAAGTTATGGGAGGTTCCTAGGAAAAACACAGCAAACATGGGTAAGGTTGTTACGCAGATTTAAGTCACACTGGTAAGAGCTTCTTGTGATTTAGTCTTTCTCTTCCTGATACAGAGAGGGGGACATTCTTACAAATGGAGATTTCCCCCATCAATGTACAAAACAGTACAAACAGTACGTTCTACTCTGACCTTCATTTTTTAAAAAAATTTTAAAACACATCTGGGTGTGCAGGGCTCATGTGGGATCTTACTTCCCTGACCAGGGATGGAACAAGGTCCCCTGCACTGGAAGTGCAGAGTCTCAACCTCTGGGCCACCGGGGAAGTCCTCTACTCTGCTTTTAGAGCTTCTTCTGTATCTGCCTTTTCTCCAAAATAATCAGTTCCCAATTATCCTTATGCCAAAGAAGCCTATTTGGGAATAGCTACCCTTCAAGGACCATCTCTAAAAGCATGAACTATTTTAAAGTAAGGGCAAAAGATGACTGCATGCCCCTTCAAACTCCTATGGGATTATTGCAGGAAGAGGGGCCCCTTCCAGGGCCCATAAGTGGGCTCTTGTCTAACCCTTGGAAATGAATTGTCCAAGGAGACACACATGTTGACAAAGCAAGAGACTTTATTGGGCAGGGGTGCCTGGGGGGAGAACAGTAGGGTAAGGGAACCCAGGAGAAGTGCTCTGCCACGTGGCACACAGCCTCGGGTTTTATGGTAATTGGGGTCAGTTTTGGGTTGTCTTTGGCCATTCATTCTGACTCAAGAGTCCTTCCTGGTGGCACATGCATTACTCAGCCAAGATGGATGCCAGCGAGAAGGATTCTGGGAGGTGGTCAGACACGTGGTGTCTCCTTTTGACCTTTTCCAAACTCTTCCAGTTGGTGGTGGCTTATTAGTTCCGTGTTCCTTTCCAGGACCTCCTGTTGTAAAACAACTCAGGCAAATGGTTACTACGGTGCTTGGCCGGGGGTGGGGGTGGGTGGTTTCAGTCAGTGTGTTTCCCCTAACAGGATCACTGTCTGACAGGCCTAAGGGTCACCTGCTGCTCTAAGAAATGTAACCTGGTTTGGCACACTTCTGGCATTCTGTCATCACAGTGGGACATTATATACCCACTGACAGACAACTAATAAATGGTTTCTGCCATCTTAGGGTTTTCTTGCTCTGGGGACATCAACTAGTTCTGTACCTAATTCAGCAGTCTCATCTCTGCGTCCTTTCTTTCACACGTTGTACACACTGGTGTCATTTTAAACCATTTCATTGCTCAGGCAACTGGACCAAGCGTTTGTCAACCAGTTTATGCAAATACTGGAACAAAGCTCTAACAAAGGACAGAGGTCACGCCCAGGAAGCTCGGAGCGTTCCACTCCAAGAAGCTAAAGCACTGCCGGGGGAGAGGGGCGGGCTGCGGGGATTTTCTTGGTCTCCACGGGTACCAGTCGCAGCAAGGGTGGTTGGGAGCACTCTATTTGCATATCTCACACTTCCTTGGTTTAGAAACTTATTGATTCAAATATGCAAAAAAGCCTGGGGGCAGGGACTGAGTAGGTGTGAACGACAGCCTGATGGCTCTGCTTAGCATCAATTAGCATTTCAAAAAGTGTCAAGTTGCTGGAAGACCTTTTTTTAATTGCTGCTAATCGGAGGTTCTAGAGGGACCAAGGAGCTCTCCATAGGCGTGAATCCCGCGCTAGAAGAAAGGTATCCGAAAAGAAAATGAGGGGGTGGGTGACATGGGGGATGGGGTGGGGCTGCAGCTCTAAGTACAAAAGGGCACTTATTTCAGGGGATTTCAAATCCTTCAAACTCAATCCTTGAGTTTTCCATTCAGTGGAGCCTCAGCCCCAGGGTGGCTACTTTCCTTTAACGTCTGCGTGGGTAATGCAGAGACAAAGCTAAACACTAAGGGGGAGAAAAGATGCTTTTCTGTTCCTCTGCTGTCATTTTATTGTGTTCTTTTAAGGGAAATGGAGCCCATCACCATAACATCACTCCCTTTCCATTACAGAGGATATCTTCCCTTTGAGCAGTCAAGGGTAGGAGGGGGCAGGAGCTGGAGAGCTGGATGGCTTACCCAGAGTGGAAATAAACAAAGGCTTCCTGAAAGAGAACAGGCAGAGGCTATTTATTCAGAGCTTGCCGTGGCAAGGGAGTCAGTCAGCCACCATCTCTTGGGTTTGGCAGAGACTCAAAGGCAGGCAGGGGAGTGGGAAAGCTTTACAGTGGAAAAACTGGAAGGCTTCAGGTACACTCTAATTGGAGTTTGCTGGCATGGGAAAGCTGGAGGCAGCAAACTAGAAGTGGGGCGTCCTGTGGGATTTGTTGGGGGAGCTTATTTGGCTGTTTTGAGTTGGTCCCGAGTGGGAGGGTAGGGGTAGGGTGAAGAGGAGTGGTGATTTCAACAACAACCACAACAGAAAAGGAAGCTGTCATCACGTCCAAGGGCTGGCCTTTCTGCTGCAGGGGTTGTGGGTCAGAGTTCCATTGCTGCGTTTGGTCTGGCCATTATCTATATGTATGTTCAGTCTCTCACCAGGGTTGTATTTACCATGAAAAGTAAGATCAAGCAGAGGAAATGACTTATTCTTGGATCAAGGTAAAAACGCCTGCAAATATGGAGCACAGATGGCAACCAGTTCAGGAACACCTATTCTTACACCTGAAACAGTGTTCAGGGAATGCTGGTCTCCAAGTCCCGTTGTCACCAGGAAAATGGGCTCCCTAGGCTTGCCGCCAGCAGCAGCTGGACAGGCTGGGCTGTGGTCAGTCCAAGGGTGTGAGGAAGTATGGCTGCCCCAGTGCCTCGCCAGGGATTCCAGCTCAAAAGGTTTCCAAATGATTCATTTTGGGGGCCTCTTGATCAACAGCACATCTGGTGGGAATGCCCTGCTGTGGTCAGAGCCAGGCATGGGCAAGACATCTGCGTGGTGAGTCAGGGACAAGGGGTGGGCAATCACAGGGTTATGAACTGATCTGCTCCAGAAGGTGTCCTCACCGGACCAAGAGGGAGGCAAAGCTGAAGGAAGGTCCAGTGATGAAAGACAGATCAATCAACAGAAGAAATGAACCAAAGAGAGCTCGAAAACCAGAATAACTGCTGTCACCACAGTTCACTAAGTTGGAACGGAATCTGTTTTGTACTGAGAGCAACATGATGGCAAATGGAAGACGTGCTCTCAGCAGTGGCTGGTCACAGATGTCCAGAGAGACAGGCTGCCCAAAACGAACCTCGGGTTCTTTATTATCCTCGCTACAAGAGGAAAAACAGTATTGCTTACACCGAGCTCAAAGCTGGCGTGTTCGGCACAAATATCTTTTTTCATTCATCTTCTCCCCCAGAACCCTTGAGGCTGGGTGCCCAGGCTAGAGAGGAAACCTGAGGTCAGTGGAAGCCTTTCCTGGAAACCCTGACCTGAGTGGCTTCTATCTGCTCTTAACCTGAAGGAGACCTGGCCCTTGAGACTACGTGGAAAGAACTTTGGATTTAGAGTCAGGAGTTGACCTCAGTATTGCATGACCCTCATTAAGGCACATAAACTCTTTGTGCTTATTTTAGGACTTGTCAAAATTAAGGATGTCATCCGTGTCTGAGCCAGGTCACACACTCATTCTTTTTATCACAAGGGGATAGAAAGTCAGGCTTCTGGGAGACAGAAGGCAGACCAAGGGTATCTAGCTCTGACTTTCTGTGGAAGGCAAGTCCTATAAAATTCACACATTATCTAGTTACAGCTTCCTCTGTCTGAATGTGAGAATGTGCAAATGTCTTGGCTTACTTGTCTTTGAGAACAAAACAAACACCTCCCCCCACCCCAAAAGGGCTTCCCCGGTGGCTCAGACGGTAAAGAATCCGCCTGCAATGAGGGAGACTTGGGTTCAATCCCTGGGTTAAAAAGATCCCCTGGAGGAGGGCATGGCAACCCACTCCAGTATTCTTGCCTGGAGAATCCCCGTGGACAGAGGAGCCTGACCAGTTACAGTCCATGGGGTCGTAAAGAGTGGGACACAACTGAGCAACTAAGTACACCCACCCCATCCTACCCCCAAAGAAAACAGAGAGGGCTCTAACAGAGGCTGGGTCTCCACCACCTCTCTTGGGAGCAAGGAATCCCATCTTATTTCTACCTCTGTCTTTAAGGCAGAAATTCTAGGTTAAAGGTGACATCTAATCACAATGCTCTTCCCTCAATGTGAGACACAGTGAGACAAGCTTCCCCCCAGCCTTGACTACAAACGTTTTTCAACAAGCAAGCATCATTTCAAAACAAAAAGGGGAAATTAAGAGGAAATTTGCACAACTGCATGTACTTTTCCTTGCTGCAGATTCACAGCACATGTCCTGGAAATGAACATTTCCACTGAATAATCACTTAAGAAAAAGACAATTGTTCTATTCATTCTATCTAATGTCAATGAGAAAGAAAAATCTCCAGAACCAAAGAAGAGATTTTCTCCAAGCTTTCCCAAAATAGTGCCAGAGTTTCTCTATCAGTCAAACACTGCATCAGCTTGGTCTGCGTTTGTATTCCAGAGACAGGGCATGACCGAAAAAATAGATCCGATGATGAAAAGAATTTTTCTTTTCCTTGCAGACAAGGAATATGTGTTGACAGAGAAAAGACAAGGTTCTTGCTCAGGTTTGGAGGAAAGAAGGCCAGGAATAAAAGTCCCCACATATTCTTCTTACCAGAAGTGACGCTTTTGATCTAATGGCACAAGGAACTTGCTGAGGAAGGGAAAGTGTCCCACACGGTCATCGTGGGGTTGAACTTGCAGAGGACAGGGTGGCGGGGTGGGGTGCAAGCAAGCTTCTCCTGTCCCCTCAACATCACCCCACCTCTTCCCTGGAGCACACACAATCTCCTCAAAGTTGATCCCACTGGCCACAGTCAGAGAGTAAAGGGACTTGCTCAGGGTCACTGTGACCCAGAGACTGTTGTCCTGGTTCCTCTGGGTTTGCATCTTAGATGGTTATTCCAGGAAAGAACATTTGGGGACCCATCATTAAAACAGTTCTGGAGACCGAAGAATGCAGAATTGTCCCCATGTCCCAGAAGCATTTCTAATGGCCAAGCAAGGCCCTGGCAGGCCAGTGTGGGCGGCTATGTGTGACCAGTGATTTGGAAGAAGGCCAACAGAATCTGAGCATCAGCCCAGAGATGCTGCTGTCAAGTTGGAGGGCCAGCAATGTGGCTGCTATGGAAACACTGATTCCAGAAGCTCTTATCACCCCCAACAAATCTGATAAGATGAAATTTAATAGGGGCAAATGTGAGGTTCTGTGTGTGAGCTCAACGCAATTTTCTGGGAAAGAAAATTTAAAAATTAACTTCTCTTCCACACTGTGATTAGAGTCTTGGTGGATTTATGCAGAATACTGGAGCTGAGAGGAACATAAGAAATCCTCTAACCCAACCAGACACAGTACAGATAAGGACCTGGAAAGACTGTGACCTAAAGAAGACCTGCATTTCAGTGGCATCCTCAACTCTGATGGAAGTGGTACCATTGTGTGTGTGCATGAGCTTGGTGCCACGTCAGGAGTCAGTATAGAGCAGTGGTCAAGAGTATCAGCTTGGGCTCCAGTTCCAACACACACATGCTGTGAAAATTTGCACAAGCTTTTTAACCTCTCTGTTTCCTCCTCTGAAAATGGGATAAAAAGTCAGTGATGATTCATAGCAAATTTTCAATGTTAAATATTAAATTTAATATTAAAATATTAAATATTAAACTTACATTATTATAAAATTATTAAACTTATGTTATAAATATTAAATTTAATATTAAAATAAATATTAAATTTTAAATATTAAATTTCAATGTTATTTTAATGCTGTGTTTAGTACTTTCTGTAACTCTTCATCTAAATGAATATAATGAATATACACATACATTTAGAAATATATATGTTTACACAAACTATTTAACCTCTGTTTTCTCATCTGAAAATGCAGGAAAAAGTCAGTGTATATATGCACATGTGTGTGCATGTTTGTGTGTACAACTAACTGTAGGTTAAAAAAAGGACCAAGCACCTGACTCTGAAAAAAGTCCATCTGAAAAATTTAACAGGTTTCAAATAAAAGCAAATTCAATAAGAACAAAGGATACGACTAGGCTGCTAAACAAGCTAATGACACTCAAGGCTCCGGGAGAATTACCAAGAAAGGAAACAGTCTTAATCATGTGTTAATCAGACCATTTTTAAGCCAGTGGTCTCAGCTGGAAATCACAGTGGCTGTCAACCAAGCTGACATCCTGGATGGTGGGGAATCTGGAAACCTTGTCCTACAAGGAAAAATGGAGACCATGGGGAGTACTTAGCCAAGAGAACACTTGGTACCAGGGGTGGGAGTACTTAGCCAATGGCACACTTTGTGTCAGGGGTGGGATGTATTTTAGTATCTAAAGTCTATTACGAGGATGACAATGATTCAAACAATAAAACCAGGACAACAGATGAAGGTTAAAGGACTGAATATTTCATCTAGACAGAAGGATGAAATTTTTAGCAATCAGAGGTATTCACAAATACATGGTTTTTCATGCTGTAGAGAGTGTGCCTCAGCACCGTGCGTTTGAGCAGTAAGTAGCTGTTATAAGTGGCTCCTGCATTTAGTCCTTGGAAATGGTAACAGTTACCATTATTATCTCTAATTCTTACAATTCTGTAAGGTAAAGAATATTATCTCCATTTTACAGTTGAGAAAACTGAGGCTCAAAGAGATTGTTGAACAGATCCAAAGTCATACATCTAGTAAGAATGAACCGAGATTCACCAAGATGAACTGAGATTCAAATCCAGATCTGATTCTGAATAGCACATTCATTCCATTATGCTACAACACTGACCTTTCAGTTCATTTTTTCCAGTTTCCACCTTGTCACCCTATTTCTGCCTGACTGGTCAGAGTTAAATGCAGAGTAACAAATTCCCTTATGGCTTTACCTACTTGATCAAAGTGGCTTACAATTTTTTGAAAGAACTCCTAGGATCCTTAGAAAGGAAAATGCAAATAAGGAAATACTGGTAAGAGTCAAATTTCTTGAATGTAACCACAAAGACAATGCCTTAATTAGAAGACAAATTTATCCCTTAAAAATGGAAACGAACATATTATAGGTCCAGATTGACAATGGCCTCTACCAAGTGAAATGAACAGACTGTCTTGTCTTTTCTCTTTGCACAGTGCAGATGTTTGCTGCTGGCTGCATGGGGCTCTAACTTCTGACTGGGAGAAGTCAGGACTTGTGCCAATGTCACAGAGTTGATGAGAAACAGCACATCAAGGGAAACTCGCAGGTCTTCATGGGATATGAGAACAGAAGCTTCTAAATGATCAATAAGAAAGTCGCTTCCACTAAGATCATTATGGAAGGTCTCTTTCCTTCTCATTTTACCAGTGAAAAAATAAGGTCCAGAGGGGTAGAGTGATTCTCCCCAGGGCCCAGAGTAAACTGGTATCAGAATTTGGGAATAGAACCATGGCCTTGAATTTCCCTGGTGGTCCAGTGGTTGAGAATTCCATCTTCCAATGCAGGAGACACCGGTTTGATCCCTGGTCCAGGGAGATTCCACATGCCACAGGGCAATTAAGCCTGCATGCCACAACTACTGAGCCCACATGCTGCAACTACTGAAGTCCACACATCCTAGAGACTGAGATCCACAAAAAGAGAAGCCTCTACAAGGAGAAGCCCAAGTACCGCAACTAGAGAATAGCTCCTGCTCACCACAACTAGAGAAAGCCCACTGGCTGCAACAAAGAGCCAGCGCAGCCCCCAAAATTAATTATTTATTTTTTTAAAAAAGGAAGAACCATAGCCTTTGAACTCTATCAGTGGGAGTGATATTAAAGCTGCTGAGGTCAGGCCCCACTTCAGCATGAGTGGACATATATGGACATATTAAATGCTCTACCGAATAATTTACTGTGCATGCATGATTAAACATTTGCAATACAACTGCTTTTTTATCTGTACTTTTGCCAATATTTCTTTATATTTCTCTTTTAGGATTTGCTTTTATAAGAGGTTTGTTAAACTGCAAATCACATACCATATAATTCTGTCATTTAAAGTGTATATTTCAATGGCTTTTAGTATAATTCAGAGATGTGCAAACCATGAGCACATTAAATTTTGAATATTTCCATTGTCCATATTCTGTACTTCCCTTCAACCTCTCTGGTTCTAGGCAACTACTAATCTACTTTTTTTTTGTCTTTACAGATTTTCCTGTTCTAGCTATTTTGTATGGAGAAGGCAATGGCAACCCACTCCAGTACTCTTGCCTGGAAAATCCCATGGACGGAGGAGCCTGGTAGGCTGCAGTCCATGGGGTCACTAAGAGTCAGACACGACTGGGCGACTTCACTTTCACTTTTCACTTTCATGCGCTGGAGAAGGAAACGGCAACCCACTCCAGTGTTCTTGCTTGGAGAAAATGGGGGAGCCTGGTGGGCTGCCATCTATGGGGTCGCACAGAGTTGAGCACGACTGAAGTGACTTAGCAGCAGCAGCAGCTATTTTGTATAAATGGAATCATACAGCATGTGGTCTTTTGTCACTCTGGCTTCTTTCACTTAGTATAATGTTTTCAAGTTTCATCTATATTGGAGCATGGATCAGTATTCCATTCTTCTTTGTTGCCAAATGATATTTGATTATATGGATATACTATCTCCTATTTATCTTTCATTAGCTAATGGACATTTGGGTTGTTTCCACTTTTTGGCTATTATGAATAATGCTACTATGAACATTCACACACAAATTTTTGTGTAGACATATGTTTTCATTTCCCTTGGATATATGCCCAGGAGTAAAAGTGCTCGGTCATATGGTAACCCTATATTTAACTTTTTGAGTAACTGCCAGACTGTTCTTCAAAGCAGCTGCACCATTTTACATTCCCACCAAAGAATGTAAGAGGGTTCCAAGTTCTCTACATTCTCACCAACACTTGTAATTGTCTTTTTGATTATAGCTATCCTATCGTGTATGAAATGGTATTTGGTTATGGTTTTGATTTGCATTTTCCAAATCTACCAGGTTTTTATATTTTAAAACTGTATCTTTAGCCATATGATTACTGAATCTTTTTATTGAAATGTAACATATCAATATGAAAAAACTTTATCCTAGACAATGCTTCTTGCCTTATATTCATACTTAATATATTAATTAAAAGTTCTGCTTCATTCTTTCAAAGTTACTATAATTTTTTAATATTTTAAAAAATGTATTTATTTGGCTGCAGCGGGTCTTTGTTGTTGTGTGGGGGTTTTCTCTAGCTGCAGTGAGCAGGACTACTCTTGGTTGCTGTGCATGGGCTTCTCACTGCAGTGGCTTCCCTTGTGGTGGAGCGCAGGTGTAAGCCCACAGCCTTCAGTAGTTGCGGCTCGTGGGCTCCAGAGTGTAGGCTCAGTAGTTGTGACGCACTCACTGAGTTGCTCCACGGCATGTGGAATCTTCCCAGACCAAGGATTGAACCCACGTCCCCTGCACTGGCAGGTGGCTTCTTGTCCACCATAACACCAGGGAAGCCCCAATTTTTTAGTATGTTTTCCTTTCCTTCCTTTTATAAGATTGATTGGATTTTGCGTATTCCATTTTGTTCTTTTAGCAGTTTTCCTTTAAAACTTAAAGCACATATTTATACGTATATTTCTGTTCATTAGTATCTTTAACTTATCCCCTGAAATGGAAAAGAAATTTAACAAGCTTCTCTTTTCCTCTTATTCATCCCTGCCACCACTCATGTCCCAATTGTCTGGAATTGTCAGTTCCATTAATATGAATACTCTTGGTGGTAGTAGTTTAGCTGCTAAGTCGTGTCCGACTCTTGCAATTCCATGGATGGTAGCCTGCCAGGCTCCTCTGTCCATGGGACTCTCCAGGTGAGAACACTGGAGTGGGTTGCCATTTCCTTCTCCAGAGAATCTTCCCAACCCAGGAATTGAACCTGGGTCTCCTGCATTGCAGGCAGATTCTTTACGACTGAGCTGTGAGGGAAGCCCATGAATACTGTTAGTAATAACAAATGAAACTAATAGTTATGAAATAACTTACTCCATTCCACAATGTAGAAGCATAAATTCTTCCAATATTACCAACATGTTTATGAGATATACACAAAGTTATGTTAATTTCTAAAGTAATATAAATAATAGTAGAGGTTATATTATATTAATGTTATTCCTCAACATTTATTTAAATTTAACAAGTCTCATTGGTTGTTAAAATGGCCATACTACCCAAAGTAATCTACAGATTTAATGCAATCCCTATCAAATTACTCATGACATTTGTCACAGAATAATATTTCATAAATAATACTAAAATTTATATGGAACCATAAAAGACCCAGAACTGCCAAAGAAATCCTGAGGAAAAAGAACAAAGCAGGAAGCATAACCCTCCCAGACTTCAGACAATACTATATAGCTACAGTAATCAAAACAGCATGGTTTGGCACAAAAATGAACTTTGGATCAATGGAACATAATAGACTAGAAATAAAACACACTTATGGACAATTAATCTTCAACAAAGGAAACAAAACTATAAAATAGGGGAAGACAGTCTCTTTAGCAAGTGGTGTTGAAAAAGCTGAACAATCACATGTAAATCAATGAAGTTAAAACATACTTCCATACAATACATAAAAATAAACTCAAAATGGCTTAAAGACTTACAAATAAGACATGCCACATAGAACTCCTAGAAGAAAACATAGGCAAAACATTCTCTGACATAAATCATACCAATGTTTTCTTCGGACCGTCCTCCAAGGCAATAGGAATAAAAGTAAAAACAAACAAATGGGACCTAATCAAACTTACAAGCTTCTGTACAGCAAAAGAAACCATAATAAGATGAAAAGTCAAACTATGGACTAGGAGAAAATATCTGCAGATGATATGACCAACAAGAGCTTAATTTCCAAAATATACAAACAGATCATATAATTTCAGTAACAAAAAACAAGCAACCCAATCAAAACCTGGGCAGAAGACCTAAATAGACATTTCTTCAAAGAAGACATACAGATAACCAATAGGCACCTGAAAAGATGCTTATCGTCACTAATTATTAGAGAACTGCAAATCAAAACTACAGTGAAGTACCACCTCAGACCAGTAAGAATGACCATCATTAAAAAAACTACATATGAAAACACGACAACTCAAAACCTATGGGATGCAGCAAAAGCAGTTCTAAGAGGGAAGTTTACAGCAATACAATCCTACCTCAAGAAACAAGAAAAACATTGAATAGACAACATAACTTTACACCTAAAACAACTGGAAAAAGAAGAACAAAAAACCCCAAAATTAGTAGAAGGAAAAAAATCATAAAGATCCAAGCAGAAATAAATGAAAAAGAAATGAAAGAAACAACAGTTAAGATTAATAAAACTAAAAGCTGGTTTTTTGAGAAGATAAACAAAACTGACAAACCTTTAGCCAGACTCATCAAAAGACAAAGAGAGAAGAATCAAATCAGCAAAATTAGAAATGAAAAAGAAGAGGTTACAACAGACAATGCAGAAATACAAAGGATTTTATAAGAGACTATTAGGAACAACTATATAGCAATAAAATGGATAACCTGGAAGAAATGGACAGATCCTTAGAAAAGTTCAATGTTCCAATCTTCCCAGACTGAACCAGGAAGAAATAGAAATTATGAACAACCCAATTATAAGCACTGTAATTGAAGCTGTGATCAAAAATCTCCCAAAAAACAAAAGCCCACACCAGATGGCTTCACAGGAGAATTCTATCAAACATTTAGAGAAGAGCTAATGCCTATCCTTTTAAAACACTCTCAAAAAAACTTCAGAGGAAGGAACACTTCCAAACTCATTCTACAAGGCCACCATCACCCTGATACCAAAACCAGACAAAGATAACACAGAAAAAGAAAACTAAAGGCCAATATCACTGATGAACATAGATGCAAAAATCCTCAACAAAATTTTAGCAAAAAGAATTCAGCAATACATCAAAAAGCTCATACACCATGATCAAGTTGGGTTTATTCCAAGGATGCAAGGATTCTTCAATATATGGAAATCAATGTGATACACCATATTAATGGTGTATTAATTGAAAGATAAAAACCATATGATAATCTCAATAGATGCAGAAAAAGCCTTTGACAAAATTCAGCACCCAATTATGATTAAAACTTTTCAAAAAATGGGCATAGAAAAAACCTACATCAACATAGTAAAGGCCATTTATGATAAACCTACAGCAAACATTATTCTCAATGGTGAAAAACTGAAAGCAGTCCCCCTAAGATCAGAAACAAGACAAGGGTGTCCACTTTCATCACTATTATTCAACATAGTTCTGAAAGTCCTAGCTACACCAATCAGAGAAGAAAAAGAAATAAAAGGAATTCAGATTGGAAAAGAAGAAGTAAAGCTCTCACTGTTTGCAGATGACATGATACTGTACATAGAAAACCCTAAAGATAATATCAGAAAATTACTAGAGCTAATCAGTGAATATAGCAATGTTGCAGGATACAAAATCAGTACACAGAAATCACTTGCATTTCTATATACTAACAATGAAAAATCAGAAAGAGAAATTAAGGAATCAATCCCATTCACCATTGCAACAAAAAGAATTAAATATCTAGGAATAAACTTACCTAAGGCGACAAAAGAACTGTACACAGAAAATTATAAGACATTAATGAAAGAAATAAAAGATGACATAAACAGTTGGGGAGATATTCCATGTTCCTTGGTAGGAAGAATCAATGTTGTGAAAACGACTATACTACCAAACACGATCTACAGATTCAATGCAATCCCTATCAAATTACCAACGGCATTTTTCACAGAACTAGAACAGAAACTTTCACAATTCATATGGAAACAAAAAAGACACCGAATAGCCAAAGCAGTCTTGAGAAAGAAGAATGAAGCTGGAGGAATCAATCTTCCTGACTTCAGATTATACTACAAAGCTACAGTCATCAAGAGAGTATGGTACTGGCACAAAAACAGAAATATAGACCAATGGAACAAGATAGAAAGCCCAGAAATAATCCCATGGACCTATGGGTACCTTATTTTTGACAAAGGAGGCAAGAATATACAATGGAGCAGAGACAGCCTCTTCAATAAATGGTGCTGGGAAAACTGGACGGCTACATGTAAAAGAACGAAATTAGAACACTTCCTAACAACATATACAAAGATAAACTCAAAATGGATTAAAGACCTAAATGTGAGACCAGAAACTATCAAACTCTTAGAGGAAAACATAGGCAGAACACTCAATGACATAAATCAAAGCAAGATCTCTATGACCCATCTCCTAGAGTAACAGAAATAAAAGCAAAAGTAGAGAAGTGGGATCTGATTAAACTTAAAAGCTTTTGCAGCAAAGGAAACTATAAGCAAGGTGAAAAGACAACCCTCAGAATGGGAGAAAGTAATAGCAAATGAAACAACTGTCAAGGGATTAATTTTCAAAATACACAAGCAGCTCATATAATTCAATACAAGAAAAACAAACAACCCAATCAAAAAGTGGGGAAAAGACCTAATCAGATATTTCTCCAAAGAAGACATACAGATGCTAATGAACACATGAAAAGATGCTCAACATCACTCACTCATTATTCAGTTCAGTTCAGTCGCTCAGTTGTGTCCAACTCTTTGCGACCCTATGAACCACAGCACGCCAGGCCTCCCTGTCCATCACCAACTCCAGGAGTTTACTCAAACTCAGGTCCATTGAGTCGGTGATGTCATCCAACCATCTCATCCTCTGTCGTCCCCTTCTCTGCCTGCCCTCAATCTTTCCCAGCATCAGGATCTTTTCAAATGAGTCAGCTCTTCACATCAGGTGGCCAAAGTATTGGATTCAGCTTCAACATCAGTCCTTCCAATGAACACCCAGGACTGATCTCCTTTAGGATTCACTGGTTGGATCTCCTTGCAGTCCAAGGGACTCTCAAGAGTCCTCTCCAACACCACAGTTTAAAAACATCAATTCTTCTGTGCTCAGCTTTCTTTATAGTCCAACTCTCACATCGATACATGACTACTGGAAAAACCATGGCCTTGATTAGATGGACCTTTGTTGACAAAGTAACGTCTCTGCTTTTTAATATGCTATCTAGGTTGGTCATAACTTTCCTTCAAAGAAATAAGCGTCTTTTAATTTCATGGTTTCAATCACCATCCACAGTGATTTTGGAGCCCCCCAAAAATAAAGTCAGCCACTGTTTCCCCATCTATCTGCCATGAAATGATGGGACCAGATGCATTGATCTTAGTTTTCTGAATGTTGAGCTTTAAGCCAACTTTTTCACTCTCCTCTTTCACTTTCATCAAGAGGCTCTTTAGTTCTTCTTCACTTTCTGCCATAAGCGTGATGTCATCTGCATATCTAAGGTTATTGATATTTCTCCCAGCAATCTTGATTCCAGCTTGTGCTTCATCCAGCCCACCATTTCTCATGATGTACTCTGCATATAAGTTGTGGTATATTGGAATATAATGGTGGTACAATGGAATATTACTCAGCCATAAAAAGGAATGCATTTGAGCCAGTTCTGATGAGGTGGATGAACCTAGAGCCCATTATACAGAGTGAAGTAAGTCAGAAAGAGAAAGATAAATATTGTATTCTAACGCATATATATGGAATCTAGAAAAATGGTACTTAAGAATTTATTTACAGGGAAGCAATGGAGAAACAGACATAGAGAATAGACTTATGGACATGGGGAGAGGGGAGGAGAGGGTGAGATGTGTGGAAAGAGTAACATGGAAACTCACATTACCATATGTAAAATAGATAGCCAACAGGAATTTGCTGTATGGCTCAGGAAACTCAAACGGGGGCTCTGTACTAACCTAGGGGGTGGGATGGGGAGCGAAGTGGGAAGGAGGTTCAAAAGGGAGGGGTATATGTATACTTATGGCTGATTCATGTTGAGGTTTGACAGGAAACAACAAAATTCTCTAAAGCAATTATCCTTCAGTTACAAAATAAATTAATTAAAAAAAAACTCCATAGAAACCAAAAAAAAAAAAAAAAAAGCTACACAAAATGGCAAAAAAAGTTTCAAAAAAACCCTCTTTCCTAATTCTAATAAAGTGTAAGTGATCTCGAAAAAAAATAAAAACTACAAATAACAAAGACTAGAGAGGGTGTGGAGGAAAGGGAACCCTCCTACACTGTGGATTGCAATGTAAATTGATGCAGTCACTGTGGAAAACAGTATGGAAGTTCTTCAAAAACTAAAAATAGTGTTGCTGTATGATCCAGCAATCCCACTCTTGGGCATATACTTAGACAAAACTATAATTTAAAAAGATACATGCACCCCCCTCCCCCATTTTCACAACAGCACTATTTACGACAGCCAAGCAGGGAAGCAACCTAAATGCTTATCAACAGTTAAATGGACAAAGAAGATGTAGTGTCTGTGTGTGTATATATATACATACACACAATGCAATATTACTCAGTCATAAAAAAGAATGAAATAATGCTGTCTGCCTCATGGATGTAACTAAACTAGACATTATCATACTAAATGAAGTAAGTTAGAAAGAGAAAGAAAAATACCACATGATATCACTTACATGTAGAATCTAGAATACAACACAAATATCTGCAAAACAGAAACAGACTTACAGACAAACAGAACAAACTTGTGGTTGCCAAGAGGGAGAGGAGTAGGGGAGGGAAGGATTGAGAGCTCAAAATTAGCAGATGCAAACTAATAAATATAGGATGAATAAACAGCAAGGTCCTACTCTATAGGAATAAACAGCAAGGTCCTATTGTATAGGATATTCAATATCCTGTGATAAACCAGAATGGAAAAGAATGTATGTGTATATACATATTTATGTATAACTGAATCACTTTGCTGTATAGTAAAAATTAACAAAACATTGCAGATCAATGTATCAATAACATTTTTTAAAAATGAAAAAAATAAATCTTCATTGGCTCCTTTGCTTCTATTTCCTGGCTCTTTCAGATTTTCTTAACTTATTTATTTTGCTGAAAAAAACAACTTGAGTATTTTTTTCTGAAGTAGTTTTAGGGTATTTCTTTTCAAATTTTATTTACTTATGGCTGTTCTGAGTCTTGGTTACTGTGTGTGGGCTTTCTCTAGTTGTGGCGAGTGGGGGCTACTCTACATTATGGTGCTTGGGCTTCTCACTGTGGTGGCGTCTCTTGCTGCACAAAATCTAGGTGCATGGACTCAGTAGTTGTGGTGCATGGACTAGCTCCACGGCATGTAGAATCTTCCCAGACTGAGATCAAATGTGCATCCTCTACACTGGCAAGCAGATTCTTCTCTACTGTACCACCAGGGAAGTCCCTAAGGGTATTTCTTACATGCTAAACTATGTCTCTATTTTTGTTCTCAAAACTTAAAATATTAGCTTGGCTAGATATAAAATTAGATCTAATATTATTTTCTTTCAGAATTTGGTTTTACTGAGTTAAGCATCCAAGTTGTCTTTGGAAATCCTGAGGCAATTCAGATTCTCCTTTCTTTGAAGATATTCTGTTTCTCTCCCTCTTTCTCTCAGCTGTACATTATTCCATTGTATGGATGTCCTATATTTATTCAACCAATCTTCTCTACATACCTGAGTTATTTCCAACATTTATAATCACAAACAATGCTACAATATATAGTATTTTATATATGCATTTTCAAATTATTGAATGTGTATCCTTAGGGTAAATTTACAGAGTGAGACAGCTGGATACAAAGCAAACTCATGTGTAGTTTTGTGAGATATGCAAAATTCTCTTTCATAAAGGTGCAAGCTTTTGCACTCACACTAGTAATATTCCTATTTGTCCACATCATTACAAGCAGTATGTTTTTATATTTTTTAATTTTTGCCAACCTGATAGCATTTGCCAATTAAACAGTAACTCATAGTAGTTTTGCATTCCTCTAATTATGAGTGATTTTGAATATTTTTTTTGTGTGTGAATTGTCTTTAGTCTATTTTTCTGTTGACTTCTTTGACTAACTCTCTACTAACTCTTTATCTGTAATAAATGTTGGAAATATCTTCTCCCACTTTGTAACTCATTGTTTACTTATATGTTTTTTGTGTTTATACCATGCAAAGTTTGCTTTTTCTTTTTAAATGTAGTTAAATGAATCAATCATTTATTTTATTATACTATATTTTAAGTGATAGTTAGAAAGTCTTTCCCTATATCTAGGTTATAAATACCCATACTTTCTTCTAATAAGTGCATGGTTTTGTTTTTATCTTTATATACTTGATCCCTTTATGTGCTCAGTCACTCAGCTGTGTCCAACTCTTTGTGACCCCAAGGACTGTAGCCTGCCAAGCTTCTCCATCCATGGGATTTTCCAGGCAAGAATACTGGAGTGAGTTGCCATTGATCCCTTTATAGCTCATTCTTAATCAGCAAGGGTTCGTTGAATATAGAATTCTCCCGGTTCTTGAACGTTTTAAACTCTTCTTCTATAGCCTTAATACTTGAAAGAAAGCTTGGGAAGATGTAAAATTTTTGATTCACACTTTTCTTTCCTTGAATTTCTTATAAGTGCCTTCCTTTTTTTGCTTTGCTTTGTACGTTGCTCTTGAGAAGTCTGATGCTAGTCTAAGTCTCTTGAAAGTCTTTTTGCCTGGAGACCCTGATGATTTTTTCTCTTTTTAATCTTTGAAGTCTAATAGTTCACTGTTATTTCTTGGAATCTACCATCTAGATGAATTTTCCAAGGTCCCCAGTAGCATTTATCAACATGTAGATTCGGGCTTTTTTTTCCCTAAAATATTTTCTTGGATTATAGTTTAAACATTTGTTCTATAATAATGTTTGTTTTTCTGCCTTGGGGACTCTATGTCAGATTTGCTTTGCCTGTCTTCTATTTCAACCACTTTCTCCATGATCTCCTTTACATCTTTGGTATCTTATTTTCATTTTCTTGATCATTTTTCTGCCTTTCTTCAATGACCCATTATTAAATATTCTCCCAAACCACTTCCCTCAGAGGATTGTGGTGCAACCTAGGGAGATGGCTCTGGTGGAATTTAGGGTTGATTTTTATACTGACAGATTATTTGAAGTTTGTCATGTTTTTCTGTCTACTGCTTACCCTAAAGGTATCTGTTACATGTGGTTTTATTTGTTCTTCTTATTGATCTGCATACTTTTTTGGAGGATATATGCAATGATTTGGATATATGCATCTGCCATTTTTCTTGGGTTACCTAGAATTCTCAATAGCATCTTTTAACTCCTTGAAGAGTTATTTTAAATCCAAGATTTGATGTATTAACTATCTGAATCTCCTGTGGGCCTGTTTCTACTGTCCATTGCTTCTCTTATTTTTGGTCATATAGTCTTATTTCTTGTATCCAAGTAATTATTTTTAAGCACTAGACATGTTATATAAAAAAAAATCAGATATTACTTGAGGCCTGGATACTGTTATCTTCCTCCAAAGAGGATTTACTTTTGCTCCTGGTAGGGAGTTAAGAGGCACTCTCAATTTCAGATCATCTTAATCCAAAAAAAGATTAAGAGGATTTGACATGGTTTCAGTTGATATGCTGACTGATATATTTCTTGTTCCTTCTTACTCCCAGGATGTAGTTCATGCCAAAATCTTGGAGTTGAGCAGAATCTTTTTCTGACAGAATCTGAATTCCCATTTTGTTCCTTCTAGTTACTGAGTCTACTGAACTCACTAACTTTGTAACAGTATTAAGTTATAAAAACAGTATAAAAATCTCACTAACCTCACTAATTTATTTGAAGGTTCTACCTTCAAATAAATGTCTCTGCTATTCCGTCCAGTCTTCTAGTTTGGCCTCCGTGGAAGTGCTGGGTGAATCAACCTACTCTCAGTTCAGTTCAGTCGCTCAGTCGTGTCCGACTCTTTGCGACCTCATGAATTGCAGCACGCCAGGCCTCTCTGTCCATCACCAACTCCCGGAGTTTACCCAAACCCATGTCCATCGAGTTGGTGATGCCATCCAACCATCTCATCCTCTGTCGTCCCCTTCTCCTCCCGCCCCCAATCCTACCCAGCATTAGGGTCTTTTCCAATGAGTCAACCCTTCGCATGAGGTGCCCAAAGTATTGGAGTTTCAGCTTCAACATCAGACCTTCCAACGAACACCCAGGATTGATCTCTTTTAGGATGGATTGATTGGATCTCCTTGCAGTCCAAGGGACTCTCAAGAGTCTTCTCCAACACCACAGTTCAAAAGCATCAATTCTGCGGCGCTCAGCTTTCTTCACCGTCCAACTCTCACATCCATACATGACCACTGGAAAAACCATAGCCTTGACTAGATGGACTTTTGTTGGCAAAGTAATGTCTCTGCTTTTAAATATGCTATCTAGGTTGGCCATAACCTTCCTTCCAAGGAGTAAGCGTCTTTTAATTTCATGGCTGCAGTCACCATCAGCAGTGATTCTGGAGCCCCAAAAAATAAAGTCTGACACTGTTTCCACTGTTTCCCCATCTATTTCCCATGAAGTGATACCATTGTCAAAATACTTACTATGGCATTTTCCTTGTTTCTTCAAGGAATCAAATTAAGACAAGAATCAAAGTAAGATAAACCTCCAATTACTAGATAAATACACACAGACAAGTCATGTATGGCGTGACGACACAGTTAACACTGCTGTGACATATGCAAAAGTTGTTAAGAAAATAAATCCCTGGAGATCTCAACACAAGGAAAAAAATTTTATGTGCTTTCTCTTTTTATTGTATCTTTATGAGATGATGGATGCTAACTAAATTTATTGAGGTAATCATTTCACAATACATGTAAGTCAAACCATTATTCTGTATACCTTAAACTTCTGCAAGTGATGTATGTCAATTATAGCTCAATAAAACTAGAAAAAATATATATTAACAATAAAAAAGAAGCAAAGTAAGACCAATTTGGTGAATCTGTCTATCCTGCCTGTCATCCTTCTCTTGTAAATGAACACAGGACATCAGGAAATCAAGACACTGCTACCAACTCAGCTGAACACCACCTTTATCGTTCTTCCATGTATGGACATGGCTTCCCTTTAAAATAGCAAAAGAAAACACACTGGTTGCATTAGTTTCCTAGGGTTGCTGTAACAAATTACCACAAACCAGGTAGCTCAAAACAACAGAAATCCATTCCCTCTTAGTTAAGGAGGTAAGAAGTCCAAAATCAAGATAAATAATGGCCGGGTCACAGTGTCACAAAGGCTCTCGAGGAGAATCCGTCCTTGTCTCTTCCAGCTTCTGACAGCCTCTGGCAGACCCTGGCTGGGGCCACATCAATTCAATCTCTGCCTTCTTCACATGACCTTCTTCCCTGTATCTCTAAAGTCTTATGTTTGTGTCCCTCATCTCCCATTCCTTTCTCTTCTGAGGATACTGGTCATTGGACAGTGAGTCCACTCTAAATTCAGGATGGTCTTACCTTAAGATTCTGAACATTTGCAAAGACCCTATTTCCCCATAAGGGCACCCTCACAGGTACCAGGGATTAAGACTTACATATATCTTTGGGGGACACAATTCAACCTACGACACTGATCACATCCTATATGGCAGCTGCTGTGATGAACCATTTATATGGATTAATCCATTTTTCACTCACAGCAACACTATGAATAGTTGCTATTCTTTTGCCCATTTACAAATGAAGAAATTAAAATTATGCTAGAAGCTAGGTAGCTTGCTCAAGATTCCACATCTCATGGTTTAAAGATTTGGAATTCAGACCCAGGCAGTTATAACCCCAGATCATGATATTATACCATGGCCTTCAGGCATCAGACTTTGTGGAACTACTAAATCCAAGGGGAAAGGACAGTGGACACCCAGTTCTCATTCTGGAAACCGTGGACAAAAGGTTGTAAAAGGGATCAGAGTGGGGGAACTTCCCCATTCCTCCTCCACTTCCTCTCTTCTGTCTCCAATCATCTTATGGCTGCTGTTGGTCTCTAGGTTCCAAATAAAGTGTGCTGTCAACTTTAGGGGCCCACACATAGTTTAGTGGTTGTTGCTTAGACACTCAGTCATGTCCGAATCTTTATGACCCCATGGGCTGCAGCATGCCAGGCTCTGCTGTCCTTCACCATCTCCGGGAGTTTCCTCAAACTCATATTCATTGAATTGGTGATGCCATCCAACCATCCCAGAATTGCTTTTATTGTAAAGCTCCAACAGCTACACGATACTGGTCTGTTAAACCACAGGCTATTTAGAGTATAGCTGGCACGTAAGACAGTGATCCTACAGGAACTTAAGAGCAAACGCTGAGGCACATCTGGGCATCCCAGGCAATAGAGGTGGGAGCCATTGGGTCCTGAGGAAGCAGAGGAGCTGTTGTTCTCTGTTACTGCCTTGTGGGCCTCAGTCTCTCCTCATCCCTCCGTCCATAACCGACCATCCCCCACCCCCAACTCCCTCCTGATGCTAGCTCCCTCTTTGGCTTACATGGTGAAGCCTGCCATGGCCTCGCCTCCTCTGTGGCCCCCTACCCAACCCCTGGTGTTATTTTAGCTCAGGTCATTGGGAAAGACAGTCTGTGGCCCAGTTCCTCTCCCTACATTATAATGAGCGGGTAACAGGCAGGAAGGCCAGGGGTCTCCAAACAGAGGAAATAGGCTGCAAGTGTCATATATTTTTTTATCTTTCCCTTAAACGGCAGGAGGGAACAAGCTCTCTATGGAAATGATTTTTTCTTAAGCTGTGTTAATGAAACTATGTATTTGCTTTGGAATTTGCCTTTCTTCAAAATGGTTCCTCCTGGTTTCTTTTCTCAAACCTTGGGCTGATAATAGCTCGACAAACGAGTCCTCATATCAATTGTTTTATGGCTGGGAGATGACACACCTCATGCCATCCTATCTCAAAAATGTATATTGTGGGAGAGGGGCCCGGTGAAACTCTGTCAGCCTTGAGGTGTCTCTCTTATCTGATCAATAACTTTCTAACAGACGTAAACAGCTTGCTAAAGCTAGCAAGGGGGCACTCTCCATCCCCCTTCTGACGTCTGTGTCAGAAGCTTTCTCTGTCTCTTTTCATACTTTAATAAAACTCTACTATACAAAAGCTCTTGAGTGATCAAGTCTGGTCCCTGGTCCCGAAGCTAAATCTTCTCCTTCAGAGATCGTGAATCCAACATCATTCACCGTAAGCTATCAATGTCACACCAGAGTCATGGAGAGTATGTAAACTGGTGGCTTTAAGCTATGCGCCGATCCCGCCTTAGCAGAGGAGGGGCCTGTGATGAGGGGTGACATGTTCCATAAGGCCAGCGTGGAAGGTGTCCTTACAAGTGCTATGGGTGTGGGAGTCTTTCCAAGGAAGAGCCCTCTCAGTATATCCACCTCAGACGCTCACCCACACCCCACGCATGAACGTACAACCACATTTCACCCACCATGATGCTCCCTTCAGGCTGAAGAAAGTTTGGGTGAGTGACTTAAACTCCTGCCCTGTGAGTGTCTAAGGACCCCCTGCCCATTGTATTTCTGGCCAAAACCCCAGGCTGAGCTGAGTCCTGCCACTGCACACATGATAGCCCACCCTGACTTGAGCCCATGATTGATTCATTTTGGTCCTTATTGCCAGTTCCTGTCCTGTGCATAGTTCTGCATGGTGCTTGTATTATTTTCTGTTTTTGCTATAACAAATTGTCACTGTCTTAGCGGCTTAAAACAATACAAATGTATTATCTTCTTTTTTAAAAAATATTTATTCATTTATTTATTTATTATTTAGCTGCTCCAGGTTTTAGTTGAGGCATGCAGGATCTTTAGTTGTGGCCTGTGGGATCTAGATCCCTGACCAGGGATTGGATCCAGGCTCCCTGTATTGGGAGCTCAGATTTTTAGCCACTGGACCACAGGGAGGTCCCTAAATGTATTATTTTACAATACTGAGAATTTGAAGTCTAACACAGCTCTCAGTGGGTCAAAATCATGGTGTCAGCAGGACTACATTCCTTTCTGAAGACTCTAGAGGGGAATCCATTTCTTTGTTCTTTCCAGCTTCTGGAAGCTGCCCTCACTCACTGGCTTGTGCCCCTTTCCCCCACCTTCAAAGTCAGTAAAAGAGGTTGAATCCTCTTACATCACATCACTCTCACCTTCTGCCACTCTCTCCCACTTTTAAGCACCCTTGTGATTATATCAGGCCCACTAAGATAATTCATAATACTCTCCCAATTTTAAGGTCACCAAATCCGCAGCCTTAATTCCATCAACTTTAATTATACTTTGCCATATAATATAGCATAGTCACAGCTTCCTGGGATGAGAAAGTGCACATCTTTGGAGGGAGCATTATTCTGCTTGACACAGAGGTCAACTAACATTTCATCGGGTGCATGCATATGTAGTCACTCAGTCGTGTCTGACTCTTTGAGACCCTATGGACCATAGCCCCCCAGGATCCAACATTTCATAAGGTCCTATTATATATAAGGAACAGTACTGAGGCCTCATTGTGCCCCCAGAGTAAGTCAAAATTGAGCAAAGAGACCAGGGACCACTATATGATATAGAACAATAAAGAAATACATACACCTTTACTTCCACAACATACATGCACATACTCACGTGCACACACACACACACAAAGCCAGGAATCAGGAATTCAATATACAACTTATCTAGAGCTTAGGGAGGGAGAGTAAAGACCAGCCTTAAGGAGACTGTGTTACCTGGATTTTGTGACCTAGAACTTGGTGACTTTAAAAAAATGAGTTTCGGTAGAGCAATTCTGAAGGTAATAAATGGAACAGAGATAGGGATTGAAAAGGAGGCAAGAAAACCAAGGTCTGGTGGGTAACACTTACAAGCCAGAAGCTTACCAGACTAAGAAAGAAACAGGGCTGTAGCAAGATTCTCTTTACCCCAAATGTTTGTTCCTTTCGACCTTTCCAAGATCATGGCCCCATGATATACGTAACCTGGAACCTGGGAAGGCTACAGGAAGACAGGCTCATTGGAACCCAAGCATGGCAGCAGAAGGCAGCACCTGGCTGTGGGAGAGTCAGGTGACCACTGATCCTCCCACATGGTAAGGTACCTGCTGCTGCTGCTGCTGCTAAGTCGCTTCAGTCATGTCCGACTCTGTGCGACCCCATGGACTGTAGCCTATCACCTCCTCCATCCATGGGATCTTCCAGGCAAAAGCACTGGAGTGGGTTGCCATTGCCTTCTCTAGTAAGGTACCTGATGCTTGCCTTAATCGCTTCTGCAGCAAGGCCCTAAGTTACTACAGGCATGTGTTAGGGTCCTGTCAGCTGACAGCTGCTCCAAATGAAGAGAATTTAAAGAAGGGACTATTTACAGACAGGAGAGTTAAGGGAACTGAGAAGCACAGAGAAGAACCAAGGGACATAGAGGAGATGCATTAAATCCCCAAGCCTCAAAAGGCAACGGGAGGGGACTGTTACCAGACCCCAATGAGAGCTGCAGCCATGGCAGAGGGTTTGCTTGATGGGAGCTGAGCTGCTGGGTTGGGCCAAGGGCAGAGAATAAATACCTCCACCACTTCCCCCTCTCATCCTCTAATCTGCTGCTACTGCCATCCACTGACTGATATCACCAGAAGCCAGAGAATAAGATAACACTCAGCTGACACAGCCCATAAAAGTCATCAGAAGTCAGCCTTTGAGGGCACAGAATGCAAGGGAAGAGTGGAGTCAACAAAAGGGATTCAGTGGCAGATTTCATTTTCTTGGGATCCAAAATCACTGCAGATGGTAACCGTTCAGTTCAGTTGCTCCATCGTGTCCAACTCTTTGTGACCCCATGGACTGTAGCATGCCAGGCCTCCCTATCCATCACCAACTCCCGGAGTTTACTCAAACTCATGTCCATTGAGTCGGTGATGCCATCCAACCATCTCATCCTCTGTCATCCCCTTCTCCTCCCACTTTCTATCTTTCCCAGCACCAGGGTCTTTTCAAATGAGTCTGTTCTTTCCATCAGGTGGCCAAAGTATTGGAGTTTCAGCTTCAGCATCAGTCTTTCCAGTGAATATTCAGGACTGATTTCCTTTAGGATGGACTGGTTGGATCTCCTTGCAGTCCAAGGGACTCTCAAGAGTCTTCTCCAACACCACGGTTCAAAAGCATCAATTCTTTGGCGCTCAGCTTTCTTTATAGTCCAACTCTCACATCCATACATGACTACTGGAAAAACCATAGTCTGGACTAGACAGACCCTTGTCAGCAAAGTAGTGTCTCTGCTTTTTAATATGCTGTCTAGATTGCTCATAACTTTTCTCCCAAGGAGCAAGCGTCTTTTAATTTCATGGCAGCAGTCACCATCTGCAGTGATTTTGGAGCCCCCCAAAATAAAGTCTGTCACTGTTTCCACTGTTTCCCCATCTATTTACCATGAAGTGATGGGACCAGATGCCATGATCTTAGTTTTCTGAATGTTGAGTTTTAAGCCAACTTTTTCACTCTCCTTTTTCACTTTCATCAAGAGGCTCTTTAGTTCTTCTTCAGTTTCTGCCATAACTGTGGTGTCATCTGCATATCTAAGGTTATCGATATTTCTCCTGGCAATCTTGATTCCAGCTTGTGCTTCATCCAGTCCAGCATTTCTCATGATGTACTCTGCATAGAAGTGAAATAAGCCAGGTGACAATATACAGCCTTGATGTACTCCTTTCCCAATTTGGCATCAGTCTGTTATTCCCGTCTGGTTCTAACTGTTGCTTCTTGATACTGGTTTCTCAGGAGACAGGAAAGGTGATCTGGTGTTCCAATTTCTTTAAGAATTTTCCACAGTTTGTTGTGATCCACACAATCAAAGGCTTTAGCATAGTCAATGAAGCAAACATTTTTCTGGAATTCTCTTCACAGTTCATGTACTGTTGAAATGGTGGCTATAGCCATAAAATTAAAAGATGCTTCCTCCTTGGAGGAAAAGATATGACAAACTTAGACAATGTATTAAAAAGCAGAGATATCACTTTGCTGACAAAGGTCAAAGCTATGCTTTTTCCAGCAGTCATGTACGGACGTGAGAGTTGGACCATAAAGAAGACTGAGCGCTGAAGAATTGATACTTTCGAACTATGGAGCTGGAGAAGACTCTTGAGGGTCCCTTGGACAGCAAGGAGATCAAACCTGTCAATCCTAAAGGAAATCAACCCTGAATATTCATTGGAAGGACTGACGCTGAAGCTTCAATACTTTGGCCATGTGATGGGAAGAGCCAACTCACAGGAAAAGACTCTGATGCTGGGAAAGATTGAAGGCAGGAAGAGAAGGAAGAGACAGAGAATGAGTTGGTTGGATGGCATCACCAACTCAAGGGACATGAACTTGGGCAAACTCCAGGAGAATGTGAGCGACCAAGAAGCCTGGCGTGCTGCAGTCCATGGGGTTGCAAAGAGTCGGACACGACTCAGTGACTGTTAAGTCACTGTAACAACAACAGCTGATACACCCTATAGAAGTGGTCAGAAGCCAGGCTTTGAGGGCACAGAATGGGAGGGAAGGGTAGAGCCAACAAAATACCCAGCCCCTACCCACCCTTGGGTTACTCCTATTTCCCATCACTCTAGAAATAATCGGATTTGGCCAAGCTCTTTGCGGGTATGGTGCTGCAGAAAGTTTCCATTAGCGACAGTAGAATCCAGGGCTCCAGGAGAGCAATGGAAGGAAGTTCCAAGAGCAAAGGGAAAGAAAGGCAACAGGAAGGGAGAAAAGGCAGCCTGCGTGGAGGGAAGAGAGGAGCCTTGTGGAGGAAGCTCCCGGCTGTCAAATTATCCTCTGCTGAGCTCTGAGCCTTTGTTTAAAACTTGGTGTGCGGAGCCATTTACCTACCTTGAGCTCTTTCCACAGCCCCATATCTGTTGTTATTTTGGAGCTCATGGAGCCGTCTATGCTGCTCTTGGGCCCATTCTCGGTGATATTAAAGCACTTTTTAATTACCACATTTTCTGCGGCAGAGAAAGCCTAATCTGAAGGCAGCTTTAAAACCAACAGCAATCAGTAGAGATCCATCAATTAGCATTCGGTATTAAGCAAGGCGGAACATTTGCCAAGGCGCCAAGGGCTTTTCCCACCCCTGAACATTCTACCAGGTTCATTCTCTCCTTTTCGAATATTTGGAGTTCTTGACTCAGAGTCTTGACTGACAGGTTTTCTTGGCTGGCAAAAGAATAACCAATTTTCTCCCATAACTCTTTTCTAACTCAAAAGGTACAGCTCCAACAAAGTTCTTAACTCTGGTACATACATTTTTTTTTTAAAGGGAAAAGTATCTGCTTCAAACCACTAATTATAATTTATTATAATAACACTTCCGTGGAAGCAGGGTTCTTGCTATAATTAACTGCTGGGGAGTCGGATGGAGTAACTGTTTACTGAGTTTCAATCGACTTGTTCAGAATTTGTCACCCCCTTGAAACTTAGCTCACAATCAGATTTAAATTCAAAATGTTAAGGAAGCACTGTCAACTTCACACTTTGTCAAGCACTAAGAGAATATTTCTTAGTACTATTCTCTTTTTTTAAGACTTTTCTTTAGATTATGCCATTTTTCTCTATTTGAGATAGAAAAAAATTTATCCTAAAATATTGATATGCTTATGTCCTTTCCGTGATGGTGAAACATGACAGTTGGACATGAGAGGTAGTTTCCAAATGGCCACTCCTGCTGGGTTGTGAGAATTTCAAAATGTGTAGCTTTACTGGTATTTCTTCAACTGAACATCATAACAAAGAGAACTCTATTTCATTTTTGTCCCATTGTCCCTGTCCTGAGACTTGTACAGATTCTCGGTTTCTTTCTGTATAAAGTGGGGATGATTAACATAAAGTCTACAAAGTTGTTGTGAAGGTTGAATATAAGCTAAGTGTTTGGCACAGAACTTTGCCTCCAGTAAGCATCTCTTCTATTCTTTTCTAGCCAGGAAAACATGGCAATGACTGAAAAGGATGAGAGAGTATTTTTGCTCATGACCAATCTGAGTCCATGATCAAAATGGTCTGCAAATGAAGTCTCTCAGTGAGCCAGGTTTCTGAAATCCTTGATCCTTAAATTCTCAACACAGTCACCAGAACTAAGTGGTTTTAAATTATGAGTTTCCAGTAGCTAGGGAGACAAACACTTCTTTCAATCACCTTCCTAAGTAGCTGTTTGTGATTTTCCAAGCATTTGGCACCGTGGACTAAGGTTTTCTTCTAAATGAAGTAAGAGAGTTGGTTCCTAGTCTTCTCTGGTATAAATTCATGAGACTATTTGTAAAGTTCAGATCATTCTTGGCAAGGAAAGTTATTCATAATGATATGTTTCATCTATAGTCATTGAGATGTCACTTTGGGCAGCTCAAAAAGTTGTTACAGATGAGTTTGAATTTGGTGACATCAAACAATATTAGAAGGCCAGCAACAAACATTTCTGATGTATTTCCTTTTTTGCAGAATGGAATTAATTACTTTGTGAAGATAAAAGCAATGTGTGGTTATTGCAAAACACTGAAAACAAGATAAGTATCATGCACTAATGAATTAACTCAGCAGGGGACTTTCCTGGTGGTCCAACTGCTAAGACTCTGAGATCCCAATGCAGGGGACCCAAGTTCAATCCCTGGGCAGAGAACTAGATTCCACATGCCACAATTGAGTCCACATGCTGCAACTAAAGATCTCAGCACAGCCAAATTAATTAATTAATTATTTTTTAAAAAGCGTTAAGTCAGCAGACTTGGGCTGCTCAAACCCACACATTCTCAAGCTTTTCAAGACTTGCCTTTGGCCCAGTTCTTAGAGTTGGTCTGTTCAGCCTCTGGAGTACCCTGCCTGATAAGAGTGTCTTTATATGGCTGAAGCCTTGGGCCAAACCAGATCATTTATGCTAACAATGTGATTATGGGATGTGGGGTCTGCATACCTATGTGCCCCAGGACCTTGGTGTCCCATGACACCAAGACTCAGCGATCTTACGCAGTTATGAGCTTCCCTGGTTGGTAACACTGCACATGCATTGTCGCATCTTGTTTCTGGGAGAATTAAGCACTTTCTGTGTGACTTCACTGGGTGAGAACTGGAAGCTTGTCCTGGTTTTTCCTGGACTCCATCCTGTGTGCTTTTTCCCTTGGCTGATTTTAATATGTATCCTTTTGCTGTAATAAACTATAACCATGAGTATAACTTCTTTTTTGAACTCTGTGAATCCTATTAATGAATCATTAAACAATGTACGGTGTTGGGGATCCTCAATGAAAATATTAAAAAATTAAAGTTAAAAATTTTAAATAGAGCCAGACATCCTGGAGTGTGAAGTCAAGTGGACCTTAGGAAGCATTACTACAACAAAGCTAGTGGAGGTCATGGAATTCCAGCTGAGCTATTTCAAATCCTAAAAGATGATGCTGTAAATGTGCTGCACTCAATATGCCAGAAAATTTGGAAAACTCAGCAATGGCCATAGGACTGGAAAAGGTCAGTTTTCATTCCAATCCCCAAAGCAATGCCAAAGAATGTTCAAAATATTGTACAATTGCACTCATCTCACATGCTAACAAAGTAATGTTCAAAATCCTTCAAGCTAAGCTTCAGCAGTATGTAAACTGAGAACTTACACATGTACAAGCTGGATTTAGAAAAGGCAGAGGAATCAGAGACCAAATTGCCTGCATCCATTGATCATCGAAAAGGCAAGAGAGTGCCAGAAAAACATCTACTTCTGCTTCATTGACTACACTAAAGCCTTTGGTCATGTGGATCACAACAAACTGGAAAATTCTTAAAGAAATTGGAACACCAGATCACCTTTCCTGTCTCCTGAGAAACCTTTATACAGGTCAAGAAGCAACAGTTAGAACCGGACATGAAATAACCAGCTGGTTCAAAATTGGGAAAGGAGTACGTCAAGGCTGTATATTGTCACTCCGCTTATTTAACTTCTATGCAGAGTACATCATGTGAAATGCCAGGCTGGATGAACCACAAGATGGAATCAAGATTGCCAGGAGAAATATCAATAACTTCAGATATACAGATGATACCATTCTAATGGCAGAAAGCAAAGAGGAATTAAGAGACTCTTGATGATGGTGAAAGAGGACTGTGAAAAAGCTAGCTTAAAACTTAACATTAAAAAACTAAGATCATGGTATCTGATCACATCACTTCATGGCAAATAGATGGGGAAACAATGGAAACAGTGACAGTCTTTATTTTCTTCGGCTCTAAAATCACTGTGGGTGGTGACTGCAGCCATGAAATTAAAAGACACTTGCTCCTTGGAAGGAAAGCTATGACGAACCTAGACAGCATATTAAAAAGTGAAAACATCATTTTGCCAGCAAAGCTCCATATAGTTAAAGCTATGGTTTTTCCAGGAGTCATGTATGGATGTGAGATTTGGACCATAAAGAGGGCTGAGTGACAAAGAATTGATGCTTTCGAATTGTGGTGCTGGAGAAGACTCCTGAGAGTTCCTTGGACAGCAAGGAGATCAAACCAGTCAATCCTAAAGGAAATCAGTCCTGAATATTCATTGGAAGGACTGATGCTGAAGTTGAAGCTCCAATACTTTGACCACCTGATACAAAGAGTTGACTCATTTGAAAAGACCCTGATGCTGTGAAAGATTGAGGGCAGGAGAAGGGGGAAACAGAGGATGAGATGGTTGGATGACATCATCAACTCAATGGACATGAGTTTGAGCAAAACTCTGGGAGATAATGAAGGACAGGGAAGCCTCGTATACTGCAGACCATGGGGTCGCAAAGGTCAGAAACAACTTAGTGACTGAATGACAACAACAAAGTTAAAATATTTCATTGTCTTCTTTTTTTTTTTATTGTATTTGTTTTGCCATACATTGACATGAATCCACCACGGGTGTACATGTGTTCCCCCTCCAGAACCCCCCTCCAGAACCCCCCTCCCACCTCCCTCCCCATCCCATCCCTCTGGGTCATCCCAGTGCACCAGCCCCAGGCACCCTGTATCATGCATCGAACCTGGACTGGTGATTTGTTTCACATATGATAATTTACATGCTTCAGTGCCATTCTCTCATATCCTCCCGCCCTTGCCCTCTCCCATAGAGTCCATAATACTGTTCTATTTATCTGTGTCTCTTTTGATGTCTTGCATACAAAAAATATGGAATGCTTCACGAATTTGCGTGTCATCCTTGTGCAGGGGCCATGCTAATCTTCTCTGTATCGTTCCAATTTTAGTACATGTGCTGCCGAAGCGAGCACTTGTCTTACTTCTTGAGATAATGTTTTCTTAAAAATATGTGTATATACTGTTAGTGGGAATGCAAATTGGTACAGCCACTATGGAGAACAGCATGGAGATTCCTTAAAAAACTGGAAATAGAACTGCCATACGACCCAGCAATCCCACTGCTGGGCATACACACTGAGGAAAGCAGAATTGAAAGAGACACATGTACCCCAATGTTCATTGCAGCACTGTTTACAATAGCCAGGACATGGAAGCAACCTAAACATCCATCAATAGACAAATGGATAAGGAAGCTGTGCTAATATACACAATGGAATGTTACTCAACTATAAAACAGAACACATTTGCGTCAGGTGGATGAAATTGCAGCCTATTATTCAGAGTGAAGTAAGTCAGAAAGAGAAAGATTGATACAGTGTATTAACGCATATATATGTAATTTAGAAAAATGGTAATGACAATCCTATATGCAAGGCAGCAAAAGAGACACAGATGTAAAGAACAGACTTTTGGACTTTGTGGGAGAAGGGAAGGGTGGGATGATTTGAGAGAATAGCACTGAAACATGTATATTACCATATGTAAAATAGATGATCAGTGCAAGTTCGATGCATGAAGCAGGGCATTCAAACCTGGTGCCCAAGGACAACCCAGAGGGATAGGGTGGGGAAGGAGGAGGGAGGGGTGTTCAGGATGGGGGGACACATGTGCACCCATTGCTGATTCATGTCGACATATGACAAAACCATCACAATATTGTAATTATCCTCCAATTAAAATAAATTAACTTAAAAAATAAAATAAAAAATTTAAAAAATATGTGTATATATGCATACTTTTTTCTATACATTCTAATATTTTGTTAATGGACAATGGATCATATTACACACTCTGTTTAGTAAACTTTTCTCACATAATATAGAATGGACACATTTCCTTTGCCCTTAAATATAGATATATTATTTGTACAGCATTCTGTTGTATAGAATTTATGGTTAAATTATTTAATTGATCATGTCTGACAGCAATTTGGGTTATTTTCCCTTTTATTGGTATTATAAACAATGGTGCAACAAACATCTTTGTGGATAACTTATTTGCAAGCTTTTCTCATTTGTAATACAAGAACCTGTGATACAAAGATTTAAGAATTATGGTGAGAATCACCTGAAGTGACTAATGAGATGTGTCAGAACAGGTCAAGATTTCAGACCTCTAACCAGAACATTCTTAATATCTAAAATAACTGGAATTAGACTAGAATCGGAAGAGATCCTCTTTCGATAAATTCACAGAAACCTGTGTCTATACCATTTTTTAACTACATCCATATGAGCTCCTAGACCCTAAAATTGGCATTCTTTGTTGGTCCTGAGGACTTACTCTGCTGCTGCTACTAAGTCACTTCAGTCGTGTCCGACTCTGTGCGACCCTGTAGACGGCAGCCCACCAGGCTCCCCCGTCCCTGGGATTCTCCAGGCAAGAACACTGGAGTGGGTTGCCATTTCCTTCTCCAGTGCATGAAAGTGAAACGTGAAAGTGAAGTCGCTCAGTTGTGTCTGACTCTTCGCGACCCCGTAGACGGCAGCCCACCAGGCTCCCCCGTCCCTGGGATTCTCCAGGCGAGAGCACTGGAGAGGGGGCGCCAGTTCCTTCTCCTGAGGACTTGCTCTACTCTTTCCCAAAATAAGAACAGATACATATTTTCCTAACACCAAGCACTACAAGATCAAGAATATCTGACTCTGCAAGTAATTTAACTGCTTGACAGAATAAAACTTAACAATCTTTAGGTAAAGACAATATAGCCCAGAGTCTTTACAATGGCTCATTTACAACATTCAGCATTCAGAAAAAATTACTAGAAAATGTGATCCATAATCAAGAGGGAAAACAGCAAGCAGACAAATGAATGATTCAGATCCTCATATTACTAAATAAGGATCTTAAAAATAACTACTATAAATATGTTAACAAATTAAGAGAAAAATATATAAGATAGGTGAACAGATGGCAAATTCCAAAAGAGAAAGAGAAACTCTTAACAAGAACCAAATAATTCTTTATAGAATTTGAAAATGCAATATCTTAATAAAGAATTCATTGGAGAGTTTAGCTGAAGATTGGACACAGAAGAACTGATCAGTGAAACCAAAGATATGTCAATACAAAGGATCCAAAATGAACTACATAGAGACAATAATAATTATAAGAAGCAAGAACCTCTGGGGACACTATCAGTCCAATATATATGTATGGAGGCCCAGAAGAAGACAGAATGGGGAGGAAATATATTTAGAGATAGTAAATGAAATTTTTCAAAAACTAATGAAATATGTCAATCTACATATGAAAATCTAAGTGAAACCCAAACAGGATGAGACACATTATAGTCAAACTTCAGAAAACCAAAGAGAAAGAGAAACATCTTAAAACAGTCAATGTGAAACAAACACAATATTGTAAAGTTAAAAAATAGAAAATAAACTAATTTAAAAAAAACCCAGTCAATGTGGGGATGGGGGCATGTTACATTCAGGGGAACAATATCAATAATGACTAACTTCTCATCAGCAGCTATGGAAACCACTAGACCGTAGAACATTTTCAAAGTGCTAAAAGAAAATATTAGTTGATTTAAAACACTATACCTAGTTAAAATATCCTTCAAACATGAAAATAAATCAGAGAGACTTGTGTGTATGTGTGCTCTCAGTCACTAAGTCATGTCCAACTCTTTGTAACCCCATGAACTGTATCCCATCAGGCTCCTCTGTCCATGGGATTTTCCAGGCAAGTATTCTGCAGTGGGTTGGCATTTCCTCCTCCAGAGGATCTTCCCAACTCAGGGACTGAACTTGCATCTCCTGCATTAGCAGGCAGATTCTTTACCACTGAGCTACCTGGGAAACTCACAGACATTTTCAGACAAAACTAAAATTTATCCCAACAGAACTACACTGTAAAAAAAAAAAAAAAAAAAATGCTAAAAGGAAATGATCCTATAAAGACCTAGACCTGTAGGAAGTAGTCCTGGAAATGGTAAAGATATGGGTAAACATAAAAGACTATTTTACGTTTTCTCTTTTAAAAACAAAGGATGACAAGCTTATTCTAAAATGTATATGGAAAAGGAAAGGGCCTAGAAGAACCAGAACAGTTTTGACAAGAAGAATACAGTGGGAGGAATTTTTAAACTTACTATGTAGCTACAGTAACCAAGACAGTGTGGTACTGCTGGAGGAATGCACACAAGGATTGATGACACAGAATAAAGAACCCAGAAATAGACTCGTACAAACGTGCCCAACATTTTCTGACAGAAGTCGAAGTGCAATTCAGTGGAGGAAGGACAGTCTAGTCAGCAAATGGTGCTGGAGCAAATGGCAAAACAAAACAAAAAATCTTGATCAAAACCTCACACCTAATAGAAAAAATTGTTCATAATGAGCCATAGGCTTAAATGTAAAACTGTAAGATTTTTTGGAAGAAAACATAGGAGAAACTCTTTGGAACCTAGTGCTAAATTCAGCATCACTAGTGGTTAGTCATGACATCAAAACTATAATTCCTAAAAGAACATATTAATATATTAAACTTCATCAAAATTAAAAACTTTTTCGCTCTATGAAAGACCATGAAAAGTGAAAGTGAAAGTTGCTCAGTCGTGTCTGACTCTTTGCGATCCCGTGGACTATATAGTCCCTGAAATTCTCTAGGTCAGAATTGGAGTGGGTAGCCTTTCCCTTCTCCAGGGGATCTTCCCAATCCAGGGATCAAACCCAGGTCTCTTGCATTGCAGGTGGATTCTTTACCAACTGAGCCACAAGGGAAGCCCAAGAACACTGGAGTGGGTAGCCTATCCCTCCTCCAGCAGATCTTCTCGACCCAGGAATCGAACGGGGGTCTCCTGCATTGCAGGCGGATTCTTTACCAACTGAGCTATAAGAGGATAAAGGCAAGCCCCAGACTGGAAGGAAATATTTGCAAACTATGTAAGGACTTGTATCTAGACCATATTAAAAACTCACAAACCCAACAGTAATAAAGTAAGCAATCCAATGAGAAAAATGAGCAAGAGACATTAACAAAAATTTCCCTGAAAAGATTAACGGATGGCAAGCAAACATTAAAAGTTGTTTAACATCATTAGCCATTAGAGCAATGCAAATTAAAACCACAATGAAACATCACGACAAATCTATTAGGATGACTAAAATAAAAATAATATGTGCTGTGAGGTAGTGAAGAAACTGGATCTCTCATACATGGCTACTGGGAATGTGAAATGGGACAACCAATCTGGAAAACAGTTTGGCAATTTCTTATAAAACTAAATATATTCTTATTATTTGACCCACTACTTATATTGACCCAGTAGTCACACACTTGGACATTTATTCCAGAGAAACGAAAATTTATGCCCAGACAAAAACCTGTATGTGAATGTTCATAACAGTTTTATTCAAAATAGCCAAAATATGGAAATAGCCCAAAAGTCCTTCAACGGGTATACAGGGAACAGACTCTGGTGAAATGAAATACTACTCAGCAATAAAAAGGAGTAAACTACTGATATATGATGCATATTGCATGGCTCTTGGAGGCATCCTTCTGAGTGGAAAAAGCCAATCTAAAAAGATTACATACTGTATGACCCCACTTATACAACATTCTCAAAATGTCAGTATTACAGAGATGGAGAACAAATTAATGGTTGCCAGACAACAGAGAATGGAGAGGGGGAGTGTGTCTATAAAAGGGGTAGCACAAGGGAGTTCCTTGGTATTGATGCAGCAGCTTTATATCTTGATTATACACTAACACAAACTTATACGTGTGGTAAAACTGCATAGAAACATACATACACATGCATACAAACTCATTATTGAAAACTGGTGAAATCTGAACTAGGCAAAGTTAACAGTATGGTACCAATATCAATTTACTGGTTTCGATATTGTGTAGAGGTAATGTGTTACCACTAAAAGAATACGGGTCAAGGATACACAGGATTCTACTACTTCTGCAACTTTCTGTGAGTCTGTAACTATTTCGAAAGTGAAAGATTTTGGAAAACAATTGACTATTTAAAGTAAAGCAGTAACAATGTATGGAGGGTTTATAACAAATATATAAGTAAAATATACAACAAAAATAGCACTAAATAAGAAATAAAGTTAAATACAGTTGTAAGATTCTTACATTGTTTGTGTAGTGGTATGACTGAATTCAAGATCAATTGTCATAACTTAAGGCTTCATACTATAACCCCTTGAACAGGCACTAAATTAACTATCTATCTGCCAAGAAGTATAGCTAAAAAGCAAATAAAAGAGACAAAATGGAACACCAGAATGAGCTTGATTAATTCAAGAGAAAGCATGAAACAAGAAACAAAGAACAGATGGAACAAATAGAAAATAGGAACAAAATAGTTAAACCAACCATATGAGTAATTATAGTAACTGTAAATGAACTAGACACTCTAATAGAAGATTTGTATTTTTTAATAAAGGAGTCAAATATATTTTATAAGAGTTACACATTAAATATAAGTAGACACAGGTTGAAGGATACATGCTACACAAATGCTAATCAGAACAAAGCAGGTGCAGCTATGTTAATAACAAAGTAGACTTCAAGACAAGGATAATCACCAGTGAAAGAGGAATATTTCATAATGATAAAAGGATCGGTTTTACAGGACATGACAATCCTAAATATATGCACCCAACAAGTTTTCACATACAAATAGCTAAAAAAAAAAAAAAGTGACAGAACCTAACAAATCCTTCATCTTACTTGGGTATTCAACACTCTTCTCTCAGTAATCTTTAGAATAAGCAGACAGAAATATTAATAAGCATACAAAAAATATGAAAAACACCATCCACAAAGCTTTCTTAATTGACACTTATACAACACCCCACCTAACAACAGCAGAAAACATATTTTTTCAAGTGTACATGGAATATTCACTAATACAGACTATTTATCGGGCCATTAAACAAGTCAATAAATTTCAAGCACTGCAATCAGACCAAATATGTTCTCTGACCACAATGGAATTAAACTGGAAATCAGTTAAGAAAAAAATAAGTCTTCACCTCTACATCAGCAGAGTCTTCCTGTCACAAATAATCTAGGTAAGATTGTCTCAGACCCCCTCATTCTCTATCTATGGAAATCTGATATCCTCTCCTGTGTTAGGGCTCTCCAGAGAAAGAAAACCAGTAGGATGTGTATACACACACATATATATAGAGAGAGAGATTTTTTTTTTAATTGGCTCATGTGATTGTAGAGGCTTAATAAATTCCGAATCTGCAGGGTAGGCTGGCAAACTGAAGACTCGGAGAAGAGCTGTCATTCAACTCCAAACGCAGTCTGCTGGGAGAATTCCTTCCATCTCAAAGGAAGTCAGTCTTTGTTCTGTAAGGCTTCAAGGAATGGATGAGGCTAACTCACCCTAGGAAGGGTTACTGGTTTACTCGAGGTCAATGCATTTAAATGTTAATCTCATTCAACAAAGACTCTTTCACAGAAACTTCTAGAATAACGTTTGACCAAATATCTGGTCACCGCTGCTCAGCCAAGTTGACACATAAAATGAACCACCATGCCTCCCCACTAAGGCTTCTTAAATTTCTCAAAGGATGAGCATGCCTCTCCAAACTAACATCTGTCCTAAATTAGTTCAGTTTACAAATCAGCAGGCCACCTCACATGTGCCATGAACGTGAAACTGAGCCAAGTTCCAACAAAACCAAGAAACTAACAGAAAACAGCATTCAGACGAGGCCTTTGCGGGTGTAACAGACATTAGTGAACACCAGGGGATACAGGCTGGGTTCTTCTTCAGCCATGCAAACAACTTCAGATTGCACAATAAAACCCCCTCCATGTGACCTATTCTCTTTGCTTCTCCTTCCTTTTCTGTTCTTCCCACCTCCAAAGAATTGTTCATTGCTAATACAAGGCAATCTAGATGTTTCTACTGATTCCATGATGTCTAACAAACCACTTTCCATCCCAAGGTATTTTCCTAAATAAACGCATTGCCTGGGAAGAATTCCAGGACCAGCTGAAAACCACCATTTCATCTCAACCTTCTCAGCCACCTGGTTTCCCCTTCAGTATAGTCTCTCACTTTATTCCACTGCCCTCCAAATCAGTCAAGAGAAGGAAAAATACAGAACCTATTACATTTAAAACCTAGTAAGCTCCTTCTAAAATAGATGGCTTTATGAGCACCGTGAGGCCAGCAAAAGAGTGAAGGAATAAACAGATGATTTGTACTGAGGACTGGGTGGGTGTGGAAGAAACACACCCAGTTGTGGGTGGGGGATTGATTCAGATCTGGCTGAAAGCCACTACTTGGGGGGGGGGGGCAGGTGCATTGCAGAAATGTGACCCACAGACCCCAGCTGTAAAGGCAGGAGTCACTCTCTGGACCCCGTGTCCCCAGCTCCAGCCTGTGCTGAGATGGTGAAGGCGCTTGCCTTTGATGCCTCCCACCTCCAGTTGGAGGGTCCTCTGTTGGAGCTTTTCCCCTATTGAAATCCACCATCAGATTCCATTTCCGTCTCAAGTCCCTGCCATGTTGGAGAGGAATGTAATCAATGAAACTCAGCTGATGCCTGCAATGGTTTAATCTACCACCTTGCAGAAAAATACATTTAAGAAACAACTAAAAAAGCAATGTCTATTGTCCACCGATGGGAACGCGGGTTTAACGGTGGGCTTTCCCACCAATGCGAGAGAAGTTGGGGGAGAAACTTTCTTGAGGCCCTTCAAGCCTCATTGTGGTCACCGGAGCTGGGTTGGGTGATGCTGCGTGTTAGGAGCAGAAAGCGTCAAAGCCCAGATCGAAGCAGGCTGCGCGCCCCAGGCAAACGGCACGAGGGACCCAACGCGGACTAGGGGTGAATGAAGCCCTGCACGGAGACTGATCGCGGACCAAGAAGGGGTCTGAGCGGGGCAGCCCCCAGGCCACCCTGTAGAGCGCACACCCACCTTCCTTCCCGCTGCTGAGTCCCGCGCGGGCGGGGAGCAGGCTCTGCTGCGGACCTGCGTCCCTCCGGCTGCAACACAAGACACGAGGGGTCGGAGCAGCGCCCGGGTCCCGTGTTGTAGCCCGAGGTCTCACACCGTGTCGTGGGGAGCCCAGCCGGTGGGCTCTTGCCCCGCTTCCTCTTCCAGGTAGGTCGCCAAGAGTGCCTCTCGCTGGGTATCCGGACGAGCACGCTGTAAAACAACAGAGGCTGCATCGAGATGGAGCGCTGGGACCGGGGGCCGTCTTCCGGGGAAGTAGTGGAAAAACCAGTGGTCTCCGTGAAAGGCAGACTGCAGCTGAGGAGTCCGGCTGCGTCCCGCACGAGCCCGCGCTCCAGGTGAGCGTCCAGGTGGGCGTGCAGCTGATGGAAATGCTCGAGAGAGCAGACCGGCTCACAAATATTTAGCTGTCCACATGCCTTTTCCTTCCAAAAATGAATTACGGCTGTTTACAAGCCACTAATTACAGTTTATTACAACAATACTTCCTAGGAAATGGGTTCTTACTCTAATACTATGAAGAGAATTTTATAAATGCCAGACAAGTACAATGAATTGCCCTGAATTATAATAAATATCTGTGCTTTGGGAATGAGGCAGTAAACACAACATTATTGCTATCCATTTTCAATGGGCCTATCGAGGATTTATTACTTATTTATGGCTTATTTTTATTCAAAAACTCCTACATATCATTTTTATGTGGATTCTTTTCAGTGAATCATTTCTAGGTTTTCTTACAAAATGAAATGAGGTCTGTCTAGAATTTTTTTTTAAAAGGGCCCAAGTTCAATTTGCCCAAAGGTGACCTATTGAAATTTTTCCTCCAGACCCCCTGACGGCTAAACTCTGCAGAAATCATGGATTGTCACGAGAATAAACTGAGGCCTTGCTCATTCTACTTCTGCTCCAATAATGCAGACTATCGGCCTTGTTCAAGAAGGCAACAGGCTTTGAACGCAGTTTAGACATTAAGTAAAACTGTAGAAATTCGATAAGACATGGTTTTCTGTCAATGAAAGAAGACAAGAATCCCACAGATTCCCCAAATAGGAGGAAAAGAAATAACAATATTATGCCCACATTTTACACAGAAACAAAACTGAATTGTTTAGTTGCTAAGTCATGTCCGACTCTGCAACCCCACAGACTGCAGCCCACCAGGCTCCTCTGTCCATGGGATTTCCCAAACAAGAATGCTGAAGTAGATTGCCATTTCATCCCCAAGGGGATCTTCCTGACCCAGGGATCGAACCTGGGTCTCCTGCATTGGCAAGCAGATTCTTGACCACTGAGCTACATGGGAAGCCCTAAGATTGAATAGTTTTGAAGGAAAAAAAAAAAATCCCTTTTCCTGCCTAAAGGACCTAAAAAATTCACAAGGGCTCTTTCAAGTGACCTGAATTCTCACCATTGTTTCTGAGTATGTGTGCAGGGGCCTCGAAGGCAAACGTTCCCCAAATAAGTTTTTCTCCCAAACTCCTTTCACTTTTCTGTCCTGTATCTCCTGGAATCATTCACCTTTTAAGAATTCATTGTGTTCTCGGGGCCCAGGACAGGGCCTCTGAGAAAAGAGACCTGTCAGGGAGCCCAGGCCTTGCCTGCTGCCGGCTATTGGGAGAAGCTCCCCCACCCCAGCAAGTCCAGACACCCCATGTCAGCCGTGTCCCCCTGCAGCCAGGCTCAAGCTAAACTCAGAAGAAATGGAAATTCTGTACACGACAATCTGGTCTTTGAAAAACAGCACAAGTGAGTTTGCGTTAGAGTTCTGTTTTAAGAAAGTGAAGGTTTCCCAGTGCTTATCCACATGTCTGACTGTGAGCATGTGTGGCACCCTATGGAGTATTTTGAAAAACTAAGGGACGTGGAGGCAGGCCGAGCCCTGAAGCAAAAGCCTTGTGGTGAGGCAATGGCATGGGGAGGTCAAACCCCAGCCCTGCAGGACAGCGGCAGGGGGTGAGGCCACTCTGTGCGACCCCGAGAAACAGACCTGGTGGCTGCAGCCACGCCCTGCCTGTTTGCAGGCTGCTAGGAGAGCTGGTCCCCACGAACCAGCCACCAAAGTGTGGGCCAAGGAGAGGCAGAGCCTCAGTCCACAGAAGCCCCTGCACCTGCCCCCTGGCACATCCTCCAGGTGCCCTGAGCCAGGCCTTCCACCCCCAGTCAGAAGCCTGTCTCACGTGGGGGCTCAGCTGGAACAGCAGAGAGGCAGGGGCCCCACCCTGGTCAGGGGAGAGAGGAGACCACCACAGGAGATGGGCCTGCGGGAATCTCCAGGCCCTGCTGGGCTGGAGGGCGAGTCCAGGCAGGAGGAGCAGGGGAGGCCTGAATAGTGGAGAGGGGCGATGTTGCAGGAAGATGAAGACAAGACCAGCCTCCTGTCTCCTCACTGCCTGGGCCCTTCCATCCTCACCCCACCCCTCACGGCCCGAACCACCGTCTCCTCCACGCCCATGCTGAGATGGGGCTGCCTGGCTTGTCTGCGTCAACAAGAGGTCAAAGTGAAGACAGGAGTCAAAAATGCTGAGAGCAAAACTCTCAAAACACCTGCAGGATGGGGGACCCTGAAACCAGCAGGCTGAGAGGGCAGCAGACAGAGGATAAAGGGGAAAAGATGCTTTAGTTTGATCAAAGAGCAGCTGTAGCAGGTGGACACTGTTGTGAAAGAGTTAGTCGTTCAGTCATGTCTCTTTGCGACCTCACAGACTGTAGCCCACCAGACTCTTCTGTCTGTGGAATTTTCCAAGCAAGAATACTGGACTGGGTGGCCATTCCCTTCTCCAGGGGATCTTCCCAACCCAGGGATCGAACCTGGGTCTCCCACGTTGCAGGTGGGTTCTTTACCATCTGAGCCACCAGGGACAGGGAGACTGTTGTAGGTGGAAGATTAGTGGCCTCCTGAGGACAGTGAAGTCTGGAGTGGAGCAGGACTTGAGGAAACTTGAGCAGAATTTGCAGCTGGAGTTCAGGGCTGACATGGCTGCTCAGAGAGTCCTGGCAGCTTCCCCCCAGGGCAGGGCTGAGATGGGTCAAGCAGAGCAGACTAAGGCCTGCAACAAGACGGTGGTGGGCAGAACCCCACCCTGGCTGTGCCTCCGGGGTGCAGGCCCGTGGGTATCCCCCGGCAGAGGAAGAGTTCAGAACAACCTGCCCAGGAGCGAGGGAGGGGAAGTAGAAGGGAAGGGGAGGCACCAGAGACCAGGGCAGGTAAAGTGAGGGTCTGCAACATCCTGGCTTCCCTGGGACATGGCTCCTGCCCACAGAGCGCCCCCAGCTGGTCATGCAGATGTCATAGCATCATGGACTCGGAGGCGCACAAGTTGCCATTCACAGGCCTGGCCTGGGGTCTGACTTCAGGAAGAACCACAGAACCTTAAGGGAGGTGGTGAAGTAAGGGAAGGAAGACAGCCCCAAATGCACTCCTGGAGTTCTTGAAATCTCTTGAGGACTGGCAAATAAGCAAGAGATGGTGGAGCTACTTGAAAAATGATGAAGTTGGAAATGTTAAAAATGGCCATCATTACGCAGGGACAGCAGGAGCGCCGTGAAACAAGGCCCATCCACCTTCCATTTTCTGCAGGTTCTACTTGCACTCTATTTTCTTCTATTTATTTTTATACCCCTTTAAAATAAAGCCTCTACGTTAAATAGTCACCTTTCATCCATTTGTAATTCTCTCCCTCTGGGGCACCATAAATTTCTTTTATATTATTATCATATTAGAGAACCTAATACATTTTCTCCCCTTGCCTCCAGAGCACAACTCACAGATGCTTCCAGAGCAGGACGGAAGAGTCTGCTTTATGGCATTTTATAGGATGGGCCCACTGGCGCCTGTTTTGGAAAGAATGCTAATGAGGAAAGAAAGACTCTGCACCTTGGCTTCTACCTCATTACTAGAGGAAGAGGCACAGCTGTGGAGAAGTAAGTAAGAAAAGAAAAAACAAGGCGTTTGAATTCTACATCCTGATGCCCTTACGCTGGGACTTCAGACAAGTCACTTAAACTTCCTAAGCCTCAGTTTCCTTCTCTGCAAAATGGGGCTATTAAACCTGTCCTGGCCTTTGCATGGGGTCATTTTTACAGGCAGAGTAGGATAGGATCATATTTGTTACCCCTGAAATCTGAGTGAGCACTAACAATAAAACATGACATTGTTGCAAGCTAGTCGTAGAATGATTGTTTAAGGAAATTATGCATTCTTATATATTCATTTTACGAACACTTCGTGAGTTTTTAAGGGAATGGCTACCTACTCCAGTATTCTTGCCTCGAGAGCTCCATGGACAGAGAAGCCTGGTGGGCTGCAGTCCGTGGGGTCACAAAGATTCGGACACGACTGAGAGACTAACACGCTCACTAGTGTGTGCCTGATCCTGTGCTAAGCACCGGAAGTAAGGTGGTGAACCGCGTACCCATTCAGGCCATGGTGGTCGGATGTTATCTGTCTTTAAGGTACAGTAAAGAGGTTAACAGTGTGGGCTGGGCCAGCGCCTGAGCGTTGGAGCCAGAATGTTCTGGGTTCAAATCCAGCTCACAAGCTGTGTAACCGGGGAACATTACATAGTCCTTGTGAAAACAAGTTTCTCCATCTTTAAAATCAGAGTGATAGTGCCGCGTTCACTTGAAGGCCATGACGGGCATGAGGTGAAATGGTAAAGAACTTGTGCCTGGCACAGAGAGAGACCAGGCTTCCCCAGGCCTCCCCACGCCCCCCTCTCCCCTTTTCCCGATGCAGTACCTGCTGTTGCTGTCATATGCACCAGCGATGGTGTTTCATTCATGGTGACACGTTTAGACATCATGGCTTACTCCCCACAAAGGTGACCCTCAATCCTCTGCTTGCTGGTGGTCAATCCAGATCCCACCCAGAAGGGGAACCTCTACTCCCTCCACCTCTGGAAGGAAGAACTTACTGGTGAGGAAAACAAGGGAGAGGAAGAGGAGTTCACAGAAGGGGAAGGTCATGGAGGCTGACAGCCACAGACATGGCCTGGCTCCTGCACATAGTAGGGCTCAGCATACTTGGCCAAGTTAATGAACCAATAAAGGAAGGTCTGATTTGAGCTTGGTCTTTCATAGGAACCCCGGTTATAAACATCTGCATTTGCTGTGCTCCTACTGGGCGCTAGGCACAATGTTAGGGTCCTGACCAACTCTAGCAATAGGTTTGAGACTCACCGACAGGTGTGGGTTACCTTCTGGGGAGATTCAAGGCACATCTCATGAAACTACATAGGATCAGTTCAAAATTGTGAAAAGTCAACCTGCAGATAAGATAAATTTAGTACATTAGTTCCAAAAGGTAATAGGGAAGAAACCTTTATATTCTGCTATAAATTAATTACTAAAGGGATGTTGCCTATAAGCTTAAATTATACATAATGGCCCATCTCTGGGAAACCTGCCTCCCCAGGTAATGAGCATTAAGCTAAAATACCTTTGCTTAGTAAACAACCTGACCAGACCCACCTGGAATGACTGCAGGGAGGAGGAAATTAACACACCCCCTCTGGTGGCTGATGGGACCCAGGAAATATTTCACTTTCCTCCCTCCCCTTTTAGTATAAACGAAGCCTGAATTCTAACTCAGGCAAGACGGTTTTGTGGGGACACAAGTCTATCATCTTCTTGGTTTGCTGGCTTTTCAAATAAAGTCGCTATCCCTTGCCCCAGCAACTTGTCTTTCCCTTTATTGGCCTGTCACACAGGCACTAATACTACCTCTACTGGTCACTCTACTTCCCAAAGAATAAAGCTTAACTGCTTAGCCTGGTATTTTAAAAGTGCTTTACAATCTGGTCTCTGCCCATCTCCAGCTACTCCCCCATCAGGATTTCACTGTCCAGAGAAACTCACTGCTTCCTCGCCGCCTACCCCTACCACTTTGCCCACACCATGCCCTCCATGGGGCATGCCCTTGCCCATTCCTGCCCTACTGCACTGCTCATCCTCCTGGGGCAGCTCAGGGGTGCCTTGTCATTACACATCCCCGCTTCTCACCTCCTCAGTCACTAAGATTGAACTCCATTTTTGCATAGCTAATTCTTTTTTTTAATAGTTAATTCTTTTTTATTTTATTTATGTGTTTATTTGGGGGTCTTCACTGCTGCCCGTGGACCTTTCTCTAGTTGCGGCAAGTGGCAGGTATTCTCTGTTGTGCTCTGCGGTTTTCTCCTAGTGGTGGCTTCTCTCTTTGCAGAGCATGGGCTGCGAGCGTGGGATCAGTAGTTATGGCACACAGGCCAGCTCAGTTGCCCCTCGGCATGTGGGAGCTTCCAGGACCAGGGATCGAACCTGTGTCCCCCACATTGGCAGGCAGAGGTTAACCACTGGACCACCAGGGAAGTCACCGACCTACATTTTTGACATGTCTTTATATGGTAGGACTTTGGAACAATAAATCTTATTTTAAACTCCCAAGTTATAAACTCCATTAGATCAGGAACTGAATCATGTATGGCTTTGTGTACCCTGTGGTCCCTAATAAGGTATCTTGGACACTGAAGGCATGTAATAAATATTTGTTGGATAAATTAATATTTAATCACTTCATAAAAGTTCCCCTATTTGTCATGGAAATGGCCCTCTTTCTTCCACAGTCACAAAACAATTCAATATCTCAGAAGCTTCTGCTGGTACCATTTTCTCGAGCACGGTTATTAATAATTTGTCTTAAAATGTTGGTGGAAGTGCCTAACGTGAAGATAAGAGGTCTGCTTTCCTGTTGGTGTTCATCCTCAGCCGTAATTATCTGTCATAAGAGGCATGAAGAGGTGTGAAGATGAAAGCTTGAATGGTCGGATGTGCCACCTTGAAATCCTGAAATGGGGAACAATCATCAGCAGCCCTGAGAGCCCAGGAAGTAGGGGGCACAATTAGTCACATGTGAGGCCATTTGTTCTGCATGTCATAGAATTCCATCTCCCTCCCCCATCCCATCCCAACACACAAGCTCAAGCACAGGTGCCCACAGAGTCTGCCTTCTCCCTGCTGGGAACAAGTCGCCCATGGATGCTCAGGTCTGCGGAAGACAGAAGTGTGCTTGTTCAAGGACCAGAACTCCAATACACATGAGGGTCCAGGTGGGACCACCCAGTCTTCCCAGGTGGGACCACCCAGTCTTCCCAAGCGTGAGACTCTCGACTTAACTCAGCCTTCCATCCATCACTAAGCATCATTATAATGAACGTTATTCAGTGTGCTGGGCAGTCGGACTGTGATTTTCTCAGAAGTTCTGTGCCCTTTCCTCGCAATCGCTAAAATATTTCGTTTCTGTATCTGCTTTTTGTAATTTCCCAATCTTCCCATGATTGTCAGATTCTCTGTGGTCATTTCACGAGGGGACAGCCTGAAGAAATAATCCTCGTATTTGCTAAGGCCAGGAAACAAGCTAACCAAGCTGGACCAGGATATGTCTGAGCACGAAAGTGTGCTGTTAAGAAGATTAAGAACTAATGGCCCTTGTTATATTTATCCCAGAGGATCTGAGGCCTTTTCCAACATGCGCCCTGGCTCCCTAGGAAGTTCAAGTTGTAAGCAAAGGAGCACCAGTTCTGAAAAAAAATAGTAGGCAAGCCCTGTAGCAGTGTGTGTATAATCGCCACTTTGTAATCAACCAGTTAGTTTCAACACAGCAGCATCATTCATCACAGTAAATTAATGGCACTAATTTGAATTTTATTGGTTTTGTAGTTTTTATTATATTCAGTTAGAAATCTGTATATGAGCTTGCATGTTTAACTAGCATTACAATAATACTGTCAACCCTAGGGAGCCAATAAGAATGTTTTTCAGTTCTGCCTTGCAAAATCTTTCTCTGACACTTGGCCTGCTCACTGGGGAGGCTTGTCATTGATTCTGTTCTTGCCAAGATGTTGTTACTTGTGCAAAGTGACTAGCAATAAACATTCATTCCAAAGAAAGCACTGATGATCCACTGGGGAACTAGCTTATAAGGCTATAAAGGGGTCACTCGGATCATCCAGAATGTACTGATACTTGTCTTTTTATTACCATTGAAATATTCACATAATTTTTAATTAAACTTGTTTTGAGATAATTGCAGAGTCACATGAAGTTATAGGAAATAATACCAAGGGCTTCCCGGGTGACTCTGTGGTAAAGAATCTGCCTGCCAATAACAGGAGACATGCATTCGATCCCTGGTCCAGGAAGATTCCACGGAAAAACTAAGCCTGTGCACGACAACTGAGCCTGTGCTCCAGAGCCTGGGAGCCACAACCGCTGAGCCCACGCACTGCAAGTACTAGAGCCCGAGTGCCCCAGAGTCCACGCTCCACAACAAGAGAAGCCATGACAATGAGAAGCCCTCAGGGCAATGGAGACCCAGCACAGCCAAAATAAATAAAATTATTTTTTTAGAAAAAAGAAAAGAAATAATACCTAGAGATCCCACACATCCCTCACCCAGTTTCCCCAGCAGTAACAACATCTCACAAAACTATAGTAACATCACAGCCAGGACACTGACATTGACAACAACTATGACAAAGTACCAATCTGAATCAGATTTACCCAGTTTAACATGCACTCACTTATTTGCATTTACTTTTGTGTGTGTTTAGTTCCCTGCAAGTTTATCCCATGAGCAACTTCCACCACCAAAGTCAAGACAGGGACCAGTCCCACCACCACAAGGATCCCTGGAGCTACCCTTTTATAACCACAGACATTGCCCCTCTATGCTGTACCCACGCCATCCCCAAGCCCCTGGCAACCCCAGATCTCTTCTCCATCTCTATATTTCGGTCATTTTGAGAGTCTTATGTAAATGGAACCATACAGTATGCAGCCTTTTAGGACTGGCTTTTGTACTCAATATAATTCCCTTAAGCTTCATCCAAAGTATAGTGTGTATGAAGAGTTTGTTCTTTTCTTTATCGCTGGCTAGGATTCCGTGGTATGGATGCAACACAGTTTGTTTAACCATTCACCTGTTGAAGGACATCTGGTTTGTTTCAAGTTTGGGGAATATTATAAATAAAACTACCATGAGCATTCATGTACAAGTTTTTGTGTGAACATAAATTTTCATTTCTTTGGGATGAAAGCCTGCAAGTGAGAGTGCCGGATTGTAGGGTAATTGCATGTTTAGTTTTATAAGAAACCACCAAACCTTCCCAGAATTTTTTACCACTTCACCCAACAAAGCATTTTAAAATTCTCAAGGACTTATAGATTTCAGTTTGCAAAACACTCATTTAGTGACTGACATCAGATAACTAAAATATCAGCAAGGTGTCCTTAAGGATATAAAAAGGGAAATGGCTAGTTCTGGATGAAAAAAAAATTAACTCTTAATGAATTGTTGTTGTTCAGTCACTAATTCATGTCTGACTCTTTGCGACCCCATGGACTGCAGCACACCAGGCTTCCCTGTCCACTATCTCCCGGAATTTGCTCAAACTCATGTTCACTGAGTCAGTGATGCCTTCCAACTGTCACCTCTGTCATCCTCTGTCACCCTCTTCTCCTCCTGCCCTCAATCTTTCCCAGCATCAGGGTCTTTTCCAATGAGTTGACTCTTTGCATCAGGTGGCCAAAGTATTGGAGCTTCAGCTTCAGCATCAGTCCTTCAGTGAATATTTAGGGTTGATTACCTTTAGGGTCAACTGGTTTGATCTCCTTGCTGTCCAAGGGACTCTAGACACTGGAAAAAACTTTAAATTTTCAAGTATAATAGTTTTCTGGCTACCAAACAGTAGAGGCTTAAGTTTTGAGGCAGTGTCCCTTGTTATAGGGAAAACATTCTTAATAGCCTATTGGCTATTCAAATATAAAACAAGTCCCCCTTGCTCAGGTCTGGAGGACCATGTGCACAGCACAGGGGCAGTGCCTTCAGCCAACAACACCTCTGAAGCTCCAGCTTCAGGGCCGTTCTCTCGCCAGGTCACTTTGCAGACCCTGGAAACACAGTCATATGTTTCTGTAAATATTTTAAACTAAGATATTTTACCATCATTGCATAAGACCACTCCCTACGTGCATTCCAAAATCCCCTATGTCATACTCTCCTACAGGCCAGGTGACAGAGGAACGGCCACGGCATTTGGGGGGTCCAGCATGGGAAATAAGGTTGGGGAGGCATTTAGTTTAGGTGGTGGCTTGCAGTCATTTCCATGTGTAGCTAAGTTACTGCCCTGGCACAAGAATGTTCCCCAAGAAGGGTCTTGCCATCCTCTGGGCAGGCTCCTCAGGCCTGGCCACGAACGTTGAGGACCCAGGGCCATATTATAACAAGAATATGTCTCGGGCACCCAGCAACAGAACACTATGGGGAGAAGGATAAACAAGGTTTAAAATGTACCCAGCCAGGAGCTGGTCTCTGGAAAATTCCTTGCCTCACCAGATGTGTAGAATTACAAGCAGAAGATTCAGCTCTCATCAACAGCAATCAGAACGGCCATTCTCTCCTGTCACGAACAGTCTCCAGACTAAAGTGCAGACAATTATAAACATACCATGTTTTTTTCTCTCTTTTCTGATAAACTTTTATCAGAACCTCTGTGTTTCTAGGACAAAAACCTGTAAATACTCCCAACACTGAGCATGTACATCTCCATGGAAGTCACACGTTTTCTGTATCCCAACATATCAGATCCCATTGGAAGTATCGGACACATCTTGCCCTGCTCAAGCCTGTCATTCCAGATGCAATGAATTTTGATCAATCAGGCTGAAGGAAATTATGCTAATGTGAAATTATGCCAAACAGAACGTGTTTATCTTTTGATTCTCTCCAGAGAATATGATGGGTGATCAAAGAGCATGCAGCCACAAAAAAAAAATAGGGAAAAACATAGAGATTTATCAGGCTGTCAACAAAAATATTAGGTCATTTCCCTGGACTTGGCGCTCTTGAAGGCATTTTTCAGCATTTTAAAATTGAAGTTTGTTGTCCTTTTTTTCTCATCCTCTATAAATATTCATTTTTTGTGAGTATTTTGCACCCACAAGAAAGGGCTCCTTCCTGAAGACTTTCTCTGGGAAATACATGGCCATTGTCTGGATGGACTCGGTCTGTGAACCGTTGCCTGTTATCATCTGAGCTATTGGGGTGGTTGTTTTCTGGCTTCCCTGCATTCTAAGTCACTTCAGTAGTGTCCAACTCTTTGCGACCCCGTGGACAGCCCACCAGACTCCTCTGTCCGTGGGATTCTCCAGGCAAGAATACTGGAACGGGTTGCCAATTCCTTCTCCATGGGATCTTTCCGACCCAGGGATTGAATCCATGTCTCATTATGTTTCCTGTACTGGTAGGCGGGTTCTTTACCACTGGGCCACATGGGATGCCCAAGCAAGCAGTCCTTTGGTGAAGAAAACAGTCCTGAATCCTGCCCTCTGCTCACCGCCAGAGGAGACTGTCCTACAGGGTACTCAGACTCCTGAGGCCCAGCTACCTGGAAGGGCAGAAGTTGTACATTTGTCAGATGTCTCTGGAGGCCACCAGGAACTGTGGGTGAGGGCGGGCTTCCCTCCAGAGAGTGTACTTCCCGCTGTCCTGGGGCTGAAGGTGGGGCTCGGGTCAGACCTTAGAGCTGGTTGACAGATCTGGGATCTGCTCTGTGAGTGCTGGTGATATCCAGAGCACGGCTGGACAGGGGACAGCCTGGTCCCTCTGGCAGGGGAGTGAGTGGCCCTGTGAGGGTCCCCGAGCACAGGCCTGGCCCCCTGGGCCCTGCCAGCCACCTCATCCTGGCTGCTTCCCATCCACTGTCCCAGGGCCTCGGGAAGGCCTGGGTGCCCCGCCCCACTTCACAAGAGGGCCAGTCTTACACTTGGAGCCATAGCTTTAGGGAGAGCACCATTTCCTGAGGCCAAGATTCCCAGAGTGGCAGGCAGGGGCCCAGCGGCATGGTCAGGAGGCTGTGCTAGAAACTGTGGGGGCCCTGCCCCAAGCCCTAGGGGAACCCAGGACACAGCTGGGGGATCCTTGGAGAGATCAGCTTACAGGTGATAAGCTCACGGGGCTACACTAGCAGGGCCCTCAAGCTCTTCTCCAAATTCCAGTGCCCAGGCTGCCTCCTGACAAGTCGTCAGGGGTAGGACCCCTGTGGGGTGGCCCACAGGCCCTTGCCCAAAGCTCCCCGGGTTATTCCAGTATCTAGGTAAGACTGGGGCCACTGAGCTATTGGAATTTGAAGGAAATTTGAAGGGTCACAGTTAAAAGGAAATGTGATCTTATTTTACAGCCATAGCAGGACATTCAGAGAAGGCAATGGCACCCCACTCCAGTACTCTTGCCTGGAAAATCCCATGGACGGAGGAGCCTGGTAGGCTGCAGTCCATGGGGTCGCAAAGAGTCGGACATGACTGAGCGACTTCACTTTCACCCATCGGAGAAGGAAATGGCAACCCACTCCAGTGTTCTTGCCTGGAGAATCCCAGGGACGGAGGAGCCTGGTGGGCTGCTGTCTATGGGGTCGCACAGAGTTGGACATGACTGAAGCGACTTAGCAGCAGCAGCAGCAGCAGCAGCAGGACACTGAATTTGCTGTATATTGTTGTGACCATTAAATTCGTCTATAAGAGTGGCGGGAAAGGTCAGCCTCCATCCATTCTTTATGATACACAAGACAAGGCAGGCTCAGAGAGCTGGGCACTTTGGTTAGGATCACATGGCAAGTTGGGGGTTGTGGTAGGCAGAATAATGGGTCTGTCTCATTCCACTGCCCCTGTCTTGGTCAACTTCCAGAAGCTCCCTTCACTGACATCCCGTTCCTCCATCCCTACCAGCCCCACCTCAGTTCTTAAAGAAGTCCCAGCTGGAAAGGGAAGTGATTGGTCATCCAGCCTCCCTGCCTAGCCCAGGCTGAGTGGCCTACACTGACCACTTCATCCCCCAAGTCTCATTTGCTGCCTTTAACACCAGTGACCATCACTGGCACTCACACATCCTTGCAGATCTGGCCCTCCCACCAGACACCCCATTCATTCCTGCCCTGGCTCCAACCCAGGAGCCCTGTCCAGTGAAGTCCTGCTCCTCAACTCCAGGGTGCCTCTGGACACCAAGTCCACATAGGCACAGAACCCTCAGTGGCCTCTGCAACTCTCAAGCATTGACCACCCTGGACTCTAGGTCTCAAAACTCTGGCAACTATCCTTGTCTGAACCACACCTGAAATGGCCACATCCGTTGGAAAGAGGCTCCCCACCCAGTAGACCCTCCATCACCTGCCAGGCCTCTGTCACAGAACAGGGCTCAAGCCAGGGCCCTGTGGGGCTTTCCATCTGCTCAAGGAATCACCTGCTTCATCACCAGCTCAGAACTGCGGCAGGAAGGCCAGGAGAACAGGGCTTAGGAGGTGGGTGCTTTAATGGGGCTTTACTACTGGATTCATTTCCTATGTTGCTTTAACAAAACACCACCCCACTGAATGACTTAAAATAGCACTGATTTACTATCTTTCAGTTCTGTAAGTCAGATGGTTGATATGAGTCTTGTGGGACTGAAATCATGGTGTTGGCAGAGCTGCAATTCCTCTGGAGGTGATGGGGAGAATTTGTTTCCTTGCCTTTTTCAGTTTCTAGAAGTCACCTGCATTCCTTGGCTCATGGCCACATCACTCTGACCTCTGCTTGCATGACCACATCCCTCTCTTTGTCTCTGGCCCTCCTGCCTCCTGCTTATAAGGACCCCTGTGATTATACCTGGGTACTCCAGGATTCTCTCTGCATCTCAACATCCTTAACTTAATCACGTCTGAAAAGTCCTGCTTGCCCTGAAAAGGAGCATCATCTCAGGTTCTGCGGATGAGGATGTGGACATCTTCAGAGCCGTTTTTCTGCTTACCACAATCCCCAACCTGCTGTGTGAGCCTAACCAAACCATCCACCTTTCTGAGCTTGCCACTTCTTGTGCATCATAAACCGATCCATGCCTTTTAGCTCTAAAACTATGATTTTATGATCTGGGACTGAGAAGCTTCCTTTAATGAGATGGGAGCTCAGGTCAGGAGCAAGGTCTCTGCTTAATGGGCAGAATGTGCCCATGGAAACCAAAGAACACGGTGACGAGACCAAGATCTATAGCTTCTCAACATGTTTCTGAGCACAAATTCACCTGTGTGTGCTAAGTCGTTCAGTCGTGTCTGACTCTTTGCAACCCCATGGACTGTGGCCCGCCAGGCTCCTCTGTCTATGGGGATTCTCCAGGCAAGAATACTGGAGTGGGTTGCCCTGCCTTTCTCCAGGGGATCTTCCAAACCCAGGGATCAAACCCGGGTCTCCTGCATTGCAGGAGGATTCTCTACCATCTGAGCCACTAAATAATCCGCCTAGTGATTTAAATTTTGTCCTAAAGAAAGCTGGAGCAACATCTGAAATATTTTTAGGGAATTAAGTTTTCTGCTTTTTTATCTCCCTTTATCTTAAGTAAAGCTATCTCATGAAGCAAAGGTGATTCTATGCTGTTGTACATGGATTTAGATCTGCAAGTTCAGTCTTCGATCACTGTTTCTTTTCCCTTAGGTGTTTTACTGAGCTCACATAACACGCTGTTATCTCCCGTAGCCACTGCTGTCAGCCATGCTCGGTGGAATGGCTCTTTTCCCTCCCTCGGTGATATTCTGGTATGTCTCAGGCCTTGCCCTTAGCTTAGTCCACCTCACAACTTCCAGCATGGCCCCCTCCTCCCCTGTCTGGCCAGGCTCGCTCGAGGCTCCCGGGATGGGGAGGCATCTGCCTGGAGCACCTATTCCCCTCCCTCCACTGGTTCTGGGTCTCCACTGGGCAGAGGTGGGGTGTAGAAGAACAGGCTGGACGGAGCTGGACAAGTGGGAGGGTTCAAGGTCAACCCTGCTAGCTGCTGATGCCCTCTGAGGGGTCATCCAAGCCCTGGTGTCTTGAGGGCTGGGAGAGGCTTCCTCAGTGGCCTGCAGGGTACCCTCAGTATTCCTTCACCTGAACCCTTAGCAGACTTGCCCCATTCAGACTCTTCCAACTCCATCCCAGCTCTGGCCTCCACGAGATCCCTCACACCTACATGCCCATATGCATACATACATACACACACACACACACACACACATATATATATGGATCACTTTGCTATACACCAGAAACTAATACAACACTATAGATCAACCATACTTCAGTAAAATAATTTTTTTAAAAAAGGAAGGTGACTTCTGAGCAAAGTCTTGAACGAGGTGAGGAAGTAGGCCCTGTGACTCTCTTGGAAAAGAACATACCTGGTAGAGAGACTGATGCCAAGGCCCTGAGGCAGGAGCCTCTGTAGGATGTTCGGAGAAGAGGGAGGAGGCCAGGATGGCAGGAGCAGAGTGAACAAGGGAGAGCAGTGGGAGGTGAGGTGGGAGACATGAGTGGGTAGTACTAGTGATAAAGGACCATAGGGGCTACCATGAGGTCTTTGGAATTTACTCTGAATTCAAACGAAAGACACTGGAGGGGCCTGGGGAAAAGAGTGACATGATCTGACTTTACCAGGATCCCTGCAGCTGCTCTGTGGATAATAGACTATTGGGAAGCAAGGTCAGAAGCAGGAAGACCAGTAAGGAGGCTGCTGTAGTGACCCAGGCAAGGGATGATGGTGGCTTGCACCAGCATGGTAGTAGTGCAGATGATGAGAAATGGTTGGATTCAGGATGCATTTTGAAGTAGAAACAATAGAATTTCTTGACCTATTTGATGAGAGAAGTCCATATTTTTGATGGAAGCAACAGGAAAGATGGAGTTGCCATGGAGATGAGAGGAGAAACAGACTGGATGGTGGGGAAGGAGATCATATTACGTGTGGACATGGCCAGTCTGAGATGCCTGTTAGGCATTCAAGTGGACGTACAGGAAGGCAGTGAATACATATGTCTGGACTCCAGAGAGGAAGTCCAGGTTAGACATATACATTGAAGAGCCTCAGCAGCGATATTTAAAGTTATGAAACATGGAAGAGAATAAAGAGTTCAGAAGCAGGCCCACACAAGTATAGTCAACTGATCTTTGACAAAGAAGCAAAGTCAATTAAGTGGAGAAAGGATAGTCTTTTCAACAAAAACAATTGCTGGAACAATTGAATGTCAAAATATAAAAAATAAACTTAGATACAGACTTCCTTACACTTTTCACAAAAATTAACTCAAAATGGATTTCAGACCAAAATGTAAAATGCAAAACCACAAAACTTCTAGAGGAAAACATACGAGAAAATCTACAGTGACTCTGGGTTTAGAGATGAGTTTTTACAACCCCAAAAGCATGATCCATGATAGAAAAACTGATAAGCTGGACTTCATTAAAATAAATCTATAAGACTGGATAAAAGCACCAAGTGAGGGAGTACAAAGAAGAAGAGATGAGGTCCAAGAACATGGTCCACTGAGCCCTCTCACATTTCTAGCATCTCCATGAACAATTCTCTTGAACTCCCATCATTTTAGGATGGGAGGGTTAGAGATACAAGTTTGGAAGTCAGGAGCAATAGTATTTAAAGTACCCACCATCCTGCATGAGATCACCTCAAGAGGGTTCCAAGCCAAGGAGAGAAAAGGAGAAGAAAGCCTTGGGACTCTTCCACAGATATGCTGGAGATGTGAGGAGCAGCAGCCAACACAGCAGACTGAACAGGAAGGACCACTGAGGCACATGAAAAGCCAAGTGACAGAGATGTTCCAGGGTCTAGAAGAAGAGAGAACCTCAGGATGGTGAGGATCAAGGTGTCAATGCAACTGATAAGCTGCATTGAGAGGCTGAGGGTAAATTATGGGGTCAGCCACATAGGGTCACTGGCAATGACACCATGGGCCAGTTTGGTGGAGTGTCACATGCAAAGAAGGATCGCTCAGTTGTGTCCAACTCTTTGCGACACCGTGAACTATAGATCAATGGAATTCTCCAGGCCAGAATACTGGAGTGGTTAGCCTTTCCCTTCTCCAGGGGATCTAACTAACCCAAGGATCAAACCCAGGTCTCGTGCATTGCAGGTGGATTCTTTACCAGCTGAGCCACAAGGGAAACCCAAGAACACTGGAGTAGGCAGCCTATCCCTTCTCCAGCAGATCTTCCTGACCCAGGAATTGAACTTGAGTCTCCTGCACTGCAGGTGGATTCTTCACCAACTGAGCTATCAGGGAAGCCCAAAGTCAGATGCAAAGCCCTGCCCAGAATGAGTTTAAGAGGGAATTGAAGAAGAAGCAGGGATAACTATCTTAGACAATTCCATTCAATGATTCTCTGAAAAGGAAATCAGAGATGATGGGCAGTACCTGAAGAGGAAGCCAGGTCAAAGGTAGGGGTTTTGTAAATGGAAAGAATTGTGGCAGGTGTGCATCCTGATACAAACGGTGAGGGAAAACTCGACAGCACAGGGGAGAGAGGAGAAACTGCAGGAGGAAAGAAAGAGTCTATCAGAGAAAGGAGAGGGAGGGTCCACACATAGCCACCCGATCCTACAGGACACACGGCAAGATTCAAATGTGGCTGTGATGTTCTAGCTTCCCGATTCTGAGGGGTTCAAACACTGGGCCAACTTCCTCAAGAAATCTGCCTTGTAATAGCAGTTCTTACTCTGAGAAGCCCCCCAGAATACAAGTTAAATGAATGATATGAATTTCAGAGAAAAAATGGGAACAAACAAATCTAGGCACGCACCCTACAGTCTCCAGGGCAGCGCTATGATCATCCCGCAACATGAAAGTTTGAACCTTCAAGTCAGCCAGCAATTCTCAACTGATCTTTCACAGAGTATCTTCAAAGACAAAAAGCAGTAGGTTATTGCATCTTTTAACACATTAAATTATTATGCCTTAAAGTTACTGAATTTTTTTATTTTTCTGAGACTATGAAAAATCGTCAACTGGTCTGTGTTTTGCTTCATCCCAAGTGCAGGGCAGATGCTGTGTTTGGAAAACATCCCCTATTTCATCTGCATATAAAACTGTTCAGACAGAAAGCAGATCAGTGGTTGCCTGGGCCTGGAGGTAAGAATTGGATGTGAACACAAATGGGCAGGAGGCTTCTTTCTGGGGGGATGATGGATATGTTCTAAAATTAGATCACAGTATATGTACAACTCTTTAAATGTACTAAATACCATTGAATTGTACACTTAAAACAGGTACATTTTTGTGGCATATAAATGATACCTTGCTAGATTTCTAATTTTAAAAAATAGATATGCAACAAGCAACAAAAGTTTACTGTATATCACAGGGAATGCAGTTAATATCGTATAATAACCTATAATGGAAAATAATCTCAAAAATAATATATGTGTATATTTATATGTATATTTAGTTTATGTGTATATTTATAACAGAATCACCTTGCTGTGCACTTGAAACATTGTAAGTCAATTATACTTCAATGAAATATATATATGTGTGTGTATATATATATATATATATATATATAAAGAAAAAAATTGTTTCTTAAAGAGAGAGAAAACTGTTTGGTGAGGACTTGGTCCTGTGGGAGGAGGCTGGGAGAGGATGCTTCAACCCTGCAGCTCCCTTCTTGGCAGCCAGAACTTGCCTTTGGTGCTGTTGGATCTGGAAACACCAAAGACATCGAGCAAAAGTCAGGGTTCTGTCCAATGTGCAGCCAAGAGCTCCTCAACCAAAGTCTAGCCCCAGTGTGTTTGTGTGGTGGTTTAATCTATAACTACTTGACCAGCAAGCCACAAAGATTCTTATCAGCTGGTAAAGAGTCCAGTGTCTGCTGCTCTTTGGTAAGAAATAATGGTCCTCAAGACCAAAAGGAGAAAGCAATGGCAACCCACTCCAGTACTCTTGCCTGGAAAATCCCATGGACAGGGGAGCCTGGTGGGCTGCCATCTATGGGGTCGCACAGAGTTGGACACGATTGAAGCGACTTAGCAGCAGCAGCAGCAGCAGCAAGACCCAAAGATAGAGTTCATATAAATCAATTTTTGGCAGTCACTCTGTTCCAGTGACATAAAGGTTCCCATTTGCTCCCTTAGGGGTAAGATCAGTGTTTCTCTAGGTTTGCTCCTATTTTAGGATCTTTGAATCCCTGTCCCATTCTCCTGCTCAAGAAAGTCCTCTATGTGATGAGAATCCACCTCTTGGATTACAGGTCATTATTCCAGACATGCAGCTCAGCATGCATGGTCCCCTCTACAGTGCTCTAAACCAAAGTAACCCCTCAATTCCTACATCCATGGCTGCCTTTAACAGTATATAGCCTCAGCAACAGCCTGATATATGGTGCTATTTGGCCAGTAGAGAGCAGATCTGTCTAGGTTTTCTATGTGGGTTCTGTCTCCTTCTGATTCAAGGCTCTAGGTCTCCTGAGCTGGGAACTGGGCCCAGTTCTGTCTCCATCCATCAGTCTGCCACTGGTCTCTCTCTTTTACCTTTCTTACACCCTCCCTCTTCACTTACCTGCTCCCTGTGCCCTGATCACCACATTTCAGACCATCATTATTCATGCAAATCTTTCTTTCTATTTGATCTGAGCAGTTGAGAGCAGACACTCAAATCCTGGCTCCTTCTCTTCATCACTGAGTACCCTGGGCAAGTGACTTCAGCCACCTTTGTGCCAGTTTCTTAGTCTGTTGTGAGAATAGGCTATACAAGGAAGTGTTTACCAGCAAGGTCCTGTACCTGGCAGTCAGCGCGCAGACATCGTCAGCTCTACTGTGGTCAATGAACTGTCCTGCTGCAATGCCTCTGGGAGAGCTTCAGCTTTGGGGGTGTTTTCCAGTGGTATCATTGTTTGTGGCCCAGGAATTGCCATCTTACTGTCAGAGAACTTCTTATCTTTCATGCTGTCGCTGTGGTTTGCAATTGCTGGGCTGTCAACTCTACATAACAAACATGCTTTCTGCAGCTATTTGCACTTACTCCAAGGCAAACGGAGACCAGAGGAGCCTGGGACCTGCCAGGAGTGATGCAGCTGTCCCCATCCCTGCTCTGTCCCCACTCCTCGGCTCTCTGTCCCTGAACTGAGCAGGCGGCCAACATTTGTCACTGCAAAACCCTTGTCCTCTGTAGGGAGTCATTTTCCCTTCCCAGCCCTAATTCTTTGCCCTTTTAAACCAGAGCTATTATTACTTCTAATTTGCACTGAATGGTCCCTTAGCAACCATTGCACATTGAATGGGATATCAACTTGCTTCTAATGCTGCTAGATTTACCAAAACCTTAGCTCTACCAGAGTACAACTCAAAATGTGACAAATAGAAATGTAAACAGCTGTCACCACATCCATGTACATAAATATCCTCCTTTACAGAACAGCTGCACCACAGGCAAGTTGAGTAGAAGGCATGTTTTGGATGAATCCCATTTTTCCCTCGCCATCAATAAAAAACAACCTCATAAACTTATTTACCCTAGAAACATTTTTGGACCCAAAACAGTGCCACTGTTCTTAAGATTTAAAATTAAAAGCAATATTTTTTAAAATTTGTTTATTTTTTTTGCCATGCTGTGTAGCATAAGGAATCTTAGTTCTCCTACCCGGGATCAAACCCGCACCCCAAGTTGTGGATGAATGGATAAAGTCTTAACCACTGGACCACCAGGGAAGTCCCAACATATGCAATATTTAAATAAGATAGATAATTTCATAGTACTTTTTAAAAACATAGTAAATGTTTTAATTGAAATATACTTGATTACAAGGTTGTATTAGTTCCTGGTGTATGGAAAAGTGATTCAGTTATACATACATATTCCTTTTCAGATTCTTTTCCATTATAGTTTATTACAAGATATTGAATTTAGTTCCTAGTGCTATACAGTAGATCCCTGTTGTTTATCTATTTTATATACTGCTACTGCTAAGTCGCTTCAGTCGTGTCTGACCCGGTGAGACCCCAGAGACAGCAGCCCACCAGGCTTCCCCGTCCCTGGGATTCTCCAGGCAAGAACACTGGAGTGGGTTGCCATTTCCTTCTCCAGTGCGTGAAAGTGAAGTCGCTCTGTCATGTCTGACTCTTAGCGACCCCATGGACTGCAGCCTACCAGCTCCTCCATCCATGGGATTGTCCAGGCAAGAGTACTGGAATGGGGTGCCATTGCCTTCTCTGATTTTATATACGGTAGTATATAAAATATACTTGCTATATATTGCTAATCCCCACCCCCTAATTTATCCCTCCCTTCCTTTTCCCTTTGGTAACCATAAGTTTGTTTTCTATATCTGTGAATCTGTTTCTGTTCTGTAATAAGTTCATTTTTATATTTTTTTAGATGTCACATATAAACAATATCATATGATATTTGTTTTCATCTGACATTCCACTTAGTATGACCATCTCTAGGTCCTAAAACACATTTATTAAGATTCCACCATTTCTAGATAAGATATAAACAGTAGTATGCTTGTAAACTAGTTCCCTGGAAGCAAAGAAAGGCCTATTTGTAGTGTCTGCCTATATCCATGGTGTAAATATTCCCACTATGGCATATTGCAAGCTATCAGCTGTGGCTCATAAAATGCCGAAATATTTAACAACCACAAATGTTCCGGCACATCACTGGAAGGCAACATAAAAGTGTACATAAAATGCATCAAGGTAACATAAGCAAAAGTAGGTGAAAAAGAAGTAATGAAACAAGCATAAAGGAGTAAAAGAGAGCCAGGAATTAGTAAACATGAAAATGTATACTACAAAGCCCTAGACACAGGTTGAATACTCACATTTAACTTTAAGAAACTTCCCACACTGCAAGAAGCTTACCTGATTCACAGAGTCCTTAAGACAAAAATAAGTCTCATGCTGAGAAGTGCCAGTTTCCTGTTTTTCAAGTAGGTCACACTTCTCCTGAGGGTGCCTGTAAAGCAAGGGCTGTGAATGCCCTCATCAACATCAGGGTGATAGCCCGACCTTGAGACTACAGTCAAGTGAAAGCATCGCTGCAGGATGCTGGCCCCATTCTGGGTCTGGGGACCAGCATTCCCACATTCCCAGCTTAATCTCTGGCAGGTGGAGCTGTGGGTGTACTCCACAGCCTTTGAGTAATCTTCCAGCTTTTGCTAAAGACCAGACTGTGCTAAGTTTAAAACTCCTCTCCTAGGCAGATCTCCCTACCCGAAGGTCTTTCTAGAAATTCTAGTAGTCACAATATTCTAATGATGAAGCTTCTGCCTCAGGGCCCTGATCAACAAGGCCCTGGGGATTTCCCCGGTGGTCCAATGGCTAAGACTCTGTGCTCCCAATGCAGGGGGCCCAGGTTCGATCCCTGGTCAGGGAACTTGATCCCATATGCCACAATTAAAGAGTTTGCATGCCGCCACTACAGACCCCACATGCTGCAATGAAGACCAAAGATTCTGCGTGCCACAAGTGAGACCCAGTGCAGCTGGATAAATAAATAATAAATAAAATAAATATTAAAGAAACCAAACAAACAAGGCCCTGATTTGGGGCTGGGTTCCAAGAACCAGAGCTTCAACCAAGATTCAGGTCATGTTCCAGCCCAGTCAATCCAGAGCTACCCGCAATATTTGGCACCTTGTCGTGTGAACGGTTGACCACTCCCTTTGAGAGTGAGCCCTCTATGTGTCTGGCCCCCCAGCCGCAGCCTGCCCTTCCTAGTCCTCCCCTTGTCTTCCTCGGCACCACCCTTGGTAAACTCACAGAAGTGCCCACGCACAGCTTCACCAACTGGCTCCACTTGAGTGGAGATTTGCCTTTATCATCGACACAGGACTGCAGCAGTGTTTCTCAAGGCAAGAAACAGTCCTGTTCACTCGTGTCATCACCCGAAACACACTGGATTCAACAAACGGCCTTTTCAAGTTTCTCATTTCTGCTTTTTGAGGTATAAGTGAAGACAAGTGGGGAGAGGTGTTAAGTGGTTGACAGTAGTTACTGAAGGGATGACAGCAACACCTAGAATAACACACACACCGATCCTGTTACAGAGAGAACCTCGGGCCACCTTGGCCTGGTTTTCCTTGCTGAAGACAAAGCCACCATGATTTGTACTTCCCTCCAAGCCCCTGGCCTCACGCAGCAGTGAACAGGTTCTCAGGACATCTGGGTAAAGAAATGGCACAGCTTGTTCCATCCTCCCCCAGCCAACATGCCCATCGCTCTACCCTCAAGTCATTTTACTCTCAAACCCCAAAGAACACACGCGTATGCTGCAGCATATGGCCAAGGGAACTCGAAAGTCACAGTGCTTCTCCAGGAAAAGGCCTTTAACAGAGGCCATTGTCTTTACCCACAGTCCAGCAATGAAAAAGATGCTTAATGTGAAGGAAAGTTGCCTGTGGGTCAGGGTGTGTGTGTCCTTGTGTGTGCACTCACAGCATTTCTTCTTTTCCATAAATTCTGATGGTCCTCTATGAATCGCCTACTTCAGACATAAATTATAACCAGATACCAGAAAATATAGGAACTGGGAGAGAAAATGGTTATTTCTATAAAGAAGTGGAATATTCCTTGATTAATTAAAAAGAAAAGTATCCAGAACCCTTTTGAGCCCTCTTTGCAGAAATCTATTAATTCCTCTAAGAATCTTTCTCCTGTAAAGCAATTGGTGGACACATTGAGCCAAGCACCAGTCAATTCCCAGGGCACATGGAACCCACCTCTCCTTCTCTGACACAGTAAACTTACATCTCAAACCCACTATCAATTGGTTGATGGATCCTACAAAACTGCAAATGTCTGGTAGAGAAATGACATATGCAAGAAACATAATTGCAGGAAGTTCTCCACCTGCCCCATTCTAAAAGCATCTCAAGACAAATTTTTTTCTGGAGGCCAACAAGAGTGGGAGAGTTTTGATAGAACTTACAAGATCTGTCAAGGTACAATCTAGCATTGTTCATCCCAAATAAATACATGTGCACACAGTTTTATAGTAGCTCTTCTCACAGTAGGTAAATGTCCTTCCCCTGTTCTCTTTTCATTGGCCCTGTCAGATGGAGTAAGCAGTAGAGTTCCCTCTCTGTCTTCCACTCCACCCCCACCCTGCTGTGGAGCTCCTGGGGACTTTGTGGGGGGTCACAGCTGCAGGCAGGGTCTGACTAGTCCAGGCCAGTTAGAATATCCTTGTTCTCTGGTTTAGGAACAGGCTCCCTCTGGGTGTGGCCCAAGCAGAGTAAAGCACAGGGCCCGATCAGAGGCAACCAGCAGCCCCTACCCCTGCTGAAGGAAGCCAGCCTAGAGAAAAAGCCAACACAGAGGCACATAAGTTAGCAGAAATAGAGCCATCAGCAGAAGTCTGATCAAATCACACCAGAAATTCAACAAGCACTTGAGTCACAAGACTCAGTGAGTCTCCTCTTAATGCTGGAGCCTGTGCATTAGACGTGATAACCAGCAGAAAATGTCATGTGTCTTCTGAATTATTAAACAATCGATAGAATGGAAACTATTGCATCTTGTGTAACAGACTTTAGAAATCTTGGTTTTGAAAGGTGCTATACGCAGGAAGACCAAACAACCAACAGTAACTGTATATTTTAATGGGGACAATTCTAACAATTCATGCATCACTTTCTATTTACACACTGCTTCTAACAGGATTTGAGTAAGCTTACAATACAAAGACCTACCGGGGGAAAATACAGATATACCAGAAAACAGCAATGAAGTATAATGTTACACTGGAACAAACAAACAAACTCAGAGCATCCTGGCAAACAAAGTAAAAATAAAATAGTAGCTTAATTTTACATGACTCTTACCATCTGAAAAAACTTCACTGTTTTCCAGAAGATATGACATTTTTTCCTAGCAATAAGTAAACTCTAGAGTGGTGGCATCAATCTGGAAAGTTTAGGCCCCTGAAAGCTGACATTAGCTGAACCACTTCAGCTTATCTGTCTTTAGAAGGTCAACAGAAGTGTTGACACTAATCTAAGTTCTGGCAGTATTAGAATGTTACCAGATTCTGGCAGAGAAAGGTTTATATCAGCACTTGCAAGAAAGTACAGGGAGTTGCAGGGAATTTTTGAAGAAATTACAACGTGACACCAGCCCCACAGGGGTGCAGCCAACAGCAGCAGGAGGGCACATGGAGGGCTTGAGCTCAGAGGCCCGTCTGTATCCAGACAAGGAACATGGCAGTAAGGTGGAGAAGCAGAGGGATGGGAAAGCAGAAGGGAGGCCACGTGGGAGTCTTTGGAGACGCAGTTAAGCTGCAAGACCCTGAGGAATGCGGCATGAGACAGAAGGTGTGTTTCATCAGTTTGTGCTGACACAGGGCTCCACAGTTCCCAAGAAAAATAATGGAAACACGGAGAGGCTGTGCTCACCTTGAAAGAGAAAAGGGAACTCTGGACACGATTTAGACTAGGAGACTGTTGTTGGGTAACCATAGCTAATCTTTATTGAGCACAACCTTCCATGAGGTAAAGCATCGTAACAGGGAAGAACAAATCTCACTCCATATTAGATCAGTTTCTTCTACTTTAACTTTAGTATTCTTATTGCCTTTGCTTGGAGTTAAGAAGAGTGTCTATAACCTGTAATATACAGGAGAGCCCATTCTCAAGGCTCTGACCTTTAAGGTCATAAAGGTCATTCAGAGACCCTTCCCATTCATACGGATAAGAAGTTGCAAAACAGTTGCAAAATATTTGTCTTGTTAGAAATTTACAGGAACATCTGGACCTGAGCTATGAGGACAGCTGCAAGAACCATGGATCCCAACACCAAGAAGGTTGCAATCACCAACCACGACCTTCTCTCATTTTGTCTTTAAAATGCTTTGCTGAAACCCTTCTAGGAGATTGGGGTTTTCTGGGGCACTAGTCACCCATTCTCTTTGTGTGGCCCTACAATAAACCTTTCTCTGCTCCAAACGCCTATGTTTCAGTTTTGTTGGCCTCACTGTGTGTTGGGCATATGAACTTGCATTCAGTAACAATACTATTATTATCTCCAAGGGGACAAGAACATCTGATGATGAAAGTGGTGTTCGGCTTTTTGACCAAAATCCCACAGCTAATAAGTGATGGAGCTGGGAATCTGATCTGAGGTGTTCTGGCTGTGAAGACAGCTGCTCACCTCTGATGAGCATGTCCATTGCATCCATCCCCTCTAACTGGAGTTGCAGCTGCAGGGGATAGCTTCAAGTAAGCTGTGACAAGCCCTCTGGCTTATGCCACACCTTTCCACTTCCCCACACCATCCCATTCTACCTGCAACCCAGAGATGCAAGACAGGGAAGAGACCACGGAGCTTTCAACCACTGGGCAACAGGAGCCAGTGGAGAAATGCTCTGGGCTCTGGCCCTCACAGACAGCTCTGAAAGGCACTGAAACAGAACTGAGCCCTCTACCCAGACAGAGAACTCCCACTCCTCTCTGACTCACTCTCTCCTCTCTCAGAATCACCTCCCAAATCGACTGTCTGCTGCAAAGTCTTTGTTTCAGGCTCTGCTAAAAAGCAAACTTAAGCAAGAGAAGGCATCAAAGATTGGAAAGGACAGTGCATCAAATTCTTCGCAGGTCCAGCCTCTCACTGTGAGAGCCATTGACCACTGCCCTGCTTGGGAGAGAGAGGTTTTCAGGGATGGATTGGCTCAGTGCACAGCCAAAGGCAAAGATTTCAATGGACAAATATGTCTGACTACACTATATATTTTCTGAAGATTGACTTGTCCATTTCAAAGTGAGTCGTGACAGGAATCATCAGACCATGGAGTCAGTGGACAACGTGAGGTGTTCTCAGATAAATGCATTTCAAAGCACTCTTTCTCTAGGGCAGTTGTACAAGGATGATAAAATGGATCTTTTTAGTGTCACTTGCCAGTTTCCTCATAAGTGGAGTGCGTGCCCCTGATTTGAAGCAGAAATAAATGGACACATTGACTCTTTTTGCATATTCTAATGCTATGGGCACTCATTTTAAAAAAAGAATAAAGAAAGAAAAATGTTGGTGACTGGGAAGAAACCTAACCTTCTCCAGGTTCTCAAAAGTGTCACATTTTGCAAAACCTGAACCAATGCACTGAGAAAGAGACTTTTCATGACTGCATTCAATGTATGCCATTGTATCCAATGGTCACTGCAGAACCAGGAGTCTGTCTGAAGACAGCAAAGGAGTCTACTGCTAGAAGAGACATGGGGCTCCCCCTGAGCAAGAAAAGGGTCTAAGCTTTTATTCCCCCTATCCATCACTCTTCCTTGTGGCTCAGCTGGTAAAGAATCCGCCTGCAACCCAGGAGACCTGGGTTCGATCCCTGGGTTGGGAAGATCCCCTAGAGAAGGGAAAGACTACCCACTCCAGTATTCTGGCTTGGAGAATTCCATGGAGTGTATAGTCAATGGGGTTGCAAAGAGTTGGGCACGACTGACCAACTTTCACTAATCCATCACTCCTACCTCAGTGAAAATCATGGTCCAAACCATTATTTAGAAAATAAAGTGCTATTAAAGAATAAGTTCTCCGGAAAGGGAAGACTAGTTTCCTCAGATACAAGAGGGCAAGTTGCTTCCACTGATACTGGTGTTTCTGAGCAGCTCAGAGAAGGATAAGATCCAGAGCTGGGATCCAAAACTCTGAGGAGGGAGCTCTGATCAGTTGGTGCTGGAGGCTGTGTGCTTGGGTGGAGGCCCAGTGTCCCTGAAACTCAGATTTCTGGAGGAGACACTGGTGCTGGAATCTTGCCAACGGGTATGATGAGTCTGTCTTTGCAAGTGTTGGGAAAACTACAAACAGGATCAAACAGGATCCTCATTGGAAGGAACTGTAACTGCCAGGGTGACCAACCATTGTTGGAGTGAGGTTCACAGGAACTACAAACAGAGAGAAAGAGGCTGGAGCAAGCCCCTTCCTCCTGCAGCCTTGCTCTTTCTATCTAGTGCCCCCTATTGGCAGAGCCTAACTCCAAGCCAGGCTTCAACAGTACCTGAACCCTGAACTTCCAAATGTTCAAGCTGGTTTTAGAAAAGGCAGAGGAACCAGATATCAAATTGCCAACATCCATTGGATCATCGAAAAAGCAAGACAATTCCAGGAAAACATCTACTTCTGCCTTATTGACTACGCCAAAGCCTATGACTGTGTGGATCACAACAAAATGTGGAAAATTCTTAAAGAGATGGGAATATCAGACCACCTTACCTGCCTCCTGAGAAATCCGTATGCAGGTCAAGAGGCAACGGTTAGAACTGGACATGCAACAACAGACTGGTTCCAAATTGGGAAAGGACTACGTCAAGGCTGTATATTGTCACCCTGCTTATTTAACTTATATGCAGAGTACACCATGTGAAATGCTGGGCTGGATGAAGCTCAAGCTGGAATCAAGATTGCTGGGAGAAATATCAATAATCTCAGATATGCAGACGACACCACCCTTTATAGCAGAAAACGAAGAAGAACTAAAGAGCCTCTTGATGAAAGTGAAAGAGGAGAGTGAAAAAGCTGGCTTAAAACTCAACATCAAAAAAACTAAGATCATGGTATCCGGCCCCATCACTTCATGGCAAATAGATGGGGAAACAATGGAAATAGTGACAGACTTTATTTTGGGGGGCTCCAAAATTACTGCAGATGGTGACTGCAGCCATGAAATTAAAAGATGCTTGCTTGCTCCTTGGAAGAAAAGCTATGACCAATCTAGATAGCATATTAAAAAGCAGAGACACTACTTTGCGTACAAAGGTCCATCTAGTCCAAACTGCGGTTTTCCAGAGGTCATGTATGAATGTGAGAGTTGGACTATAAAGAAAGCTGAGCACCGAAGAATTGATGCTTTTGAACTGTGGTGTTGGAGAAGACTCTTGAGAGTCCTTTGGACTTCGAGGAGATCCAACCAGTCAATCCTAAAGGAAATCAGTCCTGAATTCATTGGCATGACTGATGTTAAGCTGAAACTCCAATATTTTGGCCACCTGATGCAAAGAACTGACTCATCGGAAAAGATCCTGATGCTGGGAAAGATTGAAGGCAGCAAGAGAAGGGAACGACAGAGGATGAGATGGTTGGATGGCATCACTGACTCAATGGACAGGAGTTTGAGCAAGCTCCAGGAGTTGGTGATGGACAGGGAAGCCTGGCGTGCTGTAGTCCATGGGGTTGCAAAGAGTCGGATATGACTGAGTGACTGAACTGAACTGAGCTGAACTGGGTGTCTGTAGGAAAAGCTAGAACGCAGTTTGCAGGGACCCTGCCCCAGCATCCAGCACAGCATGGGTTTGCAGCTGAGAGACCACAGCTTAATAATTGACACAGCACTCCATGAGACTTTCAGCCTCAGAATGCTAAAGCCCCAATTTCTAATAGTCCCTATGCTTGGAATTCAGTGAGAAAAAAAAAAAAGTATGGAGGAAGCTGCGGAAGATCTGTAGTCTTGTGTATGTCGGCAAAAGTGTGCTCGGCTCAGAAGGTGAGCTTTGGATAAAACCTGACGACTGTGAGGGATGCCTCTCCTGCATATTTTAGCCACTTCAATAGGAGTGAGGTGGGCTGAAGAGCTGCGCTGTGGTAGAGGCATAAACAAGAGACAGGGATACCAGCGGAAAATCTAAGGTCATGGATAATGGCAGAGAAAAAGGAAAAGGTGGGTTTTTCTGGTACTGAAGAAAGTGCTCTTGGGAATTCCCTGGTGGTCCAGAGGTTAGGACTCTGTGCTCTCACTACCAGGGTCTGGGGTTCAATTCCTGGTCGGGGAATTTAAAAAAAAGTGCTGTTCATTATAGGAAAAGACTGCTTTTGCCTTTTTGAAGAGAGTAGGCACATCACATTTTGAAGAGAGGAGGCACATTAAATTGCCTCCAGGTCTGCAGCCCCACACCTGCGTTTGCTCTTCGGTGAGGAGGCAACGTGGCAAGGAGGCCACTGCTTGGAATTCTTCTAAGCCCACCTGAGCTCCTTCCCAGGGAATTAACATACAGCAGTTGCCGGGGTCACTCTCTATCCCCTCGAAACAAGACAGTCCATTCAGTTGAGTAAGGAGAGAACATGTGTTTCTGGAATGATTTCTGTTCAAAGGCACAGAAGCCATGGGTGTAAAGGACTGACTTTGTTAATCTAGGAAACTCGTGTTTAGAGACCCTGGATACCCAAGGTGTTTCTGACAGTTGAGAAAAGAAAATCAAATCCTTGGGAAATGACCCCTGTGAGAAGAGTCGCACTCACAGTCAAGGCCTGTGAGTGGAAAGACTTTTTGAAAACCTTAGGATGGAAACCAAGGTCCCTCCATGGAGAGGAAGACCCTACCCCAACCTCCCAGCCACCTCTTCTGGCCTCGTGGTTGTACCAGCCTCAGGCTCACTGCCTTCACAAGAGGGGTTCCTGGCCTCTGGGGACAGGTGCCCTGCAAAGTCTTTTCCTATCAAATGACGATAAAGAGGATGTTGAGGCTCACGACAGGAAAACATGACAAAAGCATGGAATAAATGTACAAGGGCCCTGAGGGTAAATGGATCATTCACCTCATGAGAAGCCCTCACATCTCTAAACCCCTACGATTATAGTTCTGAATTCTGTTTGTTTTTGTCAGGTTTGACTCCGGCCACTTACTTCTGTGCAGGGTGGATGTTTTTCAAGTTCAAAGTGAAAACCCTGCCTTTTATCTTTCTTATAAGGTTTTTCTAATATTCACCTGGCATTCATATGCTTCTGGCAACAGACACTTCTATCCTCAGCCTCCTTATGGTTCCATCGTGACTCAACTCAGTAAATTTCAATGCTTTGTGGGAGCTTTAATTAGCTTTGGGGGAAGAAAAGTAATTATAATGTGGTAATAGTCCTTTAAGAAGTCAGATACCTCTAGGATAGCTTTCCTCCTTTGGGACCAGAGGCAAAGAACCAAGGAACTTAGAGGTCTCTGGCAGTTGATGAAGCCCTCCCACCCCCAGCAAATTGTATATAAGCCTTTTGTGTATATAGGGGGTGCTTTCAAGAGAGGAGATGTCAATACCTTTCACCCAATTCCAAGAGAATTTCCTAACCTCCAAAAGATTGAGAATCCTGAACGCGTCTAAAATCTGTTGCATGAATTAATGGGAGAAAATTAACAAATGAATTAAATGACTTTTGTTGTCCATTCAACTTCTGATCCCCACCCCCACCCACTCACCTTGCACTTCTCCCACTCCCACCAACCTGTACACACTTAGCTCCTTTTCCCATAATAGCTTATCGTGACTGTTCTGAGCTCGGTCTTTGGGGTTCAGCCAGTTTCCTTCAAACCACACATAAGTCAATGGCTGGTCTGCACACCCACAGTCCCTGGGAGAAATACTCTGGGGAATAATTGGCTTCCTGTAATGCAATCCTTGACCTTGTGTACAAAAAGCCATCGAGCTGTGGGTGGAAAGGTGTTCTCAGGAAAGGAGAGTGACTCCTACAGAAAGTCAGAAAGAGAGAGAACAACGGAGAGGGGTCTTAGGGGCCACTGTCTTAGATGGGGGCTTCCCTGGTAGCTCAGATGGTGAAGAATCTGCCTGCAATGCAAGAGACCAGGTTCGCTCCCTGGATCAGGAAGATCCCCTGGAGAAGGGACTGGCAACCCACTCCAGTATTCTTGCCTGGAGAATTCCATGGACAGAGGGCCCTGGCAGGCTACAGTCATCCATGGGGTCACAAAGAATCGGACACAACTGAGCAACTGACCACACACACATCTTAGATAGAAGTGAGTAAAACATCGGGGGGTGGAGTCCTCGGGCCTGTGGAGCACTTCTCCATGCCCGGGCTGGGCTTCTGAGCAGCAGTCCCTACCTGAAGGCTGGCCCGCATGCCTGATGTTTATGTACAGACACACTCACAAGCCATCACCTTCACCTAGCACTTTCTGGGGCCTGTCAGCCCTTGAAGACACTTCTATTCATTCCATCAGCTGGCACTTTCAATTAGGCCCCATTATGTACCAGGCACTATACTAGGCTTTGAGGATCAAAGTTTAGTAAGCATGGAGTCTGCAAAGACGGCAAACCAACAATCACACGGAGGTCATGGTGCACCTCTTGAGTGCTGGCAATGCACAGCTCAGTGGCACAATCCTGGGAGCCTGGGGGACTCTCACTCCCCCACCGTTGTCCATTCACCAGGTGAACATGGCCCCTGGAGCTGTGCCACCCAGAAGCCCTAGAGGTGACCCAGGGACACAGGTAGGTGGTGGTTGTTGTTGTTATTATCATTCAGTCACTCCATTGTGTCCGACTCTTTGCAACCCTGTGGGCTGCAGCACGCCGGGCTTCCCTGTCCTTCACTATCTCCCAGAGTTTGTTCAAATTCATGTCCATTGAATTAGTGATGCTATCTAACCATCCCATTTTCTGTCACTCCCTTCTCCTCCTGTCCTCAATCTTTTCCAGAAACAGAGTCTTTTACAGTGAGTCAGCTCTTCGCATTGGGTGGCCAAAGTATTGGAGCTTCAGCTTGAGCATCAGTCTTTCCAATGAATATTCAGGGTTGATTTCCTTTAGGATTGATTGGTTTAATCTGCAATTAAACCTACAAACCAAGGGACTCTCAAGAGTCTTCTCCAGCACCATAATTCAAACGCATCAATTCTTCAGTGCTCAGGCTTCTTTATGATCCAACTCTCACATCCATACATGACTATTGGAAAAACCACAGCTTTGACTATACGGACCTTTTGGAGGAGGTGCTAATGGTGGACATCACCATCCTACTGTGATAATGGCAGCTGCCCAGAGGATGTGATTCTACCCTTTGACACCACAGATTTGGTGCCTGTACTGCCTGCTCTGTTCTACTCCAGCTTTTTAAAGGCCACTTTTCTTGGGCTCCAAAATCACTATGGATGGTGACTGCAGCCATGAAATTAAAATACGCTTGCTCCTTAGAAGAAAAGCTATTTCAAACCTAGACAGTATATTAAAAAGCAGAGACATTAGTTTGCCAACAAAGGTCCGTATAGTAAAAGCTATTGTTTTTTCAGTAGTCATGTATGGATGTGAGAGTTGGACCATAAAGAAGGCTGAGTGCTGAAGAATTGATGCTTTTGAACTATGGTGTTGGAGAGGACTGTTGAGAGTCCCTTGGACTGCAAGGAATCTAACCAGTCAGTCCTAAAGGAAATCAATCCTGAATATTCATTGGAAGGACTGATGCTGAAGCTACAATCCTTTGGCCACCTGATGTAAAGAGCTGACTCTTTAGAAAAGACCTTGATGCTGGGAAAGATTGAAGGCAGGAGGAGAAGGGGACGACAGAGGATGAGATGGTTGGATGGCATCACCAACTCAATGGACATGAGTTTGAGAAAGTTCCAGGAGATGGTGAAGGACAGAAAAGCCTGGCGGGCTGCAATCCACAGGGTCACAAAGAGTCGAACACGACAGAGCGGCTGAACAACAATAACATTAAAGCCTATTAACCACATGTGCAAAGGATATGAACAACCAACCCACACACCTGTCCTGAGCTACCCAGGGCCACTAATTATAAAAATAATGTAAATTAAAGCAATACCAACAAATGGGTAAGTTTTTTAAAGACTGCTAACATCCAGCACTGAGGATGTGGGGGAATGCACTTCTTACACATTGTTGGTGAGGGTATAGATCCTTATAATCATTTGGAAAGTTCTCTGGCAATATCCAATAAAATTACAAATACAAATCACCTTTGACCCAGGAGACTCACTTTGGGGAATTTATCCTACAAGAATAAAAGTGCCAACATTGTTTATACTGGAAAAAAAATAAAACTGGAAACATCCTCAATATCCACACTAGAGGAATGGCTGACTACATTATATCTGTACCAATGAATATTGCACAGTCATGAAAAAGAACGTTAAATTTATACATATTTGCCAAGAAATATACCAGTGGTAATTTGTTCAGCAGGAAGGGATAAAAGAAAATTATGGAGAAATGTATAGAGAAGAGGCTTATTCTTGAACAAAAATATAGGGGAAACCCACATACATTTTCATAAACACACATACACGAACACATTTGAGCAAAGAGAAAGGGGGAGAAGGTTACAAATTGAACTGTTCAGATTAGTCACTGCCAATATCACAGTTAGAGACAGGGATGATTATTGAGTTTTTCTGACTATATCTCTGCTTTGTAACACTTGGTACAATGGACATGATTTTTTCAGTAGTTAAAAAAATTCTAGTCAAGAAAATGAGAAGACAAGTCACAGACAGGGAGAAAATATTTGCCAAAGATATTATCTGGTAAAGAACTATTAAACAGAACACTCAACAATAAAAGAATAAACAACCCAATTAAAAAACAAGCCAAAGATATGGTCAGATAATTCACCAAGGAAGTTATTGAGATGGAAATTAAGCATATGAAATGATGCTCAATGTCATATGTTGTTAGGGAATTGCAAATGGAAACAGGATACCACTACATACTCATGTTGGCAGCGGTATTGTTTAGTTGCTAAGTTGTGTCTGACTCCTTTGCAACCCCATGGACTATAGCCTGCCAGGCTCCTCTGTCTATGGGATTTCCCAGGCAAGAATATTAGAGTGGGTTTCCATGCCCTTCTCTGGGGGATCTTCTTGACCCAGGGATCAAACCTGAGTTTCCTGCATTGGCAGGCAGATTCTTTACCACTGAGCCACCAGGGAAGCCCACATGCTCATTAGAGGGCCAAAATCCAAAACACTGACAATAAGAAATTTTACCAAGGGTGTGGAGCAATAGGAACTTTCATTCATTGGTGTGGGGATGCAAAGTGGTAGAGACACTTTGGAAGATAGTTTGGCAGTTATTTTACAAAACCAAACATACCCTTACCAAATGATCTAGCACTCCTTGTTATTTTACCCAAATGAGGTGAAGTTTTAAACTGTGTGCTGCTTTGAGTAGTGTGATGAAAACTTATGTCTTCCTGCTCTGTCCTCCTGGGATGGGAATCACCCTTGGACTAGTGTACCCACATTGCACGTGGGACCAGTCCATCAGTACAGGAGGAAACTTAGTAGAAGCCTGATACTATTTGAGGTTTCAGGTATGCACTGGGGATCTTGGAATGTATCTCTCTCTGATAAGGAAGACTGCTGTATATGACATTGTGGAAAAGGAAAAACTATAAACAGTAAAAAGATCAGTAGTGGTCAGGAACTGAAGGGTAGGGGAAATGACTAGGCAGAGGACCAAGGATTTTAGGGACAGGGAATCTATTCTGTATGATACTATAGTGGCAGATACTTATCATTATATATTTGTAAAAACCCACATCACGTACAAAACCAAAAATGAACCTTACTGTAAACTACAAACTTCAGGTGATAATGATGTGTCAATGTAGGTTGATCAATTGTAATAAACGTGCCACTCTGGTGAGGGCTGTTGATAATGAGGGCGTCAGTGGGAGGAGGGAAGGACAGAGTTATAAGGGAAATTTCCGCACTTTCTGCTCAATTTTGCTGTGATTTTAAGACTGCTGTAAAAAATAAAGTCTAGTAAAAATTATTTTAACAACACTCTAAAAAGTCTAGTGAAGTGTTTATTTAGTTTTAGATACAGCCTATTTGGAAATGTCTATCATATAGGATTGATCAGTTGTGGTCCTGACATTCAAGGGGATGCTAAGGAGCAGTTACAAAGAATGAAATGGAGCTATGTATGCTGTAGTAGAAACACATTCCAGGCCTAGAGATAAGAAAAAGATGACAAAACAATACATACAGCATGACACCATTTGTGTTAAAATAGAAATAAATCATGCATGTATATGTTTGTTAATACACAGAAAATTGCTAATTGGAGAATGAGACTCTTAGTGGATGCCTACCTCTGGTGGGCGGTGGGGGGCGGTATTAGGAGGGAGGTCTTATACCCTCCTGAGCTGTCTGACCCTTATATGAGTAGATTAGCTTATAAATAAGTTAAAAACTGTTTTAGGAAAAGCAATTGCTTTCCTTGCCTCATACCAATATACTGCACTAAGGTCTGAATGGATACCCTGCCTAGCGGTTATAGAGCCCACGTTAGCCTCAAGCTCACAAAATTACTCATCAGTTTCTACGTGTGGTACCACCTGACCCTCAGGTGTTATAAAAAGAAATGTCATAACCAAGTAAAGGTGTGTCTAACTTAAAGAATTATAGTGATACTTACATTTATATAGTGTTTTACAATCTAGGAAGGGCAAAAAGTCCTCTGTGAGGAATTCGTCTTTATGGAAGTAATATATAATGCAAGCAGTAATTTTAAAGGTCCATCAGAATCAGAATGGCAAGCCTGTCCTCACTATAAAAGCTACAAAAAATATCAAAACATGCATCAACAACCTGCAGCATCCCTGCCCACAGCAATTATGAGAAAATCCACTCTACAATATTTTTAAGACCCTCCCCACACGGAAGATCACAGCATACCTTTGGTTAAGGCACAGCTTAAAACAAATTCAAAGTGTGTTTTCAAGAGCACCCAGATATCGCTGTTTTTTCTCTCAAGCTGCCTTTGTCCCAGGGTGGCAGTCTAAGCCCCACCTGAAAGCTGCACTGGGGGATCACGTGACATAGAACACAGAGGAACAAACACCCCACACTTCCAGCCTCTCCACTTACCCCCGACAGAGCAAAACCAGGCACAGACAATACATTATGGGGAGACTTTGGGCTAACTCTGGTATATAATTAGATAATGTTCCTCTCAATCCATGATTTTGAAAAAAGTTTTGAAAAGAAGTTTTTAAATGTAGTAAAAGCATTAAAAATAAACTTTTCAGTGGAAAATGATCCTCATTTTATGACAGACATCTATGGGACGGTATCATTTGATCAATAGCCAACTTTTCAAGATCATCGATTCCACACAGGGAGCACACAGTAGCTTATGTAAGTTAAGACAACAGTAATGGCTGCCATTTATTGAGCACACGTTAGTATTCCCATGCACTCTCTCTAATTTTCACAATAACCCTATGAAGCAGGTACCATTAACCCCATTTCACAGGTGAGAAAACAGAGGTAGAGCAATAAAGCCTGCTCAGGATCACACAGCCAGAAAAGTGTGTAGCCAGGACTTGATCCAGTTCTTCTAGAACTCAAGGGCCATGGCCCTCTCCTGACAAGGCTGACTGGGTAAGGGATAGAGGGATTGGGGGAAAGGATGGGCAGCCAACTCAGAGGACAGCAGTGACTCTGCAGTGGCCTCGCTGGACGGAGATCTGGTTCCATCAGACCTCCTTTCTGAGAACAGGAGCCAGGCAGTCTGCCAGTAGAGGGGAGCTGCCAGCTCACAAGGTGCACAGAGAGGGGGCTGGGGCAGCCTGACATCATTCAGGACAGGAGCTTTGGAGCAGAGAAAGAGGGTCGAGGCCAAACACAGGGGCAGAGCCCACCCATGTGGTTCAATCCCATTTATGCCAAAGTCTCAGAGTAATGATCCCATAGGACCTTGCTCTTGAGAGCCCATCGATGGCTTTTCTGTCCCAAGCTGCCACCAGGCAACTGGTGACTGTGGACAACTGTTCCCTCCCCTCCCCCACCGGGCTAGCCATCCCCTTCGTCTATGATAACAGACTTCTACCATGTTCAGTGCAGCCAAGGACCCAACTAATGAACCTCACTTCTTGGCCATCCTGGCATTTGGAGATAGGAGGCCAGCTAATTATGTTTCCTCAGAATTCAGCAGTGATTATTATTTCTCACAATTCTGTGGGTTGGCAGGGCTTAGCTGGGTGGTTCTTGTGTTCCACGTGGTATCTGCTAGAGCTAAGCTGGTGCTGGTACAACTAAGATGGCTTAATGCACACGATCGATACCTCAGCTGGAGTAGATAGAATAACTGGGGACTGGCCGGGCCTCCTTTCAAGTGATTGCTCATCATTTAGTTGTCTAGCCCAAGTCTCTTTACACAGCAGCTGGATCCCAAGAAACAACAAGGCGTAGTAAGGCCTTTCAATGCATTCTATCGGTCAAAGCAAGTCACAGCACCAGCCCTCACATGAGGAGAAAAGAAATAGACTCCACTCCTTGATGGGCAAAGTGACATGAAACTGAAACTGTTAGTCCCTCGTTTGCGTCTGACTCTTTGGAACCCCATGTACTGTATGTAGCCTGCCAGGCTCCTCAGTCCATGGAATTTCTCAGTCAAGAATACTACAGTGGGTTGCCCATTTCCTTCTCCAGGGGATCTTCCTGACCCAGGGATCGGATCTGGGTCTCCTGCATTGCAGGCAGATTCTTTGCCATCTGGACCACCAGGGAAGCCTGGTGACATGAGCATACAAGAATTATTGGCAGCCGTCTTTGTGGACCATATACCACAAAATATAGACAGGCAAGATACTTGTCACTAAATAGTGGAAGTTGCCGAATCTTAGCTACCAGGTGCCGTCTGCCCTTCTCCCTTTTCTCTTTGCTCCTGCCTAGAAGGTGGATGTGACAACGGGAACTTTAGCAGTCATCTTGCAACCATGAGACAACCTGGCAAATGCAAGCTACACACTGAGGAAAACAGAAAGAAAGAAGGACATTAGGTCCCTGGTGAGACAGCAGAGCTGCTACAACAACCAAAGACTGCCGACTTCCAGAATATTTACACATCAAAAAATAGACAGACCTCTATCTTACCTAAGCAATGATTATTTGGCTTTTTCAGTGACACAGGCTCAGTGGGAACAACTAACAGAAGAAATCACATAGTCCACAACACAATATTTCTAATTTTTTTAATATAACTTATAGCACACAATCTGATTAATCACTAAATTCCATTATGGTGGTTTAGTTGCTAACTCATGTCCGACTCTTGCAACCCCATGGGCTTTAGCCCACCACACTCCTCTGTCCATGGGATTCTCCAGGTGAGAATACTGGAGTGGGTTGCCATTTCCTTCTCCAGGGGATCTTCCCGACCCAGAGATGGAACCCACGTCTCCTGTGCTGCAGGCAGTTTCTTTCCCGACTGCGGTACTGCTGCTGCTAAGTCGCTTCAGTCGTTCCGACTCTGTGCGACCCCATAGACGGCAGCTCACCAGGCTCTGCCGTCCCTAGGATTCTCCAGGCAAGAACACTGGAGTGGGTTGCCATTTCCTTCTCCAGTGTAGGAAAGTGAAAAGTGAAAGTGAAGTCGCTCAGTCGTGTCCGACTCTTAGCGACCCCATGGACTGTAGCCTACCAGGCTCCTCCGTCCATGGGATTTTCCAGGCGAGAGTACTGGAGTGGGGTGCCATTGCCTTCTCCGGACTAGGGAAGCCCCAATTCCATTATAGCCGTATAAGATATACTCAGGCAAGATTCAAGGCAAAGGTTTAGTGACAAACACTTTGTGCCTCAGAGGTACTAGACATCACTCACTGGGGCTTATGAGAAAGTGCTAAGAGGTTCTTTGATATCAATACTTCCATGTAAACCATTCCTGAGAAAAGACTTTAATGTTTTTCAGTCAAAACGATGCTTGAGTGCCTATCCTGAATTCCTCACCATTTAGGAAGAAATAGTATGTAAAGTTCGAATAGGGTCACCACATCCTCCTCCAAGCCCGCTTTTTCAGTCAAACGATCCCTTTGCCAATAATTGAGGTTGATTCATTAGCCTTTCCTCCCTGTTCCAAATTTTCTTAAATGCCAAGCAAACAGGCAAGTTTTAAAACACAAGACTGGTTTTGTTTTGTTTTGTTTTTTAACAGCTGTGCATAGGAGGACCCTAGGACTAGTAAATTGAGAAGTGGGAAGGACAGACAGGTATCGCAGGCCTGACTAGGGCACACTGATCAAATCTGCAGTAACAAATACAACCCTCCACCCTCAAATACAAGGATAGGGGAAATGGCTGCATTGTAGCATAATACATCTCTTCTGAAAAGTAGCTGAACTTGGCTATGTTATGATTTCACTCATTTCATGTAGAGCTTGGCAAATGTTTTGTTTGACTTTTTGCATATATTTCAAAGGATTGGAATATTTTAGAATCCTGTCTATTTTAAACTTGTAATTAGCTATCTTAAAAAGAACACATTCTTGAAATATTTTAAAATATAATTAGAGTACTACTGCTGCTACATGCAATATTATTAAGACAGTAATAAAAAATCTTTATGTTGTTTTGCAACACTTTAATCTTGAATTCTAATTATTATTTACATGAAAGGCATTTCCAGAGAGTCCTCTTTGAATGTTCATCGGGGTGTAGAAACACACAGCACCTGGCAGTTTATCTCCTAATCCAATTAAATCTGTACATTTGATTATCTGTCAGAAGAAAACTTGCTGCTGACAAGGTGCACACGTTTCTATTCCTACCATGATCACCAGCAATAACCAGTGAGTTCTTAACCAAAGACCTCCTTCCTCTGACTCCAATCGTCTGTCCAGGGTCAGGCTCTCGACAGACACATGTCAGTCCTGACACACTCCTACGGCTAACCCGTGCGCCTCCCCGAGCTGGGGTGTCCACCCGGCTGTTTGCACGCGGTTCCTTTTCTTGCTTGCCCACATCTTTGCTCATCTTTCTGTTCTTGGCTTTCCGTCTCCAGTCGCTCTCCGCTGCTTCAGCACCCTCTGACTTTCAATCTTAAAGACCCCTAAAGTGAGGCTGCTTCCTTTCGGCCGCAGCTCATCACCTGCCCACGCGGTTATTTTGGAGCACAGACCCAGGTTTCACAACTGGTTACTAAACACACACACTTTAGCCAAGGTCCTGGAGGGCAGGACATGCAGCGCTAATCAAATGACCACACTCAGGTCCCTTTCACACACAGCCTCTCAGGTGTAGAGTTTATTTTTAAGGTTAATACTGTGAACCCACTTGGCAGAAGACTGTCCTTTCCGACCCCCTGACCCCCGCCCTGCAAGATACAACTGTGCCCAGACAGGTATCCCGAATCACCAGCCGGCTTCGCTCTCCGTTTCAACCCATTTTGCCTACTGGCTGCTTGAGTCCTACGACCCAACTCTGACCGAGACCCCAGAGTCCCTGGACGTGGGCTCACCTGGTCACCGGCGGACCCGGGCGGACGCTCACCTGACTCCCTCTCGGACTCGGGGGTGGGCTCACCTGTCCCCCCGCGGAGGGCGCGCGGCCCCACCTGGGTACCCCTCCTGCCCGCGCCGCTGCGGCCGCTCTGGAGCAGGCTTTGCGCTGCCTCAGCCCTGCACGCCGGGCTGAGCGGTCACGGGGAGTTCCAGCCAACTTACTCCGTGTGCCTGGAAAGACAGAGCTGCTGGGAATATGTATACTCGGTTTCGCAGGTCCTCGCCTTTCGAGTGACCGCTCTAGGCCAGTCCCCTCCGAGCACTGACCGAGCTCTCCCCGGCGCTCTTCCCTTCTTTCCCTTCGGTTAAGGAATTAGCCTCGAGGAGCCCGGATCCATCGGAAAAAGGAAACTACTTTTTCCCCCTGCTGGTGACTGTGGGAAACTGCATGTGGTAGATTAAACCCATAAACAAGGTTTTCTTCCCTCCTTGTTCAGTCCCTCAGTTGCGTCCGACTCTGCGACTCCATGGACTGTTGCACTCGAGGCTTCCCTGTCCTTCACTATCTCCCAGAGCTTGCTCAAACTCATGTCCATGAAGTCGGTGATGCCGTCCAACCATCACATCCTCTGTCGTCCCCTTCTCCTCCTGCCCTCAATTTTTTCCAGCATCAGGGTCTTTTCCAGTGAGTTGGCTCTTCACATCAGGTGGCCAAAGTATTGAAGCCTCAGCTTCAGTCCTTCCAGTGAATATTCACGACTGATCTCCTTTAGGATGGACTGGTTGGATCTCCTTGCTGACCAAAGGACTCTCAAGAGTCTTCTCCAACACCACAGTTCAAAAGCATCAATTCTTACGTGCTTCCACGCTTAGTCACCTCTTTATGGTCCAACTCTCACATCCATACATGACTACAGGAAAAACCATGGCTTTGACTATATGGACCTTTATCAACAAAGTAATGTCTCTGCTTTTTAATATGTTATCTAGGTTGTCATAGCTTTTCTTCCAAGGAGCAAGCATTTTTTTATTTCATGGTTGCAGTCACCATCCATAGTGATTTTGGAGCTCAAGTAAATCTGTCAGTGTTTCCACTTTTTCCCCATCTATTTGCCAATGAAGTGATGGGACTGGATGCTATCATCTCAGTTTTCTGAATGCTGAATTTTAAGCCAGCCTTTTCACTCTCCTTCGTCACCTTCATCAAGAGGCTCTTTAGTTCCTCTTTGCTTTCTGCCATTAGAGTGGTATCATCTGCATATGTGTGGTTGTTGATGTTTTTCCCAGCAGTCTTGATTCCAGCTTGTGATTCATCCAGCCCAACATTTTGCATGATGTACTCTGCATAGAAATTAAATAAACAGGGTGACAATATACAGCCTTATTGTACTCCTTTCCCATTTGGAACCAGTTCGTTGTTCTGTGTCTGGTTCTGTTACTTCTTGACCTGCATACAGGTTTCTCAGAGGCAGGTAAGGTGGTCTGGTATTTCCATCTCTTCAAGAATTTTCCACGGCTTGTTGTGATCCACACAGTCAAAGGCTTTATTTAGCATAGCCAATGAAGCAGAAGTAGATTTTTACTGGAATTCTCTTGCTTTATCTATGATCCAGTGGATGTTGGCAATTTGATCTGTGGTTCCTCTGCCTTTTGTGAATCCAGCTGTGCATCTGGAAGTTCTAGGTTCATGTACTGTGTAAGTCTTGCCTGGAGAATTTTGAGTATTACTTTGTTAGCATGTGAAGTGAGGGCAATTTTGCTGTAGTTTTGCATTTCCTTCTATGGGATAGAAATGAAGATCGTTCTTCCCCAGCTCCCACCCCTACCATATAAAAACTTTTGAAAACTTTCCTTTTTATTAATTTTATTGTATTTTAAGTGCCATATTAAGGGGAGGCAAATAATTTTTGGCCTTTGAATTACTGCAAATAAGAAAAATTAAGATATTCCATGCAGTCCTTTTGTGTCCTTTTTTTCTAATAATAGAAAATTACAAACTTAAAAAGATGCAGAAGAGCACAGTGAGGTTCTAGCTTTTGGTAAAGGTGGGCTAATCTTCCTGAAGATAAAATTTCAAAAATCTGAGCGAAAGATTTTAAAAAATTATTTGAAGGGCTTAGGGATTGACCAAAAGAAAGCAGAAGCTGGAGAGGAGAGTACACTTGAAAGATGAATGGAAGTTGTTGAGATTTGTGAGGATGTGAATTTTTATCCTGAGGGCAAAACTCGCAATCCATGAGCAACTCCAGCCAAAGAGTGCTGCAGCCTGAGGGAGACACAAAGGATACACTGGCTTGAAGGAGACACAAAACAGAGTTTGAGGCCAGTAGAAGAATTGCAAGGTTAGAGGGGAATGCAGAAAGGAATCTTGGAGAGGATGACTCCAAAATATGTGTTGTATTAGTTTTCTATTGCTGCCACAACAAATTACAACAAGCTTAGTGAATTAAAAACAACACAGATTTATTATCTTCCAGTTCTGGAGGTCAGAAGTCCTGTGCAGGTCTCACTGGACCAAAATCAATATATTGACAGGCTGCATTCCTTCCTGGGGATGTGGGGGAGAATCCACTTCCAGATCATTTAGGTTTTTGACAGAATTAAGTTCCTTGCAGTTGCAGGACTAAGGTTCATGCCTTGCCGCTGGTTGTAAGCTGAGAGTTGTTCCCAGTTCCACTGCCACGTTCATTGACTTGAGGCTTCCTTCTTCCATCTTCAAAGCCTGCAGCTCCAAGTTCAATCCCTTTCACACTCTTCACAGTGTAGCTGGATTGGGCATACCCAGATTATCCAGGATAATTTTCCCATTTTAAGGTCAGTAAACTTAACCCCATCGGTGAAATCCTTCTTGCCATAAGTAACATATGGACATGTTCTGGAGATTAGAACATGGACATCTTCAAGGGGTCGTTATGCCACCTAGGACAGTCTGCCCTCTAATCCTTCAAAGATGGCTTTTCTTAATATCAATAATCACATTAACTATAAATACACTAGGCATGCCAATTAAATGACAGAGATTGTCAGACTGGATTAAAAACTAAAGAATACAAGACCAAATTGTGTACTCAGACAGTAAAGAGTCTGTCTGCAATTCAGGAGACCCAGGTTTAATCCCTGGGTCAAGAAGATTCCTTGGAGAAGGAAATGGTTACCCACTTCAGTGTGCTTGCCTGAGAAATCCCACGGATGGAGGAACCTGGCAGGCTACAGTCCGTGAAGTTGCAAAGAGTCAGACACGACTGAGTGATTATCACTTTCACTACCAAAAAAAAAAAAAAGGACTTTACAAAGAAATAGATTCAAAGTAAAAGGATGGGGCTTCCCTGGTGGCTCAGTGGTCAAGAATTCCCCTACCAATACAGGAAACATGGGTTTAATGCCTGGTCCCGGAGGATCCCACATGCCTCGGAGCAACAAAGCTCATGCACCACAACTACTAAGCCTGTGCTCTAGACCCCAGGAGCCACAACTACTGAGCCCCTGGGCTGCAGTTACTGAAGCCCAAGCACCCTAGAGCCCATGCTCCACAACAAAAGAAACCATTGCAGTGAGAAGCCTGCACGCCGTAACGAAGAGTAGCCCTTACTTGCTGCAACTAGAGAAAGCCCATGTAGAAAAAAAAAAAGACCTAATACAGCCAAAAATAAATAAATAAATAAAAGCATATAAAAAAGTAAAAGGATAGAAAGAAATACACTATGCAAACAGAAAGAATAAGAACTCTGAAGTGGCCAACAAGCATGTGAAAAGATGCTCAATATCCCTAATCATAAGACAAACGAAAGTCAAAGTCACAATGAGATATCATCTCACATCCAGTAGGATGATCACTATTAAAAAGCAAACAAACCCAAAAAAACAGACAATGACAAGTGTTAGTGAATGTGTGGAGAAATTTGAGCCTTTGTGCACTGTTGTTGGAACTATAAAATGGTGCAATTATATTGGAAAACATTATGGAGGTACCGCAAAAAACGAAAACTAGAATTATTATATGATTCAGCAATCCCACTTTTCAGTGTATATCCAGAAGATTTCAGGGCAAGGTTTCAGAGAGATTTGCATACCCATGTCCAATGCAGGATTATTTAAAGTAGTCAAGAGGTGAAAGCAACCCAAGTGTCCATCAACATACAAATATATAAAGAAAACCTGGTGTGGTTTACATGGTGGAATATTATGCAGCATTTGAAGCAGTTATAATGAGGTGGATGAAACTGGAGCCTATTATACACAGTGAAGTAAGTCAGAAAGAAAAACACCAACCCAGTATATTAACACATATATATGGAATTTAGAAAGATGGTAATGATGACCCTATATGTGAGACAGCAAAAGAGACACAGATGTAAAGAGCAGACTTTTGGATTCTGTGGGAGAAGGCAAGGGTGAGATGATTTGAGGGAATAGCATTGAAACACGTATATTACCATATGTGAAACAGATTGCCAGTCCAGGTTTGATGCATGAGACAGGGCACTTGGGGCCGGTGCACCGGGATGACCCTGAGGGATGGAATGGGGAGGGAGGTGGGAGGGGGGTTCAGGTTGGGGGACACATGTATACCCATGGCTGATTCATGTGACTGTATGGCAAAAACCATCACAATATTGTAAAGTAATTAGCCTCCAATTAAAATAAATAAATTAACAATAAAAAAAAAAGAAAACCTGGTGTGGTTTACATGGTGGAATATTATGCACCCTTGAAAAAGGAAATCCTGTAACATACCATCACATGGATGAACCCTAAGGACATTAGGCTAACTGAAATAAGCCAGTCACAAGAGGACAAAATACTGTATACTTGCAATCATATAAGATATCTAAAGTAGTCAAAAATCATAGAAACAGAGAGTAGAAAGTTAGTTTCCAACGGCAAAGGAGAAGGGAAGGGAAATTAGTGTTTAATGTGTGTAGAGTTTCAATTTTGAAAGATGAAACAGATCTAGAGCTCTGTAGCACAATGTGAATATACTCAACACGATTGAATTTAAAAGCTGTTAAGATGATAAATTTAATGTTATGGGTTTTTTAACCCACCCTTCCAAAAAAAGAAATCAGAAGTATCTATATTAATATTTGACAAAATAGACTTTAAGACAGAATATTATTAGAGATAAAGAAAGAAATTTCATAATAATAGAAAGGTCAATACAGACAGAGGAAGATGGAAGACAAATACTGTATGATATCACTTACATGTGGAACCTAAAAAATATAGCAAACTTGTGAACGTAACGAAAAAGAAAACAGATGCACAGATATAGAGAACTAGTAGTAATAATCTGGGAAAAGGAAAGGGGAGGGGTAATACAGGGGAATTAAGGGATACAAGGGGCTTCCCTCATAGCTCAGTTAGTAAAGAATCCGCCTGCAATGCAGGAGACTCCGGTTTGATTCCTGGGTTGGGAAGATCTGCTGGAGAAGAGATAGGCTACCCACTCCAGTATTCTTGGGCTTCCCTTGTGGCTCAGCTGGTAAAGAATCCGCCTGCAATGTGGGTAGACCTGGGTTCGATCCCTGGGTTGGGAAGATCCCCTGGAGAAGGGAAAAGATACCCATTCTAGTATTCTGGCCTGGAGAATTCCATTGACTGTATAGTCCATGGGGTCACAAAGAATTGGACACGACTGAGCGACGTTCACTTTCACTTTCAAGGGGTACAAACTATTATGTATAAAATAAGCAAAAAAGAGATATTGTAAAACACAGGAAATATAGCCAATATAACTATAAATGGAGTATAACCTTTAAAAATTGCAAATCACTATATTGTATCCCTGTAACTTATATAATGTTGTACCTCAACTATATTTCCATTTTAAAAAGTGGTCAATCCATCAGAACAATATAACAATTATAAGTTTATTTTCCCAAGCCAAACTGTATCCAGCTTAAAGATACTTTTCATTAACAATCACAGTATTTCAAACAGGACATAGGCAGACAACTGCTAACAGTATACAACAACTTTCAAACTCCATTTTTCAGTGGACTACCAAAATCAGAAAGCCACTATAAAACCCAATGAAATCTTCATCTGATGCTCTGAACAAGGAGAGTTTAGAGTGAAGGTTGACATTTTACACTTAGCATGTTGTTTAACAACTTTTCACAAGCTGACCCTGACTTTCAGGAAATGGGAATGAAAATGGCTAAAGTATCAATCTGAGGATCCACAATCTAAAAAAGGAACCACTGCCCTTTCGAGTGAGGCCACTTCAGTGGTGCCACTGGAAAGTCCAGACTGCCTGGTGTACTGTTAACCAATTTGGGGAAGGGTCGGCTTCCAATAGGTCTCTGGGTTTAGGGGAGTCAAGTCTACGCTATAGGTGGAGAGGGAGAAGAGGACATAAAAACTGATTTAAATTTTCCACACCATAAGGCCTTCATACCAAGGTATCGAATGTGTGTCAACATCAAGGAATTGCTCTTTCCTGGGAACCAAGAGGAAGTCTCCCAAACCTAGATGGGAAAGATTTTTTTTTCCCCATGTTAATCCAGCTTCTGTTAGTGACATGTGCCCTTCCCCAAAAAACCAATGGAGTGTCCTGTGTGCTAACAACCTAGTTTTAAAAAAAAAAGTAAAACAAAATTCTGCATTTTTTATAAAACTTGATTTAAAAAATAGTATTTCAAGCTGTACAGTCACCAGAAGTACAGTTATCAGAAATGCACACACTTCACCTGGCATCTCCAGCACCTACAGCTTTCCATGCCTGATCTATTTTGGTATCTCCATTTTCTGCTGGCTTATTCCCATCCTAGAATACGGGCAAGATGGTGGAGTAGAAGGACATGTGCTCATCTTCTCCTGTGAAAACTCCAAAATTACAATTCACTGCTGAACAACCATCGACAGGAGAATGGTGGATCCCACCAAAAAAAAGATACCCCACATCCAAGCGCAAAGGAGAAGCCCTAGAAAGATGGTAGGAGGGGAGAAATAGCATTTAGAATCAAACCCCATAGCAGCCAGAGATGCTCGGAGGGCTCAAACAAAACTTTGTGTGCACCAGGACCCAGAGACCCCACAGAGACTGAGCCAGAACTCTGAGTCTCCTGCAGAGGTGCAGGACTGCAATGTCCTGCCGCAGGGGTAGGGGATCTGGGGACAGAGCTGTGGGTCACACAGCCTGTGGTGTAAGCCCACTTGGAGGAGGTCACCATTAACCCCACCATAGAGCCGCCGAGCAAACAACCCACAAACTGCAGAACAATTATACCAAAGAAATTATCACACTGTTAAGAAAGTTCTAGGACCCACAACAGATTTCCCAACCTGGGGATCTGGCAGAGGGACTGAGAACCCCCAGCGAATTTGACTTTGGAGGCCAGTGGGATTTGATTACAGAACTTACACAGGACTGGGGAAACAGACTCTTGGAGGGTACAAACAAAACCTTGTGTGCACCAGGACCCAGGAGCAAGGAGCAGTGACCCCGCAAGAGACTGACCCAGACTTGCCTGTGAGCATCCAGGAGTCTCCAGTGGAGGCGTGGGTCGGCGGTGGCCTGCTGCGGGGTCGGTGACACTGAGTGTGGCAGTGCATCCACAGGACCTTTTGAAGGAGGTTGTCCTTTTCTTCATTACCTCCACCATGGTTTGGTCTCAGGCAAAACAACAGGGAGGGAACATAGCCCTGCCCATCAACAGAAAACTGGATTAAAGATTTACTGAGCATGGCCCCACCCATTAGAACAAGACCCAGTTTCCCCCATAGTCAGTCTCTCCCATCAGGAAGCTTCCATAAGCCTCTTATCCTTCTCCATCAGAGGGCAGATAGAATGAAAACCACAATCACAGAAAACTAATCAAACTGATCACATGGACCACAGCCTTGTCTAACTCAGTGAAACTATGAGCCATGCCATGTAGGGCCACCCAAGACGGATGGGTCATGGTGAGGAGTTCTGACAAAACGTGGTCCACTGGAGAAGGCAATGGCAAACTGCTTCAGTATTCTTGCCTTGAGAACCCCATGAACAGTACAAAAAAGGCAAAAAGATATGACACTGCAGCTGGTGTGCTGCAGTCCATGGGGTCACAAAGAGTAGGACACGGCTGAGTGACTGAACTGGAGAAGGCAATGGCACCCCACTCCAGTCCTCTTGCCTGGAAAATTCTATGGATGGAGGAGCCTGGTAGGCTGCAGTCCATGGGTCGCTACGAGTCAGACACGACTGAGCGACTTCACTTTCACTTTCCCTTTCATGCACTGGAGAAGGAAATGGCAACCCACTCCAGTGTTCTTGCCTGGAGAATCCCAGGGACGGGGGAGCCTGGTGGGCTGCCGTCTATGGGGTCGCACAGAGTCAGACACGACTGAAGCGACTTAGCAGCAGCAGCAGCAGCAGAGTGACTGAACTGAACTGAATTGATTCCCATCCATGCCAGCTTTCCGCTTTTTCACTTTGGGTCCCTTCCTTGCAGGGTTCTTTTTAGGCTTGGGCTCTGGCTTTGGAGGAGCAGGTTTAGCAGATAACCTTACAGATCTTCTCTGTGGATTATCCTTCACCTTAGCTTTATCTTCTTTAGCATCCCGTTCAGCCTTTCTCTTGGGCACAGTGGCGACAGCAGTGAGATGTAGGTATTGGACACCAGGATGCAGGGGCGCACAGACTCTTGTTGGTCCAAGGGTTGCTCTTGCCTGTTCTTCTAATTACAAGTTTTTATGCACCTAATATCAGAGCTTCAAAATAACCTCAAGCAAAACTAACAGACCTGAAGGGAGAAATAAGCAATCCTACCATCACAGTGAAAGATTTTAAGAGTCTGCTCTTGATAATTGATTGAACTAGACACAAAAGCTCAGTAAATATATAGAATATCTTTAAAATGCTATAGTGCAGGGATTGGTGAACTATAGTCTACGACCAAATCCCATGAAGAAATTTTATTGGAAAATAGCTACATCCATTTGTTTATGTACTGTTTATGGCTTTCTATGGCTGTTTTCCTAGAACTGAACAGATGGAACAGATCCAAATGGCTTGAAAAACCTAAAAATATTTACTACCTAGCCCTTCATGGGAAATTTTGCTAACTTCCTACTTTTCAAGAGTGTTCGTGATTGCTTCTTGGAACATTTGTACTATAGGTGCTTTAAAGTTGTTTTCAGATCATTCCAACATCTATGCCAATCTCAGTTTTGAAGTCTGTTGATCTCTTTCGCCTTGTGAGTTGCGATTTTCCTGGTTTTCTAATATATCAAGTAATTTTTTATTGCCTCCTGGAACATTTTAATATTATGTAATGAGACTCTAGATCTTACTTAAATTCTATGGAGAACAGACCTCTTTTTGTCTTAGGCAAAAGACTTGCTTATGTTTGGGCTACAAGTTCACTCTGCCTTCCATGGGTTATAGTTCAAATGTAAATTCAGTTTACAAAGCCCTTGCAGTACCATTTGGATAGATCCTGATTATGTACCATTCAGAGGTCATCTGGACCCTGGTTGATTGTATATTAGTTCAGTTCTCAAAGTCACAGGTATACTGAACAGACCCATGCACGCAGAGCCCAGTGGTGAACCCAGAATTTCATATACAACTTTATGGGATTTTCCTATAAAATTAAGAAAGAGTGCCTCCTCTCTCCACAATCTCCTCAGTATTTTCCAGTTACCTATGGTTTCCCCTTTTACTTTTATGGCCAGAAAGTGACTTCACTGGGTGACTTCCGTGACTGCTCCCATCTTTGGTCAAGTGGCAGAAGACAGGAGCAACAGGGATCGGTCAAACTGGGGAGGAATGTTCCCCTTCCTCAGAGTTTTAGCTTCTGCTGGCTCTTGCCATGGCCTTTGCTGTTGTCACCACAGGAAGGCTTGAGGGCTGGGGCTCAAGGAAATGGGGAGAAGAAGTAAAACAGAGAGAATTCCACATCCTGTCTCTCTCTCTCTGGGTGTTGGGGGTTTCCTGATGATCAGCCAGAACTAAAGTGCTTCCCTGGAGCTCTCTCTACATGCACTCCATACTACATCCCAGGCATACATTCAGGCTAGTAAATAACAAAGGAACAAAAATGGTAAACTCACATCTAGTGCACTGGTGCTTCAAGCCGTCTTCTCCATTTAGCTGCTACTAGTCCACGGGGTTGCCAAGAGTTGGACATGACTTAGTGACTGAGCACACGCACATTCACTTTCAGTCTTCCTATAGGTGCTCCATGCATTCTGTCTAGGTTTATAGTAACATTCAGTGGAGGCACAGAATGGAGTGTGCTTGCTTGATCCTTACCCAAAACAAGAGCCACAATAGTAAAGATTAAAGAGAGGATATCACTACAGATTTTACACACATGAAATCAGACATACTACTTTAAATAATTTATGCCAATAAATTTGACAATTCAGATGAAATAGACAAATTGCTTAAGAGAAAACTTACCAAAAGTAACACAAAAGGAAATGGAATCTCTGAATAGCTTTATATATTTTTCTTGAAGTATAATTTACTTTCAACATTATATTAGTTTCAAGTGTACAACATAGTGATTCCATATTTTTATGCATTACAAAATGATCACCACTATAAGTCTAGTTACCATCTGTCACCAAAGCAGTCACAATACTATCAACTGTATTCCTTACACTGTACATCACATGCCCATGATTTATTTATTTTGTAACTGGAAGTTTGTATCTCTCTCAGAACCCTTGCCCTATTTCACCCATCTCCTCACTCCTTCCCTCTGGCAACCACTAGTTTGTTCTCCGTAGTCTATGAGTCTGTTCTGTTTTATATTTGCTCAATTGTTTTGTTTTATAGATTCCACATAAGTGAAATCATACAGTATTGGCCTTTCTCTGTCTGACATTTCATTTACATAATACCCTCTAGGTCCTTCCATGTTGTCACAAATGGCAAGATTTCATTCTTTTTATGGCTGAGTAATCTACAGTCCATGGGGCTGCAAAGAGTTGGACACGACTGAGCGACGTTTCACTTCAATGTCCCACTGCATGTATGTGTATGTGTCCGTCTGTGTGTATACCACATCTTCTTTATTCATTAATCTATCAATGGATGCTTAGTTTGCTTGCATATCTTAGCTATTGTAAATAATGATAAATGAACATTGGGGTGTATGTATTTTTTTCAAATCAGTGTTTTTGTTTTCTTTGAATAAATATCCAGAAGTGGAATTGCTGGATCATATAGTAGTTCTCTTTTTAATTTTTTGAGTAAACTCCATATTTTTTCCACAGCAGATATGCCAAATCACATTACTACCAACAGTGCACAAGGCTTCCCTTTTCTCCACATCCTTACTTGACACTTATATTTTTCAGTGGTCATTCTGAGAGGTGTGAGGTGATATCTCATTGTGGTTTTTATTTGCTTTTGCCTAATGAATGGTGAACTTCCAGATGTTCAAGCTGGTTTTAGAAAAGGCAGAGGAACCAGAGATCAAATTGCAAACATCCGCTGGATCATCGAAGAAGCAAGAGAGTTCCAGAAAAACATCTATTTCTGCTTTTCAGTTTGATGTAATCCTATTTGCTTATTTTTGCTTTTGTTGCCATTGCCTGAGGAGACATATCAAAAAATATTGCTAAGACTGATTTCAAACAGCATACTACCTATATATTCTTCAGAAATTTTATGGTTTCAGGTCTTATATTTAAGTCTTTAATCTATTTTGATTTTTTTTTTCAGAAGAAGAACCAGTCATTCTGTTAGCACTTGGCTCTCAAATATATTAAATTCAAAGTTGCCTCTATGTAAAATGAAGCTCTATGGCTCACTTTGTTTTGTTTTGTTGGAGTATAGTTGCCTTACAGTGTTGTATTAGTTTCTGCTGTACAATGAAGCAAATCAGCCAAATGTACACATATATCCCCTCCCACTTGGACCTCCCTCCCAACCCCCCATCTCACCCAACTATCTGTAATCTAGAAAAATGGTATAGATGAACCTATTCACGAGGCAGGAATAGAGAGGCAGATGTAGAATTAATGGAGACGCAGAATTAATTTTTTATATATGATGAAATGGTCTAGTTCCATTCTCCAACATGAAGCTGTCCAGTTTTCCCACACCATTTATTTAAAAGACTATGTTTTCTCCATTTTATATTCTTGTCCCCTGCATTGTAGCTTGCATGCACACCTGCTAAGTCACTTCAGTCGTGTCCAACTCTTTGCATTGGCTATATAAGCATGGGTTCATTTCTGGACTCTCTATTCTATTTCACTGATCTATGTGTCTGTTTTTGTGTCATCCCATATTTTTTGATTACTATAGCTTGATAGTATAGTTTGAAATCAGGAAGTGTGATACTTGCAGCTTTATTCTTCTTTCTCAAGGTTGCTTTGGCTATTTAGGGTCTGTTTGAGTTATATACAAATTTTAGGATGATTTCATCTAGATCTGTTGAAATATGCTTTTGGTATCTTGATAGGAATTGCATTGCATTTATTGATGTGTTGGGTAGTATGATCATTTTAATAATATTAGTGCTTCCAATGCATGAGTCTCATATCTTTCCATTTGTTTGTGTCATCTTCAATTTCTTTCATCAGTGTCTTGTAGCTTTCTGAGTACATGTGTTTACCACTCTGGGTAGGTATTTTGTTCTTTTTAATACAATTGTAAATGGAATCATTTTTTTAATTTCTCCTTATGATAGTTCATTATTAGTATAGAAATGTAACTGATTTCTGTATGTTAATTTTGTATGCTGCAATTTCACTGAAGTAATTTATTATTTCTAATAGTTTTTGGTGGAGTCTTCAGGGTTTTCTACATATCTTCATCTGCAAACAGTGACAATTTTATTTCTTTTTTCCAATTTGGATGCCTTTTATGTCTTTTTCTTCTGATTTCTGTGGCTAGCACTTATTAGTTGAATGAAAGTGGCAAAAGTGGGCATCCTTGACTTGATTCTGACCTTAGAGCAAATGCTTTCAGTTTTTTACCATTAAGTATGATTGTTCTATGGGTTTGTCATAAATAGCATCTATTGTGTTGAGATATGTTTCCTGTATACTACTGGACTGAGAGTTTATCATAAGTGGGTGTTGAATTTTGTCAAAAGACTTTTCTGCATCTATTGAAATAATCATATACTTTTTATCATTTTGTTAATTGGTATATCATGTTGAGTGATTTGTGGATATTGAATCATCCTTGCATCAGTGGACTAAATCCCACTTGATCATGGTGTATGATTATCTTAATGTATTATTGAATTCAGCTTCCTAATCTTTTGTTAAGGATTTTTGCATCTATGCTCATTAGGGATGTTGCCCTGTAATTTTCTTTTCTTTTCTTTCTTTTTTTAGTGTTCTTGTCAGATTTTGGCAATGCTGGCCTTGTGGAATGAGTTCAGAAGCATTCCTTCCTTTTTAATTTTCTTTCAGTAGTTTGAGAAAGATAGGTGTTGACTCTTCTTTAAATGTTTAGTAGAATCTACCTGTGAAGCCATCTGGTCCTGGACTTCAGTTTGTTGGGAAATTTTTTAAATTGTTGATTCAATTTCATTACTAGTAATTGGTCTGTTCAGATTTTCAGTTTCTTCCTGATTCAGTCTTGGAAGGTTGTATGTTTCTAGGAATTGATCTTTCTTCTAGGTTGTCCAGTTTGTTGACAGGTGTCCAGAGTAGTGCCATGATTCTTTGGATTTCTGTGATATCAGTTATAATTTCTCCCCTTTCTGTTCTGATTTTATTTATTTAAGGCCTCTCTCTCTCTGATAAGTGTGTCTAAAAGTTTATCTTTTTTTTTTAATCTTCTTCAAAGAACCAGCTCTTGGTTTCACTGTTCTTTTCTATTACTTTTTAAATCTCTACTTCTGACCTTTATTATTTCTTTCATTCTACTAATTTGGGGGCTTTATTTATTCTTTCTTTTCTAGTTCCTTTAGGTATAAAATCTGATTGTTTACTAGAGATTTTTCTTGTTTCTTGATGTGGGTCTGTATTACTAGGAACTTTCCTCTGAGAACTGTTTTTGCTGTGTCTCATAGATCTTAGAAAGTTGTTTCCATTTTCAAAGTATTTTTAAATTTCCCCTTTGATTTCTTCGTTGACTCACTGGTTGTTTAGTAGCATGTTATTTAGTCTCCACATATTTGTGGGGTTTCTTCTTTTAAATGATTTCCAGTTTCATATCATTGTGGTCAGAAAAGATGCTTGATATGATTTCAATCTTCTTAAATTTGTTGAGACTTGTTTTGTGGCCCATCATGTGTTCTATCCATAAGAACATTTCACGTACACTTGAAAAGAATGTGTATTCTGTAGTTTGGGGATGGAATATTCTATATATTCTGCCTAGTATAATGTGTCATTTAAGGACAGTTTTCCTTATTGGATGAGTAGATGATCTCTCAATTGATGCAAGTGGGGTGTGAAAGTCCCCTACTATTATTGTATTATTGTCAATTTCTCCCTTTATGTTTGTTAACATCTGCTTTATATATTTAGGTGTTCCTATATTAGGGGCAGATATGTTTATGAATACTATATCCCCTTATATTTATCCCTTTATTATTATATAATGTCCTTCTTTGTCTTTTATTATAGACTTTATATTAAAGTCTACTTTGTCTGTTCCAACTTTCCATTCATTTCTAATTGCATGGAATATCTTTTTCCAAGTCCTCAGTTTCAGTCTCTGTGTGTCTTTAGATAAGAAGACAGCCTCTTGCAGGCAGCATATATGTGGGTCTTGTCTTTTTTATCCATTCAGCCATCCTATGTCTTTTGACTGGAGCATTCAGTCCATTTACATTCACAGTGATTTTTGTTAGGCATGTACTTATTGCCATCTTGTTAATTATTTTCTGGTAGTTTTGTAGCTCTTTTCTGTACTTTTATTCTCTTGATCTCTTCCTTGGTGATTTGATGATTTTCTTTGGTGTTAGTTTTGGGTTCTTTTCTCTTTACTTTTGTGTATCTATTAAAGGTTTTTGACTTATGGTTACCATGTTAAGTCACTTCAGTCGTGTCCGACTCTGTGCGACCCCATAGACGGCAGCCCACCAGGCTCCTCTGTCCCTGGGATTCTCCAGGCAATAATACTGGAGTGGGTTGCCATTTCCTTCTCCAATGCATGCATGCATGCTAAGTCGCTTCAGTCATGTCCAACTCTGTGCGACCCCATGGACTGCAGCCCACCAGGCTCCCCTGTCCACAGGATTCTCCAGGCAAGAATACTGGAGTGGGTAAAGTTCCAAAATATTGACATATATATTGTGGTTTATCTTAAGCTGATAGTCCTTAACTTTGAGTGCATTCTAAAAGCACCATAAATCTTTACTCTACCACCACATCTTATGTTTTTGATGTCTTATTTTACATCTTTAACTTTGAGTACCCCTTAACTACTTATTGTAGTTATAGCTGACTTTATTGCTTTTGTCATTTAACCTTCATACTGGCTTTTTAAGTGGCTAGTCCACTCCCTTTACTATTTTTTTACTTTTACCAGTGAGGTTTTTTTCATATATATATTTTCTTTTTTCTACTATGGCCTTTTCTTTTTTACTTAGAAAAGGCCCTTTAACAAATTATAGTTTAAAATACAATTTACCAAAATTAATACCAACTTACAAAAAGAAGTAGAGTATTGGAGTAGCTTTATATTTATTAATTGAATTTATTATCAAAAACTCCCAGAGAAAACCTCAGCATAAGATGATTTCATTAATAAATTCTATCAAACATTTAAGGAAGAAATAATACCAATCTTATACAAACTCGTTCAGAACACAAAGGCTAAAGGCACAGTTCCAACTTGTTTTATGAAACCAGCATAACCCTAATGCCAAAGACCTTATATGAATATAAATTAAATTAAACTATACATAAATAAATCATGAAAAACTATGATTTAATCCCAGGAATACAAAGTTTGTTAACAATTCAAAGACCAATCAGTGTAACCCACCATATCCAGGTAGTAAAGAAAAAAAAAGACGATCTCAACTGATGCAAAGAGAGCATCTGACAACATTCGATACCCATTCATTATGAAAAAAAAAATGTAACCCTCAGCATATGAGGAACAAAGGAGAATTTGCTTAATTTTATTGCATGTATCTGTAAAAAATTTACAACTACTTAATTCTTAATAGTAAAACACTATACATATTTTCCTTAATATTGGAAAGAAAGTACGTTTCTCTTGCCACTTTTATTGTACTGGAGGTCTTTGCCAGTTCAATAATGGAAGAAAAATAAACACAAGGCACATAAGTTGAAAAGGAAGAACTGTATATACCCTTATTCTCAGGTGGCATGATCATTTGTACAGAAAAAACTAAGGAATCAATTACAAAAAACAACCTGGATCTAATTTATGAGTTTAACTCTGATTCTCAAAAACTAATGTGTGAGTTTAACTAAGTCATACTAACTTACTAACAGCAAATATTGGGAAAGTGAATTTTAAAATAGTCTCATTTACAATACCATCAAAAGCATAAAATATTTGGAATAAATTTCATAAAAGACATGTAAGCCCTGTACAGTGAAAACAACTAAACATTGCAAAAATAAATTAAAGACCTAAATAAATGGAGATATAGATTACATTTATGGATTTAAATTCAATATTGCTAAGATATTAATTCTCCCCACAATGATCTTCCTACAACTCAGTGTAAATAGGCTTCTTTTAGAAATTGGCAGGACAATTCTAAAATGTATGTGGAAAAGACAAGGATTTGCAACAGACAAAGCTGGAAAAGCTGGACAAAGCTGGAGCACTTACACTACCTAACTTCAGTTTATTACAAAATTATAGAAATTATGACAGTATGGTGGACTTCTCTGGTGGTACAGTGGATAAGAATCCGTCTGCCAATGCAGGGGACATGGGTTCAATCCCTGGTCCAGGAAGATCCCACATGCTGCTGAGCAACTAAGCCTGTGTGCTGAGCTGCCAGCTGCCAGCTGCCAACTACTGAGCCTGCCAACTCTAACTACTGAAGCACGTGCACTTAGAGCCTTTACTCTGCAACAAGAAAGTCACTGCAATGAGAAGACCGTGAACCACAATGAAGAGTAGCCCCTGCTCATGGCAATGAGAGAAAGCCCGCACACAGTGACAAAGATACAGCACAGCCAAAAGTTATTAAATAAATACATACATAAATAAAGATAAATAAATAAGCTATGTGTTCTACTAAATAAAAAGACAGTATGGTATCTACATAAGGGTAGACAAATAGATCCATACAACAGACTAGAAAGTCTAGAAATATACCAACAGCTAATGATTAAATTAGTTTTGACAAAGGTATTAGATAAAGTCAATGCAGGAAGGCAAGTCTTTACAACAAATGTTGCTGAAACTACTAACACCCCTCCCTCATACTACACAAAAATTAATTTGAGATGGCTCATTGATCTAAACATCAAAATGAAATTACCAACTGTTTAGAAGAAAATATAGGAGAACATCTTATGATTTAGGGCTAGATGAGCAATAACCATACAAAAAAAATAACAAAAATTAACAAATTAGCTTTCATCCAAATTAAAACTTCTGTTCATTAAAAGATACCATTAAGAAAATAGTTAAGATTTTTATTAAGAATATATAATAAACTCATACAATTTGATAACAAAAATGATAATTTTTCAAGTGGACAAGATCTGAAAAGACACTTCACAATGGGAGTCATACCGATGGCCAGTAAGCACATGAAAAGTGCTCAGTATCATTATTCACCAGTCAAGTGAATACTGAAGCCACAAAGAGATACTACTCTACATCCATTACAATGGTTCAAAAGTTAAAAGACTGACAACACCAAATATTAGCAGAACTGTATAGAACCCTCATACTCTCTTGATGAGAATTCAAAATGGTGCAAATACCTTGGAGAAACGTTTGGGCCATTCTTACAAAGTTAAACATGCTGTTTGAAATTCTACTCTTATTTATGCAAGAAAAGTGAAAACACTGGCTACAAAAAGACTTGTATAAGAATGTTAATCACAGCTCTATCTATGATGGACAAAAACTGGAAACAGTCAAATGTCCATCAACAGGTGAATGAATAAGCAAAGTGCAGAATAACAATAAAATGGAATATAACCCAGCAAAATAAGCAACAAAAGAAGCACATACGATTTCTTTCCATTAATGTGAAGTTTTAGAAAGTCATAACTAATCTATGTGAAAAGTGTTTATTATATGGTTTGTATGAAATTCTGGAAAGGTAAAATTAAAATATGGTAAGAAAAAGGAGAAGGAGGGGAAGGGATAAGGGAGGGAGAGGAAGGAAGGGCTTCCCTCATAGCTCAGTTGGTAAAGAATCTGACTGCAACGCAGGAGATCCTGATTCGATTCCTGGGTTGGGAAGATCCCTTGGAGAAGGGAAAGGCTACTCACTCCAGTTTTCTGGCCTGGAGAATTCCATGGACTATAGTCCATGGGGTCACAAAGAGTCAGACATGGCTGAGTGACTTTAACTTCACTTCAAGGAGAAAGAAAGTGGTGGCCTCTTTGAGGGGCAACTGACGAGGAGGACTCCTGGGATGCTGGAAATCTTGAGAGTCTGTGGTTCATCTTCCAGGGGGCTGGAAACATTGTATATCTTGATAGGAGAATATTCATTTTAAGTTGTACATGTAAGATTTATACATTTCAACATGCCTTTAAGAATGTTTAAAATTACTATAATTGAAGGGGGTGTAGAGAGGCAGAGATGGCACAAAAATGCTGAGAGTTGCTGTGTGATGGAAGTATGAAGGTTCATTATATTATGGTGATTATTTTGTATATGTTTGAGATTTTTTTGTAATAAAAAATTTAAATCAATAAATAAACGTAACAAACTCGCTGCCAACAATTGTCAACTCATGGCCAATCTATTTTATTTTCAACACCCTTCAACTTCCTTTCCTTCCAGTATGATTTTGCAGCAAATCCATACTGAGCCCCTGCTCTGTTGCCAGTGTCTGCACTAGGGACCACATAAACAGCAACAGAAGGGACAGACCAAGCCCTGCTGTCAAGGCATTCAGGAAGAGGCCAGGTAACCCATGAATGAATAAGGCAATTTCAGACAGTGAGGTTACTATGACAGTAAAAACTAGTAAAGGCAGACAGTGAGTTGGTGGGTGGTCCAGAAGCATCTCTTTATTGGGGTGGTCAAAGAACGCCTTTCTGAGAGAGTGATATCTGAGACAAGATTGAATGAGGAGGAAAAGTAGCTGTGGAAAGGATCCTCATTCAAAGCCAAGGGCCTGGGGTGGATCTGAGCAGGCCATGTTAAGTGATAGAGAGAAGGCTGGCATGGCGGGAGCAGTACTGAGTCCCTGGTAGCTCAGCTGGTAAAGAATCCACCAGCAATGCAGGAGACTCTGGTTTGATTCCTGGGTTGGGAAGATACCCTGGAGAAAGGATAGGCTACCCACTCCAGTATTCAAAAGCTTCTCTGGTAGCTCAGATGGTAAAGAATCTGCCTGCAGTGTGGGAGACCTGGGTTTGGTCCCTGGGTTGGGAAGATCCCCTGGAGGAGGGCATGGCAACCCATTCCAGTCTTCTTGCCTGGAGAATCCCACGGTCAGAGAAGCCTGGTGACCTACAGTCCATGGAGTCACAAAGAGTTGGACATGACTGAGCACCTAAGCACAGCACAGGTGAGACAAGGTGAGGTCTGAGGTGGGGCAGTGACCAGCCACGTGGGCCCTGGAGAGGATGCCAGGAGCTTGTGTTCCAAGTGCAATGAGGAGCTTGCAGAAGACGCTCCAGGTCCCTCCAAATGATTTACAGTTTAAGAAGGTCACTTTGCCCATGAAGAATGGACTGGGAGAAAGGAAGCAGGAAAAGAATGTAGAGGGCCAAGGTAGGGGTGCAAGCAAAAGAAGAGAGGGTGGCCAAGGTGTGGGGAGAAGTGTGCAGAATCAGGATTTGTGGAGGGTGGGGGGCGACTACAGGGGGTGGGAAGAGGAAGCAGCAATGGTTCTTGGTGGGGCCGAGAAGGAAGGAGACTGGGCGGGAGGGCAGGTTGTGGGGGAAGACAAGGGTGCCATCTGAGCCCCATGACACCTGAGAAGACAAGTTGTGATGCAAGTAAAGATCCTGCCTGAAGGATTGGGATACAGGAGTGCAGTGCTCAGAGCAAACAGAAGAGGAACAGCGGAAAGAAAGTGCTCTGGGGGCCAGAAGAATGCATGTACAGGCACATATGGCGCGGTTCTCCTCTTCTGCTTTACTGGCTAGTGAAAGAGGTAAAAGCAGACCGACCCAGGGCAGGGGTTGGATCCCTCGGTCAGGAAGATCCCCTAGAGAAGGGAATGGCAACCCACTCCAGTACTCTTGCCTGGAAAATCCTATGGACAGAGGAGTCAGAAGGGCTAGAGTTCTGCGGTCACAAAGAGTCAGACACCACTGAGCGACTGAGCACGGAGCATTAAACAGAGAATCTAGAAGTAGCTGCAACTTTATTTTAAAAAACTCATACAGAGAAACTGACATTTCACCTATGCTATGGGGTTGTGCGGATTACATGAATTCACACAAATATGATGCTTTAAAAAGTGCCTGGCACATATTCGGTGTTCACTGCATATTTTTTTAAGCTTCAATTCCTGAAGAAAAAGACTAGCTAGTAAGGAATCTTTGCATATCTGGGATCTTTGTCCATCTGGAAAAAAATTCAGTTAGATGCTCTACCTCATACTTAAGTGAAAATATATTTCATATGGATCAAAGACGTACATGGAAGAAATCAAGCTAGAGAAGTATGAGAAAAACATTTGGATGAATAGTCAGTTGTCCAGCTTCAAAACAGAAAACCCAGACTCAATCATGAAGAGTCTGACCACATACAAAATCTTGGGGGGCAAAATGCTATAAACCTTCCAAGGATAAAAGTTAAGTAAGGAGCTGGATCTTGCGCATGCAGATGGCATCACCTGGAGCTTGAGAAGCTGCACTAGGGTATCAGAGGCCTGACAACAGCCAGGAACAAACTAAGAGGGCAGAGGTTCAGGAATGTATTCCACATAGCGAGCCAAAAAAGCTTTAAGGTTAAAAATAAAGCAAAACCAGTTATCACTAACCTTAAGAAGATAAACATTGTGAATGATGAAAAAGTTAACAGAGTGAATAAAGCTTTTGTAGATATACAAAAGGAACTGGCAGACTTCACAAAAGGCCTTTCCCTTGAACCTCTGCAGAAACAACTGATATCTCAGCAGTGTCATGAAAACGTACCATGATGAAGCTACAAGATTAATGGCTCACTGGTAATACACCGATGATGCATCAAATTCCCCAAAAAGACCAATAAATTTAATCTTTTATACAAGAAAAAAAAAGTTAAGTAAGGAAACATTGCATTATAAATGAGAAGCAGAGGATGAATTTCACCAAAATACAAAGATTCCCAGAAATTGAAACAATCCAATAAAGATTTCCTTTCACAAAAGAAAATGCAAATCATCAAGAAATAAATGAAAAGAGGCTTTATCTCAGTGGTGTTTAAGTGAGCTAACTACCTTCACCTTTTCACCTATCCAATTTGACCCGGCTTTCTCAGATATTGATGCTGGGAGTATGAATTGCTACAACCTTTCTTGAATGATCTAGGAAATTAAAATATGGATATCATTCCACTCAGTAATTTCTCTTTTAGGAATTCAGACAAAGGAAATAAAAAGCAGGAGCATACACAAGATATTTGCTGCTGCACTATTAGAACTAGCTAAGCACTGAAAAAAACTGATTGTTCATTGATAGGAAAATGGTTAAATAAATTATGGTTCATTACATTTTGTAATATTGTCAGCTATTAAAAGCACATGTGAGTGTATATATATATATACACTCTCCAGTATACTGGAGAGATGTGTGTGACTTGTTGTTAAGGAAAAAGGCAAGTAATGTGGTAAAGGACTAATATTTTACTTTTGTTTTTTGGTTTTTTTTTATGTCTTGTTTTGTTGTTGTCAGGCATGTGGTAATGGTGTTTGGGGATATTTATATATTTATATGGGCATGCCAAGTGGCGCTAGTGGTAAAGAACCCACCTGCCAATGCAGGAGACATAAAAGAAGCAGTTTCGATCCCTGAGTTAGGAAGACACCCTGGGGGAGGGCATGACGACCCACTCCAGTACTCTTGCCTGGAGAATCCCATGGACAGAGGAGGCTGGTGGGCTACAGTCCATGGGGTCACAAAGAGTCAGACATGACTGAAGTGACTTAGCATGCATGCATGTATTCATACATGTGCTTATGTGTTAATAGCTATAGAAGGAGCAGAGACCCAACTGCCGATGTTGATCATCTCACAGAAATAGGGTGGAAAGGTGGGAAGAGCATACGTAATAACTTTTCTTCTGAAAAATTAAAATCTGGTGGTAAACAGATACTTTCTCTTTACAAACTTTTGCGTCATGTGACTCGTTTCTGAACTTAAAAATGAAGGATAAATAAGAGTCTAGTATCCAGAATATACCTGGTCATGGCAGCCCACTGCAGCATTCTTGCCTGTAGAATCCCACAGACGGAAGAGCCTGGTGGGCTACAGTCCATATGGTTGCAAAGAGAGGGGCATGACTGAAGCAACTTAGCACACACGCATGCATCCAGACACATTTTTTTAAAACTGTAACAACTCAACAACAAAAGGCAAACAATCCAATTAAAAACTAGACAAAGAACTGGAACAGACATTTCTTCAAAGATACACAAACTGCCAACAACACATGAAAAGATGCTTAACATCATTATGCAAATCAAACCCACAGAAAGATTTCACTTCACACTTACTAGGATGATTAGAATTAAAAAAACAAAACCAGAAGATGAGTGTTGGTGAAGATGTGGAGATGTTGGAATCCTTGTTAAAAATGGAATTACAGTATGACCCAACAATTACACTGCCAGATATAAATCCAAAAGAATAGAAACTAACACATCTTCAAGTTCACAGCAGCAGTATTCACAATAGCCAAAAAGCAGAAACAGCTCACATGTCCATCAATGACCGAATAGATAAAATAGGTGTCAATCCTAAAGGAAATCAACCCTGAATGTTCATTGGAAGGACTGATGCTGAAGTTGAAATATTCTGGCCACCTGATGTGAACAGCCAACTCATTGGAAAAGACCTTGATATTGGGAAAGACTGAAGGCAGGAGGAGAAGGGGATGCGAGAGGATGAGATGGTTGGATGGTATCAACGACTCAATGGACATGAACTTGGGCGAACTCTGGGAGATGGTGAAGGACAGGGAGCCCTGGTGTGCTGCAGTCCATTGAGTCTCAAAGAGTCAGACACGACTTGGTGACAACATATGTACACTACTCAGCTATAAAAAGGAATGAAGTTCTGATATATAATACAAAGTGTATGAACCTCACATGGAAGAAGCCTCACATGAAAGATCCCATGTATGATTCCATTTACTTGAGGTTGGTGGCTCGGTGGTAAAGAATCCGCCTGCTAATGCAGGAGACGTGGGTTCCATCCCTGGAGCGGAAAGATCCCACATGCTGTGGAGCAACCAAGCCCCAGCATCACAATTACTGAGCTCACCTGCCTCACCTACTGAAGCGGGCAGAACCTAGAGCCCATACTTGGCAACAAGAGAAGTCGCCGCAATGAGAAGCAAGCGCATGGGAACTAGAGAGTAGCACCTTCCACTTCCCCACTCCCTGCAACTAGAGAAAATCCCATGCAGCAATAAAGACCCAGCACAACGAAAAATAAAACAAATTAAAAAAAAAAATTTTTTAAAGCGTTATCAGAGGTTGCCAGGGGCTGGGAGGGAGGGGACAATGGGGAGTAACTAGTGGAGTATGAGGTTTCCCCTACGCTGATACAAATGTTTCCAAACTAGTAACAGTGGTTTTTGCGCAACATTGCAATTGTACTACACATCACTGAGCTGGTCACCTTAAAATGGCTAACGAGTTAGGTGAATTTCACTTCAATTAAATACAGAAAAAAAAAAAATAAAGATAAGCTCGTTAGCGCCCCTGCCAAGAGCAGGCTGGACTGGAGACCCGAAGTCTCGATTCCCCAGCGGCCCCCTTGTTGGCCGCCGCGGCCCGGGCCACGACCCGGGCTCCCAAATCTAGAGGGGACGGTGCTGGAGGCGGGCGCACCCTCGGCTCCCGACGCTACCAACCCAGCCCAGTCAAGCTGCTCCGCCCAGGCTCCCGTGTCATGTGATCCTCAGACTGAAAAATCTGCCTGCAATTCAGGAGACCCAGGTTCGATCCCTGTGTCGGGAAGATCCCCTGGAGAAGGGAATGGGAACCCATTCCATGGACAGAGGAGCCTGGTGGGCTATAGTCTCGCAAAGACCGGGACGCGGCTCACTGATTAACACCTTCACTTTACGCCCAGCCCGCTGGGACCAGGCGGAACCCAGGGGCGGGGCCAACGGCGACAGAAGGGTCAGCCCCCGCACGCCCGTCCTGACGCGGAGGGACCGGAACCCTTCTGCCGAGGGTGCCTGGCTCCGGAGGACGGTCGGAACCGGACATCAAAGTACGCCGCTCTAGGAAGCCGGCTTCCGGAGTCTCCTTTTTGCTACCGGGTCTCTGCGGCGTGAGAAATCGGCGGGGATGAGGCAGAAGCACTACCTTGAGGCCGCGGCGTGGAAACTACAAGATAGCTGCCCGGGCCAGGCCCGCTACCTCCTGTAAGAGAGGAAGGGAGGGGAAGCGGGAGGCGAACGGCAGGCGGGTGTGCCCCGTCCCTTACGAGTGTCTGTCTCTTTTGCAGCTGGGCCTACAGCTCGTCACACGGTAAGGAGGACGCCGGCTGGTTGTGGGTCGGACTCTAGTGGCCCCGCTCCCTCCCTTCACGCACAACGAACAAGATGATCCAGAGAAATCTGATCGACCCACGGCCATTATAAACCCCCTCCAGAGGCTTCTCAGTTCCGTTAAAAAAAAAAAAAAGAATTCCTTAATATGCCATACCTTGCCTGACCTTTTACTGGCATTTGACACAACTGATCAGTCTACTCTAAATAGTTTCTTCAGTTGGCTTCCAGATCATCACCGAGTTCAACTCCTGGCTCTTTAGCCAGTACTTCTTGATCTGCTTTATTGGTGCCTCCTAACTTCCCCAACCTCCAAATGATGGAGTGTCCCAAGGACTCAGCCCTTGGATGTCTTTTCTAGATATGCTCAATAGGAATGTCACCAAGGAAGGTGACAGTTTTTCATGAAGTCCTACGGGTTTTAAATTCTTCACACTGAGGACTTCCAAACTTATATCCCAGTCCAGACCACTTCCCTGAATCCTAGACTCATCTAGATGCTTTGACAACTTTTTTTGAATGTCACATTAGGCGAAACCTCGAGCTTTATCCCCCAACAGGTCAACCCCCCTTCCCCAGTTCTTCCCATTTTTAGTAACCCCATCCTTAAGATTCATTCAGCCCCAAAACTTCGGAGCCACTCTTGACTCACTAACAGCCTTCCTCCCCAGGACAATATACCAGCAAATCCTGTTGGCTTTAAAATGTATCCAACATCTAGCCACCTCTCTCCACATCCCTCTTACCACCCTGTCCAAGCCATCAGTTTCTCTCCTGGATTATTGTCAACAGCTTCCATGCATCTCTACAGTCCAGGCTCAATCCAGCAGTCAGTGTGAGCCTAACAGAAACCTAAGCTAGATTCATGTCAGTTCTCTGCTACAAACTCTGAAATGACTGCCCACCTCAGTAAAAGTGAAGATCTCTAAGAGTCCACAGGTATACCTCTGTCATAGGCCTGCATTACCACTTTGAGCTCCTCTCCCTTTTTTTTTCACTGAACTTCAACCACTGCCAGGCCCCCATGTTGTGTCATGGCCTTTGCAGCTGCCCTTCCAGTACCTGGAAGTCTTACCTCACATACCTGCTTGGATTCCTTCCTCACTTCCTTCTGGCCTCTTGGAAATGTCACCCCACGAAGTCTTCCCTGGCTTCCCTATTTAAGATAATAGCAGCTCAATCAGCAATCCGCATTCTCCTTGCCTGTCTTTTTTCTCCCTAGCACTTAACATTTGGCATTGTGTTCATTGTCTCTCTCCATGAATTGTGCTCTGTTCACTGTGGTATCTCCCACACCCAGTGCTTGGCACATAACAGTCACTCAGTGTGAGTGAATTTTACATTTTTCAGAGCGAAGTTACAAGAATGGTCCTTAGCTTTTCAATAGTGCTATTCCTAGCACTTAACACAGGACTTACCCTTAAGTATTTAACAGATGGTGTGCCCACCTTCCATTTCAGCAATATCACCTTCACACTTCACCTTTCCCTAAATAACCATACTTGCTTTCTCACTGTACTTGTACCCAAAAGCCCTTTACCAATAATAGATGCCTTTTCCAAATACAAGTAAGAGTTTATAGTCATCTACAATGACCTTTGTCAAGCCTCTTTGAAATGGTTCTAGCTAGTCTATATGGAGTTTAATAATTTTCAGGGCATTTTAATCATATTCTGTTACAGTTCTTCCTAGTCTTACCTTCATTTCCCTAGGGTTCCCCAAGAACATGAATTCTATAAAGATAGCAACTCCTTTACTTCCATATTTATGTCTCCAGCCTAGCATGGTAGTTGGTCAGTGAATGCTTTCTTGATTGCATAAAGGGCCTGGGGCAAGTCTGTTGTCCTGTTACCTTGTACTGCAGACAAAGCCCAGCTCACAACCACAAAACTGTGCTGATTAAAAAAGTCAAGTCACAATATTGTTATTTCATGATAAATGTGTTTATAAAATTTGTGAGACTTACAGCCTTTTTTTACTTGGTAGCAATAATGAACAACATAGCAAAGAGTGGCTCAGTTCAGTCGCTCAGTTGTGTCTGACTCTTTGCAACCCCATTGACTGCAGCAAGCCAGGCTTCCTTGTCCCACCAGCAACTCCCGGAACTTGCTCAAACTCATGTCCATCGAGTCAGTGATGCCATCCAATCATCTCATCCTCTGTCCCCTTCTCCTGCCTTCAATCTTTCCCAGCATCAGGGTCTTTCCTGTGAGTCAGTTTTTCGCATCAGGTGGACAAAGTATTGGAGTTTCAGCTTCAGCATCAGTCCTTCCAATGAATATTCATGATTGATTTCCTTTACGATTGACTGGTTTGATCTTGCAGTCCAAGGGACTCTCAAGAGTCTTCTCCAACACCACAGTTCAAAAGTATCAATTCTTTGGCGCTCAGCTTTCATTATAGTCCAACTCTCACATCCATACATGACTACTGGAAACACCAGAGCTTTGACTAGACGGACCTTTGTCAGCAAAGTAATGTCTCTGCTTTTTAATATGCTGTCTAGGTTGGTCAGATTTTCTTCCAAGGAGCAAGCATCTTTTAATTTCATGGCTGCAGTCACCATCTGCCGTGATTTTGGAGCCCAAAAAAAGTAAAGTCTGTCGCTGTTTCCCCATCTGTTCACCATGAAGTGATGGGACCGGATGCCATGATCTTAGTTTTCTGAATGTTGAGTTTTTTAAGCCACCTTTTTCACTCTCTTCTTCCATCAAGAGACTCTTTAGTTCTTGTTTGCTTTCTGCCATAAAGGTGGTGTCATCTGCATAACTGAGGTTATTGATATTTCTCCTGGCAATCTCGATTTCAGCTTATGCTTTATCCAGCCTGGCATTTCGCATGATGTGAAAAAGTGTAGGGACTTAACCTATCTGTTGCTAAAAAGAGTGACTTGATAGAACTATAGTGTTTTGTAAACTAAATCATTGCCAATTTATCTTTGTAAATTCTCATATTTTGTGTTTTGCTTAAGGAAAATGTATGTTTGCTCACATTAAATAATATACTTTTGCATCTATAATATTGATGGTTTGCAGTAACAGAATACTCTGATTTGCTGACTTATGGGTTTCACTTGTGTAATTTTAGATGATAAAAGCACTTTTGAAGGAACATGTCCATACTGTTTCCAGTTGCTTGTGCAGGATAAATCTCGAGTGCGCCTCAAACCCAAGCTCAAACTGACACCCAAAATACAGAAACTTCTTAATCGAGAAGCAAGAAATTATACACTCAGTTTTAAAGAAGCAAAAATTGTGAAAAAGTACAAAGACTCCAAAAGTGTGCTGGTAAGATTTCAATTCCATTCTGTATAAGTAAACTAGACTTTTCTTTCACTTACGATAAGGTTAAGAATTAGCCTGAATATAACTCAGAGTTTTGTAGTAGTATATTTAGATTGTCAAAATATATACATAGGATTTTTTTTCTAGTGATTACTGTTTCATCAAGAGTACAGCTTAGTTTTGTTTTTCAGTGTTACGTAAAACCAAAAATCATGAACTCTCAGTGCCCAGATCTTATTGTTGAGCACAATTATTTTCACAAATTTGAGGATTTCTTGAGTTCCCCAGTGTGACGTCATCTGAACTGCAGTTACCACTAAATATTTTCAGCTAATGGTCCTGTTCTTCAGACACAGTAAAATGTATTAGGTATACATAAGGAAAGAGCATTAAGTATTAGGTACCAGTATCATTCCTTCAGTCACCCGCCTCTGTGTCAGAGTATGTATTTAAGTTTATGTCCAACAAAGATAAGTGTATCTTATGTTCATTCATCAAACATTTATTGAGAATCTTACCTTATGCCAAACAGTGCTATATATTGGAGATGTAAAGTGGAATAAAACAACCAAATTAAATTACTTACGGCTTACTATGTAGAGACCAGTATTAGATACACTTTATCTGCATGTTCTCTGTTAACATTTATCAACTATTTGAGTGCCTGGTTATTACTAGGCACTGTGCTAGGCATGGTGGACACTATGACAGATTAGGTCTGGCCTAAGACTACAGTCAGTAACAACTTGGATTGGAACTGCCTTATTTAGGAGTTTACCGTTATTGGACAGGTAAGTGCATTTTCATAAAGCAAGTTAAACCCCTGTGAATGCATTTTTACCTGCTTATGAACATCAGAGTACTTCTCATAAACTAGTTTGTATTAATTTTGTTGAGGCCTGGGCTGAATCTGGTGCCTTGTGAGTCAGATATGTAGAAGAAGAGCATTTAGCTATAAAATGGACCATGTCTTAAAAAATGAATCCTGAAAAGAAAGACAACCTCTGTTCCTAATGAAGTGAAGAAGGATGAGAATGTGAGAATTCATATGCTTGGTTTTATAAATTACTTTAGACTTGTATTTATATATAGATTCACTAAGGGTCTGAAGGAGTCAATTATTTTTAGTGATATTTTGCCATATTTTATTGGGAAAAGGCTTGGAATTTTTCTGCCAAAAAAAGTTATAAAATGTTGTAAAGATATTAAATGCCCAGATATTAAAGGGTATATTAATATTCATTAAGAATTTAATGAATATACAGTTTATTGGATTAAATTATAAGGAGAAATCAGGCTCACTATTTCTTATTTTTGTGGCAGTTGATTACTTGTAAAACATGCAACAGAACAGTTAAACATCATGGTAAAAGCAGAAGCTTTCTGTCAGCACTGAAGAGCAATCTTACCACTCCTACGAGTAAACTCAGCCTGAAGACCCCAGAGAGAAAGACTCCAACTTCTGCAAACCTAAATCATATGTCTGGTTCCAAAGGCAAGAGCCCAGCATTGATTTTCAGGTATCTTAATCCATTAAGCTATATAAATGGCCATTGTTAGCCCCTGAGTTCTAATTTCTCTGTTTAATAAACACTCCCTGAAACTGCCATGCAGTTGAGGAAGTCATCACTGCATTGACTTCCATGTACTTCCAGGTACATCCAACCTCTCCCTGGGCCCGTTCCCAACTGCCTCTTAAATATATCCACTTCCCACCCCTACATGCCCCCACAGGTAACCACTCAAACCTGCCCATCCTCCTAAGTTTTGTTAATCTATAAATGAACATGCCCTTCTAGACATCCTGACCTGAAATGGTTGGTGTAGTTGACAATCCCACTCCCTCTGTCCTGGTCCAGTTAGTCACCAGTTTCTATCCATCCTGCCTCCAAGGTGTTTGCAACTGTCCTCTCCTTTTTCTCCGTGCTGCTGCTGTCTGCTCAGGCCATTATTCATCCTTTGCCAGGATTACTACAATAATTGCCTGAGTCTTCCTGCTTCTAGTTTCAAACCCTTCTAGTCCAATATTTATTTTTAAAAAAACACAGTTCTGATTAGAAAAACACAGTTCTGATTAGAAGCCTTTGGTACCTCACTCTGTGCATATGAAAGAAATACACTGGCCTGGGTTTCCAGCCCCTGCTACCTGGCACCAATCTGTCTCCTTAATTCATCCTTTGTGTCAGCAAAACAACCAGTCAGGGTTGACTTTCCTGCTCTAAACCTTTGTTCTTTGCAGTTTCCCCTATCAGAAACTCAGCAGAATAGGGATTTGTGAAATGATGTGAAGTTAACTATGTGACTGGGCACATGTTTTATTTTCAGTAATCCTCAAAACTTTATTCATTATGCTGATCAATAAATTAAACTTCGTAGAAACTGTGAAAAGAATTTTAAACATCTTTGTTACAGAAGAGTCTGGTAGCTTCTTGAAATTAAATAACAAAATTCAGCAAGGATTGGATTATTTCTTATTAAAATTGAGGTTTTTATATGAGGATTCGGAGAAGGCAATGGCAACTCACTCCAGTACTTTTGCCTGGAGAATCCCATGGATGGAAGAGCCTGGTGGGCTGCAGTCCATGGGGTCGCTAAGAGTCGGACACAACTGAGCGACTTCACTTTCACTTTTCACTTTCATGCATTGGAGAAGGAAATGGCAACCCACTCCAGTGTTCTTGCCTGGAGAATCCCAGGGACAGTGGAACCTGGTAGGCTGCCATCTATGGGGTCGCACAGAGTCAGACACGACTGAAGCGACTTAGCAGCAGCAGCAGCATATGAGGATTGATATTTAAAATTTCAAGTCCAGCTTTGTATTCCTGATTATTTTGGTGTCTGATATGATAGGAATTCATCATGAAAGTTTCTACTTATAGGATACATGCAGATTAAAAGAAAATTTGGAATATTTAAAATAATTCACTTGCATTTAAACCAGACTGCTTGTTAGGTATATGCAGGAAAGAGAAAGTTATATCATGTTTATCATGCTTGGGGAGTCAGAAAAGGGATGAGATTGACAAACCCCAAATATTGTTTGGAGGTTGAACACAGTTGGAGAGAATGAAGTGGAAGGAGGCATAAATACACACATACCAGATGGGGAATCCTTTATTCAGTGGATATTTATAGAGAGCACCCTCTGTGCTTGGTTCTATTAAAAAGCACTAGAATATACAGTTAGCCATACAAAATATCTGCCCTGTAGAGCTGTAAGGGTGAAAATACAACAGAATGGTACCTGTATACGTAGGTTGAGATTCTTCACTTTTGAGAAAGTGGTCTTGAGCTGTGAACTAAAAAAATGTTTTTGCAGTCCTTGCTTAGAATTGCCATGAATTTTGATGTCAGTCTTACAAGGAACTCAGTCCCAATGAGACTTTGCCTTTAGCTTTCTCTTTCGGATGTGAAAGAAGCTTCTAGATGCACCCATTATACCTTGTAAATGTTGCCGTTAGCCTGTAGTGAGGAGATTTTTTTTTTTTAACAAAGTGGGAATGACTTTGCTGGGTACAGCTACTGCTCATGTATGACCATAATTATTACGGAAGAGTAGGAAATGACTATAGTAGCAGGTATCTAGGTTAAGTAGGAAGAACTGTTGTCTGTCTGTATATCTAAGTGTGGCTTTATGTTTCTTTTCAGAACACCTACATCTGGACAGTCAACACCCATTTGTTCCTCAAAGAATGTGAGCAAAACAAAGAAACACTTCTCTCAACTAAAAATGTTGCTTAGTCAGAGTGAATCCAAAAAGAATCCAAAGATGGACTTTAGAAATTTCTTATCTTCTTTGTAAAGGATGGACTATGAAAATAAATGTTCAATGCAATTTCTGAAACTAAAGTTAGAAAAACTGCTTTTTTAAAAAGTTATTTATTCTTAAAATAAATGGAAACTCAGGTCCAAGAGCAAACTTTTCTTGTCATTCTTCAGTGTTTATGAAGAAAATACCTCACTGGAATAAAAAACTGAACCCTGCGTGCCTCACAGGGTGATTGCGAGGATCAAAAATATATGAAAGGTAAGTAGTAAATATGAATATGGACATTGAGTGGTTATGATTTTCTCCTCCCTTAAGTTTTCAATATTTATGTCATTTTCTTTCATAAGGAAATTGAGACCTTTATAAGAGGTGTACTTACTCCTTTCTAGGTGTCTGTGGCCTTACTGTTAATTCAGAAAAAGTATAAACTGTAATATTTCACTGTAAGTGGCATTTCATTTGCTTTGGTGAATACCTACTTTTAGGTCTAAAATTTACATTGGAACATAACACAGTAACAGTTTAGCTATCTTAAGTATTTCCTGGAACATAGATATGCTTTTTTTAAATGATAGGCTACGATTATATTCAGCCTGTGTTTTAAAAGCTCTTTAAATAAGTAACTTACTTTATAATCTGTTTCCAAGCCTCTTTGCTACTTAAAAGTCTAAAACTTAAATTTCTTAAGAACATACAATGACGACTTCAGTAAATGGTACTAGGAAAACTGAACAGCCACATGGAAAAAAATGAAACTACCACTATCTTAACACCATACATAAAAAGTAAAATTAACTCATAGTGAATTAAAGACTTGAATGTTAAGACCTGAAACTATAAAACTCCCAGAAGAAATCATAGGCAATATGCTCCTAACATCATCATTGCATTATCTTTCTAGATATGTCTCCTCAGGCAAGGGAAACAAAACCAAAAATAAATGGGATTACATCAAACTAAAAAGCCTCCATACAGCGAAGGAAACCAATAAAATGAAAACCTACTGAATGGGAGAAAATATCTGCAAATAATATAGCTGATAAAGTGTTGATAAACTCATATAACTCAACAACAACAATAAAAATAACCTGTTAAAAAGTGGGCAGAGAAGCTGATAGACATGTTTCCAAAAGAAGATATACAGATAGCCAACAGACACATGAAAAGATGTTCAACTTCACTAATTAGGGAAATGTAAATCAAAATCACAATGAAATATCACTTCACACCTATCAGAACAGCCAGGATCAAAAAAGCCAACAAAGTGTTGGCAAGCATGTGGAGAAAAGGAAACCCATGTACACTGTTAGTAGAAATATTAATTGGTGTAGACACTGGAAGACAGAGATTTCTCCAAAAATTAAGAATAGAGCTATCATAAGATCCAGTTATGCCACTCCTTGCTATTTATCCAGAGAATACAAAGACACAAATCTGAAAAGTTATCTGTACCCCCATGTTCATCGCGGCATTATTTATAATAGCCAACATACGGAAACAACCTAAGTGCTCATCAACAGGTGAAGATTTAAAAAGATGTTACATATATACAATAGAATACTACTCCATTAAAAAAAATAAAATCTTGCCATTTGCAATAATATGGATGGGCGTAGAAGGTATTATGCTAAGTGAAATAAGTCCAATGGAGAAAGACAAATACCGTATGACTTCACTCATGTGGAATATGAAAAACTAATAAAAACAAATGAACAAACCAAACTCTGACAAACATGTAGAAATAGAATACAGTACACCTGAAACTTACATAATGTTATAAATCATTGTTTCCTCAAATAGAGACAGGAAACAAGTGAAAAGTACTTTTCTTCCATTAGAGCTTGGCAAACTGAAAAGTCAAGGTTATTAAAAAGTTGGCAAGGGTCATCATTCTGGACTTGAACCACAGGCTGCAGAAGCGGGGCCTTTCTTTTGTGTCCACAGCATCAAGTGCAGTATCTTGGTCATGAGAGATAGTTTACCTTTCTAGCTAACTTCTCACTGGAACAGCTGCTTCTCTTCAAGTCTTCTTGCTTGCCTGTTCCCTTACCCTTCTCCCTGATCACACAGTCATGGTGAGCTCTTCGTAGTTCTCAGAACATACTTTCTTGCCAGCCTTGGACTCTGCATACAGTTTGAGTCTGCCCTCCAGTCCAACCCCACCCCACTGCATTATCAGGGGCCACTCTGTAATCACAGTGCTGGTGACGCTGTAGTTGCCTGTTTCTCATTGTGTCCCTGACTGCCTGTAAACTTTTTGCAGACCTTGGGGATCTCACTTACTCCTCCAGCACATAGCACAAGCTCTGCAAATATTCCTAAGTTATTACACTTAAATTCCTTCACCCACTTTTTCCACAGTAGGTCCTTTACAGTCACATGACTGGAAAGTAGGTAAGAAATAGTAAAAATAGGATTTCTTATGTGGGGAGTGGTTCACATTAGGTTAGTTGCAAATCAAGAACACCATGGATTCTTTCTGTTTGGTAGAAGAGTCTGGGCATCTTTATAGTGTGGACAAAAATTGGTAGAAGAAAACAAACCTCTAAATCTTCATAACCTTGGATTAAGCAGTGGTTTCTTAAGTGACACTAAAAACACAGGCAAATACATATACAGATAAACTGGACTTCATCTCAAGTAAAAACTTGAGTGCATCAAATGGGAACACCATCAAGAAAGTGAAAAGAGAACTTCCTGAGTGATACAGTGGGTAAGAATCCGCCTGCCAATGCAGGGGTCATGGGTTCGATCTCTGGTCTGGGAAGATTCCACATGTCACACAGCAACTAAGCCTGCAAAGCACAACTTCTGACCCCAAGGGCTCCAGTTCCTGAAGCCCAGCTGCCTAGAGCCTGCGCTCTGCAACAGAAGCCACCACAGTGAGAAGCTCGTGCACTGCAACAAAGAGTAGCCCCTGCTCGCGCCCACACGCAGCAGCCAAGACCCAGCACAGCCAAAAATAAATAACAAATTTTTCCAAAAAGTGAAGAAAGAACCCACTGAATCAAGAAAATATTAGTATTTTTAAGTCGGATTTATCTGTTAAGAAGCCTGTATTCAGAATTACAGAGAACTCTTGAAACTAACAACAACAAAAACGACAAAGGATCTAGCACACAATTCAACAAAGAAATGGCTCCAATGAGCACATGAAAAGATCTTCAACATCTTACATCTAACATTAGTCATTATGGAAATGCAAATCACAACAATGAGATGCCATTTCATACCCACTGGGATAGCTAAAATCACAAAAACAGTACAAGTGTTGGTGAGAATGTGGTGAAATGGGAACTCTCACGCATTGCCCCCAGGACTGTAAAATTGTGTAACAACTTCGGAAGAGTTTGGCGGTTCCTCAAAGTTTAAAGAGTTATCATATGACCCACAATCCTACTGCTAGGTATATATACCCAAGAGGATTGGAAACATGTTTATACAAAACCTTGTATATGAATATTCATAGCAACATTATTTATAACAGGCCAAAAGTGAAAACTCACATGTCTATCACATGTTCAATAATGAATTACTAATGCATACTAGAATATGGATGAAACTTGAAACATGTTAACTGAAAGAAGCCAGACACAAAAGGCCACATAGTGTATCATTTGATTCACATGGAATGCTCAGAATAGGAAAATACCTAGGAACAGATGAATGGTTGCTGAGGGGGAGGGCGGGAGAATGGGGAATGGACTGATAAATGAGAATAGGATTATTTTTCACAGTGATGCAAATATTCTGGAAAGAAAGTGAAAGTCGCACATGGGAAGAGGGGAGGAGAGGGTGAGATGTATGGAAAGAGTAACATGGAAACTTACATTACCATATGTAAAATAGTCAACAGGAATTTGCTATGTTGCTCAGGAAACTCAAAACAGGGGCTCTGAATCAATCTAGAGGGGTGGGATGGGGAGGGAGATGGGAGAAAGGTTCAAAAGGGAGGGGATATATATATACCTATGGCTGATTCATGTTGAGGTTTGACAGAAAACAAAATTCTGTAAAGCAATTATCCTTCAATAAAATAAATAAAAAAAAAATTTTTAAAAGAAAGTGAGTCACTCGATCATGTCCGACTCTTTGCAACCCCATGGACTATAGAGTCCATGGAATTCTCCAGCCCAGAATACTGGAGTGGGTAGCCTTTCCCTTCTCCAGGGTATCTTTCCAACCCAGGGATTGAACTCAGGTCTCCGACATTGCAGGCAGATTCTTTACCAGCTGAGCCACCAGGGAAGCCCAAGAATACTGGATGGAGTGGGTAGCCTATCCCTTCTCCAGCAGATCTTCCCGACCCAGGAATCGAACCAGGGTCTCCTGCATTGCAGGCAGATTCTTTACCAATGGAGCTATCAGGAAAGCCCCTTAAATATTCTGGAATTAGTAGTAATTATTGGATAACTTTTAAAACCACCGAATATACTAAAAACCACTGAATTCTACACTTTAAAAGGGTGATTATAATGTGTAATTATCTCATTAAAGCTGTTATTTAAAAAATGAAAATAAACATTACCTAAAAATATTACAGTGTATGTTGGCAGCAATGTAAATTGGTGCAGCTAGTATAGAAAAGGATATGTAGGTTCGTAAAAAAACTAGAAACAGAACTACCATATGATCCAGCAATTCCACTCCTGGGTATCTATCTGGAAAAACTGAAAACACTGATTCGAAAAGATACATGCTCCCCAATGTTCACTATAGCCCTATTTACAATAGCCAAGACATGAAAGCAACCCAAATGCCCATTAAGAGATGACTGGATTAATAAGATATACATACATATACAGATACATATGATGGAATATTAGTCCTAAAAATGAACAAAAAGATTGCTTGGAGGAGGGCATGGCAACCCACTCCAGTATTCTTGCCTGGAGAATCCCATGGACAGAGGAGCCTGCCAGGCTGTCCTCCACAGGGTCACAGAGTCAGACACGACTGAAACAACTTAGCATGCACACATGCACTGTTGCTTGCAGCGATGCGTATGGACCTAGAGAATATTATGAGTCAGGAAATGTCAGAGACAAATAATGTATGATATCACATGCGCAAAATCTAAAAAATAATATAAATGAATGTAAAACAAACAGACTTACAGAAAATAAACTTGTGGTTACCAAAGGGGAGAGGAAAGGGGAAAAGGACAAATAAGGGTTATGGGATTAAGACACAAATTACTATATATAAAATAGATAAGCAATAGGATATCACAGGGAATTATACCCATGAATCTTGTAATAACCTACAATGGAGTGTATCTGCAAAAATACTGAATAACTATGTTTAACATCTGAAACTAAGACAATATTGTATATCAAGTGTATTTCAATAAAAATTTTTTTTAATGTTACAGTGTAAATTGTTGTTATTTAGTCGCTAAGTTATGTCCAACTCTTTTGCAACCCCATGGACTGTAGCCCGCCAGGCTCCTCTATCCATGGGGTCTCCCAGGCAAGAATACTGGAGTAAGTTGCCATTTCCTTCTCCAGGGGATCTTCCTGACCTAGGGATCAAACCTGCATCTCCTGCTTGGCAGGCCAGATTCTTGACCGCTGACAAGCCACCTGGGAGGCCAGTGTAGATAGTCTGCACTGGCAGGCAGAGTCACCACTACTGAGCCACCAGGGAAGCCCCTACTTGTGTGCTCTTAAAAACAAGTACAGTCTTCTGGTTAAGACTGTCGTCTTTGTGGTCTTGCCCTACAGAACCAGCCTGTGTCATTTACTGACTGTGATCTTTGGCAAATTCTTAATTTCTCTGAGTCTGTTTCATTATTTGTAAAATGAGGATAATAATACTTACCTCATAAAGGTGCCATGAGGACTCTATGAGATGGTACCTAGAAGAGTGGATGGAATATTAAAAGTGCTCAAGCAATTTGTGCTATTATCATAGTTGATCAAAAAATTTTTAATATGAACACCAACAATAAAATGGCTAGATGAATAACAAGATCAAACATTACACTATGGTGGTTGCCCTTTGAACATGTCTCACTAATTATGGATGTAGGCAAATTGTTTTTGTTTTAATTATATGGACAAAGACCCTCTTCTTGTCTACTTCTTCGAGCCCTTTTTTGACTAGGCCTCATCCTTGAGCTTTGTATTTGGCCTGCCTAGCCCAGTTTTAGTGAAAATCCTGCTAAGTCAGTTTAGCAAGAATTCCCCCACCCTCAACATCTGATTTTAGTAATTTTACATCCACTGACCCTCTCATTTTCTGCTCCATGGCCATAAATCCCAGCTGCCTTTGGCAGAGAGTTGAGCCCCAATTTTCTCCCCTATTGCAATAATTTTGATACCTGTAACAAAGGTCCTGAATAAAGTCTTCTTTCCCTTTTAACAAGTATTAGATAATTATTTTTTCTTTAACAGTATCATCACTTGTCTAATATATCTTCAGTCTAAGTTCAGCAAGGCAATGTGGTTTTCTAACAAGTGACAGACTTACTTTGGTGACTGCTGTCTTGAGGTGGCATGTAGGTAATGGAGGTTAAGGGAAGTCTGATCTATGCATTCATTTCATGAAGTGCAGAAAATCCAAGTGGTTCAGTCTCCAAAGTTATGTACAAGAGGTCCTTCCGGCCTTAGTTGGGTCTTCCTGTAATGGCTCTATCCACAGTTGCAAATACACGATTTATACACACAAGCCTCTCTAGAATAATTCCAAAGCATCTTTTACTTTTCTCAAGGGCAGAAATTGTAGCAACATGTGTGGAATCAACGTATTCTTACATAAACTGGGCATCCCAAAATGTTAGTTATAAATCTTGGGTACAATTAGCAATTGTCATTAAAGTTAACAGACAAAAGAGTGGTACAGGTGTTCATATAGTTTTTTATATATTCAATTCAACCTGTCTTTTCAACCTTGTTTTGATATAAAATACTTAAAATTTATCTTTTCAGACCTATTAGCATTTTAGAGAACATTTTCTTACTAATTTTAATATGCAACTGTACACACATACACAGCAAATATATATGTAATTTATACTATTTAAACTATGTCTTTGAATCCTTTCTTAACTTTTAAAAATGTAAAATCACCAGTCATAGCTTAAAGTGAAAGTGTTAGTTGCTCAGTCATGTCCTACTCTTTGCGACCCCCATGGACTGCAGCCTGCCAGGCTCCTCTGTCCGTGGGATTCTCCAGGCAAGAATACTGTAGTGAGTTGCCATTTCCTTCTCCAGGGGATCTTCCCCACCCAGGGATCAAACCTGGGTCTCCTGCATTGCCAGAAGATCCTTTACCATCTGAGCCACCAGGGAAGCCCTTATTCATTTTAGTTATCCCAAAATTTCAGTGTGAACTTGGGTATTAAATATTTGTATTTGGGGGTTTTTTTTGCTTCAATATCTTGTAATTAGAGTGTATAGATCTAAATAATTCTCCCTGCAATTACTAGCTAGCTGTAGTACCAGCTACTTTTTCTCATATACCCTCGGGGAAACAACTGGGCTTCCCAGGTGGTGCTAGAGGTAAAAAACCCACCTGCCAATCAAGGAGACATAAGAGACAGGGGTGATCACTGGTTCAGGAAGATCCCCTGAGTAGGGCATGGCAACTCACTCAAGTATTCCTGCCTGGAAAAGCGCATGGACAGAGAAGCCTAGAGGGCTACAGTCCACAGGGTTGCAAAGAGTTGAACACAACTGAAGTGACTTAGAATGCACACAAACACCAGGCAGGATACCTGGTATTTAAATGTAACTGTATTTGATTAATAAAAAGAGACAAATAAAAGTTTTTTAGGTAGGTCTAAAATTTAGCTTTTTAATTTTTTGGTCAAAAGCAGGACTATTAAATATCTAACTTAGAGGAGTTTCCTTGTGGCCTAGTGCTGCCATGGCTCAAATTTAACCCCTGGTCAAGGAACTGAGATCCTGCAAGTCATATGGCATGGCCAAAAAATAAAATCTAATTTGGACTTTTGGGTTTGGGGAGTTCACACTCCTCTACTAAGATTCCAGTAAGTGCTGTGTTATTTCCTCACATCAATTAAGTAAGAATTACATTTCCCTGAGCTTCAAATATCTGTAAGGTGCAGTATCTTGTCTAGGATAATAGTCCTCATTAGACATTATGGTCTATATAAAATATTGCTGGCATACCAATTCTATTCTAAAGAATTTATAAAGTTTCTAACCATAGTCTCATACATGCACATCAAATATGCTAATACTGTTTCTAGGCACTTCCTGGAAAACTACAGTACCTAAATTCTGACAAGACAAAAACACTTAGACCAGTAAGCCTTTGAAACCTGAGGTTATCAAACCTGGGGAAGTTTCATGATCTTGATAATATTATTATTTATTTTTATTTGGCTTTACTGGGTCTTCGTTGCTGCTTGGGCTTTTCTCTAGTTGCAAAGAGGGGCTACTCTCTAGTTGCGGTGCACCGGCTTCTCATTGCAGTGGCTTCTCTTGCTATGGAGCATGGGCTCTAGGGCCAACAGGCTTCAGTAGTTGCAGCACACAGGCTCAGTAGTTGCAGCTCCCAGGCTCTAGACCACAGGCTCAACAGTTGCGGCGTATGGGGTTAGCTGCTCCATGGCATGTGGGATCTTTTCAGATCAGGGATTGAACTCGTGTCTCCTGCATTGGCAGGCTGATCCTTAACCACTGAGCCATCAGGTGTGTGTGTATGTTAGTCGCTCAGTCATGTCCAACTGTTTAAGATCCCATGGACTGTAGCCCACCAGGCTCCGCTGTCCATGGGATCCTCCAGGCCAGAGTGCTGGAATGGGTTGCCAGCTCCTTCTCCAGGGGATTTTCCTGCACCCAGGGATCGAACCTGGGACTTCCACAGTGCATCACCAGGGAAGCCTCATAACCTCAATTATATATGTAAGCCTTTAAGCTCTTGTAGGGGAATCATTAACTTCAATAAAAGCAGGAAAATATAGTACATTCCCACAAACTAGTGCTTAGGTTAAGCTGTGAACAGAACCCTCACTTGAGTGTGTATCTTACAGGTCCAGGTCTGAGAGACACAGCCAAAGCTGGGTGATGGATGCTCCTCCAAGGAGGATTCATGTATTTTACCTCAGCCAGTACGTAGTTCTCACTGTTGCCTGAAATCCTTTACAGTCAGAAATGGCATTCCTTAAAGAATGTGGTTAAACAAACTAGCTGCTGCGTTTACCGAAGACTAAATCTAGCTAGTTAGCAGCAAGAACAAGTAGCACGGTCCTTGGTCTGCAGTCTGACCCTCGTTCCCTGTCATACTGTCAATCTCAGCCATAACGACGATAGAGTGAAAGAAATCAGACTGTACACCATATTTCATTTTTATCTGCTAGGATCTTTATTTTACTGGTCCATAGTCTTAACAATTGTTGCAAGTGAGTTCAGATAGAGTCAGGTTTTATGAAACTAAACATTATATTCTAATCACTGCATTTCCAGCAACATGAGTAGAATAAAAAACTGCATCACTTTTTTGCCACAGAGAAGAGAAACGTGTGCACACACACACACACATACATACACACATACAGCTGTGGCATGGGGTAGTGGTGAGGGGCAAGAAACAATTCTCAAGACAGCTTGTGTTGTCTGGCCCATGCAGCATGTAGCACATGGCTGAAATCAGGTTTTTCCTTAAAACCTTACCCTTCTTTCCAATAGACCTACTCTAAAGTTAGTCATATTATTCAATATGAGTAACATTTAATGCCTTCAGATTTACATTGAGCAAAAAGTATGTTTATATATACTATTTTGTTTAATTTTCATTTAATCCATCAGTGTTGCTGAGACACAGGTAAAGAACACATTTAAAAAAATCTTTTTGTTTGTTTGATCCATGGTGAGTTGACAGAGATAAAGTCAAATGGCATTCCTCTTTTCCATCCAGTGGTTAAGAATCTGCCTGCCAGTGCAGGATACACAGGTTTAACCCCTGGTCCAGGATCTCAGATCCCACATGCTGCGGGGCAACTAAGCCCATGTGCCACAACTACTGAGCCTGCACACTCTAGAGCCCGTGCTCTGCAACAAGAGAAGCCACCACAACGAGAAGCCTGCACACCGCAATTGAAGAGCAGTCCCCACTTGCTGCAACTAGAGAAAAGCCCATGGGCAGCAATGAAGCCCCAGCACAGCCAAAAATAAAATTAAAAAAAAAATTTTTTTTAAAGCTCTATCCTAGATGAATGGATAAAGCAGCTTTGGTACATATATACAATGGAATATTACTCAGTCACAAAAAGGAATGCACGTGAGTCAGTTCTAATGAGGTGGATGAGTGAAGTAAGTCAGAAAGAGAAACACAAACATCGTATACTGACGCGTATACGTGGAATCCAGAAAGATGGCACTGATGAGTTTATTTTCAGGGCAGCAGTGGAGAAACAGACATAAGAACAGACCTAAGGACATAGGGGGAGGGGGGGAGGGAGAGGGTGAGATGTATGGAGAGAGTAACATGGACATTTACAATACCATATGTAAAGCAGATAGCCAGTGGGAATTTGCCGTGTGACTCAGGAAACTCAAACAGGGGCTCTGTGACAAGAAGGTGAGAAGGGGAGGGAGATGGGAAGGAGGTTTGGGAGGGCGGGGACATGGGCGCACCTATGGCTGATTCTTGTTGACGTTTGACAGAAGACAACAAAATTCTGTAAAGTAATTAGCCTTCAATTAAAAAATTAAGTGGCCAAAAAAAAAAAAGCTCTATTCAACTATTCCCCATAGACATCGAAACCATTCTTTTCTGTGTTGCACATTTTTTCATACCACTTGCATAGAACTGATGACATTATAGTCAGTATCTGCTTCCCACATTAGAACGGAGTTCTGTAAGGGCACAGGTGCAGCTTACTCATGCTTGAATTCTCTCAGCTTCCAGTATGGTAACTACCACATATTAAAGGCTCAATATATTCATTCAAAAACAACAGAAACTACATTTGCTATGTGAAATGGAAAGGAGGTATTTACTTAGACACCATATGTACATGTACTTAGTCACTCAGTCATGTCTGATTCTTTGCAACCCCATGGACTACACCACCAGGCTCCTCTGTCCATGGGATTTCCCAGGCAAGAATACTGGATTGGGTTGCCATGCTCTTCTCCAGGAGATCTTCCCAACACCATGCACCACTATTAATTGGGCTTCTGACAGCTTAGGTCAGTAAAATCTTGAAAAGCTGAAATGGGAATTCTGGACTGGGGAACTACGGTTTTCTTGGGAAACTACAAACTCTGAGACTATCTTCCTCTTAATGGTCACTACAGTTCAGTTGGCACCATTTTTGAAACTGTAAAGAACTCATTAAACTTTTCACCTAGACAAGATAGCAAAGAAATGTATTTCAATTCCTGTTCCAACTCCAGTCAACTGGTGATGGCTGCCTTGAGTTCTGATTTTTGAGGACACGTTCAGGCTTCATAGAATTAAAGATATTTGCCATAAAAAAGAGACAGAAACTTAATGGGAAGAAGGGCATGTATGACATACATGTGTCATCCCTGCGCTAAAGGAAACATGGCATGGGTTCAGACAAACTGAATACTTGTAGAGTTCTGTGATAAAACTATTCTCCAGCATGAGAAGAAAGGAGGATGATACAATTCTGACTTTACAGATGAATTTTGTTGGCTCTTGATGCTATGTCTTTCTAGAAAGTAAGTGCTTAATCTTTTTTATCTGAAGACGTCTGCAAACAGCTACTGACAGTTTCATCCTTTAGAAAAGTACAATGTGCAGAAGCATTCTAGGATGACATAAAATACAAATCACAATTTCATTAAGTAGCATACAATGAAACAAGTCTATATATCCTTAATACTATATCAACAAATAAGATTTCTAGTACAGTACCAAGAAACTCTACACACTGCTATCATATCCATGTAATGCACTGAGTAATATAACAGAAACGGAAACCAAATCAATGTTCATAAACAAAAATGAAGGGATTCCCTGTTAGTCCAGTAGATAAGACTGTGCTTCCACTGAGTGGGGCATGAGTTCGATCCGTGGTTGGGGAACTATTATAATAAAATCCCACATGCCATGCAGCATGGTCAAAAAAAAATGCAAATATGGAAGAGTAATATTTTAACCAAATGACTCTTAACACTGACTCTTAACTTTTTACAATGAAACAACTATTTAGAATTTCTAAAATGACAGACAGCAAACAAGCACTTGGGAAATCTCTTCATTGTATCTAACCTAATTAAAGTATTTAAAGGTAATTATTAAGCTGCAAAATATATATCTAGTGAATATTTAATTTCATATATGACTATGATTATATAACATCTGAAAATAAAATTGCTTATCTATTGCCCTGGGTTATTGAATTACCAACTGTTACATTATATAACTACAAGGATTTTTAAATAATATAGAGCTTTTTAAAAAACACTTAGAAAACACTTCCTCTTTATTAAAATCATTAAGTTTTCTGTATATTATTTATAAGTCATTTGTTTCGAAAAACACACTAGCCTTAACAAAAACAAGGTCTAAGCCATCTTACAAAACCTGGGTAAGAAAAAATTATATTTGAACCAATCAGGAAGCGCCATCATTAGCAGTTCAATTTTTATTGGTTCCTGGTGGGAAAATTACACCCAAGTAGAAAAAGAGCTTTATGCCACTTATATAGAACTTTATCATAATTGTAACTGATGGGTTCATCAATGGACATAAAAGCAAGAAAGAAAAGAAAAAAGAACTAGAAAGAAGTTAATCTTTCTTCCTCATGCTTTCCAAGACAGGGAGAGACTAGCAATTCTAACAGGGAGAATGCTGAGCACTAATGACTAGGCTAGGGTTTCACACGCTATCAACTAGATAAAGGTACAAGGAACTGGACATGAAGCATGCCTGAAGTGCTGCAGAGCTCAAAAGTGAAAGTGTTACTCACTCAGTCATGTCCTACTCTTTGGAGCCCCCATGGATTATAGGCTTCTCTGTCCATAGAATGCTCCAGGCAAGAATACTGGAGTGAGTTGCCATGCTCTCCTCCAGGGAATTTTCCTGATCCAGGGATCGAACCCTCATCTCTTACATGTCCTGCATTGCCAGGCGGGTTCTTTACCACTAGTGCCACCAGGGAAGCTCAAACACCAACTCAAAAGAACAATGAAAACTGAATTTCCCTCACGTAAGCACACTCCAGCTGCAGTCTAACAGCTCAAATCACAAAACCACAACCAAAACCACAGCCACTTTATGGCAGTTTATCACCAAATTATACAAATACTTTAACAATCAAACAGCATTGTGAGCTCTCTGCTAGTAACCTGACCCCATAAAAGTACTACAAGATTTTACAACATAAATATTAAGAGCTGGAAAAAGGAGACACTAAATACTAATGTGATATTTCGAAAAAGCCATGTATTAATATATGATTTAAACTTCTTAAAACTTCTTGTTTAACTTGTATTTCCATAAGTAAACACAAGTTTTATTTAAAACAATATTTCTTTGTATATTTGTAATATGACTTTAAGATGATAAATCTAACTAAACAATGCAACTGAATTTTTCTAAATATATCTGAATAATAAGCAAATGGCTCTGCATAGCAATTTCCCTTAAATCAAAATTTCAATTTTGTACCTTTTCCATGATGCAGAGAATTCAAATGTGAAATACCTTAATTCCAAAATTCACTTCAGTCATTCCATTTTAGTCAGTGATCCATTTATAAAAAGGGCAATAAAGGGGCTTCCCTGGTGATCCAGTGGTTAAGAATCTGCACTGCAATGCGGGAGATGTGGTTGGATCCCTGGTTGGGGAGCCAAGATCCCACATGCCACAGGGCAACTAAGTCCACAGCCGCAGCTACTGAGTCGGCGCGCTCTGGAGCCCGTGTGCCGCAACAGAAAGACTCCGTGCAGCCAAGAAAAAGGGGCGCGGGGAGGAAAATATAGTTTTTCATCTCTGATGGCATCCAGCAAGCTGAAAATCACAGGGATTTCAGTAATTAAAATGACTAGACCTGTGGTGGTATAAACATACAGAGGGCTAATCAGCCTTTTCGATAAGGCAGACGATGGTCAGACCCTGGACTGCGTTCCTGTTTCTTCTTCACTCTACCATCCTCAGATGAAGGACAGGAGATACACTGGACAGAGAAATGAAATAAGAAAATATGGAGAAATTTGCCAGGGTGGAGACAGGGGGTTTCCTAATTGTAGAAATAATGCAGATGAAAAGCATTTCTTGGCTTGTCAGAAAAGCATACTTTTTTACAACTGCTTTTGTCGCACCAAGTCCTTTTATTTCCTCTAAAGCTTTTCCATACTTGACCATAAAGTGTTGAGGTAAGCTGTCAATTGTCTAGAACAGTGGTACACAAAACAAGCCTGGAACTTTAGTGTGCATCAGGACTACCCAGAGGGCTTGTGTAAAAGATAGACTGCTGATCTGCAGCCTCAGATTTTCTAATTCAGTAGGTCTGGGGCCTGAGACTTCAGCACTGTAAAGAAGTTCCCAGCGGAGGCTAATACTGCTGGCCTATGAAACCACTGGCTTGGAAGAAATATGGTAGTTTAAAAATAAAAGCACACTTTGGTCAATTCTAAAGTGTTATCATATTCCATTCCCACTAGACTGTAAACCTTTTGAGAGAAGCCATGCAGTTGAATAATCTCTGTATATCTCAAAAAAGATTTAACACCATACCTTAAACACAGTAGGTATTCACTGAAACATTGTCTAAGACTATCCCTAGCAACAGCTCATTCTAACTCTACTTTGTTGATATGAATACAAGTAACTGCTTTGAAAAAAGCAATTGGAAATGAAAGCAGGGACTTGCACAGATATTTGCACACCCATGCTTATAGCTGTATTATTCACAAAAGTCAAAAGATAGAAGCAATCTCACATGCTGTGCAGCATGACCAAAAGATAAAAAATAAATAATAAATACATAAGGTGGAAGCAATTCAGGGTCCACTGACAGATGAATGGATAAACAAAATTTGGTATATCTATACAATGGAATATTACTGAGCCCTAAGAAGAAAGGAAATTCTGACACATGATACAACATGAATGAACCTAGAGTGGATTATGCTAAGTTTAATGAGGCAGGCACAAAAGAATGAATATTTTATAATTCCACTTATATGAGATACCTGGAGAAGTCAGATTCATAGAAAGTAAAATGGCTGCGAGGACTAAGGAGTTCTAGTTTAATGGGTAGAGTTTTAAATGCGGAAGACGCTGAAGATGTTTTAAAGGTGGGTGGTGGTGATGGCTGCACAATAATGTTACTCATCAATGTATTTATTGCCAGAGTACACTTTAAAATGGTGAATTTTATGTTACGTTTGACCTCAATGAAAACAACACAAAAGACAACTGGGTGTCATAGCTTTTCGTAAGCCCCCATTCTTCAGCAATGCTTCCAGTTAAGATGTTACTTTATAATTTGAATGTTTGTATCACGTTATAACTTCACATTATGCAAAATGTGATATGGTGATGGTGGAGCTGCTACACAACGTATCAACATAACAGGAAGCATTGTCTGGTGGTTCAGAAGCATAGGCTCAGAGTCAAACTTGGAGCTGGGTCTGAATCTCGGCTTCACCATTTGACTTGTTCAGGGTCTGTATCTTAGCTTTTCCATGGGCTTCCCTGGTAGCTCAGCTGGTAAAGAATCCACCTGCAATGCAAGAGACCCCGATTCGATTCCTGGGTTGGGAAGATCCACTAGAGAAGGGATAGGCTACGCACTCCAGTATTCTTGGGCTTCCCTTGTGACTCAACTGGTAAAGAAGCCTCTGCAATGCAGAAGACCTGGGTTCGATCCCTGGGTTGGGAAGATCTCCTGGAGAAGGGAACAGTTACCCACTCCAGTATTCTGGCCTGGAGAGAAATTCCATGGACTGTATAGTCCATGGGGTTGCAAAGAGTCGGACACAACTGAGCAACTTGCACGCACTTTAGCTTCTCCATAGGTACAACTGGAGTAATCAGAGCCATCTATCACAAAAGTTATGTGAAGTGCTTACAGCAGCCCTGGTGTATAGTAAGTAACATATATGTGAGACCTACCATCAGTATAGTATGTTCTAGACTACAATTTGCTCAGTAGGGCACTGTTTCCCAAAGTGTAGTCAAGAATTACCTGCATCAGAATCACTGGGTAGCTCATTTAAAATGCTGATTTCCAGGTCTATCCCAAATCTTCCCAAACAGAATCTCTGGATAGAGGTTCCCCTATATAAAATCTACTGCCACGAGGGGGAAATAGTAGAATGGCAATGGGAAGCCCCCGAATTCAGATAAAGTGACCAGAGGCCATCCAGGGGTGGGAGCCAGGGGCACTGGCCTAAGGACTAGCTCTCCCAAACTTTCTAGATGGTAAAATCACAGAGAATTCTCATCCAGGAGGTATGTGCCCTTCCTGCAAATGTCCCAAGAGAGACTTATGAAAGTTTAGCAAACAGTGCCCTAGAGATTTCTTAGATTTCTAGTATTTTCCAGTTCTGCTTTAAATGTGGCGAGAGAACCTGTACTCCAGGGAGTTCAAGGTACTATTAAGTGAATCTGTTGATTCAAAGGCACTTAAACTGTGCAGCAGGTCATAAAAAAAGAAGATGCAGTTTCATTCTTTGCCCAAAGAACTTGCTACATAATGAACTGTAACACCCATACTTTTATTATTACTTGGAATTGCCTGGAGTTACCTGGAATTTTAAGTCATCAAGCAAGTCACAGACTTTAAAGTTGGTCTAGAGCAGTGGCTGTCAAACTCAGTGGCATCAGCATCAGATTGTTAGGAATGTAATCAGGCCTTACCCCAGAACCTCTGGAAGTGGAGCCCCGCAATCTGTAGTTTAATAAGCCCTCCAGGTGCTACTGATGTTTGCTCAAGTTTGGTTCCCACTGACCAGACAATTGGAATTTCCTTCAGCAGCTTCTCCACCATATCACTGCTGAATACTTCCAGTACTTTCCTTTCCTCCCGGTCCATCCTCATCTCCCCTCCTCACCCCATATTCACCTGAGCAAATACACAAAAATTATCTGCACATCTCAAAAAGAACGTAAAACTTTATTAAGAACATCTTATATTGTCATCAGATACAACCAAAGAAAAGGGGGTAAAGGAACAGGGAGACTTCATCTTCCCATGTGCTATTGCCACCTCAGAACAGACTCATGTGTGGATGGCTAGAATTACAGACGGCAACAAATGCTCTGCATAAATAAATTCAGTAAGTAACACAATGCTCCCTTTCTATACAGAGAAGAACTGAGTTTACACTTTAAAAAGCTGTGATATAGTGCAACAACTATTAAGACTGCCGCTTAGAAGCTACTTCTTAATAGAATACAAAGCGGTTTAGTAGCTTTATGTTTTTTCATATAAATTTTTTGAATGGAAAATTCAGAAAGGACATTCTAACTTTCCTAATTAATTTGTACTTTTGAGAGCTTTCTTTCTGAAGATTTCTCAGAACCAGTTCAATAATAATAGATGAGTTGCTCATCTACAATGACAACTGACAACCTGGTTTTATTTTACTTTTGCAAATCAAGATTACCAGGTCATCTCAGCTTTTGCTGATCCTGAAAGAGTTCTTATAGAAAAACTCTGACTCAGAGTGCATATGCGATGAGGTACCAAAATAGCTGCACCTGGACTGGTTTTCCTAGAAGGGGAGGTTGGCTATTGAGCACAGCTGATTTTCCCAGACTCCCAGGCTCCCCCATGTGGTTCTTTTACTTACTGTATTGATAGAAGGAGCAGAGGGAACACCAGGGAATCTGTTCAAATTGCCACTCCAGACAGCTCTCTGCACTGTTTGTGGAGAAAAGAGTGATGGTATCCATTCAAACCAAATATCCCTACTGCAAGTCTGGTGACATGCTTTTCTCTTGAGGGGCCAGGCCAAGCTGCACTCAAAATGCATGATTTGCCTCACGTACACAGTGAAGAAAATGTTCATGATTTAGAATTTGGTATTAAGAGTACCCCCAGCTAACCCAGCTAAAGTTTCTTGAGAAACTTTAGTCTCCCTTTTAGAAAGGAAGGCTATTTACTGCTAAGGCTTACCACATTAACTATCAAGACTTCTACAGACCATATCATTTGTGTTTATGGTCAGTGAATTAACCAACAACTGAAGGCTTGTGAAGACTTGGTCAAAGGGTGAAACTGGGGGTAGGATTCAGGTTGAGTACTATCACTTACCACAAATTGCATCAAGCTCTTTAAAAAAATAATGCATTTTTATCATAAATATTTAGAGCAGATACTGGCATTAAAATCAGTATCTAAGTCAGAAGTCTTTCTTAAATGGTGAAAATATTTCAACAAACTTCTAGTAGGTTTCAAATCTTCCCAGGAGTACATAGTTTATAAATTAGTATTAAATGGGAAAAAAAATGTATTTTGAATAAGTCACCACTTTAGTAGATCATAAATAAGGTCAAGATGCTAAAAAATAAGTTAATATACAAGTTTTTGCTTTCACTTTAACAAAGTGGCATACTTTTGTAACAGGTATAACCAGGTTTTAATAATCGTGCATTTGTCACACCCTCCACCCCCACGCTGAATCTTTTTCTTACATATCCTACACCTAGGGACAGAGGTACACAAGACAGAGAGACACCCGAATGTGTAAATCTGGCTGCTACACACCATTTCCTTAGTGCAGAGTGATGTTACAAATGCAGGTTAAGATCTACTACTCGTAATTTGTCAACCACATTACAAGTTCAGTACATTCATGGGTAAGTGGACTAGGTTCCTGGTTGAGCTCTCTGTGAGAGTGTTCACAGCGAACCTAATTACTACTGTTCCTGTTGAAAAATGTGCCCCGAGTCCCAAAAGTTGACTAAAAACCTTTGGAATATAAGCCATGTATGGGTGGGAACTACTACTATGTGTGTCTGCTTTGGAGAGGCCAAACCGTTAAAAGCACCGTTCTGAAAACTACTGGCTGCTAAAATTAAATATTGGCTTTCTCCTTCACATATAGTAAATTCACTTTAACTATAATTTCTAATACTGAGAAAGAGTGAAGCCATTCAGACTAGTGAGACATAACTGACCTGTGGGATTTAAAAAGTTGTTTCATTGACTAAGATGAATCGTCTTACAACAAAAAGAAAAATGTCTAATATGTAATGAACGAAAAAAAAATGTTTATCCTAAGTAATCACTGAGTGCAAAATCCACAGCTTAACAGTGTGATTTAAAGAGAAAGCAGGAGAGCATGCAATTGCTCTAACACAGGACTCGAAATAAAAGGTAAAAGTACATTTGTTTTGGTAATTCTAAATATACAAATATAATATTTACCATATCTACCCTGTAGTGTAGGACTGCTTAATTCCCAAATATATGTAATTCAAAAACCTTAAGGAAACATCAAAAATGTTCCAGCTACTTTACTGAACATTAATGAATATTGAATTCATGAGATATTAGAGCTAAAAATACTACTGTTTTTTAAAGTTAGATGGCTAAGAGAATATTAAGGTACCATTATTTTACTCTTCTTTTAATCCCACAGATGGCTTTTTATGTTAAAGGGATCAATTATGTTAAAAGGAGCTTGATTTGACAGAGATTCCACAATCAGAGTTGTTCTCTTGGTACAATGTCAAATTTTTTTTAACATTTCCAAAAGCATTTTCATAGCTATCTACCTAAATAACTCTAAACAGCTTTTAATCAAGGGGTCCCTATGTAACACTCCTTTTATCCTACACTGTGGCTGTTGGGATGGAACCCCTGTTGTGGGAAAGTTCTGTAGGTTCTGATCTGACCCTCAAAACGATATCCATGTTTAGTATTAAATGACTGACCTCTGGGGAATAAGGAATCCAAGGTGTTCAGAGGCACAGAACTGATGTTTTGGTTGAGGAGAAGGGTGAAAATCAAGTTGGAACACCTAGTCCCTTCTACAATCAAGTCCTAACTATATCATAATAAAGTCTCAACCAACCTGATTAGTTCTTACCCTTTAGGAATCACATACTATACACTGATTAGATACTGAAGAAAATAAAGAAAAACATTTGAAAATACATGAAGAAATAGAAACATGGAATTTCTCACAAGGCCCTGGATCAAAAAAATTTACAAAAAGATCTTTTGAAAATAATCACTACTTGTGAGCTTAATACACATAGAGATTCACTTTGTTTAAACTAAGTCATGTTAACTTACCAATAGAATAGTAAACAAAGCAACATTTAAAACAATTTTATAAATTACTTGTCATTTCTTTTTGTTAATGTCACTTTCTCAACAATATACAAAAATAACACTACAGCACTATCCACCTAACCTGTCTCCATCTCTTCCAAAGTCCTGGGCCCTGGAAAGAGACTGGTCATCAATCTTCACTGTAGATGTCCCCCGCAAATGGCAGGTGCATGTGGCTGCCAGTGACATTGGGCAATCGAGATAAGTCCGGCAGGCTCTGGATCCGGGACCTGAGTTCTTTGCGCACCAAGGAAACTCTGGCTAACTTGCGCTTGTATTCCTGTAACATCAAATCACTCTTATTAGCACTGTGGGAGTTCAGAGAAGAGCTATCTAGCTTATCCAGCTAATGCTCTGCAGAAAATCTGATAAAGCACTCAGTTTATGCTGAAAAACAAGATTATGTGAGCCTTAGGATCAAGAGAGGGATTTGGGAAAGACTCAAGTAGGGAAACTCATTCTCAGGAAAAACTACAATCTTAAGTTGTTGCTTCACACCTGTAAAAAGAATACTAACGTATTAATATATCAATATTTAACTGAAGCATATAGGATTCTCAGGTATACCGGGGCAAGGATAAGGAAAAGTATATATTTATTTCCACAAGCTTAAACTAAAATTTAGCACTGTTTTTGACTATAAATGTTGGCAAAAAACCACAGGAGTATTATTGGTATCTTTGAGTTTATCTCGAATAGAAACCAGATGCTTCATTATTACATCATAGTTTTTCACATTTATCACTACTTTGAAATTATTAGACCAATTGCTAGTGTTATTTAATGTATCAATAAAGAAGCATGTATTACTGTACAAGTTTTATTACTTCAATAACTATTTCAATATAACTTTTTTCTATTGTAATGTTATGCATTTTATTTTCTACATTTAAAATATTTAACTTGAGAAGGGGTCCAAGACTTCATAGGATCACCAAAGGATCTCAATGGCACAAAAGGGGAAAAAAAAAAGGTTAGGAAACCCTGCAAACAGCAGCCTAAGGCATTGGACTAGAAACCAATAAAGATCATACTGGCTTAGGGGGAACAGGACATTCTCTGGAGTGGAAATATCTTTTATTAACAACTGAAGTTTTCAGACTTCAACCAGAAGAGAGGAACCTTCTTCATTCCATCACCTAGTAGAGACAGGGTATGAAGAGGGGAATCAAAAAGTTGACTACTACTTTCTCTATAAAGACTAGAAACTTTTCCTCCCTCTGACCAAGAGTAAGCTCACCAAGACAGAGCAGGTGAGTGAGCTTTCATCTGGGGTAGAAGGCCTATCCACAAGCAGCCCCTTTTTGTTTCTCCTCTCACTGAATCTCCTAGGAAATTTTTGGAGAAACTCAGAATTCTCAAAAGAACATCAGCCTCATCAAACATCAATTAAATGAGAACCTCTGGAAGCGGGCCCACAGCTCTTGAATTTTGTAAAACCTCCCCCAAAGGATGCTAATACATGAGCCACTTGTCTACGGGTTTTGTCTAAAAATGAAATCAGGGAAGCTTCTCTGTATTACTGAGTCCCCTCTTTTAAAGAACCATTAATAAGCCTGGGGAAAGGAGTCTGTCAGAATTACTATATCCCAACCACTCTAAGGCAATGGGGGAAAGGAGGTTTCTGAAGCACACTGGGGAAGTGGGAACCCTGGCAGACAAAGCCGACAAGGTTGAAAGCTGGGCATGTTGTAGGACAGCTATGGACACATAGTGAGAGGTGTCAATTCTTGCCGTGTCTGCTTGTCCTTGCACCTTTAATCCATCATGAAGGTCAAGGTTGAGTAAGGGAGTTTAATAGTGATCTAAAACCTCAAGGTTAAGACTTTCCTGTTCCTTTTCCCCTTTGCCAGTGACACTCTGGCACAGCGGGTAGGTTTCAGTACAGCAGCTCCGAGTGGCACACAGCAGAGCAGCAAGGTGTTCATTTAGATGCACACTTTCCAATGCATACACATCTCCACACTTCGCACACGTTTCTTCCTCAGAACACTCTGGTGGGGGCGGGGCAAACACATACCTCCATCTGTCCCATCTGCGTGCGTGCTGTTGCTTCAGTTGTCTCTCTCTGTGACCCCATGGCAGGCTCCTGTCCATGGGATTTCCCAGCAAGAATACTGGAGTGGGTTGCCATGCCCTCCTCCAGATCTTCCTCACCCAGGGATAGAACCCACAGCTCCTACATCTCCTGCATAGCAGGCAGATTCTTTACCACTGAACTACCGGGGAAGCCCCCATCTGTCCCTGTTTGTACCAAATCATTCTTTAATAAATAACATCTAAAGTACTCCGAGGTTAGCACGATAGATTCAGATGCTGTTCAAACATGCACAGAAGTAATTACTCTGCTCCTCTTGAGGCTAGATGTCCTGAGAAGTCTCATGTGCTGCCTTTAGTGATCATTACTGCCCATCCTAATTTCAAGTTTCTAGCATCCACACAGTGTTCTTCAGTTATTAAGATTTATCTTAATCCTTTGATTCAAAGGATCTGTGTCAATTAAAAGCCCTCTACCAACTGGTGACACTGCATACAAAAAACTGGTAAACATAAACAAAAGCTGCCATTTATTGAATGTCCATTGATACACCAGGCATTAAAAAAAGAACTCATTCATCCTCTCAGCAATCCTGTGAGAAGACTGATTATCCTTCATAAATAGTAAAAATCATGCTTTCCTCAATTAGGAACAAAAGCAGTAACCAAAAATTTTCTTCTACTGTCAGAATCAAGACTTTAATCTGAAAGACAAAAGATTTAAGAAGTTGTGGTTAACCATCTGATGTTAGCCTGAAGAAAAAACCAGATGAAACCTGATTACCTAATTCTATGATCCAGGCCACAGTTCTAAAGGTCTTAAATTGCCTCACTGGATTCCACAGGCTGGTTTCCTATGGCAACGATGCTTATAGTAAGAGGTGCGTGTTGTTTTGAAACTGAGGCTCTACCTCAGACGTGGAGGCTGAGAATACTGGGGCATCAATAACCCCTGCCCACCGCCCCCAACCCCCCCCGTCCCCCTGCCATTCAGGAGGTGGCAGTCTTCACAAGCAGCCGAGAGGAACACAGGCTGCTGCACCTCTCCCCTTCACCCAGAGCTCAGGTCCTACAGGAGGGGCAGCACTTAAAGAAAACATGAGGAAAGAAACAGGCAATAAAGCAGCGCCCTCCTGGGTCAGAACAAATATCTAACACTGACCTCAAAACAAAATCAGTATCTGGAAGAGATTCCTGCACCATGTTCATCGCAGCATTGTTCACAATAGCCAAGACATGGGAACAACCTAAGTCGCTGCCAACAAATGAATGGATAAAGATGTGGTACCTATGTACAATGGAGTACTCAGCCATGAGAATGAAGGAAATTCTGTCATTTGCAACAACCTGGACAAACCTAGAGGACTGTTGTTGTTTATGGTCACTAAGTTGTGTTCGACACTTTTGTGACCCCATGAACTGTAGTCTGCCAGACTCCTCTGTCCATGGGATTCTCCAGGCAAGAATACTGGAGTGGGTTGTAGTTTCCTTCTCCAGGGGATCTTCCCAATGCAGGGATTGAACCCAAGTCTTCTGCGTTGCAGGTGGATTCTTTACCATTGAGTAAAAAAATTAGTTAGACAGAGAAAGACAAATACTACATAATCTCACTTACATGTGGACCCTTAAAAAAAAAAAAAAAGATGAACTCACAGAAACAGAAACAGAGTAAGAGTGATGCTGACCAGGCACTGGGGTGCTGGGCGGGGGGAGATGGGAAGATGCTGGTCAATGGGTAGGAGCCTTCAGTTATAAAATGAATATGCCCTGGAGATCTAATGTAGAGATGCTGATTATAGTCAATAATACTGTGTACACCTGATATCTGCTGAGAGTAGACCTTATGTTCTCATCACCAAAAAGGAAAGAGAGAAAAAGTAATGATGTGAGGTGAGGAATATATTAATTAACCTGATTGTTAGTAACCATTTCACAAAGAGTACTTATGTCAAATCACCCCACCATACTTTGTAAATATATACAATTTTATGTGAGTTTCACCTCAATGAAACTGAAATTGGGGGCAAAGAAACATCTGTTTTTATCGTTAGTAAATAAAAAAAATTACCCTAAGTATGAAGGAGAAAACACAAACATGGACCCAGCAGGATGCATGCATCAGGGACAGTCAAGAGCTTGGGTAGCCTAACCTGATAAGCGCATCAACAGGGAAGGCCACTACAGGTAAGTCCCTTTTAGTTTTCTCATTCTTTTCTAACTAAACCTGAATTTTGCAAAAACAGCTTTCAAAATATTTTGTATTTTAACCTAAAGAACTTCTTTTTCCCAGAAGAATTTAGCTCTGTTCCAGCAACAAAAAGGATTTAAATTCTAAAGGTAAAAAAAAAAAAAAAAAAACCTGCTAAAAAGCCAAAGCATTAAAAAATCAGGCCCTTTCCCTTAGTAATAAATACTGAACTGATATATACTGCCTTCACTGCAAAAGTACAGTGTTCTATTTTATGTTTTTAAGTCTTTTTTAAATTTTTATTTTTTAATTGAAGTATAGTTGATTTATAGTTGTTGTAAACCCTCTGGTGTACAAAAATGATTATATAGAAAATATATAAAAGAATGTATCTATATTATGTTCTTATTCAGATCCTTTTGCATTACAGGTTATTGTAAGATATTGAATATAGTCCCCTCTGCTATCCAGTAGGTCCTTGTCATCTACTTTAGATATAGTAGTCTATATCTGTTCATCTCAAATTCCAGTCTGTCCCTTCCAGCCGTTCCCAGTTTGGTCTCTTTTTCCTTTTGTTCTCTTCTTTTGTGATTTGTTGACTATCTTAAGTACTGTTTTGGATTACTTCTTGATTATATCTATTATACATTTTGGGGTTTGCGATTATCCTGAGGTTTTGGTATAGTAGTCTATATAAACGCATGTGTTGTAAGTCACTGACCTTTCAATTTCAAACATATTTTAAATACCTTGCCATTTATACTCTCCTTCCCTCTCGGTTACATTTTGATAACATATTTTACATCTAATTGCTCTGTGTATCCTTTAACTGCTTCCTATGGACACAGGTGATTTTACTACTTTTGTCTTTTAATCTCCTTTCTAGCTTTGTGTGTGGGTGATTTCCTTAATGTTTTCTTTTACCTGTGAGCTTTTTCATCTCTCAGTTTGTTTCTAGTTGTGGCTTTTTCTTTTTCAGCTAGAGAAGTTCAACATTTTTTGTAAAGCTGGTTTGGTGGTGCTCAATTCTTCTGTTACTTGTCTAGAAATGCTTTTGATTATCCATCAAATCTGAAGGAGAGTCTAGTGGGTAAAGTATTCTTGGTTGTAGGCTTTTCCATTTCATTCCTTTCTGGCAGGCAGTTTCCGCTGAAAAATCAGCTGCCATTTTGTGAACCAATGTTTTCCCTCATTTCCTGCCAACTGTTTACATAAGTTATTTTACTTCTCCCTTGCTATTCCCCACTCATTCAACAAGGCCTATATTTTTATTCTTAATTTGCCAAATCTAAACCAACACCACACTCAAATGGCAAACCCTTATGTCTACTTCAACATCAATCAATCAATCAGGAGGTGCAATTTATCTTCTGTGCAGTGAAAGTGGGGTAGAGCTAGGTTGAAATTTGAACCACAAGAAATGCTTTTCTTTACAGCTAATATTGAGTATCTCACATTGTGTCCAAATTTTCTCATTTCACATGACCTATTTTAAGACCAATCTTTGCCACAGAAGCTTTTCCTACTGTAGTTTCATATCTGCTACTATTCAAGTTAGTTCTGAACTTAAATACTACTATTCTGTTTTCTGGTTTTTATATCCATAATTGGGGAAAATACAGTTTGTGTGTATCTGTATTCCTTATAGTGTCCAGCAGAGCACAAGGTATGAACAGGTAGGTCCCCAGTAGATTCTCCTGGAAATTAAGTCAAAAGATTTGGATACAAGTACTGCTGTGAAAATGCTGCACTCAATATGCCAGTAAACTTGGAAAACTCAGCAGTGGCCACAGGACTGGAAAAGGTCAGTTCTCATTCCAATTCCAAAGAAAGGCAATGCCAAAGAATGCTCAAACTACTGCACAATTGCACTCATCTCACACACTAGCAAAGTAATGCTCAAAATTCTCCAAGCCAGGCTTCAATAGTACATGAACCAATAACTTCTAGATGTTCAAGCCGGATATAGAAAAGGCAGAGAAACCAGAGATCAAATTGCCAACATCCATTGGCTCATAGAAAAAGCAAGAGAATTCCAGAAAAACATCTACTTCTGCTTCACTGACTATGCTTAAGCCTTTGTGTGGGTCACAACAAACTGTGGAAAATTCTTAGAGACGGGAATATCTGACCACCTTACCTGCCTCCTGAGAAACCTGTTTGCAGGTCAAGAAGCAAGTTAGAATTGGACATGAACAATGCACTGGTTCCAAACTGGGAAAGGAGTACGTCAAGGCTGTATATTGTCACCTTGCTTATTTTAACTTATATGCAGAGTACAACATGTGAAATGCCAGAGTGGGTGAAGCACAAGCTGGAATCACGACTGCTGGGAGAAATATCAATAACCTCAGATATGCAGATGACACCAGCCTTACTGCAGAAAGCAAAGAGGACTGAAGAGCCTCTTGATGAAAGTGAAAGAGGAGAGTGAAAAAGCTGGCTTAAAACTCAACATTCAAAAAACTAAGATCATGGCATCTGGTCCCATGACTTCATGGCAAATAGATGGGGAAACAATGGAAATAGTGAGTTTATTTTCTTGGGCTCCAAAATCACTGAGGATGGTGACTGCAGCCATGAAATCTTGCTCCTTGGAAGAAAAGCTATGACCAACCTAGACAGCATATTAAAAAGCAGAGATGTTACTTTGCTGCCAAGGTCTGTTTGGTCAAAGCTATGGTCTTTCCAGCAGTCATGTATGAATGTGAGAGTTGGACCATAAAAAAGCTGAGTGCCAAAGAATTGATGCTTTTGAACTGTGGTGTTGGAGAAGACACTTGAGAGTCCCTTGGACAACAAGGAAATCCAACCAGTCGGTAGTAAAGGAAATCAGTCCTTAATATTCATTGGAAAGACTGATGCTGAATCTCCAATACTTTGGCAACCTGATGTAAAGAATGACTCATTGGAAAAGACCCTGATGCTGGGAAAATTTGAAGGCAGGAGAAGGGGACGACAGAGGATGAGATGGCTAGATGGCATCACCGATTCAATGGACATGAGTTTGAGCAAGCTCTGGGAGCTGGTGATGGACAGGGAAGCCTGGCATCCTGCAGTCCATGGGGTCGCTGGGTCAGACACAGCTGAGCAATTAAACTGCTTCCTCCATTTATTACCTATAATCTTAGCCAAGATGCCCTAAGATTATCTAAGCCTCAGTTGCTTCCTTTGTACAATATAGGTATCTATTTTATTGGGCTTTGAGGTCTAAATAAGTTAATTTTGGAAGTTTTCAAACTATGAAGTGCCATATGACTGTGGTTATCATTCTGGGATGGCATCAGAACCATTGTGCACCAAGAACGGCCAAGAGAATAAATCTCCTGAAATCTGGAGTTCTTAGTCATTTTAGGGCTGACCCAGATACAGTTGTTCTAACATTCCAGTTGCTTAAAATAAATGTCTTCACTATTTCTGAATTTAAATGTATATATTAGGGCTAACTTTTTCTTGCAGATGCCACTAAGAAGTCTGCTCTCTTCTTTCATACATGACTATGACTTAAGAAAAAAAAAACTTAGAGAATTTCAACTGTATCCAGGTGAGGATCGTTAGTGGCCAGTAAAGGCTGTGGTCAACAATTTCAAGCATCATGCCTACTATGCTCCAGCCCTTCCTTCCTACCTACTTCCTGAGGGACAGTTGCTGCAGCAGAAAAGGAAAACATCAAGTTAGGAAGCCCAGTCCTGATTCTAGTGAGTAAGCTGTGTAGCTTCTCTAGGAATCAAGTCTGAGTGTAATCCAGGTTCCAGAATACTTTGAACACAAGGTTTTGACAAATCATTCTTTTTATCTGTGGAATCAATCTTCAGCATCCCCTTCAAGTATAAAATATGATTGGGCCAGATAACAACCAGTTTTAAAAGATATACATACTAGGATATTTTTTCAGTCAAGAAAACATGTACATCCTAGCATGTTGAGGTTATTATAGACTTTTCCCACAACAGTTACTTCTTAAAGATGGAGTCAGTAATATTTCCACATGACATTCTTAGGTGTACCTATGCAAACACCTAAGCAATTTAATTTCTCCCTTTATGACTGTATGTATCCTTAGTCGAAATTTGATAGTAACAACATACTTGAGAATCTTGGGTCACAACGAATTAATGTTGAAGGTAGAGCTAGTTATCTTCATTCCAAACAGTATCAAGACATAATCTTCAGAACATATTATAAGAACCCATTAAGTTGATGATAATGCTCACAATCGTGGTTCCTTTTATTGTTCTTCTGCAGAACTCTAAATGGCTTTGTTCTTTGATGTGTATTTTATTATGTCTTTCGCCTCTCTAGATGTTATCAAGTCTTTCTTATATGACTTTCTTCAAATAACTATTAATAGAAGCTCCAATTCTCACTTTTGAGCATCCACTATAATTTACTTCATTTTGCTTTCCCTGGTGTTGGGACTCTTTGCTAGGTTAGACAGGAAAAGTTAACCAAAGCATTTAATATCAATCAAGATTTTTTTAATACCACTTTTTTTTCAAAACAAGGCCAAGAAATTCCATGGTGTCAGGAAAATTAGTCAAGTCTGTTGTCATCTCCAGGGAACAGAGTATAAAGCAGGTAAAGATCTCAGTAGTTTGCCCTAACCTGTCATCTAGAAAACAAATACCCAAATTTAGTTTGGTATACAGTCCTGAAATTTTTCAGAACTATAATAATTAAAATATTTTAAAAATATAAAATCCTTTCTATTTTCTTTTCACAGTATCCTACTTGTCTCTGATGGAACCATTTTTCCTTTACCATCTGCAGAAAAGTTCTACCTTTTAGTGGGAAATACTTTAGCATAAATGAATGTTATCTAACATTGTCTTACATCATTCAGCTCCTTTGAGAGCTCACTATCATTTTCTTAAGTATTCTAAAAGCAGACTTTACTTTAAAATATCCTTGAAAAAGGTAATTCCCACCTGTTAACAAGTTATGATTCTACTACCACAAAGGCTCATTAGCCTTCTGGATTAACAAGTAGAGAAAGATTCAATATTTACTCAGGGACTAAGATTTCTGCAGGGAACCCAATGCCTACCTGGCTATCAGCTGGGTTTTTAAAAAATCAGTAATGCTAAATTATGAGGGTAGATACGGTTACAAATAAGCTTTACACATTTCTAGATTCATCAAGTATGACCCTAATTAAAATTTTGATGTGCTTACTAAATGTCAAACACTGTTCTAAGTGGCCCATTTAATCTTCATGCTGCTGCTGCTGCTGCTGCGTCGCTTCAGTCATGTCCGACTCTGTGCGACCCCAGAGACGGCAGCCCACCAGGCTCCCCCGTCCCTGGGACTCTCCAGGCAAGAGTACTGGAGTGGGTTGCCAGTGCCTTCTCCTTTAATCTTCATAGGAAGAGGCTATTATTATCCATGCATTACAAGGCTTCCTTGGTGGTTCAGTTCGTAAGAAATCTGCCTGCAATGCCGGAGACCTGGGTTCAATCCCTGGGTAGGGAAGATCCCCTGGAGACGGGAACGGCTACCCCCTCCAGTATTCTGGCCTGGAGAACTCCATGGACAGTATAGTCCATGGGGTCGCAAAGAGTCAGACAGAGCGACTTTCCCAGATAATAAAACTAAAGCACAATTGCTGCTGCTGCTGTTTAGCCGCTCAGTCGTGTCCAATTCTTTATGACCCCATGGACTGCAGCCTGCCAGGTTCCTCTGTCCATGGGATTTCCCAGGCAAGAATACTGGACTGGGTTCCAATTTCCTTCTTCAGGGGAATCTTCCCAACCCAAGGATCAAACCTGCATCTCCTGCTTGGCAGGCAGATTCTTTACCACTGAGCCACCAGGAAGTCCAAAGCACAATTAACCACTTGTTAAGAAACTTCCTCTAAAGTCAACAAAGGCTGCAAACCGACAATCTAGCTTCAGAGTCTTCATACTTAACCATTATTCTATCTTACCTCTCATATCTAGAATTGTTACTGGATGGATATTCTGAAGAAGTGTTATCCAACTAAAATCCATCGAATATAGGATCACCACAATCACAGGACTAACAGGTCCCTAAAACTTAAAACCCAACACATTAAGGAAACAAACTGTGACTTATAGTAGGTCGTCTATCCCTTCATTAAAACACCTCTGGAATTTCCAGTAGTGGCAAGATGTCATTTTCTCATGAGTAACAGCATACGGGCTTAAAGATTAAAAAAAAGGGGGGGGGGGAGAACCAATGATAGTAACAACAGCAACACAAAGACACAAGAGAAAAGAAACAAGAAAAGGTAAAGGGCCAGTCCAATCAGCAATGATGACCAACATATCAGGGAAGTTGAACCTATTGTCAATTATCACTTTTGACATTGGAAGGGGAGCATGAGCCAGGAGCCTCAGGCCACTTCTCTGCAAGTAATTTCAAAATCAAATGGAAAGAAGGAATTTAAGGAAGTGAGATGTAACACATTAATTTTTCTACTCATCTTATATTTACCCTAGGAAGTAGACTTTATCATGCTTTCTTGAAATTTTCATTGTTACCTTTTAGCCTAAATTATTTTCATCTTCTGTGTGCCTTTTTAGTCTCACTCCCGAAGAAAATGTTATCCAGTTACTAGACAATCACACTATCTCAGAGTCATGGAGGTCAGCTAATTTGGTATTTCCCAAATTGGGTGTCCAGTAGTTTTTCCATTATGTCATGTATGGATGTGATTTTCCAGTAGTCATGTATGGATGTGAGAATTGAACTACAAAGAAAGCTGAGTGCCAAAGAATTGATGCTTTTGAACTGTGGTGTTGGAGAAGACTCTTGAGAGTCCCTTGGACTGCAAGGATATCCAACCAGTCAATCCTAAAGGAAATCAGTCCTGAATATTCATTGGAAGGACTGATGCTGAAGCTGAATCTCCAATACTTTGGCCACCTGATACAAAGAACTGACTCACTGGAAGACTCTGATGCTGGGAAAGATTAAAGGTGGGAGGAGAAGGGGATGACAAAGGATGAGATGGTTGGATGGCATCACCGATTCGATGGACCTGAGTCTGAGTAAGCGCCAGGAGTTGGTGATGGACAGGGAAGCATGGTGTGCTGCAGTCCATGGGGTCACAAAGAGTCAGATACAACTGAGCGACTGAACTGAAGTGAACTGAAATTGGGTGTCCTGCAGAATATTGCTGCACAAGGTTTTTAACAGGCAGGCCATAAAAGAGATTCTGGTCTGTTCAGGAGCACATATAGCTTCTTCGTGACATCCCTGCTCCCGTCTCCAACATGCTCATGTCCAGAATGAAGCTTCAGAAGAGATTCCAATTTGTAACATTCCTCAAAAACAGACATACATAACACAGGCAAACATTCAAGCCAACATCTCTCTTGTTCTTGTCAATCTCTTCTTGACCACCTTCAGCAACAGCAAACATTGCATTATTTCTCTTTCAAAGAACAGTTTCACTGGATACAGAATTCTAGGATGGAACTTCTCCCAACACTTCACTCCGCTCTTCTTGCGTGGTTCTGCTGTAATTCTTTTCCTACAGGTAAGAATTTTTTCCCCCAGCTTTTCCCAAGGTTTTCGCTTAGCATTTCATTTTCTGAAATTTGAATATGACATGAAAATTCAAAGTGTTAGTCGCTCAGTCATGTCCAACTCTTTGCAACCCCATGGACTATACTGTCCATGGAATTCTCCAGGCAAGAATACTGGAGTGGGTAGCCATTTCCTTCTCCAGGGGATCTTCCTGACCCAGGGATCAAACTTGGGTCTCTCAAATTACAGGTAGATTCTTTACTGTCTGAACCACCTGGGAAGCCCCAAAACGCCTAAGTGCAAACTATATTTTTTATATCCTGTCAAGTATTTGTCCTCTAAGTTTCCTGGATGAGTCAGTTTGATGTCTTGTCATTAATTCTGGAATTTCTTCTGCTTCATTTGTTCTCCTTCTGATATCCCAAGCAAATGTTATGTTACACTTTTCCAAACTGCTCACAATTTTTGAATGTTCTAGGTTTGGTTTTTGTTTTGGAGAAAAGGTTGTTGCTGTTGTTCTATTTTCTTTTTGCATTTAAGTTGGGAACATCTCCATTGATGGATTATCAAGCTCATACATTTTTTTCCCTCAGCAGTGTCCAGTCTACTGAGATGATCATCAGAAGCACTCATGTCTGTGTTTATTCCTAGCATTTAAAATTTGTTTTTGATTCTTTAAGCATTTTCACCTCTACTTATATCTGTTCTTGCATGGTGTCTACTCTTCATTAGAGCTGTTAACATATTATTCAATTACATTCCTGAACTGGTGATTCTAAAATTTGTGTCATACAAGAATCTACTTCTGACTTCTTCTTTTGTCTCTTCAGACTGTCCCTTGCCTTTTGGCATGTTTTGCAATTTTTCAAAAGCTGAACATGATTACCAGACAATAAAAAAGTGAGGTAAACAGATCTTTATCTTGAGGTTTTACATTGATCTGGCCAGGATTTGTGCTGTATTTAAGTTTTGCTGTAGATGTAGACAGCTGAGGCTTTTTGAAGCTTATTACTTTCATAGTCCTTTCACATTAGGCCAGGTCTAACTGGAAGAATGGTCTTGTCATTTGGAATATATCCACTAGTCCTAATTCAGCCTTCTTACATAAATCAAACTCTTCTCTCCCGATAGCTTTCAAAGCATCTGAAGACAAGTAGCACGTAAATTATGCCTATCCTCAAGTCTCTGATATCCCCATTTGTTCAACTGTCCAATGTATTTTGTTTTCATTTCCTTTGCCATCCTGACCCCTGCCTCTGAATACACTGTGGAAATACCCTTTGCTAATGCAGAATCCAGCCCAAGTTAAATACATAAATCCAGCTGTGGTTTAACAAGCATCCAATGAAATAGAACTTATTTTTCATATTCTGAACACTTAGTGTAGCTTAACACTGTTTATGTTACTACAGTTTTATCACCATGCTAACAGCTACATGACCCCTGTCTTCTCAAGAAATGATGCCAAGTCAAGTCATACTGATGCAGTTAGCTTAGAGAAATCTAAATGCAGGAACTAACAGTGGAAATTTTTAAGTGATAATGAAAGCAATGCAAGATTCACAGATTCCCCATTCAATCTGCACTAGTTATATGGACCAACGATTATTAAACTGTGAGCCATAGATGCGTATTAGAGGCAGCTTTAATTCAACTAAAGTTGTAAGCAAATTTGGGCAATATGCATCTTTCAAAACTTTCGGCCACTCAGAAAATTTAAAAATGACAATGCTCTCATATTCTATAATCTGATGTTTCATGAACCAACTTTTTTTTTTTTTGGCCTTGACACACAGCATATGAGGTCTTAGTTCCCAGAACAGCGCCCCCTGCAGTGGAAGCACAGAGTTTTAACCCTAGATGGGAACCAGGGAGTCCTAAACACACTTTTTCTTTAATCAAAGAAAACTGAACACATTTATCTATGGTCCCAAAAGTTAAAAAGTAACTAAAATCTCATTAGGATTTAGAATACAGAACACATTACTGTAGCATAATGTATTCAGCATCCAATAAGTTATAAAAATTCATCAAATTTACTGATAATGATCTTCCTAGTTAACATGTGTATTTCATTGTATGTAAAAGTATCTCAATTTTAAAATGCACTATTAGTCCTAAAAAACACCCAAGACTACTACTTTATGATGGAATAGTATCACTGAATATTAGAAAGTTTGCAAGAATGAAATTGGCTTTGCTTTGTAGCAGTGCCTTTCTTCATAACCTGATCTAAGCATCACCAAATTTGACAGATGTTTGACAAAGAAATTTTGCTTTAGGAAGCTATGCCAGACAGAATTCTTTCTGTGAGATTCTATTAGTATGAATGACATAAGGCTCTCTTTAAAATTTTGATTTAACTACCTAAGAAGTTCACATTTTACTTCAACAAAAATGATGTGTGCAATGGTATCAAAATTACCAAGACAAATTCTAACATGAATCTTACTTCAAAAAGGAGTGGACAAATAAATTAGAAGGTATAGTTACCAAAAATACCACTCCCCCAATAAATTACAATGGTGCACTGAAGGACTGAGCTTAGAGAGGCAGTGAGGACTTGTATTAAACAGATTATCTTCTAGTATTTTTGACAGTAAGTATCTCTCCCAACCAGTATGTCACACAGACCTAAGTTTTCCAAAGATCCACAACTTATATATCCTACGTGGATAAATGGACCTCTTTCCTAAGGCTGCAGCTGTCTTTTAAATAAAGGTAACAAAAGATACAATAAATGCTAGTCACCTCTAATGTTGTTTTAAAAAGTCACTATCAAAAACACTTTTTAAAAGATGAGATGGAATATATGCAACTATTTAAAACAAAACAGAGTGGAGTGAAATACACTGAAATATTAAAAATGATTGTTTTCAGAGAGGTTGATATAAACTTGAGCTGGAATTTTTTTGGTACTTTTCAAATTTTCTATAATAAATAGTTACTGTTTTTATGATGAGAAAGTGTTTTAGGAATAAAAGGCAACAAAAAATTTTAAACTCTGCATACAAACTTACTCAGAAGTTTCCAACTATAAGATGAAGAATGGGGGGAAAGTCAAAAGCACTGAATTTTAGAGTTTAAACAGATCTCACACATCATTAGGTTTGATATCTGCATTTTGAAGATGAGGGGAAAAAGAGGTTTATATCACACAACTTCAAGTTCACACCATAAGTTCTAGAACCCATAACTCTCCAGTTCATTATTCTAATCCAAACTTCATACTCACTGAGGCTAATCAAGATAAATATCCAAGTTGGATGTAAACCTGTACATTGAGTATGGCTGTAACTCTTTTAACATTTTTTGTAATTATGCTTACAATGGTATTTTTAACCTGATTTTTTTTTTTTTAAACCTGTGATTTTTATAAGATTAAGAAAATACATTGAAATGTTATCAGGAGCTAAGTAGTTTTAATATATTCATTTTAATGTAATTATTTTAATATATTTTTCAAATTTCCTTTCACAATAATATTAACTAATACTTCAGTGCTTCAGTGTTCTCATTCATAAAACAGGTTTAACATTATCCACCTCATATAGTCACAAATAAAGATACAATCAGTACCTAGAACTGCACCTTCACAAACAGTAAATGCTAAGTATGTTATTATAATAAAATTATGAATTGTCTCCTTACAATGGCGTTTAACCACAGTATCAAGTGTCAGGTTAGACACTGGTCATTTTTCACCCATATAATGTACGGAAAATGTTTCCTTTATTCAGGATTGGGATATTTCATTCAAGAGGTCAAAGATTTTTGGGAATCTAAATAAAAACTAATAAGCTCTCTGTGAAGACAACCTATTTTCTGATGGATACTAATTAGGGATGGGGCAGGATCTCCAAGTGTGTAGGCATTTTCAGTTTACATCACTATGTTGGACTTTTCTGTTAACTATTTCCTAGGGGAAAATTCTTCCCTCTGAACCTGCTATCTTATGTATTGCCCTTCAAAGAATGCCTGGTGGTTCCAGTGATGTCTTTGTGGCTAGACTGTTATGTACAACTTACTTGGGTTGTCATTAAAGTGGACAAGATCCTACATGAATTATCCCAGTGAATGATTTTCCAGAAACAGGTTATCCCCATCACTCCTGGGCCTCACCAGCTTGGAGGAAACACTGCCCTTTTCCTCTGCTCCGAGCTCCGATACATGCTCCGAGCTCCGATACAGACACAAATGCCTCACCGCTGCTACCTGGCCCAGGAAGTGGGGGAAGTCACCCTCCTGCTTCCACTGCAGCACCCTTAGTCTCTGTTGTTGTTCCAACCTCCTGCTTCCAGGTGTTCCATTTCGGAGCTTAGAATATTTAAGCAAACGCTCCTATCTTGAGGAGGGCACATGCCAAGATGTGGTTTATTTCTTCAATTCCTATCAGTGATCCACCTTCTAAGTAGACTGCCATTTGAGGGAGGGCACCCATAGCATTTCTCTTATTAGAGTGGAGCTATTATATACATCATATTTAATAAGTATAACTTCTCCATTTTATCTATCTGTATCTTTTAAGCAATCTTTATCAGTCATTATAAACAGAATTTCCTGTGGCAATGGAAATGTTCTGTATCTGCACTATCCAACAGAGTACTAAAGAGCCACACGTGGCTACTAAGCATCTGAAATATGGCTACTACTGATAACTTAAATTTTATTCAACTATAATTAAATATCACTATGGCTAGTGGCTGCTGGGCAGTGCAGCTCCTTATCTCTTTACATTTCACCTCAACTCCATGTGTGTCTCCAATTCATTTTTCTTTCTCAAATTTCATTTTATACCCCTCTCGTCACTGTATCTATCTTTATATTTGTGTAATATATATTTGTGATATATATACGTATACATCTTTACTATATATGATAAAGATAGACTATGCTAGGTTTTATAATTCTTTTATTATATTTTAATATATATTAACTTTTCTGTAAGTTCTAGGAGGTGGGAAAAGCTGCCACTCAGACTAACATCTTAAAAAAAAGAAATCTACTCTTTTATTTATTTTCTCTACAGAAGAGAGTGAAAATCTAAATCAGACAAGGAAATAATGTGAATATCATACTTTAATTACATCCAAGTCTCCTAACAGAATCAATTACATTCCAGACCAACTTCATTTCTGAGACAATTACATCTCAGATATCATGAAGAACTACCAACAGGGTGCACGCCAGCATTATTGTACCTAATTTTGAAAAAAGGCAGACTCTATAAACAACAGAGAAGTAAGTATGGGGCAGGTAAGTCCAAATCTCAAAGAAAGATTGAATATATTATTTAAAAGAACTTAGGAATCCAGTTGCAATCACTGAGATGCTAAGAATATAACTAGGAATATAAACTCTTGCTTTTTGAGAGCTCACACTACAGATACTAAAAACACTGCAGACATCTTATAGTCTTTTTACAGTATCCCTATAAATAAAACAAATTCACTGGTTAAATGATAAAACAGATATAAACTAGTTAGAAAACCTCCAAGTTTCTTTTGTTTTGGGGCTGAAACTTCTGGGGCACTTACTATATGCTGAGCAGTTTAAGTACCCCAACTTGTTTAAATTCCATAATAATCATATAAAGCAGGTATAATTATTATCTCTATTTTATAGACAAGGAAGCTGAGGTGGAGAAAGATCAAATGATTTGCCGTATGCCACTCAGCTAGTGAGTGGTGAAGCCAGATTCTTAACTCATGTAATCCAGTTCCAGAGTCTCTATTCTTCAGCACAGTGCTGAAGTGCCTGGCTATTGTGTTCATTGATCCAAGACTAAGCTAATTAACTGGAAAAAATGTCTGATCACAGGCATATGTTTCTAGCCTAGCCTTATCTCTCAAACACACAAAAATATTTTTATTTGTAATTTAAAATATACCCTTAAGAAATTTGCAGAAGAAACAAAAGCCAAAACAAGAAATAACAAAAGTAAAGTGTTTTTAAGAAAAACTTACAGACTGAAACACTGACTCAGTAAGATAATACAGACACGTGTATTTTAAAAACTAATTACATAAGCATCTGACAAATAACTCCAAGATTAAGAATGGCTGATGTTAAAAAAAAAAAAAAAAGTTTGAAGCAGTCCCAAAATAGCATGAGCAAAAAATGCCAGTGCTACATTGTCAAAAATATACTCCACCAAAAAAAAATAAAAACCCTCAGAGCTAGAAGAAAGTTTATATGCAGCCAAAAAAGCTCTAAATTATTTATGCTAAAATAATATTTTATTTATTGGAATTAACTTCAACATTCTTTAAAGAATAAAAAAAAAAAGACATAATTATTTACTTTGCTTACTGAAGTGATCTTTTCTCAGAGTTCATTGCTTTCATCAAACCTGTACTTTCAAATACTTATTTATTTGTACAATTCCTAAACCCACGGATTAGGAAAAATAATCTAACAGTAGAGAGAGAAAATGCTTTAAGCACTCACTGCAAGCAATAAAAAATATAAGCTAACCTACAAAGAAACACATGAAAGTTTCTTTAAAAAGCAGACAGCAGATTAAGCAGTATTTAACATTTACATTAAATAGGTCCAAATACTCCTATAAATTTCAACAAGCTCTATGGGCAGGACTATTTTCCCGTTGTTAGACATTTATAATGCAGATTCTCCTATGTGTCACTTTAACAAGCAACCTGTGCCTGTGGGGACCCCCGGCAGCACGGGGAGGGTCCAAGGACCACCGTGACTAAAGGGGTACTGGGTGGCGTGGCTCCTGTGCTAGGAAAACAGAGGCAACGCTCCAGTCAGGTCTGGGCTGACTGGGCACACTCACAGAACTCTTGGTGCTAACACCTCCTCTGATGCAGATTCCCTATCCACTTGCCCCAGAGTTGTAGCAGCTGTGAACTGGCCAACTAAAAGCCAGTATGAAATCTCTTTTTTCAACAGAGATCAATAAAACACTGACAAAACTCTCCACTCCCCCCATTAGAGAACCATGCTATGAGGGAGAACAAGTACAACAGAAACAGCGACATCAACAAAAATCCGCAGGACTATTAAAGGAAAACAACAGAAATACGGAAAAATGATGAGAAAAGATAAACAATGTGGAAGAAAGATTCAAGAGAGTCAATATATAACAGGAATTTAAGGAGAAACTATGGTAGCTCAGACAGTAAAGAATCCACCTACAATGCAAGAGACGCAGGTTCAATCCCCAGGCTGGGAAGATCCCCTGGAGGAGGGCATGGCAACCCACTCCAGTATTCCTGCCTGGAGAATCCCAGGGACAGAGGAGCCTGGCAGGGTCCATGGGGTCACAAAGAGTTGGACACAACTAAACAACTAACACTTTAATAAAAAATTAACAAAAATAAAAGGCAACATACATTTTTGTGATAAAAGGGTACAGCAATGTCAAGCCAAATTTATGAAAGGCCAATATCCTAGATATGTGATAGTCAAAATGGTAAATGTGTAGAAGAAAGGAAAAAAACACGGTAACTAGGCCAAAAGAAAAAGAAAGTGACCCAAGAATTCTACATTCAGCCAAGTACTCATATGTGAGCAGAAAGGAAAGTCACTCACAGACATACCAAGACTCGCACTAATTTTGCTATTTGTCAAGACTTCCACATCTCTGTCCTTCTTTTGACATAGTTGACTGGAATAGCTTTTCAAGTAAATTTTTAAATGACAAATAATATACAAATAATATACTAAAATTAAAAAATAAGAAAAATATGATTTTCTACAGACCACTAAGAGGATCTCAGTCCAGTTCAGTTCAGTCGCTCAGTCGTGTCCGACTCTTTGCGACCCCATGAACTGCAGCACGCTAGGCCTGATCTAGGATTCTATAAATGAAACTGGTCGGTAAAGAGCAAAGAGAAAAGAAGGAGAAAACTAAAAAGAGAGCTATTATTTCAGAGTATGTAACTTCAATATCAATAGTAGGTTGTGGTTTTTACCTATAATTCTGGATTTTTGGTATAACCTACATTTTCCCCAGGAATGTATGTGAATGTATACAAACACACACATACACACACAAATATATAAACATATAAATGAACAAAAGCTTTTGTGAAATTTCCTAAACAAAAGTATATAATAAATTTCTAGCTACTGCTCAGAAAATGGAGATTACTAGTCTCAAAACCATTTGCTCCCTTCACATCAGAAATATTATTCAAGCAGAGGCTAGTTAACCTATCTTTTGAAAAGTATGCGAAAATAATTTCTGGCACTGGGTAAATTAGATGCTCTCCAAACCAAACATCAATCTAATACTACAACTATCATTTTTCAAAGAAAAAACTCAATTAAAAAAATGGACAAAGGAGTTCTCCAAAGAAGACAAATAAATCACTGACAAGCATATGAAAAGATGCTCAATATGATTAACTATCAGGAAAACACAAAGCAAAACCACAATGAGATACCATTTCATGCTCATTAGAATGGCTATTGAGCAACAAAAACAGAAACAACAAATGTTGACAAGGGATGTGGAGAAAGGGGAGCTCTGGGCATTGTTGGTAGGAATGCAAAATAGCTGTGGCCATTATAGATGGTATAGTATGGTAATGGCAGTTTCTCAGAAAAATAGAAAACAGAATTACCACATGATTCAGCAATCCCACTCCTGGGTATATAACCCGACGATGTGAAAGCAGGGACTCAAAGAGATATCTGCTATGGACCCATGTTCACAGCAGCATTACTCACAACAGCCAAAAGGCAGAAGCTACTACAGTGTTCACTGATGGATAACTGGGGAAAAAAAGGTAAGTTTATACATATTATAAAGTATTATTCAGCCCTAAAAAAGAAAATTCTTGGACTTCCCTGGTGGTCCAGTGGTTAAGAGACCACCTGCCAATGCAGGGGACATAAGTTCAATCCCTCGTCTGGGAAGATCCCACATGCTGAGAGACAACTAATTCTGTGCGTCGCAACTACTAAAGTTCATGTGCCCTAGAGCTTGTGCTCTGCAACAAGAGAAGCCACTGCAATGACAAGCCCCACTCACTGCAACCAGAGAAAGCCCACAAGCAGCAATGAACACCCAGTGCAGCCAAAAACAAATTTTTTTAAAAAGAAAATTCTGGCATGTTATAACATGGATGAACCTAGAGAATATAATGCTAAGTGATATGAAAGTGAAGGTGGTAGTTGTTCAGTCGTGTTCAACTCTGTGCGACCCCATGAACTGGAGCCTGGCAGCCTCTCTGTCCACGGGATCCTCCAGGCAAGAATACTGGAGTGGGTTGCCATGCCCTTCTCCAGGGGATCTTCCCACCCCAGGGATTAAACCTGGGTCTCCTGCACTGCAGGCGAGTTCTTTTATTATCTGAGCCACCTGGGAAGCCCCTGCCGTCAAAAAGACAAATATTGCATGATTACACTTATATTATATACCTAGCATAGACTTATTCATAGAGACAGTTTGTCAGGGGTGGTAAGAAATGGGGTGTTGATTAATGGGTATAGTTTCAGTTCTGCTACATGAAAACAGTTCTGCAGACTGGCTACAAAAGAACATGAATATACGTAACAGTATTGAACTGCACACTTTTAAAAATGGTTAAGATGGTCAACTGTATATTTATCTTACAATTTTTTTAAGTGTCAAGAAAAAAAACTATACCATTACTTTAACTGCTCCCAGAATTTATCCCACTAAAGATTTTTCTGGGTATTATGCAATTTAAAGGATCTGGCAGTAGGGCAAAAGCAAAAAAAAAAAAGTAAAATAATGGCTTTTGGTATTTATTGCCAACCATCTTTCACAAAGAATGGATGATACATGAATTTACATCAACAGTGTAAGAGACCCACTCCCATCTCCCCTTGCCATTGCACAGGATGCCATTTCATTTTCTTAAACTTGTAGCTAACATGAGCATGAAAATCATATCATGTATTACTTTTTCATTTTCCCCTATTTCTAAGAATTTATGAAACCATGATCACAGATAAGCATATTCTTAAACTGGAAAAAATAAACGCTAAACAGCAGGCAGCTGGCTAAAGAAATACTTCTTTAAAACAGAATATGATCTAGATATTAAAATGAGAATCTCTGTGATCATAGGAAAATGTTTACAGTACACGTGTAAAAAGGACAATGTATAAAAATGTCATACATGCTAATCCAACGACTGACCCCATCTTCCAAATCTTGTCAAGGGTTATTTCAGGAGGAATGAGACTTCAGGTGATATCTGTGCTTACCAATAGTTTCTAAACTATGAGGAGCATGTACTACTCATACAATTTTTTTTTTAAAGAACTAATATTTATTGACCCTTCAAGCTAGTTCTCTAATATCCTTTTAGTCAACGCCAGAATCATTTGCACCATGGTTTTCAATCTAATTTATCACTGATTCCTCTTACTCCTCTGATCCAATTAACTAATTATGGTGATTCAATTGATCCCCACACCTGCCCATTCCTTTATTTTCTCATTGCTATCATCAACTATGGTCTAGGCCTTCATTACCCACAATGTAAAATTTCCAATTAAGTCCTATCTGGTCTCCATATCGCAAATCTCTTACCATTCTAATCCACTTGGCAACTACAACCAGGTTTCCAAACACTGCTAATGCTACAAGTCCTCTCTGGCCTCTGGGCTGTTATAACTATCTGGTCAGCCAGCCATTCAGTGCCCGTCACAATTTGATTCCAACCTACTTTTCAATCTCATCTCACTCCTAATAATTCTCAGTTGCTACAGTAACAACAAATAATTGTAGCAGCTGTCAGTTATTGAACACTTTACTACATACAGGGTGCTAATTGCTTTATATGCATAAATTTCATAATCACAATGCTTCTCTTGAACGGTATTACTAGTATGAGTTCTATTCCACAAAGGAGGTAACAAGCAGAGAGCAATTAGAGTTTAATTCCTCTTTTTACATAAACGAACAAACATAGACGAGGACTGATTTCACTTGTAGCCACAGTTCTTCCATCAGGTAGCACTGTGATGCTTATAAATTCAGCACTTATGGACTGCTGACTATTACTGTCCATTATTCATGTTTTCTAATATATCGTTAAAGTGTTATTCCACTAAAGACAAAAAGTAAACAGGTAAAATAATTTTAAAATTCCAAAATGGTCTTTCATTCTTTTGTTCAAAATTCTCAGCTGCAGTTCTAGAACCCACAGTCCTTTAACACAAAACCCCTTTTTAAAAAAGTACTGGGCTTATACTAATATGACTTAAAAATTAACTTATTTTGTGCTGAATACAATTTTCTTCAAAAACCTCAAGTATCTTTAATCATTTTATCAAAGCATCATTCTTTCTGATTTAATCACAAAAGAAATCACAAATTTAAAATAGAAAGATTACATACTGCTTGCAAACTACATTCGTACTAGCATTCATTCATTCATTCATCCTTTGATGGCCAACTATCATTTTACTGACTCAACAAAAACACCTGCCTACTAGGAGAAAAAGTTCTGCTCCAAACCCTTAAGATATGGCAAGCGACTTGGCATGTAAGTAAAGATCAGGAGACAGCACTGAAGCCACTGCGTTAGCAATTGGCAAAGCAAAAGCCCTGGTGTGAAAACTTGCTTCATCTGCTTAAATTGATGCCTCTGAGATGGTTACAAGATGAGGTTAGCAGAGACTTGACACTAGTCATCTCACAGGCCATATATGGCGTCTAAATAAGATCCAAACGTGTAATAGGAAGCATTGGAGAGTTTTGCATGGGGGTCTGATGAGACCTGTTTTCTTCTTAAAAGACCAATCTAGCTCCTGTGATGGAGAGAGTTAAGAGAGGGTGCAGGAACTTCAGCTGTTAAAACAATAGAGGCAACAGACAACAGTGTGGTCTAGCAGGAGTTATGAAACATATATTATTACTTCTATTTAATTAGACACAAAAGGTCCTCCATTTACATAACAAGCTGAACTCCACTCCCTCCCCAAAAGTCACTAAAACAATAAAACAAGCTATCAAGGCAGAAACCCACAAGGAAAAAGGAGGAACCACAGTATACAGATGTCCTGCAAGTTTTAGAAAACAGAAAAAAATGAAACAAGGGATAATGACCAAGGGTAATAGAATTCATCCTGAGGAATTTTGGACGTTCTGAGGACTCTGAGGCACCAAGCTCCTTGAAATGTAATGGTGAGCCTTGTTTTGTCAATGAAGACCAAATAGATATATCTTTCCATCAATCTGTTAAAACTCATCCCATAGAGCCAACAGATGAGGGATAAGAAACTAAGCCAAAGACCAGCTTCTGAAGATCCGAATCACATAGATAAGGGGTGAGGCACTGCTCTGAACACAGATGTCCTAAGTTAGCTACTGAGCAAATGTGAACCATTTTCTCTAGAGAAAAGCCATGGCCCAGAAGAGAAGACCTATACAGATTAATGATTATCTGAGAATCATCAAAAACAATGACCTAATATAACCTTACTGAAAGTCTTTAACATGAATCAGCAATTTCATCTTTAGGAATTTATCACAAGAGGTAAGTGAGTAGGGAGTTAATAAAAGAGATGTTCACTGGGAATTCCCTGAAGTCCAGTGGCTGGGACTCAGTGCTTTCATTGCTGAGGGCCTGGGTTCAATCCCTGGTCAGGGAACTAAGATCCCACAAGCCTTGCAGTATGGCCAGAAAAAAAAAATGTCCACTGCAATACTGTTTATAGTATCAAACCAATGGAAACAATTAGTCATAAAGAACAGATAGTTATGATATATCCATACATTAAAAAAGAAAATAGTCACATAAGATGCATATATCACATGAAAAGGATAACATGCAAAATACATGGACCCAATACATAAGGCTAATAAGCCTTTTGCTTATGTAGCTTTTTTCCCATGATGAAAACAGCTTACTGGAATAGTTATTAAAAATAATGAAAAGATTACATAATCCTTGAAAAATGGATATATTAACCATAGCAAAGTTTTAAACTTAATAATGATATTTCAGTCTCAAAAATAATCTAATTAAGACACCAGTAACATCTGCTTCTTTAAAAAAAATTCATATAGCTCCATCTTATTAAGTTAATTTTAAATTTAAATCAAATCAGTATGATTTCAATGGAAAGACAAAGTATAAAGAAATAACTAAAGATTCCATAAGCAGTTCTCCATATTCTTACTACTATGCCCTTGAATGATACTTGTAATTTGATAAATCAATAAATAACAATCGAAAAGCTACATGCAAACACCTTTAACATTTTAAAATGTTTAATTCTGTATCTTCAGTGCTATATATTTAAAATATTCTATTTCCTATATTGAGAGATATAAGTGTTTCTAATCACTAAATGTTTCAGGCAAAACAAAATTTACCTTTCTGCACTTTTAAAAAATGGAAATTAAACTTTTTGGAAAGCAAAAAAATTTTATAAAAGCAAGCACTCCTGAAAACGCCAAGTAAATCAAGAAATGTCTACTTAGGGAGATGTCATTTAAAATACTAATTATAAATAAAGGCAAATATAAATAAGATAGTAAGAGGGAAGAATTCATAAGCACAATAATCATTAGAAAAAATTAGACAAGAAAAACAACAAAAAGTAATAAAAACAAAAATCTACTAAGTAATTAAATGTGTGTAAAACAAATAGGCCCATAGAATAGAAAAATGACTACAATCACAAATATACATGTATATACAGAAATAAATATGATCAAAGTTATATTTTACAATATAGCAAAATAGACTATCATTAAATGACTAATCATTAACCAATGACAAAAAGACATTTACTATCACTTTCAAACAGTTAGTTATATCCCTATATCACATATATCATGAACAAAAAGTCCTAATGGATAAAATTATTAGGGAAAAAAATCTACAGAAAACTTGTATAGCATTTTTACAATTATGAATTGAGAAGGCAATCCTAACTATATCCAAAAAACCTAGAATTTATAAAGGCAAAGACAAATATTAATTAGTCACGGAACCATAAACCTAGAACCAAAGTTAAAGAGATACAGGAAATTTACAACAGAAATGAAGTGGCTAACAAATATTTTTAAATGACCAACCTAAGCAAACAAAAAAAAAATTTTTAACCTATCAGATATGCAAAAAATTTTTAATATTTAAGTTTTTATTGAATTACTTACAATATTGCTTCTGTTTTCTGTTTTGGTTTTTTGGCCAGGAGGCATGCGAGATCTTAAGCTTCCCTGACTGGGGAGTGAACACACCCCCCCTGCATTAAAGGCTAAGTCTTAACCGCTGGACCATCTGATTTTGCACCAGATATGCAAAAATTTTAAAGATCACTGACTTCAGTATTGGGTGAGGTTGTGCAGGAAAAGATGCACTCACACTTCAAGGAGGTGAAAAAAGCAACATCAACCTTTAACCAGTCATTCTTCTTGACCCAGCTATTCTATTCTACTTCTGAGACTCAATCCTACAGATATATACTAGCACAACTAAACAAACCTGCATCAACAGGATGTCCTCTGTAATAGTAGCTGTAATGCACAAAACTAATAAAAGCACCTCAATGGGTACAATCTGACACCATGAGGGACAGACTTAAAACAAACAAACAATATTCATACCATGAATATTATGTCCTCATTTTTTTAAATCAAGTAAATCTGAATATACTGATAAAAGACTGCAAAGGATAAACACTATCCTCTCTGACAGCTTTCCCACCCTGACTTCTAAAACTTGGAACTATGATTTGATTTCTCCTTTTAAGAGCCATCAAACCATGATTTCCAATTTTCTATGTGAGTCTACCAATTTAAAATTGATCAAAGTATCATGAGATAAATAGGTATTTTATAAAAGCCTGTTTTTTATACCAACTGTATCATGAAAAGAAAAGTTACCTGCTTTAATAACCAGCTATAGTTAAAAAGTTTAAAAAATGATTCATAATTTCTAAAATTTTTTTTAAAACACTTCATGTTTTCATTCATTACAAATGTTTTAATACTGGCTTCCTTAGGAAATACGAAATAGCCAATTCCTGAACTGATACTTTAAATTTATATCCCCCCTTCTTTTTAAGAGCAATTAAGGACACGTCAATACCTGGTCAATCACACCTAATGTTCAAGGATGCCTGACAAGTGAAAACTATGTGATGCTATCACAGCTGATATGGTCTAAATCCTGACCTCTCAGTCTCAACTTCAAAGGGATGCCACCTATTTGGCACAAAATATGTCTAAAAAACTCAAATTATTTTCACATCTTCTGACAAAAGAATCACCTAGTTATAAATGATAATTTACAAAGAGTACTACAGAACAACTTCCTAGTTTATTAGAAATCTAAATATTTTTTACTTGTAAGAAACATCTGACATAATTTATGTGCTTTATGATAACAAAAATCTAGTCATTCTAAAACACAACAAAAAAGTTCCTAGAACACCTTATTTTGAGAAAAGTGACTACCTCTGAGGAGGGAGGAAACAGAGACAGGGCTTTAGCTGCTGCTATAATCTTACATTGAAGCAAAAACTGGAAGCAAAATTTTCACTTTGGAGGCAGATTGCTTGGGTTCTAAACAATTCACTACCTCTTTACGGCCTTGAACAAATTATTTAATCTCCTACCATTTCCTTTATTTATAAAATTCGTATAATAATGTTTCCTGCTACACAGAATTAAATCCGTTGATATACGTGAAGTGCTTAGAACAGTACCTGACATATGGTAAATTTCATTATTATCATCAGCCTCACCAACTGTAATTGTCAATCATGAAATCTGGCTTCCTGGAAGGCACTGGGATAAGAGGGGGTTAGATCAGATGGTATCTGATCATTTTTCTATAATTTCAAACATAAATGCTATTTTTGTCAACAGTGATATATAACCAGTTCAAGTGGGAAAGCAGTATGAAATGGAATAATGAAGTTCCAGTCTTCAATTTTCAAAAACATGAGACAATTCAGGCTTTGGAGTTTGATATTTATTTTTAGCAGGAAGAATATGCTAAGGTTGATGACATCATTAGAAGATACGTCCATGTCCAATACCTGCAACAGAAGCTCAATAGAAGTTAAAGAAACCATACCAAAGACTAAAGACAAAAATTACATGTCATTACTTACCCTTAATTCTGCTAACAGTAAAACAAGTAACAGTGTGTTTAAGACTGAAGTTCCATCACAAGATCAAAAACTGGTAAGTCAATTATCAAACTTACTTTTTGGAAAGTTCTATCTGTTCTATATAAAACTGGGCAGGCTCTCTAAAGGTGAGCAAAATGTCAACTAAGCTTTGAGTGTGTATGTGTGAGCAGAGGAGGGGCAGACTGAAAAGGGGTAATGCTACACAGTGCTGACAATACGGGGTGGGAGAGCTCTGATGCTGGTACTTAGTCAACTGTGATCACAGGTAGAAATGGTAATCATCTTTGGCACAATCAGAGACTGCTGAAACAAGAACTAAACTCTAATAAATAAAAGCAACTTAACAGATGCAGCATCATTTCACATACCTAGAAATTTAAAGAGAACTGTCTTAAAAAAGGGATCCAGACATTAGAAATCTATGTATTATTAGAAAAAGAAATTACTATAGCAGCAAACAATTTTAACAAGAACTAATCAAAGATTCTGTCAAATAAAATCAAATCTGTTTCATTCCCTACCCCTGACAATGGCCACTCTGCTCAAAGGAAATTTGAGTTTCTTCTTTTAACCCCTGCACCTCCAGACTTCTTGTCAACAGTATCAATCATCATTCAATTTAAAGAAGCAATAACCTTCTACTTAAGGGTGTGTCCAACCCGAGAGTGGAGTAGAAATATGTTAAGATTCAAGAATGGAATAGTTAAGTAACCTGAAGACTACCTTCCTAAGCAAAAATGATAAACTGCTCAGGAATAGGGAAACTGGGGACTGGCATACCCATAACAAAAAGTCTTTATTTCTTAATCGTATACCCAAGAGACCGCATGTACTCAGAACAGGAATTAAGTCCAACTATAATTTACTGTAGCTAAGACCAGACTTTATACTAACTGCTATCTTCCCATTATTTTTGTTATTGAGGATAAGGGTTTAAACGCATAAGATGAATTACTATTACTGGAATTTCACGAGTAATTTTAAAACGCAACCAATTTTTGCTCATTTCAAATCTCTAAATTTTCTTAGGCAGACTGATTTGGTTCAAGTAAAAAACCAATTAATGAAGCTTAATTGGAGTAGCTTACCTGGGCCGTTGTCTAAAGGGGACTATGTTCAAAAAGTGCAAAACGTGCAGGAATATTAAGCTATTTTAAAGTTCCTACCAAAAATAAATTTAATAAACAAGCACTAAATAAGGAAAAGGTTACGCACTTCCAATTTATGCTCTTTCTCTGCAAGGGCTTCCTTTTGACAACGAAGAAAATCTGCTAACATTCGAGTGAGCTGCTTCCTATCATCTATTTCAGCCGCCAACCTGCCGTTGTAGTCTGCCAGCAACATACAAGCATCCTCTACCATTTTAGAAAGTCTTTCTCCAGACTCTTTATCTAAGAAAAGCACAGGATAACAAAAGTATTACACAACAAAAACAATGCTATATGCTGTTTCCTTACCCTATCCTCCTGAAAAGTTCAGATCAGACTTGCTTTTCTTACCTGTTATTTTATCTAGAAGGGATACTTCTTGAACTTCAACAGGCAAAGAAGCTATCCTTTGATGAACTGCTGCATCACCAGAAGCTGCATTTTCTAGATCTTGCAATGCTCTAACGAGATCTAGAGTCTAAAAAGTTATACAACTTTAGAACCAAAATCAGTGAAGCTTAAAAAAAACATAAAAGACTTAAAATTTATTTCATATTCCTTAATCTGACTATCTGACTATTAAAATAATGTGATTCATTTGTAAGCCAAATATATACAGTGGTAAGAGGGAAGGCAGGCTATAACTTCAACCTGGAGAATACAAATTTTATGAATGACATATTCACTGTATTATCATTATACTAATATATAAGAAGAATTTCTAGTATTAAATTAGATATTGGGGGATGGAAAATACAAATCATCATCTATCATAACACAGAAGAGCCCCCCAAATTCTATCTCCTAATGAAGTAACTAAAGCATTAGAGAAATGCACTTTTGGAATATGTATGTTCACATGTGATACCTTCAATTATTCTATGGTTTGTTACTAAGATCATTAAACTATTACAAAGTTTCATATATCTGGTGACTAATATTTATATAATGCTTAATCCGCATTTTAACATCAATATTTTAGTTGCACTGTTTTCATACCAGCTATAGTTAGGAGGGATGGGCAAGTCTTTGCTGACAATTTCATAATTCATAACATCCCTAAAATTATTCTGAAGAAAACTGAGTAAATTTTCTTTTCCCTAGTCTCCATTCCCATCCACATCCTTTTACTTTTTTTCTTTTTTTCATCTCTAAGCCTAGATTCTGGAACACTTAAGAAATTACACACATACATAAAAAGTGTGGGATATTATTAACTCTGTATATATTTAGATGACACTGACAACCAGTTTCGAATTTTTCTTTAAGCTATCCCCTTACAAAAAATGTTATTACTGGAGTCTAGCATACAGCAAATAATCAAACATGATTAGAATTAATGGAACCTAGTAAGAAATATACTATCCCCAGTGTGCTTTTAATTCATTACTATGTTTTTAAAATCCAAATATTAAAAAAAAATTATTTTGTTATATTTCCCCACTACAATGAAAGTGAGCTTAAGAGCAATGACATGACAAGGAAGCTTGTTTCTCATGACGTCCCAAATAACTTACATTATTATTTTTTAATCAGACTTAGAAAGTTCTAAAATGTTCTGGATTTCTAAGAAGAAATCTAGCTTTATGGTTTTGACAATGTATGCATGCTTTAATTATAAACTACGCTCATTACACCTTCACACTTCTACATGAAGAAAGCAAACTGAAACAACACTAGCCTAGGACTTCTGAGAGAGGAGAGCGAAATTATTAGATTCTATAAAGAGAAATCTTTGCCATTCTGAGCCATTGAGAATTTAGCAATACAACTAACCAGAAAATGGTCATTATAAAACCAAAAGCAATTGCACTGTATACAACAAGTACTAGGGAAGAGTCACGTCAGAAACTCCTACAAGTACACCTTAGGTTACTCTTTCATCAGGGAGAACAGGAAAGGGTCAGACCCATTAATTAAAACTGGAGTAAAATACTGTTCTTGGAGTGAGTTTCAGTCCAGGTCTCCAAGTCCACCAAGCACTTAAGTTCTTATTACTCTACAGGATACTAATTCCTGCTAACCATGTCTGCTTCCAGACAAAGCTCAGCAGGAACCACTTTCTGGCTCACATACTGAGTTATGTTTCTGTACCATTTGTAGCCCATGAAGATATTTACCTTGTTTTAAGAGTATGGCTATGTCTTCATTTTCTCCTTTAAAATTCTATCTGTCCCTCCTATATGTTTGAAACATAGAAGGAGGAAGCTTTAAGACTCAATGCCCACATAATTAAGGTAAAAATGTCTTTTTGGAATCATCTGATGGTTAGAAAATGCTATACTGTACCAACCTGGGAGGACATGGAGTATTAAGATAATGATTCTAATTCATCTTATTTCACCATGGAACTACATGGTTCCATACGGTCACATAAAACTGTATGAATACATAGTTGTTAACTCTAACATGCATTTTTACACGTTTAAAAGCAAAACTACTTAAAAAGATTGTTTATCTCTAGGCATGGAATTTTTAGCATACTTAAATCAAATAATAAAATAGTCTTACATTTTATTTAAAAGAAAACTGTTGAAATGGTGGATATCTCACCAGATCTAATCGTACCTGGCAATCAAATCCTTTCTATGTGAAATATTGCCTAATATACAACACACATTAAACATAAATGATCAATCAGAAAATAAGACTTATTCAGATAGCTTGTTTCCTGTACCCAGACTTATAATAAGTTAATTTACAGAAATAAAATAGCAAAATTAGTAAAGCTTGATGGCTACATGAAATACTAGAAATGTAACTCCCTCAACAGAGAAAAACTGCTACCTGTGGTGGTTCACTTGGGGATCCTAGAGAGGAACAGTTTTCATTTTCATCCACCTTTATCTGCTCATACGTTCGCTTCCTAGGCTTCTTGTCACCATCTGAGTTGAAAGAACATTTAAGTTTTAATGAGAGAACACATTTCAATGAAGAGATAATGATAAAAGATTATATACTTACAAAGAGCTTGCTTAAGTTGTTCTAATACATCATTTTCATAAACAGACCTTTCTTCCCAAATAGATAGCACTCTTCCAAGGTGCTTCTTACAACTTTCATCAGTTTCACTAAAGAGAAGATAAAAACATTAACAGTAAAATGCACAGTGCCATTGCAAAGATAATGGTGATTTTAAACACAATGGCCACCCATTCCCTGAAAAAAGCTGCCCAAACGTTTACTGAGTTTCACTCTGTGACCAGCAGTTCAAGGGTGAAGTGACCAAGACAGACATACTCTCTGCTTCCCTTAAATAACTTGGAGACATACTATTAAGCAAAAAATTACAAAAAATGATGAAAGTGCTAGTACTGGTGACAAGGGGTTATCAAGAAAGTACCTCTAACCTAATGGGGGCTGAACATAAAGCTAAGGAAGACTGCTAATGGGTGATTTTGAAGCTTATTTAACAAATATTTACTGATCAGTGTATGATCTCTGACACTGGAGATACAAATGGAGCTTTATGGCAGCTGTTAATTGTAAGAGCCACAAAAGAGAACAGTGTTAAAGATGGGTTTAACAGAGACGTGGCCCAGTTCAAGAGAGATCAGGAAAGGTGTGGGAGGAAGCGTATTTGAGGAAATGATATATTTATTCTGAATTCTGAAGACTGGACACACAGAAGTGGGAAACAGCCTACTCCCAACCATTTTCCACCACCTTCACCACTCCCACTGGAGACGGAACCACTGTGATCTCGTGCCTGGATTTTTTAACGGCCTTGTCATTGGTTTCCCAGGCTCTACTCCTTCATCCTAGTCTCCACTAATGCAAATGATCTCATACTGCTCTCAGTCCTCTAAGAACCACCAATTACACCAAGGAAAAGAGCAAAGACTTTATTTACCCTGGGCCACAAACTGGGCATGTTCTACTTCCTGGCTACCTCTTAGACTACATTTCCTAAATACAAATCTCCTTGCTGATCGTCAAATATGCCCAGCACATGGCTATCTCACTGTGTCTGCCTCGAGTTTTCTCTACCCAGGATCCTTTCCTGCTAGATAGTCAAATGGCCCGTTTCATCCCTCCATTCAGTCTCTGCTCAAATGCTACCTACTCCAAACTGTCAATCCTTACCTCATGAAATAACTGTCATCACACTCTCTAGCTCCTTCCCTGCTTTATGTTTCTTCGTAGTACTTATCTCTTTTTTTTTGACATTTTCAGATATATTAATTTGTATTATTCTGTCATCCACTGAAATTCAAGCTCCACTAGAACAGAACTTTATAGTTCATTCACTATTGTATCCTCACTGACCAGCACAAAGTAGATGGTCAATAAATATTTTATGGAATTTTAGGAAGAGGCAATAAATAAAGCCCAAGCCAGAAAGAACTAAAAGTTCAGTTAACTTAAACTACATAAACTCTAGTGTGGGAGTGGGGTGGGTGGCGGGGGTGAGGAGGTGAGAACCACTCAAAGACAAAAGACTGTTATAGTCAGTTCTACAACTACAGCTACAGTTTCCTAGATGGATTAAACAATACTGGAGGCTACTGCAATTATACAGAAATGACATTATGGTAACTGGAATGACAGGAAGTCTAAGAACCAAGGGAACTATATGTACTATACAGGATAAAGCGAGTGAAGGAGAAAGGACAGTGTGATATATTATAAATCACGGTATCACAGAGAGTTCAAGATAATACCTGCTTTCTCACAGGGGCATCAGGATAGATGAAGTTTCCATTCATCAAGAAAGTGAACCCACAGAAAGAGCAAGTTTGACAGGGAGGAAGGATATTGTGAATTCAATAACAGCCATAGTTAAGTCTCAGATGTGTGGAAGCATATAACTAGAAATCAACAGGCAACTGGATATACTACAAGACTAAAAGGAAAAACACTGGACTGGAGCAAAGATTATTGGCTTTTAGGGTGTGGATAATAACTAAATATATGAAATGTATGAAATCACCCAGAGGGCTAGTAAAGAATATGACACCAGGAGGCTGAATTCTAAGAAACACCAGCACCTGAAAAGATGATAAAAGACAGTATCTAAATTGAAGGATAAATAATATTAATTTAAGAAAGCAACATACAGCAGTGTTTCACACTCTGTAATTCTTAAAAAAATGCATCTACTGTGACTAAACTTCAGGGCATATGGTAAGTATATTTTCATCCTTAAATCATTCGTTCAACATAGATCATCATTCACCACTGAATTGTACAAATTAGACTGATGTAATTGCCTACCCCAATGTTTACCCAGTAATCTACCAAATATTTGCATACAATATTTGGAAATAAGCATTTTAAAAGCACACACTTCTACCTTCAGAATTTTTCTATAGCAAAATTTTCAACAGGCTTGTGATTATTTTAAATATTCTGTATTTACAAAGCATTTAAAAATGTGACATATACCCACACACCAGAAAACGTTAAAATCATTATACACAATACGACAGAAAGGGGTAAGTTTTTCCAGAAATACTAGTTGAAAGATTGATCATTATAAGCACACAAATTTTCAATTCAACACACTTGTTCATTCTTAATGAAGTTCATTCCAATATGGTAGTTGCTTGGTCACTAAAGAAACAAGTGAACTCCAAATGCCCACCTGAACAAAACCTTTTCCTTCACACAAGTATTTAACACATTTATAAATGCCATCACTGGTAAGTCTTCTCAAATGAAAACTTCAAAGAAATACAGCTTATTTTTTATTTTAATGTCATAAGACAAGTTTTAGCAAAAGTACTTATTAGACATTTATAACAGATTACCTAGTAGCCAAAACAATTATCATACCTTGAAACATGCTTAAAAGCCTCCACTATAACTGGTGCAAAATCTTTGGTAAACTCTGGCCCCTTCCTTTTGCTGTTCTGAATGACATCATTAGCTAGGTAGAGAAAAGTAAGCTTCCTGTTCGGTTTGGCTGAAAAAAACAAAAAAATCTAATTAAAATACCCTCAACTTAACTGAGACAAACTTTCTCAACACCTGAAATCAAGCAGTTTGAGAACTACAACAAACTTACTAGCCTTTGTATATTAGGTTCAACCCTAGCTTCTCATTCTACTGCTAAATTCAGCAAGTCAATATTCTTTAAAGGATAACCACTCTATTGTTTCTGAAGATCACTCACATGAGAGAAAAAAGAGAACTCATGAGGGCAGAGGTAGCCAATAAAATATTTCCTTACAGTTTTACTAAGTCATCTAAACCACTTATCTTTGATTGGTAGTCTTATCATTAGTTACAAATTAACAGTTTTATACATGGAAATCATCACATCTGTGTAAAATGCATTTTGGTGACTATTCTGTACTAAATTTTATTTAAACTATTAAACACTACATGAAATATAGCCACTTAAAATAAGATGGTGTTTGGTCATGCTATTAAAATGGTACCTTAAATCTTAACTGAATTTATGATTATTTTATTGACAATACATATATTAATTTAAAAATCAATCATTAAGTTACCGTGAAACAAAAGAAAACAAAATGTAAGACAGGTTGAAAGAGGCATCAATCACTTCAATCAATTACAGATTTTTTTCACTTTCAAAATAAAATACTTGTCAAGCTAACAGAGTAAATGTTAGAGAAACCAAGTGGACAAAGTTTAGATGTTCCCCCTCTTTGGATTACATGGCCTTAAATAACTGATTCATCTTGATAAAACTATGTCCCTACTCACAATATTCTGTGGGTACAATTATCCTTCTAAAAGAGCAGACAAGATTTCAATAATCTAACCAGAATACATTTTTACTGATTAAATGTTAAGTGGCATAAAAGTACTGAATATGACTTAAAATTCATATACATATATATATATATGGAAAAATTAGTTGAACACAACCTTTTATACTATTTTCACAGTATAATTTTACTAGAATTGGAATCATTCAAAGTTGTACAATTATATTCACAAACAGCATACTTTGTGACATCCACATTACGCTGGTGTAGGGGACTTACTAGTCTAAGGACTGATAATCCAGTGTACTATTCATGTGGGCCAGTTTATTGGATTTAAGGCAAATATTTGGGCAGACAGCATTTAGTCCTCAAGATATGAGTATTTAATTGAAAATTTAAGCCACTTTTGAGTTCACATTTTTCTTTTAGAGACTGTAAAATATTGAGTCACAACTGATCAGACCTTACAAACCTGTAGTGCCTACTGACTGCATAACCTGGCTTGCCTGTCTAAAGCTGCAGTCTACCAATTACTGGGCTTTTGTAAGTTGCTGGCACAGAATAAAGATAAAGGGAGAGATGGCAATAACAGAGACCAACTTCTGATTCTTCTAGCTCTTGTCTGGTCAGCTAAACCATAAAGTACAACTGATTAAGATATCAAGACTCTTTCCTGTTAAGATTATAATAGTAAATTTCCAGTAATCAACCTTATCTTTAAAAAAAAATTCTAACCTTTGCCCACAGAAAACCTCACACAAAGAAAAGGCCTTATTTAATCTAAATATTAAAAATATTAATCCAAGTATTTGTATTCTTAACATCAAAAAGAACTTAAATACTCAAATTTGTCCTTAGCACTTTATAATACAAAACCTAATTTAATCCAAATAATGTAAGATATCATTATTATCTGCTTTTGGCAGTTGAACAAAAATAGACATCAAAAAGGTTATCTGCCCACAGTGAAATAGCCAGGAAGGGATCAGTCATGATTTGAATTCCAAAAGTCCAACTCCAAAGCATTTCCTCTTAACATTAACAACTGTACTATGCTTCCTGTCATAAATGAAAGTGGGTTATGACTTTTAGAGAAGATTTAATAGCAACTCAACCAAAATGTTTCAGAATGTTAACAGTATTATTCACGACAGCTAAAAGCTGGAAATAATCCAATGTCTGTCAACAGATGAATGGATAAGCAAAACGTGGTATATAAATACGAATAGACTACTGCTGCTGCTGCTAAGTCGCTTCAGTCGTGTCGGCTCTATGCGACCCCATAGACGGCACCCCACCAGGCTCCCCGTCCCTGGGATTCTCCAGGCATGAAAAAGAAAGAACATCCTGACGCAAGCTACAATGCTCAGATGGTAAAGAATCCATCTGCAATGTGTGAGACCTGGGTTCCATCCTTGAGTTGGGACGATCCCCTGGAGGAGGGCATGGTAACCCACTTCAGTATTCTTGCCTGGAGAATCCCCATGGACAGTGGAGCCTGGCAGGCAACAGTCCATGGGGTCGCAAAGAGTCGGACACGACTGAGTGACTAAGCACATACAGAGGACGTTATGTTAGGGAAACAAGCCTGCCACAAAAAGACATATATTGTATGACTGCATTTAATCAGGTACCTAGAACAGTCAAATTCAAGACAAAGTAGAATGGTGGCTGTCAGGGGCTAAGAAGAGGGAGATATGGAGAATTACTGCTTAATGGGGATAGAGTTCCAGTTTTATAAGAGGAAAAGAGTTCTAGAGATGTATGTTAATGACAGTTGCACAGCAGTATAAATATATTTAATATCACTAAAACTTCACACTTAAAAATGATTAAAGTGTTCAATTTTATGTTTATTTTACCACAAAAGTTTTTAAGTATATATTTTACAAGTTTTAAAATCTGTGAGCTACTAATCTCTTGAAAATAATTCAGAATCATTTTCTGCAACGTACACCAAAGTAAAAATTACAAGATTTCAACATACATTTCCCAGTATATTCCAAAGAACGAACTCTGTACCAGGAGCACAACTTTATAGTATGGGGTCCAAATACCAAGACATTATACGAGAAATACCTAGAAACTGCCATAAATTATACTGTTCTCCAAATTTTCAGGGAAAAAAAATGTACTGCCATTTAAAACTTTATGTAGAACAAATAATAAACTAATGGAACAAATTACAACAAGCAATTCCAGAAGAAATCACATTATTTTCAAATAAAATTTTTTATAAATTGTAAACAACAGATCCATAATTGTTTTTAAAACATACAAAGCTAGCAAGGGCAAACAAGCCATTTCATAATTTCTTTAATTTCTTAAAGAAATAACTCTATTAGCAACAGAATATAAGGTTAAATAATGGGTCTGACCTAATCAATTCCTATGTTTGTACTGTTCATAGGGCTCCCTGTAAAGACACCGATTTTCCCAATCTTCCATTCAATTTAACTCGTGTTTATTTAATATTTGCTGTGTGCCATGCTGAGTTCAGACCAAAAATCATCTTTCCTGTTCAATCAGGACTTTGCAACATAAAAACTGGCACAAGATAGGTCATGTGACTACGTTAGTTCTTTTTTTTTTTAATTCTCTCTCCACTGATACATGACACCAACACCGAAAGCAACCATAAACCCAGTATTATATCCCAGTTAATCTACCCACTCCAGTATTCTGGCCTGGAGAAATCCATGGACTGTATAGTCCATGGGGTCGCAAAGAACTGGACACGACTGAGCAACTTGCACCTCACTTAGTCCGTGTGTGCACTGCCATTTTTGTACCAGTGCAGTATAAGCCAAATAAGAACAAGTCAACATATTGTGAGAAATCATTTTCTTATATCTCACCCCACCAAACAAAATTTTAAGCTCCTGGTACTAAGCATAAAGCTTCCCAGGTGGCACTGTTCAGTTAAGTCGCTCTGTCAGGTCCGACTCTTTGCAATCCCATAGAGTGCAGCACACCAGGCCTCCTTGTCCATCACCAACTCCCGGAGTTTGCTCGTTTGTCCATCGAGTCAGTGATGCCATTCAACCATCTCATCCTCTGTCGTCCCCTTCTCCTCCCACCATCAATCTTTCCCAGCATCAGGGTCTTTTCAAACGAGTCAGTTCTTCGCATCAGGTGGCCAAAGTACTGGAGTTTCAGCTTCAGCATCAGTCCTTCCAATGAATATTCAGGACTGATTTCCTCTAGGATGGACTGGTTGAATCTCCTGGCAGTCCAAGGGACTCTCAAGAGTCTTTTCCAACACCACAGTTTAAAAAGCATCAGTTCTTCGGCACTCAGCTTTCTTTATAGTCCAACTCTCACATCCATACGTGACTACTGGAAAAATCATAGCTTTGACTAGATGGACCTTTGTTGGCAAAGTAACGTCTCTGCTTTCTAATATGCCGCCTAGGTTGGTCATAGCTTTTCTTCCAAGGAGCAAGAGTCATTTAATTTCATGGCTTCAGCCACCTCTGCAGTGATTTTGGAGCCCCCAAAAAGAAAATCTCTTACTGTTTCCATTGTTTCCCCATCTGTTTGCCATGAAGTGATGGGACCGGATGCCATGATCTTAAGTTTTTTGAATGCTGAGTTTTAAGTCAACTTTTTCACTCTCCTCTTTCACTTATCAAGAGACTCTTTAGTTCTTCCCTTTCTGCCATAAGGGTGGGGTCATCTGCATATCTGAGGTTATTGATATTTCTCCTGGCAATCTTGATTCCAGCTTGTGCTTCATCCAGCCCGGCATTCCCCATGATGCAGGTGGCACAGTGTTTAAGAATTCTTGGAGATGCAGGAGACACGGGTTCGATCACTAGGTCACAAAGATCCCTTGGAGAAGGAAATGGCAACCCACTCCAGTATTCCTACTTGTAAAATCCCAAGGACAGAGGAGCCTGGTGGGCTACAGTCTATGGGGTACATAGTTGGATGCAATTGAGCATGCGCGCGCGCGCACACACACACACACACACACACACACACACACACACACACACACACACACACACACACACACACACACACACACACACACACACACACACACACACAGGTACTAAGCATAGCCCTTTGTCCAGGGCCCTTGTATATGAACAGGTATATCAAAACAAATAATGATAATAATAAAATTCTGAGAGCTAATCTATGAAAACATAGTATTACCTAAAAAGTTGAGTATACATCTCAAAAAAGGGCAAAGCAAGTTCAGTTCATCACACAAATAAGAAACAGTTACACAGTAATTCAGTAAGAGGGCTTTCCTGGTGGCTCAGTGGTAAAGAATGAGCCTGTCAATGCAGGAGACACAGGTTTGATCCCTGATCCAGGAAGATCCCACAAGCCTCGAAGCAACTAAGCCTGAGCACCACAGCTACTAGAGCCTGGGAGCCGCAACTACTACTGGGCCCAAGTCCTGCAACTACCAAAGCACTTCCCGGAAGCCCATGCTCTGCAACAACAGAAGCCACCACGGTGAGAAGTCCAAGCACAGCAACTACAGAGCGGCCCCTGCTAACTGCAACTTAGAGAAAAGCCTGCATAGCAATGAAGACCCAGCACAGCCGATAAAAATAAATTTTAAAAATCATAAAAAAACAACAACCACCACAAACAATTCAAATAGAAGATCAGTTACAAAGCTTCAAAAAGATGAGACCAGGCTATTAAATAAAGAAAAAGAAACAAACCTATTCAGTAAAGGATTACAGAAATGACATCTAGTCAAATTCATAATGAATTCATAATCTAATTTTACTTCTTAATAATCAGATAGGATAATGGTAAGATCATTATTTTCTTACACTGTTCAGACCACATGCCTACTTGTTTTGATATGATACAGAATATTATAATCTAATTTAATCACTGTGTTTTATGGAGACTGAAATTTACAACCACAGTAGATGATAATGCTGATAAATATAACAAATAGCTAAAAAAAAAATTTTTGTTATCTATAAATGTTAAGAACTTTCTTTCCAAGAGAAGCCTTCTATATAGAGAAGAAGCAAAAAACAAATAATAATATTAGATAAATAAATATTACATACACATGCATATACACACAAAATAATGAGTATCAGTGCAATTCTTACAGAAGGAAATAAGAAAACCCATTATCTTGAAACAAAAATCTACTAAAGATTTATTAACTGTTGGACAGCCTCACTTATTTCTGTGATAAACTGATTCACAGGCCAGAAAACATATTCATATAGATGGATAGGTGTTTGTAAGGCAGAAACTACTTTAACTTAGTAATACTCTTTGCCACAGAAAATGCAAAACCAACAGATGATTCTTGAATGGATTCTATCTATCCCAGATGGGACGAGTTCAGTCAGATACAGATGGCTGCTTCTTAACAGGTGAGGTGGGTGAAAAATGGATAGCACTGGCATATTCCTGTATCACTGCCATGATGCCTCAGACTTCTGGTAGCCCATCCCTTGCTTAAAATCCTTCAAAGATTTTCTATTGTTCTCCAGGATAACATTTTAAATTCTTAACACAACCAAAGGCCTAGAAAGATCTATCTCCACCTCAACACTATTCTTTCTTCAAGCCCGAACTTCCTGGACTCCTACTCCTGCTTCAGACCTCAGTGAAACGAGTTCCTTTGGTTTTTCTCTGACCACCCACTACACAATGGTGAGGCAGTCCTGATACGCTCTCATGCCACCTCATACTTTTCCTATGGAGCATTTCCTCCAACCATTTAACCGTTTTTATTTAATCTAGTGCTTCCCAACTAAATTCCATCGAAAGTAACAATTGTCAGGCTCAGCCACCAATCTATGGAATCTAGCCCAGCAGCTAAGCCATAATTTGCTCAACATTTACTAAATCAATAAATTTTGGGCTAAACCTTTATGTCTGTAATTATTTGTTCTACTAACTTAGCTTCCGGTCTTAACCTCACCCAGCAGCTGAAAGGGGAATGTGATTACACTACTCTCAGAAACCTCAACTTCAAATTCACATTATGAGAAGATGAACTTTCTTACAGATACAATTACTCTTTATTTTCAATGTATTGAGTTCAAACATTTTCCTTTCCCTCCTCCTCCATTCTAGAGTTCTCACAAATCATAACCCCACAGAAAAATTAGCAAACAGTGTGAATGGGAGGATCAAAGAACTACAAATGTTAATCAATTAAAACCAACTACCATTCTACCTATTAGAGTGATCAAGACAAAAGTCTGACACTAAAGTTGGCAAGAGTATGAGTTAAGATTATCCTCTTTAGATACCTTCAAACATGTTTAAAATTTAAATTAGTGTGACATTTTAGAAAAATAATTTGGCAATACCTATCAAAAATGTAAATGCACGAATCTCTTAACCCTGCAAATTTCCCTTTTAGAACTTTATCCTATGGTATCTTCTCATAAATGCACACAAAAAAAACCATGAAGGATATTCACGAAACAACACAAAAGACAGAATTAGATAAATCATGATATATTCATATAATCCATACTCTATAGCTATTAAAAAGTGAGACAGATTTATATACAGATATAGAAAGATATCTAAGACATATTATTGAATTAAACATATCCACACAAGCACACACACAGTAGATAGCTTTACTTTGGGGGAAGATCAAGAAAGAATCTGAAGGGGAGTCAGAATTTTCAAAAAAGAATTGTCCTAACAGGGAAACACATGAGCTATATATTAAATGATGCATGTGAGCCACATACTGAAAAGAAAAGGGCTCCTGGGTAGTGCGGACTTGCTGCTCTTCCAAAGCACAAACTTCACCACTATAAAAGACAATGTGAACTGGAAAAGATCTAAAGAATACACGCCACATTGTTTGTTCACATTACGCATATAGAGTGGAACTGAAACTAAAACTTTTATGGTCTATTAAAAATAATATCTTTAAAATAATACTAAGTTTCTTAAGACCTAGGCACTATTCTAAGAGTTTATTACATATCTCTTTTAATCTTCAAAACAACCATAGAAAGTCATTATCCCCATTTACCAATGAAATAAGTGTCAAAGTAATTAAATGCACTCAGAGAAATGCACTGAAATCAATCAACACCTACTACAATCCCTAAATAATATTTTATTAACAAAAGCAGAACTACAAGATGAGCCTGTAACATCTTGTCATGATAGAAAGTAAGAAGCCTATTTTAAAAACTACCCGAATTGTATCCAAAGGACATAGGCAATGCTCCAGGATACCGCCACTGACCAAAGAGTATCAAAAAGATGCTCAATGGTCTGAAACATAATCATCTAAAAATCTGTAAGTTCATAAAAAACACTTTAAAAAAGTGGTTGCTAAGTAACTGATTCACTTGACAAAGGGGAAAAAAATGAGCCATTCAGCCTCCTTTTCCTGTGTGAACTGTATTCCAGAGTCAATGGTTGATGAAGGGAAGTTCTTATACATGAATGCTCAAATTTCAGCATGCTCAGAATCACTTAGAGGGCTTGTTAATACGCAGATAACTGGTTCCTACTGACACAGTTTCTGAGATAGGTCTAGGAGAGGACCCAAGAATTTGCATTTTCAACAAATACTCAGGTGATACTGATGCTGCAGAGGCCCATGTTTTGAGAACCACTGTTAGAAAAGAACTCTGGATAATAAACACAGAAAGAATGAAATAATTAAAAATTCATAATTTTGCAACTCGTGATAAAAAATAAAGAGTCTAACCAACTACCATCACAAGCTGCTAAAAGCACTTGGTGAAAGGTGATGGTGCACGTGTGTGCGCGCCCAGTCATGTCTGAGCTTCGTGATCCCAAGGACTACAGCCTGCCAGGCTCCTCTGTCCATGGAAAGAATACTGGAGTGGGTTGCCATTTCTTCCTCCAGGGGATCTTTCCGACCCAGGGATCGAATCCACATCTCCTGAGTCTCCTGCATTGGCAGGTGGATTCTTTACCACTGCCCCATCTGAGAAGCCTGTGAAAGGTGACAGGGAACTTTATAACAGATTCATAATGATAACAACTAAATCCACTGATCAAGCTCACTTTTAAACAGAAAACAAATTTGACATTAGATATCTCTTAATGTGATGCAGCAAGAAGTGCATAAAACAAGCAATAAAGTATTCTTTGAGAATGACACCATTAGGATGGTATCAGTCAAATGCCTAAGGAGGGAAGTTATATAGTCCATCTGATAATCTCAACAAATAAACTGCATGAAAAAATGTGTGTGTGGGGGGAGACACAAATCAACCAAATGTCATAAATGGACCTTGTTGGATTCTGTTCTGAACATTAACTACAAAGACACATTTTTCAGGGAATCTAGGATACTAAACATGAACTAGGTTCAAAAAATTTTTTAAAAAGTCAACAAAGTTAAGTTTGTTAGGTGTGACAGAACTCTTACAATTATACTAAAATCTTAACATAAAGCTTACTTATCAATTATAAATATATGTAAATGGTCTGAAGTTTAGGTTTTGCTTTTAAAAAAAGAAAAAAAGTATCAGGGTAGGGAAGATTTAGGGAGATGAAATCAGAAGGATGTAACATTAATAATGCTGAAGCTGGGTGATGGATTCACTGAAGGTCAAAATCTTATTGTCTCCTACTTCTATATATAATTTTGTCTATCGTAACGTTAAAAATCTAAATAAAGTTGGAGTGTAAAAAGTGAAATCTCCTTTCATCTCCACCCCCTTATCATGAATGAGTTCATTATTATAGTGTGTATATCCTTTCCACACCATTAACTGTGCCTTTGCAAACACCATATACTCATTAACATGTCCACAGATACCCACAGAGGATTTTTTTCTTCAATAAGATCACACTATACATAATGCTTTGCAGTTGTTTCACACTTCAAATATCCAAAGCATTTTTGTATTCATAAACAGATCTGTCACCAAACTCTTTAGGAGCCTCATTCCTTTTAATAACTACTTAGTTGATGCTTTTGAACTGCGGTATTGGAGAAGACTCTTGAGAGTCCTTTGGACTGCAAGGAGATCCAACCAGTCCATCCTAAAGGAGATCAGTCCTGAATACTCATTGGAAGGACTGATGCTGAAGCTGAAACTCCAATACTTTAGCCACCTGATGCGAAGAACTGACTTGTTTGAAAAGACCCTGATGCTGGGAAAGATTGAAGGCAGGAGAAGGGGATTACAGAGGATGAGATGGTTGGATGGCATCACTGACACGATGGACATAAGTTTGAGTAGACTCCGGGAGTTGGTGATGGACATGGAAGCTTGGCATGCTGCAGTCCATGGGGTTGCAAAGAGTTGGACAGGACTGAGTGACTCAACTGTAGTCACATAATACATATATTTGTTGTTTCAAATCTTTAATACCTTTTATCTTTGTAAACCTGAGCAAGTATGTCTACAGGATAGATTCTGTAAACCTGAGCAAGTATGTCTACAGGATAGATTCTAACAGGCAGAGGTGACAGGTTAAAAGGTATGTTGTTTAAATTTTGACAGACATTGTCAGGCTGCCCACCAAAGAGGGCAACTGCTTCAATTCCTACCACATGAAAATGTTCATTTCTCTACATCATCAACATACTACTATTAATATTTAAGATCTCTGCCAATCTCCCCAGAGTAAAATGATTGTGTTTTTATTTGTAATTCCCTATATACTACTGAAACTGATTTATTTATTTTCCTTCTTTTGTAAATTGCCTGTTCACATCATATTCCCCATTTTTCTACTGAGCTCTTTTTCTTATCAAAACTCACAAGAGCATTTTATATGTTATGAATATTAGTTTTTTCCTATTTTAAGTAGTGCAAATATTTTCTCTGAACCTGTTGCTTAAAACCAAAACTTGGTATTTTCTGCATTCAGGGATTTTATATTTTTATGTGGCCAAATCTATTTCCTATATGACTCATGGCCTATACTGTATTCATGATCCAAAACTAGAAATTATAAATGTATATTTTTTCTTATATGACTCTATAGTTGAATCTTTTCAGTGCTGTATCTGTAATTCAACTGAATTAATTTCATATATAATATTAGTTAGGAATCTAGGAATTACTTGTTAATATCCTCTTTGGCCTTCCCAGGCGATGCTAGTGGTAAAGAACCTGCCTGCCAATGCAGGAGACTTAAGAGATGCAGGTTCAATCCCTGGGTCAGGAAGATCCCCTGGAGGAAGGCATGGCAACCCACTCCAATATTCTTGCCCCAAGAATCCCCATGAACAGATGGCAGGCTACAGTCACAGGGTCGTAAAGAGCTGGATATGAATGAAGCGACTTAGCACACAGCACATTCTATCTCTTATCTCATGAATTTCAAGTATCCAATGCGCCAAATGCCCACATAAAATAGGTCTCACAAATCTCTACTCTGAGTCTTCCATATATATTATTATTCCTGTACCAATAACATGCTTGGCTCATTTCAATGTCTTTACAGTCTCCATGGATACTGAGAAGGGCATACTATTTCTATTACTGTTTTCCAGTCAAAACTGTCAAAATTCTCAAGACAAAAACTGCCATGGTTCTTCCTGCACATTCATGTTTTCCAAAGGTTTACAGAATTAGAGTTAAATTTCTCATAGACTGCTCTGAACTTAGACAGATTAATATGGGGATAACTGACCTCTTTGCAATCAAGTTTACTTAGCAGTTTTACATACTATTGTACTTTAAAACACATACAATAAAGGCATGGTTTAAAGCAATAAAAAGCAAAAGTGCATGGCATACAACTACATTAAAATAAACTTGTTAAAATACTTAACACAACACATACCTGAAAATATCCTATAATATCAAAGACAAGAAAACACTGGCAGAAAACACTAGTCTCAGAGTTACAAACAATGTGTCCCAATTACAATATAAAGACCAATTTGTAGGAGACTTCTGCTTCTGAGAAGATGGAGCAGACATACGTTTTTCTAGTCCTCCTCAAAGTACAACTACAAATCCTGGACATCATAAATAAACCAAACACAGGGAAAAAAAAAGAAGGTAGACTGGCTAGGGGCCTTGGGAGTTCAAGATAAGGTGGGTTCCCAGAGTTTTCATTTTGCCTCAGATATCTCAGATTCAAAGTTGACGAGGCCAGCAACCCAGAAGTCCTACCAGGTGCAGATATAAAAACCCCCAACAAAAGCCTTCTCGCTCTAGTCAAAGGAGTAGGAAAAGGGCAGCCTAAAAAGACAAAAAACTTCTAGAAAATAATCTACCTACTCCAACCAAACACACTATAGAAAGGAAAAGAAAACAGAATCAGTGGCCACACTCACATCCACGCCCGCAAAGCCTGTAACGTGGAGCACAACACTTATCCAGAGTGGTGTCAGAGAAGGCAAAGCAGAGAGCCTGGGCTTCCACCCCACCCAGCAGTAGGGAGGCACTCCTCACCGGGGTGCTGTCACAGATGGAATAGTGGAAAGTCAGGACCTCCCCATGGTCCAGCAGTATCGGGCCCACACATTCACTCCTACATGTCTGTGGTAGCAGGGGAAGTCTCACGGGAAGCTAAAACCTCAACTCACACCCAACAGTAATGAAGAAGACCTCCCTCCCCTATGGGGTAGTGTCAGAGAAACCCAGCTAAAATAGAATTAGTTAAGGTCCAAAGTCTCATGCTGCTGCTGCTGCTGCTGCTAAGTCGCTTCAGTCGTGTCCGACTCTGTGCGACCCCATAGACGGCAGCCCACCAGGCTCCCCCGTCCCTGGGATTCTCCAGGCAAGAACACGAGTGGGTTGCCATTTCCTCCTCCAATGCGTGAAAGTGAAAAGTGAAAGTGAAGTCGCTCAGTTGTGTCTGACTCTTCACCACCCCACGGACTGCAGCCTACCAGGCTCTTCTGTCCATGGGATTTTCCAGGCAAGAGTACTGGAGTGGGGTGCCATTGCCTTCTCCCCAAAGTCTCATAACATAATACAAAAAAAAAATTTATGGATCAAGCAAAAAATCCACCATACCAAGCATCAAGATCTCAAACTGAACGAAAAAAAGACAATCAATAGATGCCAATACAAAAATAACAGATTTGAGAATTGATAAAAAATTTTAAGGCAGCCATCATATAAATGCTTCAACTAACATATGCAAATATGCTGAAAACTCAAAATTTATGGAATAAAGCTGAAGCAGTATTGAGAGAAACTTGCAGCACTAAATGCACACACTAGAAAAGATGAACATGTCTAAAGTCAATAATCTAAGCTCTCACCTCAAAAACCTCCAATAAGAACAAAATAAAAATAAATACATAAAACAAGGAAACGGGGAAATAAAAAAAGTAGAAGCAGAAATAAATGAAAGTGACACACAAAAATAAAGCTGCTTCCCCCACCCCGGTTTTTGATATACAACTGACACAAAGCACTATATCATTTAAGGAGTACAGCACAATATACAGTCCACAGAATTCTCCAGGCCAGAATACTGGAGTGGGTAGCCTTTCCCTTCTCCAGGAGATCTTCCCAACCCAGGGATCGAACCCAGGTCTCCCACACTGCAGGCAGATTCTTTACCAGCTGACTCACAAAGGAAGCCCCAATGGCTTACATATACCATATACCACGAACTGACTACCACAATTAAGATAAAATCTGTCATCCCATATAGATGCAAAAAAAAGAAAATAAGATTAAAAAAAACTTTTTTCTCCTGGTGATGAGACCTCTTGGGCTTTACTTTCTTAACACTGTCATATATACCATAATAAACTGTTAGTCACTCAGTCGTGTCCGACTCTTTGCCGCCCCGTGGACTGTAGCCTGCCAGCTCCTTTGTCCATGGAATTCTCCCGGCGAGAATCCTGGAATGGGTAGCCATTCCCTTCTCCAGGAGATCTTCCCAACCCAGGGATCAAACCTGGGTCTCCCACATTGTAGGCAGATGCTTTACCACCTGAGCCACCATACAGCAATGTTAATTACAGTCATCATTTTGTACATTACATCCCTACTATTTATTTATCTTAAAACTTAGTTTGCACGTTTTGACCATCTTCTACCTCTAGCAACTACAAATCTGATTTCTTTTTCTAGGAGTTTGGGTACGTGACCTTTTCTTTTAAAAAAAAAAAGAAAGATTCAACATATGAGATCATACAGTATTTCTTTCCCTGATTTATTTCACGTAGCATTATATCCTCAAGGTCCATCCACATCGACCCCATGGACTGTAGCACACCAGGCTTCTCTGTCCATCACCAACTCCTAGAGGCTACTCAAACTCATGTCCATCCAGTCGGTCATGCCATCCAACCATCTCATCCTCTGTTGTCCCCTTCTCCTCCCGCCTTCAATCTTTCCCAGCATCAGGATCTTTTCAAATGAGTCAGTTCTTCACATCTGGTGGCTCAAGTATTGGAGTTTCAGCTTCAGCATTAGTCCTTCCAATGAATATTCAGGACTGCTTTCCTGTAAGATTTCACTGGTTGGATCTCCTTGCAGTCCAAGGGGCTCTCAAGAGTCTTCTCCAAAACCAGTTCACAGCATCAATTCTTCAGGACTCAGCTTTCTTTATAGTCCAACACTCACATCCATACATGACTACTGGAAAAACCATAGCTTTGACTAGATGGACCTTTGTTGGCAAAGTAATGTCTCTGCTTTATAATATGTTGTCTAGGTTGGTCATAGCTTTTCTTCCAAGGAGCAAGCGTCATTTAATATCATGGCTACAGTCACCATCTGCAGTGATTTTGGAGCCCCCAAAAAGAAAGTCTCTCACTGTTTTCATTGTTTCCCCATCTATTTGCCATGAAGTGATGGGACCGGATGCCATGATGTTTGTTTTTTGAATGTTGAGTTTTAAACCAACTTTCTCACTCTCCACTTTTACTTTCATCAAGAAGCTTTTTAGTTCTTTGTTTTCTGCTGTAAGGGTGGTGTCACCTGTGTATCTGTGGTTGTTGATATTTCTCTCGGCAATCTTGATTCCAGCTTGAGCTTCATCCAGCCCGGCATAAGTTAAATGACAGGGTGACACTATACAGCCTTTCATATTGAAATACGTATTTCAATATATTAGCAATAAGTATGTGAACAGTAAAATTAAAAATACAATATACTTTTAAATTGCTCCAAATAATCAATATATTTAAATGTAAATACAACAAAACACAGGACTTGTGTTGAAAGCTATTTGACAGTTATAAAAAACATCAAAAATTATAAATAAATGGAGAAATATACTATATTCCTGGATTAGAAGATGTGACGTAATTAAGGTGCCAATTCTTCCTAAACTGGATTAATGCAACTCTTATCAAAAACCCTAAGCAAAATAATCTTTATTGATATAGACCAGATTATTCTGAAATCTGTTGAGAAAGGCAAAAGAACCAGAAGAGCTAAAACAATTCCAAACGGAATCAATCTACCTGATTTCAACACTTGTCACATAGCTAACAGAGTAATAAAGATTACCTGTGTGGCACTGGTGAAAGAAGACACACATGGATCAACGGACTAGGCCAGAGAACCCAGAAACAGACTCACACAAATATCCTCAAATCAATTCTGACAAAGCAGCAAAGCAATTCAATAAAGGAAAGATAGTCTGCTTTTTCAACAAATGATACTAGATCATTTGAATCTTGATCTAAATTTTATACCTTATATAAAATTAACTCAAAATGGAATATGGACTTAAAATGCAAAACTATAAATGTTTTACAACAAAACACAGGGGGAAAAAAATCTTTGTTAAAACAGGTCTAATCAGAGTTCTTAAACTTGACACTAAAAGCATAATTTATAAAGAAAAATTTGATCAACTAGGATTAAACGGGTGTGTTGGGATTGAGGTGGATGTAGCTAAAAGGCAACACGAGGGGTTGCTTGTGGTGATGGGTATGTTCCATATTTTGACTATATCAATGTCAAATCCACAGCTGTGATGTTTTGCAGGATCTATAATATCAGAGATTTTTTTTTTAAACTAGTTGTCTGTGATATTACCATTGGCGAAAGCTGGCAGTAGGTAAGCAGGATCTCTTAAAACTGACAGTGAATCTGTAATTACAGAAAAATAAACACTATTTTTAAAAATTTCATGTTTGGAGGCTAAAAAATCACTACACCAGCACTTCCAGAAGAGGGTGTTTAGAAGAAAATCCAGTGTTCACTCTATATATTTATTTATAGACATTAATACCAATTTCAGTTACTTAACTCCAAAAGAATCTGAAAGCTAGAGCTTTAAAAATGAAAACAATTACTACACTGAATTAGGCAAGATGAACTAAAATAAAATTAATGTGAAGTACTCATGGTCTCTGTTAATCTGAAAACAGCTCTCAAACTTTCTGGTCTCAGAATCGTTTCATGCTCTTATACCCATCAATATGTACCTTATTAAAAATTAAAACAGAGGAATTCTTAACATAATCTTTAAAATTACATGTTAACACAAATAGCATTTGTTTAAAAAATAATTTCTCCCCAAAAATCTTAAGTGAGTCATACTGTTTTACATTTTTGCAAATTTCCACCTCAACAGAATACAGATGGATCCTCCTATCTGTCTCCTTATAGAATACACTACAATACATTGTTTTACTGAAAGCAATGAAAAAAAGCAGACCACACCCAGACAAACTTGGTAAGAGCAAACTGTCTCAACAGTTACAGATAGTTGTGGATATTCTTTGAAACTACACCAAAATCCAAAAAGCCATAGTTTTTAAAAAGATTCTAAATTGCAATATGGAATCTAAAAACATATCAGTGAACTTCTAAAACTCTCTTACATTAAAATACTTTAATCTACCATGCTCTTTGAATGGATCTTTGACTTACATATCATTTTGTAAATCACACATTAGTTTATTGATAAACACTGGTTTGCTGAGTTACAAAAGCATTTCAAATGCTCAACATTTTATTAGGTAATTATTTTAAAAAATCACATTTGAAAAAGTATCACTACTTATTTCATTGGAAAAGTGTTTAAAAGCACTGAGAAGGTGTCAGGCTCAAGACAGCACATTTAAGTTTTCCAAAATTCTAATTTTTGCTTGAAAATTTTATAATGGGCAACAAATACTGTCAGTTGTCTTTCTTGATTAAACAGATTCATTACAGTCATTTTGAGAAAACATCTGGCAAATATTCATGTCTCAGTCATCACAGTTTCTCGCATCAGTTGTTTTTTTCAAATAAAATGGTATTCCGTGAAAAAAGCAGCTGGTTTAGCTCAGAACACAATCACACAGGTGTATTTCCTCCAGAATGTGCAGTATACAGAACTTCATGTATACTTCTCATTTTGTTACAGATTATTTAAAAGACATGTAATCACATCTAATGCGATTCTCTAGTCAAACACTGAGAGCTTTTCCCCTACAATCCGGAAAAAGAGAAAAATGCTCACTTTCACCACTTTTATTCAACATACTACTGGAACTTCTAGTGAGAGCAATCAGCCAAGAAAAAGAAATCAGATCCAAATTGGAAGCAAAGAAGTAAAATCATCTCTGTTCATCGATGTTACTTGTTACAAAACTCTAATGAGTCCACAAAAAATTGTTACAGCTAATAAATGAATTCAGCAAACTTGCAGAATATAAAACATTCAAAAATGAATTGCATTTCAATAAACTAACAATGAACAATAGAAAAAATAAACTAATAATTCTATTTATAATTGTATCAAAAAGAATAAAATATTTTGGAATAAATTTAACCAAACAGGTATAAGACTTGTATACTGAAAACCATAATAAGAAATATAAAAGATACAAATAAATTTAAATATATCTCATTTTCATGGATTGGAAGACTTAATACTACTAAGATAACCATATTCAAAGCAACCTACAAATTAAATGGAACCCCTGTCAAACTGCCAATGGCATTTTGACAGAAATCAAAAAACCCATCCTAAAATTGATATAGATTTCCAAGTGATTCTAAATAGCGAAAACAATCTTTAAAAAGAAAATTAAAGTTATTTCCTGATTTCAGTACTTAAGAGAAAACAATAGTAATCAGAATAGTATAATATAGGCATAAGGACAGACGTATAGACCAACAGGACAGAATAAAGAGCCCAGAAACAAACATCTGCATATATAGTCTTCACTAGTCATTATGGAAATGAAAATTAAACCACAGATACTACTCCACAATCATTAGAATGTCTTTTTTCAAAACAATAAAACAAAACTGTAAAACAGAAAATAATGTGTACTGAGGAAGATGTGCAGAAATTGGAATCCTGGTGCACTGCAAGTGGCAATGTAAAATGGCACAGTCTGTGGAAAACAGTACAGCTGTTCCTCAAAAAACTAAACACAGAATTACCACATGATTTACCAACTTCACTTCCGGGTACATACTCAAAAGAACTGAAGAAGGGACTCACACAGATATTTGTACAATCATGTTCATACCAGTGTTGCTCACAACAGCCAAAAAGTGGAAGCAACCCTAGTGTCATCAACAGATGATTAACTAAAATCAGGTATATAGATACAAGACTATTATTTAGCTCTTAAAAAGGGAAAAAGGTCTGACACATGCTACAGCATGGATGAACCTTGAAAATTATGTTAAGTTAAATAAGCCACTCCCAGAAGAATAAATTCCATGATTTCACTTAAATGAGACAACCCAGAGTGGCCAAATTCATACTCACAGAAGTATGGGTGGTTGCCTGCGGGTGGGAGAGAACAAGGAATTACTGTTTAATGGGAATGGAGTTTCAGTTTGGGAAAATGAAAAAAGCTCTGGAGGAGGATGGTGATGACAGTTGCAAAACAGTGTGAATGAACTTAACAGTACACTTAAAAAATGGTTAAAACAGTAAATTAATTATTATATATATTTCACCAAAAGAAAGTGGGAAAAAAATGTTAAAAGTGCTAAATTTTATGTTTCATATATTTTACCATAATGAAAAAAGCCCCCCCCCCCCACACACAAGGGTCAAGATTTAACAAAATCAGTAAGCTGAGCTACTGTGATGACCATAGTCAGGAAAGTGACATTTTTTAGCTATAAGCATGCAGTTTGAAAAATACAATGATTACTGGTACAGTCAGGTGCCTCTGCCTTGATTAATGATTAGTCACTACCAGTTTTCACCCAGCTTTCCTTTTACACCATCAAAGAACATACCAACACAGTGAAAAGAGCTGTGAGAGAGAGAATATCTTAGTAGTATTTGAAAATAATTTTTACTTTGTCTCATATGCTTCCTAAAAGGGTCTTGGTGATCCACCAAAGGGGATCCAGTGACCATACTTTCAGAACCACTTCTCTAAGAATGGATAAATATGGGAAGAGTAGAACAATATGATAGACTGAAAAAGCTGGAAATTTTTTCCAAGTCTTCCTCAAACAGGTAAATGTTTGTAATTGGAGTTCATTATTAGCCTTAACATGTCAGAAGTTTCTAAAAACCTGGTGATGGGCACACAACATATACAAGATGTAGTTTGTGAAGACAACATAAAGACATACAAAAAGGTGTTAAATCATCTTTTTAAATTTATCTTTTTTATTAATTTTTATTTATTTTGGCCACACTGTGCAGCTTGTGGGATCTTAGTTCTCTAATCAGGGATCAAACTGGACCTTCAACAATGAAAGAGCAGTCTTAACCACTAGACTGCTGGGGAATTCCCTTATCTTTTTTGAGTTGAGAGGAAATTCATGTAAGTTTAAATTAACATTAAAGTATATAATCCAGGGACATTTATCATACAGTTGTGCAACCATCTCCTATATCTAATTCCAAAACACTTTTCTCACCCTCAAAGACAACCTCAGACCCATTCAAGTCATTCATTTCCCATTCCTCTTCTCCCCAGTCTCTGGCAACGACTTTCTCTCTTTGTGGATTCATCTACTCTGGATATTTCATATAAAAAGGAATCCCACAATATGTAACCTTCTGTGCCTGGCTTCTTTCACTCCATATTTTTTAGGTTCACCCACATTGTACCATGAATCAGCATCTCATTCCTTTTTACGGCAGAATAATATTTCTTTGCATGGATATACCACACAAATCTATTCATGCACTAATGGACAGTCAGGTTGTTTTCATCTTTTGGGTATTGTGAATTGTACTGCTATGAGTATTCTTGTATGAGTATGCTTGTCTGAATACCTGCTTTTAAATCTTGTGAATACATACCTAGAAGTAGAATTACTGTAAGAGTGCTAATAAAAGAGGTGGACGGGACTTCCCTGGTGGTCCACTGGTTAAGAATTCACCTTCCAATGCAGGGGCATGGGTTTGATTCCTGGTGGGGGACCTAAGATCCCACATGGCGTGAGGCAACGAAGCCCATGCACCATAACAACCTGTGGGCTCTAGAGCCCTTCCATCGTAACTAGAGAGAAGCTCGGCCCTGCAACAAAAGATTCTGTATGCCACAACTAAGACTCAATGAAGACAAATAAATAAATATTAAAAAAAAAAAAGATGAGGAGTTAGGCAGTAGGGTGGGATAGGACACAGAGAAAATACTTTTAAAACAGTAACAAAAAAAGGTACAGGTGGGGCATGTATTGAGAGGTGTCAAGACAACCTTTAAGTTCTGAGTTTAGGCAACTGGTAGACAGTAATTTCTTTCAATGAAATAGGAAATATAGGAAGAGTAACAGAGAAGTGGGACAAGAGTGGGGAAAGATGATAAACTGTTGTTTTGTACATGTTAAGTTTGATGTGCTCAAGAAATACCATTCAGTGACATTTAGACTGCTAAAGAAGAAAAAAAAATTACTGAATCATCAGCCTAGTGATGGCAGAAAACATATTTTAAGGCATCAATTATAAATATATAGTGAAATTATTCTTAACCATTAAAGCTTTCTACATGCTAGTTATAGCATATTAACTGTATTTTAAAAATTCTAAAACAATTGCTGCTGTTGTTCAGTCACCAAGTCATGTCCGACTGTGATCCCATGGACTGCAGCACGCCAGGCTCCTTTGTCCTCCACCACATCCCAGAGTTTGCTCAGATTCATATCCACTGAGACAGTGATGCTACCTAAACCATCTCATCCTCTGCTCCCCTCTTCTCTTTTTGCCTTCAATGTTTCACAGCATCAGGGTCTTTCCAATGAGTCAGCTCTTTGAAACAGGTGGCCAAAGTATGGGAGCTTCAGCTTCAGTCCTTTCAATGAACATTCAGGGTTGATTTCCTTTAGGACTGATTGGTTTGATCTCCTTGCTGTCCATGGAATTCTCAAGAATTTTCTCCAGCACAATTTGAAAGCATCAATTTTTCGGCATTCAGCCTTCTTTATGGTCCAACTCTCACATGTGCACATAGACTACTGGAAAAACCATAGCTTTGACTATTCTGATCTTTATCGGCAAAGTAATGTCTCTGCTTTTTTAATACACTGTCTAGGTTTATTATAGCTTTTCTTTCAAGGAGCAAGTGTCTTTTACTTTCATGGCTAGTCACCATCTGCAGTAATTTTGGAGCCCAAGAAAATAAAATCTGCCACTGTTTCCACTTTTTCCCCATCTGTTTGCCACAAAGTGATGGGACTGGATGCCATGATCTTAGTTTTTTGAATGTTGAGTTTTAAGCCAGCTTTTTCACTCTCCTCTTTCAGTTTCACCAAGAAGCTCTTTCGTTTCTCTTCACTTCTGCCGTAAGGGTGGTATTATGTTCATATCTGAGGTTATTGATATTTCTCCCCACAATCCTGATTCCAGCTTGTGCTTCATCCACCCTGGCATTTCACATGATGTACTCTGCGTATAAGTTAAATGAGCAGGGTGACAATAAACAGCCTCGACGTACTCCTTTCTCAATTTTGAACCAGTCCCTTGTTTCATGTCTGGTTCTAATTGTTGCCTCTTGACCGGCATACAGGTTTCTTAGGAGGCAAGTAAGGTTGTCTGGTACTTCCATCTCTTTAGGAATTTTCCACAGTTTGTTGTGATCCACACGGTCAAAGGCTTTAGCGTAATCAATGAAGCAGAAACATGTTTTTCTGGAATTCTCTTGCTTGTTCTATGATCCAAAGGATGTTGGCAATTTGATCTCTGGTTCCTTTGCCTTTTCTAAATTCAGCTTGTACATCTGAAGTTCTCAGTTTACACACTGTTAAAGCCTAGCTTGAAGGAGTTTGAGCATTACCTTGCTAGCAAGTGAAATGAGCGCAACTGTATGGTAGTTTGAACCTTCTTTGGCATTGCCCTTCTTTGGAATTGGAATGAAAACGGACATTTTCCAATCCTGTGACCATGGCTGGGTTTTCCAAATTTGCTGGCATTGACTGCAGCACTTTCACAGCATTATTTTTTAGGATTTGAAATAGCTCAGCTGGAATTCCAACACCTCCACTGGCTTTGTTCCTAGTAATGCTTGTAGGGTAGGTTAATTGTATCTCAATAGAGCTCTAATTATTTTGTTAATTATATCTCAACAGAGCTGTTACAAAACAACAAAATGGTCCCTTCTGTTTTTGGTTATATTGTGTCCTCTGTATCAAAGATATAGCTACTTTGTTCTTCTTAAGGGCCCTGGGGTATATCTCTCCAAAAAGAAATTCTCTTTCTTTAGGGAGACAAAGATAAGCAGACAAATTAGGGGAAATGGTCATAATTGCATTTGACATAGCATTTCACCTACTCCTTCTTACATTTTGAGCAGTACTTTTCCCTACCAATGTCATTTAACCACTTCAAGAAACTAAAAGATGCCAAGCTTAATACAAAATGTTCAACTAATTTTCCTTAGTTTATTTCTTGACATTCCAAATTTGATCAATCCTTTCAAAAACACTCATTCTGCAGAGATAATGTGAGGATTCAAGATACCACAGTAAGATGTCTAAAACAATGCCTGGTACTCAGTAAATTACTGTCATCATCATTATGCTCAAGGAAACAAAGGATCCTAAAGTTGATAAGCAAAACTGCAGAGAACAGGGAGGACATAAAGGTTATGTGTGCCCTACAAAGGCACAATCATGTCACAGAAAGGAAACACTTGGCAGAAAATCCCGTATCACACTGAAAAATGCAGCAGCGTGATCACCTCCACAATTACCATCATTTCTATCTTCACCATCAACACCCAACACTTCTCTCCCCTAAAGCGTCTATTTATATACCTTTAATTTTTTCTATTTATGGAACATTTAAACCTATGAAAACATTCCCAAACTCAGCTAACAGAGTATCTTCTTATCATTTTCCCCAGTGTTTCAAAATGTTTCAAATATGTGTACTATAAGCTACACAGATCTGTTTTCATTTCCTCTCTCCCCTGTGGTAGCCACTACCTTGGCCTATGGGGTCAAGCATGTTTTCAGACTTTCACTATATGGCATAATGGTCTGCACCTTGCTTTCTTAGCTCAACATTTTACTTGTTTGTTGTTTTTTTAATTCAGTCACGTTGTTTCATGTAGATCTAGTTAATTCATGAAAACTGTATTATATTAATATTGTATGAATGTAAAAATATATTTGTCCATACTCCAATGAGATGTTTACACTGTTTATCTAATTTTATTAACAGGCTACAATAATTTGTTGAGTTTCCAGGATATATTCACAGAACTAGTAAGTCAAAGGACATATACCTTCTACTTCACTAGAGGTTACTAAGTTCATCTCCTTTTTCACAACTAGAATCGGCAGTGTAAGAGGGTTCTTGTTTCCTGTCATCCTCACCAATCCTTGGCACTGGCATACATTTTGCAGGGCCATGCTCCCTCAGTTTGCAAGATCTTAAGTTCCCTAACCAGGGATCAAACTCAGTACCCTCCCCTCTTCCCACAGTGAAAGCTTTGGGACCTAACCACTGGATCATCAGGGAATTCTCTATCATACTTCTAAACTTTGCAAACCAAAGGGTCTAATGTAGTACTTCATTGATTTATGTCTTCTTGATTAGTAAGATGAGTATCATTTACTGGTCTTTCAGATTTCTGCTTATGTGAAAAGCCTTTAACAGTATGGCCACTTTTCTATTGATCTGTGGTAGTTCTTAAGAATAGTATGGGCAACAATCCTTATGCTCTTTCTCCCTCCCCTCCAATATAAACAATATAAAACTGTTGCTGATTTTCATATCTAATAAGGTAGATAAGCAAAGATAATTCCTGCCTTCTCAAAGTTCATAGCTATTTTCCAGACATTTATATCTGTATTTCTCAAACCTTTTTGGTCACTCACAAGTGAATTCCTCCATGAGGGCCAATACATACACACAACATATGAAGTGAAAAACAGGACTCTACATCAGTTTTTTCTAAGGAATTAACGACAAGCAAATACACAAGAAAATCACAGGTTGTCTCCATTCTATATAGACAATTTGGATATGGTATTATTACAACACATGGCTTTCATATGAATCGGCACACAAGCATCTATTTGATTAATAACGGTTTGCTAGAGTGCTTAATTAATAAATAATATCAGGTACATCAGGATGCCTGAAACAACAATTAAGAGTCTACTCTCTTTATGAAATGAATTAAGAATTAAGGTATAAATCCAGATTAAGCAGATCAAATATTTTAATTTTTATTCGCACCATCATACAATCAGTTCTCCTGGATAAGTTTGCTCTGCAGTAATGAAATGATTCTTCTAGCTATTTTAGTGACAGCAGACTTCAGCTGGAAAAAAGTTAACTTCATTTACAGAAGTAGTATCTAATGTTTTGTAAAATAAAGACACTACCCTAAAGACGTAAAATAATAGAGCAAGAAAGTACCTTAGATCACTTAACTAATACATTTTCAGGTGAGGCACTTGCAATCCAGAAATTAAGAAATCTCCCTAATCCAGGTCCTCCTAAAATCTACAGTCCTCTAAAACCTACAAATTCAGGATTCTTTCCATTACATCATGCATCTTCTTATTTTAGACTCCCTCAGTCTAAAAACTCTGATTCCTCTCTTAATTTTACAAGATTGAGTTTTGTGTTATAGAAATGAAAGTATCTCCCAACCCCGTAACAACCTTTTACTCTCCATACTTCCCAATTTTGTCCTTCCCCCATCCTCCCTTAGATTGTACACAATGAAAAAAAAAAAAACCTGACTGCCTAAATTTGAGTGTAATTAGTAGCGGAGTCCTGAGCCCCTGGCTACTGTTTCCACGTTAAACAGTAGCATTAATCCTTTATACCTTATCCAACACCTATACTAAACATCGCTTCGCAGGAAGCGCGGTGCACGCTGCTCCTCCTCACCCGCAGCCCACAGACGCCAGGGAGCCCGGGGCGCCGGGTAGGGGCGGTGCGGGGCAGCCGAGGGCTGGGGTCGCTGGGAGAGTGGGGATCCCAAGGAGCACGGGTGAGGGGTGTCCCGGAGGCGCCAGGGACCGCCCGGGGGGCGAGGAGCGGCCGACTCACCTTTCCGCAGCTCCCGCTCCCACACGGTGACGATGGGCCGCGAGTGCTTGCGATGGTGGATGAGCCACAGGGACAAGGTCTGCACGCTCTGCTGCGAGTTGCTCAACTCCGACAGCTTCTTCTCCAGCGCCGCCTCGGAGAAAGCGGACATCCCTCCGACACCGCGTTCGCGCCGTCCCACGCGGTGGGGCTAAGAGGAGGAGACTTTCGCCGCCCCCGCCGCGGCCTCGCCCCCTCACCCCACCCTTCCCCACGCCCTCACCACCACTGCCCCCACATCCAACACCGGCCGCAAACCAGCAAGATGGCGTCCAGCCGGCAGTGACGTCACGGCTGACCGATGCCCCGCCCCGCCAAACAGGCGCGGCCGAGAGGCGGGAACTCCTAGCGGAAGGGGCGGGACCGAGGCTACTGCTGGAGAGGCGGGGCGGGTCTGGGCGGGAGGCGGGGCGGGTCTGGGCGGGAGGCGGGGCGGGTCTGGGCGGGAGGCGGGGCGGGTCTGGGCGGGAGGCGGGGCGGGTCTGGGCGGGAGGCGGGGCGGGTCTGGGCGGGAGGCGGGGCGGGTCTGGGCGGGAGGCGGGGCGGGTCTGGGCGGGAGGCGGGGCGGGTCTGGGCGGGAGGCGGGGCGGGTCTGGGCGGGAGGCGGGGCGGGATTGGCCAGAGAAGCTCTCTTTTCCAAGGGGTATTTAAAATCTCTACATAGGTGTTTAAATTTAGTACAGCCACTTTGGAAGATAATATGGCGTGATATAGTACATTTTATTATACACCTTTCTTGTGACCCTGCGATTTCTCTAACTGCTATCAATGCTAGGAAAACACCAGCATGTTTGCCAGGCCTAGAACCTTTCTTCTGGGAGAAACTATGTCTCCAAACGGGTAATTAAAAATCCCTTGAACACCAAGCGTTGTGTGGTCCAGCTCAGTAACAGAGGGGGGTTGGGACTTTAAGTAAATGGCTAAATTATTTGTGATAGTTCATATTACAAAATACATTCAGTAGTTTAAAAGATTTATAAATCCAGTGATGGATTGGGTTTTTTTTTTTTTTAAGTTACAAAAGAAAAGATACAGGGACTTCCCTGGTGGCCCAGTGGTTAAGACTTCGCCTGCCAACATAGGGGATGCAGGTTCAATCCCTGGTCTGGGAGCTAAGATCCCACATACCTTGTGGCCAAAAAACCAAAGAATAAAACAAAAGCAATATTGTAACAAATTCAATAAAAAATTAAAAAAAAAGAAAAGATACAGAATAATGTTTCTTTTATAAAAATATACATTTTATAAGAATTCATAAGTATGTAAATGCATGGCAAAAAGGTCTAGAAAGCTACACATTGCATTAACAGTGGTGTAAAGAAAGGATACGGAGAAGGCAATGGCACCCCACTCCCGTGTTCTTGCCTGGAGAATCCCAGGGACGGCGGAGCCTGGTGGGCTGCCATCTATGGGGTCGCACAGAGTCGGACACGACTGAAGCGACTTAGCAGCAGCAGCAAAGAAAGGATAAGAATTGGTGCCCTTAAGCTCTATCTGAATTGTTTTCATCTTTTACAAGAACATATTCATGTATTAGTTACAGAATTAAAAACTAATTTCACAATTCTCAAAATTAATTCAGCACATTTTGACATAGCATTTGTCTTAAATATGATACATCACAAAAGAAAGAGAAGAGGAGATACTGTCATATTCTAAATATGAACGCAAAAAAAAAGTACATAAGAAACCACAGGAATGCCTAAGCCATGTTTTGAGAAGCACTGCTTAAGAACTTTCCACCAAGTAGGCATCAGATAGACCTATTTATTTGAAGCAGTGGCTGCAACACATTATAGATGTATGTTAGTGTTAGTCACTCAGTCGTGTCCAATTCTTTGCCACCTCATGGACTTAGCCTGCCAGGCTCCTCTGTCCATGGAATTCTGCAGGCAAAAATACTGGAGTTGATAGCCATTTCCCTCCAAGGGATCTTCCCGACCCAGGGATCAAACCCAGGTCTCATGCATTGCAAACTGATTCTTTACTGTCTGAGCCACCAGGGAAGCCCGAAGATGTACTAAATGCAATTAAACTGTATGTTTTCAAATGGTTAATTTTATGTTATGTGCACTTTATTTCAGTAAAAAAAAAAAAGAAAGAAAGAAACCTAATAGCAGTGACTACATTTATTTCACATTCTCCACATGTAATGGACCCAAAACAGTTATGAGGGCTCTTATGTTTACCAAACTTAGGATAAAAGAAAACTTACAAGTTAAAAAAGTTCAGTCTTAAGTTAAATTTTGTGTGAGTTGCTTTTTTACTTAAAAATTTTTTATTTTTAATTGAAGTGTAGTTGATTTACAATATTATATTAGCTTCAGGTGTACAGAATAGTGACTCAGCATTTTTGTAGATTATACTCTACTTATTGGGGCTTCCCTGGTGGTTCAGATGGTAAAGCGTCTTCCTGCAATGCAGGAGACCAGGGTTCGATCCCTGGATTGAGAAGATCCCCTGGAGAAGGAAATGGCAACCCACTCCAGTAATCTTGCCTGGAAAATTCCATGGACTGAGGACCCTGGTAGGCTACAGTCCATGGGGTCGCAAAGAGTCGGACTCGACTGAGTGACTTCACTTTCACTTTCATACTCTATAAAGTTATTAGAAGATGATAGCTATAATTCCTTGTGCTCTGTATATGTAAATCATTAATAAGCTTATGTTCAATGGTGTATTTCTCCAGTTAAAAGAAGCATACTGATGTTCATATACAAAGACATACAGTAACAGGGTACAAAAGATTTCACTTACAAGTTTCCAGATTTAAATGTTCTTGTCAAATGATAACATGTGTAATACATTTTATGAACTGAAAGAGTATAGAGATTTTTTCAATGCTTTCAGGTTATCACAAATTAATCCTTTATACAATATATTACTCTCCTCTATTCTGATAATAGTACTTAATATAATAAATTAGGGAAAGCTGGTTCAATTTTATCACCAAAAGGTATGCATGGCTACTGTCTTCACTAGGCACCTAGCCAGCTTCTATATAATTTTAGACCAGGAGCTTTTAGGTTATGAAAATGATCAGAGAAAATTTCAATAACAAGGACCTAAGCAAGTGCTGGTATCAAGTTACACAACAGTAAAATTCCAAGGTAATGATCCCATGGTTCAAGTCTCTCAATTAGAGGGACACAAGCCATCATCAATTCATTGTTCCAGTTGTCTCGTGAAGCATAGTAAACTATCCCCAAAGAGTGACTTTTCAAACAATAACAATCATTTTATTTTAGCTCAAAAACCTGAGGAATTACCAAGGTCAGTTAGCATTTATGAGGTCACAGTCAGATTGGGGCTAGAGTCACCTCAAAGGATTCTTTGCTCATGTTTCATGCCTGGGCTGGTGAGACTCAAACCACTGGGAGGTGAAAGAGCTAGAGCCCTCAGATCCATCTCTTCTCCTCCCTCCTGTCTCTTTTCTTATCTTCTCATCTCCTCCTCTTCCCTTCTTCCTCATCCTCTTCTTCACTTCTCTCTCTTCCCCCCTTCCCTCCCTCCCTCCTTCATCTTCACATGATCTCTCCACATGGCGACTCCAGGATACGCAGATCTCTTAGACGACTGCAGAAGTCTCCTAGAGTGAGTGCCCCGGGGCAACTGGAGGTCACACAAAGTTGCTTCTATCTTTTCTATTAGACAACACAGTCAAAGCTCACTCCCATTCATGGGAGTAGGACATAGACTCTACTTTTTTTTTTTTTTTAATTTTTGACTGCATCACACCATGTGAGATTTTAGTTCCCTGACCAAGGATCAAACCTGTGCCCTCTGTGTTGGAAGCACAATAGAGTCCTCCCCTTGATGAAGGGAGCACCAACAACCCACAGACATGTTTCCAAGCATCCACTTTTTACCTTCAGTTAGTCCTTGGTATAATACCTAATGCCTAATGTGATTTTCTTGTCTTTTAGCTAAAACACATAATAAAACTAACTGTTGGGTTTGTATCCACTTTCCTTTGAGTGCCACCCAGTCCCCTCTAGTATCTTTTCCTTGTGAATCAACCATCAGTTGATTTCTGATTAACTAAATTCAATTTGTCATTCTTTAGTCGCTAAGTTGTGTCCAACTCTTTGTGGCCCCATGGACTGTAACCTGCCAGGCTCTTCTGTCCATGGGATTTCCCAGGCAAGAATACTGGAGTGGGTCACCATTTCCTTCTCCAGGGAATCTTCCCGACCCAGGGATAGAACCCATGTCTCCTGCATTGGTAGGCAGATTCTTTACCACTAAGCCACCAGGGAAGCCTAAATTCAATTAATAACAATTTTTTTTTTGGCCTTGCCATGTGGCCTGGGGGAACTTAGTTCCCCCACCAGGGATTGAACCTGTGCTCCCAGCAGTGGAAGCACAGAGTTCCCACCACTGGACCACTAGGTGATTCCCTACTAACAACTTTTTATATGGCTTATACCACAATGGACAAGACATTCACAAGTCTAAAATCCCTGTCGTTTCACAACCAGGAAGGGATGTTTCTGTCTCCATCAAAATGGAGGAAGGGGGATGCTATCTGTTGCGGTAGAGAAGTAATGGGAAAGGTAAGTGAATGCCACCCCAAGTCTTTGAAACTCTTTCAAAATTTCATAAACGGGCAGGCAATGACCAAAAAGAGTTGTTCTGGATATAATATTGACCTCTCAATGTAGAATATATATTATCGTAAAAGAAAAATGTCCTTACATTTCTACAGGCTTCTCCGGAATCTTTAATAATACCGAAACATTTCAGAAAACAAGAAATGAGAAGGTCAGGTACTTTGGCCTGTATATGTTTTCCCCATACACATAAATACTGCCATAAAGCCCTTGTCACCTCTGATCTAACAGCTCATCTGCTAAAAAAGGAATATGAAGCTTCAACTTTAGATCAACAGCAGATAATGTTCTCTAAACAACCTTCTGATGAATGGAATCTTGACAGTAGGTCTGAATGTCAGAGTGAAATATCCTGCAGGCTGACTTCATCTGCCCTTGGTTAAAATAGGGAACTGAGAAAGTAAAAAGATAATCTGAAAGCTGATAGCTAGTGTTACCCTAAAACAATAAAAACAACCAGTTATTTTTACCAGCACAATGAGTGTATTTGGGAACAGCTCGCGTGTGTTAAGTTGCTTCAGTCTTGTTTGACTCCTTGAGACCCTGTGGGGGATCTTCAGGACATACAACTGTGGTCTGCCGCAAGTAAGCCCAGTAAAACAAGAGAGAACACTCTTAGAGAAGAGAAGGGAAAGTTGGGAGGAGCTGTTAGAACCAGAAGGTCCATTGAAGGAAACGGGAGTTTGAAATATAGTGGCTTTATCATTGGCTGGGCTGTTGCCAGGCAAGGAGAAAAAAATTCCCCCTCCTTCTGGTGGTAGTAGTGTGGCTTTTGCTGGAGAGAAAGGGTTTCTCTCTTCCTTTGGGGATCCAGTGATAAGTGTGTGAGAGCTCCCCCTTCTGGCCTCCCAACTCCATTTTAGTGTTGTTCAGTCGCTCTGTCGTGTCCGACTCTGGGACCCCATGGGATGCAGCATGCCAGGCTGCCCTGTTCTTCACCATCTCCCGGAGCTGCTCAAACTCATGTCCATAGAGTTGGTGATGCCATCCAACCATCATCCTCTGTTGTCCCCTTATCCTCCTGCCCTCAATCTTTCTACTTTAGTGAGGTTTACCCTTATTAATTTTCACTCTAGGCTGTAATGTCCTGGAGTAGGAAATGGCAACCCACTCCAGTATTCTTGCCTGGAAAATTCCATGGACAAGAGGAGCCTGGCGGCTGCAGTCCACAGGATCACAAAGGGCTGGATACAACTGAGTGACTGAGCACACAGGCTGTAATGTTCCTAACAAAACATCAAGTTAGGCCTTACGGGATATAGACGATAACCAGACAAGGCCGTTCTGAGACTGTAGTGAAACAATACAGGGTCAAGGCCCCACTGAAGCCATAAAAATGGCTAAAATCTTCCTCTTATACACATGAATGATTACAGCTTCTATACCAATGATAGCTCCTGCCCAATCTTAACCCTTTGACAGTCCAGATAAAAATTACCAAAGATCTACCAAATTGTCCCTGTGTCCTGACAGCACCCAATCCAGGACAGGTTCCTGCTTTCCCTAAAGACTCCTTAGAATCTGCTAGCATAAGCTCAGATCTTGTAATAAACTCTTCCCAATTCCTTCTTAATGATACATCCCCACGCATCCCTATACATTCCCTGGGGTGGGCTCTTCCTTGCTGCAGCAAGCTAAATGAACCTAATTTTAACTTTAGATGGTTCTTGTGGTCTTCAGCTAGTGAGTTTTAATATGGGCTATACATCAAAATTTTAATAGTGGTTAGCTACATGGGTAAGAAAATGGTAATTTCTTCTTTCCAATGTTTATATTTCAGTATGGTTTGACTTTTTGACCACAAGCATGTATTATTCGTATGATGAGAAAAAATAATAAATAGAATAAACAGATTTTGGTTGGGGTAGGGGAGGGACCTCCAATGTGTCTCCCTTGTCTATAAGAAAAAGGTCATAGTCTTAGCATGGCATGCAAGGCTCTTATTAATTTAGTTCTACCATTCTCAGCAGCCCCATCAGCCACAACTCCCTGCTCTGTGTTCTTGAGCCCTCAAGCTGTGATAAAACTTTGCTAATTATTTCCCAAATCCTATACAATTCCATTTTCCACTGCTCTACTCATCTATCATGCAAACAATATCCTTCTTGCAAACACCTTGCCTTTCCTTCCCCAAATAAAGAAGATCCTTTCAAAATTGGTTTGAATTGGGACTTCCCTGGTAGTCCAGTGGCTAAGACTCTACGCTCCCAGTGCAGGGGACCTGAAATCGATCCCTGGTCAGGGAACTAGATCCCACATGCCTCAACTAAGAGTGCACAGTTCAGTTGCTCAGTCGTGTCCGACTCTTTGCCACCCCATGGACTATACAGTCCGTGGAATTCTCCAGGCCAGAATACTGGAGTGGGTAACCTTTCCCTTCTCCAGGGGATCTTCTCAACCCAGGGATCGAACCTGCGTCTTCCCCATTGCAGGCGGACTCTTTACCAGCTAAGCCACAAGAGAAGCCCAAGAACACTGAAGTAGGTAGTCTATCCCTTCTCCAGGGGATCTTCCCGGCCCAGGAATCGAACCGGGGTCTCCTGCACTGCAGGCAGATTCCTTACTAACTGTGCTATCAGGGAAGCCCTAGTTCAGAGGAGAGTCTGGGCTGGAGTTACAATTTTGAAGTTTGGTGATTTAAACTTATGGGACTGCATGAACTCACTAACCAATGAGTGCAGACTGACAGGGAAGGTCTCAGGGCACTCCTGTGTTTAGAGGTTAGGAAAATGAGAAGAAATAACCTAAAAATAGCCAAAGGATATTAGCCATTGGCATAGGAGGAAAGCAGTAGTGTGGAATTCTGAAATTCGAAGAATGCATTAGAAGAAGGGAATGATCAACTATGTCAAATGCTGTTACTTAGCCAAGATGAGGATGGGAATTGACTAGCAATTTTATGTTTTGTCGACTAGCAAGATTTAGCAATATTTTCCTTTGGTCTTTTCTTTTCAGGAGAAACATCTGATTCTGCAATCCCTTTTTTTAAAAAAAATCACCTTCTAATGCACGCCATAATTTACCTATGTATCTTATTGTCTGCCTATTCTTCTAGAATGAAAGCTCTATTAAGGGAGGGGTTTTTTGTCTGTTTCAATACTTAATAAAATATTACATAGACTAGCATCTGATCATAGTTGAAGCTCGGTAAGTATTTGCTGAATGAATGGTTTTCAGATCCATCGGTACGTTGGCTGGACATCTATGAACATGCCCGTTTGGCAATGTTTCTCTTGAACCATTAGAGTATGTTCTGGCAAAGTCCTGGAATACTAGAATGGTTCCTCTTTGTTCAAAGCCTGGTGTTTTATGGTGCAGCCAAGCAAGCCCAGTCTGTCTGGCAGGCAATCACCCTGCTCTGTCACGCCTCCCTATTCAGCACCGCATAATTTCCCGTGAATTGGAGAAAAAGTCCAAGGCCAGCCAGCCCTGCAGAGCTCAGGACACGAGACACAACTCTAATGTGGAATCAGGTATTTCAAAGGAAATGGCCAAAAAGGACATCAGACGACAGATCAGGAAATCCTTTTTAAGATGGGGTACCTAGTGAGAACTCCCCCAATGTTTCAGCTTCGGAAACTGACAGGAACTGAAACCTTTTCTGTGGCATCAAGTAGTGCTGAGACTTTTGTCACACCAATGAATTTAACTGAGCTTCATTTTCCTTATCTGCAGTATGAAATTAATCCAGTCTATACTGCAGAATTGTTATGCGGACTGAGAGAATTATGTTCAGGACTACAAAAGACCTTAATAAATGCTATTATTCTTTTTTTTTCTTTTCGGCTGAGCCATGCAACATATGAGATCTTATTTTCCAGACTGGGGATTGAACCTTTGCCCCCTGCATTGGGAGCTCAGAGTCTTAACCATCAGACTGCCAGAGAAGTCTCAATGCTATTATTACTTCATAATTACCTTCCATTTGCAAAATGTTTACAACTAAGATAAAGTGCAAGAGTTTTTTTTTAAATTGTAACTCCATAAATAAAAAAGGAGAAATACAATATTTGTCCTTTTGTTTCTGGCTTATTTCACTCAGTGTAATGTTTTCAAGGTTCATATAAATTGTAAAAAATTTTTCTTTTAAATTGCATTTTTTTCTTACATATGAGAAGTTCTGCAATACGCAATCTCTTATGTGGTAAAAGAGAGATTTGAATCTTTTTCCATGACCACTCAATTCCCATGTTTCATGTATTCCTTCTAAACAAGAACAGAAAATACCTTTATATTAATTCAAATATTTGTGCCCATTAGCAAAACTTATTAGGATAACTTATTAGCAAAGTTATCCTCATATAGATCTTATATAGATATGTTAAATGAAACTGGCTCTTTTTATTTGCAGGGCAGGAATAGAGACAGAGACATAGAGAACGGACTTGTAGACACAGCGGGAGAAGGAAAGGGTGGGACGAATTGAGAGAGTAGCATTGAAATATATTCATTATCAGGTGTAAAACAGATAGCTAGTGGGAAGTTGCTGTATAACACAGGGAGCTCAGCCTGGTGCTCTGTGACAACCTAGAGGGGTGGGCAGGTTTGGGGGGTGGGAGGGAGGTTCAGGATGGAGGGGATATATGTGTATTTAGGGTTGATTCACATTGTTATATGGCAGAAACCAACACAATATTGGAAAGCAATTATCCTCCAATTAAAAATAAACCTTAAAAACTGGTTCTTTACATTGACACTAAAAAAACAAAACAAAACAATTCTTGATCACAAGTGGCATCATCTCTAAATTACGGCCATCCTGTTTGTAAAACTGGAAGTTGCATTAAAATTCCACAAGGCGGCAGACTGGTTCCATTAAATCAGGTTTACTGCACTGATTTAAATAGTCTAGATACACTCCAGAACTCTTGCCTGGAAACTCCCATGGACGGAGGAGCCTGGTAGGCTGTAGTCCGTGGGGTCGCAAAGAGTCAGACACGACTGAGCGACTTCACTTTCATGCATTGGAGAAGGAAATGGCAACCCACTCCAGTGTTCTTGCCTGGAGAATCCCAGGGACGGGGGAGCCTGGTGGGATGCCGTCTACGGGGTCGCACAGAGTCGGGCACGACTGAAGTGACTTAGCAGCAGCAGCAGCAGCAGTCTCTGTATTGGCATTCCCAGGTTAAAAAGAACTTTCTAAGCCAACACAAAGAACCTATGAAGGCATTTTCTCCCAGAAACAACTTTGCAAATGATGATTAATTTTATAAATCAGTTCATAAGTCTTCTTTACCATTAAATTAGTTGTAATAAAATCATAGAATTTTACGCATAAACTTAAAAATGATTTAACTGTATAATTCTTACCCCAAAGCAAATATATTTATTCTTGGCTTAAAAAAACAGCAGTTCTATTGTACAGTACAGGGAACTCTACTCAATATTATGTAATAACGTAGGTAGGAAAACAATCTGAAAAAGAAGAGATATATGTATAACAGCATCGCTTTGTGTACATCTGAAATTAACACATTGTAATATAACTATACCCCAATATTAAATAAAAATATTTTTTAAAGAACCCTTATATTTACCTTTCCTCTTAACAAAATGTCAGTGGGAAAAATGCCAGTGGAAGTTTAAAATTGTACAGTTGCTATGGAAAATGGTATGGCAGTTCCTTAAAATATTAAACATATAATTATGATTCAGCAATTCCATTTCTGGGTATATACTCAAAAGAACAGAAGCAGATACTCAAACAGATATTTGTTCATAGCAGCATTATTCACAAAAGACAAAATATGGAACCAATACCACATCATTGGACAAATGGTTAAATGCAACGTGGCATATACATACAGTGGATACTATTCACCTTTCAAGAAGAAAGACACTCTGACACACGCTTCAACATGGATGAACATTAAAAACATTATACTAAGTGAAATAAGCCAGACCCAAAAAAAAAGATATCATATGATTCCATTTATATGGTGTACTTAGAATAGTCAAATACATGGAAACAGAAAGTAGAACCATGGTTTCCAAGGGGTAGGGGTAGGGAAGATAGGGGATTATTCTTTTTAATAGATACAGAGTTTCAGTACAAGGTGGTGAAAACTCTCTGAAAATTGGTGGTGGTGATATTTTACAACAGTATAAATGTACTTAATGCCAGTGAACTGTCCACTTAAAAATAGTTGAAGCAGTACTATTTATGTGTTTATATTTTACCACACACAAAAACGGCATCATAAAATAAAATTCAAGTACAGAAAATTTATCGTGTGTGTGCTCCTGCTCGGTCACGCAGCCATGTCCAACTCTTTGTGACTCCATAGACTGTAGCTCGTCAGGCTCCTCTGTCTATGGGATTTTCCAGGCAAGAATACTGGAGTGGGTTGCCATTACTTTCTCCAAGGGATCTTCCTGACCCAGGGATTGAACTCATATCTCCTGCATCTCCTGAATTGGCAGGTGGATTCTTTACCACTGAGCCACCTGAGAAGCCCCAGAGAAAATTAATCAAGAATACTAAATGGGATGGGACTTACCTGGCAGTCCAGTGGTTAAGAATCCATACTTCCACTGCAGAGGGGCGTGGGTCCCATTCTTGGTCAGGGAACTAAGAGCCCACATGCTTCACACTGCAGCCAGAAAAATAAAAATAAAACTCCCCCACCTTACTGTATATACTTAAAATTTATAATTGTACATCCACACCCTTGTATAAATAAATAATTTGTACATTGTACAACTAAATTACCAAAAGTTTTACAGGAAAATTTACTTTTTAAGCTTTCATTGGAGTTCTATATGCTTTAATACATATGTAGATTTGTGTAATCGTCGTTAGAATCAGGATACAGACTGGTTCCATCACTTCAAAAAAACTTGCATTACCATTTTATAGTGACACCCTCACCACAACACTAACCCTGGGAAACTGCTGACCTGTTCTCCCTATCCTATTATCTTCTCCAGAATGTCATAGAGATGGAAATATCCAACATATAACCTCTTGTTATCTCTCTTCCACTTAGCACAATGCCTTTGATATTAATGGAAGTTGTATACATCAACTGCCCAGCTTTTTAAAAGAGAAAAGTAAAAAGTTTATTGGAAAAGAAAAGTACATGTGGGAAGATGCAGGGGTGAGCTCCGAGAGGGAACAGGGGCAGTCTTCTGGGTCTTTGTGTTCTTTTTGGCCAATTGTACTGGTTTTTTCATTTTTTTCCCCATTCCTGAGCATTGCTATTTTGTTCCTTACTGGATAATACCGCACGGAGCAAACACCAGAGTATTATGTATCCATTCAACTGTAGAAGGATATTTGGGTGGTTTCCAGTTTCTGGCAATTCTGTATAGAACTGTTATACAAGTTTCCACGTAAATATAAGTTTTAATTACTCTAGGGTAAACACTCAGAGAGGGATTGCCGGGTCATAATGTAGGTTTGCTTTTATAAGAAATTGCCAAATAGTTTTTCACAGTGGGTGTACCTCTTTGCACACCTGCCAGCAGTGTATGCCAAGTCCCAAATGTTCTACATCGTTGCTCGTAATTGGTATTGTCAGTGTTTTTTATTTTAGCCATTCTAGTAGGTGAGTATCTTATCTTATCTGGTAGGTGAGTATCTTATCATGGTTTGAATTTCCCTAATGGTTAATGATGCTGAACACCTTTCATGTGCTTATTTAAATACCATCAAATGTCCTTTTTGGTGATATGTCTGTTCAAGTCCTTTGTCCATTTAAAAAAAGTAGGTTGTTTTATTAGAGTCTGAGTTTTTTATATGTTCTAGATAAAAGTCCTTCATTGAATGTTATTTGCAAATATTTTTCTTTCAGTCTATTGAGTCTCTCACATTCTCAGAAAACCAAAATTTTTCATTTGATGAAGTTCAAGTTATCAATTTATTCTTTTGTAGACTAAGAGCTCTTTGCCTAACCCCAGGTCCTGAGGATTATCTCATGTGTTTTTTTCTAGGAGTTTTATGGTCTTGTACTTATGATCTATTTTGGGTAAAATTTTGTACAAGTTGTTAGGTTTAGGTAGATGTTTTTTTCTTCCCTGTAATGTTCAATTATCCCTATTCCATTTGTTGGAAACTTCTGAGTTCTCCATTGTGAACAAATAAGTTGGCTATATTTGTGTAGGTCTATTTCTGGACTCTGTTCTACTCCATTCATTTATATATTTATCTCTTAACCAACACCAGAGTCTTGATTATAGTAGGTTTATAGTTAGCTTTATTTTTTGAGAAGATAGCTGTGATTGACAAACTGTAGTCAGACTGATCAAGAAAGAAAAAAGATGCACTTTACCAATAGTAGGAATGATATCCCTCTAGAACTTCTGTTGTTAAGTGGATAAATGATACATAGCTTTATGTCTATAAATGTGGCACCTTACATAAAATGAACCAATTTTTTGAAATACATGAATTACCCAAACTCATTAAACATGAAATAGATGGCTTGAATATTCCTTTATCTATTAAAGGAATTGAATAGATAGATTAAAAACCTTCAAAGAAAACTCTAGGCCCCAGATTGTTTCAATGGTGAGTTCTAACAAAAATTTAAAGAAGAAATCATACCAATTCTGTAAATTAACCATTTCTAAAAAATAAAAAAGGAGGAAACACTCCCCTCCTCATTTTATGTAGCCAACATTCTTCTGACACCAGCATCAGACAAGAACAGTACAAGAAAGCTGCAGACCGATATCTATCATGAGCTTAATAGAAACAAAAATCCTCAACAAAATATTTGCATATTGAATCCAGCAATATACACAAAGGATAACACACTGGGCTTCCCTCATGTGTTGGTGGCAAAGAATCAGCCTGCCAATGTACCGAGACACCAGTTTGATCCCTGAGTCGGGAAGATCCCACATGCTGTGGAGCATCTAAGCCCATGAGCCGCAACTATTGAGCCTGTGCTCTAGAGCCCAGGAGCCACAACTACTGAAACCCCAACTTCCTTAGAGTCTGTACCGCAACAAGAGAAGCCACTGAAATGAGAAGCTTGTGCATGGCAACTGGAGAGTAGCCCCTGCTCTCTGTAACTAGAGAAAAGTCTGGACAGCAACAAAGACCCAGCACAGCCAAAAATAAACAAAGTTATATCTAAAAAAAGATAATATACCATGTATCATGAGATTTACCCTAGGAATGCAAGGTTAGTTCATTAATTAAAAATTAATTAATTTATCATACTAAATGTATCAATTGATACCAAAAAAGCATTTGACAAAATTCAACATTCATTCATGATAAAAATTCTCAGCAAACTGAGTAGAAGAGAACTTCGTTAAGATGACAAAAAGGCATCTCCAAAAACTTACAGCTAACAGTACACCTAATGGTAAAAAATTGACTGCCTCTTCTGCTAAGATGAGAACAAAGCAAAGATGTCCACTCTCGCTATTCCTATTCAATATCATACACAAAGTCTTAGCCAGGGACTTCCCTCGTGGTCCAGTGGTTAAGACTCTGTGCTTCCACCGCAGGGGGCACAGGTTTCATCTCTACTTGGGGAACTAAGATCCTGTATGCTGCACAGCACAGATGGGAAATAGAGGAGAGTCTTAGCTAGTGTGATAGTCATAATTTTAAAAAAAGAAACACAAGGCATACTACATAGAAAATCTCAAGCTATCTACAAAAATCTCCTAGAATAAATGAGTTTAGTAAGGTTGTAGCATATACAGTTAACACAGAGAAGTCAATTGTACTTGTACATATTAAAAAAGAAACTAAAAATTGAAATTTAAAAAAGAATGATTTATAATGTTAACCCAAGTGGCACTAGTGGTAAAGAACCCACCTGTCAATGCAGGAGACATAAGAGATGCGCATTCAGTCCCTAAGTCGGGAAGATCCCATGGAGGAGGAAATGGCAATCCACTCCAGTATTCTTGCCTGGAGAATCCCTGGACAGAGGAGCCTGGTGGGCTACAGTTCAGAGAGTCACAGAGTGGGACACAACTGAAGCAACTTAGCATACAAAACCACAAAAGACTTAATTTCAATAAAATGTTTGAAGAATTTGCACACTGAATACTATACACTGATGAAAGAAAACTTCAAAGACTAAATAAATGGAGAGATATACTGTTGCTCATTGATCAAAGACTAAAATATGGTGGTCAATTCTTCCCAAATTCATCTATAGTTTCAACCCTAATTCTAATAAAAATACAAGCACAACACTTAAAAATTTTTTTTACAATGTTATGTTCGTTTCTGGCATACAATAACAGGGATCAGTCATAATTATAGATATATCTCCTCCCTCTTGAGCCAACTTCCCTTTCCCCCATCCTATCCCTCTAGGCCATCACAGAGTGCCAGACTGGGCTCCCTGTGTTATATAGCAACTTCTCACCAACTATCCCTTTTACACATGGTAGTGTGTGCATACTGATGCTACTTTCTCCATTCGTCCCACTCCCTCCCTCCCCCACTGTGTCCACAAGCTCATCCTCTCCATCTGTGTCTCCATTTCTTCCCTGCAAACAGGTTCATCAATACCATTTTTCTAGATTCACATGTTTGCATTAATATATTTATTTTTCTCTTTCTGACTTGCTTCACTCTGTGTAACAGGCTCTAGGTTCATCCACATCACTAGAACTGACTCAAACTCATTCTTTTTATGGCTGAGTAATATTCCAATGTATATCTGTACCATATCTTCTTTATTCATCTGTTAATGGACATCTAGGTTGCTTCCATGTCCTGGCTATTGTAAGTAGTGCTACAATGAGCACTGGGGTACATGCTAAGCATAATACTTTTGGAGATTGAAAAACTGATTCTAAAATTTACATAGGAAATCAAGGAAATAGAATAGCCTAAACATTTTGGAAAAAAGGTATGCAAACTTGGGAGAATCCATGATTTCAAGACTTGACTGACTTCAAGAATTATTATAAGGCTACAATAATAAAGATAGAATAAAAACTTCAGTAATAGACTCAAACAAATATGGTCCAAAAGCTGTAGTAATAAAAACTGTGATGCTGGCTTTAGGATAGATATATAGACCAATGGAATAGAATAGAGAGCCCAGAAATAAACTCATATAACTGTGGTTTTCAACAAGGGTTTCAAGACTATTCAGTAGAAGAAAGAACAGCAACAAATGGTGCTGGGAAAACTGTATGTCCACAGGCAAAAGAATGAAATTGGACCTTTATATAACATCATTCAGAAAAATTAACTCAAAGTGGATCAAAGAGCCAAAACTATAAAACTCTTAGAAGAAAACATAGGGGAAAACCTTCATAATATTGGACGTGACGATGATTTAGACATGACACTAAAGGTACAGGCAACTAAAGAAAAAATAGACAAATTGGACTTCATCAAAGTAGTTTTTATGTGTGTGTTGAATGACAGTATGAACAGAGTAAAAATGCAACTCAGAGCGAGGGAATATATTTGCAAATTGCATATCTCATAAAGGATTAATATTCTGAATATGTAAAGAATTCCTACAACTCAACAACAAAAACCAAACAACTCAATTTAAAATGGGCAAAGAAATCTGAATAGACAGTTCTCTAAATAACATACACAAATGGCCATTAAGCACATGAAAAGATGCTCAACACCATTAGAAATTAGGGAAATGGAAGTCAAAACCACAATGAGACATGACTACCAAAAAGCAACAAACAAACTGAAAACAAATATTGGTGAGGATATAGAAAAATTGGAACCCTTGTACTATTGGGAATGTGACATCGTGGTCACTGTGGAAAACCATATGGCAACTCTTAAAAAAAAAGACATAGAATTACCATATGATCCAGCAATTTTACTTCTGGATATATTATATACCCCTCAAGAACTGAAAGCAGGGAAACAGATATTCGTACTTATGTCATATTAATAGTAGGGTACCTGCAATAGCCAAAAGGTGGAAACAACTCAAATGTTCATTGATGAGTGAATGGATCAACAAGATGTGCTATATACATATAATGAAATATTATTGAGCCTTAAAAAGGAAAGAATTTTTGACATATGGTTCAACATGGATGAACCTTGAAGACATTATACTAAGCGAAATAAGCCAGACTCACATGGGCAAATATCGTATTGTATGATTCCATCTATATGATGTACCTAGAATAGTCAAGCAGTATGTAGAGATGGAAAGTAGGGCCATGGTTACCAGGAGCTGGAGGAGGGAAGAAAGGGGAATTATTGTTTAAAGGGTTGGGCTTCCCAGGTGGTGCTAGTGGTAAAGAATCTGTCTGCCAATGCAGGAGACATGAGATGTGAGTTCAGTCCCTGGATGGGGAAGATCCCCTGGAGGAGGGCTCGGCAACCCACTTCAGTATTCTTGTCTGGGGAATTCCAAGGACAGAGTAGCCCGGCAGGCTACAGTCCATAGGGTCGCAGAGTCTGACACAACTGAAGCAACTTAGCATACAATATGCATCTCAATATGGGATGAGGAAAGAATTCTAGAGCTAGATGGGGGTGATGACTTCACAATGTGAACGTATGTAAGTAAAGCCCCTGAACTAAACTTAAAACTGGTTTAAACAGTGAATTTCGTCTTTTAGTTTTTTTAAAAGAAGGAAAAAAATCCATCCTAGCTATCAATGACATAGCTATAGAATTGTGGCAGCTTGCTACTTCCTTTAATATTCATTATACTTTGTATGTAAGCATGTAAGTTGGGAGTTTCAAGCTCCACTCCGTCTTTGGAATAAGAGTTTCTTTTTGGTCTTTATCAGTTCCTCCCTCTCTGCATATCTCCCTTCCCCTCCACTGCTGCTGCTGCTGCTGCTAAGTTGCTTCTGTCGTTCCCAACTCTGTGCAACCCCATAGACGGCAGCCCACCAGGCTCCCGTCCCTGGGATTCTCCAGGCAAGAATACTGGAGTGGGTTGCCATTTCCTTCTCCAATGCATGAAAGTGAAAAGTGAAAGTGAAATGGGTCAGTCCTGTCTGAGTCTAGCGACCCCATGGACTGCAGCCTACCAGGCTCCTCCATCTATGGGATTTTCCAGGCAAGAGTACTGGAGTGGGTTGCCATTGCCTCCACTGCTACTCTTTCTTAAACCCTTGACTTCATACGATGGGGATATTCAAGGAGACAAGTTTTTAGACTTCTCAAATTCTAGTAATTTTGTTTCTAATATGCTGAAATGCTTTTAATTCTGAATAAGAATTATATTAATTAAATTTGTATCTTTCCACTTCACTCTGTTAACATGGTTTGTTACAGTAATGGGTGTTCTGATTATTTTATATTCATTATTTTATAATCATGATTATTTTGTAATCATGTTTGTATTCCCAGGGCCACCTTACCTGATCAAAACATACACTTCAGAGTTTGATTTGCTGTTTCATTTAGGATTCTTGCAGGAGACATAAGAGACATGGGTTTGATTTCTGGGTTGAGAAGATTCCCTGAAGGAGGGCATGGCAACCCACTCCAGCATTCTTGCCTGGAGAATCCCATGAACAGAGGAGTCTGGTGGGCTATGGTCCATAATGTTGCAAAGAGTTGGATACGACTGAAGTGACCATGCATTTGCTTTTGCTTTCCCTTTTTGTACTATCCTGTGAGGTTTTGTAAAGGTCTGGAATTTTATCCATTTAGAAGCTATAAGTTAGCCTGTTTGTTTTGTGGACTGGGGCATAAGACATGAACTTCTGGGACACAATGGACTTTACTGTTCTTAGCATAGCCAGCAGCATGAGCAGCATTTGAGACCCTCTTGAGCTTCAGGTCTCATAGGAGCAAAGGGAAAGGTCGCAGGTGGATGGTGCACATGCTGAGTTTGTGTGGCACTGAGGAACACTGCACTTGGGGAAACCACCTCTCCTACATAAGATCTGCTCCTTGTCTTACACCTCATCTTTCAAGGTTGTTCACTGATAATTGGCCCAGGGAGAATTTTCAGGGCCTTTTATTCTTGACTTAGCTGCAAGAACGTATAGGGAGTATTAAGGTACCAGGCAGACTGCCTTTCCCAGAATGGTTTTGTATCAAGTTACACTAATCCCAATTAACATGATGAATATTCTTTTTTTCTAATCCCATAATTACTTGGATAATATGTGTTGCTTGAAGTTTTGGTAAATCTACAGCAAAAGGGTGTTATTTTGAGGGAGGCTTGGGAAAACTGTGATATGGTGGTCATCTTAACAGTTACTGATTTTCAATTTTTCCCTGGAGTGGACATTGATATTTTTTCCAGAAATATTCATAATTAATGATTGTTAATTATGTTAATTATCCAAACAATTAATGATTGTTTGGATCTACTACATCTCTATTTATGTCTCCTTCTTTATTCAAGATATTATTTATTTGTACATTTTCATTTTCTATCAGTCTGTTAAGTGTTTTCCCCCAAACAAACAGCCTTTGGCTCATATTCTACAGTTTCTGCATTGTCCTCTGATCTTCAATCTCTCCCACACAGAGCCGTGGGAACCAACTCCTTAAATCTTCTGTATACTCACTAGTGAGTGCAAACTGGAGTGCAAACTATGGTTGCTATCATCCTGTTTTGTGAACTGGTCCAACACACCTTCCATCTTCAAAATCTCTGTGAAAGAAGGAGGTATAAGTCATCTCCCAAACTCTTTGAGGAACAGTTTCCAATGTCCAGAATTTCATCTTGCACTGACCCAGCAGTGGCACTAGGGTGGGTCTGTGGGTTTCTGGAGAACAGTAATCATTTAGCCTGAGAAGGAGATGTCCCATCTCATCCTTTCAAGCACTTCCCCTGCCCACCCCAATCCAAGTAATTCTCATTAGTCAGACCCCTCTCACTTGGTTTGGGGGACAGAAATGCTGGTCCAAAATTGTCTTAGTACACAGGCTGTAAGGTCTTGCCCAGTTGTTCTCGATTCTCCTTAGAATCTAGGGTATCAGTGCTTCTTCTCAAGCTTAGGTTCTGGGGTTTGTTTTTTGTTTGGGGGGGATTTTTTAAGTTAGGGATAGCTTTGAACAAACTGTGGTCTAGTATTTTCTGAAGTGCCCTTTGTGATAAAAATGTAAAAAATTGAATAAAGCCACCTTATACAATAATATAAATGAATCAACAAGTATATATAATCTGGGTTATACTTAAGAAAATCAGACGTCTCAAATTCATAGAAATAGAAAGTAGAATGGTGGTTACCAGGTGCTATGGGAAGGAAATGAAGAGTTTCAGTTTTGCAAGGTGAAAAAGTTCTGGAGACAAATTGCATAACATTGTGAATATATGTAAAATTATTGAGCTGTATGCTTAAAAATGGCTAAGATGGTAAAAAAAAAAACAAGCAAAGAAAATCAGAATATCTGATATGAAGCTGATATGGGAATTTATTTTGTAGAAAAGCAACAACTAGAGAATGCCATACAACCCTAGTACATCTAAAGTACTATATATAAAAAGGACAACTGCTCACAACGACAACACTGAAGCACTGAAAGATACCAAATTACTTTCTGAATCCAAGAAGTCAAATTATAATCAGTACTGTTTTAATGTTCTTACATATATTGAAATTCTAATACACTGACAAGTGGTAAACCAGATAACTAGAACATCCAATAATGGAACTTTGGGTGATATATAATATAACTTGGTGATATCCAAGTCTTTTGACAATACATAAACTTACTCATACTCATCTGGCATATCTCCACACATATTTTAAAATTCCAATTTCTTAGTCAAATGATGTATTTTGCAAATTATTAAATATATTTAGACGTCTTTACTATACAAAGTTAAATGTACAACTAAATTAGTAAAAAGTGCTGAGGTTTTACTGGAACATTAATACTCTGACAAAAACGTTTATGAATGTACTCTGTACTTTACTAATACTGCCTTTTTCCATTTATATCTAAATTTCCCCTTCTATTTAATAACCAGTTTTGATTTTTTTATACAAAATCGATAACTTCTTAATTTATATAGATTCTTCTCTTTTTCTCCTTATTTCTTAGCTTAAATTCAGTTTAAGCTTTATCGGTATCTTAAGCTTCATGTGTATTCTTACTCCTAAACACCAGCAGTTCTTCAGAGGCCTAAAATCCAGCATGGGAATCACTATATTAAATTAGTTCTAGAAAAAAAAACATTAAAGATATTTTTTTCTGAAATATACAGAACATGTCATGCCAAATCTCTTGTTTATACAATAAACTGGTAATATTGGTAAATTGCACATATAGCTTATATTCCCAGAACAGAATAACTTAAATATTAAAACGTACCTTTATGTTACCACCATAACTGACCCTATAAGCATAACAAATGACAATATTCAATACAAAAAAATCACAAAATCCACTAACCTTAAGTGCTACGGATCACACCGTACGAACTCATCTCCCTATGACCTATTCAAATTACAGACAGCAAACTATAGCTTTAAGCTACTCTAGCATTTAAACCCTAATCAGAAATTTATACGAAACACAATTTTATGTTCAAATATGGAAATAAGCAACATAATTCCAAAACCCAAAAGTATCCCAGCATTTTGTAAAAAGAAATATCCCCAGCGGCTACATCCATGGTCACTAGCATCATTGTGCAACATCTCAGGTACCTTTAAAACAAACAAAAAAAGAGCAACCTTTAAGTTTCCAGAACCATAGATTTTAGAAGAATTTCCAGGACACTTTATATGTCGCTGGATATACCATGAGTCAATTTTCTAAAACATGACTCTAGCTAATGTCACACAGCAATTCCTAATAGTTAATTAACAGTGATTACTCATGGTCTGCTCAGCAAGTCAAAATTATATTGATCCAGTTTGCTCCACTGTAAAATGGAGAGCTACACTGATTACCCTGCTTACTGTCTGTATCTGTACATAACGTGTGGTTCACTTAAAGTGCAGAGATATGGAAATCTTTTAACATATAAAATATAATCTTAGCAGTAAGACTGGCTGAGACTGTTAAGTGGACTTTGGTGACAACAAGATAGGATTCCTTTATCCGTTAGTAAGGATCCTTTAAGTGTTCTGATGTATACACAGCTTGCCAACAGTATGTGGCTTGTACTAGGTTTTTCACAAGTCTATGTACAATTCAATGTCTGATTACTGAAACTCTACTCTCAGAAAGACACATCAGAAGCAGGCAGATACTTCTGTGTATCCTGATACATATTAAGCAGGACAAAGATGTGCTTGTGAGCAACAATCCAAAAAGATAAACCAGTAAGGACTTATGTTTTATATGCTACTTTGTTGAGCACAGAATCTCACTGCAATTACATTTATTCTACATTCTTTTAAAAAATGCTGTTTCAAGAACATTTTTATTTCATTGTTAGTCAATTCTGTAATTTGACTTCTTAAAAACTTACCATATCAACCAGAGCAACATACATGAACAAGCCTGCAGTAAGTGCAAATATCCACATAGAAACATTCTCAGCATAATGACCAATGAAAATTCCTGTGGCCATTCCAAGATATGCCAGCATGGCTGACAGGGCATTATAAAGAACAGCCTGCTTAACAGTCATGCCAGCCTTCAGTAAGACAGCAAAGTCACCTTTAACAGAAAACACAAAAAGGCAATTAAAGTCATTAAAAAAAATCATTTTTAAGACACATACCCAAAAGACTTTCGAGATTTAAGAAACTATCCAATTTTTTTTGAGGAGTGGAAAAAAAAATGCAAAATTAAGAATCACTCAGGGTTAACAGAGTGAATCAGTATAAAAAACCCTAACAGTTTTATAAACTAAGATATCTTTTATCCAAAGTTTTTCTTAAGGTTTCTCGTTTGTCAAAGAATGTCAATACCAAGAATCTACTACTGTGCTCTTGCACTGTATTCAAGGGGCTTTTAACTGACCACAAGCAGGAAGAGGGAGTAGAGAACACACAGGAAATGATCAGAAAATGATTAAGGCAATATACATTATAATTAAGAGCTGAAGAGTCTAATGTTCCGGTTATAAAAGAAGAAAAGAAATTAAGATCAAAGTACTTAAGAGAGGCTTCATGGAGCCTGAAGGATCTAGAAGGTGGAGCACAAATCAGATGTTGAGGATTACAGCACTGAACAGGAAGATGGGAGGCCTTCTAAATGGCAGAACACATGCCAAGGGACAAAAGTGAAAATGATGCTACAGGTGTGTAGCCAACTGTAAGAAGAAAAACAGGGACACAAACACAGAACCAGGGCAACTCTGGGAAGGTTTTAAGTCCTGGTGACAGAGAAAAAGAATATTCAAAACACAATTCATCATTTCTCTTTCTTTTTAGTTCCAATGAAATTCTCTTTGCCAAGTTCTCTCTGTTAATGGAAGATGACTTTATTTGCCTGTGGTCTTATTCATATTCTGTGTACAACGAAAATGGACTGACATCACCATACGCTGGTACAGGAAGGTATCTGGCAGGGGAAGAGGACCAGAGAGGGTGCTCAGGGATCTGTCTGGCAACACCACACAGGCAATTGTGTAATCACAGTCACAGGGTTAGAATTCTGGCTGGAAACAGACTTGTCCTCGGTGAGAAACAAAGCTAGCTAGGATAGCAGACTTATAAGAAGCCATAAATGAGAAAGCCTGCTGGAAACTATCGTTAGCAAAAGCCAGTGACACTGAGATATGATACCCGTATGGAAAATACTGTTTGTAGGGCTCTCTTACCTAATTCATGAGGCAACTCATGACAAAACACAGCAACAGAAGTACTTAAACCACTCGATAAACCTTCAGTAAAAGCAGCACCTGTGTAAAAAAAAAATCACTGCATTATTTTGTGGGTGTGTATTTTTAAAATTTGTATAGCACATACAATGAGGTAAAAGAAATAAACTATATTCTGGTTGTGAATAAACAGAACTTTCTCAACTGCACTCTGTAACTTCTTTATAACTAATCTGAGATTACATTCAACTAGGCTTAAATTTCCCGAAGAAGCACAAGTAGATATGATTGAGAAGGGAAGGCTCGGCTGTGCCTTAAACAGTGATTAAATGATCTTACACAAGCCTGAGAAGTAACTGCTACCACATAAAGCACTTATGGAGAAATATAAAACAAACTGATTTAAAAGGTTTAGGGAAAAAAACCTCAGGAATCAAGAGTACAAACATGTTTCCTAGCCTCAGAGGAATCCACTGTGTAATTAGACTTTTTTACATTTCTTCTTTCAATGTCTTGATAAGGGAAGTTTAAGACAAATAGCTCCCTGCTTTTAAAAGTTAACACGTTATACAACTGATTGCTTACAAACCATGACTGAACACTTGCACATCCTTCTGTGTCGCTTAAGTTGTGCATGGTGCAGAGGAGGAAGAGCGCAGTGCAGGGAGCAGGGCCTGGGCTCATCTCAGCTGGGCAACAAAATAACACTGCCTCGTTGGACCTTGCCTGCCTGCTCTGTAATTATTTCCATGGCTCCTTCTAGAACTCTGTGTGTGTGCACACATGCTCATTCATGTCCAACTCTTGCAACCCTATGGACTGTAGTTCACCAGGCTCCTCTGTTCATGGGATTTCCCAGGCAGAATACTGGAGTGGGTTGCCATTCACTTCTCCAGGAGATCTTCCTGACCCAGGAATTGTCTCTTGAATCTCCTGCTTTGCAGGCGGATTCTTTACTACTGTGCCACCTGGGAAGCCCCTCCCTTCCTGCACAAATATTCATTCATAAATATTCTATTATCTCTCAATGGTAGCACAACTTACAAAAAGTCTATAATTCTTCTTTGGGTAGGGATTAGTAATTCACACTTATCAGATAGATGAAGATTCCTTTAGCATAAAAGAAAAGATGGTGGAAAAGATACTTTCACTTTAATACATACTATTTATATTGCAGATAAGGAAAAGTAACTTTTGGCAGCTACAATTTAGTTAAAGGGCCAAGCACAGTTTCTAGCATGTTTTCATCTTATCTCACATTTATCGAGTACATCACTGTCAAAGCAGTCAAAGAAGAGATAACATTTTGATAACCTTGGATGTTAATAACCTTATCATACCAACCTACTCTTTGCTAAAATCAGCAGCTTGAAGTGGCATTTTCAGACATCAACCAAAAAGGGCCGAAACATAGAGACATACCAATTGCGAGGCCATCGCTGAAATTGTGCAGGCCATCCCCCATGATCACCATCCAGGCCAATGTGGCAATGCCGGCATCTTTCAGCTCCTCCCGAGAGTAGCGCTGACTGTGGCTGTGGGGGTGGTGGTTCTGGTGGTGGTGGTGATGGAGAATATGATGGTAGTCATGATGGTGGTGGATGAGATCATCAGACTGGCCGAGTGTATCATGGAAATGCGAATGGCATTTATTCTTGCACCCTCTGGGTACATATTCATTGTAAACTTCCTGTGGATGGGCATGAGCTATCATGACTTCCTCTTCTTCCAAGATTGCTGGCTGCTGAGAATCAAAGTGGGAGGGCTCTTGTGAGTCAGCTCGTAAATAGCCTTCAGGTCCTAGGTGTAAACATAAAGGACATTGGGACAAAGTCAAATGGCTCTGTTAATGTGCACATTTCAAAATCTCCACTGACAAGAGTCAACAAGACTTCAAAGCACGGCAACTTTCTCACATATACCTGGCAGACTAGACTTCAGAGTACTGTTGATGAAAAACATCAGTATGTTTTAGTGAATTTTAGAAGTTAAATGATTTTACTAAGAATGGATTTTAGATGGTAACCTTCAGTAACCACCCCAGATCCTCCCTTAAATTTTTTTGCCTATGTTTTTCAAGATAGGTTTTTTTTTCTGATTATAAAAGAAGCACACACATTTTAGAAAAATATTTCACTGTTGACATTTAAAATAATTTAGAAAAATATTCCAAAAAAATTGGAAATAAAAAACATGCATAATTCTGTCATCTGATTTCCTCTCTTTCAAAATTCAAGGGAAAGCAAAAGAGGGGAATTCCTTGGTGGTCCAGTGGTTAGGACTCTGCGCTTTCACTGTCAAGAGTCTGGGTTCAATCCCCAGGCAGGGAACTAAGATCCTGCAAACCATGTACTGTGGCCAAACAAAAATTAAAAAGGAAAAGCAAAAGAACGTGAAATACCATCATCACCAAGAAACATTTATCTGTGTAAAGTAAACTGCAACAGTAGGTTTTGTTTTTTCTTTTTTGTACACTGGCATCAACTTTCCTGGCAGCATTCCTGACACTATGGTCCAATTTTAAAAGTTATTTCCTCTCATCATTATAAATTTCACTGGAAATTGTGAAGACGGAATAGATGCAGGAAGACAAGTGAGAGTATTTCACTCGCTCTTTAGAGAAGAGCAGCATGCTGGAAACAAAGGGTGGACAGGAAATCTTAGGACTGGCCAGTAGCAACAATAAAGTTGTTCTTCCTCCTCAGTCAGCAACTGAGCATCTGCGCTGGGCCAGGCACTAGGACAAAGTGGAGCAGGACAAAGTCTCTGCCTTCAGGAAGCGCATGTTCTTGTGGGGAGACAGACACTTGACAAGGAAATACACGTATAAATAAGGTAATTAAGGCACTGGACAGCATGGGAAGAAAATAGAAAAGGGGAATATGAGGAGAGTAAGTGGGAGACCTCTGTATTGGGATGATCCAGGAAGGCCTCTAAGAAGGAGATGTCTGAGTTGAAATTGAAACAATCAGTCAGTTCAGTCGCTCAGTCGTGTCCGACTCTGTGACCCCATGAATCGCAGCACGCCAGGCCTCCCTGTCCATCACCAACTCCTGGAGTCTACCCAAACCCTTATGTCCATCGAGTCGGTGATGCCATTCAGCCATCTCATGCTCTGTTGTCCCCTTCTCTTCCTGCCCCCAATCTTTCCCAGCATCAGGGTCTTTTCCAATGAGTCAACTCTTCGCATGAGGTGGCCAAAGTATTGGAGTTTCAGCTTCAACATCAGTCCTTCCAATGAATATCCAGAACTGATCTCCTCTAGGATGGACAGGTTAGGAGGAATTTATATGAAGACCTGGGAGAAAAGTGCTCCAAGGAGAAGAAACTGAGGATTAGCTTCTGAGACAGACTTGGTATGCTCACAGGATGAAAAGGAGGCTGTGAGGCTGGACAGAGTGAACCATAGGGGAGAGTGGAAGGCAGGGCAGGACCTCAAAGGTCATCATGAGGCATCTGGTTTAAAAATATTAATTTTAACTGAGCCTGTCCAACAAGAAATGCCATGCTAACAAGCCCCAGGAAACACAGTAACTTTACAGTGAAGAAACATGGGAGACACAACCTTAGCCAAGTGATCAAAATTACCACCACCGCTATGTGACCGAGCGTCATGGTGGCAGGCAGGTCACGTCACCAAAAAGGATGTAACACACTTTGTGCTATCTTGCCCAAACAGATCAACCTAATGCAAAAACAACAGGAAAACTCAAAATGAGGGACAATAAGAGGCAACAATTGACCTTGAATTGTACTTTGGATCATCTTTTTTTTCCTTTTGGGGGTTAGGGGAGTATAAAGGAATTATTAAGACAATAGGAAAAACATGAAAATGGTCTATAGACTAGAAAATGGCATTGTATCAGCTTTAATTTCCTGGTGTTGATCGCTGACCTGTAATTACATAAGAGAATGTCCTTTCTCTTAGGAAATAGAACAAGTATTTAGAGGTAAAGCAGCATCACTTTTGTAACTTACTCTCAAATGGTTTAGGAAAAAAAAATGAGTAGTATGTATACACAGAGAAAGAGAGAAAGAATGATAAATGTACATAAAATAACTGGGGAATACAGAAGAGGCAGAGGAATTCTTTGTATTATTCTTGGAACTTTTTTCTAAATTTGAATTTACCTCAAAATAAAAAAATCAAAGAAAGAAGACATATAAATATACATAGAAATAACCAACTCACTGGCAATTAAAAGAAAGTATAAGTTTTAAAAAGAGGGGAGGGATTCCCTGGCGGTCCAGTGGTTAGGACTTGGCACTTTCACTGCTGGGGCCCAGGTTTAATTCCTGGTTGGAGAACTAAGATCCCAGAAGCCTCGTGGCACAGTCAAAAAAAAAAGGGGGAGTGGAAGATTAATGGGGGTGGAATATGGTCCCATCTCTTCTGGAAAGTCCAAGCTGCCTGCAAATCACAGAGCAATGGACTCCCTCCAGCTCTCAGATTTATAAGGACTTACGATCATCTGCATCTACTTTCTCCTCATTTGTTGAAAGTTGAGATTCATACTTGGACAGCTGCTTTTTAATCTCCACATCATCATCATTTTCAGGTTTTTTCTGATTCTGTAACAGCAAGGAAAAGCAATATTTGAAATAAGTGGCTTACTTATGCATACACCTTCAGATAAACAGTTAAGCAAAAGATTTCACAGAAAAAGACAACAGAGTAACAGACTTCTAAAGGAATAAACCCCATCTAAGGGCAAGGCCTGCACTCAACTTCATAGCATCTAGTAGTTTGTTTTAGGCATAAACTGTTCAGAAAGGTAAAGATTATGCATCAGTAATACGAGAGAAAAATCACACACTCATCTTTCTGCATGTCTCTCAGGTCACACAGTATAATTTGTTTTTATGAAAAGAGCACTGCATCCCCTGGGAGCTATTTAGAAATGCATGATCTCAGGCCACACCCCAGAGTGAATGGATTTGAACTTGGATTTTAACTAGGTCTCCAGGTGACTCATACACCCATTAAAGTTGAGCTCTGCCTCAGGCCATCAATTCAGAACAGGCATGTTCTCCTGGCAAGTAGTGATCTGCTAACCAACTGCCTGGTTTCCTCCAATGCTTCTTTTGGGCAATGAAACCCCATACTTGCCACACTTTTTGTAACTGACTATTATACTGTGATACTGATACGTATTTGTTACTAAAACACTTTTGCTGTCATAAAACACCATTACCAGTTTTCTCTTTTGAAACAAATCTCTAGTAGTCAGTCTTGAATTTATCACTAGATTGTTAAACCAACTGAATACCATACTTGAGATCCTGTCCATATCTCAGAACCCAAGAATGAAGGTCACTGTTAGAACAATGGTGCCTATGTATTACTGACTTATGTAGAATATTTAAGATAAGGAAAACTGTCACAAAAATAATCACCTTCTTATTTGCAGTATCTTTTGAATATGACTCAATCTTCACCATAACTGAGATTTCATTTTTAGCTCTAACAGTATATAAAATATCTGCACATTTTTAGGTTATGAAAATGTTTAAAAGGAAGCACAAACCAATCTTTATACCTACCCCTGGCATGATGCTTCAAACACAGAAAGTACTTAAATATTTGTGAAAGTAAGTGAATTCAGGATACTTTAAATCACTTAATTGATGTTTTATTTCTTGTTGAGCAATGACTATCTCTAGTTTTTAAGCAATTCTTTCATTCCGCAAGTATTAAGAGCCTCTAATGTTTCCTGTGTTGAATTCTGGCAATACATCAATACACCATAAACCAAGATACACACAGTCCTTGTTCCCATGGAGCTTATCACCCACAGGGAGGGAAGTTTTATTCAGGTAATGATTACACAATTCTTTGATTTCAATTTTTGATACACCTTACAAAGGACAAACACACAGTACTACAAGAGTGTATAACAAGACCTAACTAACTCCCACGACAGGATTCATCGAGAAAGTGATGTTTATGCCAAGACCTAAATATGAGCAGGGTTTGCTGGAGAAGGGCGGGGAGGATTAATCCAGGCAGGGAGACGGCATGTGGGAGGACCCTAAAGCAGAAAGGGAGCAGCCCCTTCTTTAACTGAAAGAAGTGCAAGGTGGTTAGGGTCTGGTAGGTCAGAGACTGGGCAGCTAGTAGTGAGGCTGGGTAGTGGGGAGTCCAGACAGTGCAAACCATGGACTATGGACTTCATCCTATCATGGACTTCATCCTATAAGCAATGAGACATATAAGAGAAAGGATTTTCAGCAGTGGTGTCCGACCTCATCAGACTCATTTAAACAAATCACTCTGCCCCCTCCACTATGGATTAGAAGAGGATAACAAAATAACGTAGACAGTCCAGTCAGGAGGCAACTGCCGTCAGCCAGGTAAGCCGAGCTTAGACCAGAACAGCAGCAAGGAAGACGGAGAGAAACAGATAATTTACTTCTGGATACACTTAATAAAACTAGGTTGGAGGATGAGGGAGATTTATAGATGATTTTCAGGTTTCCAGCCTGAGCAAGAAACCTGAGAATCTGGTAGAAAGAAAGTCTGAGGTAGAAATATCATTAAGAGCCTAACTACACAAGTATGTGACTCAACCCTAATTCAAATAAAGAGACTGACATATACGGATATCTTAAGGGAAATCCTAAGGTAAAATGTTCCATTATAAGACCCTGATGCTGGGAAAGATTGAAGGCAGGATGAGAAGGGGACAACAGAGGATAAGATGGCTGGATGACATCACTGACTTGACGGACATGAGTTTGAGTAAACTCCGGGAGTTGGTGATGGACAGGGAAGCCTGGCATGCTGCAGTCCATGGGGTCGCAAAGAGTCAGACATGACTGAGAGACTGAACTGAACTAAACTGATGGGTCTGAAGAGCTACCAATGCTTACCATGTAAGGAGTAGTTTTTTCTTTTTGAGAGAACTAAATGAGATTTAAAACTGTTCCATAAGTAACACTAAGATTTGGATGCCCTTGAAAGAAGATAAACAGAATACTTTCTAAAAAGGAAGAGAACATGAAATGTTTGTGAAACACCTGTGGGAAGTCTTTGCCTAGAAATTATGCTTATCTACTATTAACTGCTTCTTATGCGTGTGTGCTAAGTTACTTCAGTTGTGTCCACCTCTGCGACCCTATGGACTGTACTTAGCCCGCCAGGCTCCTCTGTCCATGGGATTCTCTAGGCAAGAATACTAAAGTAAGTTGCCATGCCCTCCTCCAGGAGATCTTCCCAACTAGGCATCGAATCTGAGTCTCCTACATCTTACTTGCACTGGCAGGCAGGTTTTTTACCACTATTGCCAGCTGGGAAGCCCTTAATGCTTCTTAAACATTCAACAAATTATTTATCAATCCTCTACTATGTGCCAGACACTATTCAAGGCACTGGAGATAGAGCAGTAAAGAAGATGGAGCGGTCCTGGACCTTAAGAGCTTACATTCTAGCAGAAATTATTTGAGAACAGAAATTCCAAACTTCGTTAACTACAATCCATAGTAATATATATGTAACACAAAGAGTAATATATGGAATGTACTGTAATATCACTGCTGCATTTAAAAACATGGCTCAAGACACAGACTGATTTCACAACTCACAAGTAGTTATAACTTAAAGAGTCTGAAAAACACTGATCTGTATTAGACCACAGACAGCCTACCTCTTAGAGTCCTATGTTAGAGCACCAGGTTAATAAACAGAACTCTTTTACACTGAAATTAGAATGGCATTTGAAACAGAAATGCAGTAAAACAAACAAACCCCTCCCCTGCAAAAAATTCCTTAAAATGATTTTTTTTTAAGGTGAGAATAATCCCAGAGAAAGCAAAGAAGTAGGATATATCCTCAAAGCCATCCAAGTGAAGCAGCAGAGGAGTCCACTCTTCACTTGTTCCCCGTAAGCGACCTTCAGCAAGGGTTCAAAATCTGCCGTTTGAGATTTTAGTGACTGTAAAATCTGTAAGGGCAAATATTCACAGGATGGAGGAGGCTACCCTGTACACAGGCACTTGGTTCCCAGCCTAAGCTCTATGCTCAGCAAGAAACAGCTATGTTAGTTTTCAAGTCTCTTCATGCCAGCTATACCTGCTATTGCAAGTGCATGATTTAATTACATATTATTCAGACTATGAAATGCCAGTGAGAAGAGTTACTGCCATGAAAACTTCAGTTGAATGCTTCTGAAAGATTCAAAGGCAAGTTGCTAATTACATAAGGCAATCACTGTATAAAACTTCTTAATTTTCAAAAAATCTAGATTCTACATTAAGATAGCTTTACAAGTATGTAACTTCTTGCTCAATTTAAGAGAAACCAAAACTGGAAATTTAAAAGTAGCAGGGCTGCAGAGAAAAAAATGAGTTCATACAGAACTCTGACTCCAAGAACATCTTGGTCAACATCAAATGACCAGAATATGAGTATACAAATGTCCAAAACGTGTACATGTTATTATTAAGAGTCCCCATGAGGACAGTCTTTTGACTGATTTACCCAGTCACATCAGATAGGAAGAGGAAAATAACACCATAGGCAACTCCAAAGATATTTTCATCAGATATAGAGCCTACTGTTGAGCTTCATATTATTTCTGGGGGCACTTTGCACAGAGCAAGTCTGAGTGAGTCAGATCGTCTTTCAAACAAAACATAACATTTAGCTACTGAGTAATTTAAAAGCTGTACATACTTACAGTGTATAACTCAAATGAGTTTGGGGTAAGTACACACCCATGAAACCACCACCGCCATCAATGCCTTGTTTGGTCATTTATATAGATATTTACCCTTGCCTGTGACTCTGAAGGGAATACTGAAGACAGAGAAGTCCAGGGTTACTGACTTCCACGAATGCTTCTGGAAGCAAAAAGGTACTGAACCTCCTCACAAATGAAGATCATACACCTTGGAAAAGCTCTGCTAACAGTTCAGTTCAAGTGCTGCTCTAAATAAACGTCCAATGCATAGTAAGTACTCAGTACACTTTTTCTTACCTTTTTCTTCTTATCTTTAAATTGTTTGATCAACGTGAGGACATGTTCAACAAGAAACATGAAATACAAGCCTCCCAGAGCTGTCAGCCCTTTCCATGTAGAATCAAAATAGGTATTTTCTTGCATGTTTTGAGAAGAGAGGTGGCTGAAAAGTGGTCCCCTCTTCATTTCCATTGCTGGTTCTTCATGGCTGTGACTATGGTGATGACTTGCATGAGACTAAAGGCAAAATAATACAGATTTTATCAATTCATTTGTTTCACATGTCAGAAAAATTGGCTAAGATAATTAATGTCAAATATGAAACCATTCAGAATTAAGCAATTAACATTCTACTTCAGAATGAGGGGAAGTTTAGGATATTACAAGTAAAACTACCAACAAGCAGCAGTGACCCAGAGCTTAATGTATATAATGCACAACGGCACTTTAGTGGAGTGGATCTATTCAGTGTAGAGACAGACACATTCTCCAATGATCCTCATAACGTACAGGTAGAGGGTATTTCCAATGTTTCTCCAAGGCCACAAATAAGTCTTAACAGGCATATGGTGTCTACTGCTCATACATCCAGTGGAAAAGCCCTACCACTGTTCTCGGTGTGCTTCCAAGAAGCCCAGTCTGGGCAATGGGCCCTGGCCAGTACCTGAGATCCAGGCACCCTGCCCCAGTGGCCTGCAGTTGGGTGCAGCAGGAACTTCTGTCCCTGCGTGTTAGGGAAGCGGGTGTGGTGCACACCAAGGTGAGACTGGGGGTCATGGGTACACCCCACACAAACGCTCCTAGAAACTAAGCTTCCAGCCTTTTATACGTATCAATACACAACACAAACCGAAAATACATATATTCAATATATATATTTATAGACGCATGCATATATATTAATATTTAATGTTGAATAGTAAAACACACTGAAAGTGAAAGTCTCTGTCGTGTCTGACTCTTTGCGACCCCATGGACTATACAGGCCATGGGATTCTCCAGGCCAGAACACTGGAGTGGGTAGCCTATCCCTTCTCCAGTGGATCTTCCCAACCCAGGAATCAAACCAGAGTCTCCTGCATTGCAGGTGGATTCTTTACCAACTGAGCTACCAGGGAAGCCCTATAAAACACACTAATGGATAAATTATTTACTTACATGTGGAAGAAGGTGTAAGAAAGCATCACCACTCAGTGTCCCGACAGCCAATGCCACAAGGAAACTCAGAAGAAACTTGAAAAACACCCGATTCATGAGAGGCACTAAGATAACACCCAGCAAAGACAGGAAACTGATGACGGAAATGGCTATAAAGCCACCAACCCAGGCTGTCAAAGAGAACAAGACAGAGCAAAGGACAAAGCAAACAACTGATAAACTTTCAAAGCGAGACTGTGGAGTGGCATAAAGTAATCTGTAAAAGCAGGGGAGCTTACCCCATGACAGATTCATGTTGATGTCTGCCAGAAACCAACACGATACTGTAAAGCAGTTATCCTTCAATTAAAAACAAATAAATTTAAAAAAAAAGCGGAACTAAAGAAATACAAACTCAGTGGAACAGAACTGTGGCAACAGAGCAATAACCAAGAAGTTGGATCAAATGTGACTGAACCCTCCAGACAAAAGGAGTAAACCTAGGAGAACATTCTTCAGCTAGGGTCCATCTAGTCAAAGCTATGGTTTTTCCAGCAGTCATGTATGGATGTGAGAGTTGGACTATAAAGATGGCTGAAGGCCGAAGAATTGATGGCTTTGACCTGTGGTGCTGGACAAGACTCTTGAGAGTCCCTTGCGCTGCAAGGAGATCAAACTAGTAAATCCTAAACGAAATCAACCTTGAATATTCATTGGAAGGACTGATGTGGAAGCTTTAATCCTTTGGCCACCTGATGTGAAGAACTGACTCATTGGAAAAGACCCTGATGTTGGGAAAGAGTGAAGGCAGGAGGAGAAGGGAACGATAGAGGATGAGATGTTGGATGGCATCACCGACTCGACGGACATGAGTTTGAGCAAGCTCCGGGAGTTGGTGACGGACAGGGAAGCCTGGCGTGCTGCAGTCCATGGGGTCGCAAAGAGTCGGATATGACTGAGCAACTGAACTGAACTGAGGGTGAAGGAAGGGGAAGGTATGGTTACCAAGGATGAACTCTCAATCACTTGGGAACTGAGCTTGCAGACTCCCATAACAGTTATATTATGAGAGAGAAGAGGAAAAAGTTAGGGAAGGAAGGAAAGGAGGGAAGAAAGGAGAAAGGAAAGGAAACTGGGAATCAGTAATATCCTCAGTGAGCAAAGCAATCAATTCATTATAGGTTCTGAACAACACAACTTACACTATAGCAGACTGTATCCTGGTTTCATGTATTAATAAGAACACACTAGGATTAGGCTCCTAAACAACTCTGACCATTCTCTAAACAATGTGACAACATACAAAGAAATCCCAATTTTTTAATTGGAGGATAACTGCTTTACAATGTTGTGTTGGTTTCTGCTGTACAACAATGTGAATCAGTCATAAAGATACACATATCCCTTCCCTCTTGAAACTCTCTTCCACCCCACCCTCATCCCACTCCTCTGGGTCCTCACAGAATGCTGAGTTGAGCTCCCTGTGCTATATAGCAGCTTCCTGTGTGTACACGCTCAGTCACATCTAACTCTCCAACCCCCTGGACTGTAGCCCTCCAGGCTCCTCTGTCCATGTGATTTTCCTAGCAAGAATACTGGAGTGGGTTGCCATTTTCTTCTCTAGGGGCTCTTCCTGACCCAGGGATCGAACCCGAGTCTCTTGCATTGGCAGGTGGATTCTTTACCACTGAGCCACCAAGGAAGCCCCCAGCAACTTCCCACTAGCTATCTATCTTACATATGGTAACGTATATATTTCAATAGAACCCAAATTTTTTGAATGACCTTGATATATACTGTGGGAGAACCTCAGACAAGTTATTATCTAATATATTTTCTGGGTTTTGTTTATTTTTTTAAGGGTAAAGCTAACACATTTGCTTTCTTCACATCCAAGGCAGAGAACAATTAAGATGATATATTTGGAATTATGCTGAAAAATGAGCAGGCTGATGTAAATAGAAGGAAAAAGCACAACATAAATATATCTACTGGAAATGATTTTTACATAAAAAAGGCAATTTTACCTATTTGTAAAGAATAGGTCTTTGGAGGGATTTCAGCTTTCTTCTCACTTGTTGTATGAATCAGACATGATCTAGTATCAATCTGATTGATGATGGCTGGGCAGAGATAGTTGAACTCGGTGGCATTCAATGGAACCTGGATGCCCATGCCATGAGAGGTAAGCAGCTTTGATGCATTGAAACACTGAAGGAAAAAAAAATTAACAGTGAAATCACCGAAAGGCATACCCATTAGAGAATCTAAAAAAGCTGTTGAGGACAAAACACCCTTTCCTTACTGAAGCTACTTCTTAAGGTAAATCAAAATCAACTTTTGTTTTAAGTACTTTGGAATCTGCCTCAAGCTACCTGGAGATACTATGTCACAGGGGTGATTTCCCATCTCTTCTGCCTATTTCTTCTTGGGAGAAGCAATCACATCACTAGTCACTGCTAGAGAAAGCCTCAAGAAGAAAAAGTTTGAGGATAAACAGATATTCACAAGCCTGTTAACTCACTGTATAGACCTATTCAGGAAATGAGCTTTAATTTCGAGATGGGTTCATTAGAGATTGAGAAATATGTTGTTTCTGTACTAATGCTATTATACTTGGTCTAAACAAGCCTAAGACATGTCACTCTTCAGCAATCATTGTACTTGCAAAACTTAGCTCAGTGCTGTGTACATACTTGGCAAAATAACACTTCACAATGAGAGAATATTAAATTCTGTAGATTACTCCCTTTGGCAACACTGGTTAATGAAACAAACCTGCATCGGCAGGCAGTTGTTTCAAAAATTTAATTAGATGACAAGCTTAGTTTGAAGAGAATCTCTGCTGGAGAATGTAAGCTCCCTCTCCTTACCGAAAAAAAACAAAAACCAAACAAAAACCCCCACAAAAAAACCACTGGCACTAGCACCTGTTTCTCATCTTCTGAAAAGCTATTTTAAACTCCCACAATTTTCGGCCAATACTACTCCAAACAAATTTTATTACTAGTGTCACTATGGGAATGACCATTAGTAGCATTATCCCAGAATTAGTACAGGCATGTGATGGTTTGAATGAAATACTTAAGTTCTGCCTATTAATGTATACCAACTAATGCCTTGTTGTTGGCATTTCTTAGCTAAGGCAAACTATGTACAGCCAGCCTGGAAGTCTAGCCTCGGAGAAGAAAAACACATGAACTCAGGACCTCACTGCCCAGACTTTTCACTTGTCCAGCACGTCACTCTAGGTAGCAGCTCCAATTTCCCTCACTTTACAAGTCACTGTGATCCCTCTGTCAAGGAGGCAAAGCGGCTCTTGCATTCTCTGGCCCTTTAAACCACACCTTTCCCTAAAACATGAATTCTAACTCCTGCTCTTTCGATCTTCCATTTTAACTTTTTTTTTTAATTAATAGTATTCACCTTTAAAGATTTTCTCCCCAAAATAATTTGATATACTTTAAATTCTATATTAGAAAATAGCTTCACCAGGCAGTAGTATTCTTACTGAAGAACTTACCCCACAAGTTTTTTATCAGGAATGTTTTCAACATAGTGGAGACACTTTGAGCTAAGTGCCTGGCTAAGAAAGGAGAAATTCCCCTTTCAATGAACTCACTATTTTATTTTTAGTTTAGAGAGAATGGCAATGACAGGATAGACAGCAGGCATATTGATTAAAACAACGAGAAACATCTCACCTCCTGAGTATTTTCACTTGGGCTTCTGGAATACATAAAGCCTTTTCTGGGCTCACTCATTGATTCATTGGTTCTCCTACTAGCCAGTCTGCTCGCCCGGCTCTTTTCTGTGACACTGGGTGGAGTGGAACTGTTCACATCTTTGGGGAGAAGTTTTCCATGTTTTGGAGTTTCTATGGTCTCGAGAAAGTGAGTTCCCTCAGAGACAGCATTATACACAGTTGAGGTATCTTCATTAGCACCAACACCCTCCTTGATTAAAACATTCCTTCTGCCACTGGCATGTTCTGATCGATGAGATCCCTTCCCGTGGCTGTTTCTTGGCTCTTTGCTTGAACCATCAGAGTCATGGTCTGGGCAGAGAGCTTTCCGACTATTTTTACTGGAAGCAGCATGATTATGGTGAGAGTGATGCTCATGGTCAGAATGATGCTCATGGTCATGGTGTATATGAATTCTCTTAATCTTATCTATGCCTATATTTTGAAGCAACTTTTTGAACCCTTCAATTGACAGGGAATTATTTTCTCCATAGCGGTGGAAAAGCTGCTGTAGATGATGCTGCCGTGTGGTAACTGCCAAGTCAACATTAATGCTAGATTCCCAACTTGGAATAATCTTCTCAGTGGTCTGAGGGAAAGCAGTGGCTGGTCCTACTTCATGAAGGGGATTTGTGACTGACAGAGTGAAGGTCAGGATCAAGATCACTGATAAATTCCTCGCCATCGCACCTTCCTAAAGAAGACAGAAAACGAAAGGAAAGAAACAACAACCTTGTCTTGACTTCCAAAACAATTTGAATTAAGAAATCTCATGCTGAAAACTGATGTCTAATCAAATAACCAAGTTTAACAGAGCACCATCTAGAGTGATCGGTGTAGTGCTACATACTGTAAAAAACAAAAAACCAAACTGGAGTCCTAGGCTCTACCTCTGCATTGCTGAAACATGGGAAACAACTGGAGAGCAGTTGAGCTAAGACTCTGTAATTAGCACTATAGAAGCAATAGTAATTCAGAGACTGGAGGGACCCATGTGGTCACAGCCATACTGGCATTATATCATGTTTCAAACAAGAATTCAAAACAAAAGAACACAAAATCCAAACTAGCTACCTCCACCACGACCACCATCATTTCATAGAACAATCTTTTAACATCAAAAAAAATAAATATGGCAATCAGAATAAGTCACATTAAAAAATTTTTTTCTTAAACCATATATAAATCTATTTGAGGCTTTTCTCCCCCAGTCCCATTCTTCAGAGGCAACCAATTTGTCCAGTTTCTTGAAAATCCCTCACACATACTCAGGTACATGTCCACCTTAATTATACTAATGGGATCTTTTGTTCTTCCACTCAACAAATGACATCTTTCCATGTGAGTATATACAAAGTGATCACATACGTTTGAACGACTGCACAATAACAGTTCTTTAAGGAAATTAAGCTCTATTAAAAAACTGTGTTGCTCTTATTTTGCTATCACTCATCCACATAATACTGATGGGAACCGAAGAACTATGCTCCAAAGAGGAGTTAGGGATCCAGCTGAGCCTTGAAAAGCAGAATTCAGTTAAGCAGACGAATGTATAGGCCAAAGAAGCAGCTAGACTAATATTTCAGGACTCAGCCAGCAGATGATCAGTACCAATGATGGGTGGTGATGGTGACCAAATTGGTCTGCCTCCAGTGAAATAAGGGGAGCTCGGGCTCCGGGGTAAGGTGGCAAGGGCGAGGAGCAACCGAGTGCTACCACCTTCAGCTCTTTTTCCTTGCACCAGCTGGTAATACCTATTTCATACGGTGACAGAGGAAACCACTCGCATGGATGTATGTGGAAGTGCTCCAAATGCTGTCAGCAGTATTGCACAACTGCTGCTTATCGTACTGTGAAAAGAGGACGTACGCACTATCACTGGGCTAGACTCCCAAGAGAACAATCCTTGGGGCCCGAAGTTTTAACGGGCAGAAGAAAACCTTTAAGAAATACACGAGGAGCGAGATGGGTGGGGACAGCACGGACGAATGGCTCAGGAGCAGCTCCGTGCCTTTCCCAAGGGAGGGAAGGATGCTTAGGGCGGTCCCAGACCCGCCAGCGGATCTCCTTCCCCGCAAGTCCGCGTGTGCTGGAGAAAAATGCAGAAGGAAAGGGCCTGGAGAAAGGAGTGAGCGGAGAAAACGGGAAAGAGGGCGCAAAACTGCCTCTAAGGGCTTTTTATTTTTAACCACCACAGTACTCTCTCGGAAAATGATATGAACAGGACAAACCGTTTCCTTACCCCGTTGGACACCGCAGCCCGCTGTGCACCCCAAACTGGGAAGTCTGGCCTCGCCGGTCCCGCGGGGTTCCCCTCTTCGCCCGCCCTTCCAAGACCTGCGGGACTCACCTCTCCGCGGCCTCGCCGACCCCCGGCCCGCTCCCGCGCGCCGGTTCAAGTTCCCGCCGGCGGTGCGGAGCCGACCCTTACTTGTCTCCCTTGAGGTGTCTACACGGCACGGAGAGGCGGCGGTCTCATCGGCCCGGCTGCCCCTCGGTCGGGGTAGCGCCGCGCAGACCCCGGGAAGCCGCGCCCCACGCGCCGCCGCCGCCTCCCTGGAGCAGGAGGACAATCACTAATTAGCTCCGCGCGCAGCGCGCCTCCGGGAGACACCGCCTCCGCCGGCCTCGGCTGCGGGGCATGCGCAGTGCGGCTCCACCCCGTCCCCGGCGGGCGGATCCGCGGGTCCGTCTGTTCGCCGGCACCGCGGGGCTCGCAAGGGCGGGAGGGGGGCGGAGACGTGGTCCCGGTGCGCGCGGGGCGCCGAGATCTGCCCGGGGCTCCTTCCTCCAGCTCCTCCGCGCCCCCCGCCTCTCTGAGAGACTCGTTCGCCAACCCCCTCCTCCCCCACCGAGCCAGCCCCGTCTGCCGCTGGGATCCCGACAGTGAGGGCAGCGGGACGTTCTCTGGGCACACGAGTCCCAGGACTTTCTGGAGGGTTCTGAGCGCTTCCGGTCGCGTCTGTGTTCCTGGGACGCAGGCCGTGCTTGGGCCACGGTCCTGGACACGTGGGCTAGTAGAGGTTACCTCAGGCACTGAGGGCCGTTTGGGCCGGGGTGGGTGTGGTGCGAGCCCGGCGGAGGCGGGGTCGCCCCCGCCCCGCCCCCGGCCGCCTCGGAAACGCGGCCTGGATAACGCCCGCGGGAAGACGCGGCGGGCGGGCAGTTCCGCTCCGAGGGCGGAAGTGCGTGCCCAGGTTTCGGCCGCTGACCAGAAAGCAACATGGTGGCACCCGTGCTGGAGACGTCTCACGTGTTTTGCTGCCCGAACCGGGTGCGAGGAGCCCTGAGCTGGAGCCCCGGGCCTGGAGGGCTTCTGGCCTTCGGCACGTCCTGTTCCGTGGTGCTCTATGACCCTCAGGTGAGAGAAGTGGCCGGACCCCGGACCCCGTCACCTTCTGGCGCCACATCTGCTGTATATGCTCGGGGGCGGACTCTGTAGACGCTGCTCCAGAGCCTGGAGATCCGGTGTGCGGCCCGATCCCCTTCGGGGAGGGTGTTTGGGCGGTGGGCCTGTCTCTGGCGCGCGACACTCGCCTTTCGCCAGTCTCCTGCGCTGCGTCAGCCTGGGGTCACAGTGTCCTACAGGTGGCCTGTTAGCCGCAAATAGAAATTCAAACGATGACAACCTTTTCTGAAGCTTTCTGTGGAAACTGTAACACTGTTAAGGAATCAATTTGGGTTTGAAAAGATTTGCATTTAAATGTGGGTTAAAGCCATCTCACAGGTGCTATCTCTTTTTTTTAAGTTAAAGTTTTTGTTTTCTGTTTGTTTATAGCCGATGAACAATATTGTGATAGTCTAAGGTAACCAGTGAAGGGACTCACCCATGCATATACATGTATCCAGGGCTATCTCATTTTTGTATTTCCCTACGTGTTATTTAATAAACTTGCTGTTTTCAGTTTCAAAGAAATATCGCTTGCAGTTTAGCTTCGGGAGTGGACATTTTAAAGAATGTGCCATTAGGGCAAAGGTCCTAGGAGGTGGAGCTCCTAAGCACTTATCCATTCCCAGAAATGCACCCAATTGATTATTTTCTTGGCCTTTTCGCTACCAAACTTCTCAAGTGACTAGTTTCTGCATTCTTCCCTGAGGTCATTGTGACCCCATTCCCATTGGCTGATTTTGGATAACACAGTTAGTGTTGCTTCTCAAAAGAAGCCTCAGTATAAAAAGTAAAATACTGGGAATTAAAATGCAGTGCAGGAAATAGCATTTTTTTTTTAAATTTTACTAGTTTATTGCCAAATTCAGACTTAAATTGAAGAAAGTAGGGAAAACCACTAGACCATTCAGGTATGACCTAAATCAAATCCCTTACGATTATACAGTGGAAGTGACAAATAGATTCAAGGGATTAGATCTGATAGAGTGCCTTAAGAACTTTGGACGAAGGTTCGTGACATTGTACAGGAGACAGGGATCAAGACCATCCCCAAGAAAAATGCAAAAAAGCAAAATGTCTGTCTGAGGAGGCCTTACAAATAGCTGTGAAAAGAAGAGAAGTGAAAAGCAAAGGAGAAAAGGAAAGATATACCCATCTGAATGCAGAGTTCCAAAGAATAGCAAGGAGAGATAAGAAAGCCTTCCTCAGCGATCAATGCAAAGAAATAGAGGAAAACAATAGAATGAGAAAGACTAGAGATCTCTTCAAGAAAATTAGAGATACCAAGGGAACATTTCATGCAAAGATGGACACAATAAAGGACAGAAATGGTATGGATCTAAGAGAAGCACAAGATATTAAGAAGAGGTGGCAAGGAATACACAGAAGAACTATTCAAAAAAGGTCTTCATGACCCAGATAATCACGATAGTGTAATCACTCACCTAGAGCCAGACATCCTGGAATGCGTCAGGTGGGCCTTAGGAAGCATCACTATGAACAAAGCTAGTGGAGGTGATGGAATTCCAGTTGAGCTATTTCAAATCCTAAAAGATGATGCTGTGAAAGTGCTGCACTCAATATGCCAGCAAATTTGGAAAACTCAGCAGTGGCCACAGGATTGGAAAAGTCAGTTTCCATTCCAATCCCAAAGAAAGGCAATGCCGAAGAATGCTCAAACTACCGCACAATTGCACTCTTCTCACACTCTAGTAAAGTAATGCTCAAAATTCTCCAAGCCAGGCTTTAACAGTATGTGAACCATGAAGTTCCAGATGTTCAAGCTGGTTTTAGAAAAGGCAGAGGAACCAGAGATCAAATTGCCAACATCCATTGGATCATCAAAAAAGCAAGAGGGTTCCAGAAACACATCTATTTCTGCTTTACTGACTACACCAAAGCCTTTGACTGTGTGGATCACAACAAACTGTGGAAAATTTGAGAATACCAGACTCCTGCCTCTTGAGAAATCTGTATGCAGGTCAAGAAGCAACAGTTAGAACTGGACATGGAACAACATGCTGGTTCCAAATCGGGAAAGGAGTATGTTAAGGCTGTATATCATCACCCTGATTATTTAACTTATATGTGGAGTACATCATGAGAAATGTTGGGCTGGATGAAGCACAAGCTGGAATCAAGATTGCCGGGAGAAATATCAGTAACCTCAGATATGCAGATGACACCACCCTTATGGCAGAAAGTGACGAAGAACTAAAGAGCCTCTTGATGAAAGAGAAGAGTGAAAAAGTTTGCTTAAAACTCAACATTCAGAAAACTAAGACCATGGCATCTGGTCCCATCACTTCATGGCATATAGATGGGGAAACAGTGACAGACTTTATTTTGGGGGGCTCCAAAATCACTGTAGATGGTGACTTCAGCCATGAAATTAAAAGACGCTTACTCCTTGTAAGAAAAGTTATGACTAACCTAGACAGCATATTGAAAAGAAGAGACATTACTTTTCCAACAGAGGTCCGTCTAGTCAGAGCTATGGTTTTTCCAGTAGTCACGTATGGATATGAGAGTTGGACTATAAAGAAAGCTGAGCGCTGAAAAATTGATGCTTTTGATTTGTGGTGTTGGAGAAGACTCTTGAGAGTCCCTTAGGCTGTAAAGAGATCTAACCAGTCCATCCTAAAGGAAATCCGTCTGGAACATTCATTGGAAGAACTGATGCTGAAACTCCAATACTTTGGCCACCTGATGCAAAGAACTGACTCATTGGAAAAGACCCTGATCCTGGGAAAGATTGAAGGCAGGAGGAGAAGGGGATGACAGAGGATGAGATTGTTGGATGGCATCACCAACTCAATGGACATGAGTTTGAGTAAACTGCAGGAGTTGGTGATGGACAGGGAGGCTTGGTGTGTTGCAGTCCATAGGATCGCAAAGAGTCAGCCGGAACTTAGTGACTCAACAACCATGGACGCATGATACATAGGCGACCAGCTGGCAACTGAAAAGATGCTCAACATCACTAATGAGAGAAATGCAAATCAAAACCTCAATGAAGTATCACCTCAGACTGGTCAAAATGGCTGTCATCAGAAATAAATAATAAATATGGAGAGGGTGTGGAGAAAAGGGAACCCTCTTAGGATATTGGTGAGAATATAAACTAGTGCAGCCACTATGGAAAACAGTTCAAAGTTCCTTAAAAAACTAAGAATACAGTTACCATATGAGCCAGCAATCCCACTCCTGGACATATATCTGGAAAACACAAAAACCGTAATTCAAAAAGTTGCATGTACCACAATGTTCATAGCAACACTGTTTACAGCAGTCAAGACATGGAAGCAATTTATATGTCCATCGACATGAATGGATAAAGAGGATGTGGTGATAACACACACACACACACACACAATGGAATACAGTTTAGCCATGAAAAGAATGAAGTAATGCCATTTGCAGCAACATGAATGGACCTACAGATTATCATACTAAGTGAAGTGAGACAGAGAAAGATAAATGCCCTGTGGTATCACTTACATGTGAAATCTAAGAAAATGTTACAAAGGAACTTATTTACAAAATAGAAATAGACTCACAGACAGAAAACAAACATGGTTGCCTAACAGGAATGGGGCAGGGAGGGATAAATTAGAGCTTTGAGATTAACAGATATGTAATACAATATATCTTATAAAATAGGTAAACAAGGAGGACCTAGAGTATAGCATGGGGAACTGTGTTCAGTATCCTGCAATAACCTATAATGGAAAAGAATCTGAAAAAGGATAACTGAATCGCTTTGCTTTACACCTGAATCATTGTAAATCAGCCATACTTAAATTAAAAAGTTCCATCATCCCCCTATCTGTTGCAGAGTCAAACTTATAAATGAAATAGTTGTACTCATTTTTCTTGAGCTTGCTTGCCTCCTTCCAGTTTTTGTTTTGTTATTACCATGCACTCTTTAAAAACTTTTTTAATTTTATTGCAGTATAGTTGATTTATAGTGCTGTGTTAGTTTCTGTGTACAGCAAAGTGATTGTTATACATATATATAGTAGCTTGCTTTTGCAAATTCCCAACTCTGAATCCATCCATCCTTCACCCTCCATCCCCCTTGACAATGACAAGTCTGTCTGTGAGTCTGTTTCTGTTTTGAAGATAAGTTCATTTGTGTCATATGTTAGATTCCACATAATGACATTTGTCTTTCTTTTTCTGACTTTCCTAGTATGATAATCTTTAAGTTCATCCATGTTGCTTCAAATGGCATTATTTTATTCTTTTTTTATGGCTGAGTAATATTACCTTTTATGTGTATGAATATGTATATCGTATTTTCTTTATCCATTCATCTGTTGGTAGATATTTAGGTTGCTTCCATTTCTTGACTATTATAAAAATAGTGCTACTTTGAACATTGGGGTGCATGCATCTTTTGAATTCGAGTTTTCACCTTTTCCAGATATATTCCCAGTAGTGGGATAGCTGGATCATTTGGTAGTTCTATGTTTAGTTTTTTAAGGAACCTTTGTACTGTTTTCCATAGTGATTGCATCCATTTACATTCCTACCAACAGTGTAGCAGGGTAGACCACTGCTACAACCACTCGCTTTCCAGCATTTGTTACTTGTAGACTTTTTAATGATGGCCTTTCTGACTGGTGTGAGGTGATATCTCATTGTAGTTTCGTTTCCATTTCTCTAATAATTAGCGATGTTGAGCATCTTTTCTCATACCTCTTGGCCATCTGTGTGTCTTCTTTCTAGAAATGTCTAGATCTCATTTTTTGAAGATTTTTGTTGTTGTTTTTGTTATTGAACTGTATGAGCTGTTTGTATATTTTGGAAATTAAGCCGTGGTTGGCCACATCATTTACAGATGTTTTCTCCCAGTCTGTAGGTTGTCTTTTAGTTTTGTTGATGGTTTCCTTTGCTATGGTGTAAAAGCTTATAAGTTTGATTAGATCTCGTTTGTTTATTTTGCTTCTATTTCTGTTGCTTTGGGAGACTGGTCTGAGAAAACATGGATACAATTTATGTCAGAGACTGTTTTGCCTATTTTCTCTTCTAGGAGTTTAATAGGGTCATTTCTTATATTTAAGTCTTTAAGCCATTTTATTTTGTGGTTTGATGTGAGGGTATGTTCTAACTTTATTGATTTACATACAGCTGTCCAGCCTCCCTGACTCTTCTTGCTGGAGACTGTTTTTTCTGCATTGTATATTCTTGCCTCCTTTGTCAAAAATTAACTGACCCTAGGTGTGTGGGCTTATTTCTAGGCTCTCTGTTTTGTCCCATTGATCCATATGTCTATTTTTTTTTTTGCCAGTGCCACGTTGTTTTGATTACTGTAGCTTCGTAGCATTGTCTGATGTCTGGGAGGGTTATGCTTCTTGCCTTGTTCTTTTCCATGCACTCTTAACTGGCAAGATAAAGCACATAAAACCAAGGGTAAACTATACATTGGCCATCAACCAAGACTGTAGAAGCCTGTCTTTCTGGAGCTGTCTAATGGATTTGTACCCATGCCTTCTACCATATTTTTATTTTTAATGATAAATTGGTGGCTATCTCAGGGGATTTTAACATCAAGAAAAAAGGTGTATGGATCCTAAAAAGTTTTGTTTTGTTAAATATTGTTGGCTGGGTATTTAATTAAATATAGGAATAAATGTGTCATATGCTAAAGTGAAACTTTGAAGATGATGTTCGTTCAGCAAACTTTTGAGGCTAGCCTTGAACTGAGTGGCAATGACACAAAAATAATGGATTATGACTCTTGCCCATCAAGGAATTCTCATTCTGGTGAGAAAGACAATGAAATACTTTAAATCAGCGGGCTCCAATATTTTTGGCACCAGGGATTGGTTTTATGGAAGACAATTTTTCCACAGACCAGGGATGGGAGAGTATGTTTTGAAATGGTTCAAGCTCATTACATTTATTGTGCAGTTTATTATTATTACATCAGGTCCATCTCAGATCATCAGGCATTAGATCCCGGAAGTTGGGGGCCCCTGCTTTAAATTGTTTCCCAAACTCATATAACCCATATGTGAACTATATTAGCTTATGCAGATTTCCCTTTGTATACCTTTTTCTCAGCTGTGAGAATTCCCGTTGACGTGTAAGCAGGTATGAAGCCAGTGCTCTAGGCAACCGGTAGAGAAAGGGCTGTAAGAGGAGGGCCCAGTAGGCATAGAATCTCCAGCAGTGAGGCAAGTAGAGAAAGCCCAGGTGTGGAGTGATCTAGTGAAAGCAGCAGTCTGAGGATCTGCAGGGAACCTGGCCATAGGCCCTGAAGAGATCTAATGTCTGAGGACCTTCATAGTCGTGGGCTAGTGACCTTGTGTCATTAAGGCTGAAGAACCCAACACCAGATCAGCCATGGCACGCTAAGTAAGCCATAGTTTTGCATCCATCAATCTGCATTCCCTGAATGAAGAGATTTTTCTTTTGGTCAACCAAATTCTGGAATTTGTACAACTATGGTAAAAGTAGGCCATGAGACCAGTGAGAACATACGCCCTTGTCTAATCTGGGGTTTTGAGACAGGCTTCCTAGATAAGAAGAGGGCAGGGCTGAGAGAATGTGGAGTGGGGAAAAAAGCAGGAATGAATTTTTAAAAGTGAATGGATGGCTTAAGCCATTGTAAAGTTTATGAGTTAAGGAACGTGCTTCTGTTTGAAGTAATCCTGAACATTTTCTGAAATCTGATTTTTATTAATTTATTAGCTCCTCTGTGGGACACATTCCAACATACTAACTGGTGTTTTCTCTTCTAAAGAAAAGGGTTGTTATCACCAACCTGAATGGTCATGCTGCTCGAGTCAATTGCCTACAGTGGATTTGTAAACAGGATGGTTGTAAGTATTAATTTGACTTCTCTTAATTTAGCATTACTGTATCTGATATTATGTATTTAGAAAAATAGAAGAAAAATGATATGCCCAATGAAATATCTGACTTATACTACTTCTACTTTGTAGCAATTGAAGCATGAATAACACAGCAGTGCTTAGGATGAGGATAGAGGCAACCCCTTACTGAGGCAAGAACCCCGCCATTGCCCACAGCTTTTGATCCAAAGCCTGTATGCAGGGCTTGTATTGGAGCCCAGACTGGGATTCAGAAAATTCAGCCTGTAGGTGATCTGTTTCTGCCACAAACAATTGGTTTTTTAGGCAAGGCATTGCATTTTTGTTGACCCTAGTTTGCATCTTAGTAATATACAAACAGTAAAAGTTTGGACTAAATCAGTGAGTGATTCATGACACCTATGAGGTAAAAATTATTTTCTGAATAATACTAAGAAGTTATTCCTAGTCTTCATTCTGTCCCAAGTATGCAGTGCCATTTTCCAGTGGTTACATGGCTCAGATGGTAAAGCATCTGCCTGCAATGCGGGAGACCCGGGTTCGATCCCTGGGTTGGGAAGATCTCCTGGAGAAGGAAATGGCAACCCACTCCAGTACTCTTGCCTGGAGAACCCTACGGACGGAGGAGCCTGGTAGGCTACAGTCCATGGGGTTGCAAAGAGTCGGACACGACTGAGCAACTTCACTTTCACTTTCACTTTCACATAATGTGTGATGTTGCCACAGTTTAAACACAGGAGCAGATATGAAAATCCAGGTATATTCTAATAAAGTCAGACTTTAAGAGGTTTGCTGAAATATTAAACAGTGCCTTTCTTCTTATTAATTTTTTTGTTTTGGGAAATACAGGGTTTCCTCCTATTAAAAAATGTTATGTTAGTTCTTGTTATTTGTAAGTGAACTAATATACAAGTATTTTTCAAATTTCTCAGTTTTAATTTCTGTTGTGATTAATATTGGCACACATAGCCTATATAAACAAAAGGTCTTTGGGGTCCTCAAAAAATTTTACGAGTGTCAGTGAGTCCTGATATCAAAACATCTGGGAATTGCTGGACTAGATTATCTCCAGGTCTCTTTCATCTCTGAGATTCCACGGCTCCAGAATTTTTATTTTAACATCGCTTTTAGATGGACTTCTAAAATCCTGTGGAGTTTCCTCACGTGTCTTAACTATACCTACTATAGTGTTCTTATGGACTCTGAATTAATTTTATTTTTTGATTTTGCAACTAGTTATTGAGAGCATTCTGAGCCAGGCCCAAAGGCAGAATTTCCTGAATTAGTGAGACTTGGCTATGGTTTTATCTGTGACATTTAAAAAAAGTTTAATAGGCTACTTATTACAGTTGGTAATGCAGGGTTAGTCACATTAGGTCAGTAAAAACCATTAAATAGTAGAAAGAGTGGCTGTTAGTGCATATATTAAAATACAACTGTAATTATATTAATTGCCACCAAATGACATCAAACCCTACTTGAATTTCAGTATAGGGATTCCTTTTAAAGTATTAATTTGGGCTTATATCTGTTATCTTCCCTTTAAAAGTGAGGTTACATAAAATGAATTGCTTGCGTATCACTGAAATCTATTATAGTTATGATTGATTTTCTCAGAATTGAATTCTGTTGCCAGATAATTCAGGTACTCTTTCTAACCCATATATCAGTGACATGAAATTCTAGTGATATTATTTTATATTTTTAAAACATCTGATTCTTATCACATTACTTTCATGTACCTTAGAGCAATTATCAGAATCATATAGTTAGGTCAGTGGCTTAATTGCCATGACACATGAAGAAATTAAAGCCCAAGATAGCAGCTGGCTGACAGCAGGCTTAGGATATGAGCCTGGGACTTTTGAGTACAAATCTAATGTGTTTAGATAGTCCACCAGCTGTTTCACCTAACTATCTAGACATAAGCCAGCAGAAATAAATAAATGGAAAATCCAAACCAAATTATATTAGATTATTTCCCCTTTTTGATTCTTATTCATTTTCTTCTATCAATAAGAAGTAAATATTTGAAGGAGCTATTTTGAAATATGTGTTTGATTTCAAAAATATTTCATGTGCTTGATAGCACCAGCTAACTGTAGTGGCTGGTATATGTTATTTCTACCCGAAGTGTTTAGCCTGAGTCTTATAAGGAAACAACCAGACAAATTCACATTGAGGGACATTCTGCAAAACAACTGGCCTGGACTCGCATGGTAACAAAAGGAGAAACTGGACAGTTATTCAGGATTAAAGGAGACTTAAAAGATGTGTCAATCAAATGCATAATGTGTGGTCCTTAGATTTTTGACTAAAACAGAAGTTACAGAAGACATTACTGGGACAATCTTGGGAAATTTTAATATGTATTATTACATAACATTACTGTGTCAGTATTAACATTCTTAAATGTGATAATTATATGTGGTGGCTCAGTGGGTAAAAGATCCACCTGTCAATGCAGGAAATGCAGGTTCGATCCCTGTGTTGGCAAGATAGATCCCCTATTGAAGGAAATGGCAGCCCACCCCAGTATTTATGCCTGAGAAATTCCATGGACAGAGAAGCCTGGTAGGCTACAGTCCATGGGGTCACAGACAGTCAGACACGACTGAGCGACTAATCAACAACAATGTAGGAGAATGTTCCAGTTTTTGAGAAGAATAGGGTAAAATATCTTAAGGATCAAAGGTCATCATGCCTCCAACTTATTTTTGAATGGTTTGTCAAAAGCAAAAATGGAGGTATGTGTAAATGTACATACAGAGAGCAAGATATTAAGCAAATATGGCAAAATCTTAACAGTTGGTGAATACAGGTAAAGGTATGTGAGTTTTGTTTTTTCCATAGCTTTGAAGTTTTTCAAAAATAGTTGGGAAAAAAATATTTACTGAGATAATAATTTTTTTTCAGCTCCTTCAACTGAATTAGTTTCTGGAGGGTCTGATAATCAAGTGATTCACTGGGAAATAGAGGATAATCAGGTGGGTAGACATGTTTATGGTCATAAGAAATGGCTGTCATATCTACATTTAGTTTCAATTTTTCCTGTCATTTTTCTTGTGTTCCTCCTTGAAGTTCCTCATTCTTGCTTATCAGTAATCCAGATCCTGTATCTTCCATGTGTCATAGGTCCTGTCCGCTTCCTTCTAATACCTGCTTCCATATTCATAGGCTGTTAGTCATTTCTGTGAATTTTTTATCATTTGAAATAATTTACAAAGTGCTCTCACATGGGCTATTTTGTTTTCAGTGATCACAAAAATTCATACTGCTGTGTGTATAGGACAGTGGTTGCCTTGTGGATATAGATTTATATAATTCTGCATGATGTTATAATATGCAGTACTGGGTGTGCATGGACCTCTACGGATGGATGTTTAGGTTGGTTCTAGTTTGAAGCAGAGATTAAAAATGTGAAGTTGGTGCATCAGATATTTGAACACCTGTCATGCAGAAGATACAAGTGAGGCAGAATCCTATTCCTGAATTGTGCATATATATCGAAGGCAAAATGTGCTTAAATAACTACAAATTTGTTCAATAAGTACAAAAGTGGCTCTGTGGGTGAGTGCTTGGACTTGCTGTACCACAGCCATGCCGCTGTGAAAGTTCAGTAGAGATTTAAGAGGCGGCCCTTGAGTTAAGTTTAATAGTATGAGATGATTTTCTTAGGAAGAATTAGAGTTGAGGATTCTAGGTAGGAAAAATGCATGAATCAAAGCTCAGGTAAGAAAGAAGACCATTTGCTCAGAAGTATCCAGTTTTCACCATAACCTAAGATGTCTTAAGGGCAGGGCTTTTCGAGCTCATTCAGAGAATTATTCATCTTTAAGCTCTGTGTAAAAAGGAATCTGTGGCCTCTGTGGGAAAACAGTATGTATACTTCTCTTAGAGAATCATTAAGTGTACATGAGCATAGTGAAGGCTCTGAAAAGTTCTGACATGGACAGACCTGCTCATCTTTTTCAACCAGTGTTTCCTTCAAGTCTGATTCCCCACCCCCCTTTTAATTCCCTTAGCATCCATTGTAACTTTGAGGAACACAGTTTTGGAAATATTTCTCGGTACCACACGACGGGCAGTAGAAGTGTTACTTTTCTAGTAAGAAGAGGAGGAGACGATCTTGTGAGACTTTGAGTTCAAGAGTTTGTTCTTTATGAACAGGCATTTGGAAGTCATTCAGGATGTCTTGCGTGGAAAATCCCATGGACAGAGGAGCCTGGTGGGCTTCTGTCCATAGGGTCATGGGAGTCGAACACGACTTAGCAACTAAACCCACCACCAGCAGCAGGATTTCTAAGCAGTGGAGTACGTATGTCAAAGGAAAATGAGTCTGACAGGAGTGTGCCAAATTGGGATAGGAAAAAATATGAAGGAAGAGATATGAAATGTATTTTTGAAGGCAAAATGATTTTGGCATTGACTAGATAGTTGTCAAAGGAGTGGGAAGCTCGTGGGTAGAGAAGTGAGAAATCAAAAACAGTGCGATTCTGTCTCCAGGCCCTGGAAGAAAGATGCTTCTACAAAGCAAAATAGGCAAGTGGGAGGGAAGATGTTGTAAACATTTTACTTGTATTGCTGGCCAGACACCCAGACTTGTCTCCAGAGAAAGGGGCCACGTGTGGAGGTGGGGATTGTGGAATCACTTAGACTTGAATGAGAACTGCAAAGGCTTATGTAGCAAAGCAGCTCCTATCTGGACTTATCTTGGCAGAGGAATTCAGAGAGAACCACTTGAGCACTCATTTTTGAGACCTTGAGCTGAGACTTGCAAGACTCTTTTGTCAGTGCTGCCCTAAGCTTCTGTCAGTAGAGAGACTTTCAGGCTAAGTATCTGCTGGCAGACAGCAAACTTAGACATGGACCAGAAAGGAGGCTGAGGCCAAACAGGAAGAGGAGGAAGATGAAAGGCATCAAAGAGGGATGAAGGGAATGAGAGGATTTGGGGGAAGGAGTTACACATTGTAACTTTAGAAGCTAAAAGGTTCTGTCTGGTATGCATTTTCATGCACACAGGTGCTGACTGCGTCTTGATGTCTGATAAAAGGAAATAGTTCTAAGCTGGCATAATGTGAGATTTGAGTCTTCGACCAGTGGGCATTGTTTCTTAACAAGCTGGTGAACTTGAGAGATTTGTTTTGTTGGAGCTTTTAAGATTCTCTAGTGGTTGGAATACAATCCTGCTTAAAGATGTGAAGTGACATAGAAAACAAATTTTTGATTGCCATAGGGGAAAGGGGATGGGGGTGGGTTAAAATTAAGAGCCTGGGATTAGCAGATATAAACTGTATAAAATGAATAACACAACTAGGCCCTACTGTATAGCACAGGAAACTTTATTCAAAACCATAATAGGAAAGGATTTGAAAAGGAATATGTATAACACAACGTAACATTGTAAATCAATGATACTTCAATTTAAAATAAAATAAAATAGAAAAAAACAGATGTGAAATGAGTTTTTCCATAGATTTAACATTTGAGAGGTAATTATACAGACTCAGATAGCATTAGCAACTGAGTGGACATGAATTTGAGCACTCTTCAGGAGATAGTGAAGGATGGGGAAGCCTGGAGTACTGCAGTACTGGCGTCTCAAAGAGTTGGACACGACTTAGTGACTGAGCAACAACAATAACAATAAATTTTAAATACGGGAAAGTATAAAGAAGGAAAAAGACACAAAATTTCTGTGGCTAACATTCTAATGAAGATCATTACATATCTCTAGTATTAATTATGTACTAAAGTGATTTTGTTTAGTTTTAAAAAGTGTTTTTTTTTTCAGAGAACTCAAAGGTTGATGACTATAGGAAGTTAGTGTACAAAGCCTTATACATAACTATTAATTGCCTTTTTGAGTGGCAGAGTTCTACTTAAGTAATTGGTAAAACAATTGAGATATTTAAGACACCTCTATTTCAGCAGACAACATTTTACAAAACATACATCTCAAGGAAAGTGGTAAATCTTACATATTTGAAACTCTAAAAATACAGACCCACAATAACAGAAATGATACAACAAGGCATAATCTTGCATGGCAAGCAGGAAGACTGATAACCAGGTAGGATTTCCCAGTTTTTGCCAGTTCTTCATTTTGTAGCTCTTCTTGATACATGCAAGTATTATGAGTGGATGCTGAAAAAACTTCGTATAAGTTTGATGGAAAACAGAACATTTACTCAGTCCCAAAACATAATCTCACATATTACCACCAAAAAAAAATTTCATAGTGAAAAAACATGGTTGACACTACCTTTGCAAAAATATCAAAGGTAATTTCACTGATAGTGAAACAGGCTGACATTGTGTGTCTCCTGGTGTGTTACACTGATGTTGTGACGACATCACAATGTCAGCCCTGAATCTGTTCATGGGGAGACGCCAGACCAATCGTAGAGGAGGAGCAGTCCACAAATCTGGCCTGTAGTCTTCAAAAGTATCAATGTCATGGATGTCTTTCCATGGTGATAAGCAAGCATTATCTTTTTTGTTGGCTTAGAATATAAGTCTAAAATTATTTAATCAGTTTCCTATTAATAGTTTTTTTCCTATTAATACTTTTAAGTTGATTGTAGTTTTCCTGAAGAGTGTGTGATAAGTATCCTTTTGCATTTGTCTTTTATTATCTGTTAACTAGTGCTGGTCTCTCAGAGTAGGTTCTCAGATGTAAGATTGCTATGTCAAGGGGTGTGCACATTTTGTGTGTTGTTAATACGATGAGACAGACTTCTCACAAGTTTTATGTTCTTCTCAGCTTGTTAAATCGCTAAGTTGTGTCTGACTCTTTGCGACCCTGTGGACTGCAGCACGCCAGGCTTCCCTGTCCTTCGCTATCTTAGCTTGAGAAGACTTATTTCTGGGTCAGGAATTTTAACAGTGCCTTTAATCCTCTGATTCTACTTAAGTGCAGGTGAAACTGATAATTCTTTTATTTAACATAGCGTTTTTGTTATTTGTGATTCAGCTTTTAAAAGCAGTCCACATCTACGGCCATGAAGGACCTGTTTATGCAGTGCATGCTGTTTACCAGAGGAGGGCACCAGACGTTGCATTGCACACGCTGATAGTGTCTGCAGCTTCTGATTCTACTGTTCGAATCTGGTCTAAACAGAGTTCTGAAGGTAGGTTTAGAGACATTGTTCCAAACAGATGAAATAGTAATTATCAAATGAACAGCATCTTAGAAGAGCATCCTCATAATTTTTTCAGTCTTTTGAGCAGTTTTTGAAATGTTAGAATTCTAATCTACATGTTTTTTTCTTTTGCACTTTTCTAGAATTCCTGTTTACCAAATTGTTGATAATGTAAATTCCTTCAAAGCCTTTTCGTTTAAGTCTTTTTGTTCTCTGTAACCTTGTTCTCTTGTAACCTTAAAAGCTGACCATTTAAATTCCCATTGTCACTGGGGGCTCAGGACTGACTTCTCATCTCCCTTCTGATGTCCAGGGTTCTGTTGATGCCACTGGACCTCTCCAGGTGGATAAGCTGAGTTAGTTGTTCATGGTGTGTTTTATTTCTTAGTGACATGCCTTCAGACCTTGAACTTTGGAAATGGATTCGCTCTGGCTCTCTGCTTGTCTTTTTTGCCTAATGCTGATGGTGAGTTTCCTGCTAAGTGTATATTAAAAGAGCAATGTATTTTTATATCTCCATACAACCAGGACCTAAAAGAAACATATTGGATCTTAATCTTGTGTCTAAATATTTTCAGGAGACAAGTTGAGAGACATGGATAATATACTTTTGTTCTCAGTGGTCAAAGGATCTGTGTATAAAACATACGGTTAAGGGGGTGGCTGTTAGAAACTTCAGTAGCTGTTAAAAATTTAAGTGATTTAATATGAACTCGAGATTGATACTCCTATTTATCAGATAATATGGTCAATATAGATGAAATTTGGGAAAATTCCTTAGCTGTGTAGAAGGTGGAGGTCTGGGATAAGTGGAGAAAGTACTAAGGATGGGCCCTGTCAGCATTTCTCTCAAGGTGACAGCCCCTGCCCATTGAGCACAGTGACAGTTTGCTTCAGACCACTTAAAATCTCTAAACAAAAAATGTCCTTTTGCTGGGAAGCCTGTCTGTACCTGTCTTTGATTATTCTCCACCAGGATGGTGGCCAGTGCACGTCAGACAGTCTTGTGGCTCCTCAGTTCCCTGGAGGACAGAGCTCGTGGTCAGAGGCTGGGCCTGGAAACCTCCAGGCTCTTTTGCCCTCTGCAGTGGGAGCTGCAACTCCGTGGTCTCACGTGATGTTCCACTTTCTGCCAGGGCTCCCCAGGAGGAGGAACTGCACACGTTCTGTTTTGGTTTTCGTTACATAGAATTTGATTTCTTCGCATCTGCATTGAGGCTGAGTGACTGGAGTTTTTTGGCTTTTTTTTTTTTAATTGATTTAAAGAAAACTAATTTTACAGTCACACCTTTCATAGCTTTTTAACAACGTAGTTATATATGTGCTTTTATTTTGTTCTTTAATTACTCTGTGGATTTTGTTTTATTATCAAATTCTCAAAGCGTAGGGTCCTCAAAGTAAAAAACATACCCTTAAATCTTTGTGCAATAACCAGGATGCTGGGCTCTTAGTCGCTTTCCTGGATTTTTTATTATTCACTTGGGCTAATGATTCCTATTAAGTGTTCTGGCTGATATGGTTAAGTGCTCCCAGCTTGTTTTTACTGCTGAGCTCTTTTTACTGCTCCTTCTATCGTAAATGACACAGAACAGAGGAGAGGATTCTGTTAATAGTCATTCGTTGCCAAGTATCCATTTAATGGAACATTCTAGAATATTCATTTTATTCCTAAAGATGTTTATTGAGGGCTTTCAATTTATTTGTTCAGTTATGTGGGAAATAGAAGTCAAGGCTCTACCTAGAACTTAGGACCCTGCATAGGTGATTGTCATAACATAGGATGGACGTTATGATGTTGTATGATGTTATATGTTATATGATGCTTACAGTGATGCCTCTTTTTCCTCCTAGTGCCGGTATTAGCATGTGGCGATGATGACTGCAGAATTCACTTATTTGTTCAACAAAACAATCAGGTAATTGTTGATGTTTCTTTTAGAGGCTAGAATTATATTCTGCTTAATTCCATATCTTAAGACAGACTTTCTAGATTATAGAATTTGGGGAATGTTCTAATCTAAGCTGACCAGTCCAATAGGAGAATCTTCCGACAGTCCTCTGTCAGACTGCTTGTCCCTCTTTGATCGCCAGGTATTCTGCTGCGGCTTTGGCCTCCCAAGTCCAGAGTTGTTGCGGAAGACAGGTCGTTAGGTGGGGAAGAAGAGAGGGAAATGTTGTAGTAGTATTTTTCCTTAAGAAATTTAAATGAAGTATAACATACCTACTGTGAAATATACCCCTAGCAGTGATTATTTGTCCTTATAATCTTTTCCTGTTCTCTGAGTGGTTAAACCAGAGGGAAGTTTCAGAAAGAGGGTTGGTTAACCATAAAGCTCATTTAGTTAACAGTGAGTGAGTGAAAGTTGCTCAGCCATGCCCGCTCTTTGTGACCCCATGGACTATAATAGTCCATGGAATTCTCCAGATCAGAATATTGGAGTGGGTAGCTGTTCCCTTCTCCAGGGGATCTTCCCAACCCAGGGATTGAACGCAAGTCTCCCGCATTGCAGGTGGATTCTTGACCAGCTGAGCCACCAGGAAAGCCCAAGAATACTGGAGCACATAGCCTATCCCTTCTCCAGGGGATCTTCCTGACTCAGGAATCAAACCAGGGTCTCCTGCATTGCAGGTGGATTCTTTACCAGCTGAGCTACCAGGGAATCCCTAGTTAATAATAGAGATACTTGTTTCTTTGCATTTTAAAAGAAAGTTAAAAGTCATTGTGTTCAGCCGCCCAGCTTTTTTCTATATTGTATCCACAGCCATTTTACCTTGTGAACAGTTGGTGTATTTGGGGACTACAGATGTTATCTACTCATGACTACTCAGTTAGATGATATAGATGATGACATTTTTTTCATTCCCAAGTGAGAACTCTATCTTATGACTGATCAGAGAGAGTTCCCAGTTTTTTAAAGAAATGCAGGAGGGAATGGCTGAGATCAAATGAAGTTACTGATGTACATTAAAGTATTAAATTCTTACATTAAGTCCTGTGATTTTTGTTATCTTACTAGTTTCAGAAAATGCTTTTTCTCTCTGGACATGAGGATTGGATAAGAGGCGTGGAATGGGCAGCCTTTGGTCAGTATGAAATATTGCTAAAGTACGTATAGTGCAGACAAGTATGTGTAACTTTCAAAAAAGCAGCTTCTTATGTTTTAACATTTTCTTTGTATGTGACACTTTTCTGTTGGCCCAATTAGAAAAGAGGATACTTATCCTTTGTATTAAGTATTAGTTGGGATGGTAGATGATGACATAAGTTGATCTTTACAAGAGGACACTAGCTATTACATGTGCAGACATTCTTGAGAAGTTCTTCGTAGAAATTAGTAGATTGTATAGGAATACCAAATATTATAACTGTTTATTAGCATTTTATGTGTATTTGTCAATGTCATTGAAAATGAATATAGGTTAAATGAATGAAAGATAGGAAAGCAAAGTCTAATTTTTTCAGGAAATCTAGAAATGTGTATATTGTAGAAGAAAAACTCGTATACTTAAATTTAAGAATAGAATGTTTTAAAAATAATAATACGTTTTTTTAACTAGGAAGAGATCTTTTCCTAGCAAGCTGTTCACAAGATTGCCTGATACGCATATGGAGACTGTATATAAAATCAACATCTTCAGAAACTCAGGAAGATGATGATATAAAACTGAAAGAAAATACTTTTACTGTAGAAAATGAAAGTGAGTAATAATGAAAATGTTTGATGCAGTAATTCTTAGATTTCCTGCGTGATTTGTTTATTTGTATCACTACACACATATATGAAGGTTAGGTTTTCAGAAGTGTCAGATTCCTAGCTGAAACTTACACTGTGCATTTTTCCTTTTTTTTTTTTAATGTGAGAGTAAGTCATTTTTAATATATGAAACTTACTTTTCTAAACCATGTTAGGTTTTTTTAGTTGCTGAAAATGTTTAGTATTTTCTCAATAAATTAGTTTGTAAAATTTTACTTAAATTGCAGTTTTAGCATAGGAAGATCTAAAGAAATAATGTGAATTATTTGTACCTTTGTTGGAGGATATTCATAAGAGACAACTAAATTCCTATATTTGAATGGTATATGTAGTTCTGATTTTCTTACTGTCATCAGAACAGTACCCCTCCATGGTAGGTTCTGTTGGAATGTTGTATTTAAAGGAGATAATTTTCTATGTGTATTAAAATCATAAAGTTAATCCTTACTAAACATTGTTCATCCAGAAATACTCTTCTTTGTTATTACTCTTCTTGGTTATAACACCCATTAGAGTTGAGATTTGGTGACAGATTTATGGAGAGAACCAAGAAATACTATAAGCAGCATATTGTTTGCAAATACGAAAATTTTTGTGATATTTTCATTAATTATTTTGTTTGAAATTTAACAGTACTGATTTAACTTCCTTTATTTTTGCATTTATCTTGGGGGTATTGTTTCTTGTTTATGGTAGTTTCAGACTATTTCACATAATGAGTGAGGATAGCAAAGGAGGCCGGCATGTCTTTTTTGTTTTTTAATTATAGTGTAAGAGTCACTGTCCCTGAAAATTTAAAATAGAACATATCCCTTTATTTTTATTTATAGCTAAGTAGGCAAAACATAAATAAAAATGTATACATCTTTAGAATTTATATATCTTTTTTATCCTGTAATTTTGAACAAGGAGTAAAGTTAATGAAATTTAGAATTAATGTTTTTTTGTTGAATCTAAATCATGTTCTGTTCTGATTTTTTTTTTTAATGTAATTGTACAACTGAGTTGGTTATGAAAATGTTCCTTTTAAAAAGAGCTTTGTGAAAAGAATCCCCCCCCCCTTTTTTTTTTTGGTTGTAGGTATTAAAATAACATTTGCGGTTACTCTGGAGACCGTACTGGCTGGTCATGAAAACTGGGTAAATGCAGTTCATTGGCAGCCTTCATTTTACAAAGGTAGGAAGAAAAACAAACAAAAGTCCTCATTTCAGTTAAATCTGACTCTCAGAATTTTAAGCTGACCAAATGAAGTAGAGGATATTTTTGAGTGTTATTAGAAATCTCAGGGCCTCCCTCATGGTCCGGTGGTTAAGAATCTGCCTTCCAGTGCAGGGGACACAGTTTCGATCCCTGGTCTGGAACTAAGTTCCCGCATGTCACAGGGCAACTAAGCCTGAGAACCACAACTGCTGAGCCCATGTACCCTAGATCCCATGCTCTGCAGCAAGAGAAGCCACTGCAATGAGGAGCCTGTCCACTGTAACTCGAGAGAAGCCCCTGCTTGCTGCAATTCGAGAAAGGCCTAACAAAGCAGCGAAGAGCCAGTGCACCACAGTGAAGACCCAACCCAGCCAAAACAAACAGATAATTTTAAAAAAGAGAGAGAAATCTCAAGTATAAGACATTTCATGTTGGCAAAGTATAATACTATAACCCATTCAGCTAGCTCTTCAGTTGCATTGAAAGTTGTATTTCTAAGAGGGAAAAGTATGATTCCTGCTTTGATGCCAAAACTGCCATAAGGCTTTTAGCTTTTTATCTTTAAAGTTTTTACCTGGTCCTTGTGGGAATTTAAGAGAAATTGACTTTAAGCCAGCTTCACTTGCTCCTTTACCCTGGGAAATACAAAGTTGGTAAAACCAAGCTACATCACTTATGACTAAGTAAAGATTTTCCTTCTTTCTTTTGCCCTTAACCTCTGTTTATGGAGTGATGATTGTGTGCACTTTCGAGTTGGCACTGAGGTGTAGAGCTGAGCGTGGCAGCAGCCCTGTTTTCTCCTCCCAGCCCCTTCCCCAAGACAAGAATAGAGAGCAGTAGTAATAAATGCTCAGGTAACACCATCCAGCTTTTATGTCACATTTGCTGCAGTTTAAAAAAAAGATGCATTAGATATTATAGGACTTCCCTGATGGTACAGTGGATAAGAATTGCCTGCCAGTGCAGGGGACATGGGTTTGATCTCTGGCCTGGAAGATTCCACATGCTGCAGAGCAGCTAAATCCGTGTGCCCCGACTACTGAGCCTGCGAGCCACAGCTGAGCCCACGCACTGCAGCTACCAAAGTCCGTGCGCCTAGAGCCTGTGCTCCACAGCAAAAGAAGCCACCACAGTGAGAAGCCCTCGCTCCCCTACTCGCCACAACTAGAGAGAACCTGTGTGGCAACGAAGACCCAGCACAACCAAAAATAAATTAATTAATTAAAATAAGAGATAAATTAGATATAGATATTGGGGATCCTATGTAGTTTTTCCTGAAACCTTCCCCCTCCTTCCTTCCCTTAAGGCTGAATTCAGTTATTCCCATGCAGTTTTTATCCTTTTATACTACACATTTATGTAACCATAAACAAAATTGTTTTATAGCTGTTAAAACGCTATCAATATGCTTGTACAACCTGCCTTTTTAGCTTAATACAATCAGCTATGTAGTACAGTACTGTAATAAATGTATAATACTTTCACACAAATAATAAAACATCTTTAATCTTAGAGCATTGTACCTTGTAAAGTACGATAGTGCAGTACAACAGCTGGCATACAGGGACTGGCATTAAGTGAACAGGCAAGAAGAGTTACTGACAGGAGGAGGGAGAAGAGGTGGGAGATGGTAGAACTGAAGGGTTGTCAAAAGATGAAGGCCAGGCTGCATTTTCACTCAACACCTGATGTTGATGGCAAAGGATTGGTTCTTTACTAGATTCATTTCTATTTAAGCCTCTTGAAAAAATGATTCAGTGATGTCTGGGTAGCAGCTCTTTTTTTCTTGTCATAGATGACAAGGTAGCACTGGATTGCATTCTGAATGGCTGCTGCAGCCTTCGTGTACTGGTCTGCGTTCAGGTCCTTTGCCTCCTCAAATAAAATCCTCTTGCCGTTTCCTGTGTCATGAATCTCTTCAGTTCTTCAGTTTCTTTTTCCTCTCTTCTCTCTTCGTCCTTTCTGTGGGCCTCCAGTTCTTCACTGGAGGTCTTCATTAGAAAGCGCCTCGTATCGCACAGCAAGGAGTTCAGTGAAGTCACCCTCTTGCAGATCTAGCTTGAAATAAAGATACTGTACCACTGGACTCTATACAGTGCTGTAAAGTACACAAAAGCATGATCACTTGTAGAGGATGCATACAGGTGACAAATGTATGCTAGATATGTGAACTAACTTACGTGACTGGACATGGTGAATGCACTTTGCCTCTATGAAAGTGTGCATTTGAATTTTTTATTTAGAGGACTTACTGTAGTTTGTTTGTTTTCTTTAGATGGTATCCTACAACAGCCAATGAGATTGTTGTCTGCCTCAATGGATAAAACCATGATTCTCTGGGCTCCAGATGAAGAGTCAGGAGTTTGGCTAGAACAGGTAAAATGTGAATATTTAAGCAACAGAAAAATGAGTTTATTAAGCAGTAAATCCCAAGTCTGTGTTCCTAGAGCTACAGATGTTCACTCTTTGTGTATGTAAAATAAGTGAGAACATAATCTCTGGAATCTTTCATTTCCATTGTGAGAAATTATAAACTTTTCTGTGTATTGTTGAGTAGGTTCGAGTAGGAGAAGTAGGAGGCAATACCCTGGGATTTTATGATTGCCAGTTCAATGAAGATGGCTCCATGATCATCGCTCATGCTTTCCACGGAGCATTGCACCTTTGGAAACAGAATGCTACCAACCCAGTAAGGAAAATGCTTTTAAATCATTTCTGATCAAATAGAATAAATCATAAGTGAAACCTAGGTAAACAGTGTTGTTTTACCTCTAACACTCTTCAGAAACATTGTAGAGGCATTTAAGTTACAGATGACATCACTTTTTCTGTAGATGTTATTCTGTTGTGATACTAAGTAAGAAACTTATACTTTTCTAAGGATAAAATTCCAACTGTCTAGCATTATTGCGATATTAAAATTTGCACATAGTTAAATTTTTTACATAAGTGAAGTTTAAACTGCATAAATTTTAAGCTCTCCCTTAAAGCTATGTACATTTGGTGATGAGAGTTTTTCCTAAAATGTTTAATTTCTTCGTCTTCTGCAAGATAATGTAATTTGATATTTTCCTATTGGATAGCTAGGTGCTCCACTGATAATTTGTTGAGTTGTTGAATGACTGACTAACATAAGGGCATTTAGAAGGAACTCTTATTTTATGATGGAATATATTAATGCTCTCAGGGGCTCTTGATATGTGTAATTCTAAATGATCCTGCAAATATTGGGCTTTTCTAGATCTTTCTTACACTTTTTACTCTCTTGGAGAGGGATAATCTTCCTCTAGGTAAGTATAATAGCTGCTTTACAGTATTATTCCAATCTCTTACTTTCTAATTTGCTTCCAGTCTGCTTCTCTGGGTTTGGGGAAATGGAATGACAGGAATAGTGTTAGGAGCACGTGGATCTTGGCCCCAGAACTTACTAGCTGTGTTTTTGAGGACATTACCGAACCTTTGTCTCAGATTCCTCATCTGTAAAATATGGACAGTAATAACACCTACTGAGAGGGATTTTAGAGTTTTGCCAAGAGAACGCACTGAGCAAACACCCTCTTCCAACAACACAAGAGAAGACTGTACACATGGACATCACCAGATGGTCAATACCGAAATCAGATTGATTATGTTCTTTGCAGCCAAAGATGGAGCTCTATACAGTTAGCAGAAACAAGACCGGGAGCAGACTGTGGCTCACATCATGAACTCCTTATTGCCAAATTCAGACTTAAATTGAAGAAAGTAGAGAAAACCACTAGACCATTTAAGTATGACCTAAGTCAAATCCCTTAACGATTATACAGTGGAAGTGACGAATAGATTCAAGGGATTAGATCTGGTAGAGTGCCTGAAGAACTATGGATGGAGGTTCGTGACGTTGTACAGGAGGCAGTGATCAAGACCATCCCCCAGAAAAAGAAATGCAAAAAGGCACAATGGTTGTCTGAAGAGGCCTTACAAATAGCTGTGAATAGAAGAGAAACGAAAGGCAAAGGAGAAAAGGTAAGATATACCCATTTGAATGCGGAGTTCCAAAGAATAGCAAGGAGAGATAAGAAAACCTTCCTCAGTGATCAGTGCGAAGAAATAGAGGAAAACAATAGAATGGGAAAGACTACAGATCTCTTCAAGAAAATTAGAGATACCAAGGGAACATTTCATGCAAAGATAGGCACAATAAAGGACAGAAATGGTATGGACCTAACAGAAGCAGAAGATACTAAGAAGAGGTGGCAAGAATACACAGAACTGTACAAAAAAGATCTTCATGACCCAGATGATCACGATGGTGTGATCACTCACCTAGAGCCAGACATCCTGGAATGTGAAGTCAAGTGGGCCTTAGAGAAGCATCACTATGAACAAAGCTAATGGAGGTGATGGAATTCCAGTTGAGCTATTTCAAATCCTGAAAGATGATGCTGTGAAAGTGCTACACTCATGTCAGCAAATTTGGAAAACTCAGCAGTGGCCATAGGACTGGAAAAGTTCAGTTTTCATTCCAATCCCAAAGAAAGGCAATGCCAAAGAATGCTCAAACTGCCACACAGTTGCACTCATCTCACATGCTAGTAAAGTAATGCTCAAAATTCTCCAAGCCAGGCTTCAACAATATGTGAACCATGAACTTCCAGATGTTCAAGCTGGTTTTAGAAAAGGCAGAGGAACCAGACTTCATATTGCCAACATCCGTTGGATCATTGAAAAAGCAAGTGACTATGCCAAAGCTTTTGATTGTGTGGACCACAACAAACTGTGGAAAATCTGAAAGAGATGGGAATACCAGACCACCTGACCTGCCTCTTGAGAAATCTATGCAGATCAGGAAGCGACAGTTAGAACTGGACATGGAACAACAGACTGGTTCCAAATCGGGAAAGGAGTACATCAAGGCTGTATATTGTTGCCCTGCTTATTTAACTTATATGCAGAGTACATCATGAGAAATGCTGAACTGGATGAAGCCCAAGGTGGAATCAAGATTGCTGGGAGAAATATCACTAAGCTCAGATATGCGGATGACACCACCCTTATGGCAAAAAGTGAAGGAAAACTAAAGAGCCTCTTGAAGAAGGTGAAAGAGGAGAGTGAAAAAGTTGGCTTAAAACTCAACATGCAGAAAACTTAAGATCGTGGCATCTGGTCCCATCACTTCATGGCAAATAGATGGGGAAACAGTGACAGACTTTATTTTCTTGGGCTCCAAAATCACTGCAGATGGTGACTGCAGCCATGAAATTAAAAGACACTTGCTCCTTGGAAGAAAAGTTATGACCAACCTAGATAGCTTATTAAAAAGCAGACATTACTTTGCCAACAAAGACCCGTCTAGTCAAAGCTATGGTTTTTCCAGTAGTCGTGTGTGGATGTGAGAGTTGGACTATAAAGAAAGCTGAGTGCTGAAGAACTGATGCTTTTGAACTGTGGTGTTGGAGAAAACTCGTGAGAGTCATTTGGACTGCAAGGAGATCCAACCAGTCCATCCTAAAGGAAATCAGTCCTGAATATTGATTGGAAGGGCTGATGCTGAAGCTGAAACTCCAGTACTTTGGCCACCTGATGCAAAGAACTGACTCATTTGAAAAGACCCTGATGCTGGGAAAGATTGAGGGCAGGAGGAGAAGGGGACAACAGAGGATGAGATGGTTGGATTGCATCACTGACTCAATGGACATGAGTTTGCATAAACTCCAGGGAGGCCTGGCGTGCTGCAGTCCGTGGGGTCGCAGAGTCCGACACAACTGAGCAACTGAACTGAAGTGAGAGGGATTTTATGATGCTAAAATGAGTTAACACTTGTTCAGTGTTAAAAGCAGGTCCTGGCACATACTTGATACAATGTATTTTAAATACATAGATGAAAGAAGTCAGAACATAGAGCAGAATTGAGTCAGCAGAGTTTGAATGTGCATCTGATGGCTTCCCTTACAAAGTAAAAATTCATGGACCTCAAATGGGGCAATTAGTTAGTGCGTGGTACTTAATTTAAGTACAGATTCATGAATTTGCTTGACCTGTAGTTTGTGAGCTTTGTAATAGTTGTGTCACATAAAAGGATTTGAATTCTCAGAACATGCAGTGATTCACTTTTCCCCTTTGTATCTGCCATTTTGAGTTGACCTTTAAGATTGTTTTTACTATTATATGAACCAGGGAATCATTATCTATGACACTTTTAAATAAGATTTTTTTAGGATAAATTTGATTTTGTTCTTAAGAGCTCCTTTGAGCCATATTTTATCTCGTCTTTGAGGGCCTTCGTACGAAAAAGCATCAGATGAGTAGGGAGGAACTCTACTTATTCAAACCATAGGACAGAATTTCACTGTACTTTTGCTTATAACTTGACTTCAAATTTATAATAGCAATTTACCAAGTATTTAGAGTAATTTTTTAATAGACTTTATTTTTTAGAGAAATTTTAGATTTACAGAAAAATGGAGCAGAAAACAGAGTTCCCATTTACCCCTGCCCCCCAAGCATGCACAGCTGCCTCCCCTCTCAACATCCCACACACATTTGTTACAATCAAGGGCAATTTTTAAAAACAAACGCTGCCCTTCGGAACTGTGTTGATAGTAAAAAATGCTGTACTTTTTTCAAAATCTTTTGGAAACTCCCATTAGTGCTAACTTTAGAGTCAATTTTTATACATCACAGAAGAAATCGACAGCATTTGTTTGTTCCAGCCTGTTTATGTTTTTGACCAGAAACTAATATGGTTTAGCTGACCACATTCATCAGAGTTGGCTTTGAATGACCTTTTAGCTAGCTGTTTATACAAATTTAATTTATCTCTAAAGTTCAAGTTTTACACCACTTGAGTTGTTCAAAAAGATGCTCTGTGGACATTTTCTGTATTTCATTTCATTCTTTGTTTACTTGTTACTGGTGCCGGCTCCCTCAGGAGGTAGACTAACCAGGTTTGATTTAACTTCTCTCCTCTCCAGCTGCGGCTTTCTACTTAACAAAGAGAGTTGGTCAGGCATACACTCAGAATCTACAGACTCGTGTTACCCAGTACTCTTTATTATTTCGCTTGACAATTAAATACTTGTGTATTATTGATATCTAGTATGTGCCAGTGTTGTATAAATATAAGTTCATCTGACTATTGTAATGACCGCAGGAGCTAGGTAGCTCTTTTACAGTAGAGTTAGTTGAGGCACAGAAAGATTGGGTCATGTCTGGGTTCCAGGAGGCATTCACAAATGATGAGTGGAGGGGACTTCCCCAAGGAAACTGCTTTGAAGGACACAACACTTATTTGAATGTTTAAGTTCTAACATACTTGACTGGAAAACAGATCCTGTTACTGTCAATTTCCATCTTTGTTACTTAACTTTTCACCTTGTTTGGGAGCCATAGTCTTTCCCATATCATACCTGACAGTTGAAGGCATTATCAGACTTAATTTTGAGTGAAAATACATCGATTATTTTGATGTATCATGAGCACTTTCATTGCAGAGAGAGTGGACTCCAGAGATTGTTATTTCAGGACACTTTGATGGTGTCCAAGACCTAATGTGGGATCCAGAAGGAGAATTTATCATCACTGTCGGTACTGACCAGACAACTCGGCTTTTTGCTCCTTGGAAGAGAAAAGACCAGTCACAGGTAAGACATCTTCCTTCTTGACGGATCCACTTGAAAAGAACATCCCTGAGCTCATGAAGAGCGGGGCAGCAACATTAGCCATTAGGGAAATGCAAATTAAAATGATGAGATGCCACTGCACACCCTCTGGAGTATCTGAAGTATAAAATAATGACAGTGGCAAGTGGTAGTAAGGTTGCAGAGAGACCAGAACTTTCATACATTGTCAATGGGAATGCAAAATGTTATAGCTACCCTGGAAAATAGGTTTCTTAAAAACTGAAGCATTCCAAAGAAGACATACAGATGGTCTGTAGATGCGTGAAAAGATGCTCAACACTAACCATCAGGGAAATGCACATCAAAACCACAATGAGATACTCCCTTTCATCTCTTAGAGCGGCTGTCATCAAATAGGTAACAAATAGAGAAAGGTGGCAAGGATGTGGAGAAAAGGAGCCCTCCTGCCCTGCTGGTAGGATCGTAAATTGGAGCAGTGCTATGGAAAATGGAGTGGAGGTTCCTCAAAAAATTAAAAATAGAACTACCCCATAATCTAGGAATTTAATTTCTGGGTATTTATTTAAAGAAAACAAAACACTAATTTGAAAAGACGCATCCACCCCCCATGTTTATTGAAGCATTATTTACAGTATTTACATGTATTTATTTAATTTAATTATTGTAAATAATTACATTATTAACAGTAGCCAAGATATGGAAGCAGCTAAGTACTATTGATAGATGAATAGATAAAGAAGACATGGTATATATACAATGGAGTATTAGCCATTAAAAAAATGAAATCTTAAATATGTATATAACTGAGTCACTTTGCTGTACAGCAGAAATTAACACAACCTTTTAAATCAACTATACTTCAGTGAACTTAAAAAGTGAAAAAAATTTAAAAGGAAAATAAAGTCTTGCCGTTTATAATAAAATAGATGAATCTAGAGGATACTGTGCTACGTGATACAAGTTAGATGGAGAAAGACATACGATCTGATGCATATGTGTAATCTAAAAAACAAATGAACAAACAAAGTGAAAACAAACTTGTACAAAGAACAAATGAGTGTTTTCCAGAGATGTGAAGCTGGATTAAAAGGTGAAGGGATTAAAAGGCACAAACTCAGTTACAAATGAGTCAGGGGGGTATGATATAGAGCATAAGGAATATGGTCAATAATGTTTTAACAACTTTGTATGAGGACAGATGGCTACTAGATTTATTATGGTGACCGTTTTGTAATGTATTTAAATGTCAAATCACTATGTTGTACACTGTGTTGAAACTAACATAATATTACATATTTCAACTGTATTTCAGTAAAAAAAAAAACACACTTAAGCATACATATATTCTTTATAATACAAACAATTAAAATGTTAGTTGCGAAAATAGGTTTACTTTAGTTCCACAAAGAAGTTCTCTTATACCTTGTAATTTTAGTTTTAATTCATTAGGAAACACTGTCAGATCTGCAGTAAAAGGCTTCCCTTGTGGCTCAGCTGGTAAAGAATCCGCCTGCAATGTGGGAGACCTGGGTTCGATCCCTGGGTTGGGAAGATCCCCTGGAGAAGGGAAAGGCTACCCACTCCAGTATTCTTGCCTGGAGAAGTCCATGGGCTGTATAGTGAAGGGGTCGCAAAGAGTCGGACACGACAGAGCGACTTTCACTTTTACTTTCTGAATATCACATAGTGTCACTTAATAGTGGTTGAGCCCAGTTTTTATTGAAGAAACTTTTCAGTCTTGGCCCTAGGCTTTCAAAAACCGCAATAAAACTTTACCACTGATAAATCATTGAACTGTGCTATACTACAAAGAATACTCAGTTTCTGATACAAATTCATGAAACTGACTGTGGGTCAGTCTGTGAGTGCTAATGAAATTGGCCATTGGCATTTCTGCTTTAGCAGCACTTTGACAAATTAAAATGAATAGAGAACATTGGGAGCAACACTATAGTCAAGCAAAAAAGGCAGATGATTTTGGAGTGGTTTTCTGTGACTCTTGGTAATTTGCTACCAATATGACTCAGTTATTGTTTACTCATGATCCTTTAAAAAAAAAAATCAGTAAATCAGACTTTACCCAAAATGTGAAATTCGGCCCTTTGAAAGACGCTATCAGGAAAATGAAAAGATGAGTCACAAGCTGGGAGAAAATATTTGCAAAACATATATCTGATAAAGGATTTTTATCTAGAGTCTATAAAGAACTTTTTAGAACTCAGTAATAACAAAGCAAACAATCCAGTAAAAAATTGGGGGGGGGCAAAAGATATTTCTCTGAAGATGATGTATTAATGGAAAATAAGAACAGGAAAAGATTCTCAGTACCATTAGTCATTAGGGAATGCACATTAAAGCTACAGTGAGATACCATTACACCGCTATTAGAATGATTAATGTTGAAAGGCTGACTTGCACAAGTGCTGATGAGGGTGTGGGCAGCTGGATCTTTCTTATACTGCTGGTGGGATTGTAAAATGTATAGGCACTTTGGGAAATAATTTGACAGTTTATTTAAAGTTATACAATCATCATTCAATTATTATACCCATAGGAAGTGTTTACTCAAGAGAAATAGGAACATATATTCATACAGAGACTTGTTCATAACTGTTTTCTCAGTAAGACAGCTGGAAACAACCCAGATATCTGAGTAGGTGAATGGATCAACAATTTGTGGTATACCGTACAAGGGAACACTGCTCAGCAAGAAAAAGTGTTGAACTGTTGATAAACACGACAACATGGATGAATCTGCCCCGTGGTCACATTTCCATGGCATAATGAGTGATTTTATGTCTGATAATGTGCTTGTTGAAAAGAATTCAGTTTTTGAAACATGTGATCTTTTTTTTTTTAATCTTTTTTGGCACCCAGGTGACTTGGCATGAAATTGCAAGGCCTCAGATACATGGATATGACCTTAAATGTTTGGCAATGATCAATAGGTTTCAGTTTGTGTCTGGAGCAGATGAAAAAGTTCTTCGAGTATTTTCTGCACCTCGGAATTTTGTGGAAAATTTTTGTGCCATTACGGGGCAGTCACTGAATCGTGTGCTTTGTAATGTGAGTATTCCTCTTAAGTGTTTTAACTAGATCTCACCACTTCATGTAACATTTTAAAGAAGTTTTACCTAAAGCTGTAAATGGAGAATATGGGTAGAAAGGAAGTCAAATCATTTTATCATTGGCTTGACAAATTTTTGCGTATACTGTGCAGGCAATAATTTAAATATTAGTATAAGAAATTTTATAACAGATAAGCCCGAGACACTGTATAGAATTAAAATATTAAATTAAGATACAAATACTATGTATATTCACTGTGTTCGGTAGCTGTGATAAAACACAATGGGTTATATTTTCAAGGAGATTATCATCTCGACCTAGATTAGGTGTAGGGGGCAATGGAGCTAATATACTTAATATTGTTAGATAAAACCAGTTAATTGCTGAATCTTGTGTTGGCTAAAGTAATAGTCATAGAAGGACGTGTCACTGTAGTAATGAGAAAATGGGGCTTCATTTGAATTTTGAAATGGGGAAGTTTTTATTAATGTTTGTTTTTACCCCCTTTCTACAAAAGATTTGAGCACTTATAAAAATACATAGGTTATAAAAATTATCAAGTAACCAGTTTTGAAGGAAGGGAAAGCAAGTAGCCAGGTAGTTGTGTTACACAGGCATGCATGTCATACAATCCTTAGCTGTCCTTAGAGTTGGGTCACAAATTTGCTTCTGAGCTTGAGAAGGGTAAGTGCCCTTGATAGGCAGAAGGAAGGAGAGAAAGAGAGCAGTGTAGTGGTCAGAGCTGCTTGATTGAAAAGTGTATCAAGGGAAAGGGAGAACTGGGGAAAGGTCCAGTGGTGGAGGACCTGGGAGGCAGACATAGTTCAGACTCTGGTACTGACAATGGGTCCTGAACAATGGAGGTGATGAAATGCTCTTTGGAGGGAAGAGTTATGTGGGAGCAGGATACCTTTGAGCCCAGAGACTTTGAAGGCAGGGACGTTAGCCCCAGTCTGGGTAAGATGGGAGGAGAAAAGGAGAATGGTTTTAAAAGAAATGTCCAGCTGTGCTTTCTAGAGTGTTTCATGGATATCTCTGGCCACAGGCTCTCTTACTTAGGTAAAGAAGAGGAAAGATTCTGTTACATAGTTTCTAATGCTAAGGGACAGTAGAACAAGATCAAAAGAGGGACCTGGATTGTGGTCCTTAGAGGGAGCATGATGAGGGAGAGCTGGTTGGTTTGAGGATCTAACAATTCTAGGGATTGAAATGTGGTGGTGCGATTTCATGAAAGGTTAGTATCTGGTATATATTCAGTTTTGTGTCCCAAAATACAGGGATCCTGTAGACTAGAAAGCCACTTGCTGCTTTTTAGTTTTTTTCCCATATTAAATATTGCGATATGTAGGAATGCCTCTTTTTTGCTCTTTTCCATGGTGTTTCATTTTCTTGGTTTCTAAAATAAAGCATCCTGTGTCTCAGGTAACCAATGTTGGTTAGTTTAAATTCCCGTTGCTCACATTTGTGTTCAGTTCCAGCCCCTGTATTAAAGTTTAGATTTTAAGAAATCCTGTTAGCTTATGGACATGTGCCAATTTTGATGGTTAGTATTTTTTTCATTTGTAATAACTTAATTGATATGCAGCATATAAACAGATTATTGCCACTTTAAAGAGCACTCTGTTATATAAAGTTTTAGAATACTCAAAATTTTAAGTATGTTTAATGAAAATACTATGACTGGCTTCCTGGGAAACATATGTTTGCATGAGCATCACCAGGGATGTACCCATGAGACTCTCTTGTAAATAAAGGTTCAGACCTTCCATTTTCAGCCCACTCTTGGCTAGAAGCCATCACAACGCTTTCCTTGTCAAACCCTGAAACCCACTGAACTGTGAGGGTTCAGTGAGCTCGTGGATGAGAGGATACCTGACTTCATGGATTGGGTGGGGGCTGGGGTTAGCTGGAGCCTGTCTGCTGGAGAGTGAGCACTTAGCATTTCATCTCTTGGTTCAGAAAATGGAAGTCTGGGCAGATACCTTCAGTGTAAGTAATCTTTACACTGCTTCTCAGCATTAATGAGCATGGCTTGTTTTTTTTTCGCGGTGTCTGAGGTAACAGTATCTTTTAGCATTTAAGACGTGTCTCACACTTTTTATTCCAGCACGATGGTGATCTTCCAGAAGGAGCTACCGTCCCTGCTTTGGGATTATCCAATAAAGCTGTCTTTCAGGGTAAGGCTGAGTTCATCTGAATTTGTCTCCAGAATTATTGAACCTATAGTGGTACTTAACACCTAGTTACACACTTGAATAACATGTACTAGTGTTCATTACAGGTGATTTCTCTTTTTATAAATCACAGTACAGACGTCTCTGCTCTCTGTCAGATATTTCATGGTAACTACTCTGTGTACCCATGCACACCCTGAAATAGGTGCTGCTTTTACAAAGTGTATTTCATGGAGCACTTACAACCACAGATACTAATATGGGTTGCCTGAAAAATGTGTTCCATAGTTTATAAAAAGTTTGGGAAATATTCGGTCAAAGGAAAAGGAAGGAATTTTTATGAAATTGACCATAGCACATATGGAAAATACCAAGTAGTGGCAATACCCTTGGCTTTGCAATCACATGAATACAGCGTTGAATTACCCTTCCTTGAAGTGACACCACTTTCTCACTGGTGGCTTTAACACTGGGATGTGTGTAGGAGACATAAAGATGGGACCACGTTCATGATGTTGATGCTTCTTTTAAACTAGGAGATATGGCTTCTCAGCCTTCTGATGAAGAGGAGCTGTTAAATAGTGCTGGTTTCGAGTATCACCAGGTGGCCTTCCAACCCTCCTTACTTACTGGTAAGAAAAGGCGAAAGTATGGTTTACTAGAATCATTAGTACACATAGTGTGGTATCTGTCACCGCTGACCTAAATACGTGCTTCAGAATTCACTTGCATGAAAGTAGAAAAATTAATTGCGACACTGTAAATTTATTATAGAACCTCCCACTGAGGACCATCTGCTGCAAAATACTTTGTGGCCTGAAGTTCAAAAACTGTAAGTTAAACTGTACTTGGCTGTTTGGTCTGATTCTATCCTAACTTGTGCTATTTTTCCCCCCACAATTTGATTTTATCCTTTGCTTTCCTCATAGCTACATTCCCCCACCCCCAGATCTAAAGATCTCTTGGTAGCCTTCATAAGGGGTGAGAATCAAAGTTTACTTAGATTTTTATAATGCTGTGTATTATAGTTACTAGATTTATTGGTTTTGATTTTTAAAGTAGAGAGGCATAGCACCATTTTTTTTTCCTTTTTTTAAAAAACTATTACTCTCTTTTTTTTTTTTCCTACAGTGATTCCCTATCCAAACCTTTCTGTGGTTTGTTATTAATATTTATTGTACTGACTGGCTAGGGGTGAAAACTTGTATTTTAACTTAGTAGTTTGAATAAGTTATATTATTGCTAGGAAGTTACATTTTTCTCCACTCTCTTGCTTTTACCCCAGATACTTCCCTTGACAGAAATGTTTCTTAAAAGAACTGTGTGTTAGCTAGAGAGATTAAAGTTAATCTTTTCGCATTAAAAAATTTTGCAGCATGAGAATAGATACATTTCCTAATACAGGGGTCATCCATTTTCTCTTTTTGAATTTTAGATACGGACATGGCTATGAAATATTTTGTGTTGCTTGTAGCAATTCAAAGACTCTGCTTGCCTCAGCTTGTAAGGTAGGGAATGTTACTTTTCTATTCTGCTTGGTCACAGGTTATTTAAATCAGGCTCTTGCAAGCTTAGTGATGCAGACAGAATTCAACACGAAAGGCCACAGGTGCCTGATTTTTCTGAATCTTATTTTCTCTGCCTCTTTCCCATCTGTCTCTTCAAAAGCTTGCAGTTGCCTTTTAAATCTGTCTCAGCTGCACATTTTTGTTTTTCGGCACTTGGCTTGAGCCGATTTATGCCCCTACTCAAAAACTATTTAATCAGATACCTGAAAATTAGACCTAAAAATGTGATAAAAATTTTTAGTAATGGGCGTCCTGGAGACACAGGGGAAGGCAAAACCCCATGTGCGTTCCATCTGACCATTTCTTGAGGCCACTCTGGGTGTTGACAGTCGAGTCCCTCGGCCCATGCCATGGTGAGGCAGGGGGCGGCCTGCTCACTGGGCCACCAGCAGATGGCTCTGCAGAATTGTGCACGTGAGACATTGGCCTGGGAGAATGATCTTGAACTTGCTCTTCAGTATTTATATCCTGTGGAGGATTATGTGAAGGATCTGAGACCCACACATTCCTCTGAATTTCCTCAAATTTATCTACTTGTTTTAAACAAGAAAACACATTCATTTACTTGTTTTAAGCATGGTGGTGAGAGCTGCCCACCTGGATGGCCACCTTTGGGTTTCTTTGTTTTTGTTTTTTTTTTCTGTATGTTTGGTTTTTGTCCGTGCTCTTGCTGTGGCTTCTTGCTATTTGCCTGTGTTGAGTTGAGGGTCATCCTAAGAAATAGTGTCATGCTCCTTTTCCCTCACCCCTCTTTGTTTATTGTCCTATTTGTGAGGGTGGTCCTGAGAGTTCTTCTTTCTGTTAATACAGGGACCTTTGGGAAGAATAGGGCATAATACCAATAACAACTGTGCTTCTATTGAGCAAACTTTTTTGTGTCTTAGAGCACTGTTAATCATATAATTATTTTCTCCTTTTCAAGTTGGCTCACTTGTAACAAGCATGGGCATTTCTCTTTTAAGCTAACATTCTGTAACTGTTTTATTTAGGTGTCATGAGTGTACTAAAGGAGAAGAGAGCAGCAGAGGATGAGATGGTTAGATAGCATCACCAACTCAGTAGACACGAACTTGAGCAAACTCCGGGGGATTGTGGAGGACGGGGAAGCCTGGTATGCAGCAGTCCATTGGGTCGCAAAGAGTCCAACACAACCTAGCAAGTGAACGGCAAAAAGGGTACTATAAGTTGCACTTTGAAAGTTGGACAGTTTGATAAATTTTGACAATGTGATGATTGAAATCATCACTACAATCATGATAATGAAGATACCATCAGCCCTCAATCCTGTGCTGTGCTGTGCTTAGTCGCTCAGTTGTGTCCGACTCTTTTTGATCCCATGGACCGTAGCCCACCAGGCTCCTCTGTCCACAGGGATTTTCCAGGCAGGAGTACTGGCGTGGGTTGCCATGCCCTTCTCCAGGGGATCTTCCCAACCCAGGGATCAAACTCAGGTCTCCCGTTTTGCTTTGCAGTGAGATTCTTTACCATCTGAGCCACCAGGGAAGCCCGCCCCTATCCCTAGTAAACCACTAATCTGCTGTTTAACATGATAGAGTAGTTTATATTTTCTAAATTTTTCTATAAATTAATTATAGTTTGTACTCTTTTTAGCTTCCTTCATTTATCATAATTTGAGATTCATCCATGTTGTTGCATGTATCCATTAATTGTTCACTTTTTTATTTCTGAATTGTCTTCCCTTTTACATATTTATTACAATTTGTTATTCCATTCACTTAATAGATATTTAGGTGATTTCCATTTTGGGACTTTTACCAGTAAAGCAGTTATAAACATTTGTGTACAAGTCTTTGCATAGAATATGCTCTCCTGTCTCTTGAGCAAATACATATCAGTGGAATTGCTGAGTATATGGTAGATATATATTTAAATTTTTAAGAAACTAACTGTTTTCCAAAGTGCTTGTACCACTTTACAGTCCCACTGGCAATGTATGCGAGTTTCAGTTGCTCCACACCTTACCAGTACGTGATATTGTCAATGTTTTTAACTTTTACCATTCTGATACTTCTGTAATATCTCATTGTACCTGTAATCTGCATTTCCCTAATGATTAATGATGTTAAGTATTTTTTCATGTGCTAGCTTTCCATCTATGTATCTTCTTTGATGAAGTATCCATTCAAATCTTTTGCCCAGTTCTTTATTGTATTGTTTTCTTATTACTGAATTTTGAAAAGTTCTTTATATACACTGGATACTCCTTTATGAGATATTTGCTTTGTAGATACTTTTCCCCAGTGGCTTGTCTTTTCATTTTCTTAGCAGTTTTTTTTCAGAGGGCAGAAGTTTATGTTTTGGTGAAGTCTAATTTATCAGTTTTGTTCTGTGTTGAGTTTGTGCTTCTTGTGTAGAATCTAAGTAATCCTCGCCTGACTCAAAGATCTTCTGCGTTATTAAGCATGATGTTTGCTGTGCATTATGACTCTAATTCTTTATCAGGTTGCAAAATCTCCCTACAGTTCCTAGTTGGCAGAGAGTTTTTATCAAGATTGGATGTTAGATTTTGTCAAATTTTTTCCTTTGTTGGCATGTCATATGTTTTTCCCTTTTAATTTATTAATGTGATGAATTACATTGAATGATTTTTCAAATGATGAACCAGCTTTGCATTCCTGCTCATGATATATATGTATATATGTTTTTTAAAATTATTCTTTTTGTTGAGGTGTAACTGACATATATAATAACATTGTATTAGTTTCAGGTGTACAGCATAATGATTTGACGTTTGTTTACATTGGGAAGTGATCCCCACAGTAAGTCTAGCTAACATCCATCATCATACATAGTTAGAAGTTTTTCCTTGTGCTGAGGACTTTTAAGATCCCAGCAACTTTAAAATATGCAGTGCAGTATTGATGATAATCGCTGTGCTATACATTACATCCCCCTGACTTAGTTATTTGTAGCTGGATGTTTGTACCTTTTGACTCTTCACCCATTTCACCCAGCCCTCATTCCTGGCTTCTGGATAGGTGTTAGCGCTGTTGTTTTCCTCTAAGTATTGCTTTTGAGGCATTCTGCAAATTTTGGTATGTTGTGTTTTCATTTTCATTCAGTTAAAAATACTTTCTAATTTCTTTCATCTTTTATTTTTTAACTATAGGTTATTTTGAAATATATTAGTTTCCATATACTGAGTATTTTTAAGATGTCTTTCTGTTACTGATTTCTAATTTAATTTCATTTTGTTTAAAAACTATAGTATAGCTTCAATCATTTGAAATTTAATCTTGGTAAATTTCCGTGTTCTCTTGAAGAAGGTGGATTCTGCTTCTGTTGGGTGGAGTGTTCTGAAAAATATGACTTATATTGGTTGATAGTATTACCGTATTTGCTCTTTTGGTTCTGTTGTGTGTGGCATTTTGAAATCTCTGACGACAATTGTGAACTAGTCTTGTAATCTTTGCTGTGCATTCAGTTTGTACTCTATGTGTTTTGAAGCTCTGTTATTAGATCCTAAGCATTTATGATCATTATGTTCTCTTGATTAACTGATTAGTTTATTATTATGAAATGAAACTCTTTATTTCTGATGATAGTTTGTGCTCTGAAATCCACTCTGTCTGATGTTAATATAGCCATTCCAGCTTTCTTTCTTTTTTTTGGTCACACTGCGAACCTTGCACCATCTTAGTTCCCTGACCAGGGATTGAACCCATGCCCCCTGCAGTAAAAGCATGGAGTCCTTACTACTAGACACCAGGAATTCCCCAGCTTTCTTTTGAGTAGTGTTTGAATTATGTGTCTTTTTTCATCATTTTGCTTTTAAGTTATTTGTTAACTTTTATCTCAAGTGAATTTCTTAGAGTTAGCATATAGTTGGATCTTATGTTTTTCTTGTCCTGATAATCTTTCATTTTAATAGGGGTGTTTATTAGACTATTTCAATTTAATGTAATAATTGATATGATAGATTTACTTTATCATCTTGCCATTTGTTTTCTGTTTATCTGTTCTTAGATCCATTTTACTTACTTTTGGTGAAGTAATTACTTTTTATAATTCCATTTCATTTCTTTTACTTAGCAGATATAACTGTTTGTTGTGTTATTTTATTGGTTGTTTCACATTTTATAGTATATGTGTTTAATTTATCACAGTTTAGCATCAAGTAATATTGCACTGTTCATGAGAAAATAAGTATACTTTCATTTCCCCCTATTTTGTGGTATTGCTTTTGTAGATTTTGCTTCTTTACAGAAATCCCATGATACTATTATTTTTGCTTTAATAATCAATTATCCCTAAAGAGATTTAAATAATAAAAAAGTTTTTCCATCAGATATAATTTTCCTCTGCCTGCAGGATATTCTCTAGCATTTTTTGTAATGTAGTTCTGCTGGTTAGGAATTTTTTCAGTTTTTGGTTGTCTGGAAAATATATATGTCTCCTTCATTTTTAAACTGTACTTATAGTAGATAAAGAATTGTTTGTTTTCCTTTCTGTACTTAAAAATGTTGCTTTATTTTCTTCTGACTTACGTTGCTTTGGATGAGAAGTCCTGTGTAATTCTTCTTTGTTACTCAGTAATGGGTTTTTTCCCCTCCATGAGCAATTTTTTTTTTATCACTGGTTTTAAACAATTTGATTATTGTTGGTATAATTTTCTTCATGTTTCTTGTGCTTGAGTTTTATTGAACTTCTTGGATCTTTTGGTTTATTGTTTTCATCAAATTTGAGGGCCATTAGCTTTTTAAGTATTTTTTCTTTTCATCCTTTTGCAGACCATGGTTACACCTATATTTGGCTGCTTGATGTTGTCATAGAGTTCAGTGATGTTCATTTGTTTTTTTATTTTTTCTACTTTATGATTCTTTTTGTCCCTTAGGGGTAACTGTTGTTTGTTGCCAGTCATCAAGTATTTTGGAGTGTCATTGTTTCATGTATTTTGTCTGATCTTTTAGTTTTTTTCATACAAGATAGTGAATCTGGTCCCTGTTACTCCATATGGACCGGAAGTGAAAGTCTCTTAACTACTAATTACACAGTTAATGCAGAAATGTATTTTGTAAAAATACAATACATACTTGTAAAATTATGTAGAATACATATTTGAAAAAATAGTATGGCAGCTCCTCAAAAAATTAAAATAGAACTATATCATATGATCCAGCAATCCTGCTTTTGGGTATTTATCCAAAGAAAACAAAAACATTAATTTATAAAGATAAATGTACCCCTCTGTTCATTGTAGCTTTATTTGCAGTAGACAAGATATAGAAGCAACCAAAGTGTCTATTGATAAAGGAATGACTAGGAAGGGGTGGTATGTGTGTGCACATGAATGTGCAGTATAACCCAGCCGTTAAAAAAAGAATGAAATCTTTCCATTTGTGGCACCATGGATAGACCTGGAGGGTATTATGCTAAGTGAAATAAGTAAATAAGTCAGACAGAGAAAGACAAATACTAAATGATTTCATTTATATGTGGAATCCAAAAAAAACAAAACAAATGGACAAACTAAACAGAAGCAGATTCATTGATACAAGGAACAGACAGGGTATTTTTGGGGGGGCTGGAGGGATGATGGAAATAGGGGTATAAGAGGTATAAACTTGCAGTTACAGAATAATTCAGTTTCAGAATAAGTCACAGGGATGTGAAGTGCACATAGGGAACACAGTCAATAACAAGGTAAAATATTGTATGTTAAATTTTAATTTTAAAAATGCTGATTCCACTGCCAGTCTCTAATTATTCATCATTTCTAATCCCAGTCTGTCTCTTCTCAGGGGTTATACCTGGTTATAGAATTTATAGTATCTTCTCAGAATTTGTGGTTTTTATTTATGCAGATACATGAAAAATACTGTAGAAGCAATGTGTTACTTTGAAAAGTGGTTTGGTTTTGTTTTTTCCAGTTATTTCACTCACATTGCTTTATCGTTTCATCTCTGTCCTACAGGCAGCCAAGAAAGAGCATGCCGCTATCATTCTCTGGAACACTGCATCTTGGAAGCAGGTGCAGAATTTAATCTTCCACAGTTTGACTGTCACACAGATGGCTTTCTCTCCTGACGACAAGTTCTTACTAGCTGTTTCCAGAGATCGGACCTGGTCACTGTGGAAGAGGCAGGACACAATCCCACCCGAGTTAGGTAAACAGCTCCTGGCTGGGAAGAGTACTAGTGAGACAGTTATGTACGTTTACCCACTTTGAGCAACTGTTAGGTAAAGTGAAATGATAATAGGGTGGAGGCCAGAGTCTGGTTACTGGGAGTCTTTCAAAGTTTTGTGACAATTGAGGAAGACTTGACCTTCCTTGTAAGAATGATAATGTTTTCAGATATCTCGGTTAAAGAAGCATAAAAATCTGTATGTACAAAATTTAGACTTTGCATATGGTTACAGAATGCCACCATAAAACCAAATGGATGATACATACTAAAGATTTTATGGGACAGGAATAATGAATATACAGTTAAATTACCCACACACCTCTTTCACACTGATAATTTAGACATCCATTTGGCTTCCCTGGTGGCTCAGATGGTAAAGAATCTGCCTGCTATGCAGGAGACCCGGATTTGATCCCTGGGTCAGGAAGATCCCCTGGAGAAGGGAATGGCTACCCACTCCAGTGTTCTTGCCTAGAGAATCCCATGGACAGAGCAGCCTGGCAGGCTGCAGACCATGGAGTTGCAAAGAGTTGGACATGACCGAGGAGCTAATATTTGTGAATAACGTGACCCCTGGGCAAGATGTTAACACACCTACCTGCATTCTACTTTGGACCTGGCATAAAATAAAAAAACACTGAAAAGGAAAAAAAGTTTCCTTTGTGTACTTACAGCAATAGCATATTATTCTTCCAGTTTCAGTGAGTGGGTAAAATCTAGAGAGTGTTTAAAGTACTTTTGTGTTGTTTAATCCTGCTTTTAATTTTTTCATTGATTAAAACCTACATCACTTTGACTTACAATGTTTTTAGTTCTTTGGGTTTTTTATATTTTAGAGAATACCAAGTACTATGTCACATACTGAGCAGTATATGTTAAAATAGACTGATTTCATTGCAACCAGTGATTTCCTAACATGTAGCCTTTACTTTTTAAAGTTAAAGTGAAGCTAATAGCAAATCTATATTATAATGTATTATCTCTTTGTGGATTGTTGATTAATAGATACATTAGTCTTCCCTCGATACACAGTTAGGTCATTTAGGTTTAGTCCCTGTGAGGGCTCGAAGTTAGTTACCCTATACTTAGAATCTTACAAAGGCAAAGATTTTTTAAAGTTTTTTTTCTTTTTTTTTCACATTGTTTAAGGGTGCATTATTCTTTTTTCCATAGCTTAATACACAGATCTGGCTACTTCCTGAGTAAGTTTAAATTGCTTCAGGCTTCTTCTGTAGGCATCAACTGAACTTTTAGTTAAGTGTCCAGAAGATGTTTTACATCAGTCACTTCAGTTCAGTTCAGTCGCTCAGTCGTGTCCGACTCTTTGTGACCCCATGGACTGCAGCACGCCAGGCCTCCCTGTCCATCACCAGCTCCCAGAGTTTACTCAAACTTATGTCCATTGAGTTGGTGATGCCATCCAACCATCTCATCCTTTGTTGTCCCCTTCTCCTCCCGCCTTCAGTCTTTCCCAGCATCAGGGTCTTTTCTGGTGAGTCAGTTCTTCGCATCAGGTGGCCAAAGTATTGGAGTTTCAGCTTCAGCATCAGTCCTTCCAGTGAATATTCAGGACTGATTTCCTTTAGGATGGACTGGTTGGATCTCCATGCTGTCCAAGGAACCCTCAAGAGTCTTCTTCAAAAGCATCAGTTCTTCGGTGTTAGCTTTATAGTCCAACTCTCACATCCATACATGACTACTGGAAAAACCATAGCTTTGACTAGATGGACCTTTGTTGGCAAAGTAATGTCTCTGCTTTTTGACATGCTGTCTAGGTTGGTCATAACTTTCCTTCCAAGGAGCAAGTGTCTTTTAATTCCATGGCTGCAGTCATCATCTACAGTGATTTTGGAGCCCCCAAAAATAAAGTCTGACACTGTTTCCACTGTTTCCCCATCTATTTGCCATGAAGTGATGGGACCAGATGCCATGATCTTCGTTTTCTGGATATTAAGTTTTAAGCCAACTTTTTCACTCTTCTCTTTCACTTTCATCAAGAGGCTCTTTAGTTCTTCTTCACTTGCTGCCATAAGGGTGGTGTCATCCACGTATCTGAGCTTAGTGATCTTTCTTCCTGCAGTCTTGATTCCAGCTTGTGCTTCATCCAGTTCCGCATTTCTCATGATTTACTCTGCATAGACGTTAAATAAGCAGGGTGACAATATACAGCCTTGACGTACTCCTTTCCTGATTTGGAACCAGTCTGTTGTTCCATGTCCAGTTCTAACTGTTGCTTCTTGACCTGCCTACAGATTTCTCAGGAGATATTCTCAGGTCTGGTATTCCCATCTCTTTCAGAATTTTCCACAGTTTATTGTGGTCCACACAAAGGCTTTGGCATAGTCAATAAAGCAAAAGTAGATGTTTTTCTGGAACTCTCTTGCTTTTTCTATGATCCAGTGGATGTTGGCAATTTGATGTCTGGTTCCTCTGCCTTTTCTAAATCCACCTGGAACATCTGGAAGTTCACAGTTCACATACTGTTAAAGCCTGGCTTGGAGAATTTTGAGCATTGCTTTACTAGTGTGTGAGGTGAGTGCAATTGTGCGGTAGTTTGAGCATTCTTTGGCATTGTCTTTCTTTGGGATTGGAGTGAAAACCAAACTTTTCCAGTCCTGTGGCCACTGCTGAGTTTTCCAAATTTGCTAGCATATTGAGTGTAGCACTTTCACAGCATTATCTTTTAGGATTTGAAATAGCTCCATCACGTCCACTAGTTTTGTTCGTAGTGATGCTTCCTAAGGCCCACTTGACTTCACATTCCAGGATGTCTGGCTTTAGGTGAGTAATCACACCATCGTGATTATCTGGGTCGTGAAGATCTTTTCTGTATAGTTCTTCTGTGTATTCTTGCCCCCTCTTCTTCTTTTTTTTTTTTTTTACTGTGCTTTTTTTTTTTTTTTTTTTTACAATATTGTATTTGTTTTGCCATACATTGACATGAATCCACCATGAGTGTACATGTGTTCCCCTTCCAGAACCCCCCTCCCACCTCCCTCCCCATCCCATCCCTCTGGCTCATCTCGGTGCACCAGCCCCGAGCACCCTGTATCATGCGTCGAACCTGGACTGGCGATTCGTTTCACATATGATAATTTACATGCTTCAATGCCATTCTCCCATATCATCCCACCCTCGCCCTCTCCCATAGAGTCCATAATACTGTTCTATTTATCTGTGTCTCTTTTGATGTCTCGCATACAGGGTTATCTTTACTGATTAACTAAATACCATATATATGTATTAGTATACTGTATTGGTGTTTTTCTTTCTGGCTTACTTCACTCTGTATAATAGGCTCCAGTTTCATCCACCTCATTAGAACTGATTCGAATGTATTCTTTTTAATGGCTGAGTAATATTCCATTACTCAGCCATTAAAAAGAATACATTCAAATCAGGCCTCTCTGTCCATCACCAACTCCCGGAGTCTACCCAAACCCATGTCCATCGAGTCAGTGATGCCATCCAACCATCTCATCCTCTGTCGTCCCCTTCTCCTCCCGCCCCCAATCCTTCCCAGCATTAGGGTCTCTTCCAATGAGTCAACCCTTCGCATGAGGTGGCCAAAGTATTGGAGTTTTAGCTTCAACATCAGACCTTCCAATGAACACCCAGGATTGATCTCTTTTAGGATGGATTGATTGGATCTCCTTGCAGTGCAAGGGACTCTCAAGAGTCTTCTCCAACACCACAGTTCAAAAGCATCAATTCTGCGGCACTCAGCTTTCTTCACCGTCCAACTGTCACATCCATACATGACCTGGACAGAGAGGCCTGGCATGCTGCAATTCATGGGGTCGCAAAGAGTTGGACACGACTGAGTGACTGAACTGAACTGAATATTCCATTGTGTATATGTACCACAGCTTCCTTATCCATTCGGCTGCTGATGTTGCCCCCTCTTCTTAATATCTTCTACTTCTGTTAGATCCATACTGTTTCTGTCCTTTATTATGCCCATCTTTGCATGAAAAGTGGTATTTCTAATTTTCTTGAAGTGATCTGTAGTCTTTCCCATTCTATTGTTTTCCTCTATTTCTTTGCATTGATTGCTGAGGAAGGCTTTCTTATCTCTCCTTGCTATTTTTTGGAACTCTTCATTCAAATGGGTATATCTTTCCTTTTCTCATTTGCCTTTAGCTTTGCTTCTTTTCATAGCTATTTGTAAGGCCTCCTCAGACAACCATTTTGCCTTTTTGCATTTCTTTTTCTTGGGGATAGTCTTGATCACTGCCTCCTGTTCGTACATTGTCACGAACCTCCATCCATAGTTCTTCTGGCACTCTGTCTATCGGATCTAATCCCTTGAATCTACTTGTCACTTCCACTGTATAATCGTAAGGAATTTGATTTAGGTTATACCTGAATGGTGTAGTGGTTTTCCCTACTTTCTTCAGTTTAAGTCTGAATTTGGCAATAAGGAGTTCACATCAGTCACTAGAGAGTGACTAATCAGTATAATATCATTTCCTACTAGAAAAATAATTGTATGCCCATAGTCTTCTGGTGAAGAGTCTGTTCCCTGGCCTCGCTCTTTTGTAAAAGACATCCATTTATGTGTATAAATTGATGACTAAATTACATGATTTATATGGCACTTAAACATAACTTTCTAACAGGGAAAAACCAGGTTTATCCACTTTGAGAGTAGTGCATAAATGTGTCTCTTTCAGACCCCGTCTTCAGCCTCTTTGCCTTCACTAACAAAGTCACTGCTGTGCACAGCAGGATTATTTGGTCTTGCGATTGGAGTCCGGACAGCAAGTATTTCTTCACTGGAAGTCGGGACAGAAAGGTAATTTTTTTTTAACTTTGTATTTTTTCAAATGTAAGATAATAATATTACAGGTATCTTTGGATTAAAAAAACACACATAATCCTAATTTTCTAATATGGTCTTTAAAAATCAGTTTATGTATTCCCTCCTGTGTTTTTCATATGCATACATAAAAAGACTTTTCTTCCTTGTTAAATTCTATAAATACATGTCTCTGAAATATCAACTACAGAGGAGACTCTTCAGACTCATTACAAATATCAAATGGCCCCCGTGGGAGAAAAGTAGTAAATGAAATGGGTTAAGACTATCCATACTTTTCTTTTTCATACTTGTATGAATTTAAAATTCTGTGAATAATTGTTACCTTTTCATTCATTGGAAGTGGGGTGTGTGAGTGTGTGTGTCCCAAGCTTTGAAAAAAATCAGGATAAGTGAGCTAGCAATAGGTTCTTGGCCTTGCCCCTTGCCCTTGTTCTCTGGGAAATGTTTGCCTGGCCCTGCCTTTTCTCTGGTGTTCATGCTCTTTAAAACGTCCATGGGATCGCAAAGACTTGGACACAACTGAGCGACTAAACAACATGGCAATAAAGAGAAGGTGATTAGGTGGATGAGGATGTTGATGGGGTGGGTTGGGGGGTGAATGGAAATTTTCATTTCCAATATATCTTTTGTTATTACTTCTTACTATTAAAAATTCTGTGTCTAACTGTGATTAGAAATAAAAGTTATTTTAAAATGTTAAAATATATATATATATATCCTTTCCTTCTCTGTAGTTCCTGCAGACTAGAGGTCTGAGGCGCCTGAGCGTCTCCTTTCATCTCCTGCCCTCTCAGTCCTAGTCGTGGTATATGCTGAAGCAGAGGACTGACGCGGCATGTGTACTCAGTGACACACGGAAGTGTCAGCCTCTGACACGCGCTCTCTCAGCGCTTCACTCCTCTCACTGGCCTATTCGTGTCTTCCCTGGCGTTTATCTTCCTACTCTCTGCAAGCTGCTCAGGCAGCAGGTCTGCTTCTGCCTTCCACAGTCAGGCCCGGCAGCAGACGGTCCAGCTGTAACTCTCAGAGACAGGTCAAGGCTGAAACGGATGAAGCATCGTCCATCAGACAGTCTCAGGAATGCCCTTCTGCCTGTCTGGGCAGAGTCTTCTGCTCAGAGTGTCTCTTTGGTCCTAATCTTGCAGCTCTTGTCTGTTTCACTGCCCTCTCCATTTCTTTGTGACCATTCACACCCCTTTGAGGCCTGAGCTTCCAGAAAAGCCTCATTTCTTAGATTAATATCATCAAGTTTGGGTCCTCCTGAGAGCTGAGCTGATTCTCTGAGCTGGGGTGGGGTGTAGAGGAAGAGCCAGGGACTTGGCTGTTTCCATACATTTTGAGGTAATTTCTTGGGGAACGCACAGGCACCTCGGTGGACTGAATCTCACGGATCTGAACTGGTTTCCTGAGTATAGAGAGCAGGCCTCTGGGCAGGGACAGTCGACTTTGGCCCAGCACACTGGGGTAGTTGAGATCTCAGATTTGTATCTGCTACACGGTGGCTTCTCTGTGATGCTTGAAATGTTTAGAAGTCCTGGATCACAAATGAAAAGGAAGAATTAAAAAATTTCAGAGTGTCACCTATGCCACTGAAACTCTCTAATGCATTGCCATTAACAGAAACCTTGCAGAGAGAAAGCGTTACAGAGTTTGATCTGTCTGCTAGGTGGTTGTCTGGGGTGAGTGCGACTCCAGCGATGACGCCATCGAGCACAGCATTGGGCCCTGCTCCTCCGTTCTGGACGTGGGTGGAGCTGTGACCGCCGTCAGCGTCTGCCCGGTGCTTAACCTTTCCCAACGGTCAGTCTCTGTGTGGGGGCTTCATCTCATGTTTCTTTAAGAAGACCACTTAGTTTCTCAATGTGTAGCCCTCTTATGCTTTCATCTGTGGGTTCTTTCAGCTTCCAAGTTAACTATTTTTTTAAAGAATGCTTATCTTTCTCATAAGAACTTCTAAATTGATAGAACTTGATGGTATTCAGAGTGGTGAAGTAGAGATGGGGAGTGTGGCTCAAAGGTTCTTATTTCACCAAATGGAAGATGGTGGTACTTTCTCTGTCACGAGTATTTTTAGTAGAATGAGGGGCCCTGCAGGCAGCTCTGTCCACCAGGGACGGAGGTAAGACTGCACCCTCGATGGAGCAGCGGCATCTCACGTGCACAGTAGAGCAGCGCGCTGGATCCTGGGTCCAAATAGAGCTCTTTGTCAGCCAGAGACGGTCGGGAACCCTGAAGAAATCCATGCTAAATTAATCAGTCTTCCCCACTCTCTTAAAAACAGATACGTGGTTGCTGTAGGATTAGAGTGTGGAAAGATTTGTTTATACTCCTGGAAAAAGACCGATCAAGTTCCAGAAGTAAATGACTGGATCCGCTGTGTAGAAACAAGTCAAAGGTATTTCTTTCCTGTTTTTGTTTCCACCAGATCAGATAGAAATCCTTGGAGTCTTTAGCAGCAAATCTCATGCCTCATTTGCATGGAGAAGAACACAAATCTGTTCCTAGTGCTTACCTCCAATTGGTACCTCTGTGTTTTGTGACAGTCTCTTGAAATTGAGGTTTGTTGCTATACTGCACTTATATTTAAAAAGTTTATTTGACCACATGGCTTGTTTGCCTGATATTATTGGAGGTGAAAATGAATTTCAAGATGATGGGTTTCAGAATGTGACCACAGTAGAATCTTAGGAAAATTTGATTCAGAATGTTGGTGAATTTTTGGGAATATTACAGACTGTGGTAGCCAGATCTCATGCTTGAACATTGCAGCTCAGATCCCGAGACGGAGCAAACGGACAGGCACCGCTCCCAGCCCTGTGACCCGCCTTCAGGCAGAGCGGGGGCTCAGAGCGCCTGCTGCTTACCGCCTCCTCCTCATCCACCTGCCTGGACAGCAGGGATCACTTGTCAATCAACTTCACCCATTGTATGCATTAGAAAAGACGAGACCTGCAAAAAAAGTCACACATCATTCTGTGTTAGATTTTTTTTTTTTTAGGATTCTTCAACATTCGTATGTTTAAACTATCCAAAATATAACTTCAAATACAATTCCAAACAACAGCATCATGAGGAAGGTCACTGGCTTGATGACAAGAGACATGTATTGTACAAGCCATTTCTTCCAGAGGAGTTTGTCTCCTTATCAGCAAAGCATGTTAGTGCTCATGATAATTGTATTTATTTAAGTATATTAAAATGAGATCTGCTTTGTCACTGCTTCTCTCATGGCTTCGCTCCCACCTCTCTGAGGCTGGATTTGGCTGTTGAAACAGTTCATGCTGCTGGCTTACCTAAGAGAGAGGTAGCCAGTGAAATTCCATATTTCAGGCGTTTGAAGTTTTCTCTCTTCCCGGCTTCCCCTCCCTTCTTTTTCTTCCTTTCACTTTGCCCTGCCCACAATGCTCACTCTGCCTCTGCCTGGTACCCAGACCACTTCCATGACCTGAAAGTGCGACACTGGTAGGAAGCCCCTAGGAAAGCACGGGCAGGGGACGTGTACAGAATTTGAGTTTTTAATTTAAATTTTTTTTTTGTCATTATGATGACTTTAGATTTGCAAGAACTGATTCCTGACTTACTTTATATTATGTGGATTGCTAACATTCCAGTTACCAAATTACCAGTAATGTTACCTGAAAGACTTAATTTCAATAGCTATTTCTTGAATTCCACTGATCATTAAAGCAAAATTTGACAGAAATGCATTGTCTATTTCTTGCTGTTTTTGGTGGTGTCCTTGGTCGGTAAGTAAGATGTTTTCAAGATTAAAATAAAATTGCTAAACTGTTAGTGATAGTACATCTTGATGTTCAGGTTTTGACTTCCATTTATGTTAACAACACTAACAGGAAGAGCATACTAATTTAATTAATATGAATTGAGCAGCCAGGAAAATGTTTCATAGTCATAGCATATGTTCATCTCACGATTTCTCTTTGTTTTAGCCAAAGTCATACACTTGCTATCAAAAAATTATGCTGGAAGAATTGTAATGGAAAGACGGAACAGAATGAAGGAGAAGGTGCTGAGTGGTTACAGTTTGCAAGTTGTGGAGAAGATCACACTGTGAAGATACACAGAGTCGACAGATGTGCGCTGTAGTGGCCTTAGTGACTACAAGCACATACTCATCAGTGTCTGGAAAGTATTTATCATGTAAATGGAGAACCTTTCTTTACCTCGTACTTGCATTGAGTTTCCTTTTTAAGCCTTATGGCAGTAGTTCTTATATGAGTCTCAGACCCTCTGAAATATGATGGAAGCTACAGACTCTTTTCTCAAAATGTTTATATACACACACACTCTCAGAACCTTGCCCATACTTTCAGGGATTCAGGCATCTGTGTGTTTCTGATTGAGAGCCTCTGTCCCTCCTTTCTTCCTGATCAAATTTGCCTAATTTTGTGTCGTTTTCATCTTCCGTTGTCATATGCTGCTGTTTGGGACATTTTATTATTTACTGTCCTCTTCTGAGGGAGGACCTAAAAAAATAAAGAGATAAAACCCAGATTACTCAATTTTTATTTTAACAGTTTTTGTAAATAGACCACACAAAGTGTGGTCTTGACCCCTTCCTCCCAGTACCTACCAGCGATTCTAGGAATTTGGCAGGTTGTTGTGAGTTTGAACTGCAGTCCCTCCCTTCTCCTATTCCTTCAGGGTTTGACTTAAAGTAAACATCCCAGCATTTAAACTGACAGATGAAGGGGCTGGAAAGTAGAGTTCCGAATCATCTGAACCTCTGTGAGGTCATGTGGATGAGTCATGAGAGGAAGGATGAAGTCATGAGAGTGAAGGATGTCCCCAGGGGGAGTAAGTGGTAGGAACAGACAAACATGCCAGAAAGACAGTATTGGGTGTGCCCGCGGAGGTTTGGGAAGTGGGCCCCTAGAGCTGAACACTCGCTCAGGAGCTAGGTGGGGAGAGGTTCAGAGAGGGTGTGGGAGAGCCTGCGAAGTTGGAGGCATCTGACCCTGTGGAAACGAGCCACCTGGCAGACTGCCCCTTAAATGCACACTGTACGTAATAAATGTGCTGGAAGAGGGAGGGGTGGGAGTTTATGCTGTTATATAACAGGACATTTTGCTTCCAGAGGAGTTCAGTGATACTTAGTCTAAATGAAAGGTTTCAGAGCAGAACTATCTTCTATTTTTAGTCCCAACAGAAATACAGTGTGAGCCACCTATGTACTTAAAATTTTTCTAGTACCCACATAAAGTAAAAAGAGGTGTAATTTATTTTGATGACCATTTGTTTTAACCCAGTATATCCCAAATAGGATCATTTTAACAGACAATATAAAAAGTTATGGAGATATTTTACCCTTTCTTGTATACGAAATCCTTGTATCCTACAAAGTGTGGTTTACATTTAGAAGCCATCTCAGTGTGGACTGACCACATTTCAAGTGTCCGCTAGCCACCTGTGGCTACTGGCTATAGCCATATTTGGACAGTGCCATTCTGGACTACAGAATCTCTATAAACTTGTCTTAGACCTTTAGCGGTGTGTGTGTGTATGCACCAAGGCAGTGAGCACCTGAGCGTCTTAACCTCAAACCAGGATGCCCTAAAGTGTGATTTCTCTGCTAATCCGGGGAAGGATCTGGATCTCCTCATTGGCACACAGTAGTTTGTTCAGATGCCTCGCGTGTGGGACTTCAGAGCAGACTCAGTGGACTTAACAGTCCTTTGGAACCTTCTCCAGCACACCCTAAGTTCTCCTGAAAGCACTCCTGGTCTTGGGGAGGCCAAGTTCATGGTTACTGTTTTACCCGTTGTAAATAGTTTTCCCAAGTTGTCCTGAAGCACCTGTGTCATTGTTCAGTAGGTGTTCCCAGGAGCTTCATACATACACATTGCTTTTACCATGATGATCTTGTCTAAAAATTCTGGCTGCGCTGGGTCTTTGCTAGTCTTTCTAGTTGTGCTCCAGCTTCTCATGGTGGTGGCTTCTGCTGGTGTGGAGCACGGACTCTGGAGCACTGGCTCAGTAGTTGTGACCCACCAGCTTAGTTGCTCTGTGGCTTGTGGGATCTTCCCAGACCAGAGATTGAACCTGTGTCCCGTGCACTGGCAGGCAGATTCTTAACTACCGGACCACCTGGGAAGTCCACGATGGTCTTAATCTGTTCTTCCTGGAGAACACCTTGAACCATACTCTGGTAGTTCATAACATCTAAAGCAAAAGGACAGTCTTGCAGCTTTGCTCTGGAGGAGCTGAGGAGTATTTCAGGGTCCCGGACCTACCCTTGCCGGTTTGCCCTGATCATTTCATTTCTCTGCCTGATTTACAGCATCAAAGTTCAGATTGATGCCAAGTGCCAGTCTAAGCAGTCTCTTCTGACGTACAGGACTTTGCTGGGTGGACGAGAGGTGGTTGGGTTGTGTTCCTGGCAGTGTTTACCTTGGACAGCAAAGAGTCAAATCCCTGCCTTCCCGGCAGCCTCGTGGGGAAGCAGCTGTGGTTAGTGATTCCAAAGACAGACTGGGATTGGAGGGAGACTGTGCCAATTCAGGGATAAAACACAAGGACAGAATCATCCTCTCCTAACTGAGAAATCCTTGCCACTACAGAAAATCCTGGTGGTCTGTGAGAAAAATGCAAGGCCTTCTCACCCACTCTGTACAAACCCTGTGTACTTCTCAAGGGAGTCTGGGTGAGGGTTGGAACCCGGAGGTAAGGAATCACAGTGGTGTTTGAACCCTGGCTTACACTGGGTGTGTCTGGGTAAGCTTTTCTCATCTCTGTAAGTGGAGATAATACTAATGGGTCAGTCTGACCTTGATTCAACTCTGAAAGAAAATGCAAAATGCTCTTTTTGGCTTATTGCAAGAATGAAGGTTTCTCTCTAAAAAGGAATCTAGGTAGGCAGGCCAGGTTGGCAGGGAGACTTCTCAACATGATCAGGGCACCCAGGCTCTTTGCCCTCATCCTCAGTGTGTGGCTCCCTCACTCTCCAGGATGGCTGCTTGGCCTCCTGCCATGATCTTTGCATCCCAGCCAGCAGAAAGGAGGGAGGCGTAAGAGGCTTGGCCCTAACTTGAAGAAAACTTGAAAGTCCACACAAGTTCTGCTTAATCTCTGTGACCTGAGTTTTATCTTGTAGTTATACCTCAAGAGAGGCTGGGAAATGAAATCTTTATTGCAGGTGGTTCTTAGCTGAGAATTGAATTGCTTTATTCTGGAACAGAGGACAAATGTTAGTCTCATTTCATAAAAAGTAACCACCTTGTAGGGTTGTTTCCAGGATTAAATGAGCCAATGCATTAAAAATGCTAGCCCAAGGTCTGGATTTAGTAAGACACCAATAACTGGTAACTGTTACAATTAAAGTTCAGATTGTGTCACCTCCATAGAGCCTTTCAGTTCAGTTCAGTCGCTCATTTGTGTCCAACTCTTGGCGACGCCATGGACTGCAGCATGCCAGGCCTCCCTGTCCATCACCAACTCCCGGAGTTTACTCAAACTCATGTCCATTGAGTCAGTGAAGCCATCCAACCATCTCATCCTCTGTTGTCCCCTTTTCCCACCTTCTATCTTTCCCAGCATCAGGGTCTTTTCAAATGAGTCAGTTCTTCGCATCAAGTGGCCAGAGTATTGGAGTTTCAGCTTCAACATCAGTCCCTCCAATGAACACCCAGGACTGATCTCCTTTAGGATGGACTGGTTGGATCTCCTTGCAGTCCAAGGGACTCTCAAGAGTCTTCTCCAAAACCACAGTTCAAAAGCATCAATTCTTTGGCACTCAGCTTTCTTTATAGTCCAACTCTCAACATCCATACATGACTGCTGGAAAGAACCTTTCCATGGAGCCTTTATTTTCCCTCATTTCAAGGATTCTTTCTCTGAATTCATAGTATTTTATTCTCATTTTCTTTTATGGCCTTTGTTGCTTCCTATCTTTATTAATGTGTATCTTAGTGTTAGTCTCTCAATTGTGCCCAGCTCTTTGCAACCCCATGGACTGTACCCACCTGGCTTCTCTCTCCATGGGATTTCCCAGGCACAAATACTGAGTGGGTTGCCATTCCCTTCTCCAGGGGATCTTCCTGACCCAGGGATCAAACCTGGGTCTCCTGCGTTGCAGCTGGATTCTTTACTATCTGAACCACAAGGGAAGCCCATATATCCTAAGCGGTATCAATTAGATACTTTCTGTGGTAAGAAAAGTTTGTCTCAAAAAAGATATAGGGAATTATTAGCTCATGTAACTGGAAACAGCCCAGTGGTAGGACAAAGCACGGGGGTAGTTTGACCAGGGCCCAGTTTCCCTTTCTCTGATTCTCAGTTCTGCCCTCTCCATGTGTCAGTCTTCTAAGGCTGCCCTTCCTCATGGCTACAGAGGGATGAAAGCAGCCCCCGAGGTGACAGATTGCCTTGCTCATCCATATCAAAAAGAATAAACCCTTCAGAGTTACCTGGTGGCCCGGTGGTTAGGACTCACAGCTTTCACTGCCAAGGGTCTGGATTCAGTCCCTGGCCGGGGAACTAAGATCCTGCAAGATGCGACAAGGCCAAAAAAAAAGAATAAACCTTTAAAGGTGAAGTCCCTAACTTTACTGTGAGTGACCCTCTGAACGAACCACAGTGGGCAGAGGAAAGCACACGGAGGGGCTGGAGCCCGCCCACCTGCTGTAGCAAGAGCACGAGATGACCTGTTCTGGGGCTGGAGGCCGAGTCAGCCCCATTAGGACCACATGGGGCTGTTTTCCAAAGCAAAGTTGGAGGGGCAGTGGGTGCTGGCTAGGTAGTCAGTGAAAGCCAAGTGTACAAGCCTATGAAAGCCTAAACATCAGGGCATCTGATTTGTTTTCCGTAGCATCTAGCACGGTTTATCTATCTAGCACCATGTACTGTCAAGTATTTGCTGAATTCAAAATAGGTTTGATAACACAGCTGACTGGTGGGGGAGCATTCTCCAGTGGAAGCCACCAGTCAGTAAAGAGAGTAATTGGCATCAAATCCTTTCCCTGCCTTGATGGCATAAAGATGGGACAAAGAGCAGGAAGAGGATGACAGCAGAGAAGGGAACAAGAAGGGAGTGGTTTGGCCTTGTTCATTCACTCCTTGAACGAACAGGGAGAAGCTAGGGCCCCAGGGAAAGAGCCTCAGGAAGATGCCTGCTGTGGGTCCACCCACCCTTTCACTCCTGTGGTCTGCCCAGTACTGGGTGGGGTGGGGTGGGGGGGTTGTTTTCAACATGAGTTTGGATATAACAGAGCCTTGTTCCCAAATGTGATTTTGAGCTGCCCTTTCAGCTTCTATTCACAGAGAAGGTCTCCTGTCACTCCAGGGGAGGGAGCTTCCTGGGGTTTTCAGATCTTTCTTTCCACTGCTCTCAAGTTATTCTGTCAGAGCTTCCACCCTACCAGGCTCTGCTGAAAAACCAGCTCCATTGCTGTCTCTTACTTTCTGCTGTGCAGGTCCTTTTCTTAAAATATACATACATATTTTTAAAATTAAGTTATATATAAATAAAAATTATATATATATTTACTTATTTATTTGGCTGCATCAGGTCTTAGTTATGGTTCGAGGGCTCCAGAGTACATGGGCTCAGTAGTTGCAGAGCTGGGGCTTAGCTGCCCCGTGGCATGTGAGATCTTAGTTCCCTGAACAGGGATTGAACCTGGGTCCCCTGCATTGGAAGGCAGATTCTTAACCACTGGACCAGCAGACCCTCTTCTGATTTCTCTGGTACCAGGATATCTAGATCATTGTTCTCATTGTTGAGGAGGTATGCATTTCACTTCTAGCAGGAAACACTAATTTCATCATCCAAACCAAATTCAGCCTCCTCTGAAACATCCACCCTCATTTTACCTGGCAGGAAATATGATTCATTGTAATTCGTAGCCTCCAACTATCTCCACGATCAAGAAGCCTGGGGGGGTTTAGCTAACAGAAAAACCTCTACCCTTCCTCACCATTTAAGACCAGGCCATTATAATGGAGCTTCCATCCTCACCCAGACAATGGAAATGATCGCTTAGGTCACTGCATAAACGACCTCAACAAGCAAGTTCAATAGTCTGACTAGTCCTCATCCTAACTGGCTTTTCAGGCTTAGTTACCACCGATGTTCTCTGCTCTGGCTCTCCTCCCATCTTTGACTGTACCTTCTCACTCGTCAGTGGCATGGAGGCAGATGACTCCTAAATGTCACTGTCCCTGGGACTTTGACTCTTCCCTTGAACACTCCAGAGCTCCTGGGATGACCTGTCCACGGGCCCCTCCCATGAGTTGTGTCTCCAACTGACACGGTCCTTCCCGAGGCTGGGGCCCAAATTTTCACTTAGACGTCCTGAACTGAGCCCCATCTTGGCTCCAATATACCTGGGCCCCTCCTCCCTGCATTCCCCCAGTCTCCTGAGCCAGTCCCCGCTCAGTCCCCATTTGTCACCGAACTCCATCACTTCTGTGCCGTCTGGGCCTCAGGTCAGGCCCTCATTGCTCCTCTTGGGCCTCCTGCCCTGCCTCTGGTGGGCAGCATTGCCTGCAGCCTTCCTGGGTAGGAAAAGCCTACCAGGCTTTTCCTCCGTACTGCCAGGGGTCTCAGACACACGTCTTCCCATCCCTCCTGTACCCCAGACAGGCTCCTCAGCACTGGAGGGTCTGACATCTCTCTTGCCTTCCTCTCCATCCCCTCCCCTCATCTCCACACTGGAGCCTCTGCTCCAGCCTCAACCAAGGTCCTGCTTTGGGAATATTCTGAGCCTTCTGTGCCTCTAGTCCACTGAACACAGAATGCTCCCTGCCTCCCCCTTCTCCAGGACCCTCTGGAGTCCCAGGTGAGGGAGGCTCAACCTTCTGAAGGAAGGCCCCTTCTCCGGCACTCTGCAGCATGGAGGGGTGATCTGGTTGCAGACCCATCTTCTTCACTGTCCTGGGGGCCTCTCAGCCCAGAGGCCGCCTTGTGGACTGTTGTCTTCCCAGTGCTCACCAGGTTCCCAGCAGGCAGCAGCTCCCCAGTGGACACTGAACGACTGTCCCTGCCAGAGCCTATTTTCGTCTGCAGTAATTCAGCCTTGGACAAGTTGCAAGAGGCTGTGGCTGGTTTCCTTGCCCCCCATCCCACCACCCCACTATCCGGCCCAGTCACAGTCATTAGACAGTTTGGCTCCTCTCTCCATGGGATTCTCCAGGCAAGAATACTGGAGTGGGTTGCCATGCCCTCCTCCAGGGGGATCTTTCCGCCCTGGGAGTGAATCCAGATCTCCTGCCTTGCAGGCAGATTCTTTACTATCTGAACCATCACACATATTTTTCATGGTTCTTGGTGAGAAGGGCCATCCAGGGGAACCGAAGAGTTGTTTCACTACAAAGTTCTAAACTTTGGGTCCTGAGGCTGGCTGCCGGGACCTCAGCATGGACCAGACCAGGCTCTTCTGAGGTCCCAGGGCCAGTAGCTAGCCCAGGGAGGACGAAGCAGTGGCAGGCCTGTAGCACAGGAATTTATTGAACGACGAACATGTGTAAGACATTCACCGGTGGGGACTGGAGGTTCTACTTCAGGTGGGGTAGGAGTGAGCAATCTGATTTCTGACAGTCTCATCCTGGCAGGAGAGGCCCAGGGAATCTTGGTGAAATGCGCGTGAAGGTAAGGAGACTGAGGCTCCCGACATCCCCCTCCACCCCACCCTCCCTTCTTCACTGCGGCCCAGGTCTCAGGCTTTTTCCTTTGGGGTGCCTTCCCTGGATTCCTGGTTGGAAGCAGCTCCTTTCTCTCCTCCCTCCTGCCATTCTAACCTGCATTCTGAAGCCAAGCAACAGGGCACTCAGCCCTCGCTGTCTGAGTCATGTCCCTGCGTGGCTGTAGGCACAATATCTCACATCCTCCGGAGCACACAGGGCCCTGGGCAGAACCCGGACCTTAGAGATATTTCATGAGTAAAGGGTAGCTCAGTGGTTTTCAATGATCTTAACGGTTCTACACTGTACATCGGAGGACCCAGTCGACAGAGTGAAAAGGCAACCTACAGAACAGGAGATAGTATCACAAATGATGTATCTGATGAAGGGTTAACATCCACACTATATAAAGAACTCCTATGATGCAATAAAAAAAAATATTCAAAAAAGAAGGGGGGCAAAGGATTTGAACAGACAAGTCTCCAAAGATGATATATGAATGGCCAATAAGCACCTGAAAAGATACTCAACACCACCAATCAGTAGGGAAATGGGAATCAACACCATAGTGAGAAGCCACCTCACAGCCAGTAGGATGGCTTTACTATAACAACAACAAAAATCTAACCAAACCAAATAAAACCAGAAAGTAAGGACTGGTGAGAACGTGGAGAAATTGGAACCCTTTTGCACTATTGGTCAGAACGTAAAATGCTGCAGCTGCTATGGAAAACAGTGTGATAATTCCTTAAAAAGTAAAAATAGCACTACCATATGATCCAGCAATCTCACTTCTGGTTATATATTTGAAAGAACTGGAAGTAGGATCTCAAAGAGATACTCATACACCCATGTTTATAGTATTGTTTATAATAGTCAAGCAGTGGAAGTATTCCAGTTGTCCATCAGTTTGGATGGGTCAAAAATATGGTACATACCTAGGTGTGTGTTAGTTGCTCAGTCGTGTCCGACTCTCTGTGTTCCCACAGTCTGAAGCCCACCAGGCTCCCCTGTCCATGGGATTCTCCAGGAAAGAATACTGGAGTGAGTTGCTATGCCCTCCTCCAGGGGGTTCTTCTCGACCCAAGGGTCAAACCTGGGTCTCCCACATTGCAGGTATATACCTAAACATATATATGTATACACACACACACACACACACACACACATACACATATATACACACACATGTATATATACACACATATGTGTACACACACACATATATATTGCAGGTATATACCTATAGTGGAACCTAAACATATATATATATATACACATGTATATATATTGGAGAAGGCAATGGCACCCCACTCCAGTACTCTTGCTTGGAAAATCCCATGGATGGAGGAGCCTGGTAGGCTGCAGTCCATGGGATCGCTAAGAGTCAGACACGACTGAGCAACTTCACTTTCACTTTTCACTTTCCTGCATTGGAGAAGGAAATGGCAACCCACTCCAGTGTTCTTGCCTGGAGAATCCCAGGGACGGGGGAGCCTGGTGGGCTGCCATCTATGGGGTCGCACAGAGTCGAACACGACTGAAGCAACTTAGCAGCAGTAGCAGCATATACCTATATGTGTATATACACATACATACACATATATATACACATACATATACACACACACACACACACACACACATATATATAGCAGGTATATACCTATAGCGGAACCTAAACCTATATATATATATACACACACACACATATATATATACATATATACCTATATACACATACACACACACACACACATATATAGGCATAATACCTATATATTATTCAGCCTTAAAAAAAGTGAAGTCACTCAGTCGTGTCCAACTCTTTGTGACCCCACAGACTGTAGCCTGCCAGGCTCCTCTGTCCATGGGATTTTCCAGGCAAGAGTCCTGGAATGGGTTGCCATTTCCTTCTCCAGGGGATCTTCCCGATCCAGGGATTGAACCGGGGTCTACCTGCATTATAGGCAGGCACTTTACCATCTGAGCCACCAGGGAAGATCCTTAAAAAAGGAAATTCTAAACACATTCTACCACATGGACATTATGCTAAGTGAAATAAGCTAGTCACAAAAAGACAAATACTGTTTGATTCCACTCATATGAGGTACTTGCTGAGTCGCGTCAGTCGTGTCCGACTCTGTGTGACCCCATAGACGGCAGCCCACCAGACTCCGCTGTCCCTGGGATTCTCCAGGCAAGAACACCGGAGTGGGTTGCCATTTCCTTCTCCAATGCATGAAAGTGAAAAGTGAAAGTGAAGTCGCTCAGTTGTGTCCGACTCTTAGCGACCCCATGGACTGCAGCCTACCAGGCTCCTCCGTCCATGGGATTTTCCAGGCAAGAGTACTGGAGTAGGGTGCCATTGCCTTCTCCGATATGAGGTACTTAGAGTAGCCAAATTTTTATGTAGAGAAAGTAGAATGGTGGGAGGCTGGGGGAGGGGGAAGTGGAGTTCTTATTTAATGGGTACAGGGTACAGAACTTGTTTTGCAAGATGAAAGGAACTCTGGAGGTTGTTTGCACAGCAGGTAGATGAACTTGATACCACTGAACTGTGCACTTAAAAATGGCTAAGAAGGGACTTCCCTGGCAGTCCAGTGGTTAAGACTCCAAGCTTCCAAAGCGGGGCCGTGGATTAGATCCCAGGTCAGGGAACTAAGATCCCATATGCCTTGTGACCAAAAACAAAGAAAAAAGGAACTCTGGCTTCTGAAGAAAAAAAAAATTCCTAAGAGGGTAAGTTTCATGTTATGTATATTTAACACAATTAAAAAAATTTTTTTTAAAGGAGTTCTGACTTGGCCCATTCAGATTGTTTCCTAGCAAGTTTGTCCTAACGTAGCACCCTTGTGGATTTCTGACTTGTTATGCGGCCACAGAACACCTTGAGGAGCAGTGCTCTGTCCGTTCCCAGGGAAATGACCTGGGCTCTCACTCCTCAGGGTGCAGTTCAAGGACTCTAACGTCAGCATCACCCAGGCTAGTTAGAAACCTAGCACCTGTCCCACTCCTGCCAAATTTAATTAGAATCTGCATTTTAACAGATTTCCAGATAATTCTTGCAGGTTAATTCCTGAAAAACTTGTCCTCAAGGAGAAGAAGGACATTAAAAAGAGGGGTGAGGGGAACACCACCCCCCACCATTCCCCCAACTTAGAGGTAGGGAAACCAAGGCAGAGATGCCCAAGGTTCCTGCTCCAAGCGTGGCACAGGAAGGTGGCTTGGGTGATGATACTAAGGAGCAAACTGGGGCACCCATCCATCGATGCATTCATTCCTTCCAGAGTAAGATCCTAGGGATTCTGCTGTGAGTGAGATGAGCCAGAGCGGTCTTCAGGCAGAGTCCACCCAGGCAAGGGCGAGTCTGGGCACCGGCTCTAGTGCTACAGCCTGTGTCCCCAGTGCCTTCGGTCTGGGCCACAACAACAACCACTTCGACCCTCCTCCCCGCCAAGGTCTTTCTCAGATCTGGTGCTGGGGGCTTGGTCAGGAGGGCTGGCTCTCACAGTGGGCTACTGGGCAGCAGGATCCTCGGGGAGTACTTTTTATACAAGCAGAGGCTGGTCCAGGGCGTCTGCTCCACTCATTGTCACGCATCCCAAGGTGACCGCAGGCCTGGCAGTAGCACAGGCGATGAACTTGTCTCTTGGGCTCCCTTCCCACCACAGCTTGCTTGAGGGCTGGGACAGGAAGGAAGGGGGCAGAGCACAATCATTAAAAGAATGATGAAACTATTGAGAGGAACAGGATGTAACAAAAACTGGTTAGAACCTCCTAGGCCCAAGATGGCCGTCAATTCGACCTCCAGTAGCCCTTGAGCCTCATACACTCACTCTAATACATTAGCCTCTGCTAAAGGGCACACCCACCAGTGCCATGGCAGTTCCATAAAAGGCCAAAAAGTGGATGCTACCCCAGTTCCTGAAAATCCCTGCCCCTTCTCCAAGACAGAATATTCCTCCCACTCATTAGCCTATGAAATAACCCAGCCCATAAAAACTAAGCACCCCACACTTCCAGGCACCTCTCCCACCTTCTGAGACAGCCCACACTCTGTCTACGGAGTGTGCCTCTAACTAAACCTTTCATTTTCCTGTGGCTTGCTCTTGAATTCTTATCTGCCTCTAACTAAACCTTTCATTTTCCTGTGGCTTGCTCTTGAATTCTTATCTGCATAACGTGCCCCGAGGGATAGATATGACCATGACGATCCTCTCACTGCCCCATCTCCCCTAAAACAGAGCCAGTAGTCCATTCCTGGGGCCCCACCGTGGATCTCCAAGGACCCGAACCTCAGCTCCCTCCAGATTTTCTGGCTTCCCACAGGGGGTTCAGCACAGCCCCCGCTTGGTTCTACACCCGCGCTTGGTTCTACACCCGCGGCGCCTTCCCTTCCCTGGGCCTCCAAGACTTTCCACTCCACCCTGGGAAGTGCCCGCACCTGCCCACCCGCTTCCTCACTCCCGGTCGCGCACGTGGGTGTGACCCGGCCCTCCACGCTCGAGGCAGTGGTCCCCTCGGATACAGGGCCCCGGATGGAGCAGAGGAGGAGCTTTTGCTTGGGTCGCACTCGAACTACCCGATTCCGAAGGTGCGCACCTGTCTGCTGCTGCTGCTGCTAAGTCGCTTCAGTCGTGTCCGACTCTGTGCGACCCCACAGACGGCAGCCCACCAGGCTTCACCGTCCGTGAGATTCTCCAGGCAAGAACACTGGAGTGGGTTGCCATTTCCTTCTCCAATGCATGAAAGGGAAAAGTGAAAGTGAAGTCGCTCAGTCGTGTCCGACTCTTCGCGACCCTTTGGACTGCAGCCTACCAGGCTCCTCCGTCCATGGGATTTTCCAGGCAAGAGTACTGGAGTGGGTTGCCATTGCTTTATTAACCAAACTCTTGGATCCTCAGTGTTTCTGCTCTTTCACCTTTTGCTCAGCCGCATTCTCCGAGACGCCGAGCGCACGCCCCACTGGCGAGCAGCAACCCCGGACAACGCCCTGGCAAACGCCCCGCCCCGCACCCTGGAGTTCCTCCGGGGAGAGTGAGGGTTCCAGGCGCTGCGCTGGGGTCGGGCCAGGGAGAGTCGGGCGGGCCGGGGAGATCGCCAGGTTCCAGGATTCCCAGAAGCAAAAGCAGTTCATTGCATCTTCCAACCGCCTGTCTGTGGAACCGCAGATACATGAGAACTTTGCGTTCCCAGGGTCTGGGGGCATCTCCATGGACTGCGATGCAAAGCAGACAACCACGGGCATTGCCTCCCCCGGCCCCCAGGTGGGAAAAGGGAAGAAAGGATTGAAACGCCGTGAGTCAGCGCACACGGGAACTGCCGGGCCGGCCCGGAGAGGCGCCGCCCCTCGGCGGGGACGCGGTGCCACTGGCGCGCCGGGAGGTGAGGCCGGGGCGCGGCGGGGCGGAGTCCGCGCGGGCTGGCCCGGGCGCTTCCCGGACGCTGCCAGCCAGAACCGTGCGGCGGGCAGGCCTGGGTCATGGCCGGCGGGGCCGCGCACCCGGGGGCCGAGCTGCTGGCCTTTGCGCGGTTCCTGGACTCGAGCCTGCAGCCTCTCGTCTACGGGTACGGCCGGGGCAGCCTGCACGAGCTCCGGGAGCGCGAGTTCGGCCGCCTGGCAGGTGAGACCGGCGGGAGGAACCTGTGCGGGGCTGGTGGGAGACACGCGGTTTCTAGAACCAGCGTGGGGGGCGGGAGCGGCGTTACCTCACTGGCGTCGCATCTCGAATCGAAAGACCTGGAGGGATGTGTCCATGCGCCCTCTTCGTGGACGTGGCTCGCTGAGGTCCCACCTGCAACCCCAAGGCTTGCTGCTCCATAGACTTCCAGTCCTGTGGGACCGTTGCCACCTGTCTCTGCCCTCAGGGGACAAGACTGAGGATTCTTTTGGCCTTTGCTTGCCCAAGAGACTCCCGGCTCTAAAAGTCCCAACTGGAGCCAGGATTGCAAAATGCAGGAATTTCCGGCAGCTGTGACTGTTCGTCTGCTCGTCCGGGGCGGGGAGCGGTGTTTGCGCGGCCAGCGCGCGGGGTGGGGACCGCGACTCTGCGGGCACTCGGAGCGGGGACTGATGGGCTGCGCTCCAGACTCCGCTGGGTTGTCTCGCAGCAATTTTTCTTTTCGAAGTCTCATTTTTTTTCTCACTCGTGTAGGCAAAACAATGCCTCGGAAGTGCAGCTCGGTGGGGGACCTGAAGAATTAGCAAACCGTGCAATTTGAACTTTTAAGTACAAGACGAGCTTGTATATTGGACGTGAGGATCGGGATCACATCGTGCCTTGGAGTTCCGCAAGGTGGAACAGGGAGTTTATATTGGAAGTCAAGCTCCATGTGGCTCGCGGTCCTCCCAGCCCATTGCTGCAGGGCGGGAGGGGACCACACGCACTGGGTCGGGACTCATCCTTTTGCTGGGGACCTTGTATGAGGGGCTTCGCCGAGCCTTAGAACGGCGTGCTGATTGAACTGGAAGGGATGAGGGGTAAGGGGCAGGTCGTGGCGCCGGGCACCGGGATTTGAGGTACACTTGTTCTGGGCTGCCCTGGTGGCTCATACGGTAAAGAATCTGCGTGCAATGTAGGAGACAGGAGTTTGATCCCTGGGTCGGGAAGATTCCCTGGAGAAGGGAATGGCTACCCGTTCTAGCATTCTTGCCTGGAGAATTCCATGAACAGAGGAGCCTGGTGGGCTACATACAGTCCATGGGGTTGCAAAGAGCAGGACAGGACTGAGCATCTAACATTTTCACTTTCCTTCGCTTTATTCTGTCTTGGTGAACAGTGTCACTTTTCAGCTCGCGACAGAACAGCAACCAGGATGTATGTTTCATTAATCAGCTCTTTGTGTCATTTTCTCATGTTTCGGAAAGTGATTTTTTTTTTTTTTTCGTCCTTTGGGAGCTTTAAGGGCTGTGGTCCGGTCTGTACTTACCTGGAGAGGCTCAAGGAGGAGACAGGGGCCCTCTGGCCGGCTCTCTTCTCTCCCTGATCTTCCCAGTCCCGCATTCACCTGCTGGAGACAGTTGCCCTTTACCCTCCCTGTCTCCCTCTCCTTCTCTGAATTTTTTTGGTTATGGAAACTTCCTACCCAGAGAAATAGAGACAGCTAGAGAATAAACACCCCACAGGTGCAGAGGAAGTGAGAAAGGTGTCCCATTCTTTTGAAGCAAATCCCAGAGGCTGTTATTGTTCAGTAGGTAATTATTTCAGCATCCCTCCTCCTTAATCCCCTGATACCCTCCAGCTGTGATCTCTTACACCCATCATTAGCTGACCCCTCCTCTCAGCATCACCTGGGAAAGTAGGAAGTAGGTGTCTCTTCGTACACTGTAGCTGTGATAGGATCCCAGGCTGGCCTTAAGTGCCCCTTTAACGTCTACTCTATTTGTGGTAGTGTTTTGTGATTATCTGTCTATCTATCATCTATCTATTTGGTACAATTCCCTAACATTTCCTCTACATTATGATTGTGGTAGACATTTGTGGACTAAACTCACCCTTCCCATCACGGGGAGTCTTGGAAAATACCCCCGCTTTTTTCACATGGAAACAAATGAACCAGCAAGAGGGCAGGGAAAAATAAGCAAACCAAAATAACTTAAGATTCCCCCTCTTCTTCCTTCCCCTGACCCCTATCCACACCCCCTCAAAGTTTTCCTGCAGGTTTGAGAATTTGTCTGGTTAAGTGGTTTGCTCTGGATAATTAAACATTTATCCTTTAAGCGCTGAAATATTTCCCAACCCATTGGATGGAAACATCCTTGTTTTTGTGAAGGGAGCTTGTTGATTCCACAGATGTGGTTCAAATGGTTCTTAAAGCCTCTGGGTGCTGATTGATAGCCACTCACTTTACGTGGAACCGAGAACTGAAGTTACATGAGCCAGAACAGACCCTGGGATTTCCTTTCTTGAAGACCTAATGCCAACTAGTTTAGGGGTCTTTTGCCTGTTTCTTCTAATAATAACGGCAGTGCACTGTAGCTCTCCCTAATGATGGGTGGACAACAGCCTTTCTTTTGGTGTGGTGTCTTTCTATTTCTGAATCTTCAGTAAATGAGAACGTTATTTGAAAACTAATGTTTTGGACTAGGTAATACATTTAACATGGTATCAAATTCAAAAGGTGCCAAAAGAGGTTGAAGAATGACCAGGGAGCCCCCCCTCTCACTGCAGCTGCAGCCACCCCACAGTCAATTGCTGCCATTTATGTTCTGTGTGCCTTTCCAGTGCTTGTCTATGTTTATATGTATGTGTACATTTTTTTACATGGTTGAGCCATAACATTTCTTACCACCTGACATAGTTTACATTTGTTCATGTCTTTCTCTGTCACTAGCATACCAGCTTCTATTTTGTCTGTTATGTTCCCGGCACTTAGAATAGTACTTGAAACAGTAAGTGCCCCCAAAATATTTCTTGAATATGAAAACACCCAATAAACTAGGAATAAAAGGAAATTTAATCAACCTGATAAAGACCATCTACAAAAAAACCTATGGCTAATCTCATACTTAAAGGTGAAAGAATGAAAATTTTACCCTTGAGATTAGGAACAAGGCAAGGAAATCTGTTCTCACAACTTCTATTCAATATAGTCCTAGACGTTCTAGCCAGGAAAATTAGTCAAGAAAATGAAATAAGTATCATCCAGATTGGAAAGGAAGAAGTAAAACATCTCTACTTGATGAGAGTTTAATCTTGTATACAGAAAATCCTAAAAAATCCACACACAATTAGAACTAAAAAGCAAGTTCAGCAAAGTTGTAGGATAGATCAGTATACAAACATCCATTCAATTTCTATACAGTATCAATGAGCACTATGCTAGTGAAATGAAGAAAACAATTCCAAAAGTATCAAAAAGAGTAAAATACTCAGGAATAAATTTATCAAAAGAAATACAAGACTTATACACTGAAAACTACAAAACATTGAAATAGAAGACCCAAATATATGGAAAGACATCTTACATTCATGGATTGGAAAACTTAATGTTGTTAAGATGTCACTACTCCTCAAATTGACCTAAGACTCAATGCAATTCCTATCAAAATCCCAGGTATTTTTTTGACAAGTTGATCCTAAAATTCATATAGAAATGCAAATGATCCAGAATACCCAAGGCAATCTTGAAAAACAACAAAGCTGAAGGGCTTACACTTCCATAAAAGGAAAGGTAAGATTTACATAAAGTTACAATAATCAAGACAGTGTGGTATTGGCATAAAGATAGACACATAGACCAATTGTGAGTTGAGAAATAAACCCATACGTTTATGGTCAATTTATTTTCACCAGGATGCCAAGACTATTCAATAAAAGAAAAAATAATATCTTAAATGCTGCATCCACACACCAAAGACTTAAGTTGGACCCCTCTTTAACACTGTATTTAAAAATTAACTCAAAATGGATCAAAGAGCTAAATATAAGAGCTAAAAGTATGAAACTCTTAGAAGAAAACATAAGTATAAATCATCAGGACATTAGGCAATGGTTTCTTATGACACCAAAATTACAAGCAATAAAAATAGACAAATTGTACTATTTGTCATTCAAATTAAAATTAAATTTTGTTATCCATCAAAATTAAAAACTTTTTTTTTTCAATGGATACCATCAAGAAAGTGAAAGAACCATCAACCGGGAAGAAAACATGTCCACACAAAAGTTTGTCCACACATATTTATATCAGCATTATTTACAACAGGCAAAAATAGAACCAAAATATTCATCAGTAGATGAGTAGTTAAACAAAATATGTGGCATTCTATAAAATGGAGTACTATTCAGTCACAAAATTAAGAAATGAAATCCTGACACATGCTACAATATGGACGCACCTTGAAATTGTTATGCTAACTGAAAGAAGCCAGACACAAAAGCCTACATGTTGTATGATTCCATTTATATGTAAAGTCCAGAATAGGTAAATCTATGCTGTGCTGTGCTTAGCCCTCAGTCATGTCTGACTCTTTGTGACCCCATGACTGTAGCCTGCCGGACACCTCTGTCCAAGGAGGTTCTTTAGGCAAGAATACTAGAGGAGGTTGCCATGCCCTCCTCCATGGGCTCTCCCCAACCCAGGGATTGAACCCAGGTCTCCCACATTGTAGGCAGATTCTTTACTGTCTGAGCCTATAGAGGCAGAATATAGACTGGTGATTGCCAGGGCTAAGGCTAGGTGGATTTGGGGAGTGAATGGTAATGGCTGTGGGGTCTCTTTCTGGGACCCCAGAAATGTTCTAAAATTAGATAGTGGCCATGGTTGCACAACTATATGAATATACTAAATTGTGAACTCTAAAAGGACAAATTTTATGGTATGTGAATTAATCTCAGTAAAACCACTATAAAATAAATGAAAAATCTATTCTGCACAAAGCAAAAATATTTAAGTACATGAAAGAATAAATGAATCTATTCACGTTGTATGTTCTTGAAAACATGTCTCGGAGTTTGTTCCATGGCAGTACTTACAAAGTACCAGATGGGAGTATTCAAATTCTTTATTTTAAATACACAGACAGTGCTGCCCTGAATGTCCTCATTTATAGGCTGTTGTGGCCCTTTAAAAGGGCCGGAACTTGGGGTACAGAGTCGACCGATAAGAAAGTGAAAGAAGGAAGAAAAGATGCTGAGCCGCATGAAGGGGACAGAGGAGAGGGAGGGAGGGGGAGGGAGGGAGAGACAGAGAGAGAGAGAAAGACACGGGGACCAGTGCTCTGATGGAACAAAGGCGTTTATTCAACATATTGTGGGCATATATATACTCTCTTACAAGATAGCCCTTTTTAACAGAGACAGGGATCAAAAATCTAACAAGTCATCCAGAAAGCCAGAGGCTAGAATCATTCTCAATAGAGGGAGTTGTAAAAGTTACTTTACATATCAGAAGGGAAGAGTTGTAAATGGCTGCAGTTCACCGTATGGAATTTCCATATGAATGAGATACGTGAATTTCTATTATCCCCGAAAGCTGGCTTGCCAGCTCTCTGGCACATGTATTCAGGTGCTGTTAAGGAACATAGAATTCACGCAAGACTGAAAACAGCACACAGGAAGCCTCCTATTAAGTATATCCTGACAACTCCCCCTGTTTTATTATATTTCTAAAAAAGGTCCTGACCATATGAGTTGTTTAGTATAAACCGATCTTATAGAAAGGCAACGGTAAACAACAAATAAAGTTACCAAGACAAACACCAAAGTTTCGGTTTCAGACCCGATGCTGTGAATAATATTTTGAAATCAACCTTGTGGGTTTAGCCCAGATAATTAAACTGCTAGTTGTTCAGCTAAAGTCTCTAGATTAGTGGAAGAAGGCAGACGTTTTAACAAGGAGCTCTTTTTGTACATATAGCGAGGCATTATTATGTATGTTTCATAAATGAATTTTGCCTTGTACCCAGTTGTAGGTACTATGATTAGATTGAACAGGAGTAACACAATATTGAATGGAATCCCAATCACCATCAAAAGGGAATCATTTCTTAACAAGTATATAGTTAGCAATTAATACAGGTTACAGAAGGTAAAGTCTCATAAGCATGTCCTTGTAAAATGTCCGTTTCAAGTTTCAAGTTTTTAGGTCTCGCAACAGGTTTTCAGGTGTCTCATAGTTTAGGCCCAATCTGTTTATTGATTTGAAGGCGAGGTGGGGAGATTTTTCTGTTAAGTCACTCAAGAAGTCCTTTGTCATGGTAATGAATTCTTTCCCTAAGGTTTTTGTAGTGTAACCATGGTTTACAATTTAAGCAAAGTCCGAAAATCTTTTTTGGGAGGCAGGGCGAAAGCCCAAGTTTGTCGGAATGCTGTTGTTGGTCCCACGCACAAAGGAAGGACTTCAAAACCTAGAGAAATGTTAATTAGTTTTTTTTTCTATTTCAGGGTGTGAGGGCCCTTTGATGCTCTAGGGAGAAGGCATATGTATAGAGTCGTTAGTAGAAACAATTGATCTTCTCTCCGGCCATGATATCACCTGTAGTAAGAAAGGAGGTTGGGTATGAATAATTAATTTACCTCGGGCACAGGGGTGGCACAAGCGGCCAAGCTAAGCATGGCTAGGAAAATGTTTTCTGGATTCTGTGGCATTCCCTGTTGAGAGAACAAATTTTCAGCTCGATTAGTAAGGGTTTTTATTTGTCCCCAAGTGGGGAGGTTATAAGGTTGATGGCTCCGAGGCTGGTGCTTCCTGGAGATCTTTAGAGCTGCCATGGCCCGTATTGGAATTTCTTCCTCCTGGGGTTTTTGTTGTTTCGTCTCTGTTTTGAAGGCTGGGGGCCCCCTTGAGTCCAGTTTTCTGGAGAGGAAACTATATGAGTTCGTTGGATCCTTCTGGGAAGATGCAAGAATACCCCTTTCCCTGTAAGATTAGTTTCCCAGATTTCCATTGTTTTGTTAACCCGTTTTGGTACCAAATGGGCAGAGGAAGAGAAGTGTCCTTCAATTCCTCAAAATGTTTTTCTGTTCTAGTTATCTCCCTGTGGTAAATTTAAAAAATTTAAAACAAATAAAGCTGTATTCTAGTAAAGTCTGCATTAGATAGGGGAGACAGTACTGTTCCTGTGTATCCCCCCTTTTTTGATTTTTAAAGAACATACACTAATCACCCCTGTCTCCAGACAGGCCATAAATTTTTTTGTATCAGAGTGTAACCTCGGGCTTATTGATTATTGGCCAATTGTTTAACTGTTTGAACACACAACACACGAATGATGGGATTACTGTGATTGCATTTACCCTTCCCAGTTTTTGTAAGTCTCAAGGAATTTGGGGTGGTGAGTTTGGACACGTACACATGGAGTATCAAAGATTTTCACAAATGCTGGTCAGGGTCTTTGGCTAAGAGAAGACTACCTTGGGCCCACCAGTGTAATAAACTGCACTCTACTATCTGCATTATCTTTTTGAGTGAGCTTGTTTTCCAGAACACGTGGCTACAGCAATGTGAGTAAGAAATTGTTGTAATTTATTTTGTACTAAATAGATATATTTATACTTGCTTGGGCAAATTCAGATATTAATGAAGTCCACAAGAATTTTTTTGATCTGTACTGCTGAATCTGCCCATTTGTATATCTTTAGAGGAGTTAATAGAAATGTAAGGTAAAAGAAATAATTGAGCCATTTTGTCTCCCTTTTTAAATTTCCATAAAATCTGGGATGACATCACAATTTGAATTTTTCCTCTATAGTCTGAATCAATTACTTCAGGATGAACAGTAATTCCTTTAGAAGTCAAACTAGATCGGCCAGGTAAAAGACTGAAAGTTTGTAGGGGTAGGGCTTCAAACATTTTGGTAGATATTGGAGAGGGGACTGTTTGAGGGTTTGAGGGAAAAGATGGGATTTGTCCCTGGTTATTGTTGGAGGTGACCTGGGGGGTCTCTTGCTTGGAGTTTCTTGGAATAGGTTACCCTTTAATGTCAAATTTAGATTTACAGTCTTTGGCCCAATGCATTCCTCTATGGTAGCCAGGGCAGCTTTTGGGGGGTTTATTATTAACCTTTTTAGAGCAATCCCTTTTTAAATGGCTTTTATTTCCACATGTAAAACATCTTTTATTTTTCTTTTTAAGGGCAGCAACCATTGTTTTAGCTAGCATTTGCATCTTTTGAGTTTCTGATCCTAGAGTGCAACAAGCCTTCAAATAATCTATAGTAGTATTTGCCTCCTGAATAGGAGCTATGGCTTTTTGGCATTTTTGATTTGCATTTTCATAAGCAAGTAGTTTTTCTAGTTGTCTTAGCTTTTTTTCCAATTATAGTACAGGAAATAGCAGTTTGTAATCTAGCTAAAAAGTCAGCATACGTTTTATTAGGTCTTTGTAATATTTTAGTGTAGCTACCTGTAGGCTCCCCTTGAGGAGTAATACGCTCCCAAGCCGTAAGAGCCGCTGTTTTTATTTGTTCATGCAACAAAGGAGGGCACTGTATTTGAGAATGTGGGCCGTACATAGTTATAGTCTTTTTTATTTGTTGCATGGGATAAAAGTTAATAGACTTAATTTGAGGTATTATGCGTCCTTGAACACCAGAATTTCTTAAAACTGGAAAAGTGGAAAAACCACTGGCTTCAGAGACCTGTGATTGTAAAGCCAGCCATTCAGAAAACCTCTGTCGCGAAGGAGACTGCTTAGGGGAGTCGTTGTTAAAATCATTAGGTTCTAGCAAAGGAGAGGCTTTTAAATTGGTGTCTGTTGGCATACGGGGAGAGCTTGGAACAACCCAGGGAGGGTTTGTAAATATATTATGTTGTTCCAATTCGCCTTTTGTAAGGTTTTATCATTTAGTTTATATTTATGTAATAAGTGTTCTGCCTGTTGTTGCACATCAGGAGGGCCAGGATTACCTTGAAGTGGCAGAATCATAGTTTCAATAGGAGCCCTTAAAGGCCAGAAATCTGTAGGAATGTTTTTTCCCTGCCTGGCGGCTCGTTTAATATTTTTTTGACCTGGTGTCAAATTTTTAAATCAATATCGCTTTCTTCAGGGAACCAAGGGTTACATTCAACCACTGTTTGAAGGCCAGTCTCTATTTCCTGGTGCAAAACTAAAAATCCTTGAGCTTTAAATAAGTGATGAAGTAAAAATAAGTGATAAAGTAAAGTAAAAAAGTGATTGGGCTTTCCCACCATAAAATCTATGTCGAAAATATTTAACAGCCTGAATAGGCTCGCCGTAATACCCATGTCTTTAGTACTTACCAGCTTTAATAAGCTTTCTGGGGTCACTCTCCCCGACCTGCCGTATCCCAAGTCCCTGTTCAGCAGCCAATTGTTGTGGCCCTTTAAATGAGCCAGAACTTGGAGGTACAGAGTCGACGGATAAGAAAGTGAAAGAAGGAAGAAAAGAGGCTGAGCCGCAGGAAGGGGACAGAGAGAGAGAGAGAGAGAGAGAAAGACACGGGGACCAGTGCTCTGGTGGAACAAAGGTGTTTATTTAACATATTGTGGGCATATATATACTCTCTTACAAGATAGCCCTTTTTAGCAGAGACAGGGATCAAAAATCTAACAAGTCATCCAGAAAGCCAGAGGCTAGAATCATTCTCAATAGAGGGGGTTGTAAAAGTTACTTTACATATCAGAAGGGAAGAGTTGTAAATGGCTGCAGTTCACCATATGGAATTTCCATACGAATGAGATACATGAATTTCTATTATCCCCGAAAGCTGGCTTGCCAGCTCTTTGGCACATGTATTCAGGTGCTGTTAAGGAACATAGAATTCACGCAAGACTGAAAACAGCACACAGGAAGCTCCTGTTAAGTGTATCCTGACAATAGGCCATTTCACAATTTATAAGATAGATTTCAGGAAGATGAATTGCTAGGTCAAGGAGAGTTTGCCTTTTGAAAGCATAAGTGATACTGCTAAGTTGCTGTTCATATAGAAGTGGTACCAGTTTTCCCTCCTACAGCCATGTCCCAGTGGGCCTGTTTGCCCACACCTCACCCACACAGTGAGTTATCCAACCTTTTGATCTGGGGCAGTCTGATTGGTAAGGCTCAGTATCTCGCTGTCATCTAAATTTGCCTGTCTCTATTTAGGGGAGAGGCTGGAAAGGTCGGCTCCATTCCCAGGCATCTCTGAAGGCTTCAGAGCTGTTCTAAGGTTGAGGACTGTGGAAGTCACTGTGGGAAAGTAGAATCAAGGCTTGACAGCCACAGAGGCTGCCAGGAAACTCCAGAACAGGGTGTGAGTCATAGTGTGAAACCAGAGAAGGCAATGGCACCCCACTCCAGTGCTCTTGCCTGGAAAATCCCATGGACAAAGGAGCCTGGTAGGCTACAGTCCACGGGGTCGCTAAGAGTCGGACACGACTGAGCGACTTCACTGTCACTTTTCCCTTTCATGCACTGGAGGAGGAAATGGCAACCCACTCCAGTATTCCTGCCTGGAGAATCCCAGGGATGGCAGAGCCTGGTGGGCTGCCGTCTATGGGGTCGCACAGAGTCGGACACGACTGAGGCAACTTAGCAGCAGCAGCAGCAGCATAGTGTGAAATAGCTTTGCCATCCTGAATCAGGGACGTCTGCTAGGCTCCTCCTCCTTCCCTGTGTGGGCTTCTCCTCCAGGTTCAGAAGAGACCTGGTTCATCAGGAAGGCTCTCATGGCCCTAAGGGTTGTTAAGTGCTAAAGTGCAGTTCTTCCATTGCTCATGACACTACTTGGATTAAGAAGCGCACATCGACAAGGGAGGGTTGGGGAGTGGAGAAGGACTGGCAGTTTGAGATTAGCAGATGTAAACTGGCTTCCCAGGTGGTGCTAGCGGTAAAGAACCTGCCTGCCAAAGCAGGAAATGTGAGAGACTTGGGTTTGATCCCTGGGTCAGGAAGATCCTCTGGAGGAGGGCATGGCAACCCACTCCAGTACTCTTGCCTGGAGACTTCCATGGACAGAAGAGTCTGGTGGACTACAGTCCATAGGGTTGCACAGAGTCAGACAAGACTGAAGCAACTTAGCACTCACGCACAAACTATTATATATAGGATGGATAAACAGCAAGAGATCCAACCAGTCATTCCTAAAGGAAATGAGTCCTGACTATTCATTAGAAGGACTGATGCAGAAACTGAAATTCCAGTACTTTGGCCACCTGATGTGAAGAACTGACCATTGGAAAAGACCCTGATGCTGGGAAAGGTTGAAGGCAGGAGCAGAAGGGGACAACAGAGGATGAGATGGTTGGATGGCATCACTGACTCAATGGACATGAGTTTGAGCAAGCTCTGGGAGTTGGTGATGTACAAGGAAGCTTTGTGTGCTGTAGTCCATGGGGTCGCAGAGAGTTGGATATGACTGAGTGACTGAACTGAACTGAAACAGCAAGATCCCACTGTATAACACAGAGAACTGTATTCAGTATCCTGTTATAAACCCTAATGGAAAAGAATATGAAAAGAATACTAAAAAAGAAGAAGCACATGTCAAGAGGCTGGGAGAATCAGTGTCCTGTTGTTATGTCTAAACACATCAAATGGGCACTGGCCAGCTTCACATAAACCAAATCTAGGTAAAACGAGTGAAATACATCTGAAAATAATCGAAGCTTTATTTTGTATTTTCTTTCAGGAACTGTCTATCTTGACCATGCAGGAACCACGTTGTTCCCCCAGAGCCAGATTACAAGCTTCATGAAAGATCTCATGGAAAATGTTTATGGTAAAGAAAAACACAGTGTAGCTGACTTTTTGCATTGAACTTAGCCATCTATTGGGTTGGCCAAAAAATTCATTTGGGTTTTTCTGTTCCACCCCGAACGAACTTTCAGGCCAACCCGATACATTCAGATGATATATCTATGCCTAATAAAATGTCAGAGGGACAGGTGGGGACAGTGCTGAATACACAGTGCTGGGCAATCCCCTTGTGAGAGGGGGTCAGGCAAACACCTAGGGTCAGTCCCATAGCACATGTGCTGCTGGGTGGGAGGGACTGGTTCAGGGATACGCGGGTAACCTCCAGAAGAAGGAGTCAGTGTCAGGAAGGAGGCCTGGGGTACGAAGGTGCTGCGTTTGGTGGTGGGGTGGCCCTGTGGGACCAGCACAGTGCAGAGGATGGGACAGTGGGGAACATGCATTCATTCACTCCATCAATGTTTATCAAACCGCCCTGGTGTTGGGAGCATAGTGTTTTAATGGGTACAGAGTAAACACATTCCATGCCTTCATGGACTGCAGTCTAGGAGAGACAAGACCTAAATCAAGTGATTCCAAATAAATGTAAAAAAAAAGAAAAAGTAAAGTAGTGTAACATGGAAATAAAGTAAATTATTAATGGTGTGAAGGGCTGTGACCCAAAGACCCTAGTGTTGGGGGGCCTCTGTATGTGCAGAGTAACGGTGAGTTGGCAGTGTCGCTGTCAGGGAAAGCTTCTGCAGGAGGGGGCAGATGCTGGAGGAGGAGCAGGAATTCACTCAGAAAAGAGGGGGAGAGGGCATTTCAGGCAGAAGGAGCAGCATGCACCAGGACCCTGCAGTGGTTTTAGGAACCAGCCCCCAAACAGGGAGGGGAAGAGAGCGGGGGAGATGTGAACAGAGCGCTGGGTAGGCGCGGTATTCAGTTCGCTTCTTCCGCCTGGTGGAGGTGTGGAATCTACAAAACAGCTCAAAGGACATGGCCCAGAATCTACCCTATAGCCCGTGAGGAGGAACTTTGTTTAATGGCTCAACTATTATTACTTTGTCTTGCTTGACTGTTTTCCTGTCTTTCTGCACTTTTTCACTTCTCTGATTAAATTTACTCTTTGGAACTCAGGGAAGGCTGGGTCATACAGTATTTTTTTTTTTGCTTAACTGTTTGAGAAACTGAAGGAGAGGGTATTGGAGGAACACACCAGGAGAGACCATGAGTAGTGACCCCACGGCTTTGTCTTTGTAACCTGCCAGGTAACCCTCACAGCCAGAACATCAGCAGCAAGCTCACCCACGACACGGTGGAACAGGTGCGCTTCAGGTGAGCAAATCGGGGCACCCGCCTGCATGGGTGCCTGTGGGTGGATGGACTTCCTACCAGCTGCCCATGTCCCACAAAGGTGCTGAGTTGGTTTTGGGAAGACCATGTTCAGCTAAATAGTCACACATGCATGCTGCTAACCACTGGGTCAGAGGTCAGGAAGGTGAGTGTGAGCAGGTGCAAAGCGGGGCCCATCACAAGTACAGGCAGGCGCCTCTGAGGTGTCCGAGCTGTTGTGTGTGGCTCTGGGCTGGTGCCACCATTCCTGGGGGTCAGAGTGACAAGGAGTGACCCAGGTTCCTAAGTCTTGTTTTGGGGGAGAAGAAAAGTGCTTTCTCTGGTTTTTTCCTTTACGTATTTCAGATTTAGACATCTTGTTTTTTCCGTTTCTCCCCTCCCTTTTACTAATATTTGCACATAACAAATTTTGCAAATAATTTAGGTGGTACCTAAAGATACTTGACTCAACACAATTTCAAATTGTTTCCAACTTGAAACTGACACCTTTTGCTATAGGGTTGCCTGTGTTAAAAGCAATGTGAAACAAGTTGATGACTTAGAACTTGTTATGACAGAGCCAGACAGTAAACCAAGAAGTGGTGTTTTCAGCTGAGTTTAAGGTAGTTGTGGATTTTTTCTTATCCACTTGAGGGTGGGAATTTGGGAGGCTGGGTAATTTTGCCAGTTTGTACCTGTTTGCATCTCTTCCCACAGTTTCCTCTGCCTCTGACCTCACTTCACCATTGTGGCAAAGCCTATCTGGTTTTTTCCTAGCTATTAAGATAGAGAGGGGGCTTCCCTGGTGGCCCAGTGGTAAAGAATCTGCCTACGATGCAGGAGACGCAGAAGATGTGGGTTTGATCCCTGGGTCGGGAAGATCCCCTAGGGGAGGAAATGGCAACTCACACCAGTATTCTTGCTTGGAAGCTTCCATAGACAGAGGAGCCTGGCGGGCTACAGTCCATGGGAGTCTTCAAAGAGTCAGACACGACTGAGTGACTGAGCACTCACTCACACACACACACACACAAGGTAGAGAGACGTCTTATTAAGTAGAAATACAGTTACCTCCGAGCATTTAACACCGGGTGGAGACCGTGGAGTTGCCTGATGCTGTGCTTCTTCCAGGATCCTGGCTCACTTCCACACCTCCCCAGAGGACTACACGGTGATTTTCACCTCCGGGAGCACAGCTGCTCTGAAACTGGTGGCAGAGGCTTTCCCGTGGGTGTCCCCAGGCCCAGAGGGCAGCGGCAGCTGCTTCTGTTACCTCACTGACAGCCACACGTCCGTGGTGGGCATGAGGAAGATCACCGCGGCCATGAACGTCACTTCCATCCCGGTCAGGCCAGAGGACATGTGGTCGGCGGAGAGGCCGGACGCGGCTGCGGCCGGGGACCCCGCCGGCCAGCCTCCTCATCTCTTCTGCTACCCGGCTCAGAGTAACTTTTCCGGAACCAGATACCCCCTGACCTGGATAGGCGAGGTCAAGTCCGGGCGGAGGCGTCCCGTGAGCCGGCCTGGGAAGTGGTTCGTGCTGCTGGACGCGGCCGCCTTCGTGGGCACCTCGCCTCTGGACCTGTCGGTTCACCAGGCCGACTTTGTCCCCCTCTCCTTCTATAAGATCTTTGGCTTCCCCACCGGCCTGGGCGCTCTGCTGGTGAATAACCGTTTGGCTCCTCTGCTGAGGAAAACCTACTTTGGAGGAGGCACGGCCGCTGCGTACCTTGCGGGAGACGACTTCTACGTCGCGAGAGAGTCGGTGGCTGAGAGGTAACCTGGTGATGGGAGTGGATGCTGAGCGTCAGCGTGGCGGGGGCCCGGCGCCTGCCGCCTGTAGGGCTGTGCAAAGGAGGCGGGGGTTGGCTGGAGCTTCCACAGCAGGCCTGTGGAGCCCATGTGTGGGCCTCTCTGCAGCTGTGGGAGAGCAAGGGCCTCCGGGTCAGGGCTGCGAGCAGAAGACACGAAGGCCTTCCAGGGGTAAGGAGGGTCGGCACCGGGCCTTTGCCCAGAGCACTGACATGAGGGGAAGCAACTGAAGCAGTGATTTTTTTTTAATGATAATTTTTATTTTTTTTCAATTATGAAAGTATAGTAACTCAGGCTTCCCCGGTGGTTCAGTGGCAAAGAAGCTGCCTGCAATGCAGGAGATGTGGGTTCAATCCCTGGGTCAGGAAGATTCCCTGGGGAAGGAAATGGCAACCCACTCCAGCATGCTTGCCTGGGAAATGCCATGGACAGACATGATAACACAATAATAAGAGACTTGGAAAATACAGAACAAATTTACACGTAGTTCCATTATATATTGCAATTATTTTTTTAGATAGATAAATTAAGATTTTTTAAGTTGGAGTTTCAATATCAAACTCTCAGAAATTAATAGAATGAATATACAGAGAAGTAGAAGGATATAGAAGACCTGAAAAGTACTATGAACCAATTTAACAAGCACAGCAACCCATTCCAGTATTCTCACCTGGAGAATCCCCTGGACAGAGGTGACTGGCTGGCTGCAGTCCATAGGGTCGCAAGAAGTTGGACATGACTGAAGCGACTTAGCACGCAGGCATACGATTTTTGCACAGCAGTAGGTTACAAATTCTATTCAAGTTTCCGTAGACTGTAAACTTGGAGATACTGGAACATATCCAGGGACATAAAACAAGGTGCTGAAGCAGCGATTTAAGAATTTGGTACCATTTGGCACGAGTGTGCACACGTGTTGACAGCATGGCTGTATTTCAGCAGCTAGAATCAGCTCAGCGTGGTATCTTGTCAGCAGGAGGAGTCAGTCAAATGAGAGGCCACCAGATTCAGGGGCGCTGCTAACAGCAGTCTCTATGAGCACCCCCCTGCCCAGGGAGCTGGCAGCTCCTTGCCTGGGTTTGGTGGTCTATGTGTCTTTCTCAGGGTGTAGGGGAAGGTGGTATGGGAATCTCCCAGATGGCAATGGCGAGGGCATGAAGATTGAAGGTATGAGAGGGTGAAAATGGCAGCCGATCCAGGGTTCTTCGGGGGCCAACAGTGGGTGGGGGCCAGGTACTATGAGGTGGGGGCCAGGCCCTGGTGACTGTGCTGGGGCCTGAGAAGGCTGCAGGGTCTGAATGTGAAGGGGGTTCAGATCCCCCACAGACCCAGGTCCGACTGGAGGGTCCTGCAGGAAGGGGCATGGCCTTGGCAGTAGGGTCATAGCCGGTGTAGTTTCTGGAGCTGGACTGCTGGGGGTGGCTCCACTGCCACCAGCTTTGGGAAATCGGGGCCTGTGATTTGCCCTCTGCTGCTCATGTTTGTCCTGTAAAGTGCATCTCTTAGAGAATACAATTCTTTAGCACTAATATAGGTGAAGCACCAAGACTGGGTTGGCAGCAATACGTTATGAGGCTATCTGATGTCTCTTTTATTTAGGACTTCTCCATAGATGGGCAGTTCTAAAAACAGGAGTGCTAATGTAAAAGCTCTTGAATCCAAGTGTGATAATGTAGTGTGTAATGTAACCAAGTGAGAGAAGAATGACAGGTACGTCATGTAAATTAAAGGCAGAATGAAATAACAACCGAAATTTTATTAAGCCAACAGGGGCACCTGAATGTGAGGAGGAACAGGGCTGCTCATTACAGGCGGGGCGTGCGTGTGGGTGGGATGCCTCTTATAGTCTGGGGGAATTGCCTTCTAGCAGGTGCTGCACCAAGATTCCCAGATAGCTGAATGTATTTACTCACCATTAGAAGTCTCATCTTGGGAGTTTCCCTGGCGGTCCTCTGGTTAGGACTTAGCACTTTCACGCTGGTGGCCTGGGTTCAATCCCTGGTCAAGGGACTAAGATCCCGCAAGCCATGTGGCCAAAAAAAAAAAAAAAGAAGTCTCATTTTTCCCTTCTGAGCCTAGATTAGAGCGCACGAGATTTAATACCCAATCCAAATGTTTCTTGAGCATGTACCTGGACCATGCTTTTTTTTAAAATATTTATGTATTTATTTGTTTGCTTGGCTGCACTGGGTCTTAGTTATGGCATGTGAACTCTTAGTTGCGGCGTATGGGATTTTAGTTCCCTGACCAGGGATAGAACCCGGATTTCCTGCATTGGGAATGTGGAGTCTTAGCCATGGGACCACCAGGGAAGTCCCATGTTCTTAATCTTTTTCTATTTTATAACCCAATGAAAACAACTTTGGATGGAAACATAAGACCTCCCTTTTCTCCTGAGTCTATTAATTTTTGATCAATAAATACTTAGTGATCAATTAATAGCTGAAGTCATTGCCTAATCATATTTAATTTATTAAAGATTCATATGGTCAATTAATTATCAATTGATTCATTGTTAATTTTGCGTGTTTACTAGTTGCCATTTGTTTTATAAGAAAATTCACATTGTGGTAATGATATTTTGAGCAGCTCTTATTCCTAGACTATTAAAATACAAAACACGATATTTCCATTGAAAGCTTCAACCTGCATAAGGCTGCTATTTGTCACCAGTTCCCTGGTAACTCAGCTGGTAAAGAATCTTCCTGCTACTCAGGAGACCCTGGTTCAATCCCTGGGTTGGGAAATCCCTTGGAGAAGGGATAGGCTACCCACTCCAGTGTTCTTGGGCTTTCCCGGTGGCTCAGTGGGTAAAGAATCCGCCTGCAATGCGGGAGACCTGGGTTCGATCCCTGGGTTGGAAGGATCTCCTGGAGAAGGGAACGGCAACCCAGTCCAGTATTCTGGCCTGGAGAATTCCATAAACAGAGGAGCCTGGCAGGCCCCAGTCCATGGCATGCTTCCTAGAAACTCCTTACTGTCCCCAGCCTTCCCCTCGATAATGCAGCAGCCAGAGGCATCTTATCAAAACCCAGGCCCCATCCAGTCACTTGCTGCTCAGAGCCCTCCAGCCACTTGTCTGACCCAGGGTGAAGTTCTCTGACTTGCCCTCCGAGCACTCCCAGGCCCACGGATCTTCTTGCTTTTCCTACTCCACCTGCTCAGGGCCTCTGCTGCACCCCCTCCTTGGAATGCTGTTTCCCTCTGAAACTGTGAACTTAGCTGTTTCAAAAATGAGCAGTTTCCCTTGTTCCCTTACTTTCACTCCGTCTCTGTTTGAGTGATCTTCCTCGGAGAGGACCTCCCCTGACCGTCTCATCTAAAGCAGCCACCAGCCCTTCAGTGCACTTGTCACCCCTGGTTTGTGCTTATTTGGCTTCCCTGTGTGTTTGCTGTTTGTCATTCCTTATTTCGTTGCCCTTAGAAGGATGGAAGCCCTGTGAAGGCAGCTATCCTACTTGTTATGTTCACCGCTGTATCCTTAGCAACCAGAACAGTGCCTGGCATGCGGTCCATGGACAATAAAGATTTGATGAGGGTTTTGTCTAAATGAACCATTAAAAAATGTAAATATAATGAACAGCTTGATAACAGGAAGTCTATTGAGAGTCTTCTAATAACTGTGGTCCTATAGACTTTGCAATGATAGACTCTTGTTAAGAACTTTGTGGCTGCACAAGGGATCTTACTGAATTGGCACCCTGTCAGAGGTGCTGTCTTGGGGTCAAGGGCCGCACTGTAAGAGCCACAGCACTTGAGGTTTTGTCAAGTCTGAAGTCTTCTGAGGTCATGACTATCTTTCAGGGCCCCTCATCATCACTGCTAGCCCAGCTGACGTAAGCTGCAGAACAGGTCAGACCAGAGGTAGCCTGCGTGTCTTGGTGTGACAGCCATCTGTCTCGAGGTGGGAGGGGAGACAGCATATCAGGCAGCAGAGGCAAAGTCTCCATAGACCAGAGGTGCAAAGCCCTGGTGTCACATACATGAAATGCACACAGAGGCTTTGGTCACATCTTGACCTTGTCCCTCTCCCCACGGTTACAGGTTTGAAGATGGCACCATCTCCTTCCTTGATGTGATAGCATTAAAACATGGATTTGATGCCCTGGAGCGCCTCACAGGTCAGTGAACACCTTTTTGTTTGGCTCTACCAGGTGTTAGTTGCAGCACTCGGGATCTTTAGCATGTTAATGCTTAGTTGCGGCACATGGAACCTTTAGTTACGGCATGTAAACGCTTAGCTGTGGCATGCAGGATCTAGTTCCCAGACCAGGGATTGAACCCGGGCCCCCTGCACTGGGCGTGTGAAGTCTTAGCCACTGGACCACAGAGAAATCCCCTCAATGGACATCTCTATCCTTGTGGCGTTTGCTCCTGTTACCCATGTCCTTAAAGGGAGCCCTGGCACGGATGGGATGCAGATAAGGAGAGAGTCTGTGTGAGTGATGAGCACCCAGCAGCTTCACACTGATGCAGGTGGAGCTGATTCTGAGCAACTTCCAGAAATGATTTTGCAGCAAGAGAGAGAGAGACTGGACCTTTCTCTCTCTCTCTAGCTCTCTTTTCTTTCGTTCTTTTTTTTTTAGGTGGGTTAAAAGAATGTTTTAAGAGTGAGAGACTTTCCAGATCCTGAGATTAGTAACCTCATAGAAGCAAAGGAGCTATCCTTGGTACCTGCACTGGGAATGCTTACAGATTCTCAGAACTTACAAAGCTCTTAGTTCACTGGGTCTTCCCACGGAGGAGCTTTGTGATGAGCCCACTTTGCCCACAAAGGAGCTTATATTCAGAGAGATTAGATGCCTTCCCCAGGGCCAGGGAACCAGGGAGAGCTAGCGTTTAAACCCACACAATCTTAACGCCTAACCCCAAGTCCCCAGATGTGGTCTCTGCTGCTGGCCTTTGCAATGACAAGAGCTTGGGGTGCGTGAGCAGGTGAGGGCATTCCCCATAGTCCAACACACAGATAGGTGCCACATCCAATCTTCTGGGATTGACACGGAGTACAGGCTGGAAGAAGCTCTGTCTGGTGAGCCAGGCCTCCACCCCCCTGCTATGCTCCTATCGCTCCTTTCAGAGGCTGAGCTTCTAGCACAGGGCAGCACTACTTGTCCTGTCCACATGGGGACGGAGCTGTGGTGAACCAGGGACTCGGCATAGCAGTTAGGCAGCCCTTTCTCTCTCTGTCTCTCTCTCTTGTCAAAATAACGTAACACTTAGGTCCTCAGCCTAATCCCACCACTGCAAACATACAGGACTTGTAGAAGAGTCGTCCCAACAGTAATGCAGGCTGGTGAGTGGGCATCACCCAGACAAAGCAGAGACTGTGAAGACAGACATTGAGAAACAAGCACTTTTTCAAGGAAAGGTGCTAACAAGGTGTCCAAACCACAAGTGACAGAGTCTGACAGGGCTGGGGTACCTCTGAAAGCAGATTGACAGTGTCAACTCCACATTAAAGGCAGACACTGATTTTTCCTTAATTGCTCTTTTTTAGAAAAAATTGTGGTGAAATCTATGTAATATAAATGGCGCCAGTGTAGCCATTTTAAAGTGTGTACAGTTCAGAGGTGTTAAGTGTATTCACACTGTAAAGCAATCATTACCACTATCCATGTCCAGGACTTTTTAATCATCCCAAACTTAAAGGCTGCAGTCCATGGGGTCGCACACGACTGAGTGACTTCCCTTTCACTTTTTGCTTTCATGCATTGGAGAAGGAAATGGCAACCCACTCCAGTGTTCTTGCCTGGAGAATCCCAGGTACGGCGGAGTCTGCTGGGCTGCCATCTGTGGGGTCGCACAGAGTCGGACATGACTGAGATGACTTAGCAGCAGTAGCAGTAATTGCTCTTTTTTAGAAAAAATTGTGGTGAAATCTATGTAATATAAATGGCGCCAGTTTAGCCATTTTAAAGTGTGTACAGTTTAGTGGCGTTAAGTGTATTCACACTGTAAAGCAATCATTACCACTATCCATGTCCAGGACTTTTTAATTATCCCAAACTTAAAAAGCAGTATCTCCCCAATTTTCCCTCCCAAACTCATAGTACCTCTATTCTTTTTGTTTCTATGAACTTGCCTATTTTAGGCACCATACATTAAAGGGATAATGCAATATTTGTCCTTTTGTGTCTGGCTTATTTTACTTAGCATAATGTTTTCAGAGTTCATCCATGGTATAACAAGTATACTTAGTTGCTTTGTATAGTATTAAACACTCACAATTTGTATGATTTAAACACCCACAAAAAAACAGTAAAAAGGAAATACGTTTAAAGACAAAATTATACATTTTTGCAGTCTGTTACAAAAGGGTCTAAATTAGCTGAATGCTTAAGTAACATTTTTTTTTTCATTTTGAAAAGGAAGATGATAGCAATTCCTATGGAAAAATTCCATAGAAGCAGTAATGGTAAACTGTCATTCAGTACCAATGACCTAAACATTTATTGTGTAGGCAGTACCGTACTCTGTTTACAAGTACAGTAATTTCCCTACATATGAACCTTCAAATTTTGAACTTTCAAAGATTCGAACATGCATTCTTGTGTCTAGTCACCTAAGTTAGTTCAGCTGTCTGGCATATATTTTCATGTGCATGCATCCCCTACAAGTGGTTGGACTTTTGTGTACTTTATTGTACAGTACGGTATAGAGTGTGATGGTACAGTATCTTTATTTCACGACCAGAATGTCTGGAAACAAACATAAAAGCAGCATGGATATAGCTGGCACTACTGTATTTTTCTAGGTGCTATACTGTAAGATTAAAAATGTTTTCTTTTTGTGTTTGTTTTTTATGTATTACTTATGTGAAAAGTATTAAAAACCTATGTAGGTACAGTACTATATAGCTGATCTTGGGCTAACTTTGTTGGACTTATGAACAAATTGGACTTACAAATGCACTCCCGGAATGCAACTCATTTGTATGTAGAGGACTTAGTGTATTTAAAATCATTAATATGAGGTCCAAGTTTGCCAGTTATAATGATCTCATTTTCTTAAAACTGAGACAGTGAATTTTATATAAAGTTCATGATTCCCTTTCAATTCCATTTACTGCTTTGAGGTGGAATGGAGAACATCAGGCAGCACACCTTTACCCTGGCTCAGTACACCTACGCTGCCTTGTCTTCCCTGCGGTACCCCAACGGAGCCCCTGTTGTGCAGATTTACAGTGACTCTGAGTTCAGCAGCCCAGAGGTGCAGGGTCCGATCATCAGCTTCAATGTGCTCGATGACAATGGGAACGTCATTGGTTACTCCCAGGTGGGTTTTCTTTTCATCCTGCTAACCATGTTCATATCAGAATCGCTCTTGTCTGTGAATCGCCCTTCCAAGCCCTGAAATTTGAGGACAAGGCCTCTGGGTCCTTGCAATAGTCATGACGAATCCTGTGTACTGCTGGAGAGGCCGCTGGTCCCTCCTTAGAGTCTCTGTACTCCCATTGACATGCAATTCTAACAAGCATGGGCTATTTAGTTCTTCAGCCTACTTTATTCAGCCACAGGTGGTCAATTTCAAATGGGAAGTGAGAGACCAAGTCTCTGATGGCAGTGGCAGGGGACAGCTGACAGCTTGCCAGCAAGGGAAGACACCCTAACCATAGTGTAGACAGAGCAACCTGTCTGAGGTCATTTCACTTACCAACAGCTTGGTAGCCCCGTCGTTACATCAGACCATATTGCAGCGGCACACAAAATCCTGGGCCTCTTACCACCGTTGGTTTGCATGTTGCTTGGAACTCATCACTCTTTTTTTATGACAAGCAGAAATGAGGTCCTTAGTAGCACAAAAGCCCTTATTTCTGCTGTAGTTCATTATAATAAGTTCAAAATATTTGGTAGGCTGGTTATAAAATAGTTTCTGCAGATACACCCTTTGTATGCATTTTCTCAAGAAAACACTGCAGGTAGTGGTTTGCAGGTTGGGAACTGCTTGGATCCCTGTGATACTGAATAAGCTGGTCACTGCCCAGTACGTTTAAAAACCTAGAGTCACACTGAGCACTCAGACGTGGCAGTAGGTGGTCACCAGATGGGCTGTGGCAGATTGGGCCTGGGGAGCCCAAGGCCCTTCCCAGAGCCCAGGTCTCTAGAACTGCTGTGAGGAGTGATTTGATCATCACATCAGTTTGGAAGATGCTGCTTATCACCCCTTGAAAGCCACTCTTTCCATACTCCTATGTTAAACCCAGACTTTCTCAGACGAAATTCATTTCTCAAGGAATCCTATCCCCACCTCCCATGAACTTTCTTTGTTCAATGAAAAAAAATTTTTTTTGGAAGATCCATAAACTTTCTGAGGACAAACTTGAGAACTGTTTTCTGGAAGAAATGTTGGTTCTCACTGGTGTCCAGGGACCAACACTCTACAATCATTAGTTGTCTTTTGGGTGAGTTGATTGTGAAGATATTGGCCCCCCCACCCTCCACCCCTCATTTACACAGCAGCAGAAGCAGCCCAGCATCATTCAGAAGCAGGCAATTTTAAATGCTTTTGAGGGGTGGTGTAAAACACATTGGGGCCAAAGGTTTGCCTTCTCAAATATGTTATTCTGGGTAATTGGTACAATAAGTTTCCTTCTTGAATCTAAAATAAGTGTATTTTTGAGGGGTGTGGAGGAGGGCAGGCTGATGACTCTGAAATGTGCTGTGGCAAGTGTAGTACTGAACTCAGGTTGGGCTGCTCACCACTTAAAAGTCGATGAAGGGAGGGCAAGTGTCAGTAGAAAGGAAAGCTACTGAGTCAGAAAAGCTGAAATCTAGGGAGATGGTGGACTCATGTCTGGAGACTAACTCCAAAGATTCTGCTCAGCCATGACAATTTTTAACAGGAAAAAGGGGAAAAAAATCCAAGTTAATCATTAAGGTAAGAGGTCAGGTTCTTTGTCATTTCTCATCGTGAGCAGATCCGCTGATGTCTCCTGATCTTCTTTTGGATACTGTCTTGCCTGCATGGTCCACCTACAAATTTGCCAAGGGGAGCTAGGGATACAGAGTCAGTCATTCCTCAACTACTTAATTCTTCATTCTTACTCCTTTTAATCCAGAAAAGGGATCAACTGGTTAGACCAGGCATTGTGTACATTCAGTAGAGCATAAGTCAGGAGTTAGGTGAAATGTTACCTCAGGATCCTATTTTTATAATTAAGGTCTGAGAAAAACAGATGAACAAATAGAAGAGGGACAAAAGAGCTGCTTACAAATTCCCATTCTCAGAGATCATTCCATTTCTATGGGAGTGGGGGTGAAGGTCTGTCTTCTGTAACTGTTTCATGCTGAGAAAGGATGTCTCAGTCTTAGAGTGAAAGATGTCCACATGGGTCTGAGACATCTCTTTGCTGACCATTTTAGTTGCCAGCTTACCTATGTGGGCAAGGCAAGCTACAGTTATTCTAATGCCCACAAAGATATAGATTATTATGAGCAATAGTAGAGGGGGGGGACATGGAGGAGCCTTTGTACGTGGGGGAGGGATCAGTTCCAGGCAGAATGGTGAAAGAATCACCCATTTGCCCAGAGAAGCAAAGAGGAAGATCTTCCCAAGGAGAAGGAGCAGCCTATCTGGGTGTCTGCCTGACTTCACTGGGACCCTCATTCCCTGAGGGCTCACACAGGGGTTTCTCCCTTGTGCATCTATAGAGGAAGTTCATCCCGTGAGTGGAGGTCATGGCTAGGGCATGGCCAGCTGTGTCAGCTCAGGAGAATCCTGGGTTTGCCTGGTCTTTGTCACATGTGGGAATTCCACAGAGATTTGGAGGGTCTTTGGAAACATTACATGGCATCATGGCTGGGTCTGGCTCTCTCTTTTTCGGGGGATTTATGAAGAAATTGAGCCTTCTGTGAGAAGCTTTTTGGTACCTGTTTTTGATATCCAGGCCTCCTCATTTCAGTGATGCCTCATTGGATGGTATCACTGACTCAATGGACATGAGTTTGAGCAAGCTCTGGGAGTTGGTGATGGACAGGGAAGCCTGGCATGCTGCAGTCCATGTGGTGGCAGAGTCAGACATGACTAAGCGACTGAACAAACACAAGCACCTCCTCATTTCATTTTCCCCTCTGGTGGAAGTCAGTCTACCCAGTGGTTAAGTGGGTAGGTTCAGATTCAGGCTGCCTTGCACTGGCTCTCTGAGCTTGGGTGAGGTAATGTAAGCTCCCCAAGTCTCTGTGAAATGGCGTAAGAATGTACCCTGATGACAGTTTTTCGTGAGGATTGACTGAGATACAATATATAGCTCCTTAGTGTCGGGCCGGCATGAAGCAAGTGCCCCATTGTACTGTGAACATAGCTCTCATCCTATTCCAGCAGCCAGCTCCCTCACCTGGCTGGGCACTGGCCAAGCCTGTGTGGGATTCCCAAGGTCTCAGAGTGAGAGAAAAGATGAAGTTGTGATGAGAAAGTAGAATGAAGGGCAACTGTGGTCAAAACAGCCTCTTCCACCCACATGCTCTTCTAGGTGGGGTCCCTGTCTCTTCCCCTTGAACCTCGGCAGGTCTGTCGTTCACTCATATTCAGTAGCATGCCTCCCAAGGTGACACTGCTTGGCTTTGGAGGCTAGGCCAGAAAAACCCATGCAGTGTCAGCATTGCTTCCTGGGGCATTCACTTTTGGAGCCTCGAGTTACCGTGGAAGGAGGTTTACCCTGAGCAGCCATGCTGTGAGGAAGCCAGAAGCAAGCATGTTGGTGACTGTCCTGGTTTGAAGCCAGACCTGCCTTTGAGAAACTGAACCTCAAGGGAATTCCAACCCCAGGCACGTCACTCCCAGCCTTCTAGTCTTGCCAAATGAGATCAGCCATCTCTGGGCCCTTTCTGAGTATCTGACCCCCCGTAGCCATGAGCACAATACAGTGGTTATTGTTTCATGCCACGGTGTCTGGGTGGCTTGTTTTGTGGCTGTGATAGCTGCAACAGTGAATACACGCTGGGTCAGGGAGAGGGGTGAGCATGGGAGACTTCTAATTCAGCTTGTCGGGAGCTGGGGTAGGGGAGCTTTCCTAGGAGCTGTCCCTTGAGTGGAGGTCACCTGGCCCTGGAGGTGGAGTTGGCCAGACCCAGTGGGGCCGCCAGGCCTCACCATAGAGAGCAGGGAACTCCTGGGTTTCATCAGCAGAAATGGCTTCTTCACACTCTGACAGTCCAGGGGCGATGGCTAAAGTGCCAGCAGTTTGGTCTCCACAAAGGTGTGTGGGAGGCACCACTGTTGTGCCCGCCCAGCAGGGAGGCCAGGTGGGCCCTGTGCGTGGTGACCTGTGTCTGCAGACACAGGTTTCTGGCCACCCCGCCTGTTCTTCCCAGGAAGAAAGGTTTCAAAGCCTTCCCCAGCTGGGCCAGTTGTGTTTGTTTCCTCAAATGCAATTAGAGGACTTCCCTGAGTTTAGCCTGAGTCACCAGGGCTAAGGACCCTCACTGGGCCCCCAGGCCCTTGTGAGAATGGAACCCTGGACCTACAAACAGAGGAACCGGCATAAACATCCCTTGTGCCATCGCACCTTTGAGCCTTGTGAGCAAGAATCACCTGTCCAGCTTCCAGGGGAAGGGGAAAAGACTTGGAACTTCTGGATTGAATTGCAGTTCTGTGATTGAACCCAAAGTCTAGGATATTATGAAAAGCAAATCGGTAACATGCAGTGTCAGCTGGGAGCTGAAGCAGGGCTCCTATGAGTGGTAGCTCTGCTAAGGCCTGCTCTGTGATCGGACAGATGGTCCTGGTCTGTCTTGCCTAAGGACACTGAGGAGCTGCCCCACGTCCCAGCCACACTCAGATTTTATTCTTGTGAATCTCACTTGAAACCTGTGGGGTCTTTCTTTCAAAAATTAATTCCTTAAAATTCTTTTTTTTACAAGTGAGATCAAATTGATGTATCACATTGTGTTTGTTTTAGGTGTACAATGCAGTAATTCTATATATGTATACATTGGGAAATGATTTCTATAAGTTTAGTTAACATCTATCACCACATGTGGTTATAAAAATTTTTTTTCTTGTGATGACAACTTTTAAGATTTACTCTCTTCGCAACTTTCAGGTATATAATACATTATTGTTAGCTATAGTCACCACGCTGTGTGTTGTAACACCAGGACTTATTTATCTTATAAGTACAAGTTTGTATCGTTTGATTACCTTCACCACACCCCACCCTCCCCTGCCCCTGGCAACCACCGATCTGTTCTCAGAATTTTTATTTGATTCCATGTGTGTGATCATACAGTATTTGTCTTTGTCTGACTTATTTCTTAGCGTATTTCATTATGACTGAGCAAAATGTCCTCAAGGTCCATCCTTGTCACAAATGGCAGGATTTCCTTTTTTTATAGCTGAACATTATTTCACTGTGTGTTTATATACATCACATTTTCTTTATCCATTAGTCCTTTGATGGACACTTAAATTGTCTTATCTATTGTAAATACTGCAGTAAACATCAGGGTACAGATCTCTTTTTAAGACAGTGATTTCATTTCCTTCAGATAAATACAGCAATTAGTTCTACTTTAAATTTTTTTGAAGGATTCCTATGCAGTTTCCCATAGTTGCTGTGCCCGTTTACATTCCCACCAACAGTGAACCAGGGTTCCCTTTTCTCCATGTTCTCTCCAACTCTTGTTATTTGTTGTCTTTCTGATGATAGCCTTTAACAGGTGTGATATTACGTGCTAGATACTAGATATTTGAGAGGTGATATCTTATTTTAGTTTTAACTTACATTTCCCTAATGACTAGTGATGTTGAGCATGTGTTCATGCACCTTTTGGCATTTGTATGTCTTCTCTGGAAAAATGTCTATACAGATTTTTCTGCTCATTTAAGAAATCAGATTATTTTAAATGTGAGCTCTCAACTTGGAATTTGGTGTAATATTTTTCACTTTTCGCAGGCATATATCTATTTCCCAACTGGAAAAACTTTAATTATCAGTAATATTTTATAAAATGTATTTAGTAAACCCATGATGGATCATAGCACTTCAGAGAAAAATTCCAAGCTCATATTTTCATTTTACTGTTAGGAAAGAGAGACAAAAATATGGACCTGAAACTCTTTTCAGTCCAGGCAGTCAGAGTAAAACTGGACACTCCTAACCCTAGTTCTGTGTCATATTAAACCCATAGGTGGATAAAATGGCCAGCCTTCACAACATCCATGTGCGAACCGGCTGCTTCTGTAACACTGGGGCCTGCCAGAGGCACCTGGGGATAAGCAATGAGACGGTGAAGAAGCATCTTCAGGTTGGTACTGGACCCTGTGGCCCAAACGCTGGCCAGCAAGACCCAATGCTAGCACCTCATCTTCACCAGAGGCTGGACCCATGTCTGGGGTCAGGGCTGGTCTTCGGGTTCATTTCTCTGAGCCCGCCCTGTGAACATGCAAAGAAAAAAGGGTCAACAAAGTTAGAAAATGCTTCAAGATAGTGACTCCATGCCAGGCATTTTTTTAGTTTGAGGACAAAGATTCAAAGGCAGTAGAGGACGTTTTTGTTTGTTTTTATAAATTCAGAATGTGACTTTTACCGGGGACAAGCCAGTGTGAAAATGTGCTCACACATGCAGAGGGTCCTTAACTAGTTTAGTCTTGCCAGAGTGAAATCTGCAAGCTAGAAGTCCCTCATCCTCTGGCAGAGTGAGGAGAGGAACTTTTCCAGCGGGCATTCTGCATTTCCCAGGTCCCCACCCTTCCTGCACTTCCCTGAGGTGAGGTTTGTCACTTCAAGGTATATTTTATTTTGAGCCACTTCATAAGACTAGTTCGAGTGGCAAAAAGCCTAATTTATATCAGAATAGTTTATAAATTGTTTCTTTTGGCTGCCACTAAATAATGAATATATTAGATCCCAACCACCCATGAACTGTGTTCTGCTTAAAAAGAGAGAGGGAGTCTCAGAACACAAATGAATGCAATTCCAGATATGATATTGAACTGAGGAATGCCATGGACCCATCTCTTTGGGTATCTGACTTGGGTTCAGCTCTGAGGAGGTAGGCTGCTGCAGCAGTGACCGATACCAGGCAGCGGGGCTTGGAGAGGCTTGGGGACTTCCTGCTTTTCTTTCCCTAACTCCTGGCCGGGCACTTAACGCTGCCTTTGGCTTTCATTATAGGCTTGGGCTGGTTGTTCCTTGGGGCAGCATCTCTGTCTTGCCCTTTTGTCAAAAGGCAGCTGCAGAGGATACAGGCCTCCCTTTGATTCTGAGGAAGTCTAAAAGGCATGGCCAGCAAGCTCTCCTCCCGCTTCAGCCCTGGGTAGATCAAGGAGCTGAGCCATCTGTGCTTCTGAAACTTCGGTCTGTCTTTTGATGCTGCTATGGGTCAGCATTGTGTATATGGCTCTGGTAAATGCTTTACGTGAACAATTGCTTTTAAACTTAGAAAAAAACATATTTATTTATTTGTTTATTTATTTATGTTGAAATATAGTTGATTTACAGTGTTGTGCCTTTTAAACTTTGTAATGGCCTCTTGAGATTGGCATAGATCCCCATTGACAGTGAGCCGCATGGAACTGTGTGCTTGCTACACTCTGCATGCTTGTGGAATGATGGCTGAGGCTCGCAGCTCTTCTTAGTGTTGCAGTTCTTTTTTCCTGGTTTAATTTTATCTTCTATTATCGACAGAAATTGTTTTACAGAATGGTTTCTGGTCCATCGTGAGGAATATTCACTCCGGCTGACTTGTTTCTTTCTTCTAGGCTGGTCACATCTGCGGAGACAATGTGGACCTCATAGATGGGCAGCCGACGGGCTCTGTGAGGATTTCTTTTGGATACATGTCCACGCTTGAGGATGCCCAGGCCTTCCTCAGGTTCATCATAGCAACCCAACTGCGCCCGTCTCATGGCCAGTGTCTCCCGCTGGCCACCCCCAGGGAGGCTAGAGCCCTGCCAGAAGACAGCGAGGCTCAGAACGCCGTGCCTGCCACCTGGGCCAGAGGTAGCCCCTCACCTCAGGAAGATGCTGCCCCACACTCCGGGGTTTGGAACAACTCACCCGCTGCTGTGGACGCAGAGGGTCTGTGTCCGCCCCTGCTGGAGGCCCCCAGAACCCAGCAGACCGCTTCAGAGAAAGCTGCTGACGTCTCGGATGGGATGTCACATGTCATCACCAACCTTTACCTCTACCCGATCAAGTCCTGTGCAGCCTTTGAGGTAAGGGTTTCAGTGGCAGCTAAAAAGATGGCTTCTTTTGTGTTTACTTTATAGTATTTTTTGATAAAGCAAAGAAAAAAAGTTCAGGAAGTGAAGAGAAGCATGCAGAAAATAAAAACTTTAGTACCTGCAGCACACAGGCTCAGTGGTTGCAGTTCCCAGGCTCTGGAGCACAGACTCAGTAACTGTGACCCAGGGGCTTAGTTGCTCTACAGCATGTGGGACCTTCCCAGACCAGGGATCAAACCCACATCCCCCGGGTTGGTAGCAGATTCTTATTGACTGCTCCACCAGAGAAGTCCTCATTCTGCCTTTCTTGGTTTGGGCTGACTTTTGACCATGACTCTGCTTACGGGAATCCCCAAGAGGACCCTATTTCTGGGTGTGACTGCCTAATTACTGTTGATAGTTATGGATGTAACTTTCATGCAGAAGCATTTTACATACTTTGGTTCATTTGATCCTCAAAACAATAATATGAGGTGCTAGGTAATATCATCCCTATTGTATAGATATGGAACCTGGAGGATATTGAGGTTAAGCACTCTGCCTAGGTCATGACCCCCTAATAAATGATAGGGAAAGGATTTGAACCCGGGTCTACTGACTCCTTGGGTCCACGCTCTCCTGAGTCCATCTGCTTAGCTCTCCCTGTGGAAGTGAACTACATAATGTCTGCAAACAAGCTGGCCTGGCAGTCACCCGACCCGGGAGATGGAAGTGCTTGCCTTGGTTGGCCAGCTGGCCTTTTCCCCTCCTGCAGTGTTCGAACTTCCTATGAGACTGTCTTTCTTTGATATGTGTGTGTCCCAAGTCCCAGGCGAAGTCCCAACCTCCTGAGCCTCTGGGATTACAGGCTCCCTAGCTCCTCGTTGGATATTCTCCTCGTTGGATATTCTTCTTGGAGAAGAACAAGCAAGTTCTTCTCCACTCCTGAGTGGAGGCAGGTGAGGAGTATCAGGACTCTGTTTTCTCAGATGAGTCTTGTCCTGTAGAATAGCCATGCTGCACAGAAACACAGCAGGAATCAGTGTCCCATTTTACAGACGAAGACACTGAGACTCAGCAAGGTTTCATATTTTGCTAAGTCTTCCGTCCATCTGCTCATTCAGAAACTATACACTGAGTACCTGCTACCTGCTGGGCCTGCACCTGTGTTGCAGTGATGAGCAAAATGGAAATGGTTCCTTCCCTCAGGTGGCGCAGTATCTCAGGAGGAAAACAGACACTTTACAACACACACACATCTCTCTCTCTCTCTCTCTGTCTATCTATCTGTCTGTCTACTTACCTATCATTTATCTGTCTATCCATTCATACCATGATTTCACACTGATACCTCCAATTCCAATCCAACACCACAGGGTTTATTTAGCCATCCTCTGCTCTTGTAAATCCTGTGAGAAACCTGGCTCCCGTTGCCCTCAGTGAATACTTACTTGCTCAAATCCTTCCGTAACCCAACCCCCAGCTGCAACAGCTGAAAGCTTACCATTCACATGCCAACACAGACATGGTGGCTGAAAGCTTGCCCCAGACAAAGAGGAAAAAGGAAGGCAGAAGCCAGTAAATTCAATGTTTAGGTGGCAATTCACAGGCTAGAAAATGGTAGACATGTTCCAACAAGTGGGTGTAAGGAACAGCGACTGGCCTGAGACTTTGCCCCCCTAGCAAGCTTACAACCAAGCCTGCCTCAGTGTCTTGGATGCTGACAAGAGACATGAGATTCCATGGGGATTCCCTGGTGGTCCAGAGGTTAAGACCCTGCATTTCCAAAGCGGGGGATGCAGCGTTAGGATCTTGCATGCCGGGGAGGGGGCGAGATTCCTGGGTCAGAGATAAAAGGCTGCTACTCACAGCCTGCAGGCAGCAAGAGCTTCACGTTTGTGTTGCTTTTCTTTGCCCCCAAGTCCCAAGAGAAGATCCAGAGGGACCCCAGTGGATGCTCTGCTCATATTTGGGAGCCCCTAACTCAGGAAACCTCTTTCATAATAGGATGCCAGCCAAGCTGTGTAGTCCTCAGTCAGGGAGGAGCTGTTACCTTTGTGATACTGGGCTGTGAGCAAACCTTCCCTCTACTCCAGAGGGTTGTATAGTTGTTCACTATACAAACATCCTTCACAGGAGAGTCTAGAACAGAGGACAGTTTGTGCTTCTGCTTGTTAAAACAGACATATAGAAATGAGAAGTCCATGGAGAAATGCCACCCAATAATAGATTATCTTCTAAAAAGTTATTTGTAATTCAAAACATGCTCTCCGAAAGAAATAGTGACTTAGTGGTGGATTCCGGGCTTAGCCCCTAGTATTGCTGAACTCAAGGGCTCTGCCAGCAGAAGCAGTCATGTGTCTATGGGGAGAGGATGTCTGATACACAAGACAAGCGAAGGGCAGAGGTAAAGGGATTAACATCTGTGGATCATCTGTTACATTCAGTTGCTTTACATTTTATACATTGTTTTGGTTTTCACCTAATCCTATGATAATAATGTCCATTTTATATAACACATGACAGAGCCAAGGCTCAGGAAGGTGGTAAGTTGTCCAAAGCTGATAACTGACGGAGATGAGATCTAAGCCCAGGTTTGTCAGTCCTCAAAGTGTCTACCCCACCCCACCCCCAACTGCACCACGTTTCTGCTTCTTGGGTCCAGGGCTCCCCTGGCTGGAGGAGCAGTTTCCCTTCACATTTTTCCTCCTTGAGATCTGTACCCTGCTCCCCCCAGACCTGAAGCTCCTCTCCTTCACTTCCTTCCCCTGAAGCCTCAGTCTTCAACTCAGGTCCTTCCCTTGAGCACCCACCCCAAAGTGCCCCTGATTAAATATTCTTCCCTTTCATCATTACACCTGATTGAAGTTTTCAGACTCCTTTGGGTGGTTGACTTGAGTGCTCAGAGGAAAACAGAAGGGTGAAATTGATGCTTGCACAGTTGTGCAAGAATGTTGGTCTCTTAATCATAATAGTATTTCAAAAGCAGTGGGTGGTGCACACCCTTCTTTAACAAACAGCTGGCTCCAGAAGAGCCCCCCTGGGTGGGACTTCTGCACAGGCAGTGCTGAAAGCAGCAGGTGTAACCTGTGGACAAAACTGCAAAGACCTGGTCCCACACTATTGAAATTTCATTGTTTTTCCCCTAATGTGCTTTTTGTGTTCTGGATCCCATCCAGAACACCACGTTACATTTAGCTCTCATGTCTCCTTAGGCTCCTCGGGGGCTATACCAGTTCCTTAGACTTTCCCTGTTTTCAGAACCTTGATTGTTTTAAGGAATACTGGTCGAGTATTTGTTAGAATATCCATCAGTTTGTTTTTGTCTGATGTCTTTCTGAGAATTAGACTGGGGTTTGGGGTTTTACGGCAGGAGGACCACAGAGATAAAGTTCTCATTTTATCATGTCAGGGTACATATTGTCATTGTGGCTTATCACTACTGATGTTAACTTGGGTCTCATAGTGTTTGCCAGCTTTCTTCACTGTACAGTTCCCCCTCCACCCACTCCCATGCTGTACCCTTTAGAGGCAAGTGACTAAGGGTAGCCCGAGAGGGGGCCATTTACATCAATAATTTGGAATTATTCTATATGAGAGATTTGACCTTTCTATTTCATCATTTATTTATATCAGTGTGGACTCATGGGTATTTATTTTATATTTTAGATTATAATCCAATACTGTGTGTATATGTGTTAGTCGCTGTCGTGTCTAAGGCTTTGTGACCCCATGGACTGTAGCCCGCCAGGCTCCTCTGTCCATGGAATTCTCCAGGGAAGAATACTGGAGGGGGTTGCCATTCCCTTCTCCAGGGGACCTTCCCAACCCAGGGATTGAACCCTGGTGTCCTGCACTGCCGGCAGATTCTTTACCATCTGAGTAACCAGGGAAGCCCAATCCAATATTACATTATTATTGTTGTTCAAATGTTTCTGTTTTTTTTCCATTGAACATGTTTTCAGTTAACTCCTGCATCCCTTTGATGTACCTCCCTCATTTTGCTTTTCGAGAACTTCCTTACTTTTCCAGCACTACAGGGTACTCTTGGCTCATCTTGTATATTTCCTGACCTAGCCCTAGAATAAACCATTTCTCCAAGAAGTCCTGGTTGTTTTTATTGGAGAATGGTATTAAGTGCAAGATCTGGGCACTGGGCATAATTTATATTTTAATTTTGCAGAAATATGAAGAATTGAGGAATATACATATTTTATACACTTAAAATGGATCAACCCAGTGACCATTTTGGTGGAGCCACAATTTGTGCAAGAAACAAGTCTATATTACCAGGATATGCCTGTTCAGGCACCCACCACTGTGGAAGGGCACACAGAAGGAGCAGCAGAGACCTGTGGGGAGGGAAGTGGGACACAGGGTGGGGCAGAGACCTGCTCTCCACGTCCCTGCTAGGCTCACATGTTACCCACTCAAGAAGCAGGTTGAAGTAGGCAAGGATGGAAACTGGATCTGGAGGGTAAATGGAAGGTACCTTGATCCCATAGTCTCCTTTGCATTGTCTTCTTCTTCTTTTTAAATATTTATTTATTTGGCCGCGTCAGGTTGTAGTTGAGGCACACGAGTTCTCTGATGTGTGATGTGGCATCTTTGGTTGCAGCACATGGGCTTCCCAGGTGGTTCTAGTGGTAAAGAATCTGCCTGCCAATGCAGGAGACACAAGAGACGTGGGTTCGATCCCTGGGTTGGGAAGATCCCCTTTAGAAGGAAATGTCAACCCACTCCAGTATTCTTGCCTGGAGAATTCTATGGATAGAGGAGCCTGGCGGGTTACAGTCCATGAGGTCTTAAAGAGTTGGACATGACTGAGCACACACACACACATGGACTCTCTACTCCTGGAAGGTGCTCAGGCTCAGTAATTGCGGTTCACAGGCATTCTAGTTGTGGCATGAAGGCTCCAGAGGGAGGGCTCAGTAGTTGAGGTGCAAGCACTTAGCCGTTGTGAGGCACATGGGATCTTAGTTCCTTGACCAGGGATTGTACCTGCATCTCTTGCATTTCAAGGTGGATTCTTAATCACAAGACCACCAGGAAAGTCCTTGTCTTCTTTGTTTCCTTCTCTTCCACACTTTATTTCTTCAAGAGTCTGTGCTGAATTCCTGAAGTCCATCTGCATCTGTGCAGCCCCTGTACAATACATGAGAAGATCCTTTTTGAGGAGCGCTGGCTTCAAATACACTGGCTTTTTTTTTAGGTGACCAGGTGGCCTCTAGGAAGTCAAGGGCTGCTGTATGACCGAAGCTGGATGGTTGTGAATCACAACGGCATTTGCCTGAGTCAGAAACAGGAGCCCCGGCTCTGCCTGATCCAGCCCTTCATTGACCTGCAGCGGAGGATCATGGTCATCAAAGCCCAAGGTCTGAAAACGGGGTTCATTTTTACAGAGTAGTTGTCAAGAGTAGCTTTATTCTCATAAACTAAAACCATGGCTTTTCCTCTACTAAATATTAAAATATTCCAGAAGGAAGTGAAAAGATGTCTAGAACAGACAACAGGAAGTTTTGTTCCTCTTGTGTTTTTTGTTTTGTGTGTGTGTGGAGGGTATTTCTGGGAAAAGGTAACATCTGACCATCCAATCAAAAAGTAAAGAGGTGTCGATTTTGAAATTACATGTTGTCCTTTCACTTACATTAGTTTTACTTCCTTCACTCTTCATAGGTTCTGCAAGCTTTAATTCTTCTTTGTGGATTTTTATTAGGAACTGTCTTAATACATATGAATGTAGACCAGCTCTGTCCAGTGGACCCTTATGTGATGATGGAAATATTCAACATCTTCATCGTGCTGTTTGGTAGCCATCAATCCGATGTGGTTACTGAGTTCGTGTAATGTGACTAGCAGGATGCTGGAGCTAAACTTTCAACTTTATTTAATTAATTTAAATCACTACATGTAGTGGCTACAGTGGCGGACAGCACAAATGTGAAGAACAACATAATGCATACTTACATCATCCAATTTTAACAAACTTAGCATTTGGCCACATTTGCTTCAATTTCTCCTCCTCCCCATACCTCTCCCCTCTTATTACCCACCTCCTTTCTCCCTTTGCCACATCCTCTTTCTCCTCCTCCTCCTTTTAAGAAATAAAAACATTACAGATATAGATGAAAATCCCTCTGTGTTCTCACTCCTTCTTCTGCACTCCACCTACCATTTACAGAATATTCCAGTTTCCCTCCTAACTTATAGCTATACTTTTGTGATATATCCCATTTCTGTATATTCAGTGATTGTGTTTCTTGATGGTAGGTATTCCATTCTGTTCCAGTGGTTTATTAAACTTGGAAGAAAAGCTATGACCAACCTGGACAGCATATTAAAAGGCAGAAACATTACTTTGCTGGCAAAGGTCCATATAGTCAAAGCTATGGTTTTTCCAGTAGTTGTGTACAGATGTGAGATTTGGACCATAAAGAAGGCTGAGTGCCCAGGAATTGATGCATTTGAAGTGTGGTTTTTGGAGAAGACTCTTGAGAGTCCCTTGGACTGCAAGGAGATCCAGCCAGTCAATCCTAAAGGAAATCAGCCCTGAATATTCATTGGAAGGACTGATGCTGAAGCTGAAGCTCCAATACTTTGATGACCTGATGGGAAGAGCCGATTCATTGGAAAAGACCCTGATGCTAGGTAAGATTGAAGACAGGAGGAGAAGGGGACGACAGAGGATGAGTGGTTGGATGGCATCACCGACTCGATGGACATGAGTTTGAGCAAGCAACAGGAGATGGTAAAGGACAGGGAAGCATGGTGTGCTGCAGTCCATGGGGTCACAAAGAGTCGGACACTACTGAGAGACTGAAAAACAACAATAACTGATAGGGCTTGTCCTTCTACCTCATGCTTCCAAATAGTCTTGACCATTCTTGGCCTTTTGTTCTCTGTATGAATTTTAACACATGCACACAATTGAATACTCACTCCCATAATCAAGATATAAAACAAGAAACAAAACCACAGAAAACTCCTTCATGCTATCCCTTTTCAGTCTCTCTTTTCCCCCTCCTTAACACCCGGCGGTCAAAGCTCTATCAGTATGGCTTTTTTTTTTAATATACCCTTTAAAAAATTATCACTGTTAGTTTTTTTTGAGGATATTATATAAATGTAAACACACAATCTGTGACCTTTTGATGTTGGCTTCTTTCTCTCAGCATGATGCCTTTAAGTCCCATCTAAGTTATTGCATGAATCAGTAGTTTATTCTTTTTTTATTATTGAGTAGTATTCCATTGTATGGACATATCAGAGTCTGGTATGTTTTCCTTTTATCTACTGAACGACATTTGAGTTGTTTCTAGTTTTGAGCAATTATGAATAGAGCTGCTCTTAACATTCATGTACAGGTTTTTGGGTGCTCAGAAGTTTTCATTTCTGAGAATAAATACTAGGAGGTGATTGTAGGGTCATATAGTAAGGGTAATTAACCTTTAAAAGAAACTTCCAGACCATTTTCTGGAATATATTGTTTTCATTCCCACCAGTAATGTATGAGAGTTCTAGCTGCTCCACATCTGGTCAGTTTTTGTCAGTGTTTTTGTTTTATTTATTTTAATAGGTGTGTAATGGCATCCCATCATGATTTTAATTTGGTTTCCCTACTGGCTAATGATGTTAAGCATCTTTTGATGTCCTTACTTGCTCTCTGTATGTTTATTTTGACCCATAGATTATAGTTCAGTTCAGTTCAGTTCAGTCGCTCAGTCGTGTCCAACTCTGCAACCCCATGAATTGCAGCATGCCAGGCCTCCCTGTCCATCACCAACTCCCGGAGTCCACCCAAACCCATGTCCATCGAGTCGGTGATGCCATCCAACCATCTCATCCTCTGTCGTCCCCTTCTCCTCCCACCCCCAATCCTACCCAGCATTAGGGTCTTTTCCAATGAGTCAACCCTTCGCATGAGGTGGCCAAAGTATTGGAGTTTCAGCTTCAACATCAGACCTTCCAATGAACACCCACGATTGATCTCTTTTAGGATGGATTGATTGGATCTCCTTGCAGTCCAAGGGACTCTCAAGAGTCTTCTCCAACACCACAGTTCAAAAGCATCAATTCTTCGGAGCTCAGCTTTCTTCACCGTCCAACTCTCACATCCATACATGACCATTGGAAAAACCATAGCCTTGACTAGACGGACCTTTGTTGGCAAAGTAATGTCTCTGCTTTTAAATATGCTATCTAGGTTGGTCATAACCTTCCTTCCAAGGAGTAAGTGTCTTTTAATTTCATGGCTGCAATCACCATCAGCAGTGATTTTGGAGCCCCCCCAAAAAAGTCTGACACTGTTTCCCCATCTATTTTCCATGAAGTGATGGGACCAGATGCCATGATCTTAGTTTTCTGAATGTTGAGCTTTAAGTCAACTTTTTCACTCTCTTTCACTTTCATCAAGAGGCTCTTTAGTTCTTCTTCACTTTCTGCCATAAGGGTGCTGTCATCTGCATATCTGAGGTTATTGATATTTCTCCCATCAATATTGATCCCAGCTTGTGTTTCTTCCAGCCCAGCATTTCTCATGATGTACTCTGCATATAAGTTAAATAAGCAGGGTGACAATATACAGCCTTGACATACTCCTTTCCCGATTTGGAACCGGTCTGTTGTTCCATGTCCAGTTCTAACCGTTGCTTCCTGACCTGCATACAGGTTTCTCAAGAGACAGGTCAGATGGTCTGGTATTCCCATCTCTTTCAGAATTTTCCACAGTTTATTGTGATCCACACAGTCAAAGGTTTTGGCATGGTCAATAAAGCAGAAATAGATGTTTTTCTGGAACTCTCTTGCTTTTTCGATGATCCAGCGGAGGTTGGCAATTTGATCTCTGGTTCCTCTGCCTTTTCTAAAACCAGCTTGAACATCTGGAAGTTCACAGTTCATGTATTGCTGAAGCCTGGCTTGGAGAATTTTGAGCATTACTTTACTAGCGTGTGAGACAAGTGCAATTGTGCGGTAGTTTGAGCATTCTTTGGCATTGCCTTTCTTTGGGATTGGAATGAAAACTGACCTTTTCAGTCCTGTGGCCACTGCTGAGTTTTCCATATTTGTTGGCATATCGAGTGCAGCACTTTCACAGCATCATCTTTCAGGATTTGAAATAGCGCAACTGGAATTCCATCACTTCCACTAGCTTTGTTCGTAGTAATGCTTTCTAAGGCCCACTTGACTTCACATTCCAGGATGTCTGGCTCTAGGTGAGTGATCACACCATCGTGATTATCTGGGTCGTGAAGATCTTTTTTGTACAGTTCTTCTGTGTATTCTTGCCACCTCTTAATATCTTCTGCTTCTGTTAGGCCCATATCATTTCTGTCCTTTATTGAGCCCATCTTTGCATGAAATGTTCCCTTGGTATCTCTAATTTTCTTGAAAAGATCTCTAGTCTTTCCCAACCTGTTGTTTTCCTCTATTTCTTTGCATTGATCGCTGAGGAAGACTTTCTTATCTCTCTTTGCTATTCTTTGGAACTCTGCATTCATATGGGAATATCTTTCCTTTTCTCCTTTGCTTTTTGCTTCTCTTCTTTTCCCTGCTATTTGTAAGGCCTCCTCAGACAGCCATTTTGCTTTTTTGCATTTCTTTTCCATAGATTACAGAAGTGTGTTAATTTCTATATATTTGGAGATGTTCTTGTTTTCATTCTGTTATTGATTTTTAGTTTAATTCCCTTTACCTCTCCAAAAGAGAGTGCTTACTTTGTAGATTTTAAATTCATTAAAATTTGTTAAGGTTTGGCTTATAACCAAAGATGTAATTTATTGCTATGAGTGTTCCATGTATACTTGAGAGGAATGTGTATTCTGTTGTTGGTTGGAGTGTTCTATAGATGTCAGCTATATCCACTTTGTTGATCAGTATTGCTGTTTTTCTATATACCTGCTGACTTTTTATGTATTTCCTACTAGTTCTGTTAATGACTGAAAGAAGAATGTTGAAATCCTCAACTGTAATTGTAGATTTGTCCATTTTCTCCTTAGTTCTGTTAGTTTTTGTTTCATATAGTATTATTGACTTCTTGGTGAATTGTTCCCTCTTTAAACAATGTTATTCTTTATGTATCATAATTTTCTTTGTTCCAAAGTTTGAAGTGTGAACTTCTTTGTCTGTTACAAATCCAGCCATTCAGCTCTGTTTCGGTTAGTGTTTGCATAACATATCATTTTCCACCTTTTTATTTCTTCTTGCCTGATCAATATTTATATAACATTCCACAAAATGTATTCATTTAAACTATACCATTCAATTATTATTATTCTTGTATATTTACAATCATCACCACAATAAACTTTAGAACACTTTTTCATCATCCTACATGAGAAAGCCCATACCCACTAGCAGTCACTTCCTATTCCCAACCTCATCCCCAGTCCCTGGCACTACTAATCTACTTTTTGTCTCTATGGATTTGCCTGTTCTGGATGGTTCATGTAATTCGGATCATACAATATGTGACTGACTTCTTTCACTTAGCGTAATGTTTTTAAGGGTCATCATACTGTTGAATAATTAGACATACTTATTTTTTTTATCCACTTACCAGTTGATGGATATTTAGATTGTTTCCACTTGTGGTTATTATGAATAATGCTGCTATGAACATTTATGTGTAAATTTTTCAAAATTTACTTATTTTTAATTGAAAGATAATTGCTCTACAGTATTGTGTTGCTTTCTACCCAACATCAACATGAATCTGTATGGCTGGAGGGCACAGGTTGGCCACAGAGGAGGTATCCAGAGAGAAGGGCCACCATGAATTCTGCTCAGGCGTCTTTGCTTCAGGACTTTCCTTGTATTTTTAATAACTCATGAAGGATGAGAAGGCATGCAGAGTGGCAGCATGCCTCAGCTGTTCCAGCCTTTATCAACAGTCTTACACTCTTCAGTGGCCTTGGATCAATTTCCTCTAGTCTCTTCTGCATATTTTATTCTAAGTTTATATACATATGTTATGTGCTCCTTTGTATGTATAATGTATATAAAAACTTTTTAAAAAAGAAGCACTTCCCAACTCCACTGACATGGTAACAGTTTTTTGTTTTTTTTTTTAGTGCTAATGATGATTGATTCAGGAATCCAGTTTGATGCTGACTCCTAGGAGCTAGGAGAATTGACACTCTATGCTGACATCCTTACAGAGCAAGCCTTCCTGCTAGCCTGTCTGTTTCTAGAGAATCTAGGTAGCTTAGAGAGCAATGACGTCAGGATGTGGAGTCATCCAGAGAGAGAGACATCTTTCAAAGGAATTCACAGCATCGCAGGGGCTATGGATGTGACTGCCCCAGTGCAGGGTCTCCCATGAGAAAGCTGCTCAGTGCACCTGCTGTTGATGGTGCTGACAATGATGAAGAGAATCTCTGTGTTATAAACAGATTTCTAAGACCCAGCCACTTATTTGATTCAACCAATTGCCCAGCTCATTAATTCTTATATATTTCAGAATAATGGACTTTAAAAACATATATTTGTTCTTCTTTGCATGATGATAAATTTGTCTCTAACCTTTGTTCATTAGGGATGGAGCCTATAGAGGTACCTCTTGAGGAGAACAGTGAGCAGGTTCAGATTTGCCAAAGCAAAGTCTGTGCAGACAGGTGAGGCTGTGGCAGGTGAAACTCTCAGGGAAGGGAAGAACAAAACCTCACTTTGTAGACATTCTCTCTGGTGCTTTGAAAGATGCACCTAAGTCCATTTTCATTATATCAAGCACTCATGGTTCCCAGTATAAGAAGCCTGAGCTCACACTATCCAAAAAGCTTTATTAACCAGAAAATGCCAGTCCTCTCAGATGCAGCTACATGAAACCAGGGATAAATAATTGCAGACTCAGACAGTAAAGAATCTGCTTTGTAGTACAAGAGTTGTGACTCGATCCCTGGGTCAGGAAGATCCTCTGTAGAAGGGAATGGCAACCCACTCAGTATTCTTCCCTGGAGAATTCCATGGACAGAGGAGCCTGGTGGGCTACAGTCCATTGGGTCTCAAAGATCAGACATGACAGAGTGACTAACGCCTTCACTTCCACTGAAATGACTGTATTTCTCTCCATGGAAGATTTGCTATAGTAACTTTCCAAAATATTCACCCAAAATTCATTGCTCTGATTGAAATGTGCTTTGATGAGTGTTTAAATCTGCACAAGAACTGGCAAGAGGGTGCAGAGTGTGCTTACCCCATGGGCCTCCAGCACGGCCAGGGCCCACGATGCCCAATTGTGTAGAGCACCATCCTCACACTATCACCCTCCCACCTTTCCTGAGCATGTACATAGCCCTTTGTCATCCCAGTGTGACCCAGAGGTGCTAACAGCTTGAGTCCAGTTTGGATGTGTGTAGCATAAGTGTTTGACATATCACTTCACGACTTGTTCACAGTGCAGAAGGAAATGTACTCTGATCAGCACTATGCATATCACAATTTCCTGAGCATAAATGTACCTGCTGACTGCTTTATTGTGTTCATTAATAGTCAGTTGGCATTTTAAAAGCCTTCTACTAGTATATGAATCACTGCTGCTGCTGCTGCTGCTAAGTCGCTTCAATCGTGTCTGACTCTGTGCGACCCCATAGACGGTAGCCCACCAGGCTCTGCCATCCCTGGGATTCTCCAGGCAAGAACACTGGAGTGGGTTGCCATTTCCTTCTCCAATGCATGAAAGTGAAAAGTGAAAGTGAAGTCACTCAGTCGTGTCCGACTCTTCACGACCCCATGGACTGCAGCCTACCAGGCTCCTCTGTCCATGGGATTGTCCAGGCAAGAGTACTGGAGTGGGGTGCCATTGCCTTCTCCTATGAATCACTAGTGAACTGTGAAGTTGATAATTTTTGTATGAATCACTAGTGAACTGTGAAGTTAATAATTTTTGTTTTTGGGGGGTTTATTGGTTAGGGTATTAGATGGGATTGGGACCCACAATCAGAAAATTTGTATTCCACGTGTTTTCTGGTTGAGATTAGGTTTAGGTTTAGGTAAAAGGAGAGGTTGGAAGAGAAATTTCTAAAGCTTTTAATTTGATCTGAAAACTTTGTAAAAGGCACAAATCTCAGGCCTTCCCATGCCTTGGAAATTTCTCTGCAGCTTCCTAAGCACACCTGTCACTTTAGGTGTCTATATTGCTGGGGACTTCATTATATTCTATTATATTCTGTTATATTGTACTGTATAACATTTTGCTATTTCAGTTACTTAAAGGAATACTACATAACATTCGCCATCCTTCCTTTTTCTTTTTTGCCAGGGTAAACACATATGATTGTGGAGAAAAAATTTCCAGCTGGCTGTCAAAGTTTTTTGGCCGTCCCTATCATTTGATCAAACAAAGTTCAGACTTTCAGAGAAATGCAAAGAAGAAACATGGCAAAGGTATTACATTTTGGGTTGCTTCTTAGGGGACAGGACCTTGGACTCACCCTTGCAGACATGAACATCAGTCCACAAAATGGATTGACAGGGTAATCTGCTCATGAAGTGGGGGTGGTAGGCCTTTGGCAGACAGGTGCTGAGGTGACCCTGCAGGTCAGCAGGACCCATGCATGGTCTTCAGACTGACCCGGAGGAGACTGAGGTGGGCTTGCAGGCTCCGCTCAAGCTCTCTGCCTCAGTCCTGCATGTTTAGAAAAATGGGTTAGTTTTTTTTTTTTTTTTTAAATAAAAACATTGGTAGCTTGTTATATCCTAAGAAAATCTGGATTTCTAGTCTTGGCCCTGACGCCAAGTGGTTGTGAGACTTTGGCAAATCCTTGAACCTCATGGTGTTGAAATTCTGCAGACCTCAATTACTTAGATTTAAGGGTTTTGACAGTTTTTCCTGCCGTAGGCTGTTGTGAACATAAAATGAGACTTTAGAGAAGAAAGTACTTTGAGGTAACAGTACTGTATGTGAAGAGTGAGCTTTCAGGTATCTGTTCCAATGTCGCCTTCTCAGGGGACCCTTGCCTGACTGCCCTCCTGTGAACTAGAGCCCCCTCTTGAACCTCCCAGCTCATTCCCTGTTTTATTTTTCTCTGTGGCTTTTTTTTTTTTTTAAATCTTTTGGTTGTGCCACAGACCATGTGGGATCTTAGTTCCCTGACCAGAGATTGAGCCTTCACCCCTTGCACTGGCAGCGTGAAGTCTTAATCATTGGATCACCAGAGAGGTCCCTCTGTGGCACGTTTCACACCCTATAAGGCAAACATTTTACTCGGTTATCCTGTTTATGTTCTGCCTTCCCTCTGCTAGATCATAAACTCTGTGAGGGAAGGATTTTTCTCTGCTTTGTTCAGTGCTTTGTCTTCAGTGTTTAGAACAGACCTGGCACATAGTAGTTGCTCAGTAAGTACTAGATGACTAAATCAATGGACTGGATAGTTGCTACATTCCTAATCTGGGCAGGAATGACCTGGCATTGTCACTAGGAATATTCCAGGCAGAGAGAGGCAAGAAGATTGCTGAAGATTACTGGCAGGGCTTGGCATTTCATGGACTCAGGGAAGGGTTTAGGAGGGTGGGATGTGGGTAGGGGGATGATGGGGTGGAGCTGGGGAGATGAGATAAACGTGCTGCTGAGTCAGAAGCACTGTCTTGTGGGTGGGAGACTCATTGACGAATTCTATACTGGGGAGTTTCATGATGCTGCTTGTATCAGAAAGACATCCTTGGTGAGGTGTGGAGGCTGCGATGGAGAGAGAGAAGAAGGAAGCAAAGAGGTCAGGCAGGCGGCTCTGACTGTCCTGATGGGAGATGGAACCTGGGCAGGTGAAGGGGGCAGCAGAGTGAATCTGTTGCCTGCTCGATACAGGATCAGGGAGTGTCAGCTTGTGAACATTATACTTCAAGGATGCCATTTATGGTGGTGTGGTCTCCAGTGGTCTGGGTCTAGGTCTCTGAACACTTAAATTTTTTAAACTACACTACCTCTTTATATTGTCACCTAAATTTTTTAAAAGTAGTTTACGCAGTTGCCAAGAATGTGATTTCCAGCATATTGCACATATTCAGGCTTACCTTGGAAATACTGTGGGTTCAGTTTCAGACCACCACAAAAGGAAGTCACAATTTTTTTGGTTTTCCAGTGCATATAAAAGTTATGTTTATACTCTACCATAATCTATTAAGTATGTAATAACATTAAGTCTAAAAATCAGTGTACATACCTTAATTAAAAATACTTTAGCCTTCAGCAAGTCATAGTCACATCAAAGATCACATAACCTAGGAACATATATCATATAACATAGTAACATCACAGATCACCATAACTAATACAATAATGAAAAAGATTGAAACATTGCAAGAACTACCAAAATGCAACACAGAGACATGAAGTGAGCAAATGCTGTTGGTGCTGTTGGGAAAACGGTGCAGTAGACTTGCTTGATGCAGGGTTGCACAAACCTTCAATTTATAAAAAGTATCGTACCTGCAAGGTACCTGTGAGGTTCGATGAAGGTGGAATTCAATAAAACGAAGTTTGTGCATGCTGTGAGCTAAGTTGCTTCAGTCATGTCCAACTCTTTTGAAACCCCATGGACTGGAGGCCACCAGGCTCCTCTGTCTGTGGGATTCTCCAGGCGAGGATATTGGAGTGGGTTGCCATGTCCTCCTCCAGAGGATTTTCTAGATCCAGGAATCGAACCTATGTCTCTTTAAGTCTGCTGCATTGGCAGGCGGGTTCTTTACTACTAGCGCCACCTGGGAAACGCAAAACAAAGTACACTTGTGGTCATTAAAATGAAAACTCGTATTTTGCCCTTTTAAATATGAGCCAGTGGAATCTCATTATCATAATAATTTGATTCTTAGGAGTAGTCATTAAAAATATGTATATGAACAAACTGGTTTTTTTGGTTTGTTTGCTTTTTTGCCCCACCTCAACGCATGCAGGATCTTAGTTCCACAACTAGGGATCTAACCCATACCCCCAGCAGTGGATCAGTAGGGAAATCCTGAAAAACTATTTTTAATGTACAGAAATTGTCTTTCTTTCCTTTTCCTTCTTCAGCTTGGATTGCCATTCCACTTCCTTGATAGAATTTTATCTTAGTGTTATATATTTTAGGTTTGAAAAATCTTTCCTTGATCACCCTATCATATTTACCTGAAACTAAAATGATATATGAATTGAAATGCATAAAATTTTTTAAAGTTTACTGTGATCGTAGAGCCTCAGTGTTAGGACATTTTTTCCAGGTTGAGTTCTTATCATGATTTTTAGTAATTTTTTTTAATCAACACAGTTGATCAAAGCAATAAAAAGTATATTATAAAATTTGAAAAATAGCTATTAAACATAAAGAGAAAAAATAGTGGAAAATGAATCTCTTAATGAGATGACTGGCTGCCCATGATTAATTCCCGTGTCCATGAACAGCTATCATCTACAATCAGAATAGCTGGTGCTGGACATTGGTTATCTTGTGAAGAATCTAATTTAAGTCAATAAAGAGTTGGGGATGAAAGAGTTTGATTAGCGTGCTGTCACTCAAACCTTTCTTCTGAGGCACAGGGATCTAACATCAGGATGCCTTTAATCATCTGTCACTTGACAACTTAATTAGTTCTGGCAGTTTTGTGGTTAGCAAAGAATTGGAAGCCATCCGACCTACAGGAGACTCATTCACCCACACTTGAGAGACTTTTATTTTCTCAGCACAGACTCCAGGGCTGTGAATGGGGCTTTTGTTTTCCACCCAGGAGATTTTTAGCCCCAGGGGTAATATGCCACAGGAAAGGTGAGGTCTTTCCCAGTGAAGGGTGAGGAGGGCCTTTTGTGAGCACCTCGCTGCTCTGATGAGCTGTTCTAGCAAAGAAGCCATGGAGGTAGAGAACCTGTAAGTGATTCTCTTGGCACTATCCATTCTTAGGTACTCTGGCATCCACAGGCCTGAATCTGAAACAGCTGTCTAGGTTTTGGTCCAGGCAACCCTTTCATGTCAATATCTTGTATAATGACAGCAATGGCGCACCCAACAAGTGGCCAATCAAAGCTGGATGACAGGTTGAGGCAGTTCTGCATGGCTTTGATATTTTTTTCCACTCCTTTTTTTTTCTTTTCTGTAGTTTTAAAACTTGTCTTATTTATATATATCTAAGGCCAATATTGGGCTTCCCTAGTGGCTCAGTGGTGAAGAATCCACCTGCCAATGCAGTGGACGTGGCTTTGATCCCTGGTCCAGGAAGGTCCCTTGGAGAATGAGATGGCAACCCACTCTAGTATTCTTTCCTGGAAAATCCCATGGACAGAGGAGCCTGGTGGGCTATAGTCCTTGGGGTCACAAAGAGTTGGATGCAACTTAGTGACTGAACAACAACAAAGTCAATATTACAAACTTTGCCAAGGGCAAAACCCAGCTTTTCCTTAACTAGATTCCCTGACTAGATACAGATCTTCCTGGGCCCAAGACCCTCATCAAGGTCCTTCTTTCTTGGGGAAGAGCCCCCCTACTTCCCCACAGCTCCATCTCTTCTCGAAATGTTGCCTCCAAGTCTCTTTTGCTTGAACAATGTAACATCAGCATTTTATTATTTTTTCTAGATTATTAACAGAATCTTCTAGGAGCTAATTTTCTTTCCATTTGAGTTATGCTTTGAACATTTTTATTATTCCCATGGGCACCAATTTTTCCCTTATAGAAATAATCTATGTTACTTAAAAATGCAAGTCAATAGAAGCACAATTCATTTGCATTCCAAGAAAGCAACTCTTCTTTTCTTTTAAAATTTATTTAATTTTAATTTTTGAATTTAGTATTATTGACATACAACATTATATTAGTTGCAGGTGTATGAAATAATAATCTGATATTTGTATATATTGCAAAGTGATCATCACAAGTCTAGGTAACATCAGTCACCATACATAGTTACATTTTTTTTTTCTTTTGATAACAACTTTTAAGATTTACTCTCTTAGCAGCTTTCAAATAGGCAATACAGTGTTATTGCCACAGTATACATCACCCTCCCCAGGACTTATATATTTTGTGCTTGGATGTTTGTACCTTTTGATCCCCTTCACCCTATCACCCATCCCACCTCCTGCCTTTGGCAACCACCAACCTGCTCTATCTATGAGCTTGTTTTGTTATGTTTTGTTTGCTCGTTTTTTGTTTTTTTTTTAGATTCCACCTATAAGTGAGCTCATACAGAACTTATCTTTCTCTGTCTGACTTATTTCATTTAGCATAATGCCCTCAAGGTTTTTGCATGTTATTGCAAATGGCAAGATTTCATTTTTAATGGCTGAATAATATTCCATTGTGCATGTATTCCACATTTTCCTCATCTGTTTACCCATCAGTGGACACAGGTTGTTTCCCTGTCCAGCAGCCCTTCTTTTAAATACTCCATTCTTTTTAGATCAGTCTGCTCATACAACAGCCACCCTTTCTCTGGTGAATGAGGCACAGTATTTGTTGATAAACAGATCCAGTATTTTGGAACTTCAGCAGCAATTAAGCACCAGGTAAGATTCCTTTACTATTTGCTGTTTACCTTGGAAAAGAACCTGCCTTCAATGCAGGAAACCCAGGTCCGATCCCTGGGCTGTGAAGATCCCCTGGAGAAGGGAATGGCTACCCACTCCAGTATTCTTGCCTGGAGAATTCTGTGTACAGAGAAGCCTGGCGGGCTACAGTCCGTGAGGTCACAAAGAGTTGGTCATGACTGAGTGACTAACACTTCGGGAATAGCAGACACTTGCCCATGGGAGTGAGCCAGTCAGCTGCCTGGGGAGAAAAGATCCAAGAATCTTGAGTCCAGACCCTTCATTGAGAAACCAAGGTCCAGAGAAGTCACAAAACTTTTCAGGCCAATTTACCTTAATCTTTTAGAAGGTTCTCTTTTATCTTCCAGTGTCTTTCTTGATGCCCTCAAGATGCTTAGTGGAGAATCCCAACTCTCATTGTCTAGTCATTTCAGTTCCTAACTTTTGCTTTAATGGAATTGTCAACAATTTGACACAGTTGTTTTGCCCACGCTTCCACTGTTCTCTGGCCCCTAGGAGCCTTGCCCTACTTGCACGGTTTATTTTGAGTGAAAATAGCAGTTCTGCTTTTCAAGTTATAACTGTAGATGTCATTTGTATCATCAGACAGAACTAGCACCCTTGCCCGCTCACTCCCACCCAGAGATCTCCCAAGGACTTTGGAAAGGTCAGCTCCAGAAAGAGTCTTGGGTAGTTCAAACCCCCTCATTGTTCCTAAGAGGAAATTGAAATCCCAAGGTAATCAGACCATTGGGACAAAAAAAGCTATTATGTAAGAGACCGGCAGCTCATGCATGGTCCACACCTGTCTGTGCCCTGAGCCAGGCTCCTGTGACTCTCATGTGCCGTGTGGCCCTTGGCACCTGTGTGCGCACACACACACACGTACACATAAGCTTAATAAGAACAACAAAGATGGGCTTTTGTAGTAATTCCTGTTTATGTGTGTGCTCAGTCGCTCAGTTGTGTCCGACTCTGCTACCTTTATGGACTATAGCCCACCAGGCTCCTATGTTTGTGGAATTTTTCAGGCAAGAATGCTGGAGTGAGTTGCTATTTCCTACTCCAGGGGATCTTCCTGACTCAGGGATCAAACCTGCATCTCTTGTGCCTCCTGCATTGGCAGGTGGATTCTTTACCACTGTGTCACGTGGACTTCCCAATTCCTGTTTATAGTCATCGGCAAAAACAGACAATGGTGTTCCCTTGCTGAGGTCCAGCCTACTCTTTTTGGGAGCAGAAACGTAATGCATGGTCCCTGGGTGTTCCCTGAGTTTTCCCAGCACTGAGTGACCCTCTTTCTTAGGTGCCCAGAGCCCTGGAAGAATCAGGTTTGTGGTTTTTTGGATTTCTTGGTGTGGAAGAAGAAGAGGTGGCTTGATGCAGATCTGGTTCCCATCAGCTGGTCTAGTGAAAAGCTGACAAGTGGTGGGTGGTAGGAAGGACAGGTGATCAAAGATAAGAGAAACAGCCTGTGGTTAGTACATGGTGAGCATCCCTGGTTCTGTTTTCGAATTTGGTGGATGCTCTTGTATACATACTGTTGCTGATAGCTTTTAGACATAAAACTCTCCCTTTTATAAAGCACAAAGGAGGGCTTATCACCTGGAGGGTAAATCCAGGATCAAAGGAGATTAGGACTGGGACTTGCTAACCCTCTCCTTTCCCACAGGGACCCTGTGGTTGTCACTGCTCCCGGGAATTGCACATAGTGCAAAGCTGGACTTCGTTATTCTGGTCCCTGGCTTCTGGCTGTCCACTGTTTGGAGGGGATTGGGATACAGACACAGACCCCTTTCTCTCCCACAGAGCCTTTCAGTTCTATATCCAGGGCAGGCTCGAGTATGCTCAAGGATTTCCCCCGAAACTTAAAAGTTTTATTAATGTGCAATGGAGTGCAAAAATCATAAGTGCATAGTTCAGTGAATGTTTACAGATGTCTATATACCCATGGAGCCACCGCCTAGATCAAGCAGTGAACATTTCTAGTGCCCCAGACCCCTTCCTCACGCCCTCTCTCAGTCAACCCCATGGAACATCACCAGTATGGCTTCTTTCACTCTAGAACAGGGGTCCCCAACCTCCAGGATCTAATGCCTGATGCTCTGAGGTGAAGCTGGTGTAATAATAATAGAAATAAAGCACACGATAAATGTAATGCCCTTGAATCATCCTGAAACCACCCCCCACCCCACCAACCCTCATCCAGGAAAAAATTGCCTTCCATGCAACCAGTCCCTGGTGCCAAAAAGGTTGAGCTCAACTTAATGGGCTTATACTGTGTGCTTGTCTGCTGAAGTTTTCAGATGCTTTTTCAGTGCTTTTTTTACCTTACGGAATGGGATGCATGGAGGCACAGGGAGCCTTTTCATGGTACCTGTGGAGAAGTATTCTGGCCTGCAGAATTCCATGGACTGTGTAGTCCATGGGGTCACAAAGAGTTGGACACGACTGAGCGACCTTCATTCATTCATTCATGTTAGTAAACAAAAATTTTAAACAAGAATTACAAAAATAACATACACCAGTTAAAACTGAAAACAGGATAAAAGTTAGGAAATAAAGTTTTTTAATCGAGGCGCAGTTGACAGGCAACATTATATTAGTTTCAGGGGTACCACATGATCCCATAATTGTATATACTGAGAAATGGTCACAATAATTCTAGTTAACATTGTCACCACATAGCTGCAAATTTTTTTTCTTGTGATGAGTACTTTTTAGTTTTATTCTCTTAGCACCTTTTAAATATGCAATACAGTATTTTTTTAGACAATGTAGTATTATTAACTATAGTTGCCATACTGGTACATTACACCCCCATGACTTGCTTATAACGGGAAGTTTGTACCTTTTGACCCCCTTCACCCATTCTGCCCACCTCTCACCTCTGGTAACCACCAACCTGTTCTCTGTAGGAAATACATATTAAAACCTCCCATGTATATACTCTATACAGCTTTATGATGTTCTAATATCCAAAAATATACAAAAAGAGTGTGAGCTCATGGTACTTTTTAGATCCTTGGTAATTAAGCCTGTTGACATTCTTTAAATGTCATTCTTTAAATGCCTTATTCTGACTCACCTTGTAGAATTGGTATTTTCTCACAAGTTTATCCACTTGACCCCTGTTCACTGGGTTTACCATAGTTCTTCGTCGCATCAGCAAGGATTGACTCACTCATTGCATTGCCTCTTGTAAGCTTCACTGGAGGTGGGACCATATTCCAGGGGAGATCCTGGAGGTCTGACAACAGAGGCGTGTCTTTTACCTTGCACTCATGATAAAAGCTTGTTCCGATCATCTAAGCCTCAGGCCACAGTACCGTTGATGAACTCAGGCGTCAAATGGCAGAAATGTTGACTTACTACAGTAGTGCAATTATCCATGCCTCCCCACCTTTTCTCTTTCTGGTGTGTATTACACAGTCGTGAGAATGGCAAAGAAGAATTATTCCCAATGAACAATCTCATCTCACGGTTCCGTGCCAATATTATTACCAATGGAACAAGGGCTTTTGAAGAAGAGAAATGGGATGAAATTTCAGTTGGTTCCTTGCGTTTCCAGGTAAGTTCTGAGAAGTCCTATTATCTTTCCTTAAGGGTTGTCAGTGGGGATTGACCTCAACCCTTGGCTGGGATAGTAGCCGGTAGAAGGGAACCCCACCCTTGGGGTTGACTCTTACCCACAAAACCTCAGCAGGAAGCTATGTGACATCTGCATCCTGGGTCACCCCCTTGGAATGATCTATCCATCCTCCCTTCAAGGGGGGCAGCAGTTTCACATGAAGAAGAGAGAACATACAGGTGATGGAGGTACAGACCTCATCGCTGTATCTAGACTAGCTATTTCTTGGAATGCTTGTGTCTGTGAGAACTTCCTCCTCTTGAAACTTGCTGTCTGGAGCTCCTGGAGGACGTCCCAGATTCTTCATGGACCTTCAGTGCCCGGGGCGGCTGTACTTCTCCTCGCGCTCTTGCTTCTGGCCTCACTGGAAGCCGGGGAGGAGCTTGCAGTCAAAGGATGAGGCACCAAGTTGCCCTGCCTCCCCAGGCTTTGGGGTCCCCAAACCCAGAGTCTTCAGCTGACATCTACATTCCTCATGAGAGTGGATGAGGCCCCTGAGACCCAAGCCCCATGGCCTCTCCCTTCTCCCCAAGGTCAGCACCCCTCCTCCTCTGCCTGTCCTGCGGACCTTCTCTCCATCCCCTCAACAAGCCAAGATTCCTGCCTCAGCACCTTTGCCCTTGCTGTCCCCTCTGCCTGGCACACTTCTCCTGCAGCTCCTTCAGGTCTAGCTCAGATGTTACCTCCTTGGGAGGGCTGTTCCTGACCCACCATGGGGTCACGCTCCTTAGTGTCTGCTTATTTCCTCAGAGTGTCGGAGAGTGGGACCAAGTCTATTTATTCCCCACTGTCCGTCTAGGGCCTAGAATAGTCCTGACCCAGAGTCAGGATGCCACGGTTGCTGACAAAATGAATGGCCAGGACAGCTAAGGAAGAACTGGGGACAGAGGCATGGGTCCTCTGCACATCACTCTAACTTCCAGGAAAGCAGTAAACAGTAATTTAATCTCTAATGGAAGATTTCAGAGTTTTGCAGGTGGTGTGTATGCTGTGCATGCTCAGTCGCTTCAGTCGTGTCTGACTCTTTGCGACCCTATGGACTGTAGCCCACCAGGGTCCTCTGTCCATGGGATTCTCCAGGCAAGAATAGTGGAGTGGGTAACCATGCCCTCCTTCAAGGGATCTTCCCAACCCAGGGATGGAACCCACGTCTCTTTTGTCTCCTGCATTGGCAGGTGGGTGCTTTACCACTAGTGCCACCTGGGAAGCCCTGCAGGTGGGGGTAGCGATAAAGTGTGTGGCACACACACACAGACACACACACACAAATGCCCTAAAGAGCTTTTCTATCCATTTACCTCTCCAAACTTCCTCTTATGCTGGAAGCTGCCCCCTCTTTAAAAAGCGATCTCTTTTCTCTCCTGCAGACCTCTCTCTGCGCCAGCCTTCCTGCCGTTCCCCTCATCCCTCCACCCTGACTTCCTCTTCTTCATTTTCTATTGCTGTGTCCTTGCCATGCTGTGAAAGCACCTGCTCTGACATATCCTGCCTGGTCCAGAGTAAACACTCAATATTTGATAGATGGAGAGAGAGGGAGAAAGAAAGGAAGAAAAGAAGGAAAAGGAAAGAGAAAGAACTACAACTAGACTAGGATCACTGTCAGAAACTTACTTTGTAACAGGTAAGTTGTAAGATTCATGTCGTGGGGACATGAATATAAGAAAGACTCTTTAAAAAACCTCTCTCAGATGCTTTGCTTTCTTTAGGTCATGATACTTAGTAAACATCAATTAATGAAAGTTAAAATATGCATGCCCCTTGACCCAATAAATTTACTACAGAAATATATCCCATAAAAAATACTCTTACAAATAGGTGAAGACATATTACAAAATTACTTATTGCAATACTTTATAAATAAAAAAATTGGAGAATACCCTAAATATCCATAAGAGGGAGGTTGATTAAATAAATTAGGCTACATCCATACAGTGTTGTCCTATGCAGGTCTTAAAAAATATAAGCTATAGTTAATACTGTGCCTTTCAAAAAGTAAATGCTAAATGAGGAACCTAGGATTAATGGATACACACTGACATATATAAAATAGATAAACAACCAGGATCTACTGGATAGCACAGGGAAGTATACTCAGTATCTTATGAACTGTAATGGGTTATTTTTTTTCATATGACTTTGCTGTATACCTGAAACATCATAATTCAACTATACTTCAATTATAACAAAAATTTTAAGTAAATGCTTAAGAGGTGTTTGTTGGTGGTAATACTCAGTGCTGAAGCAGTTACAATGCAAAAAGATCCAGCACATCTCTTTTGGAAAGCAGTTTCTCACTGGGTATCATCAAGTCATAAGAGCTTTATGCATATTGACTTTATAATCTCATTTTGAGAGATTTAGCCTAAAAGATTCAAACATGAGAGACTTATGTGAATTAATACCTTTATGGCAAGATTATCGATCAAGCAAAGCATGAGAAACCATGCACTTGGCTTCAAAGGAGAAGAGCTGAGTGCATCCACCCACAGGAATGCCAGGCCTCGGTGCAGACTGCAGTGTGTTTCACAGGGGCACCTGTGGTTGTGTGAGCTACTTGCCCAAGTCTCAAGTGATCTGTGGCCATAACAGCAGCACAGGGTGTGTGGCTGGCCATCTCCTCCCAGTGTGTCCTTCAATCAGTGCTTGTCTTCCCTGGAGGGAGCCCCACATCCCCTGATAACCACCTGTGAGTCACGACCACCCTTTTCTTTTTCTATAAAACCCTGTTGCAGTGGTCTGTCAGCTGGCAAACACATGTGGGTGATTCCCCAGTGGGCATTGGGAAGAGGTGGCACTCTTGGCTCCTTGCATTTGGAGCATTTCTCTCTGAGTCTGAAATTGGCTGTTTACAACAATTCCTCTTGGACCCAGATTCCTCCCTGCAGAGTGGGACAGTCGAGTCAGTTTCATGACAATGCCGTCTCTTCCCTTCTCATTGCCCAGGTTTTGGGACCCTGTCACAGATGTCAGATGATTTGCATCGATCAGCAAACTGGACAACGAAACCAAGATGTTTTCCAAAAGCTTTCTGAGAGGCGAGAGAGAAAGGTAAGCATGATTGCTAAATATGACACCCCATCTTAAGATCCTGATGCGTTGTCTACACTGGAACTAATCCTTAATAATACTGAGTAATTTTTAGAAGTGGGAGAACATTCTAAGGCTGATGGGCTACCATCAAGGTTCAGACTTTGTCTGTGACACTATCTTATTTTTCTTTTCCATTCATTTCCTCACTTTTAAAAAAACTTGTTTATTTTTAATTGGAGGATAATTGCTTTATAATGTGTTGGTCTCTGCCATACAACAGCATGAATCAGCATAAGTATACATATGTTCCCTCCCTCTGGACTCTCCCTTCTACCTCCTACCCCACCCCACCCATCTAGGTCTCACTTTTTTTTATTACATATATTTTTGATGCTTTCAAATCTTTTTGAAGAGATAAGGAGTATAGATAAGAAATAGTTACAAAAAAGAAAAGAAAAGAAAGGGACTTCCCTGGTGGTTCTGGTTAAGACTCTACATGTCCACTGCAGAGGGCTCCAGTTTGATTCCTGGTCATGTACTAAGATCCTGCATGCCATATGGTGTGGTCAAGGGGGAAAAAAAAGAAATAGTAAGTAAAGTAATTCTGTCATCTTATTTTCTTTGCCACAGAAATCTCATGAATAAAAAATAATGCCTTAGAGTGAACAGGATAGCTGCACAGAAAGATTCAATAAATTTCACTATGATAAGTTTGTAAGTCATCTTCTCGAGGCTAAAATGACTAAGCACTGTTGTTGTGGAGTTCAGATGATAAAAGCTGACCTTCTAACAGACTATTCACTAGGAAGACTCATTTATTTCTGGGCTCGCACTTTCTGTCAGGACTTTCTGTTTGCAAAGTATTCCAGGAAGCCAAGGAAGCAGCCAGGCTGCATGGAACAATTCTTGAAAATTAACAGAAATAAGGCAAGTGTTTCATCTCTTTCCAGTAATAGCCTGGCAAGTTAACTCATGGTAAAATGTCTGCATTGTTACTTGTGTTTCTGGCTACGTTCGGTCTTTGTTGCTGCACCTGGGGCTACTCTCTAGGGCTGCTTGCGGGCTTCTCCTTGCAGTGCCTTCCCTTGTTGCACAGTATGGACTCATTAATTGTGGCACACAGGCTTAGTTGCCCCGCAGTACGTGGAATCCTCCTGGACCGGGGATGGAACCCGTGTCCCCTGAGTTGGCAGGTGGATTCTTTACCACTGGACCGCCAGGGAAGTCCAGGATTCTCCCTGTTTCTCACTACTTCTACTACATGACAGACAGGACATATCAAGTCCCAGGACATATCTTTAAAGACCTGACTTAATTTTAGTGAAACGTTATTATTTGCAAAATTATTTTAACTGCTAAAATACCCTGTCTTGTTGTTGTTGCTGTTTTGTTCACAGGTGAAATTTGGAGTGTATCTGATGCATACGTCTTTGGATTTATCTTCTCCATGTTACCTCTCCGTAGGATCTCGGGTGCTCCCTCTGCTGAAAGAAAACATAGAACACCATGATATACCTGCTACTGAGAAATGTCAGGATGCTATCTCCTAATTTTTTTCAGTATATATTAAAATTTCTCTGCATTCTTTTTTTTTCTTCCAGTTTTATGGAGATATAATTGACATACAGCACTACATAAGTTTAAGATGTACAGCACAATGATTTAACTTACATGCATCATGAAATGATTACCACATAAGTTCAGTGTGTGTGTGTGTGTTTAGTCGCGCTGTCATGTCCGACCCTTTGTGACCACATAGACCATGGCCTGCCAGGCTCCGCTGTCCGTGGCATTCTCCAGGCAAGAATACTGGAGTGGGTTGCCATTTCCTTCTCCAGGGGATCTTCCAGACCCAGGGATTGAACCTGCATCTCTTGTGTCTCCTGCATTGGCAGGCAGACTCTTTACCACTGTGCCACCTAGGAAGCCCCAAGTTCAGTGAACCATCTCATATAGATATATTGAGTTGGCCAAAAGTTTTCTTCATTTTTTCCAAAGGATGGCGCTAGTCGGGCTTAGTTGTCTAGCTTCATTTGAAACAATTTTACTAGATTAAAATATTGTGACTGCTGTCATATCAGCATGCATTTAAAAAAACTTATCAAAATTAGTGAATTTTTGTATTGCTACTTTAATATTGAAGATGAAGAAAAGCAACATTTTTGGCATAAAATGCTTTATTATTTCAGGAAAGGTGAAAACACAACTGAAATGCAGAAAAAGATGTGTGCAGTGTGTGGGGAAGGTGCTGTGACTGATGGAATGTGTGAAAAGCGGTTTGCAAAGTTTTGTGCTGGAGATTTCTCACTGGACAATATGCCACAGTCAGGTAGACCAGTTGACGTTGAGGTGATCAAATTGAGACATTAATTGAGAACAAGCACCATTATACCACACGGCAGATAGCTGACATACTCAAAACACCCAAGCCAAGTGTTGAAAAGCATTTACACCACTCGTTATGTTAATTGCTTTGATGTTTCAGTTCCACATAAGTTAGGCGAAACAAACCTTCTTGACGGTATTTCCACGTGCGATTCTCTACTGAAATGGAAAGAAAAATGTTCTGTTTTGAAAACAAATTGTGACAGGCCATGAAAAATAGATACTGTACAATAAAGCGGAACAGAAGAGATCATGGGACAAGTGAAACGAACCACCACCAACCACACCCAAGTCCAGTCTTCTTCCAAAGAAGGTGATGTTGTGTACATGGTGCGGTTGGGAGTTCTCTGTCATGAGCTCCTTCTGGAAAACCAAACAATTGATTCCAACAAGGACTGCTCCTAATTAAACCAACTGAAAGCAGTACTCAACAAATAGCATCTGGAATTAGTCAACAGAAAATGCATAATCTTCCATCAGGATAATGCAAGACCTCATGCTTTGATGACCAGGCAAAAGCTGTTACAACTTGGCTGGGAAGTTCTGATCCATATGCTGTGTTCCCCAGACATTGCCCCTTCGGATTTCCATTTATTCTCTTAATGGAAAAAATTTCCATTCCCTGGAAAACTGTAAAAGATACCTGGAACAATTCTTTGCTCAAAAAGAGAAAGCTTTGGGAAGATGGAATGATGAAGTTGCCTGAAAAATGTCACAAGGTAGGGGAACAAAACGGTGAATGCGTTGTTCAATAAAGTTAGTGGTAAAAATGAAAAATGTGTCTTTTATTTTTACTTAAAAAACTAAAGGAAATTTTCAGCTAACCCAATAAAATTAAAGAAATGGAAACCAATACAATTTTTCCTTGTGATGAGCACTCTTAGGATTTGCTCTTTTAACAACTTTCCTATATAATATAAAAGTGTTAATTTTTATTAATCAAGTTGTACCTTACATCCCTGGGACTTACTTATCTTATAACTGGAAATTTGTATCTTTTGACTGCTTTTATCCAATTTTCCCACCCACATCCCACCTCTGGTAACCACAAATTTGATCTCTTTTTCTATGAGTTTATTTTGAAGTATGATTGACGTGCAACATTATGTTAGTCCCTGGTACACAGCATAGTGATTCAATATTTCTGTTCTTTTCAAAATGATCGTCAGGATAAGTCTAATTATGATATGTCACCATAAAAAGATATTACATAATTGACTATATTTCCCACTGTTTCATACCCCTGACGTTTATTTTGCAACTGCAAATTTGTGCTTCTTAATTTCCTTCACCTGTTTTCTCTTTTTCTTGCCCCCCTCCCCTCTGCCAACTACCTGTTTTTTCTTTGTATCCATGACTTTGTTTAGTTATGTGTGCTTATTTGTTTTGTTTTTCGGATTCCACATATAAGTGAATTAGTTCATTCTTTTTTTAAAAAAATTTTATTGGAGTACAGTTGAATTACAATGTTGTGTTAGTTTCAGGGGTACAGCAAAATGAGTCAGTTATACATATATGTATATCCACTTTTTAAAGATTCTTTTCCTGTGTAGGCCTTTACAGAGTTTTGAGTAGAGTTCCCTGTGCTTTATATAATAGGTTCCTATTAGTTATCTATTTTACATATAGTAGTGTGTATGTGTCAGTCCCAATCTCCCAATTTATCCTCCCTGCCTTATCCCCTGGAAACCATGAGTTTGTTTTCTATGTCCATGACTCTACTTATGTTTTGTAAATAAATTTATTTGTATTCATTTTTTAGATTCCATATATAAACGATATTATATGATACTTGTCTTTCTGTGTCTGACTTACTTCACTCAGTATGATAATCTCTAGGTCCATCCATGTTGCTGTAAATGGCATCATTTTGTTCTTTTTTATGTCTGAGTAATATTCTAAAGCATATATGCACCTCTTCTTTTTCTGTTTATCTATTGATGGACACTTAGGTTACTTCCATATCTTGGCTGTTGTAAATAATGCTACAATGAACACAGGGATGCATATATCTTTTTGAATTAGTGATTAAATTGTCTGTAGATATAAACTCAAGATTAGAATCACTGGATCATCTATTTTTAATTTTGTGAGGAACATCTGTATTGTTTTCCATAGTGGTTGCACCAGTTTACCTTCCCACTGTTAAGTGAAGTGAAAGTCGCTCCGTTGTGTCCCACTCTGCGACCCCATGGACTATACAGTCCATGGAATTCTCCAGGCCAGAATACTGAAGTAGGTAGCTGTTCCCTTCTCCAGGGGATCTTCCCAGCCCAGGAATCGAACCCAGGTCTCCCGCATTGCAGGTGGATTCTTTACCAGCTGAGCCACAATACCTTCCCACTAATAGTGCACAAATGTTACCTTTTCTCTGTATCCGCATCAGCGCTTGTAATTTTTCGCCTTTTTGATGATAGTTATTCTGACAGATGATTCTGACATCTCATTGCAGTTTTGATTTTCATTTTCCTGATGATTAATGTTGTTGAACATCTTTTCTTTCTTTTTTGGGTGGCAGACATTTATTTCTCAGTTCTGGAAGTTGGGAGTCGAAGATCAAGGTGTCAGCAGGTTCAGTGTCTGGTCAGGCCCCTCGTCCTTGTTCACAGCCAGCACTTCTTCCTATGTCCTCACTTAGTAGAAGGGGTGAGGGAGCTCTCTGAGATCTCCTTTGTAAGGGCACTAATCCCACTAAGGGGGACTGAGCATCTTTTCATGTGCCTATTGGCCATCTATGTCTTCTTTGGGAAAATGTCTATTCAGGTCCTCTGCCCATTTTTAAATCAAGATTTCTAGTTTGTTTGTTATTTATATTGAGTTGTATGATTCTTTGCATACTTTGGATAGTAACCCCTTATTGGATATACCATTTGCAAATATCTTCTACCATTCAGTAGATGGGTTTTTGTTTGTTGATTGTTTCCTTCACTGTGTGAAAGGTTTTCAGTTTGACATAGTCCCATTGTTTCTCTTTGCTTGTGCTTCCCTTGCCCTGAGGAGACATATCCAAAAATATTGCTAAGAGTGATGTCCAACTGAGTGCCACCTAGTTTTTCTTCTAGAAGTTTTATGATTTCCATCTTACATTTAAGTCTTTCTTCCATTTTAAATCTATCTTTGTGCATGGTGTGAAAGAATAGCCTATTTTGATTCTGTTGCATGTAACTGTCCAGTTTTTTCCAATACTACTTATTGAAGAGGTTGTCTTCTCCTCATTGTATATCTTGCTTCCTCTGTCATAGATTGAAAGAGGGCTCAGTCATGTCTGACTCTTTGTGACCCCATGCACTGTAGCCTGCCAGACTCCTCTGTCCATGAGATTTCCCAGGCAATAATACTGGAGTGGGTTGCCATGCCCTCCTCCAGGGCATCTTCTTGACCCAGGGATCGAACCCGCTGCTCTTAAGTCTCCTGCATTGGCAGGTGGGTTCTTTACCACTAGCGCTACCTGGGAAGCCTGTGTTAAGACATGGAATCATTCTTAATTAGTTGACATTTTTAGTGAATCTCACTGGGAATATTTAACCTCCTCCAGTTGGAGGAGGTTACTGTGCTTTCTTGGCCTTTAGAAAGACACTTCAGGCTCTCTTCCTGTACTGGGGAAGGTAGTCTGTGCCCAGTGATCTTGAGGAAATGAGAATGCCCCCCCCCCCCGCATGTACAGAGGAGGCAGGTTTTTGCTCAAGGCTGAGTGTGACTTGTGCCCACCCTTCTTAGGAGAGGTTTGACCAGGATGTGTTGCTCAAAGTCACAGGCCAGCAACCCCCTTCCTCCATCTTCCTGCCCTGCCCACCATCCCTCTGTCCCTCTCCCTCCTGCTTTCTACCCCTGCCCACCATTCCTCTCCCAATTTGAGTTGCTGCACTAAGAATTGCTCGCATCCCTGAAGACATACTCAGTGACTCAGTTGTGTTATGTGAACAATTGTTATGTGAACAAATCGGTCCACAAACCCATCAGACAGGGTTGGTCTATCTACCCAGAGCCTCCAAATGATAGTGAAAAGAGGAACTTTGGAGGTTGAGGGATCCCATCTGTGTCTCCTCTAATGAGCACTCCTGTTGCGTCCAGTTGAATATATCCAGTGATGGGAAGCTCACTCCCTAAAGAAGTTACCCAAAACACTGAGTTGCTCAAAAGTTCTTTGCTGTATTGAGCTTGTTTCTGCCTCCTGTGATTTCCAGCCATGAGTCTTGCCCTGTCATCAGGAGCAACCCAGAGTGAATATGTACCCTCCATACCCACCCTGCCAAGTCTTTCTGAAGCATGGAGTCCATGTGTGAATCCCGGTTGCTGGCCAGACCTTTAGTACCTTCCACCTATGTTGTTCATTTGTCCCATCACTTCTTTTCCTTAAACCCCTGCCCAGCCCTGCCTATAGCATATTCCTATGGTCTTACCTACTGCTCAGTTATTTAATATGTCAGTCTCAGGCTTCCCTGCCTAATCTATTCAGAGCGCTTGAGAATAGGAGTCAGTTTGTTTCCTTACCTTATTTGTGGGATTTTGTGTTGCTCCCAGCATAATGTGGGCTTTGAAAGATGAGGAACGGCTCTGGGGAGGCTGTTGAGATGCAACCTGGTGCTCACCCTCTCATTTGGTGGCAGGATTAATGATAAGAATTGGCCTCTGACTCAGTAATTTCTGAAGCTAGTGAACAAAGAGGCAAATGAGGTTAGAAGGTTTTATTATTTCAAAGAATTTGTGAAAATTCAGCCTCTTTGAAGACCCAGTGATGTTGCACCGTGTATCTGGCCCTGTCCTCATCCCCTAACCAATGGGAGAAAAATGAACTGATGTGATGGCCTCGATCAGGCCAGTTTCATACAAGAGGAGACTCTTCCCAGACAGCATGCCAGCCATGTTTACATACCATCAAATATGAGTGGAGCCCAGTAAGAAAGCACATTTTACAAAATTTGGTCACGTGTCATCAACATATTCTCAGGACCAAAGGACTATTTATTTTGTTCTTGTCTACACCCATGTCACTTTTTGCAGTCAATAATCTTGGGAATGATTTCAGATGTTTTAATGCACGATTGTTTTATAATTACTTATATTACTGACTGCTCATCTGTCCATCTCCACCAGACTGTGAGCTCCACACGGATAGGGCCTGTGTCTGTCTGGCTCACCAGTGCATTTCCAGGGTTGGCAGATAAGAGATGCTCAATAGAATCTGTTAACTGACTGGACTTATTAAAGCTGGTCCTGTTTTTATAATCAATCAATCAGTTGATTTTAAGTGTAAATTGTCTTTTGGGTCTAATTTCAATATTTCTCATATGTGGTTTTAGCTAGAAGTGTATTTTGTAGCTTCTGTGGCAATGGTTTCCTATTCAGACTTCTTGGGTATGTATGATTCTGTCTCCTTTTTTTGGTTCCCACCTCCTGAACTTCAGCCCTATGTGCTTCTAAAAGAATGTGAAAGTCAAGGACATGGCACATCCCTTGAATTTAATTCTAACACCACATCTCAGAAAGTCAAATTGTGTTTTCCATATGTCCTCAGTATAGGCAACATCAGTGTCTTTCTGGGTGTTCCTCTCAAGGTTCTTACAGCTGGGAGAGAGGTTCTCTTCTACATGCTTTAGACTGATTCCTTTGAAGAGGGGTGGTGGTTTAGTCACTGAGTCATGTCCGACTCTTTGTGACCCCATGGACTGTAGCCTGCCAGGCTCCTCTGTCCATGGGCCTCCACCTTATGGGATGGGGAAGGGCAACCAGTGATTTCTTCCTCTTATTGGAAGATGTCCATTCATTTACTTTTCATTCAAAATGTGCTGAACAGGTTCTATGGCTACAGAAATGAAAGAAACAAAATGTACGTTCAGAGTTCTCACCATAGAGACAAACCCAAGAAGGGAAAGACAGACCAATACATCATCCAGTGTGATATGGAATGTTTCAAAAATATGCTATACTCTGAAGCATGCATTTGTTGTTTGGCATTTACTTAAAAGTGTCCAGGAGATGTTCTTTGGTGAGAAAATTCCAGAGGGGTAAAGTACAGTTGAATATTGCCTAATATTCATCTCTGATGTTATAGGTTGACTTCTAGGCCAAGATGGTCAAGTCTGCATTCCAGGACACACAGGCAAAGAACTCATTTAGAACTTGGCCCTCCATACACATTCTATAGTCTTATCTATGTGAAAACAGAATAGAATCTTCATAACATTATTACTAATAGCCAAAGTTGGAAAGGGCCTAAGTGTCCATTAACAGGAGCATGGGAAAAAGGTGATAGTGAAAATGAAGGAATCGGAACACAATGTTGAGAGAGAAAGCAGAACATTTCAGAACATGTGCAGTAAGACTGCCAAGAAATCAAGCAAAACACCACCATGCATTGCTTTAGTTGCTTCAGTTGTGTCTGACTCTTTGAGACCCCATGGACTGTAGCCCGCCAGGCTCCTCTGTCCATGGGATTCTCCAGGCAAGAATGCTGGAGTGGGTTGCCATGCCCTTCTTCAGGGGATCTTCCTGATCCAGGGATTGAACCCAGGTCTCCTCTGGCTCCTGATTTGCAGGCAGATTCTTTACCACTGAGCCACCTGGGAAGCCCTTTAGGGTACATACATCCGTAGAAAAAGAATAAAGAAATGGATATCATGATAAGTTAACACATTTTAGGGGTGGAGAACTAGAAACAGAGAGGGCACATGGGGCTTTGGCTCTACTGGGAATGTTTTATTTCTTTTAAGTTCTCTTTCTCTTGCTCAAAGAGCACGACATTGATCAAGAGAAGGTGCCCTGCCTGTTGAGGTGCCTTCTGTGTTCCTGAAACTAAGCCAAAGGCAGACTCATGGAAGCAGGGACTTGCACGTAGGCTAATAGATTTGCTATGTTTGTAGCAGGTGGTATTATCTGAAACTTATGAATGGAATTTTTAAGAAAGATTTTATTTGATTGTGGTGGGAACACTTGGCATGGGATCTACCCTCTTAAAGCTCTAAGCGCACATACATCGTTGACTATAGGTGAAATGTTGTACAGCAGGTTTCTGTTCTTCCTGTTTAACTGAAATTTTATGCCCTCTAATTAGTAACTCCCATTTCCTCCTCCTCCAGCCCCTGGCAATCACCATTCTACTCTTTGATTCTATGAGTTTGACTATTTTAGATACCTTGCATTGTTGTTGTTGTTCAGTTGCTAAGTTGTGTCTGGCTCTTTGCGCCCCAATGGACTGCAGCACACCAGACTTCCCTGTCCTTCACCATCTCCCAGAGTTTGCTCAGATTCATGTCTATTGAGTTGGTGATGCTGTCTAACCATTTCGTCCTCTGTCACCCCTTCTCCTTTTGCCTTCAATCTTTCCCAGCATCAGGGTCTTTTCCGATGAGTCAGACACCTCGTATAAGTAGAATCATACCTGTGACTGGCGTATATTTCATTTAGCATAAATGTCCTCATCCATGTTGTCACCTGTTGTTGAAGCTCCTTCTTCTCTAAAATTAAGGATGAATAGTATTTCATTGCATGTATGTGTCACATTTTCTTTATTCATTCATCTGTCTGTGGACATTTAGGTTGTTTCTACATTTTGACTACTGTGCGTGGTGCTGCAATCACGGGAGTGCTACTGTCTCTTTGAGGTACTGATTTCAGTTCTTTTGGGTAAATACCTAGAAGTAGGATTGCTGGGTCATATGGTAGTTCTATTCTTAAGTTTTTGAGGATTTTCCCTACTGTTTTCCATGGCAGCTACCCCATTTTGCGTTCCTACCAGCAAGTGTGCAAGGGTTCAGAGGACTTCTCTGGTGGCCCAATGGCTAAAACTCTCAATGCAAGGGCCCCAGGTTCGAGTCCCTGGTTAAGGAACTAGATCCCACATGCTGCAACTAAGAGTTCCCACGCCACAACTAAAGATTCACGTGTTACAAGGAAGACGGAAGATCCTGCATGCCTCAACGAAGAGCTGGCGCAGCCAAATAAATAAATAATAATTTTTTATAAAGTGTGCAAGGGTTCGAGTTTTCCCACAGTCTCACCAACACTCGTCGTCTTTTTTTTTCATGATAGTGGGTGTGAGATATCTCATAGTGATTTTGAGTCACACTTTCCTGATGTTAGTGACATTGATCATTTCTTCATACACCTGCTGGCCATTTGCATGTCTTCTTTGGAGAAATATCCAATCACTAAGCCAATTTTTAAGAAATGGATTATTAGTTTGTGTGTATGTGTACAGCGATTAAGTTGTAGGGGCTCTTTATGTATTTTGGAGATTAATCCACTATCAAATATATGGTTTGCAAATATTTTCTCCTATTCGGTAGATTGCCTTTCACCCTCTTGATTGCTTCCTTTGCTGTTTAGAAGTTTTTTAGTTTAATGTAGTTCCACTCATTTACTTTTTTGTTATTTTTGCCTGTGGCTTTGATTTCATAACCATGAAGTCATTGCTGAGACCAATGTCATGAGGCTTTTCACCTGTGCTTTCTTCTAGGAGTTTTATAGTTTCAGGTCTTATGTTAAGTCCTTAATCCATTTTCAGTTGACTTTTGTGTATGATGTAAAATCAGGGTCCAGTTTTATTCTTTTTCATTGGATATCCAATTTTCCCAGCATCATTTGTTGAAGACTCTCTTTCCCCATCTCAGAGAAGGCAATGGCACCCCACTCCAGTACTCTTGCCTGGAAAATCCTATGGACAGAGGAGCCTGGTAGGCTGCAGTCCATGGGGTCGCAAAGAGTTGGACAGGACTGAAGCAACTTAGCAGCAGCAGCTCTTTCCCCATTGTGTATTATTGGCACTCTTTCCAAAGATCAGTTGAGCATATGTGTGGGTTTATTTCTGTGGTCTCTGTTCCATTCCATCAGCCCATACATCTGTCTTTACGCTAATACCATATTGATTTGTTTACTGTAGCTTTATAAAATATTTTGAAACAGAAAGTGTGATGCCTTTAGATTTGTTCTTCTTTCTCAGGATTGATTTGGCTCTTTGTAGTCTTTCATGATTCCATATGAATCATACAATTGTTTTTTTCCTACTTTTATAAATATGTTATATTTAACATATTAACATGTGTTATATATAACATATAACTATATATATAACATAATTATATATAATATAATAATATATAATATATAAAATATAAACATAATATATAGTATATACAATAATATATAACATGTTATATTTAACATATTAACAATAAAAAATGTTATTGAAATTTGATAGGGTTTGCATTGACTCTGTAGATTGCTTTGGGTAGTTGGACATCTTAACAATATTGTCTTCCAATCCACAAACATGGGATGTCTTTCTATTTTTGATGTTTTCTTTAATTTCTTTCATCACATTGTACTTCCAGTACTATCTTGAATAGAAGTGGAAAAATAGGCATCTTTGCCTTATTCTTCAACTTAGAGGAAAAGTTTCTAGTTTTTCACCTTTGAGCATGATTTCAGCTATGGGCTTTTCATGTGCTTGCTGTGTTGAGCCTTTACTGTGTTGAGTTACTGTCCATCTATCCCTAGTTTGCTGAGGGTTTTTGTCAGGAAAGGGTGTTAAGTATTGTCAAATACTTTTCTGCATCTATATATGATTATGTGATTTTTATCCTTTATTCTATTAATGTATTACATTAATTGATTTTCATATGTCAAAGCATTTTTGCATGCAAGGGATAAATCCCACTTGGTCATGGTGTATGATCCTTTTAATGTGCTTTTGGACTTTTTTTTTTTGCTAGTATTTTAAGGATTTTTGTACCTTTATTCGTCAGGGATATTGCCCTGTAGTTTTCTTGTGGTGTCTCTGTTTAGTAAGAGTAATACAGGCAAAAAATGAGTTTGGAAGCATTCTTTCCTCTTCATTTTTTGGAGCATAGCTTGACAAGAATGAGCTTTAATTCTCCTTTAAAATGTTAGAATTCATCGTGAAGCCATCTGATCCTGAGCTTTTCTTTGCTGGAAGATTTTTGATCATTGATTTAATCTCCATACCTGTTGTAGGTCTGTTCAGACTTTTTCTTTCTTCATGATTCAGTCTTGGTAGGTTGTATGTTACTAAGAACTTATCCTTTTTAAAAAGATTATTCATTTTGTTGGAGTATTATTTTTTTGTTGCTTGTTTTTTTTGGCTGTGCCATGCAGCATGCAGGATCTTAGTTCCCCAGCCAGGGACTGAACCTGTGGTCCCTACAGTGGAAGCCCAGAGTCTTAAGCACTGGACTGCCAGGGAAATCCTATAATTATTCACAGTAGTCTCTTATGTTCCTTTTTACTTCTGTGTCATCAGTTGTAATGTCTCTTCTTTCATTTCTGATTTTATGACCTCTCTCTTTTTTATTAGTCTAGCTAAAGGTTTGTAAATTTTGCTTATCTTTTAAAAAACCCCAACATTTAGTGTTTGTTGATTTCACCCATTGTTTTTCTCATTTCTAATTCTTACTTCTGTTCTAATCTGTTATTTCCTTTCTTCTACTAACTCTGGGTTTAGTTTGTTCCTCTGTTTCTAGTTCCCTGGGATGCAAAGTTAGGAAAGTCATATTGTTCATTAAAAATCGGCTTTGCTTTTGATACAAGTGAAAATGTTATGAAAATAAGCCTTGTTCATGATCCGTGGTGGGTTCCATCCTGCTGGATGGTAGTCTTGAGAAAAGGAAAAGCCACAGTTCCCGTATTCAGTGAGCTCGGTGGCTCCTACCAGGCAGTTACCAGACTGTGATGTTTTGAAGGAGGTCCTGGGACAGGGGAGCATCTAGGAGTGAGGGGGTTGGCCCAGGGGAGAAGAAGGGAAAGCCCTGCCGTGATGGCCAGGGCAGCACCCTCTCTTCTGGGTGACAGAAACCTGTCCAAGCTGAGGCTGCCTGGTTGACTTCCACCCACAAAAACTCAGACCTCCAGAGTCTTCCATAAGGGAGGAGATGAAAACACCATTTAGGACCATGCCCCAAACTTCTGGTTGTGGTGAGAGACATTAAGTCCTGTAAGGCCAGCTGTGCAGTGGGTGGCATTTGCTCTTTTGAGTGACCCTGCCCTGATTAGAAGACGCCATTGGGGCCAACTGACTGCCATCTTTCTTGGGTTCCTTTTTCTAGCCATTGAGCAGCCGAGGAGAGCACAGGCTGCAGGGATCCAGGGGATCTGAGATCCACTGCTAGAACTGAAAGCCTGTGGGGACTTGAGTAGTGTTTTGACTGATGCAAATTGCCCGCCTGAGACCCTGGAAGTGGATGAAGTCTTCACTGGGTGGGCAGTGTTCGGAGTACCTGATCTCCAAGCGAGGCTGAGGCTCTTCTCACTGCAAGGGAAGTTCAGAGAGTAACTGGAAGCAGAAGGAAACCTAGACTCCAGCTGACAGATAATTTCAGCCTGTCCTTTTCTAAATCATTTTTTTTTGGAGTGGGGATACTGATAGAAATAACTTCTATCTATCTCACTTTGCAAATCCCCAAATTAAAATCATGGCAAACATCATCCCATATTACCAAGTCACTGAACATTTCTAAACCTCATCTGAAAAGTAAGAAAACCCACAATACTTTCCTCATAAAATTGCTTGACAATTAAATGGGACATTTGTGTTTAGCATCAGACCTGAATAAGCCATGTCTACCACCTGGTGGCAGTATTAGGTAAGTGCAGATTTTGTTCCTTCAAGATGAAAAATAGCTCAGATTGGGTGCTGCTGCTTAGCAGCTCAGTTGTGCCCGACTCTTTGCGATCCCATGGACTCTTTGCGATCCCATGGATCCCACCAGGCTTTTCTGTCCATGGGGATTCTCCAGGCAAGAATACTGGAGGGGGTTGCCATGCTCTCCTCCAGAGGATCTTCCCAACCAAGGGATAGAACCCAGGTCTCCCACATTGCAGGTGGGTTCTTTACCATCTGAGCCAACAGGGAAGCCCCAGATTGGGTGAACAGCTCTTAAACAGAAGGAAGGCAAACATCAGGATGCTTCTGACTCCCTGCCTGCCTTCCTTAATGGACCAACTCTGAGAAATTTTTCTATATTGATATCAGAGTCCTTTAAAAAGGTGGTTCTTAAAGTTGGTTCTTGAACTATTTCTTGGTCAGATGGACTGTGAACCTACATTGCATCAACCATTTTTTTGAGGTTCCCTATTTTTCTTAGGATTTTAAAGAATGCTGCTTTGAATTGGTAGTTGTCTTCCTGTCTCTCTCTCCCTCCCCACCCCGATTTTAATATATAATACCTTCTGTCAACTACAGATCCAGGTTTTGTGGTCCTGAAGACTGTACAATCTTAAAGTCATCTTGAAGGAATGGGATGCAAAATAAAAATTGGGCACAAAAACTAATCTTAACTTGCATAGAAATATCAGGGGCTTAGAAAGAGGTCTGTGCAAGTGAGGGGCCCTGAGCTTGAGCTTTGTTACATTTGCGATGACTCCAGCTTTGCATGGTTTTCTGGCTGCTATGTTTTCCTGGTGCAACTAAACGCCTCTCAAAGATTACTTTGCTCTTCTGCGGTTTACGGAATATACCAAGTTTTATTCACTTTCTAAGATAGACAGCCACTTGCAGGCCTTTCCTGATCTTTTCTTTCCCATCTGTGGTTGAAAAGTGATTTTCTGTCATCACTCTGAGATAGTGATTCACCCTGGATTCATCCTTGCTCCAGCTGGGACCGAGACCTGAGAGGTTGATGAGTATGTGAAATGATGCATGACTGCATTAATGTATTGTAAATAATTGAAACATACTCATATTGACAGACATATAAGTTTCTAGTTTTAAATTTTAAAAGTGAGACTGTAGTAAATTTTGCTTTTGAATATGACTATTTACATACTTCTTCATTTATTTTTGCATTTATTTTTCCTTATTCCAAATGATTTCCTAGAAACGTATGTGGGATTCCAAGATAATTGCTAGGTGTTGTTAGAATGTTTTCCAGTAGAAATTTACTGACTTACAACCATGGTGTTTCAATACCATCCTGGCCCAGCCACTTCAGGTTTCCTTGGCTTGGGCTCCTGGATGTAAGAAAAATACACTCCATTTTTTCTTGGTGTAGCCCCTTTTGTTCATGGCAGCAGGCAGAGTCTGAAGAAATGAGCCAGAGGGGCTTCAGGATCTGGAGAAGGTAGGAGTGTGCCTGGCAATGAGAGGTGGGGGAGGGTAAGTGAAACTGTGGACTGAATGGAGTGTTCTCAGCTCCCCCACACCCAGTTCCAGTGAGGCAATGAGGTCCCCTCCCAACATGGTGTGTGTGTGTGTGTGTGTGTGTGTATGAGTATGTGTGTTTGTGTGTGTGTGACTTCAGTCACGTCTGACTCTTTGCGACCCCATGGACTATACAGTCCATGGAATTCTCCAGGCCAGAATACTGGAGAGGGTAGCTGTTCCTTTCTCCAGGGGATCTTCCCAACCCAGGGATCGAACCCAGGTCTCCTGCACTGCAGGTAGATTCTTTACTAGCTGAATCACAAAGGAAGCCTAAGAATACCGGAGTGGGTAGCCTAACCCTTCTCCAGCGGATCTTCCCAATCCAGCAATCAAACTGGGGTCTCCTGTACTGACTGCAGGTGGATTCTTGACCAACTGAGCTATCAGGGAAGGCCACAAATACATTTAAAATTCATAAATCAAACAAAATGTTAAGTAAAATATGCTCTTCCTACTTTGGCAAATACAGCTTCATAACGACTTGGAAGGACAGATCTGAGTTTAGGATTCTGACTCTGCAGCACCCCACACAGGAAAAGGGCAGCAAGAAGAAAGCTGGCCCAGCCTGCTTGCTGCCGTGGCCTACACCCTTCCTCCTCCCACCCCGAGACACGAACTCCAGAAGTGTGGCCCCTGGATCCCGCATGTCCAAACGCCACCCATACCCACTGTAAACAGCCACCCCATAGTCTCGTCTTAGGCCTAGGGAGCAGCAGGGACCACCATTAGGGAGATCACCCAGGGAAGGGACACATGTGGCCACCGGGTATATGTTCAGGGCCATCTGGGCAGGGAATTCTGTCATTCTAGGTACCTGGAGACCAATCTCAAGAGAGAGCAGCTTGAGTCCCAGGTATGTATGAACACTTGGTACAATGGACTCCTTGCCCTTCAGGGAGGGGTGGGCAGACTGAGGCCCTATAATGCGTGGAGCCTAAGGCCGGGCCCCCCTTGCTCTGGGCTAAGAGATGTATTGGTAAGAACTTTCCTGGATAAAGTAAACTACCCCAGAAAGAGGACCTAAAGATACTCAAGGAAAAAGCCATCTGTCCACAGCTTGTCTGCAGTGAAGCCCACCAGGCAAAGTGCCTCAGTTATACCTCAGAGATTCCAGTCAGCTTTTAATATGAGTGAACAGTCAAGGATCACGAGTATTTAAGGATAAATTTGACTATAATAGAAAATGACAGAGAAAGAGAAAGGGAAAAAAAAACTCTGAAAGAACACAGACATAGTACAATGAAATGAAAACATAAAAAAAAAATGGAATCAATGATAAAAGGGTAATCCAGAAAACAAGAATAACATATGCAAAATCAGAAAACAAGAAAGAGTTCTTGAAAATTAAAAACGGGAATGCTGAAATTAAAATTTAGGTGAGGGACTTCCTTGGTTGTCCAGTGGAGAGGACTCCATGCTTCCGCTGCATGGAGTGTGAGTTCAATCCTTGGTCGGGGAACTAAGATCCCACATGCTGTGCAGCACAGCTAAAATTAAAAAAAAATTTTTTTCAGTGAAGGAGAAGGAACATATAGTTGAGAAAAATCTCACAAAATGTAGAACAAAATAATCAAAGAGATGAACAGGATGGAAAAGTTAAGAAATTAGAGGGTCTGGTTAGTGTCCAATATCCAAATAAGAGGAGTTTCAGAAAGAGCAAGCAGAGAAAACTGTGGAGAGGAAATTATCAAAGACATGATACAAGAACATTTCCACAAACCAAATAACTGGATCCCTAGGCTAGATATAGCAATGGAGTCTCAATATGATGAATGAAAATGAACTCACACCACGGTACTTTATCATGCAATTTCAATATACTGGGAATAATGAGAAGGTTCAAAATCCTCCAGAGAGAGGGAAAATAAAAAGTTACATATATTACACAAAGTAGGTAATCACCAGACCACACATTTTCTCAATGGCAATAATGAAGCCATGCCTCAAACTGAGTGAAAATCATTTTCAACTTAGAATTGTATATCATGTGTGTTAGGCTGTTGCAAAGATGGCTTCAAGAGTCACTTGGGCCTCTTTGCAATGTGACTTTGCTTCTCCCATCAGGGTGTGCTCAGTCGCTCAGCCGTGTCTGACTCTTTGCCACCCCATGGACTGTAGGCCACCAGGTTCCTCTGTTCATGGGATTTTCCAGGCAAGAATACTGGAGAGGGGTGTCATTCCCTACTCCAAGGGATCTTGCTGACCCAGGGATCGAATTCAGGTCTCTTGCATCTCCTGCATTGGCAGGCAGCTTCTTTACCACTAGCGCCATGTGGAGTGCAATCTATTTCTCTGCTCTTTGAATCTACGCTGGCCTTGACTTACTTTGATTAAAAAACAGTGGCGAAAGTGACACAGCATAAGCTCTGAGCTCAAGGTTCAAGAGACTCGTCAGGTTTTGCTCTTGAACTCTTAGTATGCTACCCTAGGACTGCCAGTGGGAAAAAGCCAGGTCTAATTTACTGGATGGAGGAGGAGAGACTCCTTAGCTAAGTCTGAAAGTTCATTAGATACATTTTCTATCTTCCAAATTACTGTGGGCAATTGTTTTCTCAATTGTTTTATTGCTACATAACACACGTAACCATAATCCCGGTTTTCAGTAGTAATTTTTCTTACCACTATTTCTAGGACCTGGCTTCTTCACATGCTAGTTTCAATTCCATATGCCCAGAGGGTGAGAACAGATGCTGTAAGGATTCTTGAAGCCTTAGTTTCAGAAGTCACATAGAGCCACTTCCAGCACAGGCTGTAAGTTACACAGTGATCCCCATTCAAGGAATGGGGAAATAGACCCCGTATTTTGATGGGGCAAGCAGCAAAGTCATGTGGCAAAATGGTAGGAGAAAAAAGCGTGGGAAGGGGCGTAGCCAATCTTGCCAACAGAAGTGCCACAGCAAGGCAAGTGTGAGGCTGTCTGTGTGCACTGACTCAGGTGTGTCCAACTCTTTGCGACCCCATGGACCGTAGCCCGCCAGGCTCCTCTGTCCATGGGATTTTCCAGGCAAGAATACTGGAATGGGTTGCCATTTCCTTCTCCAGGGGAATCTTCCTGACCCAGGGATCAAACCCACATCTCCAGCATTACAGGCAGATACTTTACCATTTGAGCTACCAGGGAATAAAAATTACTTTTAGACATGAAAGTTTCAAAAATTTACATTTTCTCAGAAAGCTACTGGGCCATATATTTTTAAAAAAATTGTAAGTGTGGGGAGGGAGGTGGGTGGGGGGTCCAGGAGGGGGAAAACATGTAAACCCATGGCTGATTCATGTCAATGTATGGCAAAAACTATTACAATATTGTAAAGTAATTAGCCCCCAACTAAAATAAATAAATTTATATATTAAAAAAAAATTGTAAGTGTAAACCAAGAAAGAATATGACATGTGATCTGAGAACCAGGGGTTCCCACAGAAGAGGGATGCCAAGGAAATCCTGAATAGGAAAGGGCTGAGAGGAGCAGGAGGGTGGAGGACTGCCAGAGGAATGTTTCTGAGAGGGGTGTCCTATGGACAAAATATACCATCGAGAAATTATTTGATATTATTGAAAGAGGCATTTTCAGAGCTGTTGCAGGATATGAGCTCTAACTGTCTGCTCAAGAAAAAAATAAAGAATTGAAAAAAATTGAGGAAAATATTAACTTCAGAAAAAAACCAAAAAGGTGTTCAAGAAAGGCCAAGTAATCATGTGAACTACCTGGCATAAAAGTGAACAATAATAACACAACCAGCGTTTAAAAAATTGTGAGGACTCCCCTGGTGGTGGAATGGATAAGAATCCCCCGGCCAATACAGGGGACACGGGTTTGAGCCTGGTCTGGGATGATTCCACCTGCTGTGGAGCAACTAAGCCCTCCCACCACAACTGCTGAGCCTGTGTGCTGCAACGACTGAAGTGGGTGGGCCTAGAGCCCGTGCTCCAAACAAGAGAAGCCACTGCAATAAGAAGCCTGCTCACCACCACAAAGAGCAGCCCCTGCTCGCTGCAACTAGAGAGAGCCCACACAAAGCAACAAAGAGCCAGTGCAGCCAAAAATAAATAAATAAAAATTGTTATTGCTGTTTAGTCACTAAGTCATGTTTGACTCTTCTGTAACCCCATGGGCTGCAGCCTGTCAGTCTCCTCTGTCCATGGGATATTCCTGGCAAGAATACTGGAGTGGGTTGCCATTTCCTTCTCCAGGGGATCTTCCTGACCCAGGAAACTCGCATTGCAGGCTGATTCTTTACCAATGAACTACCAGGGAAGCCCATAATAAAAATCAATAATAAATAAAAAGACTAAAAAATCACCAAATAAGAATTTAACTAAAATCGTGATGAAACTATATTGGCATGATGGAGAAAGGAAGTCTGTAATGTAGCATGATATAACATCAGTATATTCTCTAAAATTACTTGATCAAATTAGAGCAGTGTCCTTACTATTTAAAAGTGAGTGCCTCTGGGAAGTGAGAAGGGATGTAGGCGGTGATCATGAAACAGGGGGCTGGTATTTTTTGTTATAACTCTTGACCTTTTATACTACAAGAAATTAAAACAAAATGATTTCAAAAATTACTTTGAGAAAAAAAGTTGGCTGTTAATCAGAGGAAAATATTATTGCTAAGAGCAGTTTCAAGTGAGTTGTCAGGGCAGAAATTCTCAAAAGAATTGAGGATGGCCTCTATGATTAAATTTTTTGAAGGTTTCATTTTAGGTGCCAGTCCCTATTTGAAGTTTTAAAAGTAAAATTGAATAAGACAAATTCCAATCTTTAAAGTCTTATGGTTTAGAAGAGCAGGCATACCAGTAAGCAAGTATTTTCAATGCAACATGAAAAGAGCTATCATAGCCACAGTAGAAAGTAATCTGAGACCACAAAGGAAAGAGATACTGTCCTTGTTTGGGGGTGAAGTTGGAGATGGCTCTCTAGAAGTGCTGATCTTAGAAATGTGTGTTGGAGGATAAGTGGGTTCAGCTGGCTGACTAGATAGGTAAGAGCATTCCAGGTTGAGAAGCTTACATGAAAAATCTCAGCATGTTTCAGTCGCTCAGTTGTGTCCGACTCTTTGCAACCCCACGGACTACAGCTAGCCAGGGTTTCCCGTCCATCACCAACTCCTGGAGCTTATTCAAACTCATGTCCATTGAATCGGTGACGCCATTCAACCATCTCATCTTCTGTCATCCCCTTCTCTTCCCACCTTCAATCTTTCCCAGCATCAGAGTGTTCAGTTCTTCCCATCAGGTGGCCAAAGTATTGGAGTTTCAGCTTCAGCATCAGTCCTTCCAATGAATAATCAGGACTGATTTCCCTTAGGATGAACTGGTTGGATCTCCTTGCAACCCAAGGGACTCTCAAGAGTCTTCTCCAACACCACAGTTCAAAAGCATCAATTCTTTGGCACTCAGCTTTCTTTATGTGCTCAGCTTTTGTTTACATGCTCAGCTTTCAGCATGTGTGGGAAAGGGTAATAATTCAATGTGGCCAGGATGTGAAGGAGTAAGTCTGGAGTGGTAAACTGGACCAGATCTCTGGCGGTCTTGTGGGTCATGCTAAGGGGTTTGGCATGTAAGGATTTTCCCCTGAGATATGACACATCTAATGTACATGTTTGAAAGATCACTGGCTCTGAAACACCCGTGGAAGCTCAAATGTGAGATGCAAGACTGGGGATGGGAGACACATTGGAAGACTAGCATAGGAAGTGAGGGCTAGACAGAGGGAGAGTTGAGAAATATTTCAAAAGCTGATTCAGTGACAGGTCATAGTGACCAATAGGAAGATACAGGACCCAAAGATGTCTCTGATGTTTCACTCATTCATCAGAATCTATGGTGTGCCTTTTCTGTGCTAGGCACTGTGCCAGGTACTGGGCGGGGGGTGGTGGTGGTGGTGGTGGTGTATAGGCTTGGATACCACATGGTCCCTGCTCTACACTGGTTTTCAGTTTAGTGGGAACACAGATAAATAATAACAGAAACTGTAGTTGTGATGCTCTATTTTTATGAGGAGAACAGAGCCCAGAGGAAGTAAGAAGAGCTGATGAAGCGGGAGAAGGGTGAACTTAAAGTCGGTAGAACTAATGAAGCTGAGAGAAAAGAGTTTGAAAAAGGTGTGGTCCACGGTGACAGATGCTGCTGAGAAAGTGGATAGCAAGACTGAGGTGTCCCCCTAACAAGGCAACAAGGATGGCATTGATGATCTCAGAATAGCAGGGAGGGCTGTCCATCAGACATTTGGGGTGTGGAACAAAGAGCTGGTGAGGATGCTGAGAAATGAATATAGTTCTTGCTTTCAGAAGCTGATCAGGAAGTGAAGAGATAAGCCACGGAGAGGCAGCCTTCATAAAGATGTAGTTTTTAAGACAAAACACTTGAATATTTATTCTCATCAGGACCAGCTGTATAACTTGTGGATGCCAATGCAGAATGAACATTCCTGTCCTTACGGAATCGTTATGAATTTAAGGACCACAACAGCAGAGCATGAAACCAGCGCGGGGCTCTTCTAAGAGCTGGGATCTGTGTGATTAGCCAGGTTGTGTGCCAGGAAGCCGGTCCTGATTCTCAAGGGGAAGGAGCCCAGGAAGGCAGGAAGAAGGAGGCTAGATCAGTGACACAGGCTGATCCCAGAGGAGCCAAGAAGGAACTCAGGATCCAGATGGAAGTAGAGCATTGAGCAAGAAGAAAACCAGGGCTTTGGTCATCTCTTGAGATGGAGGGGACAGAGGATGGAGATGGAAGTTGCAGAGGAGGGGAGAGGGAAGGGGAGGACTTCACCCTGGAGCGATGATCTTCTTTATTGAATAATCTGTAGGTGAAGAGGCAGAAGCTTGTGGCAGCCTGAGAGGAATGGAGGGCCACACTGAGCATTGCTGAGAAACCTGGTGGGATCAGAGTGGGTCGTTAGGAGTGGCTGCTGCCAGCAGCGAATGGAGTGGGAAGAACCTAGGGGCCTGCTAGGTGAGGCCAAGAAAGTGATACAGCATGGAGGTCACTGATGGGCTGGGATTCATGTAGGGACAGAGGTGAGAAACGGGGCGGCTAGAAAGACTGGAGGCCTCCTTCACTGAGGAGGAATGAAAGTGGTGATGAAAATGGGAGGGTAGGAGGCAGGGGTCAAAGGGGATGGGATTTTAGCCTCTTCCCAAGAGCTGATGGTGAAGTCGATGTACTGGCCTGTCTAAAGGTCTCGTGCAGAGAGAACTAGTTCTGCAGGAACGGGCAGGTGTCACGGATCATGGTTATTTTAAGAACAGGCGTAAGCCTGCACGTGGGACGGGGAGGGTCCACGGAAACGGAAGGTCACAGGTGTGCGTGCAGAGGCTAAGCGTGGGACGCGGGGTTTCTTCCCCCTGAAGCCAGAAGGGGAGCCACACGTCACAAAGTCGCCTTGTTTAGACGCGGATGTTGACAGCCATTGAGTTTATTCCACGAGACCTGCATGAGGCACGAGGAGACCCGCGACCTTGGCCATAGCCTGGGAATGGAGAGAACCGGGAGTTCTTACTGGAAACGAAGGGGGTCACCCTCGAGCAGCGAGAAGCCTCAAGGCGCGGGGCCGGCCGAGGCGGGCAGGCTGCAAACCTTCCCTCCAAGTCCCTCCGTGCCCGGTGGGTCCCTCGCTCGCCGCGGGTTCCCTGCAATTCGGTGACCCCGCCGGAAGCTTCCCTGCGGCCCCACTAGACCCATTTAGGGCTTTCGGAGACCTCACTGGCCAAGAGGCCGTGGGGATGTAGAGGGTCAACCAGCACACGCAGCCCCCGAAACCTCCCGCCTGGCGCCCTCCTGGGCTTGTTTCTTAAGAACAGCTGCCAGCGATCCCCGGTTCACCCTCCTCCTTCTTAGCTTCCTTCTCTCCGAGGGAAACCTCCCCGGAACCCTGCCCAGGGCTCCAGGTGGCTGCCACTATCCCGCTTGCTCGCTTGCTTGTCGGGTTGGGGGGCTTCCTCGTCTCCTGGTGCCCAGCTGGGGCTTTCCGAATCCAGGAAGCAGGAGCCCGGCCGCCGCCGCCTTCATCTGGAAAGAGTTAAGCCTGCTTTCAGATGGATAAGATGCCCGAGGACGGCTATGCCCCCACCCCGCCCCCACACCTCGGTTCCCCGAGCCCTGAGGGGTGCACCTCGGCCGGGGCGCCCCGGGCGGCGGGGCGCACGTGCTGCGAGATCTGCCCGCGGAGCGGGGGGAGGGGTCGGGGGGCTTTCCGCCAGCGCACTCGGCCCAAGGCTGCGGATACTGCGCGAGCCGCTCTCACTTTCGCGTTCCCGGCGGCGAGTCGCGTGGGTCCCGGCGGGCGCGCGGGGGACGCAGAAGGGGAGGAGCCAGCGAGCCCGGGAAGGAGGGGGCCTGCCGGCCCCGCCCCCGTCCCGCCCCCCGCGGCCGGAGCCCGGGCTGCAGCCAGGCGCGCCGGAGCCTGCGAGCCCGCGAGCCAGCGAGCGGCAGCCGCGGCCTCCCCTGCTTGCGGTGACCCCCGTCGATCCCGGGGCCCGCGCCCCCCTGGGGCAGGGATGCATCATGGCCACGCTGGCCTGCCGGGTGCAGTTCTTGGACGATACGGACCCTTTCAACAGCACCAACTTCCCCGAGCCCAGCCGGCCGCCGCTGTTCACGTTCCGCGAGGACCTCGCGCTCGGCACCCAGCTGGCCGGGGTCCATCGACTGCTGCGGGCGCCGCACAAGGTACGGCCGGGCGGGAGGCGGGGGGCAGGCTGGGTTTCCTGGGCGCAGCCCCTGCTGCGGGGCGCGTCGGGGTAGGGGGCCCGCTAGCGAGCTGAGCTGGGTGCGGCCGGGGGGCCAGAGCCCAAGGGCAGACCTCCCCTCTCCCCGTTAGGCAGAGGGGTCCGGGCGCGCGCCGGCTGGCTCGGGACGAGGAGGACCGCCCCGCGTTCCGGCCCAGAGCGGGGGCGGGGAAGGCCGAACAGGTGCGGCGCCGACCGGAGGCGGGATGGAGAGGGTTCCCCGCGCCGCGCCGTTAGCTCGGCCGAGTGGGCGGGGTGGGCTCTCTTACGCTGGAGGTCAGTCCCCGCACCCGAGCGTGCGGGCTCCGAGCTGCGCGCGGAAAGAACCTGGGCCCCGGGGTCTCTGGTCCTTTCGAGGAGAGCCCCGAGCGACGCCCGGGACAAAACCTCTCCGACCTCTGGGGCCGCTGCAGGCGGCAGTACGACCCTCGCGATAAAGCACGCTTCCCGGGGACGCCTCTCCTTCCTCCCCCGGGGGCGCCGCGGAGGACGCCGCCCGCGCGCAGCGATCGTGCTCAGAGCAGCCCCCTTTTTCTTAGAAGAAGCAGGTGGTCTTGGGAACCTTGGGGGAGCAGTGGCCGTGGGAGGAGGGGCGGGGGCGCCGAGGGGCGGCTCGCGCGCACAAAGCCCGAAGTGAGTGTCCCCTGGGAAGAATGGCTTGGTTTGTTTTTTTCCTTTTTCTTTTTTAACCCTTTGCGGGACAGGCATCTTGCAGAGTGTGTGTGTTGCAAAGAAAGCTGGTTATTGAAAGCCAACCATTTAGTTTTCCCAGGAGAACCCTTCTTCCCACTTAAATAGAGTTACTGCATCTTGAATTACTTTCCTGGTACTTCCCCCGCTCTCCCCATCCCCCCCCCCCTTAGGGTTCATATCAAAGCTCGTACATGATTTATTCTTTGAGGATCAACAACTGATAAATATTTGGAAGAGATAATTGATGACAAAAAGAACAAAATTGATTTTTAAAAATTCCTTAGATTTCTGTATGATGTTCACCTGCCTTGGAAGAAGAGAGGGAGGTTGGTGTGGAAACCGGTGAACTTTGGCAGTGGTGTCTGTTGGTAGTATATCACGGCTCCCCCCTCCCCTCCCCCAGCCCCCACTACTTAATGAGTAACCCGTCTTCAGGAATGAGGAGTAAGGCAGTTCTGTCTCCTTTTCTCTGTGTTGGTGCAGGATGGATAGTCCCGGGAACCCCTGTGGGCATGAAAGGTTGGGTTGGGAGATGGGGAGACAGAAAGATGTCTTGTGGATTCAGCTTATCAGGATCACTTTGTCAGTTACTTGGTTATTCTCAGTCAGCAGATTCAGTTAAAAATCCTTGCAGGGCTTCTTCAGCATCATGGTTATTTCATTCATTATGGTCTCTGATTATAGTGATCCTTTGTTGAAACCGCAGAAGACTCATAATTGTGGCCCTGTGACCTTGAAGTGGTTTCCTTGGATTTCAAACCCGGGGTTGACCTTTCAAGCTGGAAAATGACATACATTTTTATGTTTCCATGGACGAGCCCCCGTAGCCTGATCCAGTGTTCCTGGTCTGGTAGGAGATCCCGATGCCCCAGCGTTACGCCGTCTCCCGCCCCACCCCCGGGGAAGCCACAGCATAGCAGCTGCACTGGCTTACAGGACTTACAGCGATGCCCCTCGTGGAATAAATGGAACCAGAAGACGTCCACAGAGACCCTTGATCCCTTGTCTTGGGGGGCCCGGCCGGCCTCAGTCTCAGAGTCTGTTGCCTGAAGACCCCTGTCGAACCGTCAGATGTGTGGCATCGTTGTTCACATCTAGAGCTGACTGAGTGGCTGGTTGTATTAGCCAGGGTTCTATAAAGCAGAATTCAGGGCATTTTTGTGCCCAGGTGCGGATTAGTATTGTAAAATGCTGGTTAATTTCCAGCAGGAAATCTGCTAGATTGAATGATCCATCTGTGATAGACAGAGCTAATGAGTTTTGAGTGCTTGGTATGTAGGTGTGTGCTCTACTAGGGATGTCAGAGCAGAATCTCGTTTCGTATTACATGTATCTGTGAAGTGCAGACTTTTACTGGACCTGTTTGACGGATGAGGAAACTGAGGCCGGGAACAGTTGAGTAACCTAGTTTCTCTGCTAGGAGTGGGGAACTGATATTGAAACTTGGTCTGTATGACTTGAGACCCCACTGCTATTCTTCTCCCTGGACCAGTCGTTTGGCCAACTCCGCATCTATTCTGGCTTCCATTCCATTAACTTGGGGAGTTCCCGACTCAGTTTTCTAGGCCAGGTACTTTTTGGCCTGGGGCAAGTGAATGTTACTAGCATGAGTAAGAGCACTGAGACAGAATTGCTGACCTGGTAGAGTTCACAGCCAGAGAGGGAAACAAATTGTTACCAACCTGGCTATGAATTAGCTAACGGTGAGGGAGTGGGCATGCCCCTGCCATGGGTCTCCTTGAGCCCAGCCTGGCAGGAAGATTAGTTTCTGGGGCAGCGGACATTCTGGGTGGTGAGAGGGGAGAAGCGTGATTGTGAAACTTCGGAAACTCTTAGCATCCTCCGCCATCTGACCTGGGGGTGCAGACTTTTGCTTGAAGTAGATGGCACACACAGAAAAGCGTGCAGGCCCCGAGTGAGCAGCTGGATGAATTTTCACTAAGTGGACACACCTGTGTAACACGCCCCTCAAAAATCCTGCAGAGGGTCTTAATTTGTAAAGCTCCCCTAGGGAGTCTCCGTGCTGGGAACCTCTGAACTGGTTTACCCCTCATGTCCCTCCCAGCCCAAGCTTGAGCATATATGTCTTTTCCTAACCTTGGGCAGTATGTATAAATTTATCTCTTGTTTGCTGACTCCATTCGAAATTAGTTGTTCATTTAAACCATTGACTTGGACAGAAACAACATATTGTTCTTATAATGTTTTATCTTTTTTTTCCCAAGCTTCTAGGCTGAAGCCTCCCCCTCCCCCCAGCTTTTTATAGTAGTTCCTTGAGGATGATTAAATAAATGATTAGTCTGATAACAAAAAGATCAGTACAGAGAACAGGTACCGTATCCTCACTGGGGAGATGTTTATTCTGGTGGTTATATGTTTTATCTGGACTATGTGAGGGCTTTTGTTTTCAAATGCTGCATGAACACGTGTTTATTTCTGGTTTAGTGCCTTAAAAAGAATTGTAATTATAGGACTTCTGATTTAGAAAAACTGTGCAGTAGAATTAACAGAATCATGGACCTTTCAAAGCATGAATGTATTTGGATTTATTGGTGCTAAAGGCAAAGACTCTAAGGATTCTTATTTCTTTTTGAGAGGCAAACTGAAATTGTAGAATATTACAAAAAAATGCTAACTAGCTTGTGTGTCAAAATGGCAATTATGACCTAGTAATTTAATTCAGGAAATGTTTCCATGGCTGCTGCGGACTAGAGAGTAGAGAATAATAGCTCCCAGGTTCTGGCCACTTGCCTGCGCCAAGCACTGTCCCAGACATGCATCCTCTTGCCAAGCCTGAGACCACCCCATGGGTCAGGCACTGGGACAGTTGCATCTCGCAGCCGAAGAGCCCGAAGCAAAAAAAAGTCAGCGGGCCATGTGAGTGGGAAGTTCCAGGACTGGCATTTGGCACCAGGTCCAAGCCCTTAATGACTCTACTTTTGTGTCTTGAGTTTCCTCCTTCCAGGCAGCTCGCCCACGTTTCAGAGTTCCATCCTCTCATTGGATTAGCCTGGACGGTGCCCTGTTCATTCCTTTCTCACTGCCTTTCTTTTTGTGGTTCCCTTGCTGCCGTAGCTACACCACCTGTAAGACAGCTGATTGCTGTGAGGATTGGAACCTTGGTCCTCCGCATGTGGGCTGGGTGTCTCTGAGCTCTTAGAAATACACTCTCAGGCCTCCCCAGGCCTGCGGAGTCAGAATGTGTGTTTTCCCAAGATGCATCGGAGATTCCTGTGCACACTGCAGTCTGGGCAGTGGGGACTAGAGGTCATATAGGTCAGACTCAGTATAGGGCTAAGAGGATTCTCCATGCGTCCCCTGTTCACACATACCTGTCTTGAAGGTAAAGACCTGGCTGCCCAGCTCTCCAGGGTTCTCCCTGAGGCTGGGCAGCACTAAGATGAAGCATCAGAGTTGATTGATGGGCGTCAGTTTTAGAACACAAATCCACTGGTATTACTGCTCTAATGAATTTCCACCTTAATCCTCTTAAGGGGCACATCTGTTTGTTACATTAAGATTTTTTAAAGATGAGGTCATTAGTAAAGTTGGCCAGTGGGTTGTGTCACATAGCATCTTAGGACAAAACTGTTTGAGAATGTTGTATGAACAGCTACGAGCGTCTCGAACCTGAGCTGACTCCCAGTCTACCGTAATTAGCTCAGTTGGTTGGAGCCGGGCTATTGAGATCAGGCTCAGGGGATTGAACCCTTTATGGGTCAGTTGGCTTTGCGCCATGCATGACCACAGACTGCATCGGGAACCCAGTCGGATGTCCAGCGGGTGCAGTCATGGCTCCCTGCCAGGGTCTGGGTGGGGGTGGTCTGGCAGAAATCTTTGGGATCGAATGGCTAACATATAATGGGCTTGCCCTAGGCACTATTCAGGGAGCTTCAGCATTACAACCCCATTGACCTCACAAGAGTTCCTGCAGACCGACAGCGGTGTCCCCAGTTAACAGATGAGGAAACTGAGGCCCAGGGAGCTTAGGCAGGTTGTCTAAGTTCACACTGCTTTTAAGTGGAGGAGCTGGGATTTAAGGTCAAGTCTTTTTTTACTCCAGAGCCTGTAGCCAACTGTGTCCCATTATTAGAAAACCAGCAGAGCACATGCTCTCCGTGCTGGGTGAGGGGAGGGGGAGGGGGCTGCCTGCCACAGGCTGTGAGTTAAGTCGGTGAGCTCTGCTAAGTCCTTCCAGTGCAGAAGCTCTTGGGAGTCTGTGCCTCTTGCCTTTGGAGTCCAACCTGCTTCCCTCTGGAAAACACAGGACTGCCTTTGCCCTCCTCCTCCAGACTCTGAAATGTTTGTCTTTAATGGTGGCGGATTTAAAGCTGATTAACATGCTGAGACCAACTCAGGAGCAACACCCCTCACCCCCAACTCCAGCCTGCTTTCCCCTCCGCGGTTTATTTCTCTCTGAAATGTCCCTGGAACCTTCCTGTCCTCGGAGGACAGTCACCTCTCCTGCAGCCTCCACACTGTGCCACCTGCAGCCGATGCCCTGTGGCCAGCTCAGGAGTGTCCCGGCTTTAAACCTGGTTTTCTAATCTGAGTAGCTGGTTCCACGAGGGTGGGGCATTTCCAGTCTTGAGTTTGTCAGCATCTGGTCATTTACCGAGGCAATCAGACTGCTTTTTGTTTTGTTTTGTTGTTTTAGCTATTTTATTGGGATGTGTTTCTGTGCCTTGTTCTGAACTAAATAAGAAAGAATGGGGGAAATTGTTACAGTGAATGTTAAACCTCACCACAGGGATGTAATCAACAAGATCCAGATTGTGGGAAATTATAGTTTCTCTAACAAATAAATGGTAAAGGAGAAGATGGAGATGGAAGGAAACCTTAGATTAAAAGAGATTTAAGAGAGATATCCACCAGTTGCAATGTGTGGCTCTAACTGGATGCTGATTCAAACAAACACATTATAAATAAATATTTGAGACCATTGGGGAAACCTGAATAGTGACTTCTTGATATTAAAAATTATTAAAGTTAATAAAAATAAATATGAATAACAATGAATAACAATATTTAACATTAAAATTATTAAAGTGTATAATAGTATTGTGCTGTGTGTTTAAAAGAAAAGTTTGTGTGTTTCAGAGATACATACTGAGATATTTATAGATGAAATCACATAGTTTGCTTCAAAATAATCTTGGTTGAGGGGCAAGAAGTAGGTGGGTGAATATATAGAGGAAACAAGATAGACTATGGGTTAAAGCTAGATTATGAATATATGGGTGAGTCATTATACTATTTTCTGTACTTTTTCATTTATTTAATTTTTTTTAATAAAAGAGATAAAAAACTAGGTTATGGGTTCTAATATTCCCTTTGGGTTCACAGTCCTTTCATTAAGTGTCACTGTGTGTCCTAAGTGTGTTTGCTATGACTGAGATGGCCAATCAGCAAATTTTTTTGTAGTGCCTCTACTGATAGTTAAACCCAGTGTTCCCATCCTTGACCCCCTACTGCTCTATCTGTAGTTTTATTAAATGAAAGCGAAAGGAAAGGAAAGTGAAGTCACTCATATTTACTATAAAGTGTGCTACACCCTGGACCTCTGGCTTTCAACCCTCCTGACTGCTGTGAGGGGACTTCCGCCCTCTGACGTCATCACGCAGGCTGCAAGCAGCTGGAGGGGTGCGAGTGCCGGCCCCGCGGGGAAGCAGCTGACTGACCGCCAACTGTGAGGGGCCCAGTCTCCACTGCCTCCCTGACTTCCATCTTGTCCACAGGTTCAGTGGGGTGATTCTGGGCTCCTTGCTCCCCTAAGTAGTGTATTCTTGGACTAACCCCGCCTCCCCCACTGTCCTACTCACTATAGTTTATAGCAAGTCTTGATGGAATGAGGTGGAGGTTCCCTCCTTGCCTGGGAACATGGCCATTAACAGGAAACAGGTTAGAGATGGGGTCCGTTCATTGGGTTTTAATGGAGGGAACAGTGTAGGAATCAGGCCTGTGTGACCAGCTAAAGAGGAAAGAGGGTCAGAGCACGGCCCTTCTCTGCTCCAAACCTCCCTCAGCGCCCCCTGCCATTCAGGGTCACCCAGGCCCTTGAGGGGCTGGCCTGCTGCTCCCTGAGGTTTGGTTGCTTGGTTTGTTTCATGGTCTGCTTGGTTTACTGGTGTAGCCCTAGAGCTTGGAACGGTGCCTGGCACATTGTGCGTATAGAGTAAATAGCTGTTGAATGAGTGAATTATCAAAGGCATTAGAGTCGAAGGGAAAAAAGAGGGGTCTTCTCACCCCAGCTGTGTCCACGCAGAAGTCCCTTCTGTGAAGCCTCTGGTCAGACATGTTCTAGCTGCTTCTCCTTGTATGATAGAGAGCAGTTGGTGTCCTCCCTTCAAGTGGTGGCCTTTCTCCATTTTTAAAAAATTTATTTATTTTTTAATTGAAGGATAATTGCTTTACAGAATTGTGTTGTTTTTTGTCACACCTCAACATGAATCAGCCATAGGTATACATATGTCCTCTCCCTCTTATCTCCCTCCCCATCCCACTCCTCTGGTGGTGGTTTAATCACTAAATCATGCCCTACTCTTGTGACCCCATGGAGGAGGCTCTTCTGTCCATGGAATTTCCCAGGCAAGAATATTGGAATGGGTTGCCATTTCCTTCTCTACTGGATCTTCCAGACCCAGGGATCGAACCAGAGTCCCCTGCATTGCAGGCAAATTATTTACTCTGAGCCACCTGGGAAACCCCTAGGTTGATACAGAGTCCCTGTTTGAGTTCCCTGAGACACAGCAAATTCCCATTGGTTATCTGTTTTACATATGGTAATGTAAGTTTCTCCATTTTTGAACCTTATTTGTTAGAATTTATTCTTTATTTGTCCTGATTTTCACCTGGAAAGGTGGCTCCTCATATCCCCACAGATGGGGATGAAAGTGGATCTGGACCGTTAATTGCCTGAGTGAGTCCAAGAGGATGGAAATAGGATAGATAAGGCAGAAGAACCATGACCTCAGGGTTTGGTAAGTAGAGTGACCTGCTACCTGCAGATAGTGCTGAAAGGAGTTATGGAAAGTGTGTATACTTTTCCCAGTGATGACAGAAGTAAAAAGCTGCTTTCTTTTTGTGTTAAAGCTGAATCGTGTGGATTGTTTTTATTACTCAAATCAATATGTGTATCTTGATATGTGTATGTCTGGTACCCTAAGGCATCTTCACACTTGCAATTCCATTTTGCTGTTTGTGTGGCATCAGGGAGACGTTGCTGGGGAGAGGTTCCAGCTAACAAAGCTAGACTCAAGGAGAGGGAGGCCAGGGAGCAAAGAGTCTGTCCTTATGAAACAAACAAACGTCTGTTCCCATCACAGAACGAGCACGTGTATGTATTTTGAGACTATAGAAGAGCACACTGAAGAAATAGAAATCACGTTTCTTACCACCCAAAGGGAACTATTCTTAACATTTTCTACCAGAATTAAAATATAGCATTATATCTGCATACTTTCCCAAGTCACTAAATATTCTTGGAGTGTATCATCTTTAATGCATGTACCATGGCCCATATCAGCATTGCTCCCATGCTCTGTGAGGGAAAAGTCTCTGTTTTCTTCAGTGTTTATTTGTCCTGTATATGTGTGTTAAGTCACTTTAGTTGTGTCTGACTCTTTGAGACCCTGTGGACTGTAGCCTGCCAGGCTCCTCTTGTCTATGGGATTCTCCAGGCAAGAATACTGGAGTGGGTTGTCGTGCCCTCCTCCAGGGATTCTTCCCCACCCAGGGATTGAACCCGCATCTCTTATGTCTCCTACACTGGCAAGTGGGTTCTTTACTACTAGCGCCACCTGAGAAGCCTCCCTTTTCTGGTAAGGGCACTAATCCCATCAAGGGGGTCCTACCCTCATGACCTTATTTAAACCTAATTACTGCTCAAAGGCCGCAATAGCATCACATTGAGGAGTAGGGCCTCAATATATTGCAGAGACACATTCACTTCATGACAGCCAACACGAGTTATAAAATTGTACATGTGGAAATGTAGGTAAGAAATGTTTAAGATGGAACAAGTAGCTTCCTTCTCCCAGACCTGTTCATTACACCCCTTCTGCGTCTCCCTCTTTGGAAACACTCTGAGAACTGCTTGTCAGCCTCAGGTCGTCTAACCCATCCTGTCCCTTGCTTTCCATTCCCAAGTCATCCGGGCTCTCATCTGGACTCCCAGCTCTGGATACAAGTGCCCTGATCTACCCCCCAAACTGCTTTCTCTGCCACCGCCTCCTTCTTGCTGGTGATTCTCCCCTATTATGAGGGTAAAGTCGCAGCTTGTTACAGGACACCAGGCCTCTCTGGGACCTGGCCTCCTGTCTGGCACTCCCACTTGGTCCTGACTGTCCTTCCCTCCCCATCCCTCCTGAGCCCTGGCTGTGCTGAAATGCTAGAAGTTTCACAAAGAGGCTGCCCTGGCTGGTGGTTCAAGCCCTTAGCTCTCCTCAGTCTGCTCCTCCACCCTCCAGCCTGGAGGGAGACCGTGTCTGTGGGTCACCTCTGCTGCCTTTCCTGGCCCCCCCATGTCCCGGGCAGGCTGTGCCCCTCGCCTCCTCCCACCTATGATGCCCTGGTTCTTCATCCCTTCTCACCATCTCCCCACCAGCTATAAACCCTCAGTAGCAGAGAGTGCATTTCAACTCCCCACTCAGCTCAGAGTTCCTCGAACTGTGCCTAATACACAATAAGCCCCAATAAAAGAACGGAAGAATGTTCTTTTATTCTTTGAAATAATGTGCAGGAGTGAAAAAAGTGCAAGGCATCTTTATATACATGATGACTGCAACAGGAGGGCCTTCAAGAACCAATATCTTCAAATCTTTATCAGATTCCTAATCTTCAAACATGATTTGCATGTTATAATTTCCCTCACAAACTGTGGGTGAGTGAGGTTAACCAGCTCTTCAGAGGCTCAAAACCTTATTTTCTGGCCTCTTCCACACCAAGCCCAGGCCATGCCCTGAGGCAGGAAGCCTGGGGTTGGCCAGAGAAGGCCCACCTTCGGTCAGCGTCATTTCTTGTTGCGCTGGCAGGGGTGGGCACGTGCTCTGGGGCCCTCCTGGGTGGGGTTCGTGAGGTCTGTTCCATGGGGCCAGGCTCAAGGCCTGCAGGGACAGATGGTGGAGCACTGCCTCATGCCTGTTTGTCCCTGAGCCTTCCTGGTTGACTGCTCTTGCCCAGGTTGGGCATGGGGAGGGCGAGGAGAGTTGTGAGCTGGTGTGTGTGTCTGAGGCGGAGGGTGGGGGGCAGAGGTGGCCGCAGTGAGTGGTGGGAATTCTGAGCAGAGGGTGGATCTGGGAGTAGAGGGGTACCCTCAGAGTCCTGCTGCCCTTCTTGCCCCTGAGGGAGATTCAGCCCTCTGCCAACTGCGGTGGCTGTGGGGAGATTTTATTTCAGGCGATGGCACTCACCTAAGAGGGATCTATTACCCCTTCTCAGGATCAGATTGTAGCTGCAGCCACAGGAGAGCCTGGCTGGCTTCAGATCCCAGCTTCCATAAACAGCCCCTCTGGCTTCTGCATGACCGGGGAGTTTCTCAGTGGCTGGTGTCTGAGCACCCTGTGCCTCGAGGTGAGGAGGCCTGTCTAGTCCTCCTGGGGTTCCCCATTCAGGTTCAGTAGAACTGGGTGTCTGGGGGCAGGGAAAAGAGAGCAGCTGGGCACCCTGTCCAGAACAATAGTCACGGATATGAGCGGTTTTTTGTTCCCAGAATTGGGTGCATTTTTGTGGATGGTGATTCATCCCTGAATATGCCAGGAGCAGAACCACGGCGTGTCTGTGCAGTTCACAAGGCACTGGGACGCAGGCTCGCCTGGCTGGTCTTCACTGCAGGAGGGGGAGATGGGCTCTGTAGGCCCTGTCTCCAAGTTGAGAAAACTAAAGTCATGTTGCTTTCAAGACGGAGACACAAAGATGGCTAGAGCTCACATACACGTCTTCTAACTTCAGGCTCACTACAGAGTGAACACAACTGGGGGGAAATTTCTGCCAAGTTCATAGACCTCACAGGTAACCACTTGGTGATTTTTTTTTTTTTCTTTTTTTGAGAGCTGGGGAGCAGGCGGGGCTGAGTGGGAAACTTGATTTTCTATCGATGCCACTGATCCCAGCACATGATAGTTATCTCCTTTATTGTGGTGCTTCGTTGGGGAAATAAGTCAGAAACATAGCAAAAAGTGAAACAGCCTCTGAAGGCAGCATGTGACTCACGTCTAAGTGTGATGTAGGCAGCCTGGCCTGTAGAAACGTCAGAAGTGGGAAAACTCTGTGTGGACCGTGCAGTCCAGAAAGCCTCCTGGAGAGAGCAGTGGGGTGTGAATGGGTGAAAGGGAATGGGAAGGCCGCCCATGCAGGTGAGAAGCAGATGGGAGGCATGTGGATATCAGGTGCGGATGGCTCTGGGTGAGTGAGAAGGGCCTGCTAGCTGTGGGCCACAGGCTGGGCTGGTTCCAGCTGTGAGCACAAGACTGAGAAGTTACTTCCATTCCATGTAGCGGAAACATGAAGGGAAAGAAAGGGAACAGGAGAAAAAAAACAGAAATTTGGGAAGGAAATGATTACAGAGAAAAATCGAGGGAAGGAGAAACAAGGAAAGGAAGACAGCAGGATGGTCAGGCAGTGACCACAAAGCCACCTTGTGATGAGTGCCTGAGAGGATGAAGAGCTCAGGGGCCTGCCACATGGGGGACCTGGCCTGGGCCCTGGGGCACGGTCTCCCAAAGCCCACGGCCATGTCACTGCTGATTCCTGGTGGGCTGAGGAGCTCACCAATGAGGCTTCAGGTATGACCCTTTCTCCCACCTTCCTTGCTTTCGTGGGTGTCTGCTCAGTGTCAGACTCTGTTGGGGCCAACAGAGGCACCAAAGTGAGTGAAACAAGGCTGGGTGAAGTGGCTGGGCCCCAGTTCCAGCCTGCTCCCTCTCCTCACACTTTGAACATAGCATCTCCCTTCCGGGGCTGTCGTGAACACAACAAAAAATGAATCCTGCTATTGCATGTCCCTGGGGACTACCACTTGGCTTTCGTGGTGTCTAGCCCTACTGCCCCGTGGGCCTGGGCAGGCTGTGCTTCTGTTTCCCTGGACCCCCCCCCCTGCCCCCGTCCTCCCCTCGTCTCCCCTGCCTCCGAACCCAGGTCTCTTGCAGCTCCTACACTGGCAGGCGATTCTTTTACCACTTGCGCCACCTTGTCATTCATGCCCAGACACCTTCCAGCCTTTATCTTACTTAATCTCTAAGCAGCACTTGCCGTTCCTGAGCATCTCCTCTAAAGAACGCTTGCTGTCCCAAGTTTGATGGTGAGCGATCCACCTTGCCTGTGTTCTTTAAGCTTTCTGCTCCCTCCTGCCCTCAGCTCTGTCCCAGGACCAGGCCTTTGTGCAGTTTACCTCCTTTCCTTGGCAGCTTCCAGGGCTTTCTGACAACCTCCTCATTGGCATCTGGGGCCCCACGCTGTCTCTCTGGTCCTGAGTCCAGCTCCCCCGGACAGCTTCTCTTGGGTGTCCTGGAGACGTTGAATGCACACTGTGTCCATGTGGGGTCGTGATATCTTCCCCCAGACCCGTCCTGCCTCAGTGAGGAACGTCACCGTCCGACCAGCTGCCCAAACCCAGAACTGCCCCTCCTGCCCTGACTCTCCTCTCTTAGCCGTCACAGTCTGGTGATTCTGGCACTTCTCTCCCCAATTCCATGGATAGTTCTTGGCTATAGAAAGTGCTCAGTAGAGGATGAAATGGATGAAGAATAGACACAATAGTATATGAGGAAGTATCTGTCACATGGCAGTTATCCTCGGCTGTACACACATCACCCCGAAGCATGGAAGCGCCCTAAAGTTGCTTACAACATTTTTATTATTGCTCAAGATTCCCTTGGACCAGGAATTTCGGGGCAACTCTGAGCACTTTTGGCTCAGAGTCTCTCATGAGGCTGCACGAGATGATGGTGGGGCTCAGGACCATCTCAGAGGCTCTTCAGTTGAAAGTTTGGCGTCCGGACCAGGAAGATGCAAATAACTGGAAGTTCCTTGGGCATCTCTCGATGTCTCTTCGGTCTCTCTACCAGGTATCTTTAGCATGGCGGCTTCCAGATAGCTAGACTTCTTATCTGGCCATTCAGGGCTCTAAAGAGCGAGGACCAGGGTCAGGCGATGTTGAGTCCCTTTTCCTAACCATCACTCTCCTTGCACTGTACTCCTTAGAATCAAGCTGCCAGGCCTGGCCCACATTCAAGGGCCGGGGAACCAGATACCATTGTTTTCTGGGAGAAGTGTCAAAGAATTTGTAAACTTTTGAAAAAGAAATCTATATACAGTGAACTTCATTTTTATTTTTGATGTTCAGTCCTGTGAATTTTAATATACCTATAGGCTTTTTAATTGAAGTATAGACTTATAGTATTTTAGTCATTTCAAGTGTACAGTATTGTGATTCAGTACGTTTTTGGAGGTTATGCACCAGAACAAGCGTAGATTCTTGTAACTACCACAGGATACAGAGCAATTCCAGCAACCTGGAGAATTTCCTAGGCCTTCCCCTTTGTAGTCAGACACTCCCTTACGCCCATCCCTGGTAAACAGGGATCTCTTCTCTTATAGCTTTGCTGTTTCCCAGAAAGCCATCCATAGAAATAAAATCGTTTGTATGTAACCTTTAGAGACTGGCTTATCTCACTCTGCACAATACCCCTGTGATCCATCTAAGGTGCATCAGTGGCTCATTCCTTTTTCATGCCTGAGTGAGAGTCCATTGTATGGATGAACCAGTTTTGGCTCAGTGATAAAGAATCCACCTGCAATGCGGAAGACACAGGAGATGCAGGTTCTGTCCCTGGGTTGGGAAGATCCCCTGGTGGAGGGCATGGCAATCCACTCCAGTAGTCTTGCCTGGAGAAGCCCATGGACAGAGGAGCCTGGTGGGCTACAGTCCATGGGGTCGCAGAGAATGGGACATGACTGGAGCAACTGAGCATGCATGCACCAGTTTGTTTATCCTTTCAGTTGCTCAAGGGCGTCTGTATTGTTTCCAGTTTTTGGTGGTTACAAATAAAGCCGCTCTACGCATTTGATCTGGAGGCTGATCTCTTTGCCTCTTTATGTCATACCACCTTTTCTGCTCTACTGATTTGGGTGGAGATTTTATGGGAACATAAATTTTCATTTTTCTAGGATAAATCCCTAGAATTGGGATGACTTTTTGGCAGAGGTTTACCTGGCTCTCTCCTTAGCAGGACCGTCAGGAGGTTTTTTACTTCTTGGGCAAATTACCCTTGGTCAGAAGAATTTGTTATTCGAGTCTTTGGACTTCAGAGTATAATTACTTTTGAAAACACTGCCCACAGAAAGGACCACTCATTCAAAACTCGCTTACAGTTATTCTTTATTCTTAAGCCTTTAAGGCCCTACCATGGCTGCATCGGGGTGTCCCCCCCCCCTCAGCCTGGTCCCCCTGAGGGCTGACGTCACCCTGCACTCACGCCACACTCTCATCCTGCAACTCTACAAAGGGGCGATGACCCCATGGAGCACAAATCACCCGAAATTCCGCAGTTGGCAAAATACCATAAATAAATGAAGAGCAGCCTTGGAGAATGTTAGCATATGAAAACTGCACTTTGATCACGGAGTGTAGAGATGAAGTAAGCAGAAATGGGGGCAGGGTAGGCCACTGAGGGTGTGCTTCTCTTCCTCTGAAAGTCAGAGACCAGGCCTGAAGTGAGGGAGGTGGCCGGGAACCATGGCAGAGGTGGCATATTTAAGTTCAGAGGCGATAATATGAAAGATCCAGTTTTTGAATGACTTTGACCTCTTTACCAAGGGAAAGCTCCATGTCCAGAAGGTCGCAAAGATCTCAAGATGTCCTTTATCTGAGCTTTCTGCTCACCCCATTTGTGCTTGGCTGGATGAAACTCCCAGCCTGGGAGCCTGCCTGAAATACACAGAGCCCCCCTTTCAGCTCCTTTTCCATTCTGCGGCCTTGCCTGGGAATACCTACCTTCCTGAGGGCACTAGAGTATGTAAATTAGATCAAGGACCTAAAGGGAGGAGTTCTGTGCGGTTCTTCAGGTACCTTTAGGAACCTAAGATGTCGCCATGTGCATCCTTTAGGAAAAGGAAATTCAGTGTGAAATTCGTGCTTGACCTGTGTAGCAGTCTTTTACTCACTCCTCACAGATGTGAGTTCTTGCTCTTTGTCAGGTTCTCTGCAGTGTATTTGGAAGTCAAAGAAGAATAAAGCATGAGCCATGCCGTCAAGAACGCATAGGCCATGATTGCAACAGGCTGGCCTGGTGTCCTAACCGTAGGTACCACTTTACTGCTATGAAAAGTGCATTCAGAGCTCCAGACAGCCAAGTCATGGTGAAGTTACACCCACTGCCTCCTGGGTATAAGTTGGGGACTTTGCTTATGCAGGAAGTTGTGATTTGGCCTTGAATTAGGTGAGTTTCGTTAGACCCCTTTGGTTGTGCTGAGATGTTGAGGACAACATCAGCATCATAGCTGCCCCCCTGAGAAATCAGCCCCCCTCTTTCTTCTCCAACCTTGGGACTTTTCCTGGTCTCTGTCCATTTCCTTGGCCACTCAAGAGCTCTGTATTCCAAATTTGGCCTCTGGTGACCCAAGTCTTTCTGCTCTAACGCATCTTCCTAATTCTGAGTCTCTTGGTTCCCTTGTTCACCCAGTGTGTAGAAATTTTCACTGGGTTCCCTTACAGATGAAAGTGGGGGGCTTCTGCAGAGGGGACGTGGGGGTTAAGGTGGATCTGGGGGCCTCGGGCACGTCCCGAGATTCTGAACTTTGCTTGTAACATTAGAGTTCGTGCACAACCTTTAGGTTAGAGGCCTGGGGAGGGGAGCCCAGAGATGAAAGCCCAGTACTTTTTGGGTGCTCACACGTGCACCCCATTAGTTCCTGCCCCATGCCTACCTGCAGGGAGGACCGCCTCCCCCACCACTCTGTGCTATGCTGGGGAACTGGATTGGTGCTCAGCCAGGCAAAGACCTCATCTCATCTGTCATCAGCCTGACTTTGGGAAGCAGGATCTTGGTGTCCTGGTTGGGTGTGTGTCCCTGCCCCCTCCCTGGTGAGCCGCCCCCAAGGCTGTGACCTCCCAGGTTGGCCAGTGACAGCTGATGAGACTGGTAGTAAGAGCTAATCCCGGGCTGAGGAGTGGGAAGGGAGGGAGGTTCTTTGTGTCTGGGGCTCTGGGGTCTGTAAGCCTCTCTTCTCCCTGCCACCCTTCCTTGGAGAGCCATTGCTTTCATTTCACCAGAGTTCCTGCCCGGTCCTTGGAGCAGAACACACCATTAAGTCAATGCACGCCATTCTGCAAAGTCTAAACGGTTTAAATTCATCATTCTGGGCAGTGTTTGGTGATTGGAGTTTGCGAAAGCAGGGGCATCGGTGCCAGGCAAGGAGAGGTTTTGCCCCCTGACACACCCAGGACCCTGCTCTCTTCTGCCTTCTTGAGCAGGTGGAGGGGATTGGACTCCGCCACATTGAAATCCTTCCTGGGCAACAGTGGGATTGCTCTCATTCTACTGCTGGGGGCTAAAGATGCATCTGACGGGGAGAGGCTCAGCTCTGAGGCCTTGTGGAGCTGTCTGTGCACATTCCACGATGTATTTTGGTCATAATGATCCATCATTGTCGAAGTAAGGGCCTTAGGTGTCATTAGCGTTTTAATAGTTTCCAATCAATTTCCACTTCTGAGGTGGCGCTGGTGGGAAAGAACCCACCTGCCAATGCAGGAGATGTAAGAGACCCAGGTTCGATCTCTGGGTTGGGAAGATCCCCTGCAGAAGGAAATGGCAAGCCACTCCAGTATTCTTGCCTGGAGAATCCCATGGACAGAGGAGCCTGGCGGGCTACAGTCCTTTGGTAGCAAAGAGTTGGACGCGACTGAACGACTAAGCACAGCATGTAGTTGATTAAGTGTTGTGATGCTGACTTCCGCAGCACATATACTAAAATTGGAACGATACAGAGAAGATTAGCCTGGCCTCTGCAGAAGGATAACTCATGAATTCGTGAAGCGTTCCATATTTTAAATATTATCCCCAATACCTGACACCCCAGTCTTAGTTAGTGGTGGAAGAATGGCCTCAGAACTGTTTGACTCAATTGGCCATTTAAGTTTAATAGTAAAAGCCTGTTTAATGATAACAGTGCATCATAAAACCTTCAGAAGGAAAGGAGAATGTTTTGTGGACCATTTGTTTGGTGTGTGGCAGCTTTAAGTTATTAGTTTTTAAAATCAGTACTTTTAAATGGAAACAACTTGACCAAAAGTCTGTCACAGAATTTGAGATCCATTTTAAAGAGCTTAACAAGAAAACAAACAAACAAAATACAGTGTTAGTTTCAGGTGTACTGCAACGTGATTCAGTTATGCATATGTAAGTATCTATCCTTTTTCAAATTCTTTCCCATTTTATTATGTTTCATAACACTGAGCAGAGTTCCCTGTCCTGTACAGTAGGTCCTCAATAGTTATTGATTTTAAATATTTCTGATCCTCATTGCTATCCGTTGTATTTCCAGAATATATAAAATTATTGCCTTCCCCTCACTTTAAATCAAAGAGTTATGGCCAGTCCCTGGGTCAGGTGCAGGGGTTCATGAGAAGGTGAGGACAAGCCAGCACCCCTTTGGGGGACCGCCCGGTGCCCAGGAAGTGAGTGAGTGTGTGTGGTTGATAACAGGGACCCAGTGTGCACGTGACTCCTCCTCCTCTTTCTTGCTGTGATGCTAGGTCACTGAGGTGGGGGGGAGGAGCAGAACCTTCCAAGAGGGTGGCAGCAACTGGGGTAGAAGGAAGATAGCAGGTGTCAGGGCCCAAGGTCAGGTAAGAGGAGGGATGGATGGTGAAAATGAAAGAGCAGTGGGTGGCCTGAAACTGCCCACCTTCAGGTCCAGCCCTTGGTGCCCTGGGCCAGGATAATGGTCAAAGGGACACCCTGCTTCCTCTTGGGAGGATGACAGGGGGAGGGACATCCTTAGGGAATCTCCAGGAGGGCAGTATATTATATCTGTTTTCTTCACTGCTGAATCCCAGGTTGGCCCTCCTTGCAATGAGGTGGGGGATGGACACAGGGAGCAAGACTGGAGCAGAGACACAGGAGGAGCTGGGGCAGCCCTGGAGCCTGCAGAGATGAAAGGACGGGCAGGTTCACAGGGGAGCTGGAAGGTTTGGTGTCAGGCACATAAAGTTGAGACTGCAGGGTCCAGCTGGCCGCCCCCTTCTGCTCATCACCAACCCATCTCCTGGAGGCCAGGGCACCTTCCGGAGACTGTCTCCATCTCCAGTGACCTGCAGGGTCCCCTCCTCTGTCCAGTCTTGTCCCTTTGCATTTTCCATCTCATGTTTTATGCTTCAGCAGCCCGGCCGCCTTAGTTCCTCACATTCCTCGCTGTTTCACGCTGGCCTGCCCTTGCTTTGCTTTCACCCTGCCCTCTGTCCCGGCCCCCTCCTGCTGGTTGGGTCATCGCCTTCTCCTTACACAGATGGCTCTGGTACAAACTCATTCATTCATTCCACGGACACTTATCGCTGCCTGTAAAGTGTCAGATGAGACTGCTGGGTGCTGCCACCTGCCCCTCCCCGCCCCAGGCCACATGGGTGCCCCTTCTGAGCACACCTTTGGCTCTCTGTTCAGTCCAGTGTAATGATTTAAAGCACAGGCCTTGTATCCCACAGACACATGCTTCCTATCTCTCTGCACTTCAATTTGTATATCTCCGAAATGGGAATAATAACACCTTCCTTAGAGGAGGGGGCTTCAAGCCGAAAATGAAATTGCCTCTGGAAGGCATTGAGCACAGCGCTTGGCTCACTCAGAGACAGGGAGGCGTCCTGAGGCTCTTTGTCTTGTAGCATCACAGGGTTGGGATTCCCTGACTGGGTCCCTTTCCTATGGGACCCGGGGGGTGGCTTCGAGAAGGAAATAGGATTTAGCCAAGTCTGGAGCGCAGAGGTGGCTTTAGGTGCATGGGAAAGGGGAGAGTAGGTTAGAGGTGTGGAGAGCGAGGAGTGTGAGATGAGTAGAAGCCAGCCGATGAAGGGCCTGGGATGTCAGGCCCTAGTTCTGGCCTTGGTAACCAGGATTTGGTCCATCTATAGTGGGTCCTCATGATCAGCAGATCTGGGCTCAAGCTCCAAGGCCTTCAGCCAAGTTGAGAAATGCAACCAATGTATTTTGAGTGTCTAGAAAAGCAGTTCGTCTGGCATTTAGGATCTTGTGTGACATAAGTGATCATTGAGGGGTGAAAGCATTTGGGGAGTAGTAGTTTCAGCACTCTAGAATACTCTGCCAAGAGGACCCGGGGCTAGGGGGTGGGCAGGAGGGATTGGAGCTGCTTAAGTGGTGGAACCAGGAGGCAGGTCCTCTGTTGGTGGGATCAAGAGCTTCACTTTGCCTGAAACTCTGAGAGTACTTCCTAGGGCTTTCCAGGTGGCACCATGGTAAAGAACCCACCTGCCCTCGCAGGAGACATAAGAGATGTGGGTTTGATCCCTGGGTTGGATGGATGCCCTGGAGGAGGATATGGTGACCCACTCCAGTATTCTTGCCTGGAGAATCCCACGGACAGAGGAGCCTGGCGGGCTACAGTCCATGGGGTTGCAAAGAGTTGGCCACGACTGAAGTGACTTAGAACGCAGGCACTGGGGGTGCTAGAATGGGTGGGTAGAGGCATTCTGATATGCTGGGGCTGTTCCCCCTCAAGCCAGCAAGGGCTACATTCTGTGAGTAATGTTAGCTGAAGGTGCTAGCTGAAGTCTCCCATTATCTGCAATCTTTCCTTGTAGAAGATCCCATCCACTGCAGTCTTTTAAAGTGTCTTCTTTGCCCATGTTAAGTGGAAGAATTTGCTGGTGCACCCCACTGCAGGGCTCTGTGTTCTAAATTTTCCTTACCGTCTGCTTTGCTTGCTGCTGCCAACTCCCCATCTTTTGTGGCCTGGGTGACTGGTGCCTGGAGAATAGTGTGTTGAGCTGAGTTGCGAGAAGAAAGCTGGTTTGGTTAGAAGAGTCTTATTTTGGATCCTGTGGCCAACGGCCAAAGTAATTTGACGTGCTTAATTTGATATTCCTGGCCATCCACAAACTGAATCCAGCCCATCTTTGTCCTGCTCTGCTGTTCCCTAACACATTGATCTACCAGCTGTTTCTTGCCTTTTCAGGCTCCCTCTTTAAATATCCAGAGGAGGAAATGTCGACCCACTCCAGTATTCTTGCCTGGAGAATTCCATAGACAAAGGAGCCTGGCAGGCTACAGTCCATGGGGTCACAAAGAGTCAGATACAACTGAATAACTGTCACTCGCTCACTCTTTAAGTGTCCATGGGGGGTGGTCCCTGGCAGTAAATAGAGAAGTTGATTCTGGGCCTTTGTGTCCTAGTGTGTTTTCCAGACTGTATACATTAGTGAGGGTAGGTTTGGGGAGGCAGGAAAAACTTGCCTTGAGGCAGCTGTACCTGCCGCCTGAGCTGTTCTCTGACTGAGCCACACTCTGCACCAGTGAGTAGCTACTCCCTTTCCTCCAAACCTTCCTAGATTGCAGGGGCTGCTCTAACAGTTGCTGTGGCCTCCATGAAGCCTGCTCTGCTGAGCTTGGCCAAAAGTAATCATCCTGCTGCTCGCCCTCCAAGTGATGGGTCTCTACCTTTCCCCAGTTTTCTTTCTCTTTAGATTATGATTTGTTCTTGTTGTTCAGTTGCTAGGTCACGTCCAGCTCTTTGCGACCCCATGGATTGCAGCACGCCAGGCTTTCCTGTCCTTCACCATCTCCCAGAGTTTGCTCAAACTCATGTTCATCGAGTCGGTGATGCCATCCAGTCGTCTCATCCTCTGGCACCCCCTTCTCCTCCTGCCTCAATAGTTTTGAATTCCTTTTCCCTTGGGAGAGCAGGGATGCTCACTGGCTAGAATCCTGCTCTCATGGATCTTTGTATCCCCTGAAGTGATTGTCACTGCCTCCTCTAACTCTTTTTCAGTCATTTATTTTCTTTTTACTTTTTTTCAGATTTATAGGATTAATTTTTTAAATGAGTTTCCTGGTTCTAGGTTTCTGATATGTATTTTAGAAAGTGACTGAAGATGAAATCTGTAAAGATCATTTGCATTTCAAATTTAATTCCTCATGTTACTGTCTAGTCTCTGAGGCCTCCTAGCCAAAAAAAACAGAAGAACGATTCTTAACCAGCACCGGCTGAGAAGCTGGTAGAACTACAGATAGTCTCATGATGCTGAGGAGATAAAAATGACAAGTTAAGGGCTTATTACAAAGGTGGAGAGATCCTGGAAATACCTCATGGTTATAAATACCCTGTTGCTTCACTCAGGAACCCTGAAGGACTGTATCCTAGGAGAAATGGCTTACTAAAAATAGGCCAACAGTTATAAAGACTGAAACCCAACCTCAAATTAGCTGACCAGAATAGACCAAGTTTACCAAGACTGAAACCAAGCCTTGGATCAGCTCAACTGCTGATTGGATTAAGATAATCTGTTCCTGATCTAGTTGCCTGCCACAAACTAAAGAAAATCATGTAACAACATCGAGCTCCTTTGTAGTTTTAAATATATTTATATAAAACATTCATCACTTAGTTAAAGAAATACCAGGCATATAAACAGGCAGGATCAAGAGAAGAAAAAGTTGCTCAAAACAGACCCACAGGTGACACACATACTGTAATTATCTGATAGACTTTAATGTCAGTGATTAATAGATTCAAGAAAGAAAATGACAGGATGGAGAGTTTCATCAGAGAACTGGAATCTACTTATATATAAAAAATCAGATAGAAATCCTCAAACTGAAATAGTGATATTAAGCATGCCTGTGTGCTAAGTTGCTTCAGTCATGCCTGACTCTGTGACCCTGTGGACTGTAGCCCGCCAGGCTCTACTGTCCATGGGGTTCTCCACTGGTGGATGTAAACAGTGGCATAGACTCAGCTGTAGGGAGATTTAGTGATTTAGAAGACAAGTGAGTAGAAATATCCTACCTAAAACAGGGAGAGAAAAAAAGATGAAAAATAAAGGAAATATCCACCAAAGCTAAATGATACATGGTGAAAAGGCCTAACACACATGTAATTGAAATCCCAGAAAAATAATGGAAGAAGCAAAATTCCAGCAGATACTAACAGAATTTTCTGAAAAAATGAAATATACCAAGCCACAAACTAAAGTAGTACTGTAAACCCAAGCAAGAGAATATAAAGAAAAAAGAAATTTGTCAGTAATACTTCTGAAAACCAAAGACAAAAATGAAATCTGAAAACAGCCCAAGAAAAAAGATATAATTACCTTCAAAGAAAGAACAGGAAGACTAACAACTGAGTCCTCAACTGAAATGATGGACTCTAGAAGACAAATATGTCTTGGAACTGTTGAAGTTTTTATATCTAGATTTCCCTCAGAGACAAAGGTGAGATAAAATCATTTGTAGACAAGTAAGAGACTGAATTTACTGTCAGCAGACACACCCTAAAAATACTAAAAGGAGTTCTTCAGAAGGAGGCATATGACCCCAGATAGAGGTGTGGATATGTAGAAGGGAATGAAAATCAGTGGATAAGGTAAATACATGAGTAAATCTAAATGAACTACTGACTGTATGGATGTCTCATGGGATTAAAGTACAAGTAAAAACAAAATATACAACAAGGAACAGTACAAAAGAATGAGGGGGGTAAATCGAATTAAAGTGTTTTAAAACTCTTATTTTCTGGAGAATGGGAAAGTGTTAGTCAATTATAAGTCAAGGATGCTATTTACATGATACCCTTAAAATAATAATAAAAGAATATATAGTTAACCTAATAGAGAAGGAGATATTTAAAAATACAAGATTAATCTAGAAGAAGTTGAAAATTGAAATAATTGAGAGAAGAAGGGACATTAAATATATAGAACAAATAGAACATAGAATTAAACCTAGATCTATCAGTAATTATATTAAATGAAAATGGACTAAATATTCCAATTAAAACTCTGAAGTTGTGAAATTTAAAAAAACGCAGCAAAATCCAATTAGATGCTACTTTCAAAAAGATGTTTAATATAGAAATACAGGAAAACTGATAGTAAATGAATTTAAGAAAGATATACCAAGCAAAAAAGGTGATATTGGAAATGACACAACATAGACCATAAGATAGACTTCCCAGGTGGCTCAGTGGTAGAGAATCTACCCAATGCAGGAGATGCAAGTTTGATCCCTGGGTCACGAAAATCCCCAGAGGAGGAAGTGGCAACCCACTCCAGTATTCTTGCCTGGAGAATTCCATGGACAGAGAAACCTGTTGGGCAACAGTCCATGGGATTGCAAAGAGTTGGATGCAACTTAGTGAGTATGAGACCTTAAGTCAGAAAACACTTATAGTTAAAAAGAGGGGCAATTCATCAGGGAGATACCAGAAATCCTATTTGTTTGCATCTAGTTATAGAATGTATAAAATTGCAAGAAAAAACAGACAAATTTGTAATTAGAGTGGCTTTTAGCATACTGTTAGTAACTGATTGTGGAAGCTGACAAAAAAAAATCTGTACAGCTATAGAAGATTGGAATCTGTTCAACCACTCAGTCATGTATGACTCTTTGCGATCCCATAGACTGCAGCAAGCCAGGCTTCCCTGTCCATCACCAACTCTCAGAGCTTACTCAAACTCATGCCCATCGAGTCGGTGATGCCATCCACTGTCATCTCATCCTCTGTTGTCCCCTTCTCCTCCTGCCTTCAATCTTTCCCAGCATCAGGGTCTTTTCCAATGAGTTAGTTCTTCACATCAGGTGGCCAAAGTATTGGAGTTTCAGCTTCAGCATCAGTCCTTCCAATGAATATTCAGGACTGATTTCCTTTAGGATGGACTGGTTGGATCTCCTTGCAGTCCAAGGAATTCTCAAGAGTCTTCTCCAACACTACAGTTCAAAAGAATCAGTTCTTCAGCACTCAGCTTTCTTTATAGTCCAACTCACATCCATACCTGACTATTGGAAAAACCATGGCTTTGACTAGATGGACCTTTGTTGGCAAAGTAATGTCTCTGCTTTTCAGTATGCTGTCTAGGTTGGTTATAGCTTTTCTTCCAAGGAGCAAGTGTCTTTTAATTTCATGACTGTAGTCACCATCTGCAGTGATTTTGGAGCCCCAAAAAAGAAAGTCTGTCACTGTTTCCCCATCTCTTTGCCATGAAGTGATGGGACCAGATGCCATGATCTCAGTTTTCTGAATGTTGAGTTTTAAGCCAGCTTTTTCACTCTTCTTTTTCACTTTCATCAAGAGGCTCTTTAGTTCTTCTTCACTTTCTGCCATAAGGGTGGTATCATTTGCATATCTGAGATTATTGATATTTCTCCTGACAATCTTTATTCCAGCTTGAGCTTCTTCCAGCCTAGTATTTTGCATGATGTACTCTGCAAATAAGTTAAATAAACATGGTGATAATATACAGCCATGACATACTCCTTTCCCGATTTGGAACCAGCCTGTTGTTCCATGTCCAGTTCTAACTGTTGCTTCTTGACCTGCATACAGATTTCTCAGGAGGCAGGTCAGGTGGTCTGGTATTCCCATCTCTTTAAGAATTTTCCATGGTTTGCTGTGATCCACACAGTCAAAGGCTTTGGTGTAGTCAGTAAAGCAGAAGTAGGTATTTTTCTGGAACTCGCTTGCTTTTTCAATGATCCTCCTGATGTTGGCAATTTGATCTCTGGTTCCTCTGCCTTTTCTATATCCAGCTTGAACATCTGGAAGTTCATGGTTCATGTACTGTTGAAGCCTGGCTTGGAGAATTTTGAGTATTACTTTGCTAGCATGTGAGATGAGTGCAATTGTGTGGTAGTTTGAACATTCTTTGGCATTCCCTTTCTTTGGGATTGGAATGAAAACTGACCTTTTTCAGTCCTGTGGCCCACTGGTGAGTTTTCCAAAATTGGATACTAATAACCAAAATATCCTAACTGATTATATAGACGACTACACCCAAGGATCGTGGAATACACATTGTTTACAAGTGCACATGGCACATAATTTAGCATATTCGGGTGTTAAAGAAATTTATTCTGTAAATAAAACCCTTCCTATAAAGAAATCTCAGCCTCACATGTCTTTAATAGTGAATTTGCCAAATATTTAGAGAAGAAGTAAGACCAATCTTATACCAAGTCCTCTGGAGAATGGAAAAAGAGTTGAACATTTCCCTGTTCATTTTAAGAGACTAGCATAACCCTGAACCCCAGACCTGACAGTGACATTACAAGAAAGGAAAACTGCCTAGGTCAATCTCTTTCATAAGTGAAGATGTAAATCTAAGCAAAATATTGGCAAAAGAACTTCAACAGTATATTCAAATGATGGGCTTCCCTGGTGGCTTAATTGGTAAAGAATACATCTGCAATGTGGCACACCTGGGTTCGATCCTTGGGTTGAGAAGATCCCCTGGAGGATGGCATGGCAACCCACTCCAGTATTCTTTCCTGGAGAATCCACAAGGACAGAGGAGCCTGGCAGGTTACAGTCCAGGCAGTTGCAAAGAGTTGGACATGACTAAGCGACTAAACACACATATTCAAATGATGGGACAGAGCACCAAGCTAGATTCAGTCTAGGAATGAAATATTTGGTTTGATATTAAAGTGAGTTGTTATTAAATATGCTAACAGGCTGAAAGAAAAATAAGTTGCTCACAATACAGAAAAAGCATTTGATAAAGTTTGTACCCATTTGTGATAAAAAACAACCTTAGCAAACTTGGATCTCAGTGAACTGCCACTATTGATAAATGATATCTTTTAAGAAATAGAGCAAACATTATATTTAATGGTATAGTTTTGAAAGCCCTGAAATTGAGGCTGAGATTGGGAAGTTAGCTGTAATCACTTCTTTTCAACAAAAATTAGAAAATAAAAATTACAGGAGTTAAATCATCACATACCTAGGGATACATTTGACCAAAGATATTTAAGACCTCTACTTAGACCCCCAACTAAAATAAATAAATTTATAAAAAAAAAAAAAGACCTCTACTTAGATATGGGAGATATTTAAAAACACTAAATTAAATAGATATAAAATGTTGATAAGTTGGAACCTTCAGTATTATAAAAATGTAATTCCAATTAAAATTCCAGGAGATTTTTTGGTAGAATTGCCAAATGGATTCTAAAATTTGTGTGGAAATGCCAAAGGCCAAAAATGTTCAAGATAGTCTTGAAAAGAACAAAGTTGAAGCACTTACGCTACCAGAAATCAAGAATTCTTTTAAAGTTATAGTAAGCAGAATATTGTGGTATTGGTGCAAAACTTGATAACTAGACCATTGAAACAACATAGAGTCCAGAAACAGCCACACACATTGGTGGTGACAGAGGTAATGACCCAGGGTAGTGGGAAGAGTTTGTTCTTTGAGTAAACAGAGCTGGTCTGTGTGCTCAGTCGTGTCCGACTCTTTTGCGACCCCATGAACTGTAGCCCGCCAGGCTCCTCTGTCCATGGGATTCTCCAGGCAAGAAAGCTGGAGTGGGTTGCCATTTCCTCTTCCAGGGGATCTTCCCAACCCAGAGATTGAGTCTCCTGTATTGTAGGTGGATTCTTTACCGCTGAGCCACCAAGGAAGCCTAAACAGTGCTAGGTCAATTAGATACTCACATGGAAACAAATGAATCTTGACCCTTATCTTGCACTGTATTCAAAATTCAATTCCAGATGGATCACAGATCTAATGGTGAAAGGTAAAACGATACAGCCTTAGACGATGACAGAAAAATACAGTCACAGCTTTGGGTAGGTAAAGATTTTAGACAAGGTATAAAAAGCATTAGCCATAAAGCAATCAATTAATGGAGTACATTAATGTTAAGACCTTATTCATCAAAAGACATCAATACAAGTGAAAGGGCAAGTCACAAAGTGGGAGAAGATAATTATGCACTCTTTGTGTGAACTGAAGTGAAAGTCACTCAGTCGTGTTTGACTCTTTGTGACCCAGTGGACTATACAGTCCATGGAATTCTCCAGGCCGGAATACTGGAGTGGGTAGCCTTTCCCTTCTCCAGGGGATCTTCCCAACCCAGGGATTGAACCCAGGTCTCCCGTATTCCAGGTGGATTCTTTACCAGGTGAGCCACCAGGGAAGCCCACTTTTTGTGTATATGTATGTATTTAACAAAGGACTTATATTTGAAATGTATAAAGAGCTTCTACTTTTACTAAATAAGAAAAGACACAATAGAATAGAAGAATAGGCAGAAATCTTAAACAGACACCTCAAGATGATATACAAATGGCCAATAGACTTTATTGATCAGGGAAATGTAAATTAAAACTGCATACCCACTAGAAGGGTTGAAATGTAAAAGCACATAATACTAGCAGTTGGCAAAGATGCGGAATCAAAGGAATACTTGCATACTCACTTTTTAGTGCTCTTTTATAGCTGCAAAGCTGAGTATCTGCATGCTCTATGACCCAGCAATTCCACTCCTAAATAGAGACCCAAAAGATATGTATACATACATGCCCCCAAAGACATACAGACATATACACACACTACATATATATATATACACACACATATATACACACACACATATACACATATGCATAACAAATGATGTGCATCTATCTATTAATAAATGTCTACAGTAGTAATTTGTGTGATAGCAAAGCAAAGCTGAACTAATGCAAAGTTTATCAATGTGGAACGCATAATTATACAATAGAATACTAAACAGCACTGAAAATGTATGGTTATATGTAGTAACATGGATGAGTCTCATAAACATATAGTGGAGTGAGAGAAGTAAAAGAAGACATAGGAGATTATTTACTGTAATTTATATCAAGTTCAATACAGGGAAACTAGTTTATGATTTTATAAGTTAAGATAGCTGTTACCTTTGGTGTTAAGGAAGTTTTAGTGGCTGATTGGGGCCCCTGAGGGTACTGGTAATGTTCTACTTTTTAAAAATCTGAGTGATGGTTACATGGGTATGATCCCTGTGAAGATCCATTGATTGGTATACTTTTCTAAATGTGATACTTAAATAATAATTTTTAAAGACTTGCTGAGAAAAGCACAGAGGATAGAAGCAGTTGGCTTTTGCTATTTGAGGACTGGCTGTCTGGAAAGAGGGAGGTGATGATAAACTTCCTGACTTAGGCTCATCCCTGAGCACCGTGAGTGCTTTAGCATCGTGGTCTCTGAAGAGCCTGAGGGCCAGGAAGCAGTGAAGTATCCATCTCTGTGGCCCTTTGTCTCCCTTGGAGACACTGGAGCTCCATGGGCTCGGCTGTATCCATAATAGATGATGCTGGCAGGGTCGAGTGCTGCGGGCAGGAGGCAGGAAACCAGAGACTCCTGTTCCTCTCCCCTCTCCTCCCTTCTCTCCACTCCCACCCCCTCCTCTTTTCTTACTCTGCTGCAAAGAGCTGGGATTCTTGCTCGGGAGTCCACACCCACAGATGAAAAAGACAGAAGGATATTTATTTTGAAAAAGGACAGATGTAAATTCATATTTTGTAGACGAGACACAAATGCTTAGACTTCAGAATGTTGCTGGAACATCAACCCTGTGGGCAGTAGAGAGGACTGCTTTGAGAAGGCAAGAATTGCATTTTCAGAAGCTGAATGAAAAGATGTGAAAAATTTTATTCGGGGAATGTTATGGACTGAATGCTTTTTGTCCCCCTTCCCCAGTTCCTGTATTGAAGCCCCCAACCTCCAATGTAATGGTACTTGGAGGGGGGGACTTCTGCAAAGTAATAGGCTTCGATGAGGACATGCAGGATGTGCTCTTGAAGGGGGTATATGTATTTAAGTGCCCTTATATTTACCTAAAAAGCCCTTATAAGAAGAAGAAGGGCCAGGGGAACTGGTTCTCTCCATACTACACTCCAAGGGAAGCCCATGGAGCTCACAAGGTGGCTATTTACAAGTCAGGATGAGGGCCCTCACCAAGAACTGAATCTGTGGGCTCATTAATTTTGGACTTCCCAGCCTCTGTGAGAAATACATTTCTGGTGTTTAAGTCACCAAGTCTACAGTGTTTTGCTATAGCAGCTGGAGCTAAGACAGGGAAATAAAACTTGTCTTGGTTTAACACCTCTGATTCCTGCAAGCTGGGGCAGTTGCTGCTTCCCTATGGATTTTATGTGCAGAGTGGGACCTCTGGGGCCCACTTTACTTTATCTGGGACCACTGGGAAGCCCAGCCTGTCCATCTTTTGTGAGCATGGTAGTCAAGTTGAAATTTAAAAAAATGCCCTTTGTAAGAACTGAAGTGTTCAGCCTGGTCCCATCTTGGTATTGAGAAAAGTCAAGGAAAGAAACCAGAAACGCTTGAGTTTCTGGGAAGAGAAAGTTTCAAATACGCACACAGGTACCACAGTTAGGTTGATCTCCAAATCAGGGGTTCCCTTTAAATTTTGCTTGTTTTCAGTCTATCCAAATAGGTCATAACGTCTTATTTACTCCTAAAAAAGTGATCATAATAGAATTTGCTTTCGGGACTTAACTAGTGCCTCTTCTATGTCAAGTGGGAACTGAAACTTTTCTCCGATTTAACAGACAGTATGTTTCAGTGGTATAGAATTTTCTCCACAGATTTCACACTAATAAGATAATTTAAACTGCTCTACTTCTTGAGGAAATAATACTGGCTTGTTTGGTTTGTGAAAAAGTCAAAAGAATGTCAGTGGTTTAGGAAACAGACTTAGCGGGAGCAGGTGGCCTGCTGAGTTGTCTTCACCACACCCACCGTTTCTGTGTGCTGAGTCTGGCATTTTAATCCAGACTGATTCAAGAGTCTGCAACGACCAGTTATCTGCACCAGCCAAAAATAGGCACAGAATCTGTTGCCTTGCATGGTATCTCTGCAAAGCATGTCACGAGGTTTCTTTGAATTGGGAGATTTTCCTGCTAATTTGGGAAGCAGCCGAGGAGACCGGCAGAGGTCTTGAGTGTCCCTGGGATCCACGCTGTCCTCCCCAAGGCAGCTCAGGTCTTTCCCCGGTTCCCCAGTCTGACTTTTCCCCCAGCAGTGCTGAAACCACAGACTGCATCAGCTTTATTTACAAAAAAATTTTAAAATTGTGTTTATCAAAGGTAAGTAAAATCCACTGTGTGCTGGCAACAGTGCAATTCAAGTTTTGTGAGGATTAGACGTTGCTACATATGTAGCCTCTAGATTGTGCTTGGAATAGGGTAAATTCTCAACAAATGGTTAGTCGTGTAGGTGTGCTGTGCGCTAGCCACGGCTAGATGCTTTACCTACAGAATGTTGACTCCTCACAACAGTTCTGCAAGATGGTTGGTAGAAGCTCTTATTTTGGGCTTCCCAGGTGGTGCTAGTGGTAAAGAACCTGCCTGCAATGCAGGAGACATAAGAGACGTGGATTCAATCCCTGGGTTGGGAAGATCCCCTGGAGGAGGGCATGGCAACCCACTCCAGTATTCTTGCCTGGAGAATCCCATGGACTGAGGAGCCTGGTGGGCTTACGGTCCATAGGGTCCCAATGAGTTGGACACGGCTAAAGTGACTTAGCTGGAGAAGGCAATGGCACCCCACTCCAGTACTCTTGCCTGGACAATCCCATGGGCGGAGGAGCCTGGTAGGCTGCAGTCCATGGAGTTGCTAAGAGTTGGACACGACTGAGCAACTTCACTTTCACTTTTCCCTTTCATGCACTGGAGAAGGAAATGGCAACCCACTCCAGTATTCTTGCCTGGAGAATCCCAGGGACGGCAGAGCCTGGTGGGCTGCCATCTATGGGGTCGCACAGAGTCGGACACGACTGAAGCGACTTAGCGGCAGCAGCAGCAGCAAAGCGACTTAGCAGCAGCAGCAGTTCTTATCTTATTGATACGGAAGAGGAGCTTCAGAGAAGTTAAGTAATTTATGTAAGGTCACACAGCTGCTGAATGGCAGTGCTGGGGACTGAATCCAAGTCCGTCTTCTTTTCCTTCTTCTCCACCACCACTGCCGTATTCGCTCTAAATCTGTTTCTCAAGTTGGGATCTGGGCTGCCTGGAAAGTTTGTGGAAGTTTTCTTAGGGAGGTTGTCTATGAGTTTATAGTTTGAAAAATATTGCTTTGTGCAAGAGGTCAGCAAGTGTTTTCTTTAAAGAACCAGATAGTAGTTTATGCTTTAAGTAGTTTATGCTTTAGGGGTCATACTCTCTACGTTGCAACTACTTAATTCTTCTACTGCTGCTCACAGCACGGGCAATATTTAACCAAATAGATGTGTCTATGTTTGAATAAAACTTTATTTATGGGGAACTTCCTGATGGTCCAGTGGTTAAGACTCTTCTTCCAGTGCTGGGGTTGTGGTTTTGATCCCTGGTCGAGAAGCTAAGATCCCGTATGCTGCATGGCATGGTGAAAAAAGAAATTAAAAAATAAAATAATGTCTGCAGAGACTTAAAAAATCCAAACCTTTGTTTATGGACATGGGTAACTGGCTGGATTAGGCCTCCAGGCTGTTGTTTGCTGACCCCTGCTTTATTCCACGATCCCTTCTGTTCTCTTCAAACCCCTGCAGCCTTGGGTGCTCCAGCTTCTCTGTCTGTCATCTTAGCAGCTTCTACTCTATCTGCTCAGTTGTCAAAATCCCACATTCTACAAAGTTCCTGACCTTATGGAACCAGCAGCCTGGTGGGGAGACAAATGTATGCCAAGTGGTGAAGGGTAAGAAGAAGAAGGCAAGGGGTTGGAGAGTGAACAGTGAAGGAGGGACTCTGAAAAGGTGATGCTGGAGCAGAGCCCTACCAGAAGGGAGTCATAAGCTACATGGCTGTCTCAGGTGATGTGTTCCAGACAGAGAGAACAGCAAGTGCAAAGGCCCTGAGGCAGCAGTGTGCTTGGCCTATCTTAGAAACAACCAGGAATCCAGAGGGGCTGGGGTGCAGTAGGTGAGGGCAAGAGTGGTGGGAGAGGGGCAGGCAGGCAGGTGAGGGGCAGGCAGGCAGGTGAGAGGCAGTTCACTTAGGGCCTTGGAGGTCATTGCAGGGCTTTATAATGAGTGGCCACTGCACGGGGGGTTGGTTTGAGCAGCTGAGTGTCATAATCTGACTCATGGAACAAAGGATCCCTTTGAGCTGCTGAGTGGAGAGAGTGTATAGGGGGAGAGGAGGGAGAGGCTGGGAGCCATTTAGAGGAGGATGGTGGGGAAAAACCTATAGATTCTAAATATATTATGACACTAGAGCCAATGCTTTCCTGACAGATTGAGTAGGATGTGGGAAGAACAGAGGGGTCAAAGTTGACTTGAGGTCTTAGCCAGAGCAGGTGGAAAGTCAGAAAGTGAAAGTCGCTCAGTCATGTCTGACCGTTTGCAACCCCATGGACTGTAGAGTCCGTGGAATTCTCCAGGCCAGAATACTGGAATGGGTAGCCTTTCCTTTCTCCAGGGGATCTTCCCAACCCAGCGATCAAACCCAGGTCTCCCGCATTGCAGGTGGATTCTTTACCAGCTGAGCCACAAGGGAAACCCAAGAATACTGGGGTGGGTAGCCTATCCCTCCTCCAGTGGATCTTCCCAACCCAGAAATCGAACTGGGGTCTCCTGCATTGCAGGCGGATTCTTTACCAGCTGAGCTATGAGGAACGCCTATGGAAAGTCAGAGCTGCCCTTTGCTGAGAGAGGAGGACTGTGGGAGTAGATTTGCCGAGAAGATGAGATCAGGTGGGATGTGTTGAATTGGGACTGTCAGTTGATAACCAGGTGCAGAAGTCAAGTAGGCAGTGAATTTGCAAGTTAGGAGTTTAAACTGGGACTCTACAGAAGAGAATCAGCAGGGGATGCTGCTGCTGCTGCTGCTAAGTCGCTTCACTCATGTCCGACTCTGTGCGACCCCACAGACAGCAGCCCACCAGGCTCCTCTGTCCCTGGGATTCTCCAGGCAAGAATACTGGAGTGGATTGCCATTTCCTTCTCTAGTGCATGAAAGGAAAAAGTGAAAGTGAAGTCGCTCAGTCGTGTCCGACTCTTAGCGACCCCATGGACTGTAGCCTACCAGGCTCCTCTGTCCATGGGATTTTCCAGGCAAGAGTATTGGAGTGGGGTGCCATTGCCTTCTCCGCAGCAGGGGTTGGGTGGTCTTCAAAGCCAGGGGTGGGCCGGGATTGCCTAGGGAGTGGGTCAGAGAAAGAGTGGGCTCACCTGGAGGCCATGGCCCCCTCCTGCCCCCGCCCCCGCCCCCGCCCCCTGCCCCTGCCGATTTCAGGCCTCAAGACTGTTAACTAAAAGCATTTTGAAGACTTTCTTGGCAGTCCAGGGGTTAAGACTCTGTGCTCCTAGAGCAGGGACCACAGATTCAACCCCTGGTTGGGAAAGTAAGATCTTGTATTCGGCACAGCGCAGCCTAAAAATAAGTAAATGAGTAAATAAAATGAATAAATAAAAGCATTTTGATAGCTTCCTTCCTAGTCTATTATCTGTGGAACTACCAGGGATTCCTGGAGCCCATCACCCGCCATGTCCCTCCCATCTGAAACCTTTGGGGTGTCTGTGCAGCCTGCAGGAGAATGTGGGGGTACAGTCTCTCTCCTGTCCTCCCCACACTGCTGATCCACAGTCTGCCTGCAGACAAAGCCAGTGATGTCTGCTGCTGTCCCAGCTTGTCCTCAGCCTGCACGGTTCTTCCCACCTGTAAGCACCACCCCTTCCCTCAACATCATGTCGTAAATATATGTAGCCATTGTGCTGAAGACATGAAAGGATTCTAGAGAGATGTCAATCGTTGTATGTGAAGACCAACATCTTTAAAAAGTATTCCCTTGTGATGATGAAGGTATTGGAGATGTAGTCATGTTTGAGGGACAGAGAGAGAGTGGATAAGTTGAGTTTTAGCCATACAGGGATGAAGAAGGGATGAGGCCAGCTGGCATGGTGGTCTTGTCCAAGGGTGAGCAGGTTCTGAGCAAAGCCACGAACCCAGGAGCCACACATCCCAACAGGAGAGAGCATCCCAGGGAATAACTTAAGCAGGGTTAACTAAAGAGTAACTTAACTCGGGCACTGCTGGCCTGCCCCGAGCAGCCTGGGGCTGAGGAAGAGCAAATAGCTTTCTCTTGTTTCTATCAAGTGACATCAATTGATAATGCCTGCCTGGGGGTGCAGTCAAGTTCAGGTCTCAGAATAATGAAGACGGTCATTGATTAGTCATGTCTACCGGGAGTCTGTGGGGCTGGGTTTGCTTCAGGACCACCCTGGGTGTTTCTGAACTGACATAGCTGTCCTGGGCACAAGAGCACTGGTTCTCTCCATCCACCCGTGGGGAATCCTTCAGTGTGATCTGGCCACCCATCGAGTTAGATCTGACTGGAAACTAGCCAACAGAAGTGCAAAGTAACCAAATGTATTCGCTTTTAAAAAGTCACAGGTTTTCTCCTCCTGCTTTGGAGGTGACCCTTCACATTGTTGTGGTCTGTGTTTTACATCATAGAGTGAATTACACAGAAGCTTCTAAAGAAGTGAAAACAAAGCATCTGGGAGAAAAGTATGTCCCAAGTAGCAGGAGATTTCTTTCACCAAAAGGAAATGATGTTTGTGAAAGTATTTCAAGTGCTATAAAGTGCTCTATAAATGTAACGATTTATTATTATGCGCTGCTGGAGGGAAACCAGCTAAGCCATAACACTAACAATTACAGAACAGACTCCCTACAATTAAGTTGGAACTTGAAGAGAACCTCTGAGGAAGGGCTTTTCCTGAACTGGATGAGGCCCTTGCTGGTGAGCCCAGGCTGATGGCAGGGACCTGTGTCCCATCGGCGCTTGTGGTCCACCATGGAGAGGGGCAGTTTATCCAGTAGGGATCCAGCCCAGGCAAGGGTGGCTGTTGCCTCCAGTGCTGTGTGAGTTGGCTTCAGATGGGGAGGCAAGCTAGTCACTGAAAATGACTGCTGGGCAGGCAGACGCCAGAGCTGGCCTGAGCCAACCCCTACCCTCGAGAGGAGACATTCTCTGCTTCCTCCCAGCCTCTTCCAAGCCCCTACTCTGTCCTTTCAGTGCTGATAACATCAGATCACAAATATTTTTGAGTACTAGTTTCTTTATAAGACTCGGCTTCTTCTGATTTTCTCCAAAGAGGTGTATATCCCGTTTTTTCCATTTTCTTTCATAAAAGGGTAAAAAATTATGAACAATAAGGTACAAATAATTGTCTCTGCTGGTATTTGATAGAAAGAGGCTATGAAATGCTCACTGTCAGTAAGCATCCAAAAACGTTGAATTGGTGGGTAATTTTTTTAAAAAATTGTGCTTATCTTTTTATTCTTGACTGTGCTGAGTCTTTGTTGCTGTGAGGGCTTTTCTCTAGTTGCAGTTCAAGGGCTTCTCATTGTGGTGGCTTCTGTTGTTGAGAAGCACAGACTTTAGGGCGTGCAGGATTCAGCAGTTGGCGGCCCCTGGGGCACAGGCTCAATCGTTGGTTGCTCACGGACTTAGTTGCTTCGCAACATGTGGGATCTTCTCGGATCAGGGATCGAACCCATGTCTCCGGTGTTGGCAGGGAGATTCTTTACCACTGAGCCACTAGGGAAGCCCTGAACTGGCAGATAATTTAAGAGTCTTCAAGAGGAGTGTTTGAGCCACTCTCCTTGGTTTCTATATGTACTCAACTGACAAAGAAACAGGACTGATTGTCCATGCGTTAGAAGTTAGTCTCTCTATAGGTACTGCTTGTCCCTCTGAGCACATCGATGTCAGCAGATGACAGATGTGGCATTTGCTGGCCTGGGTGCTTTCCTGTATCACTGTATGGCTTCTGGGGGGTGCATATCAGGGGCAGTTTCTCCTGTTGTAGTGAGTGGTCTGCATCCAGGTAGGAGGGAGAAAACACACAGTGATTTAAACAGGGGAAGTTTAATACAAAGAATTACTAAACTCTGATGAAAGAGTAGCTATAAGATAAATGAAAACTCCTCGTGGTACGTACCCCAGGGCTGAGGGACAGCAATCAAGGAAGGACAGACTTGGAAGGGGTTCAGACCTTGTTGGAGAAGGTATAGTTGACCACATTGGATGGCAGAGAAATTTGCTGGTTTCACTGGTCCTCAGTCCCAGGGCAAATGGGAAGCAGGCCTCCAGGGTTCAGGCAGGGTAGGCGAGCTGCTGTTGTGGTTGTGCCATGGGTGGGGTATACACAGTGCGGGAGGCTGGAGCACAGGAGTCTGCCTGGAAGGCCACACTGTCAGGAGGACCACAGGAGATGAGGCTGGGGGTGGGAGCAGAGGGAAAGAGGATGCCAGCATGCCCAGGAGGCCTGGAGGGCCTGATGTCTGACCTGGGAGGGCTCTGCAGGTTCTGTGAGGTTGCGGGAGACAGCACCTGCTGGGTGGGGGGGCTGAGCCCCCCTGGATGTCCTCACCCCACACCATCAACTCTGTCCCCCTGCAGTCCCTTCCTCCTGCATCATTCCTCCAGCGTCCTCTGTTGAGAAAGGTTAACATTGTGCTGCTGTAAAGGAGAAATGCTTGAAGGGGTTGCTTTCATTATTGCAGGACATGTATTGAAGGGTGAATCTGGAGCTGAGAGGGAAACTCATAGATAACTGGCTTCCTTGGCCCCCTTTACTGCAGCACCTGTGGTCCCAGGACATCTGTGAGGAGGGAGGGCACCCCATTCCTCTGAACTGCCCTGTTTGCTCCTGAAGATTAGCTCACACAGGGGCTGGCTCTCTGTTGTTCAGTCGCTAAGTCATGTCCGACTCGTTGTGACCCCGTGGATTGCGGCATGCCAGGCTTCCCTGTCTTTTACCATCTCCCGGAGCTTGCTCAAACTCATGTCCATTGAGTCGGTGATGCCATCCAGCCATCTCATCCTCTGTTGTCCCCTTCTCCTCCTGCCTTCAATCTTTTTTAGCATCACGGTCTTTTCTAATGAGTCAGCTCTTCATATCAGGTGGCCATAGTATTGGAGCTTCAACTTCAGCATCAGTCCTTCTCATGAATATTCAAGATTGATTTCCTTTAAGATTGACTGGTGTTCCACAGTTGATTGGAAGATTGAGTCTTCCCCAACACCACAGTTCAAAAGCATCAATTCTTCGGCATTCAGCCTTCTTTATGGCCCAACTCTCACATCCATACATGACTACTGGAAAAACCATAGCTTTGACCTTTGTCGGCAAAGTAATGTCTCTGCTTTTTAATACATGTCTAGGTTGGTCACAGCTTTTCTTCCAAGGAGCAGGCATCTTTTAATTTCATGGCTGTGGTTATGTTTAATTTCATCCACAGTGATTATGTAGACTGCAGTTTCTCTGCTGGCAGCTGGGGCAGTGAGGACAGTGGTTGGGAAGGACCATGACCCTCATAGGCCGCTGCACAGCTTGGGGCAAAAGGATGTGTGTGTGTCAGGGACTAAGCTGCCACAGGCCAGCACCCCTGCCTGCCAAAGGGTGTGGTTTAAGACTTTAACTTGACCTTGTGGGTTTGGGCAGTGGCATTTCTGACGGCTCACCGAGGGTACCTCCCTCTTTCTCTCTTCAAGCTAACTGGAGGGGCAGAACGCTTAAAAGATGTGTTTCTGCAGCCCTGGACCATTGCTCCCATCATAGCTTGGGCAGTTCCTAGTTCCTGGTTTCTTTATTGCTGCAGGTCAGGCAAGAGGGCAGGTTCCCTGCCTGTCACAGCGAGGGCTGGATCCAACTCTCGGCCCGTGGAGTAAGGGATCAGGTTTAAGTCTGGAAGGGCTTAGGCCTCCACTGTCCCTCTGCCTGGGCCCCAGCTCCTGGAGACCCTGACTTCATTGATCTGAGCTGGACCTTGACATCATGATGCTTTCACAGCACCGCCAGCTCTGCGCTGTGGTTTGAAAGCCCAGCCAAGGGGAGGACCCCTGGTTTGAGTCGGTCTCCACTCCCTGGACTCATGCTCTCCTCCTTTTACTTGTTGGTGCGTCACTCAGCTGTCACCTGGGAGCATCTTGAAGGCAGAGGTTTGTCATCCTCTTGGTGTATCTGTCCCCCACTCTGTCCCTGGCTGGTGGCAGCCTGACTCAGTCTGCACTGACCAGCCCTTGGTTCCCTGACATTGGTGGAGTTGCCAGTGCCCCCAGGTTTATTTCAGACTCAGCCCCAGCTCACTGTCTCCCTTGTGAGGTCTGCCTTTTCTCGACTTTCTCAGGGTCCGAAGGAGGAACTGAGGACAGTCAGTCTTGGAGACAATGGCTGTGAGGCCCATCACAGCCGCTGGCTGACTTGGTCTTGGAACACTTGACCTGCTGCGTATAGGCGTGGGCGTCTGTCAGCGCAAATCCTCCTCCACGTTGTTAACAGACTGAAAGGATTCCATGTAGCTCCCACGTAATTGGAGGCGATGGATTCAAACCATAGTAGAGCCACCCAGAGGAATGTACAATACTACCCTTTTGGGTTTATAACCATTCCTGCCTTGGCACATTCTGTCATGAGCTGTACTAGACATTTCCAGATATGAATAGTGCACCTCTTTTGGACAATCCAGTTGTCCCTCCTGAAATATAGTGGGGATGGGGGTGGGACATCCTTTGTCTCTGTGTGACAAACCCCATCAGAGCAGTTCTCAAAGTGTGGTCCCTGGGCAGCAGCTTCAGTATCACCTGAGTATTTGTTAGAAGCGCAAATCCCATCCCCTCACTGATCCTGGAACTTTGGAGGTGCAGCCCACATTCTGTGTTTTAAGAAGCCCCCAGATGATTGATACATTCTCATGTCTAGGCACTGCTGCCTTACCTAATAGACTGGATGCCTTAGCACATTGCAAGTGCTGCATATACTTTTCTCTTCTCTTTCTTTTTGACTTCTGAGACTTTGTCCCTATACATCCCTCCATTCTTCACGAGTGCCTTTTGAAATCACATCCATATTCCTGGCCAGAGTCAGGAGTCACTTCATTCATGAAGCCTTACCTGATTGCCCCTCTTCAACAGGTGTGTGCTCACTGTCCTGGCCACCCACCCCTCCCCCTCCCCATTGCCTGTGGTCCCCTCCTGGCAGTACTAGCATCACTGGGCCCTCCTTGTATTGTTGTTGTTCAGTTGCTAAGTTGTGTCCAACTCTTTGTGACCCTGTGGACTAGAGCATGCCAGGCTTCCCTGTTCTCTACTATCTCCTGTAGTTTGCTCAAGTTCATGTCCATTGACTTGGTGATGCTATATAACCATCTCATCCTCTACCATCCTCTTCTCCTTTTGCCTCTGTCTTTCCCAGCATCAGAGTCTTTTCCAATGAGTCAGCTCTTTGCATCGGGTGGCCAAAGTACTGGAGCTTCAGTATCAGTCCTTCCAATGAATATTCAGAGTTGATTGCCTTTAGGATTGGCTGGTTTGATCTGCTTGCTGTCCAATGGACTCTCAAGAGTCTTGTCCAGCACCACAGTTCAAACGCATCAATTCTTCAGCACTTAGACTTCTTTATGGTCCAACTCTCATATCTGTATATGACTACTGGGAAAATCATAGCTTTGACTATACCCACGATAAAGGGCCCTTCTCAGAAATGCAGAATCCCAGCCTGCCCCACTGACTGAGTCAGAATCTGCATTTCATAAGATCTGCAGGTGATTCCTATCTACTTTAAAGGCTAGAAAGCACCTTTTAGACCACACTGAGTGTACTAGAAGAAGTATGTTTTTTTACTGATTACATTTTAATGATACTTATTCATTAGGAAAATAAATGAGAAAAACAAAAGCCCAGAAATTGACACTGCCATGAGCAGACTTTCAGGGGTCAGTGTTAACAGCCCACTTCTGTTCTAGGAGGGACTATATTCAGATGACCTTTAGAGACAGGAGTCACGCTTTAAACAACAGCTAACACCATGTCTCGCATAAACCAGCTGTTCAGTAACTTAAAAAACAGGGAACTCAAGAATTCTCAACTAGTATAAAGGGCTTCCCAGGTGGTAAAGAATCCACCTGCCCATGAAGGAGATACAAAAGAAACACGGGTTCTATCCCTGGGTCCAAAAGATCCCTTGGAGAGGGAAATGACAACCCACTCCAGTATTCTTTCCTGGAGAATTCCATGCACAGAGGAGCCTGGCGGGCTACAGTCCATGGGGTCACAAGAGTCAGACACGACTCAGAGACTGAGCACGCACGCATATAAAGGTATTGTCTCCTTTCCAGAAGTTGGAGTCCTCAGCCTATTAAAGAGGTAGATGAAGGCTGTTTCTGGCTGAGGATTTCATGGCTGTTAAATCCTGGTGCAGTGACCAGAATATCTCAGTCTGAATCCTAAGGGATGTGAAGCTTGGTGAAAGGGCTGCAGGCTGCTCTCAGGCATGGTCAGGATCTCTGTTCCAGGAACCCACTTTCTGACCTACCCTGAGGACTGGAACTGATAAGGTGGTTGTAGGTTTTACTAGAATTCTCCAGTGAATGTGGTGAGGTTTGGGAAGAGGGGGAATTGTCCTGGCTGCCACTCTGGCTCAGAGCCTCGAGGCTAATGTAATCAATCCCATAAGAGGCCGGGCAGCTGGGAAGAGGCTTTCTGAAGCACTCTAGGGCCACCTTTAGCCCGTTCAGCACGCCTAGCTTCCTGCCCTTGTCTTTCTGTAGCTGTGGCCTGTCCCCACCCCCTTCGGCCTTGGGAGCAGCTGTGAGCCTGTGGGACCCGATCTGGGCTGTGGGTTCACATGGGAGTCACCCAGGAGATAAAGCTCTGACCTTGGAGTCCTCATGCCCAGATTCTAGACCTATGCAGCATTTCTCAGCTCTGAGCTCTTTGTCACCTTTGCTTGAGCCATGTCTTCCTCAAAAAGAGTCAGAGATGGCTGCCTCAGAGGGCGGGGTGGGGTGGGGGGGATGAGAATGCCCCGTGTGCTCCACGGGAATGTCACTGCATGCATCACTGTTTCCAGCTGCCAGGTGGGCAGAAACATGGGTGTTCCTTGCTGACCTCTGTTGCTAGCTGGCTCTAGAGGGTCAGTGCAGGGGGAGCGTGAATGGTTCCTGCCCATTTGGTTATTCCTCTCCGTGAGGGTGCATGAGAAGCAGGTGTGTCTTTTCGTGTGATGATGGTCTGGGCCTCTCGCTGCAAGAACAGCACCTGGGTTGGTGGCAGCCTTATTACAGGACATGGGGTGTGTTCAGACACATTGGAGCTGCTGTGTCAGCCTGGCCAGGGCATTTCTCTCGAACATCTGGGAGCAATCACTCTCTGCCTGACCAAACCGCGTGGTGGCCCCAAGCAACTCCACATTTAGATGAATTGCAAAAACAAGCAGGCAGTCATGCTCATGAGCGCACCTCTGTGCAAATGGCAGATGTGAATGGGTTTCCAGAAACACCTGCATCCTTTTACCTGGAGTGCCCAAGCAGAAAGGGACCCCAGCCAAGTCCTGTCACAGACGTGCCACTGCTTGCGGTGGAAGCTGCTACAACCACCTCGGGGACCTTAAAACTGTTTTATTTTGGATTTTTAAAAAAGTCAACGTTGGAGTGTGCTTTTTAGCTGTGCAATATCTCTGGACCCCCAAAGATAACTGAAGATTGATCCGAATCTCACAGGCAGTAGTCTCTAAATTCACAATTTCACAGTGGATTTTCACTCAGCAGATCATATGCTATGTTTAAAATTTTCATTGATTCCCAAACTTGATCATCAACCATCTGAGACTGAAACATTTTTATACTGAAGGTCCGATTCTCTGGGCTTTCAGATGAGCTCAGGACATACCTAGGGTGAGTCATGTGCTGATAAATTCTGTTTTTGGTTCCAGAAATGCATTTCCTGCCTGATGAGTGGGGTCTCCGAAGACTCCAGACCTAGTTTCTGTGATAGCCCTGCTCCTACCTGCAGGGTATAATGGGAATAATTTCGGAAGAGCTGACAACTTTTTCTCTTCAAACATTTATCGAACACCAATTAAAGATGACAATATGGGGGGTTTTTCAGGGAATACTTTCTTGGAGCATGTGGCATCACAAATGGAAGTTTCCTGCCTTTGCTGTCTCTGGCATGTGGCTCTTTGGAAGGTCATCCTTCAATGCCTGGGAGCCCCAGGAGAAATCTGTCTGAGAGATGTGTGGTCTTCTGCTCAGAAGCAAGGGCAGTGGTTTTATTTTTCTTCCAATTAAAAATGGACAAGTTGTAATTTGGAAAAAAATGGATGCTTGTGGATTTTTAAATTGGATTTAGAAAGTTGTGGTGAAGAGTACAGGGACCAGTATTTAATTACCCCCTCACCAGCCCTGTGCTTTGTTATACTAGGTGTGGAGAGGCATCGCCGCTGAGCAGGGCTCTCCTAACCAGGGAATTGGGCATCTCGATGGAGCCTTCTGTTTGCTATGGCAACAGGCAAGAGGAAACAGTGGGGCAGTGGATGTTGACTTGGGTACCTGGGTTGCTGAAGATCTTACATGCTTAGTTGTTCAGTCATGTCCGAGTCTTTGCGACCCCACGGACTGGAGCCTGCCAGGCTCCTTTGTCCATGCGGATTCTCCAGGCAAGAAGACTGGAGTGGGTTGCCATGCCCTCCTCCAGGGGATCTTCCCAACCCAGGAATCGAACCTGGGCCTCCTGCATGGCAGACAGATTCTTTACCATCTGAGCCACCAGGGAGGCCCGCTGAGGATCTTAAAGGTGGCACAAACGTCAGTGAGCTCCTAAAGCAGAGTGTTTGGTTGAAGGGTTTCAGCTGATCACTAAACTAGGGCTGTCTAGTTACCTTGTTAATGAGTTACTAAGGGAATGAAGCAAAATACCCTGCTGATTTCACGCTGCTGATTTTGAAATCCTCTGGTTATTGAGAAGAACATTGGTGCTATGTACGGTTGAAAGTAAGTGAAGAAACTGGACATTAAATGCTAGAGTGTTTTGAGGATAAAGGACCTTTGAGTCACCTGAGCCAGGGTCCAGATGAGTAATGGAAACGAGCCAGGTGGGCAGGTGATGTTGTGTCCAATTCTTTGAGACCCCATGGACTGTAGCCAGGCTTCCCTGACCTTCACCATCTCCTGGAGTTTGCTCAAACTCATGTCCATTGAGTCGATGATGCCACCCAGCCATCTCATCCTCTGTTGCCCCATTCTCCTCCTGCCCTTAATAGCACTGCCCAAATAAAGGGTGGGCACTGCCTCTTTGGACCTGGAAGGGATGGCCCTGGGTTTCCATATCCTCCCATTTGTAAAGAGATGCTGGAAATCTGAATTTTATGCAAATTTCTTTTCACTATTGGCAACTAAACATATATACCTTAAAATGCCACGTGGGCAAAATGAGCACAGCAGGAGCTGCAGTTGGCACTCTGATGTCCCATCTCCCTTGTCAGATGCTGTTACTATAACCAGCCTGCCGCATGTTCCACCGCTGGTTTGGTGGCAGCCTGCGGCATGGAGGCCCAGCCTCTTGTGTCTGAAGCTGATATTCTGGTCTCCCCAAGGCCGATTTCTGGAGACACTCCGGAGCGACTAGGGCGTCCTGGCTTTCCTCGCTAGCGGGCAGCTCACCCTCTAGTGTTCTTGGAAGCTCTTCCTAGAAGTCCACAGTCGTGGCCAGCTGGACTTCCCTGAGGCGTGGCTTCTGCTCCTGGGTGTTCATATCACACATGCCAGGGGGAGCTGGGTTCTTGGCCCGTTTGTGTGTTTTCCTAGGATACCAGTCAGTAGACCTTCCCTGGGGCATCGGCTTAATCCCCACACACTTGGGCCTCAAGACATACTTTGCCAGCATGAGAAACAGTTCACACAAATACGGCAGAATGCAAGGGAGGCGCTGGAGACGGGATGAAGAGGGAAAAGTTCCAAAGAGATTGGGACCACTGCCCCTCCTCCAGCCCCCTTGCAATTTCTACTCTTGGTCCTCAGCCTAATCTGAGCCGTCTGTTCTCCCCCAGGGGAGCTGAAGTTAGGTATTGTTGGCACCTTTATTTAGAGTGGAGGCCAAGGCCCCTGTATCAGATCACCTGCAGATGGTAGAAATGAGTGTCCTGAGCCGTGCTCACCCAGACCCTCAGAATTAGAATATAGGGGTGTCACCTGGGAAGCTCCTTACAGACAGCTCCCTGGAAGGTTACTGTGCACACAGCAGGGTAAGAACCACTGTTCTAGGGATGGCGGAGTCACTGGAAAGTTAGGGCCCTGTGATTCCAAGTCATGTTCTATAGGCCCTATCAGGCAGGCATGTGAGCAGACCAGAGGAGCAGGTGGTCAACTAGCTGGTTCACAACCTAGAACCCAGGAGGCAGCGTTGAGTGGTAACCCCAGGACTGGTCTCATGGATGTGTGACAATGTTGTCACGCAGAGCTCTGTGCTTGGGATTTAATGCTCTGTAGCCACAGTTTTGAAATTCTTACCTTTACTATTGATTTTGTGTCTTTTAAAAAATTTAATAGAATCAATAATTTTTAATACTTCAGTAAGGGCATTCTTTTGTGTAACTGACACTTTTATTACTGTGAGTGCACAAGGGTGAAGAATACAATGACTAGTACACTTTAGTGTCTCTGTCTTGATTTTTGCTAAAGTTCCAGTGGTTTTTCCCACTACCAGTGCAAAAGTCAGTTCAGTTAAGAGGCAATAATATGAAGGTAGTTTTGACCTGGTGGATTCCTGAAATAGTCTGAGTCCTCCCGGGGGTCTTCAGGCCATGCTTTGGGGACCACACTGGTCAGTCTTGAACATATTTCTTTTTTTTAGTTTCTTCACATGTAATAAATATATGTGGGACAACGGAGCATGCGCTGGGGACTTGGTGCCTCTGCGCACGCGCATTTTTTGCCAGCCTCGGCCTCCGCTTCTCAGGACCTGGTCTCTGATCCAGGCTGTTTTGTCTGCTCGCCCCACCCGGTGACTTCCTCTGTCCTGTGCCCCAGTAGGGGCGTGGGTGCATGTGGGCATGTGCCCACGTGCTGAGGTGTGCTGGTAGGCTGTGGTCGTGGGTGAGGGTCTACACAAGCCCTGTGAGTATCCCTGAGCTCGAGGCAGCGCAGTAGTAAGGTGCAGATTTAAATGCCTCCCTCGGCTTAGAGGACAACCTTCCTCTGGCTTTGCTCTGGTCCCTCTGGCTGATCCTCTTCATTCCTCTCTTCTTTGATGCAGTCACTGAATGTTGCAATTGCAGAGGGCTTCTGCGCGTATCTTTCGTCTGCATTCATTATTCTGTTGTAGGTAAGGACACAGTCTCAGGAGTCAAGTGGTCTGAGTTGAGTTGCTATTAATTGTGATGATCGTGGCAAGTTGTTTGATCAATTACAGGTGTTTTTTGTGTGTGTGTGTGAGTTTTACATTAATTATAAGATGAAAATAATAATAGTACCTTCCTCATAACTTAAATAATTAATGTTAATTCATGTCAAGTGAATAGTAAATGTTTTTAGCTATTAAATAGGTGTTTGGGCTTATGTTACCCAATACAAGTTCGTGTGCTCAACACACAGGGTGGTGGTGTAGTCACTAAGTCATGTCTGACTCTTGTGACTCCATCAACTGTAGCTCGCCAGGTTTCTCTGGCCATGGGATTTCCCAGTCAAGAATACAGGAGTGGGTTGCCATTTCCTTCTCCAGGGGATCTTCCGAACCCAGGGATCGAACCCAGGTCTCCTGCATTTCAGGCAGATTCTTTACTGATGAGCCACCAGGGAAGCGTCTCAACACACAGTGAGGCCAAAAAAATTGAAACATTGGCGTTTGTAGCAGAGGAACATTTATCTCAGGGCTGAGCAAGAATGGATGGCTCATGTTCAAAAGACCCTGAACTTCCTGAAAAATTTTGGCAAAGCATTTTTAAAGGCCAGGTGAAGGAGGGACGTCCCAGGATATGTGATCAGCTGGTGCACAGTTCTCTGGTTGATGCTGAGATAGCAGGGTGGTTAACATCAATCCTTAGGTGCCAGAAGGTCTGGGGGCTGTGTGCTCATGATCATCATGTAGTTAATTGCTTAATTTGGTGGTGGTTTTTAACATCTGAAAAAGTCATGAAATATGCATGAGATACTATTTTCTGGGGACTTCAGAGAGGAGCTACAGCAGAGGATATAGGGTAGGGGTCTGTCCAGGGGAGGCCCCATAGGGTCTTGCTCAGTTATACATCTGGCTGTAAGGAACTAGCTTGTAGCAGACCAATACTTCTACCGAGAACAACCATATAAGGTAGACAGAGGACCAAAGCCCATCTGTTTGAAGGCACTAGAGAACTCCAAAGGCAGCCAGGACTTGGGAGGCCAAGATTCAAGAGAGGCGAGAAACTTACTGAGGTCATACTCACTAAGTCTGATATTCTTTGTTCTTTTTACTGTGATGCATGTACCAGTTCATCAGTGGCAGGTGCAGAGACTCTGAAGGTAAGCAGAAAGTGACTGTGAGGAGGCTGAAAAGTTAAGTAAAGCTACTATTCATAGTGCTGGGGAGAGAAAAACAGAGTAGAAGAAGAAGTAACTGAAATCAGGCAAGGCGTACAAAGACTGAAACCCAGTTTTGAGTGAGCTCAATCCTTAATTGGATTACTATGATCTACTCCTATAGCTACCAGAAGCTAAGGAAGATCTCTCTGGAGGAAGCTATTGCTCAGAACTTTGAGTTTTGTTTTTTTTTTTTTTTAATAAACAATGATTGTATTCAATAAAATGTACCTGGTATATCCAGAGACATGATCAAGGGGAAGGGGGAACCATAGAAATGTCTGTAAGTGTTCTAGAGACTAGAGTTACTAGATGTGATCTCTAAAACATGAGAAATACATTCAAGAAGTGAGGCAAGATGGAGAATTTAAACAAAGCAAAACAAGAATGGTGTGTGTGTGTGTATATATATGTGTGTGTATATATATATATATATATGGAAGCAAATGGAAGTTGTAGAATGAAAAATACAGAAATTAAAAATAGGGACTTCCCTGGTGGTCCAATGGTTGGGAATTGCCTACCAGTGCAGGGGACGCAGGTTCAATTCCTGGTCTGGGAGGATTCTGAATCCCTCAGAGCAACTGGGCCCATGTACCACAGCTACTGAAGCCTGCATGCCTAGAGTCTGTGCTCTGCAACAAGAGAAGCAACTGCAATGAGAAGCCTATGTGCCACAACTAGAGAAAGCAACAGAGACCCAGTACAGCCAAGTAAGTAAATAACCCCCCCAAATTAATAGAGTGGGTGGTTCAACTAAAGATTAGACACTGATGAAGAGAATATTAATGATGTGAAATATAGATCAGTAAAAGATATTAAGATGTATGGAGTGCAAAAAACAGAAAATGCAGAAAAGAGCATGATAGGCATGTGGATCATGGGCTAAAATACGTGTTGGAGTCCTCGAATGGGTGAAAAAGAAGAATGGGGTAGAAGGAATATTTGAAGAGATAATGGCCAGTATTTTCTCAAATTAACAAATGACATCAGTCACAACTTCAAGAAGTGCTATAAATTCCAGACAGGATAAATACAAGGCAAACTACACTTAAGCACTTCACAGTAAAACTGTTGTAAATTAAAGACAAAGAAAATATTAAATGAAGCCTGAGAAAAAGAGATTATCTTCAAAAGAAAAACAGTAAAACTGGCATCTGATGTTTCATCCGAAATGAGGTAAGCTAGAAGACCGTGAAGTTAATAGTTTGTGAGTGCATGTATGTTTAGTTTTATTGTGCTTTGCAGATACTATGTTTTTTTTTTTTTAATTGAAGTTTTGTGGCAACCTGGCATTGTCACATGGTGGTTAATGTTTTTTATTAATAGCAATAAAATATTTTTTAAACGTGCATTTTTCAGATATAATGCTTTTGCATACTTAATAGACTGTAATATAGTATAACTTTTAAAAATTTTTATTTATTTTTAATTGGAGGATAATTGCTTTACAATATTGTGTTGGTTTCTGCCATACATCAACATGAATTGGCCATAGGTATACATATGTCCCCTCCCTTTTAAACCTTCCTCCCACAAGAAACCAAAAAATTCATGTGACTCACTTTATTGCAGTAGTCTGGAACATAGCCTGCAATATCTCCAAGGTAGCCTGTACTTCAAGCAAATAACTGCTAATTTAGAATTCTGTTTCCTGCAAAGATATCCTTTAAAGTAAAGGTGGTATGATACCAAAAGCACAAACAACAAAAGAAAAAAATAGGTTAATTGTACTTGATCAAAATTGAAAGCTTTTGAAAAGACAACACTGAGAAAGTGAAAAGGCAATGCATAAATTGGGAGAATATTTTGCAAACCATGTAGCCAATAAAGGACTTGTATGTGTAACAAAAAAGACAACCCAAATTAAAAATGGGCCAAGAATTTATATAGGCATTTCTCAGTAGAAGATATACAAATGACTCATAAATATATAAAAAGATGCTCACAATCATTCGCCATCAGGGAAATGCAAACAGAAACCATGAAATACCATCTCACGTTTATTAAGATGGCAGCTATTATCAAAAAGAAAACAAGTGCTGGTAAAGTTTGGAGAAGTTGGAGCCCTCATGCTTTGCTGGTGGGAATGTAAAATGGTGTAGCTGCTTTGGAAAAGAGGAAAACAGTCTGCCAGTTTCTTAAAATACTACGCATAGAGGTGCTATGTGACTCAGCAGTTCTACTCCTAGATACACACCCAAGAGAAATGAAAGTATATGTCTATATAAAAACTTGTACACAAATAGTCATAGTAGTATTATTCATAACAGCCCAAAGTGGAAACAACCCAGTGTCCATCAACTGATAAATGGATAAATCAAATGTGGTGTATCTGTGTAATAGAATATTATTTAGCAATAAAGGGAGTGAGGTGCTAATAAATGCTGTAGTAAGAAAGAAATTTGACAACTTTGTACTAAGTAGTGGAAGCAGCTAGTCACAAAAGACTATTGTGTGATTCCATTTATATCAAATGGAATAGGTAAATGTCTAGAATAGGTAAATCTGTAGAGACAAGAAGTAGATTCGTCGTTTCTGGGTATAGATCAGTGTGTTTGTGGAATGAGAAGTTACTACCAATGGATAATTTAGTTTCTTTTTGGGATGATGGAAATGTTTTAAAATTGATTGTAGTAATGGATGGACAAGCCTGTGAATATACAAGCCAAGGAATTGTACACTCTAAATAGGTGAATTATATGGTATGCAAATTATATCTCAGTACAGCTATTACCAAAAAAAATAAAATTGAGATAAAGGTGTTTATAGAAAATAGGAAATGAGGAAATTTGTTGCCAGTGGACTCACTTAAAAACTACTAAATAGACTTCTTCAGGCAGAAGGAAATGATCACAGATAGAAGCACAGAAACCCAGGAAGGAATGAAGGGCAAAAGACCAAAGTGAAAATGTGGTTGAATTTAAATGAACATTGACTGCCAGACAATACTATGTCATGAGGTTCAAAATACATCTCTCATTATGTTGAAAGGCGTATACCATATTAAAATGGTCTAGGGTCCTTACATTTTCTGGTAAGTAATAACTCTCATTCATAGTAGGTTCTGCTGAGTTAGGAAGCCAGATTATTTAGAGGATAAATTACTGAAAGAATTAATAAAAGAATATATAACTAGGAATAAAAAGAATAATAAGAAGGAAATATGAAATAGTAGAGAATTGTGCTTTAAAGATGCTAAGAAAGGTGGAAAAGTAAACTGGGACATGTAGATCAAATACTAAATATGTAGATTTGAACTTGGACATTAGCAATCACTTTAGGTTAACAGACTTTGTTAAATGCTTTTATTAAAAAAAGGCATTTTATTAAAAAAAATAAAAGGTGCTTTTATTAAAAAAAGCATCTGACAGTCTAAGATTGGATAAAAGCTGTTATCTGCTTACAGTAGGTACATATCAAATATACGGGTACCAAATGTTGTAAGTAAAAGACTGGAAGAAGATAAACCATGCAGCTCTAACCCAAAGAAACTGGTATGGCCATCCTAGTAACAGATGACAGAATCTGTAAGGCAAGAAGCATTATTAGAGATAAGGGGAAATCTCATGGTGCTAAAAGACTAGGAAATATTTTCACTAGTAAGTCCAAATCAATTAATCAAATATTGACAGAAAGGAAAAATAGACAAATTTTCAGTTGTAGTGGGAAATTAATATACCTCTATAGAATAAGCATATCAAGAGCAATAAGGATAGAGGAGATTTGAAAAGCTTGTTTAACAAACACTGCAGTTGTTGAGTACACATCCTTGGTGTTTACTGGGCCATAAAATAAGTTTCAAGAAATTTCAAGGTTCTAGTGTATAGCACAGGGAACTATATTCCATATCCTGTGATAAACCATAATGGAAAAACATATGAAAAGAATATATATATGTATAACTGAGTCAGTTTACAAGAGAAATTAAACAACATTGTAAATCAACTGTACTTTGATAAAATTTAAAAAAATTTCAAAGAATGGAAATCATACAGAGTATATTTCTGGCCATAGTGAAATTAAGCTAGAAACCAACAGTAAAAAAGATGCTAGAAAATTCATAAATATTTGGGAATTATATAATAAACACTCCTAAATAGCCTGTGGGTCAAAGAAGAAATCCCAGTGGAATCGAGGAACTATTTTGGATTTAAGATAATGAAAATATGGCATATTGGATCTCGTGGTCTGTAGTTAAACCTTACTTAGAGAAAATTATTGTCTTAAATGCACATGATTGAGAGGAGGAAAGACTGAAAAACCTTAACATTTTATGCATTAGAAAACACTCAACTTATTAAACACAAAAATATTGAAGGAAGAAAATAGCAAAGATAACAGAAATTAATCAGATAGAAAACAGACTTAAAATAATGGAAAAGCAATGCAATCAAAAGTTGGTTCCTTGAAAAGACTAATAAATGAATAAAATAACTGTTATTGGAGAAGATATGGGAAAACACAAATTACCACTATTAGGAACAAAAAGGGTGACACCATTATAGAACCTCCAGCCACAAAGGCTAGCTGTTAGCTTAGGTTCACTAGTGCACTTGTGAGCTTTCAACCGCCCAAATCCATTTCTCTACTCAACTCCTCCCCTTTTCTGGACATAACATCTTAAAAACAGAAATACCAATTTTATCCTATCCCCCCGCCCCCAACAGTTTTTGTTTCCCGTATAGTGTTTCCCGTGTTGGTAAATGGTAGCACCATTTATTAATTTGCTCAAGCAAGACACTCTGTGGGATCCTCCACATCTGATCAGTCACTGAGTCGTTCGCACTTTTCCTTCTTCCCTTCCCCTCTTTTCCTGTCTCACTGCTCTCTCTCCTTTTCTCTCTGTTCACACTGCTTCCACTATTGTCCAAGCCACCTTCAAACTGCCGCTCATTCTTTCAGTGGCCTCTTATTTATCTTCCCCCTTCTGTCCTCATATTGCAAAGCTGATCCTGCATGCATCTGTTCAGCCAATTTCACAGCTTTTTGTTGTCTTAGAATCAGGTCTAAAATCTACTATGGCCACCACGTCTTGCCCTCCAGAGCCCTGGGCCTGCCTTCTTTTAGTATCTCTACTACTCGGCCTCCTCTGTGTCAAGGCTTTTATATCTATTGTACTTCAGCTCCCTCATCCCTCCAGTGAAAGGAAGAGCAGAAACAACAAAGGTACTGACTCCTTGTTCTCCTCTTTTCCCTGGTTGGTGCTTGGTCCCATCCACAGCCATGAATGCCCCCTAGAACCTGGCCTGTCATGTGAGGACCTACCACAGTGCGAGGCCAGAGAAGGAGCACAGGAAAGGATTATTCATCATGAGTGAACGATAATAGATCAATAATAACGTTGAAACTTGGTACTGATAACCGTTTTTCAACTTGACTGAATGAGGGACACATGTACACCCTTGGCTGATTCATGTCAGTGTATGGCAAAAACCACCACCATATTGTGATTAGCCTCCAATTAAAATTAAAAAAAAAAGAAACAAAATGAAAAAACACAAGTGAATATACTCTGGCCTTTTTAAGAGAGAAGTTTAATGCATTTTGGTTATTTATTTAATGATAGAAAGGTCCCTTAATATAATACAAATATTTGCCATATTATCACGCTCGCTCAGTTTAAGCTCTTGATGGGAGAAACCTTGCCTTTGTCTTTTTTCTAGATTTGGCAGAAGCCCTTCCTTTGGTTGGTGAGCTGTGCAATTTTGTTGACTTAAGTAGAAGTCTGGGGCTTGATTTGGAAGCTGCCTAAATCAATATCAGGCCATTGCTTCTCTCACTGAGGTTGCTGGCACAAATAACATAACTTACTAAAGGTTTCTGAGGAAGTAAAATCCAACCGCTTTCAAAGTAAATACATCCATATTATTTCATAACCCATATATGCTTGATCTTCAAAAATATCCTTGTACTTAACCCTAAAACATTTATGAAGTACCCACAATATATTTGTTGTTCTGAAGAGGCTAAATGGGTCCCTAGAGGTTTAGAAGTTTAAATATGATTTGTTGGGGTTAACCAACAGGCCTGATTTCTTCTGATATCACGTGAGTCAGTTTTCTTTGGTCTTTCTCTTAAAGAAAACTGACCCAGTGTTCCTTTTATTTTTAAATTATGTCCAAATCACAGCTTTATGTGAAACTATGCTTTTTTTTTTTGTGGTTTGTTGTGAGATGTGTTACACATTTGAAGGGAATGAACGTGGAAAATACGTGTAGTTTGAAGGACGGTGAACTAAGGCCATGTCTTCGCTCCTTGTCTTGGGAAATGGCAGGGGGTGGCCCTGCGGCCTGTACCCTCATCCCTTGGCCGTGGCCCTCGTGGGACAGGGGCAACCAAAGCCCACAAAAGCTTGACCGGCTGAGCCAGGACTCTGGGAAGGTTTTATGAAGAATTGTGAAAGGGACATGCGGCCTTGCTTGTTGGAAAGCTGTCCTTCCTGATGGTTTTGCTTGTCATCCGAGTTTCTAGTCTCTGCTGCCTTTTGAAGGAACCACAAAGTTGAGGGAAGCCAAAAGCTTCATGACGGCCCGGCAACCGGAGCCCCAGTGGAGGGGGAAACTGTAGCTGTCTCAGAGGTGACCTGATGCGATGACTTCCCGCCTGCTGCTCTGAGGGAGGGATGAGCCTGGAGTGGGGGGCCCAGGGCGCCCACAGTGGACCCGGCCCTGGAGCAAGACGGGCCCAGAGCAGGGCTTCACTTCTGAGCCAGAAGCGGGTCCAGCGCCGTCAGAAGGGCCCTGGGCTGGCAGTTGCCATTTTGAAAGTCTTCACTGTTTTTACCATTCGAATGTGCATTTTGTACGACAACGGGACGAGGGCAAGGGCTCAGAGGGCCTGGGATCGCAGCTCCTGCAGGGTTTCACCTCCTGCCGCCTCCTCGCCTTCCTGGGGGGACAGTGCAGCTGGCTGCACCCCCACTCGCTGGGGCGCCGGGCCGTTCCACCCAGCAGCTGCTGCTGCCTGTCCTCTGTCCTTGGTCCCTGGTGGGAGCTTGGCCTCCAGGAAGGGCAGGGCTGGGCATGTACGCACCGTGGTGGCTGAGGACCGGACATGGGGCTGGTGCTCCTGCCTTGAGCCAGCGGTGTCAGGGTGTGTTCAGTGGGCACCTTGATGGGGCGAGCCTCTTTCCCACCTCAGAGCCAGGCACCGAGCCCTCTTGAGTCTGAGGCCACAAACCTTGGGGGCCCACCTGCTGTGGATGGAGGTGACAGGCTCAGAAGAGATTGGCTGAAAGCAACAACCATGAAATGTGGCCCCACCCCAGTGGGTCTGCTGGGCAGTTCTGTTTTGGGCCAGTCTGGCTCGTCATGGCTGGCCCTCTCCTGGGTCTGTCATCAGCTGGTGACTCACTTGGAGCCTTGAGGATCCAGACTGGCCTTGCTTGGCGTGTGGCAGTTGGCAGGCTGTCAGCAGGGGCAGTGGGAGCAACCAGGTACCCTGGAGACAGGGAACCTGGGCTGCTTCGGGTGGTGGCCACATTCCAAGGGCAACAAGAGAGGCCAGCCCTAGTGAGCAGGTGTCTCTCAAGTCTCTGCCATGTCACATTCACTACCATGTTGGCCAAAGCAAGACCCAGGCCAGCCCAGAGTCCAGGAACTGAGAAGGAATCCACCTCTTGATGGAAGGAGCTGCAAAAATGCAGATGCAGGGATGGGAGGAACCCCTGAAATGACATCAGCAAATGACATTTATTTTAATTTTTTCTCTTAAAAATCAGCACATATTTTCCCACTTTTGAACTTTTACCAAAATTAGCTTAAGATTAAACCTCGTGTATATTTATAGAACAGTTCCGTGCAAATCTATTTCAGAGTTCCCCAGAACTTTATTGCCTAGACTAAGGATTCCTTTAGACCTGCTGCCAAACCCAGATAATCATTAAACCACCCCAATATCACATCGCTTCACCGGATTAAGGAAAGAAAAGAAGGTATGAGTTGAGACGTGACGTCAGCCTTGTTTTAGATGTTTTTCCTCCCCAGGACGGCGAGCCTGCCTTTTCCATTTTTGAATGCACTGTCTTTGTAGGAGCAGTCAGGAGAAGGCAAGTGACCTCATGCAGGTGGTCTACAGAGATAGGAGGGCTCGTCCCATGTCTCCGGGGCTCTGGGCTCCATTTTAATGATTTGTTTTGACCCAGAGGAGTGGCACAGAATTCCAGAGTATTTGGAAGGGTCCCTCGTGTGGCTCTGTGACTGACCCCCTCCCGAGCACCCCACCCCCGCCAGATTCCTGGTCCCCTGCCACTCACTGTCACTACCCGCTCATCTTCCCTAACCTCTGTCCTGAGCTCGCCCTGCACTGCTGTCTTCCCACTGGGCTTCCGGCTCTGTCTTGTGTCCTGAAGTGCCCGGCAGTGTCTTGGCCACCAAACCCAGAGCTAAGGAAGGAGTGCGGGGGCCATGCTGCCAGGGGATCAGGGTTGATGTGAAAATCGCTGGTGTCAGGAAATTCCAGGGCCCTTCAGTCATTTGGGAAGACATTTGACCTGAGAGTCCCGGGGTGGGGGATCAGGTTCCCTTCGTGTCAGGAGGAATTGAGGTTCCTGTCAGGAACTGGCCTGGCAGGGAGGCATCTGGGTCCTCTGCTCTGTGGCAGAGTCTGAATGGTTCTGTCTAACCCTTTCTGATAACTAGATTGGAATTAAGCGCCACTCGCCGCCTGTTTGCCTTGTTGTCGCATGCTTTCGTAACTGTTAACTTAGTTATCCCTGACAAGACTGAAGCCTGCATTTGGCATAGCCATCAATTTGTTTGTAACTGAAGCCGAACCCCAAAGTACTGGGGGGGTTTTACTGTTCGTGCGTCAGTCCAGCGCAGTAGCTCTGTATTCCTGCTCCTTGGCTCACGTGATGGTTTACAAGTTAATCGTGTGTCTGGGGTGTGGTTGGTTATGGGGGGGCTCATGTCTTGGAACACAGCAGCCAGCGTGTGCGTATTCGTTTGGCATCTTCACAGGCTGCCTGAGTTGCGGGACCCCTTCTTGCACATGTGCCCCAGCTTGCTAAGGGGAACAGGGCCTGACCTTGCCCCCTTCCTATATCCCTACTGTAAGCCCCAATTTTGAGGGACTAAAGAGCACAGAGTCATCGTTTCTGTTTTAGTTGAAGGACTCGCACAAATCGCCCAGCTGTTAATTACGGAGGCAGGGTCGTGACACCTGGCTTAGGAAGTCAAGCAGCTTTTCTGCTGGAAGGGAGATGTCCTGTCTGATAGAGGATGCTTGGGTCTCCGGGGCTGTGGCTGCTAATTACAGCAGAAGGAATACAGCTGAAGGTGAACTTCCACACATTTTGACGGTTGGTTTAAATGGCTTTTCATTCTCGTCTATGTTCTATTAATGTGTCATACTTGCGTGACAAAACGGTCTTTGAGGAAAGGAAGCCCTTATGTATTCCTTGGTGCCCAGCCCATGCCTAACATATAATTTTGTTAAAATTGAACTGTGGAAATGGCAGTAGCTACTGAGGCCCTGAATGTGAGGAGAGGAATCATGAGAACAGGCAGTTCTGCTAAGGGTTTGGGATTCTGTGGTCAGGAGGCTGGGGAGGCAGTCCTGCTGTGATTTGGGGCTGCTGGAGCATGAGGAGGCAGGTACCTGGTGGGTCAGGGTGAGCAGTGGGCCCAACCAGGTATTCACCCCAGCTGCCTGGAATAAAATCAGGAGGTATGGAGTGGAGACGATGTGGAAAATAACCATGGTTGCTGGTAAGAATGGTGGCTCAGATGGTAAAGAATCTGCCTGCAGTGCAGGAGACCTGGGTTCGATCCCTGGGTTGGGAAGATCCCCTGGAGAGGAAAACGGTAACCTACTGCAGTAATCCCATGGACAGAGGAACCTGGTTGGGAGTCGGGTGCTGTAGTCCGTGGTATCACAAAGAGTTGGACACGACTGAGCGACTAACACTTTTTCATATCTACTGGCCCCCAGTGATCCACATCTGCTCCAGTTAAGGAGAAAAGCACAGGACTGGGGGAAGGGTGAGGACTGAAAGTCTAGGACAGGGTGGCTCAGCCTTTCGTCCACTCCCTGCTACTGTTCACTTGAGGTGCCTCAAGTTGATGACCTGGGAGGTTCAGAAGCAGCATGTGCTGAAGCTGGTCTTGGTGGTTTGAGAGGGAATTTTGTTCAATGCAGCCATTATGCAAAATTAAATTATCCTGTATAAATATTCAATGACTAAAAGTTATTAGTATATTAGAAGCAAAGGTAAAAATATTCAAATATATACACATAAGTGTAGACTATATATACGTATAGTGAAGTGAAGTGAAGTCACTCAGTCGTGTCCGACTCTTTGCGACCCCATGGACTGTAGCCTACCGGCTCTTCCGTCCATGGGATTTTCCAGGCAAGAGTACTGGAGTGGGTTGCCATTTCCTTCTCCAGAGGATCTTCCCGACCCAGGGATCGAACCCGGGTCTCCCACATTGTAGGCTGATGCTTTACCATCTGAGCCACAAGGGAAGCATTATATATGTATAACTGAATCACTTTGCTTTACACCTGGAACTGATAATATTGTGAGCCAACTCTACTTCAAAAAAGTACTCAAAACATGTTACTTTCTAATTGTTTCATTGCATTGGGAGGTTATTTTCATCTCCTGAGTCTGTATGATAAAAATACTATATGCTGGTGAGCTGCTGTATATCTCTTTTTAGCTCCACACTCAGTGACTTCACACTGGTAGCTTGAAACCGGCCATGGTGGGAATATTTGTACCACATATGCGTGCACATCTTGCCTCTCTGTACAACAGAGCAGTTCTTCCTCCCTGACTCAGTTCTCTCTGTCTGGCTTGACTGTGCATCACAGCCTCTGGATGCCTTTGACCCCCTTGAAGGGAACCAGCAACTCTATTCAAAAGCTTCCTTTTTTGGACTTGAACATTTCCAAGGATGGAGGCAAAAGAAATTATCATAGCTTAAAGGGCTTTCGGTTTTCCCAGGTGGCTCAGTGGTAAAGAATCCATCTGCCAATGCAGAAGATGCAGGTTCGATCCCTGAGTTGGGAAGATCTCCTGGAGGAGGAAATGGCAACCCACTCCAGTATTCTTGCCTGGAAAATCCCATGGACAGAGGAGCCTGGTGGGCTATGGTCCATGGGGCCTCAAAGAGTCAGACATTCCTTAGCAACTAAGCATGCAAAGGGCTTTTGGTTTCCTTGTCTTCTAGTCTGTTGATGATATGTGGGATTAAAAATGAGCAGAAGTGTTGATACTGTCAACAGGACCATGAAAGCTTTATTAGTTGAAAATGCCAGTAGGAGTTAAAAGAAAGAATGAGCTGCAGTGATTACAGCTCTATGTACACGAAGACCAGTGAACATGGTAACAGGTTCCTTGTCTAATTAAAATTTTTACCTAAGAATGATAAAGTCTGATTTTAGTCCACAGGAGACCCGAGCCCAGGAGATGCTTTCTGCAGGAAATCCTCTGCTTTTGTAAGCAGGGAAGCCAGCTCCCTGGATGTCCCCCCAAAGCTTCGGCACACCTCCCCTGAGTGTTCCCCCCACTGTCCCCCGCCCCCACACCCTGGGCGCACTCTCCCTGAGTGTTCCCCCAAACCCTGGGTGTACATATGGTACCAGAGTACAGTGAGTTTGGCCTGTTGGGTCCCAGCTTTCTTGGATCAGATTGCCCATCTGTAAAGTGCCAGTCAAGAATGTTGACCCTCACCAGCATGCCTTTAATAGTTTGTTATTAGAGAAATAAAACAAGTGAATCAAATAGGATTAACCCCTTCAAATGATTTAACTATTTCTTACAAATAACAAAGAACAAATTCCATTCATTCTGTTGAGGATAACCAGAAACATGGAGCTGTGGGGATCTCTGCGAGAATTAGCAGCTTGTTATAGATGCTGATTCTGGACAAGTTGACAGTCTTTGTTTCTCTTGTTCAGGATAATAAGCAAAGCTTTTCCATCAAAGGAGAGTGATTCCTTGTTTGAAATCTCACTTATAGCAGGAGGATTAGCAGGCCTTTACTTAGATGTTTTGAAGTAGCCACGTATTTGCCTCCACTTCTCTCTAGTCTCCTAGCATTTTAGAATAAGAGCTTTAACTCATCAAGTGGATGAATAATAAGAGCCACCTTACAGCCTGAGAAATGAAGCATGAAGTTATATACTTGGATTTTCTCATAATGTTCATCTTTGGTTAAAATTACTTTCCTGTATTTTTAAGTGTATGGATTATTCTAAATGTCATGTCATGCTGGCTAATTGAAACAGCCTCAAAGTCTTAACAACTTAAGTGAGCAGAGGCTCATGTCTTGCTCTTGTCACTGTCCAGGATGGGTCAGTGGGGGCTGGGCAGCAAAATGCTGTCTTCCATGCAGTGATTCGGGGGCCTGAGCTGCTTCTGCCTGAGGTCTGCTGGTTTCCAGACTTGGGAGTCCTCTCTGGCTTCTCTATATTTGGCCACAGGCACGAGCAGACAGGTGTACGGTTGGATAAGAGTGTTTTGGCCAGGCCTGTTGAGATTCTTCCCTTTCACCGATATTCCAGTGGTCAGTACTCAGTTACCCAGCAATAGCCCAACTATAAACTCGGGATACATGGTCTCTTTCCCCAGGAGGAAAAGGGAATAGGGTTGGCAAGCTTGCAGCATTACCTTGGCCAGACCAGAACACTTAGATCGCCAAAGCTGCATTTTGCGAGCGTATTTTCAAGTCTTCAGAAGGTCTCTGGCCATAGAGCAGATGCAGAGCATAGTGGTCAAGAGCATGACCTCAATTCAGATTTCCTGAATTCAAATCCCACCTCCATCACTTACCAGATATGACAAGTGTCCTAGTCTGTCTCTGTGACTCAGCTTTCTCATTGTGAAATGAGGATAGCAAAGGAAATCAATAGAGTTTGTGTGAGAATGAGATGATGTAACATATGTAAAATGCTTAGAATTATGAATGGATGTAATTAACAACATATAAGTATTTGTTAATGGGCTTCCCAGGTGGCTCAGTGGTAAAGAATCTGCTTGCTAATGCAGGAGACGCAGGTTCCATTCCTGGGTCAGGAAGATCCACTGGAGAAGGATCCAGTATTCTTGCCTGGGAAATTGCATAGACAGAAGGAGCCTGGCAGACCACAGTCCACAGGGTTGCAGAGAGTTGGACACAACTTATCGACTGAACAATGACAACAACAACAAGTATTTTTTAAATAAATTTTCTAAAAATGAGACTAGTAACAAAAAGACCTAGTGTCTTTTTTGGTGAGTTGTAGTCCAAATGTATTGCTATTCAGATGGAGAATGTTTCTTTTTGTTCAGTTGTAAAAATGTTTATTGAGCAACTATTAATTATAAGGGGCCAAACCTGATCATAGAATCTGAATAAGTAGGCTTCTCACTGAGTCAAAGGAAACAGCATGTTTTCTCCATCAAATTTGCCTTTTAAACTCTGTGTCTCTCAATCTATGGTCCCATCGGCATCTTGGTTTCCACTTTCCAAATCCATGGCTTCTTCTGGGCCCCTGAGAGTGAAAGGTGCCATTGGCCCAGTGCCTCTCCTCCCCTGGCCACGTCTTATGGTTCCTGTCAATGTCATTCACGTAGTAGGTACGATTTCTGTCTACCTCTTATGCAGTTTGTTTCCAGTCTGTTTATATGAACATGCTACCTCTTCCGTTAGGATCCAGATCTTGGGATAATGCATGATTTTATTGATTTATTTTAAAATATTGATTGATCGATTTGGCTGTGCCGAGTCTTAGTTGAGACATGTGGGATCTTTAGTTGTGGCACATGGGATCTAGTTCCCTGACCAGGGATCAAACCCTGGCCTGCTGCATTGGGAGCGTGGAGTCTTAGCTACTGGACCACCAGGGAAGTTCCAGATAATGGTTGATTTCAGAAAACACATGAGGGTGACAGGAAGTGATTTCCGGGTTCCAGCCCCCACCGCAGGAGCAGACTGGGCTTAACAGGCTCTTTCTCTTGCAGTTGGACGACTGCACCCTGCAGCTCTCCCACAATGGAACTTACCTGGACTTGGAGGCCACCCTGGCCGAGCAACGGGACGAGTTAGAAGGCTTCCAGGATGACTCTGGGTAAGAGCAACTGCTGTCCCTGCCAGCTGGTCCCGACCCTCCACAAAATGGGGCTTCATTGAGGGCTTCAAATATTTTGGAGAAATCACCATAGCTTTCACCTTGTCTCACTCACAGTCACACAAAAGGACTCACCAGTAGTAACTGCAGACCCTTTGAATTTGAGTAGCTCTTCTTGGTAAAGCTACTCAGGGGTTGGAGAATTTCTGATGTAGTTTAATTAAGCATGTGATATTTACATTCAAAGTTTCTTTTTAAACCAAATGTAGTTAAATTAATATTTTCCAGATTTTAGTGGATTGACAACTATTTTATACATTGTTTTTAATGGTAACTACTGGATATTTAGTTTTTTGGCAGATGCCCCTTTATATCATTTTATATTGTATCATCTTTTGAACTCATTACAGTGGAAAAAATAATTATTAATTATGTTAGTTAATATCAAGTTATTTTTAGCCTGTATCTAGAATTGCATAGTATTTCTGATTGCTGTGAGTCTGAATAAAGCAATTCATATAAAAAATCAGAAGTATGTACAGAAAGCAAAGCCACTGTAGGAATATACCCATACAATTAGCCATTCCTATATTTATTAGATTATTTTTTCAAGTGATTGTTTTATTCTTTTCCAGATTTTTTTAACTTTTCATGTTGAAATGATTTTTAACTCCCAGAAGAGTTGAAAGTAAAGCACTGACGTTTTCCAAATACCCTTTACCCAGCTTCCCATGATGTTAACATATTACATAACCAATGCAAATTTGCCCAAACCAAGACATTAATATTTGTAAAATCCTATTATGTATTTATTAGATTATCAAAATACACTTTGGATGGGGCCCCCTGCCTCCCTTTCTACTCCTCATTCATCCAGAACCAAGTCTATCTCTGATTTTATCACCTTCCTCCTTAGAAACCTGTAAAGGCTCCCTCTTGCTTCCCAAATAATGCCCAGCCATCTTTGCCTGAAATTCAGGGATCTCTTCAAAAAGTCTTTTGAGGCTACGTTTCCTGAGTTAAAAATGTACTGCAGTCAAATGAATATTACCTGAGAGTGCTAGTTTTCATGAATGGCTCAAAAAATGAGGAAAAATGGGAGTCTTCTTAGTGCTGCTTTCCTACCTGACACCAGAATATATTGATGACTTCCCGAGTTTCCTCTGCTTTAATACCTATCACAAGTTATGGTCCTTTCCCCATTAATGATCCCCTTAATTATTCCTATTCTCTGCTGCTAAAATTCTACTAGATCAGAACTGGGCCTGCCTGAATATCCAGCCTAGCATTTTCTCAATACATTAGAGGCACTTAGTGTACACTAGGAGCCAGGATTCCTGAGAGCTGTACACTTGAGCGCCGAGATCAGGGTCCTTGGTCGGAACCCAGTCAAGTTCTCTGAGGATGCCCTTCCTGTCTCCTGAGTGGATTCAGAAGCTATGAAAGACCTGGGAAATGCCATAGGCTGTACACACGTGAGGGGTATCTATTAAGTCACATCAGATTCTACTCATCATCATTTTAAAAAATTACACTGTTAAGACTGAAAGATTTGGGGAAATCCCTTTGCTATCATTTTTACCAAGTATTTGACAATGACATCCTTTTATTTAAGATGTCAGCATAAGGTTGCACGACAGTCTAATGGGATGACTTCATGTTTCATTGATCAAATAGATCTCAGGAGTGTTATGAGTAGATCATTGCCAGTTTGAAAAATGTCCCTAGTAGTGGTGTGCTTGAAGACCATGACCTGTCTGATATTTTTTCTTTCTTATCAAAACATAGCTAGTTCGGAGATGACAGCTTGGAAAAAAGTGTTAATATATTAGCTGACAGTATCAAGAGTTAAGAGTGGGGAAGAAAATAACCTTATGGAGCACCTGATATGCCAACCACTTTGTTAGGTACCTTATTCATGGCATGTTTGTTTACTGGTTCATTCCCTTAATAGGCACAAACATGGGATTGTATTTTCTCATCTCCATGTTTCATTTGAAACAACTGAGGGCCAGGAGTTAAATTACACGTCCAAGGAGGCAGAGCTGGAAGAAGATGGAGCAACGTTTGACCATAGGTGTGACTGGTTCCCGAGTCCGTGCTCTTCTGCCATCCCAGGAGCTCCTGGGCTGTACATTTCAGGTTCTCCTGAGGATGTACATTGGCACCTGAGGGGACGTATGGTTGTTTCACGCAAGGACTTCCTCGGTTCCAGGCTAATTTACTATCTGTAGCTGGAGCAGCACCCACTGCAGGGTGGCTCCATCCCCTGGCCCTGTGGCTACAGCTCATACTGTAAACATGGTGTCCAGATGCCAGTTTCTTTGCAGCCATGCCTAGAGAGCCAGGGAGCCTGGCTGGGCCTGCCAGGGGCTATGCTAGAATTTATTAGATTATCGAAATACACTTTGGATGGGGCCCCCTGCCTCCCTTTCAACTCCTCATTCATCCAGAACCAAGTCTATCTCTGATTTTATCACCTTCCTAATCTAATAAATGCAAGCCCCTCCACCCCCCCGCCGAGCAGATCCTGGGGCTAACCTTCTCACTCTGTTCCCTTCTGAACCATCACCTGACCATGTGTCTGTCTGACAGGGCCAGCCTTGACCACATTTCTGCACCCTCATGGCATGGGGTGCTGGGGAAACAAATTATGGCAAGATGAGAAGGCAGGACTCACGACGTGGGAAACTGCAAATGCTGGGGAGGGATGAGGTGGCCCCGAGGATGTCGGGTAGCCACACGTTTGACTGCTGGGTCTCAAACCCACCCCAGAGTGGGGTTTCTATCTGAAATAGTCTTCATTTGTGGGATTCAGCCTTTGTCCTTTGGAACATATCCAGGATGACTTTCCTGTTTATCTGGAAGAGTGTGAAGAGGCCACCTCTCCTGGTCTCTGGTCGGGAGAGCCCCTGGGCCCGGCATGGGCTGCAGAAGACAGGCCAGGATGGTGCTGTCCTGGCATTGCTGGGTCACTCTGGTGATCCCCGGGTCCTGAGCACTTCCGTGAGCACTGGTGGTATATGGCGAGTTACTGGGCGCTGGCTGGAAGCAGCCCGATGGTGGAGGCTTACTGCACAGGAGGGAGGTGTCTGGATGCATCTGCAGGGAATGCTTGCACTGAGTGACCCTCCCGGGTCTTTTCTTAGCAGCTTGGCATTTGGCAGAGTCTGTGTGCCTGAGAGCTCATGCCTCCCTCGAACAGGAGTTAAAATATAATTTCCTCCTGGTTAAGAATTGCCCTTGTGAAGCATGAAAAGGGCAAATGAAACCATTCTGTTTCTTGATTTTTTTTTTTTTTGTTAAATTATAGGCCTGCTCACGCTGTGGCCACTTAATGAAGATGGGTGGCAGGCTGTGTGGAGATGGTGATGGTGTCGGTTGAGTGTGTTCAGAGTCAGTTTTTCTTGCTGGAGGAGCTGGAGGAGCTGGTTTCTTTGTTCTTGTCCATTACCCTGCTCTTTTCTGCCAGGACTAAAATTTAACTCACCCCTTGTTTATAATGATCACTCAGACTATATAGCTAGTTGGAGAAGAGGAGAAAGACCTTCAAAAGTACAAGGACAAAGCAATTATCATGCTAGCAGAGTAAAGCCAGGTCTGTTTATTGCCTGCCAAAGCCAGCGAAGAGCAGGCACAGCAGGGGGCAGTGGAAACCGAAGCCCCTGGGTTATTATTCCCGACCCTGCCATTGTGCGACATGGTTAAGTCACTCTACCTCTGATGGGAGTTTATAAAATTTATTTATAAAATGAGGACAATGTTACCCACTCCCATTTCCCTCCTTGTATCAGCAGCGACCCCAACAGAGTCTTAGTGCCTGAGGAGAGTGTAAAGAGCAGCAATGCACAGTAGTTAGGGGCGTGAGCTTTGCAGTTAACCTCAGGGCTGTGTGACTGTGGGAATGTTAGTTTACCTCTCTGAACCTCGGTTTCCTTGTAAGTGGGGATAATATATGAGATAATCATATAATTATTATGATTATAATATAATCATCATACTGCCTCCTTGGGTTGTTGTGAGGTAAAATATGATGATGTGGCTAAAACATTAAGCTGGTTCCCAGCATGTAAGACAAACCCAAAGCTAGTAGCTTTAGCTATACTTACAGTCATAGTTTGAAATCATGCACTGATAGGGAGTCATTGGGTTTCAGGACGGGACGGGGTCTATGCAGAGCCCTCACGGGGAGAGCTCACTGTTTTAGTTAGGAAAACCGAGGCTGGAGCCTTGCCCGTGGGGCAGAGTGGCCCAGATCCTGCCCCCCCCAGCCCCCCAGCCCTGGACCTTGTTGCTTAGTCCCACCCTCCCTGCCTCTGAAAGGAAAGGCGCACGGGGGCTGTCACAGAGAAGTGGGGTTGGAGGTTAGCCCCGAAGGTGACAGGGTGGCGCTTCGCCGAGGTAGCGAGGGCGCAGGTTGGGGCGCGGTAGACCTGTGAGTGGCCCTGAGAAGCACCGGGCTTCAGGGACGCTGTGAGGACCTGTGTGGTTGTTGAGCACGTCCCCAGGTGCTGCTGACCTGGAGGAACCCTGGACACTCACCTGTGCTTCGGCTGGACTCCCCTCAGGCCTTCGCCAGGGGGTCAGCGCTGAGACAGTGCTTCTCTCTCGGTTTCCTCATCCTGCCACCCCCACTCCTGTCCCCCCAGCACTGTCGGGGTGGGAAGGTCAGATGAGATGAGACTGTGGAGTCGGGGTGGGGAGAGCGCAGTGTGAGGCTCAGAGATGAAGGATGTGAGGCCTGGGGTGGGAAGGGCTATGAGGAAGCCCATTCGCGGGGGCAGGTGGGCCCACCCCACCCCCCGCCAGCTCCCGTGCTTGGGGGTGCAGAGGAGTTTGCGGAGAGCTCTGGTTTGACTCTTAGGCACCCAGCTTCTCAGCCTGCAGCATGTGAGCCCCAAGGATCCATGTGTGTGTAGCAGGGGTCCAGGAACCCCTGAGATTTCTTACAGTTTATTTGGGTATGCAGGGTTTTGGGATAGAGAGGGGTTTCATAGCCTTTCATCAGATGCTCAAAGAGTTCTTTACTTACCAAAATGTCAAGTTGGAAGGAATAAGAAGCCGTTTTCCCTCCTTACTGTATGATACAAAAGTTAACCTATGACATCTCTGTCCGAGTTTCCTTGGCATCTGTACCTGGTAGAAAGGGAAATCACTAAAATACATTTTAAACCTAAATCTGAAAACCTACTGAACTCATCAAGCCAAACCAAACCATAAACAAAAACTTTAACAAAAGAGATTCTGGTTAAAGGTGTGGGTGGGATGCAGTAAAGGGTTTCCCCCCACTTTTCCTCTTAAGCTGGGAGTATAAGTATGTTGTTGTCTGAGGCTCTCTTGGCAAATCACCAAAGAATTAAGAGTCTCCCATCTTCTCAGTGCAAGGCTAGGACTGCAGACCATCAGCCCTGCTCTGGTTACGGTGGATGAATTGGCAGGGGTGGGTTCAGTGCTGAGCTGAGCAGGGCAGCCCAGAGGCCCCTGCCCACCTGCTCTGGGTCAGTGCTAGACCAGAGCCTCCAGTTACCCTGGGAGAAAGCTGCTTAGAAGTCCTTGGACAAGACAAATGAGCTTCTATGCTGAGTGGCCAGTGGAACTAGAGTGGCTCTAAGTTCCCTTGAATGCCAAATGTACGCTAGAACAAACATGGTGACAGGTAGGAGTTGGGAGGAGAAGGCAATGGCACCCCACTCCAGTCCTCTTGCCTGAAAAATCCCATGGACGGAGGAGCCTGGTAGGCTGCCATCCATGGGGTCGCTAAGAGTCGGACACGACTGAGCGACTTCACTTTCACTTTTCCCTTTCATGCATTGGAGAAGGAAATGGCAACCCACTCCAGTGTTCTTGCCTGGAGAATCCCAGGGACGGGGGAGCCTGGTGGGCTGCCGTCTATGGGGTCGCACAGAGTCGGACACGACTGAAGCGACTTAGCAGTGGCAGCAGCAGCAGCAGGAGTTGGGAAGTCCAGTTGAGTGCTGGGCTTTCTGGTGTGGATTGGACTCAGAAGAAAACTGGCTTGCAAAGAGGGAGCCCTCCCAGAACCCCTCCAATAACAGAGCAGGGAGGCTGCAGTCAGTGTGGCCCACTGTGAGGGGGGAAGAGAGTGACCTAATGGGTATAAACCTGGTGCCCAAGGAAGGCAGGTGGACTGGGGCCTGGACCAGTGAAGGAATCTGTAGATATGATGCTAGCTGAGGGAGGGAAATAGGAGAAGAAAATGCCATTAGAACATGCCATTAGGTGGATGGTATACAGATGGTGGACTACTTAGAGAAGTAGGGAGGTTATGGGGGGCAATTTGGGGAGGGGGAGAAAAGGTTTATACATGTTAATCTGGGATTATGTCAAGCCACCCTCAAGTCGCAAGGTGGCTAGGTGAGAAATATTGGCCTGGGACTCAGGTGAGAAACATCAAGGCCCAAAGAGATTGGGGGTGATCTCTTGGAAGGAGTTGAAAACCAAAAACTTCTCTAAAAATTGAAGTCTATTTAAAAAAATTAACATTTAATTATTTTTATTTTGAGGGGAGCAGCACCCTGTGGCAAGTGGAATCTTAGTTCCCCAGCTGTAGGTCAAACCCATGCCCCGTGCAGTGGAAGCACGGGGTCTTAACTGCTGGACCACTGGGAACTCCCAAGTCTGTTTTTTAAAAAGTGGATAATTAAGCCATTTCAAGGGTAATAAATTGATTACAAGATGCCCTTAGGAACCCAGGCTTCTTTTATCTTTTTGCTCTGCCATCCTGACGATGTAGCTCTCATCCTTCATGCTTCATCATAGTTACCATATGGCTCTCCCACCAGCATCACATCAAGCCAGGAAGCCGTATGTTGAATAGGGTACAGTTTTCTGTGATGTAAACAAGAGATTCCAAATTATGGCAGTTTATGTATAAAGGTAAAAATTTCTTTCCTGTGTAAGAGTCCAACTGTAGATAGTCTTTCTTAGGACTGGTGGAGCAGCCATTCATCCTCAAAATGAGAATTCCATCTCTGTGTCTAAAGTTGTTGCTTCAGCTTTTCCCTTTTCATCTGTATCCTAGCTTCCAGAAAGATGGGAATGGACAGAGAGGGCTGCATGTCCATCCCGTGGGCACATAGCTTTCACTTTCATGGCTTTGGCCAAAGCTTAGGTTCATGATCATGAATTGTGGGCTTCAGTCAGTTCAGTTCAGTCGCTCAGTCGTGTCTGACTCTGTGACCATATGGACTGCAGCACACCAGGCTTCCCTGTCCATCACCAACTCCCGGAGTTTACTCAAACTCATGTCCATAGAGTTGGTGATGCCATCCAACCATCTCATCCTCTGTCATCCCCTTCTCTTCATGCCTTCAATCTTTCCCCATATCAGGGTCTTTTCCAGTGAGTCAGTTCTTCGCATCAGGTGGCCAAAGTATTGGAGCTTCAGCTTCAGCATCAGTCCTTCCAATGAATATTCAGGACTGATTTCCTTAAGGATTGACTGGTTGGATCTCCTTTCTGTCGAAGGGACTCTCAAGAGTCTTCTCCAACACCACAGTTCAAAAGCATCTTCAATGCTCAGCTTTCTTTATGGTCCAACTCTCATATCCATACATGACTATTGGAAAAATCATAGCTTTGACTAGATGAACCTTTGTTGGCAAAGTAATGTCTCTGCTTTTTAATATGCTGCCTAGGTTGGTCATAGCTTTTCTTCCAAGGAGCAAGCGTCTTTTAATTTCATGACTGTAGTCACCATCCTCAGTGATTTTGGACCCTAAGAAAATAAAGTCTGTCACTGTTTCCACTGTTTCCCTACTATTTACCATGAAGTTATGGGACCGGATGCCATGATCTTCTCTTTTTGAATGTTGAGTTTTAAGCCAGCTTTTTCACTCTCCTCTTTCACTTTCATCAAGAGGCTCTTTACTTCCTCTTCGCTTTCTGCCATAAAGGTGGTATCATCTACATATCTGAGGTTATTGATATTTCTCCTGGCAATCTTTATTCCAGCTTGAGCTTCTTCCAGCCTAGCATTTCTCATGATGTAATCTGCAAATAAGTTAAATAAGCACGGTGACAATATACAGCCTTGATGTACTCCTTTTCCTATTTGGAACCAGTCTGTTGTTCCATGTCCAGTTCTAACTGTTGCTTCTTGACCTGCATACAGATTTCTCAGGAGGCAGGTCAGGTGGTCTGGTATTCCCATATCTTGAAGAATTTTCCACAGTTTGTTGTGATCCACATAGTCAAAGGCTTTGGCATAGTCAATAAAGCAGAAGTAGATGTTTTTCTGGAATTCTCTCGCTTTTTCAGTGATCCAGCGGATGTTGGCAGTTTGATCTCTGATTCCTTTACCTTTTCTAAAACCAGCTTGAACATCTGGAAGTTCACGTTTCATGTACTATTGAAGCCTGGCTTGGAGAATTTCGAGCATTACTTTGCTAGCGTGTGAGATGAGTACAGTTGTGCGGTAGTTTGAGCATTCTTTGGCATTGCCTTTCTTTGAGATTGGAATGAAAACGGACCTTTTCCAGTCCCGTGGCCACCGCTGAGTTTTCCAAATTTGCTGGTAAATTAGATACGTTACTAGAGCATAATATTATCCTATGTTGCAGACAAGGAAGCTGAGCCTCCTAGAGGCTAAGTAGTTTGTCCAGGATCACATAGCTGGCTTCAGAGTTTATTCTTTACACCTCTACTATCTCCTAGGGGAGACAAGAATGTATCCAGAGATGAATGCAGTGACAGCCAGCTCTCTTGGACTTTGAGCTTCCGAGCAAATTAATCTTCCCTAGTACCACTCTTTAACTCACTGATGACTGCATTAAATCCTTCTTCATCCCCCAGACTGAGCACTGGCTGAGTCTCAGAGGTTCAGAAGCTTACTAAGACGAAGCTTATCCTGGGGCAACTGCTGGGGGGCCCTTGTCTCTGCTTCTGCTGCATTGTCCAATATGTGTTTTCTACTCTTGACTGAAATCATAACTTAGTTCAGTGGAGGAATATCTGGCAGCATTGATTCTGCTGTTGACTATAAGAAAAAGTCTTCAAGCTTTTGGCTCCATGCCACTCAAGAAAATAATATAAGCACTTGTTCTTACATTGCAAAGACTTTATAAGTTTTCTTACAAAAATATTTTCTTGAGAGACAGGAATAGGACTGAAATACACGGGTTTCTGTAAGACTTATTTGGTTAAACCAGATCTTCTTCCTGAGGCCATAGACATTATTGCAGAAGCTCTTGTATTCTGAGAAAGCAGGAAGTTTGGGGGAAGTTCCTTCAGCGATAGTGCCATCACGACCCTGGCACGTGTGCCTTGGCTGAGGTCTCCTCCAATTGAATGTCTGTTTTAGTTCTCTCATCACTTGGGTGGCATTGGCCTTGGGTGTGGGCAGCTGATTGGCATGGCTGCTCCCTGAGGCCTGTGATGTTTCTCTGGCAGTGGCTGTGCTGATAGGAATGGAATCTGAATCTCCCTGGGGAGCTTTAGGTCAAGTTAAACTGCCTTTGCCTCTTGGTCACCAGATTCTGGTAACTTATGCACTCCCATTTCACTCTGCTGCAAACAGGCAAACTTGGAAGGCGAGGCAGCTATGATACTGATCCAATAAGCCTGTATCAGGGAGAAAAAGACCATTAAAGTGCTTATGATGAACAGGCATTGACAGACTCTCACTGAGTTTAAGTTTTAGAACATGGAAGCTCCATGAAGGGAGATCCCAGAATTTGTATTAATTAGGGTTTTCCAGAGAAATAGAACCAGTAAGATATGCCTATCCATCTAGTCTAATCTAGCTAGTCTGTCTAGAGAGATTTATTTCAAGTAATTGGCTCACACCATTTTGGGGACTGGCAAGTTGAAATTTGTAGAGTGGGCCAACAGCCTGGAAATTCAGGTAAGAATTGAGGTTGCAGTCTTGAGTCCAGAATATGCATGGCAGGTTCATGGGCAGGATTTATATGTTGCTGTCTTGAGACAGATGGTCCTTTGTGGATCTGACACAGAGTCCAGCACACACTAGTCACCAGTGAACATGTGTGGAGTGAGGGAATGGATGAGGGTGTGCCCAGCTGGGAGGCAGCATCAAGGAGGTGGTAGGCATACAGACTCTGGGGTCAGGCTGCCTGGGTTGGGTTCGAGCTCTGTCACTTTCTATGTGACTTCAGCTATGTTGCATAACTCTTCTGGACCACAATTTCCTGACTTGCAAAATGGCAATCATGTTACCTACTTCATAGGAGTTTTCTGAAGACTAAATCTGTATAAAGTAGTTAGAACCTCATCTGGCACATGGTAAGCATTCCATAAATGTTAACAACTATTATGATTATTATTTGCTGAACCCAGACTGATATAGTATCCCACTGGGGAAAGGGGAAAGTATACCCATGATTATTTAATTTTCCTCTGAAAATTTTAGCTGCGAAATAGAAGACAAGGGCATATTTACTAGAACAATGGGGATAAACTGATTATTTTTAAATGGATGAAATGATTATTCTCTAAAAGAAGCTAAATGAATCAGCCAAAAGATTTTTAGAGTCAATAATAGCAGCAAGATGGCATATGTAAAACAAATGCATAACAATCAGCCTTACCCAATTACAAAATACAGTGGTAGAAGGAGGGAAGCTACCAAATTTAAGAGACTTTTTGATGGATGTTGTCTATACATTGATATTTGATGTAGATAAATAAAACATGGACATCTTGTAATTCTTGAATTCTTAGGATTAAACCTTATTTGGTCCTAGTTCTCATACAGGTGCCTGGATCCCTTGAGACCATGGGACTGGAGAATTCTGTGGAAAAACTGAAAAACCTCCTCCAAATGAAGCTTTGCAGTTGTCTGAAAATAAACGTAGGGGCTCTCAATGGGCCCTTCTGAACTTCTTCAGAACTCCTGAGGAATTCTGAACTATTTTCTCCTGCCATCCTGTGCTTCCTCCTCTCTGGGCATCTCAAGCATGTATTTTGTGTATCGTTAATTTATTTTTGACTTATAACTGCTGGTAACATGAGTTACAAAAAATCTTCAGGGTTAGAGAACTTTGGGTTTGCTGTTTGCAGTAGTTAGGGTCTGGCCCTTTCAGGGGTTCACTGGTTGCTGCTCCCAGCTCTGCCCCATCTCAGCTCTGGGGAGACTGCATGCCTGGTGACTGCTGTTCCCACCACACCTTTCCTGGTAGTTCACACAAAAGGCTGTTCAGCAACTCAGTTCAATGCACTTAATGGGATCTTTCTTCCTAGTATGACCACAGGAATGGAAGGAGTGTCATCACTAGGACTGTCTAGAGAAATTTAAACAAAATGAGATGGGAAAGGAATATGTTCCAGACGAAGGGTCAAGATAAACCCCCAGAAGAACAATTAAATGAAATGGAAATAGGCAATGTACAAGAGGAAAGAGTTCAGCATAATGGTTGTAAAGGTGATCCAAGAACTCAGGGAACCAATGGACGCACAGAGCAAGACGTTATAAGAAGTTTTTAACAAAGAGTTAGAAAATATAAAGAACAACCAAGTAGAGTTGAAGAATACAATAATTGTAGTAAAAAAACACATGTAGACCCAGGGCTGATTCATGTCAATGTATGGCAAAAACCACTACAATATTGTAAAGTAATTAGCCCCCAACTAAAATAAATAAATTTATTAGAAAAAAATACACTAGAAAGAATAAATAGAGTAAGTGAAGCAGAAGAATGAATCGGTGAGCTGGAAGATAGAATGGTGGAAACCACTGCCACAGAACAGAATAATGAATAAAAAGAAATGAGGACGGTCTCAGAGACCCCGGGGACAATATCAGATGCACCAACATTTGCATTATAGGGGTCTCAGAAGGAGAAGAGAAAGGACCTGAGAAAATAGTGGAAGTGATAATAGCTGAAAACTTCCCTGACATCAGAAGGGAAACAGTCACCCAAGTCCAGAAAGCACAGAGAGCCCCAGGCAGGATAAACCCAAGGAGGAAGATGCTGAGACACAGAGTAATCAAGTGGACAAAAATTAAAGACAAGGAAAAATACTGAAAGCAACAAATAATATCCATGGCAATCCCCATAAGGCTATCAGCTGACTTTTCAGCAGAAACTCTGCAAGCCAGAAGGGAGTGGCATGATGAGAGGGAAAAATCTACAAACAAGAATACTCTACCTAGCAAGGCTCACTTCAGATTTGATGGAGAAACCAAAAGCTTTACTGACAAGCGAAAGCTCAAAGAACTCAACACCACCAAACCAGCTTTAAAACAAATGCAAATTGAGATAGTAGCATTGAAACATATACATTATCATATATAAAATAGATAGCCAATGGGAATTTGGCGTATGATGCATGGAGCTCAAATCGGATGCTTTGTGATAACCTGGAGCAGTGGAATGGGGTAGGAGGTGGGAGGAGGTTCAAGAGGGTGGGGACGTAAGTATGCATCTGTGCGTGCCAAGCCACTTCAGTTGTGTCCAACTCTCCGTGAGGACTGGCAGGACTGGCAGGACCTGGCAGGACTATAGCCTGCCAGGTTCTTCTGTCTTCTTCCCTACCCAGGGATCAAACCCACATCTCCTATGGCTCCTGCATTGCAGGCAGGTTCTTTACCACTGAGCCACCTGGGAAGCCTGGACATATGTATACCTATGGCTGATTCATGTTGATGTACGGGAGAAACCGACACAATATTGTGAAATAATTTTCCTCCAATTAAAAATAAATCATAAAAACAAATGCTAAAGGAAGTTCTCTAGGTGGAAAAGAAAAGGCTATAACTAGAAACAAGAAAATTACAAAATGGGAAAGCTTACCTGTAAAGGACTGTCAAGAGAGAAAAAGATTTTTTGTGCATGAAGAAGTTTCAGAGAAGTCTGTGTTTATAGGAATCTCAAACTTGTCTTTGAAGATGGGTCAAGTGTTGTGTATTTGTAAACTCAAGCCTGGTACGTTGCACATAGCAAAAGCTAAAAGGAGGGACTCGTGGGCATTTGAAGGGACTGTGAATGCAGACTCTGTGCCTATGAGGAGCTACCAGATAGAGGCTGCTCCATGCTTTTGTAGGACCATGCCAGTGATTTTCTTTTCTCCTTCAAAAGAATTAAAAAGAATTTTTTTTGAAACCATGCTTTCCCCTCTTATCTGGTCTCAAGGATAAAACATATGATCCAGTACTGTAATTCCTGTGACTTCATATTCATAATATTGTGTGCCCTGGAGAGATTTATGTCCCCTTGTCCTCCAGCACAACCACAAAACCAGGAAGCGGGAAAGCACTGTGAGACTCTGTTATACATGGAGCCCTGAGGGGGAGGGCTGAGCGTGGCCTGCAGAGTAATGGGGAGGGCACTCAGCTACTGAGACCCCGAGCTGCTTACCCGCTCCTGTGATGGTTCCTGGCTCTGTTTAACCTGGCTTCCCTCTTTTTTTCCCAAAGCTCAAAGCCTTTTCCACACCAGGAAGACAGAACTCCTGTGCTCCCCATGTATCTTCTCTTATGTGCTCTGGGCTTTGGTTTTCCTCTGTAAGCATGGACTGAGCCTTTGTGGGAGGCGAACGGAGGGTGGGGGCATCCTATATCTTCCTCTATAAGAAATGAAGTGAAAAGGAAGCAAAGGTGAGACAAGGTGTGGTGTACATTGGCATCCTGATGACAAATAGCCTACATGCTCTCTTTTCTGGACCCCGTCTTCCTGTTGGAGCAATAGAGAAAAGCTGTGTCTTGAATTGTCACACAGCAAAACAGGTCTTTCTGATTGCCCCACTAAGTGTGTCCTTTCTCTGTATCCGAAAACATGTAAAAATAGCCATGGGAGTGATCAAGCAGATTTGTGCTGTTACATTCCAGGGATTTCACTTGATGGGCACAGATTTTAAAAACTTCCCAACATGGTCAGGCATGAGTACATGTGACTCTCTGGAGTGGACCAGGTTTGGCAATGAAATGCCTGTGCCAGTCTAACAGAGTCAAACTTCATTGTTTTATTTTCCGTAAAGCCCTGTGATGTCACAGTATTTCAGGAGAGATAGTTATTCGGTGTGGGTTTCTGCTTATCTGGGGCCTCTCCAGGTGGGCGTGTCCAAACCATCAGATTGATTGACAGCAGGTAGGGTCACCTTGCCAACCCCTCTGACGCCATTGAATGTTTTGTCTCCTGTCTCCATTAGGCGGGGCAAGAAGCACAGCATCATCCTAAGGACACAGCTGTCCGTGAGGGTCCATGCCTGCATCGGTGAGTGACATCTGCAGAAGGGGGTGCTTGCCATCTGCCCTTGGTGATTACACTTGTGATAATTGATGCCACTTCTGGGAATAAAATGCAGTATTCACTCTTACGCTATCTATGCTTGGGTTAGCCCCTAGCACAGATGGTTAGAGTTTTTAGGGAAGCAGTTTCTGGCAGTTGTTTTTGAAAGCTACTGCTTTCATTCTGGCTTTCTTTGCTGTTTGGCTGGTGAGTAGAGCTGGAGGTAAGATGGATTATTGATGAGATTGTTTTTGGCAATGTGGGGAGAGATGAGGTTCTTCTTGGGGCTGTGCCAGAGTGAACCTCCAGCCAGTTGAAGTGACCTTCATGTGCCTCCTGGTGACTCTCCGCAGCCCCCTGGCCTGTGGTCTCAGGTGATTGAAAGGGAAATCTCAGGTCAGTATAGGACAGGCCACACGTGGATGCACAGCAGTTGATGTTGAGCAGATTATTTGTGGTTCAGATGGCCTGCTTGTGGTCACATAAGAAACCTCACCAGCACACATTCCTACAGCCATTGATTTTCCCGGACTCACTGGTTTCTCCACTGTACACGTGGACTAAATGGCAATGAGAACGGTAATTTATGTTAAGTAGACAGACTCCATGGGAAGGTTTCCTCCTGGCATTGGGCCAAGTTGAGGCAAGTATGTAACATAAAAAGAAAAAGAGAGGACCTAAATTTTGCCTTATGCGTAGAAGTTTTCTACATCTGAGTCATTTTGCATCTATTTAATATGTGTCACGGTCTTAATTCAGGCCTCTAATTAGAGCATCGGTAATCCTGCCAAGGCCCAGTCTACACCTGGAGTGTGGTGTGCATGGGTGCAGTGGAAGGAACTGTTTCCAGTCCCTCCTCTTCATCCCTGCTTTCCTGTTAGAGACCCAGGGATGGGGTGAGGGAGCAGCTGGCGTGGAGGGGAATCTGTGTAATTCTGTTTCATTTGGGGTTAAGTGGGTGAGGCTGTGAGTGTCTTGAGGAACAACCTTTGTCTGACCCTGTGGTCGATGAGTAATTGTGCAGCTGACCCAAAAACCTCAGGAGCTGGAGGGTCTGTTGTCGGGAGGGTTCGTGATCTTGTTGGAAATGAAGTGAGAGAAATCTGTGGGTTCTTCAGCACTGACCCTGCTTTTCAACTGCCTGTAGCACTGAGTGACCTTAAAGTATGCACGGGCACTTGATTGTATTTAATCATTTACTTCCTTGATTACCTGCTTTATAGTTTTTCCAATTATTTTATGTGTGTAAATCATGTCTACCTGTAGAAAAGTCTTGTGATCTATTACTTTGGATAAACTCCCTTCTGATCCTCGTCCTGAATCTAGAACAAAGCCAGGTGCATACAGTGTGCTGAATACAACAGATACTGAATACTGGTTGAAATATAGCAGATATCTAGTCAAATTTGGGACATGAGTATGAATTGGTATTTCCCAGGAAGAGTAAGGCACCGGAAAGCAGATTTACATTAAAACAGGCTGGATCAAAGTCCTAATGGGCTAACTTGTTTTAAGAAAATTCACTTATTTGCAGTATACACTTAAAATGTTTCAAATACAGGGTTTTTCTAGCTAGCTGGCTTCCATGTTACTGACTCACTGCATTAACTGATGTATTGTTCCATAGTCCTGGGTGATACATGTAAACACACATCTCATCCCCATGGCAACTGAACCCCAGCAGCCAGTCCAGCCCAGCCCGCTGTCTCCCCACACACCCAGGTCTTCCTGCTCAAAGGGTAGAACTGGGTGCTGACAGAATCAGTGTGTCTGTTCCCAAACCTGCTTATGCCAATTGTACTTGCTATTAGAATTATGTAATTAAATGGGACGTGAACTGATAAAGTATGAGTATACAAAGTCACTGCTTTGAGTATGTTGAAAAAGATTCAAAATTCCTTACTATAAAAGCATTTCTTGTCAGTGTGAGTGGGTTGTGATAACCATAAAAGGTGTAGTGTTATACAAATCCAGAAAGAGTCTGGTCTTTGTAAGTATCTTCAGTACTTGCTCCACTTCAAAGGTGCCGAAGTTGGGCATCAGAGACTGTGTTATGTGAGTGGCTCATGAAAGAAAGTCCATGGGGAGTCCCACTAGACCTTTATTTGAAGAAAGGTCATGGCCCTAAATGATGGGCAGGTGCATCTCCTGAGCAGTGTGCCTGGCAACCAACTGTGTCTCATCTCAGAGAAACTGACAGTCAGTCACCATGGCTGCAAGTTGAGAGTCTTAAGGTGCATATGTGTCATTTTTAAAAGACTTTCTGCTTTAATCGCTTTTCACCATTAATTACTTCAGGCCTGAGTATATTAAATGAGAAGATTTGACTGTGTGAAATAACATCAATACCCAAGAAGGCAAAGTTTCTTCTTTGTATTAAAAAACCCTCTTTGTCCTTCTGTTTCCTATTATTGACAAGATCTGAAATAGATTTAATAGCGCAATACTAAGTATTATCCTTTGGTTTATGTTTATACAAGGGAATGAATGCATCCTATGTGTGGTGTACCAGCTGCCATTGTGACATAGTTTTTCCCTTTCCAAATGGAAATGTTAGGTGAGATTTCTTTGGGATTAAAAAAAAACAACCAAACCTGGAACAATCTTAAGTTGAAATGGCAAAGGGAGATGACAGAGGGAAAAAACCTTTTTCATATCAGTTAGTTGAATCCCTGTTCTTTTTTAAGATCACTTCCCCTCTTCCCCATCTAAGAAATGGTTGAATGATCACAGGCATGGAACAGTGGCTGCTGTCAGTCTAGCACCATATGCAGCTCCCCCAAAAACTTTCCTTCCCACTGCACGATTGGACTGGAAGGATCCAGGATCCCTGTAGGCTAATGGGCTTAAAATGCTATCAAGTGAATTTCTCCAAGGTCGTGTTTTCTTCACCCTAATTCTCTTCTCCTTCACCTCTGTACTAAGTATAGGAATGTTTAGAATCCAGGACTGCGTGTTGATGAATTGGAGGTAACATGCCTTTGGAATTCTCCAGTGTTAACTTTGGAACTCTGTACCCGTTGGGATGAGAGTGGAGTGGAGCCTTCATGATTAGCAACCAAGCAAACCTCAGGAGAAATGAAAGCCACGGGGCACTGCTGTGATGATCCCAGCTAGCAGCTGAGACAGGGGTCTTTGCTGATAGCACAGCAGGAAGCTGGAATGAGTTTTTGGTACATAGAGAGGCCCCATGCTCTTTGTACCTCTGGACTCCTCTCCACTGTATTACTTTGCACATTTTTAGTATGACCACTTGATGTAACATAAAGTAGCAAACACTGTATGCCTTGCCTTCTTCTAGTTTCAGTCCCTCAAAAAGATAGTGGTCAAATTGTAAAGATGAACTTAACAGGTACAAAGTTAAAAAAAAATATATGACAGGCATGTGAAGTCTGCATTATTTAATGAGGTTAGCTAGAGAAAAAAACTTTTCTGGTCCCAGCAAGTGATCATATTGCCAGAAGCCAGAAAAATGTTCAGAGGGCCAACTGGCTCTGATGACTAAATCTCATCATGAAGAGAAAAGGAGTGGAAGAATTGTGGGGTAAGGAATGGAATTGAGAGTTAAAAGTAAGGTTTAAAGTCATTAGAATCTTAAAGTTACTATCTGTGAGTCTTCTATGGGCTGTCTTTGGAGGCATTGTGCTTGACTTAAACCTCTGTGCTTCAGTTTTTTGAAGCAAACTCTGTCTTCTCATCAAGCAAGTAAACCCTATTGATTGATTCTCTGGGATCCATAAGGCTGACACTTTCAAGTATCCAGCTAGAGTTAAAAGGATAAAAAATTGGCTGAAGATTCCAAAGTGCCATTTATGCTTGTAGTTGGGAGGAACAACCCATGTGAAGGGTCTTTAGACCTTTTAGAGCGTGTTTCCCCAAACCTCTGAGATGACAAAGGCTGCCCATAAGAGAGAGGTGAGGTCGGCAGAAGCTGGCAAAGTGGCAGAAGTGATTAAGCTCTCCACGAGCTTAGTCTTATCGCTCATTAAAGATCGGTCAAATCACAAGGATAAAGCCAATTTATTTATTTGTTTATTTTGGCCGTCCTGGGTATTCATTGTTGCATGGGCTTTTTCTCTAGCTGCGGTGAGTGGTGGTTTCTCTTGTTGCAGAGCTTGGGCTCTGGAGCACAGCCTCAGTAGTTTCCGAGCACAGGAGCACAGGCTTAGTTGCTCCCTGGTGTGTGGGATCTTCCTGGACCAGCAATCAAACCTGTGTCTCCTGCCTTGGCAGATGAATTCTTTACCACTGAGCCACCAGGGAAGCCCACAAGTATACGAAAACAACATAAGGAAAGGCTGTTTCATCCACTGATGCAGAAAGGAGTCATTTTCCAGCAACCTAAATGTCAGCGGAACAAAGCATCAAAATATTTGTAGAGTGTTTTCCTCTCACGAGTTGTGCTGTGCAGCTGTGTGCTTTGTGTTACTCTGTTACAGCAGAGAGCTAAGGGACAATGGAGCATTTCTTCGAGAAGAACCTTCTGGAGCAGAAGGGACTGCAGTGATTCAGCTCATGTGCCAACAGATGTAGAGGTGGTGGCTCCCTGAGGCCCGGTACTGAGAAGGATCCCGAGGCTGGGTGCAGTCTTCTTGGGAGGGATCCTGTCTCAGTGCCGGCTTTCACTGGTGGTGATGGAGGTGGTGTGTGAGTGTGTGGTGTGGACGACAGCTCTTGGTGAGGTGCAGATTCGGTCCAGTGTCTGAACCCCCTCTGGCTGCAGTGTAGAGGGCCCTGGGCTTCGTGTGCAGAGAGTGGGGATGGAGCTGTGACCCGTGAGTGCTGCCACCAGCAGCTCCTCTGTTTCTCAGGTTCTTTCTTCTCATGCCTGTTAGTGTGAGCGTGGCTCCTCCTTCCTTTCCTGCCTTGCCGAGTGTTCTGACTGAGTGTCTTTTCCTCTTTTGCTCAGTGTGAGCTGGTTCTGTGTGGCTGAGCCCAGCTGGCCCTGCAGGGGGCTCCGTCCCCTCCAGCCATCAAGTAGCACCCTAGTGGTGCTTCTATATTTGCTAATAAAGATGAGGAGCTGCTGGCACCATGGACGGTGAGACGCTCGGCCTGTGCAGTGATGCACCTTAGCTTGGAGGACCAGTCTGTCTGGGTGCTGATGTGGGGACCCACATGGGTGCTTCTGGCTCTCTGTTTGAGGTGGCAGACCTCCCACTGTCTCCTGTCTATGTGTAGAAACAGAGTAAAAACGACCATTTTCTGACCAGGAGACAGCCCCAGAGTTGTTCTTTCTCCCCTTGGATCCCTTGCCCTTCTTGCTCAGAATTCAGCCCTTGGACCTGGGCTTCTTACTGACTCTGTCTTGCATCCCACAGGAGGCAAGTTCTATCCTGGTGCTGCCTCTGCAGTGTTAGGTCACAGGTGGGATTCCCTCCTGCTCTGTTTGTGGAAATCACAGGGGTCGAGCTCACAGTGTCCTGAACACACTCTTCCCTAATGGGTTTAAGTGCAGTGGGTCAGATTTCCTGTTTTCTGTTCTTTGATGGCGGGACCTGGTAATTCTCCACGAACCCTGGAGCCCATTCCCATTCCTGCTGTTTTTCTGCGGAGCCCGAGTGGCTGGCTGCCGCCTTGGCTCAAGAGGGCTTGGCTTCTAAACCCTGACTCTCTCTTTGCAGAAGGAGACTTCCAGTGCCTTTTTTTTTGTTTGTTTTTTGTTTTAGACTTCCTCCTTTTTATAATAAGTCTGTGACCCATTTTTGCCCAGAGTTCTGCTCTCTAGGTAAAAACAAGCTCTCTGGATTAACCAGATTAAACCCTTCTTATCGTCTGTTTCCTATTAATCTGTCTCAGCTCCCAGATGGCAGACCTCACGAAATGTCCATGTGTCTAGATGGCCATTGAGTCTGGACTGGGGAAGGTCGACTTGTCGTCTCTCTCCACTCTCTCTGGGGGCTGCCTGCCTCTAAGATGCTTTATGTCAAACAGTGATCAACAGATATGCACCCCCCCATCCAAAAATAAAAAGGAAGAAGGGATATGGGAAGGAGGTAAAACATACCACCACGTCAAACAACATATCTGTCATAAATACTATAGACTTAGAGGAGATAGATCAGGAAGAATTTGTTGCCAAAAATTAAAATAACAACTAGAGATTAAAGAATTGCTCTACCACCTTCAGACACATAAGTAAACATAAATGTGGGGGTGAATAAAGAAAAGGAGACCCAAGCCTATGAGAGAACACAAGAACCTTCCAGATGCATCTGGAAACTCAGGTCAGCTATGGAAATTAAGAGGCATCCAGAGAGGAAATATGGTTGTGGGCAAACGTGAACTGAAGCCCAGGCAAGAAAAGCAGGTGTGGGCAGGAAGGGAGTCCACTGTACAAGAACGTGGGGCAGTTTTTGTGGGAGGACGTATGATGCTAGGTGTGCATTCAATACTTCAGTCAGTTCCTAGTCTTTAAAAAAGGCTCTACTTTGGATTCAGTGGTGAACTTAATAACAATCTTAAAATTAGATAATGTAGCTACAAGTATTTCAAAAGTTGTAAAATGCTACAAAGAAGATTAGTTTGAGAAGAACTCTACTAAATTGGAGCTTGTTTGTTGTTCAGTTGCCCAGTCATGTCCAACTCTTTGTGACCCCGTGGGACTTTTCCAGTGAGTTGGCTGTTTGGATCAGATGACCAAAATACTGGAGCTTCAGCTTTAGCATCAGTCCTTCCAATGAATATTCAGGGTTAGATTTCCCTTAAGATTGACTGGTTTGATCTCCTTGTGGTCCAGGGGATTCTCAGGAGTCTTCTCCAGCACCACAGTTTTCATCAGTTCTTTGGAACTCATTTACCTCGTCCATTAAAAAAAAGCCATGTGAACCTGAATGACACTTTTACAGTATTTCTCTTCTCACCCATGTTTCATGGACCCTGTCTATCCCTTCTGAGCCTTGGGAGGGGCTGAGAAAAGTGGACATTTTCTCAAGACCACATGCCTGGGATGGAGAGGGAATAAGTCTTGACGCTTGCGATTCCCTGACTGAGGGTCTTTGCCCTGGCCTGATACTTCTCTTTATAGGCTATTTTATGTAACCTCCAAGTTTCCCTGGTGGCTCAGTGATAAAGAATCTGCCTGCCAATGTAGGAGACCCAGATTCTATCTTCTGGGTTGGGAAGATCCCCTGGAAAAGGAAATGGCAACCCACTCCAGTATTCTTGTCTGGCGAATCCCAGGGCCAGAGGAACCTGGCAGGGTACAGTCCATGGGGTCACAAAGAGTCAGACATGACTGAGCGACTAAACAACAACAGTATAGTCTTTAGCTCATCTTCATATGTGACTGCAGACCGATGCAACCCTTCTGGTTTAAAAAGTCAGAGAAGTGCTGCTGAAACATCTAATACAACATTTCTCCCAAACGAAGTTTTGCCAGGCTTCAGACGACAGTCTTCCAGCTGAGTTCCCCCAAGTGTGGTTCACAGATTGCCTTAGGGGAAAAGAAGCAGCCGAGATAAATGGATTTCATCCTTCAAGAGCTGCCCGTGTTGAGTAAGGCAGTTACGGTCCTTTCTTCTGGGTTGGGCTGCCAACTCCTTTAGATGGAGCTGGAGCTTCTGGGTCCCTTCCAGGCTCCACCCTGACCACTGGACACGTGGCCCCTCATTTTGAGCTTCATGTTAGGAAGTCCCTGGGAACGATTGCCTCTGGCTTTAGGAGCTATCCAGAAGGAACAGCAGGGTTCTAGGCAGGAAGCTGTTGAGTCCTCCTGCTCCTGGCTTGGAGATTTGGTTCATATCTGAGGACATCTATGATGTAGCGGTTCCATGCCAGTTAGCCGCTAGCTGTTGAAGCTAGCTCCTTGAAGGTGGACTGTTTTGTATCCAGCCTACAAAACAAAGCAGACCTCACCTTATTTGTTGAGTAAATAAAGCCTCTTGTGATATTGTGGTTTCTATTAAGAATGTGTATTTGGTCTTCATCCTGTTTCTGGCACAGAACTCCTAAAACCCTTGGAATTTCCTAAGTGGTAAGAGCAACAGAGATATTTTTTGTTATATTAACATGGTGAGTTTTGTACCCCACCTAGGGATGGGGCTGGCTGCCACAGGAGCCAACCATGTGATTGTGTGTGTGTTAGCTGCTTAGTTGTATCCAACTCTTTGCGACCCTATGGACTATAACCTGCCAGGTGCCTCTGCCCGTGGAGTTCTTCAGGCAAGAATACTGGAGTGGATAGCTATTCCCTTCTCCAGGGGATCTTCCCAACCCTGGAGATCAGGGTTCCAACCTGACTGAACCCGGGTCTCCTGCATTGCAGGGGAATTCTTTACTGTCTGAGCCACCAGGGAATCCCAACCATGTGATTAGAGGTTTGGAACTTTCCAGTTTACCCCCTGACCTTCAGGGAGATGAGAGGGGCTAGATAGAGGTTGGATGAATCACTAATGGCCAGTGATTTAATCAGTTATGACCCTGTAATGAAGCCTCTATTAAAAACCCCTTAAATATAGGTTTCAGAGAACCACTGGGTTGGTGAACACACAGGGATTCAGGGAGAGTGGCATCTGGAGAGGGCATGGAAGATCCTCGCTTTTGCCCTTGACTTTGCCTGCTGCATTTCTTCCACGTGGCTGTTCCTGATTTATATCCTTCTATAATGAACTGCTGACCTAGTGAATAAAATGTTTCTCTTAAGTTCTGTGAGCTGCTCTAACAAATCAATCAAGCCCAAGGAGGGGTTTCTTGAAACCTCTGATCTGTTGCTGGTTGATCAGAAGCATGGGTGACAACTTGGGATTGGCTTCTGAAGTGGGGGGGTGGTGCCTCCTTGTGGGACAACTTATGGGACAACTATTGTACCATCTAGATAGTGTCAGCATCGAGGTGAATGGTAGCACACCCAGCTGGTGGGCTGAGGATGGCTTGTTGGTGTGGGGAAGCCTAGACACACACACACACAGACACAGACACACACACCCTGGAATTGGGTCGAGGAACTCAAAAGAACCACTGAAAAGGTTGTAGAACTGACAGGTATTTAAGTTTAATTCGTTTACTTCAGCAATGAATTTCTTTGGTACTTTCTCAGAAAGAGGAATAAAAGGCAGTAAACAGAATGTGGAAGGAAGTAGAAAGTGACAAAACTGTGCAAGCAGGTAGAGTATCCTTTAAAGAGTGTTTCCAGGAGGACTCTCAGTTCTGGAGGTCTCATGTGAAGCTGTAAGTACATAGCCTTTGGCCACTCGTGGCCTGGGTGCCAGACAGAGTGATGTGAGTGGGGCCTGGGGGCTACTCTCTGGCCCCACCCTGGGTGATCTGGATTGCCCATGGAACTGTGACCTTTAAATCTGCATCCTGAGGCTGGATATAAGATGGTGGTAATTTGGGCTAACACCCTGACAGAAGACTGCTTTTTGGAACAGAGCCTGGGTCACTTCTTTTGGGGAAAGGGGTGAGATGCTCTTGGCCCCAATGTAACAAGTTGATGACAGACTATTGAAGAACAAATGAAGAAGATGGTGAAGCCTCATGAAGGGTGATCGTGGATCTTTCTGGGGCTGGTGATGGAGTATGCCCCAGTGGAGATGCTGATTCTGATTGTTCAGAGCAGGGATGGCCAAGGCCTGATGGTTGACCTGTGCAGGTGACATATGATGACTTTTGAGAGCCTTCTACCTCCATTGTCCCATCTTCTTTGGGAAGATCCTTCCTTTTTGGCATGGTGTGTGCCCTGGATGTTGCCTAGGGATGGGTGGATGGATGGAAGGAGTGCAGGGATTTAGGTCTGAAGATTTTGTCTGAAAGCAGAGTCAGTCATTATGAATCACACTGCTCTCCTTGCCACACACCTTAGTCCAGGGGAGGAGGACCAACACTGGCTTCGCCTGGGGCGTTTTGGGGGTGGACGCTGCGTGTGAGTCATCCCCAGGCCCTGTCAGCTCCTGTATTGAGCACATGCTCTGTGCAGGGTGCTTAACACAGGTTATTCCATTTATCCTTCTGACATATTCATTATCTTTACAGAAGAAGATAGAGAGATTCAGAAAGGTTTGCTTGCTTGCCCAGGGACAGAGAGCTGAACTGCAGAGCTGCTTCACATCTGTGTCTGTCAACTGTTAACTGGAAAAGTCCTGTTGTGTTATTTTTACGAAGTTTTCCTTTTATACAAGCAGAAAGGGAAATTTCCACTGCGTTTCCTTCCCACCAGACACTGAGCAAAGTACTGTCTGCTTTAGTCCTCACAACAACCTCTGAGGGGAGGGGATTACTGTCCCCATTTAACAGAGGAGGAGACTGAGGCACTTGTGGCCTGCTTGCTTGGCTGAGGTCTTGAGGGGAATACGTGATGGAGCTAAGATACTCGTGTGGGTCTTCCTGACTCCAGGGCCTGTTCTTGCAGTGGCTGGCCTTTATCAGTGATACCATGCTCCAGGCACCTGCTGAGCCCATAGAGAGAACACAGGGTCTACAACCAGACCTGCCCCGAGGAGCTGTGTGACCTTTGGCAAGTAACCTCACCTCTCTGAGCCTCAGTGTCTTCATTTATCATGAGGGGATATTAATAATATCTCTTTAAAGCATTGTTATGAGGATTAAATATTTCATTGGTGCTGGATCCAGGTTTTAGAAACAGTTTATATTGGGTATTGATTTATGGGCTCAAAGAACAGGTGTGTGCTTTAGAATCAGACAAATTGGGGTTTAAATGCAGCCCCGAATCTTTGTGTCCATGAGCAAGTTACTCAACCATTTTAGGTCTGTCTGCTTATATATGACAGTGCGGAAAAGGGGGTCCTGATGCCTCCCTGCTGGTACTGATGTAAATATTCGTGGAGATGGTGTCTGTACAGATCCAAGCATGGTGCCTGGTATGTTCCTTCGGGCAAATGGTCAATATCATTGTCGTTGTGACAAAGTTTGTATTTTGTTGCTTTACAGCTTATTAGAGCACAATTGAAATGTGATTATCCAGTAGTTCTTAAAGGAAATTACCTGTAAAGTGTCTGATTTATTCATAGGTAGAAGTGACTTGTAGGAAATCCATGTCTTCTCTCAAATTCTTGAAGGACCTTAACCAGAACTGAATCTCAGGACTGTATGAGATGATAAACTGTGACAATAAATTGTAGAACTCTTATTTAAACATGAATGCAGCTAATACCCAACTAATCTAGTCAGGAAGCAACAGTTAGAACCGGACATGAAACAACAAACTGGTTCAAAATGGGGAAAGGAGAACGTCAAGGCTGAATATTGTCACCTTACTTATTTAACTTCTATGCAGAGTACATCATGCAAAATGCCAAGCTGGATGAAGCACAAACTGGAATCAAGATTGCTGAGAGACATATCAATAACCTCAGATATGCAGATGACACCACTTTTATGGCAGAAAGCAAAGAGGAACTAAAGAGCCTCTTGATGAAAGTAAAAGGGGAGAGTGAAAAAGTTGGCTTAAAACTCAACATTCAGAAAACTAAGATCTTGGCATCCAGTCCCATCACTTCATGGCAAATAGATGGGGAAACAGTGGAAACAGAGACTTTGTTTTTTGGGGCTCCAAAATCACTGCAGATGGTGACTGTAGCCATGAAATTAAAAGACACTTGCTCCTTGGAAGAAAAGCTATGACCAACCTAGACAGCATAATAAAAAGCAGAGATATCACTTTGACGAAAAAGGTCTGTCTAGTCAAAGCTATGGTTTTTCCAATAATCATGTATGGATGTGAGAGTTGGACCATAAAGAAAGCTGAGTGCTGAAGAATTGGTGCTTATGAACTGTGGTGTTGGAGAAGACTCTTGAGAGTCCCTTGGACTGCAAGGAGATCCAACCAGTCCATCTTAAAGGAAATCGGTCCTGAATATTCATTGGAAGGACTGATGCTGAAGCTGAAGCTCCAATACTTAGGCCACCTGATGCGAAGAACCGACTTATTGGAAAAGACCCTGATGCTGGGAGATATTAAAGGCAGGAGGAGAAGGGGTCGACAGAGGATGAGATGGTTGGATGGCATCACTGACCCAATGGACATGAGTTTGAGCAAACTCCAGGAATTGGTGATGGACAGGGAGAGTTGGCGTGCTGCAGTCCATGGGGTCTCTAAGAGTTGGACACAACTGAGTGACTGAACTGGACTGAATTTATTTACAGTATGTTTTACTTGCCCTTTGCTGATTGGCAGACAGATTTGAAACTATAGGTCAGTAAATTTCTGTTAACATTCTCTTTTGTATTACACAGTGGATCTGGTCACCGCAAGACCTGAAGGGCCATTCTGAGTCCCTGGTTTCTGTTTAGCTAGTGACATTGGGGTCATTTTTGTGGTTCTCTTCTTTTCAGTTATCCTGGTTTTGATACATTTTAGAATGCTCCAGTTTTGGAAAGCATTGAACAACATGTTTACTGAACAACTCTCATCTTCACTGAAATGAAGTGGGTTTTGTGTTAGTGAAGGCAGCCTCTCTCCCCGATCCTTTGTGTTCCAAGATCATGTTCTCCAGAAAGGATTGTTGAAATGGAGGATAATGCTTCTCAGAAATCAAATAAGACAAGTGTATGAAAAGGAATAAAAACACTGAGTGCTAGTTACTTTGTATCATAATTTTAGGGTTGAAAAATTATGCTCTGAACACCGTAAAAGTAGTAAAAAAAATTCCAAGTTGATATTTACAAAATGCTCAAATAGATGAGCTGTTCCAATGGTACCTAAAAATACTGTCAATATGTTTATTTACAACAGCTATGCTATTGTTTAGTTGCTCAGTCGTGCCCAAATCTGCGATCCCACGGACTGCAGCATGCCAGGCTTCCCTCTCCTTTACCATCTCCTGGAGTTTGCCTTCTTCTTTTGACTTCAATCTTTCCCAGCATCAGGGTCTTTTCCAATGAGCCCGCTCTTTGCATCAGGTGGCCAAAGTATTGGAGCTTCAGCTTCAGCATCAGTCCTTCAATGAATATTCAAGACTGATTCCAGCAACTATACTAATGATGGTAAACTCCCCACACATATAACAGTACCATTGTCAGTTGACTTAGTATCCTGGGGATTTTAAAAAATGGCTTGTTTGGCTCAGGGTACCTTAGAAAGCTGCCCCATGATGTCATGCTCTGGCCCTCTGGCCCCTCATCAGAGTCAGTCCCTGGATGTGGGGCTTGGGTGCTGGAGTTGGTGAAGGTGAGGTGGGTGGCTGAGGATGGGTGGACCAGATCCTATCCCCTTCACCAGGCACTGGCTCCGAGGACTCCAAGGCCACCAGGAGGAAGCAGTGCAGAGTGCCACGCAGTGCTTTGCACTTCATCAGAAAGCCATAAAAACAATTACCAGTCCGTTATGGACTCTGAAAAGGAGCTCGCAAAGCTGCCTGGCTAGCAACTGCCAAGGCCGTGTGAGTCACTGATGCAATTTGCTGTCGATTTTTTTTTTCTTTCATGGAAGGTAGTGAAATCTTGAAGAGAAGTGTGTCCATTGAGATGGCCTCCCAGAATGCCTGGAACAGCTCAGGCCAGGCAATTTGAGGTCAACATGCTGGTTTGTACCCACTGCAGATATCTGGATGGTGCAGCTTAGCCTTAGGGTCCTACTTGCAGCCCTGCCTTTCTTTGACTCTCCTCCAGGGTTTGGGATTCAGTCCTTTCCATGGTCTGACTTGAGGCCCTGTCTTTGTCAGGATTCTCAGGTGGCTCCAGGCTGTGGCATCTGGTGTGGGGGGCTTGTGGAATTTGAGGTTCTCACTCATGGGCATGACAAGAGACTGCTGACCTGGGCCTTGTGAGGAGGACTTGTGTTGTCCCCTTCAAAGGAGCTTGTGTCTAGAATCCAAGATTATATATTTAAAACATACCAGTTTTTATTTCGTAGAATCCTCCTCTGGCATCTCTTCATATTTCTTAAACAAATGGCTTAGAAGACAAAATAAGAAAAAAAAATCAGGTGTCATGGAGAGGGCCTGCTCAGGTCTGGGGACCCAGACTGTAGTTGAGGGTATTGGTCCCTCTTTAAGGGTGTCCTAATTGAGGAGAACTGGTGGACCAGGGAGGAGCCATGGGAGGCAGGATTCTGATTCTGGTACCAGCATCGTCAGGCAGCCAGACCGGGACATGGCACTGACTTCTCCAAAAATGGAGACCCTTGTGTTTCCCTTCAGAGCTACTGAAAGGACTGGTGAGCCAGGAGTCTGTCTTGGGTCAAAAACCTGACATCTGGCAGCCCTGCGGGATTTCCATGAGCAGGAGCTTTGTTGCTGCTACTGTTAAGATTCAGCAGTAACTTATGAGTAGGCTTGAAAATATACTATCAGTTATATTCCTGTAATGTGAGAGATATCCAGCTTTCCACCTGACTTAGAAAATAACTCATCAACATGTATGGAATGCTTCCTGGGTGTCACCACCATGTCAAGTGCTGTAAAGGAAATGAATATGCTATGCTAAGTTGCTTCAGTCGTGTCCGACTCTGTGCGACCCCATGGACAGCAGCCCACCAGGCTCCTCCGTCCACAGGATTCTCCAGGCAAGAATACTGGAGTGGGGTGCCAAAAGGAAATGAATAGGCACACAGTAAATGTAGTACAAATATGAAGCAATTTTTATTAAATTATAGTTGATTTACAACTTTATGTTAGTTTTTGGTATATGGCAAAGTGATTCATATATATATATATGTATCTTTGTGTATATATGTATACATATATATGCCTTTTCAGTATATATATACTTTTTCAGTATGTGTATATATATATATACATATATAAACTTTTTCAGTTTCTCTTCCATTATAGTTTGTTATAAGATATTGAATATAGTTCCCTGTACTATACAGTAGGACCTTGTTGTTTATCTATTTTGTATATAATAGTTTATATCTGCTAATCAAAAACTTCTAATTTATCCCTCCTCCTCTTCCCCTTCAGTAACCATAAATTTGTTTTCTATGTCTCTGAGTGTTTTTGTTTTGAAAATAAGTTCATTTATATCATTTTTGGATTCCACAACATAAGTGATATAATATGGTGTTTGTCTTTCTCTGTCTGACTTTGCTAAGTATGATAATCTCTAGGTTCATCCATATTGCTACAAAGGGCATTATTTTATTCTTTTTTATGGCTTAGAGATATTCATATATATACATTTATACCACATCTTCTTTATTTATTCATTTGTTGAAGGACATTTAGGTTGCTTCCTTGTCTTGGCTATTGTAAATAGTGCTCCTATGAACATTGAGGTACATGTATCATTTTGAATTAGTTTTCATCTTTTCTAGATATACTCCCAGTAGTGGAATTGCTGGGTCATATGGTAGCTCTGTTTTTAGTTTTTTAAGGAACCTCCATACTGTTCTCCATAGTGGCTGGATCAGTGTATGTTCCCACTAACAACGTTAGGACGGTTCCCTTTTCTCCATACCCTCGCCAGCATTTGTTATTTGTAGACTTTTTGTGATGACCATTCTGACTGGCATATGGTCATATCTCATGGTAGTTTTGATTTGTGTTTCTCTAGTGCTTAGCGATGTTGAGCATCTTTTCATGTGCCTGCTGGCCGTCTCTATGTCTTGGAGATTTGTCCGTTTAGGTATTCTGCTCATTTTTTTCCTGTCTATATTTTGATTGGGTTTTGTTGTTGTTGTTATTGAGTTGAATGAGCTGTTTGTATATTTTGGAAATTAAGCCCTTGTTGGTCACATCATTTGCAAATATTTTCTCCCAGTATATGTTATCTTTTCCTTTTCTTTATGGTTTCCTTTGCTGTGCAAAATCTTATAAATTTAGTTAGGTCCCATTTGTTTATTTTTGTTTTTATTTCTGTTGTCTTAGGAGACTGACCTAAGGAAACATTGGTACTACTTAGATCAGAGACTGTTTTGCCTATGCTCTCTTTTAGGAGTTTTATGGTGTCATGTCTTATATTTAAGTCTGAAAGCCATTTTGAGCTTTTTTTTGTGTATGGTGTGAGGGTGTGTTCTAACTTCACTGATTTACATGCAGCTGTCCAGCTTTCGCAGCACCACTTGCTGAAGAGACTGTCTTTTCTCCATTGTATATTCTTGCCTCCTTTGTCATAGATCAATTGACCGTGGGTATGTGGGTTTATTTCTGGGCTCTCTATTCAGTTCTATTGATCTGTATGTCTGTTTTGTACCAATACCACATTGTTTTGATTCCTGTGCCTTAGTAGTATTGCCTGAAGTCAGGGAGCAGTTCCTTCTACTTGTGTTTCTAACTGGAAGCTATGTGTTTGAAGTTTCCAACTCTGCCCTAAGCTCTGGATCTGTTGTTGAGATGTGTGCTGTGTCCACTGGAGACCTGAACTTCATCCATGCCTGTTTCCCATCCCCCACTGGCAGGGTTCCAGCCTGCCCACCACATGTCCCTGGTGCTTTTAGCGTGGAAGTTTCACCGTTCACCTCTTGATTCTCCAGGTGTGTGATCTGTCCATGTCCTGTTTCCCAGGGCAGGGATGGAGGACCTTCCTCTCCCTGAGGGCAGAGGGGTAAAGGGGCCTTACAGGAGGAAGGAGTTTGGGGTTTCTAGAAGCCAATCATAGAACTGCCCTGAGCCTCAGTTTTCCCACCTGAATTTGGTGACATAGTTCATATAAATACTGGAAAATTCTCTGTATACATATAAGAAGGGTTTTGAGGGAGTCTTTTTAATAGTTTGGTTACTTTGGTCTTTCTCTTAAATCTTTTGTCTTTTTGTTGTGTTTTTCTCCAAGAATATTTGTTTATAAAATTTTAACTATACTCTCCATTTCTCTCCTCTTGATTTCTGTAGCATACCTTGTTTTTCTGACTTTTCCTTGATTTTTAAACTAGACACAAGGCCTAAGCTAAGCAGAGAAAACCAAACAGAACTTCTGGAGCCCCTGCGTGCCTCCCTCGATCGGCTGTCTCTTAGAGAGAAACAGAAAATGGACACAGTGTGTTCTTGAGTCTGTCGCTCAGCTCCGTGAAAGGCCCAGGAGGTCAGAGTGGGGCAGGCAGCCCTCCATTTCTGCATTTTTCCTGGTGCGCCCGATCTCATCTGATCTCGGAAGCTAAGCAGCGTGGGGCCTGGTTAGTACTTGGATGGGAGACCACCTGGGAATACCGGGTGCTCTAGGCTTTTTGCCTTCCCTCTCTCTTGGGATTCCCTGGTGGCTCAGACGGTGAAGTGTCTGCCTGCAATGAGGGAGACCTGGCTTCGATCCCTGGGTCGGGAAGATCCCCTGGAGAAGGAAATAGCAACCCACTCCAGTATCTTTGCCTGGAAACTCCCATGGATGGAGGAGTCTGGTGGGCCACAGTCCATGGGGTCGCCAAGAGTTGGACACGACTGAGCGACTTCACTCTCGTTCCTTAGGAGGGCAGCAGTCCTAGACCCAAGAATGGAAGGAATCACCTCCTTATTCCAGGTAACTTACCTAGTTATTGTTATTGTCCTTTCCCGGAGGACTGCGTGTTAAAAGCGTGCTGCCTGTACAGATAGTCTTTAGGATGATGTGACATGGATTTTCATTCTCTTTGGATGTGACTACATCACAGGGAGCCTCATGTCCCACTCTTTCCACTTCCAGAGAGAGGAGGGACTTCTACTGAGATCCCAGGAGGACACTGTGGCCGCCCCTCCCGCTTCACTCCTGCCCAAGGAGAGACGGTGGGTCTGGGAGAAGGCAGTGAGCAGGCGTGGCTCAGCTCTCCTCCTCTTCGTGTGTCCTGATTGGAGGACCCTCCGAGTATTAGCTCTGCTGTGGGCCGGCAGCCTGTCCCTCTGGTGGGCCGGGGGTCATCCCCTGAGCTGCCCAGGATGCCCTCTGGCCCCAGGGACGAGGCCAGCTCTCTCCCGAGCTGCATCAGTGGTCCAGCTCGGTTGGTCTGCCTGGCATGCCTCATTTCGCACATCCTTCTGAATTTAGGAGGGCGAGACCCCGTTAGCCCCACAGAGAAGATCTCTGCAGTCTGGGCTCCGGAGTTGGGGGATGTGGGTCCTTTTAGCTCTAACCCTTCTCCTGAAGGCAGGCAGGGCGCTGCCTCATCAGGCAACTTAGAGAGATGCGCCGTGTGCTCGGAAGACGGGGGTGGCGTGTCCAGAGTAGAGATGACAGGCAGCTGCTCCTGCCCGTCTCCCCTTGGCCGGGATGGCAGCTCAGGGCAGGCTGGCTGTGCCAGGCTAAATTAAAACTGGAGATGCCCCGAGCTTTGTTCTTTTTAAGGCTGCAGTATTTGAGGTGAAAGAGAGGGAGTGAGTCTAAAATAAAGTGTGACTCTGTCAGGGCTGTGTGCTCACTGTTGTTGATAGAGGAGGTGGATCCTGTTCCAGGGCAGGGGTCCTGCTCCGTGGGCACTGTGGCCACTGTGCCCAGGACTGCCTGTTTTGATTTTGGGGGAGCACATTCTAGACCTTTGATATTTACCGTTAACACTTGTCCGAATACTGTAACAAAAGCAATATAGCACATCGCACTCTGGCCTCTGCAGCTTGGTGTACCAAGGTGTGAGCAAGACGTGGTTTTGAGATGAGCACACTCGCGGCAAACTTGCTTGCGGGAGTGACTACCTTGTGAGCGACTGACGTAGCAGGGCACACATGTTCGCCATGACAGTGGTTCTGTCACCCCTCACGTGAACGTTTGGACGGGGAAGAAGGAATTATTAAAGTAGTAAACCCTGGGATCTAGAGTAATCATGCAATAGCATTTATAAAGAAATTGCAGGATTTGGGGGGGGAATAACAACTGGAAAACACAGACTAGTCATGAGTCATTCATAGATGAAACCCACTTGGAAAGAGCAAGAGTCCACGTCTGTGGACAGGGAATGACCCCGCCTTAGCCTTCATGCTTCTTGCCTGTGAAGTGAAGTGAAGTGAAGTGAGTGTTAGTGGCTCAGTCTTGTCTGCCTCTTTGTGACCCCATGGACTGTAGCCAGGCTCCTCTGTCCATGGGCTTTCCCAGGTGCAAATACTGGAGTGAGTTGCCATTTCCTTCTTTCCACACCCCGACTCCACCACTAAAAAGGTGTGTGACTTCTCTCTGCCCCGTTTCTCTCCTGTTGAAGGAGCCAGTCATAGGGGTGTTGGGGGTTGAGTTGATTCACATCGTGTTTAGAACCCCACCAAGCACACGGCTGGTGCTTTGTAATCACAGTGGGCGGCTGTGAGCAGTCTCCCAGCACAATGCACGGCCACAGGGCACACGGTGGTCTCCTGCCCAGGGACTAATAAGGGAGGGGAGTTTGGGATCCCGGTGAGAGTCCAGCTGAAGTATCAGACCATGGAGCCACTGCCTTTTCTTCCGCAGTCCCTCTGGAGTTCCTTTGAAGTGCTGATAAGAGGTTGTGGCCAAAGCTGAGGTGTCTGCTCAAAATGCTTGCCCTGAGCAGGGGGCGGAGGAAGGGAGCTCCCCACCTTCCCAGACCCTGAGCCCCGGCTGCTGCCTCCCTGTCCCTCCCCTCTGGATCCAGCCACGCTGTGCAGCCAGGGCGAAACTTTTCCTGGAACCAGGCGGGTTGCATCTCTCCCTCCTTTGTCTGGCTTTGTCTGCATTTCATGCTCTGGCAGCTCATTTGTACCTCACCATGAAGCCCATTCTTTCTCTTTCAGCTACTGTAATGGCAGACGGGCAGGGAGGTTTTAATGAGTTACTGTTTTCTTTTGGAGAAGACGCTTTCATTATAAATATAATCACGGACTCATAGCCTTCTGGTCCTTACATATCATTTGCCAGTTAGGATAATGGACTAAAAAAGTCCCTGGGAGAGTGACGGGGACAAAGGTCAGCCTGTAACTCAGCCCTGGGTGCTGGCAGATGAAGTGCCTTGCCAACTGGAAGCAGCATAGATCCAGTCTGCCCACCACATTCATGTGCTGAGAGGTCCGAAAATATTCCTGACCTTTGAGAAAGAGAGATTAAAATTAGTAGGCAGCAATGTGGTGGCCGGCTCCTAGACTTTGCGATGTGGTCATGCCGGAGTGTCTGCCATGCCCACCACATGCTTCTGGGACGGCTGCAAGGCAGAAGGCTGTGCTGCTCAATATTAGAGTTAAATAATGCAACGTAATGTCGAAAGCATTTAGGATGGACCTGGTGGCTAATGTGATGTTTCCATCTGTTCCTCTAGAGGCCTCGGTCTTACAGGCACTTCCTCTCTCATTGTTTTGTTCCCTCTCCTTGGTAGTGTTGACATTTGGAACCAGAGACTTATTTGTCATGGGTCCTCCTGTGCATCTTACGATGTTTACTGGTATCCCTAACGCTACGTGGCTTCCCAGGTGGCTCAACTGGTAAAGAACCCGCCTGCCAAAGCAGGAGCCACAAGAGACACGGGTTCGATCTCTGGTTCAGGAAGATCCCCTGAAGAAGGAAATGGCAACCCACTCCAGTATTCTTTCCTGGAAAATTCCGTGGACAGAGGAGCTTGGTGGCTATAGTCCATGGTGTCGCAGAGTCAGACATGATCAGCACATATGCTGATCAGCACACACTGACTACTATGTGCTAGATTCCAGTAGCAACCCCGCTTGTTGAAAGAGCAAAAAATTCCTGCAGACACTGCCAGATGGGGTCAGAATTGGCCCCAGTTGAGAACCACTGCTCAGGAGCTGCCCCCAGGAAGGCCACCGAGGGACTCATGAGCTGCAGTCATCCATGTTGAGAGGAGTCTGATTAGAGTGATCCACACCAGGACAGTTGGTGATGGGTTCCCTCAGGAAGCCAGTAATCAGGAGCCCCAGCTGTGTACCTAGTACTGTGTTAGACCCAGAGAACGCAAAGTTGAGTGAAGTTGTTGTCTAAGAAGCTTAAGAAAATGGGTCTTTTGATGGGGCCAGGAGCCTTCCCCTTAAATTGTACTAAAAGTGCTTGTTCCTCACTCCTAACTGGGTTAATATGATTTCCCCCCTGCCCCATTGCGAAAATCTAGTTCTGATGGTATCCCATGGGAGGGCAGAAAGCTAATCCATCTGGACCTACAGGCCTGAGGTCTACAGACAGACTGGTCATAGGAAAGGCCTTGAGAGGTGAATGGTTTGATCAACACCTGGAAGGGTTTAAGTAGGTGACATGGAAGGGTTGAAGGAGCCCCTGGAGAAAAGACACACAGTTGGGCATGAGGAGGAACAGAGTGAATCTGGGAGCAGCGAATCCTACCTACCTCGACTGAAGACCAAGACATTAAAGGATGTGGGTGTGTGTGGTGGGTACGAAATACCAGGGTTTTCTGAGCTATTGACTGGGGAGGATGCTACCTGCTTCATGGGTTCATTATTTCAAACATGATGATAAGAGTTTAAACATTGTGCTGCCCAAATAAAGAGTATTAATAAAGTCTTTGGGTACATAGTCTTACAAAGAGACAATGAGATTTTTACTAAGTAGAACATAAGGGAATTACTGAAATCAGATTTTGAGCTGGGGAGTAATATGATGGGAATGGGATTTGAGGAAGAATATTCTGGAAATCACTTTACTGACAAAAGTCCATATAGTCAAAGCTGTGGGTTTTCCAGTAGTCGTGTATGAATGTGAGAGTTGGACCATAAGGAAGGCTGAGTGCTGAAGAATTGATGCTGTGGTGCTGGAGAAGAACTGTGGTGTTGGAGAAGACTCTTGAGAGTTCCTTGGTCAGCAAGGGGATCAAACCAGTCAATCCTAAAGGAAATCAACCCTGAATATTCACTGGAAGGACTGATGCTGAAGCTGAAGCTCCAATACTTTGGCCACCTGGTGTGACAAGTCCCTGATGCTGGGAAAGATTGAGAGCAGGAGGAGAAGGGGGCGACAGAGGATGAGATGGTTGGATGGCATCATTGACTCAATGGACATGAGTTTGAGTAAACTCCAGGAGATAGTGAAGGACAGGGAAGCCTGCAGTTCATGAGGTCACAAAGAGTCAGACACGACTTGTGACTGAACAACAATAGTAATTCTGGAAATGGATGAATTGGATGGGGAGGAGCCAAGAGGTCAGGGTGGAGGTGAGGAGGCTGGTATTGCTGACCAGCTTCCCCTACTGCCAGAGCACTGGAGAGGGGCTTGATGGTGGAGGGGAGCTCCAGGGTTATAGCTGTGTGTGAAGGGTGATTGGAGGAAGCAGTGGTTGGCCTTGATTCCATGATTTACTGGTTATAGTTAGACTCTAATCTGTTTCCCAAAATGATTGAAAGTGGTATAGAGTGTTAGAACGACAGAAAACAGTATATCAAACAAATATGGATCATGACAGATGATAAGCAACTGAGAAACAGATGATCCCAGGCATCTGGGGTGGGTTAGTTACTGCAGCTGGTTATTAAACCTCCTGGTGGTTTAGTTGTGAAGGGAGACTGTTGCCGTTGAACCTTGATGTTTCTCTTTGTTTGGGGTATCCCTTTGAGATAGTCTGGAGGGAGAAACCAGTATTTTGGCGCTGATTTATTTAGATCCTCATATTGATACAAAGGCACAGAATATATTTTAAAACAGGTTTACAGGTTTTATTATGCCCAAATCTTATTAAATATTTATAAATGCCCAAATCTTATTAAAATGGGCATTTTTTATATTGAGCCTCCTTGAAAAAATGGAGGCCCCTTTTAAAATCCTGCCTCGTTGGTGTCTGAGTGATGTCATTTCTGTTTTTAACCAAACCCTTTCTGAGGCTCAGCTGGTGCCCATGGAGCATGGCAGATCTTGGTTCTGCTTTCTTCCAGGACCCCTAAGGGTTGTGGGGCATATTATACTGGTGCACAGATGTGTTTCAGTGACATATGTGTGGGCTGAATTCTGCAGAGACAAGGCTTACATTTTGGTTTGCAGAGACTGGAGCAGGGCTCAGAAAAGCCAAGAAAAAACGTGACCACATGTGATCAGTTGTCCATCCGTCTCCAGCACCGGCTGTGGCAGGGGACTTTTATTAGGCGAGAGTTACTGTCTCTCTGGGCAGAGACAGAGCCCTGATGGCTGGCTTGGGGTTTTGATGAAGAGGAATCTTTGTATTTTCCTAGCTGTTAAAACCTGGTTCTGTCTTTTAATTGGCTTGTATTTATAAATTGTGCTTTCCTAGAATTGTTAACTGATTCTTCATCTGTACAGGGTCTTTTGCATTTAATGCAGTTGACTTGATATAGCAATTAAACTGTAATTTTATTCTTTTGAATACAGCAGTTTGCAAATTAGAAGGCATAAATGACAAAGAGTGAACAATCCCCTCCCATCCCTGCCAGTCACCCTGGTTTGGCCTGGCAGTGTCATCAGCTTCTTAATGCATCTTTCCAGGGATGGTCTAAGTGTGAACGAGCAAGTATGAGCACACCTACATGTGCACGTGTAGAGCTCGACTGTGTAGTGATAACAGCCCTTTATTTAACTGGCCCTTCCCAAATCCATGCACTGATAGTGAATTGTTGAAGGAGAGGACCCATAGACTTTGAATGGCTGTCTGAAGGCAGTTCAGACAATGTTTATGAGTATTTTTGCAGACCTTTATGAGTATTTTGCAGAGAGAAAGCCAATCAGGGGATCCCCAGCAATTTCCAACCCTGCACAGTGGGAGGACAACTAAACCTAAAAGAAACGCAGGACCTGGGAGGAGTGACTGATTTGTGGAGATGGTCTGTGTGTTCAGTTTTGGGCATGTTGAGACTAGAATAAGGACCAGATCTCTTACTTAGAAAGAAAGGTACTAGAGGCATGTGAGAGAGGAGAACTGGGTTATGGGTGTAGAGTTGCTTCTTATGCTGAACTCAGACACAGGAGTGGATAGAATAGCCCATGTTTACCTATTTACTTTAAGTCACATTCCCGGAAGGGTCAGAATAAGAATACTTAGCAATAGAGAATTAAAGTTCTCTTTTTACGTTTGCTCTCTTCATTTTTTTTAGTTCCCTATCTACACTGTCAGTGTTGAGCTCCTCTCTTCATTTCAGCCCTCATTTCCTCTTAGTTCTACAAATACCTTCATGTTTGGAGATCACTATCAATCCTTATGAGCCTGGTGGGCTATAGTCCATGGGGTCGAAAAGAGTCAGACACAACTGAGCTCAGCACGGAGGGAGAGAGAGAGAGAGAGAGAGAGAGATCAATCCTTATAGTCGTACCTTTCTAGTCATCTTGTGTGTCTGCAGCTCATTCTCCAGTTAGGAAGTCTTTGAGGTCACAACTGTTTTCATGATAATTCTAAGACATTATTTCCCCTGTTTTCAGCTGCTCTCTTTCTTTCACGAGGGCACAGTGGAGTTATATAGAAGTTATGTGACTTGTGATACCACAGCAGTTTAAATGCATTAGCAGACAGGGGAGTCTGGTTGTTTGGTATTCGGAGAGACCGTAAAGAGATTTACAAAAATGAAAACAAGGCTACTCTTCTCTAAACTATTTTGGTTTACGAAGACAGTTATTTTTCCTAAAACATGTTGTTTATGTTAGCATATAGTGAGTTTGTTATTTGACTACATGAAACATTAAAATTTTTCTGTTTTAATTTATAAAATGTAAATTATGTGGCTATCACCCACGTAAACAAAGCTCCTTGGTCCCTTTTGAAAAGTGTGAGGAGTTGGAGATAAAAAAAACTTGAGGACCCTCATTCTAGTAGATATTTTTAGGAGAAGCTTCAGGGTTTTGCACATTGTTAAGTTTATTGGTACATTTATACTTAAATTGTTTGCTCTATGTGATGTCGTTGGCTCATATTTTCTTTCCTTGTTACTCTATTCTGTAAAAGTGTTGCTTTTGAAAACTGAAGACGATCCACTTTTCTTTCCCTTACATGTCACTTTTTATGCTAAGACTCCCAAAGGATTTTTTTTTCCTTCTGTAAAGTTCAGTAATTAGACTGTGTCTTGGAGTAGGTCATTCTGGGCTTGTGTTCACAGGTACATAGTGTGCTCTTTTAGTGTGTATTTTCAAACACATATACTTTTTAATTTGAGGAAAATTTCTTGTATATTAACTTTTGATATTGGTTCTGTTCCCTTGTTTTGCTTGTCTTCTTCAGGGACTCCTGTTCTCTCTGTGTTAGAGCTTCTTTGTCTACCTGTCATCATTTACTTTCTTTTGAATCATTTTCTTCTTTTAGAATTGAAAGAAAATCCTCATTTGGAACTTCCCTCATGGTCCAGTTACTGATCCTTTGTGCTCCCAATGCAGGGGGCCCAGGTTCAATCCCTGGTCTGGGAACTAGATCCCACATGCCACAGCTAAGAGTTCGTATGCCTCAATGAAGATCCTGAATGGTGCATCTAAGACCTGATAAGGAAATAAATATTAGAAAAATTCCTATTTAACTTTTTTATGTACCAAAGATTATCTGTTGTATTTTTTGCTCTTGTGTTTCTTCCAGTTTAACAATCATTTCTGAGTATTAGTGGTTTTCTTTTCTTTAATGTACCTGAATTCTGTAATTTTATTTCTGTGTTCCCAATTCTGATTACATTGTTCTTTCTTGTCTCATGTCATTTCTCTATATTTTTTATCCCATTTTTAAAAAGAAGTAGGTTACAAATTTGATTTGTTCTTTAGATATGTCTTTCTGGCATGCTTTCCTTGTCTATAAAAATGTTATTCAGCTCCTTATTCACTTTTCCCCTGTAATAACTCTGTGTGCAATTTGACCTTTATACTTCTTTGTTCATGTGAAATTAGTTTTCCTAAACTTTTAGAAGGAGGCTTGGTTCAGAGTTGTTTTTCTGACTTCACAGAAAAGCCCATTTTAGTATAGTGTTCAGAAACATGACTGGTTGCATTCTGAGATTTCTGAGCTCTGTTTCTGCCTCCCATTTTTAATTGAATCATCACTTTCCTTTGTACTGTTGCTTTTATCTTGCTCAATTTTGATTCCACTCCCAGCAGTTACTCTATCCTGGAAGGATGTCCCTGGGACCAGTTCTAAGAGTTCATGGGGGCTAGACTGCTCCAGTTTCGGAGTCCAGCAGTGGGCTCATGACTTGCCTTGGGTTGGATTGGTCAATACCCCACTCAGTTTCAGCTGCTATTCTCATATCAGCCTGCCATATTTTCCAGTGAATACCTGTTAGCTATTTTGGGTTCTTCTGATCTCACGTCTGTCAGGTGCCTCATCACTTTCCTCTATTTTCTGCCGAACAGATGACAACACCACAGTACCATGCAGTTGGTGGTTTGTCCTTATCCACCCGTGTTTTAGTGTTTGGGGAATTTTTTCTCACCTAGTTGTACTTGACATTTGTCATTTGATTGTAAAGACTCTTTATGAGGTTTTTGTTTTGTTATCTGGTTGATTTTTTTTAAAAGATAGTACTTAGAAAATTAAAAATATTTTGAGATAATTATAGATTTACATGCTGTTGTAAGCATGTTATGGTTACATTCTGTTATAGCATACAGAGAGAACCCATTTCTCTATTTTTATGTGAAGTTTTGAAAGAGTTAAAAACCATGCCTCTGTCACTGCCTCCATCTTCATGGAATCCTCTCTTCATTAGTAATTTTTAAAAAAAAGTTCCTTAAAATTGTTATTTAAAATTCATTTTGCCATTGTATAACCAACCCCCCAAAACAATAGTGAATGGTTTAAAGACAGTAGATTCCTTTCCTATTGTATAAAAGAAGTCTGAGTGTTGCATTCCAGAGCTAGCTAGTATCACAGGTCCAAAGTCATCAGGGACATGATTCTCTCTCTCTTGATGTTCAGTCACTCTTGGCACATCCCTTCCTGTCCAAGATAACTGCCTAGACTCTAGTCATCACTTCTATATTCCAGGCAGCAGGGAGAAGGGAGTGTGAAGAGACTTTCTAGAAGTTTCTGCCTACTTCAGATTGGCCTGAATTTAGTCCTGTGGCTACAGATAGCTGCTAAAGGGTCATGGAAATGAATTCTTTTAGCTGATTGCAGGGCCACCCTAAGTAAAACTGGGGTTCTTTCCCTAAGAAAGAATGGGAGAGTGAATATTGAGGTAGACAACTCAGAAACAAATGGAATTTTCCTTCAATGAGCTTGAGCACAAGCTTACAGAGAATGAATAAATATGTTAGAAGTAAAAAGGACATTTTGAGTACAATTTTAATCTTAACATCTTTTTCTTATTAAATTTATGCTGTTTTGCAAATTAAAACAATTCAGTGCTATGAATCGAATTTTCTGCACAATCTCAGGATGCTGATGGAATCACAGTCAGCACAGATCTTTCATCTCTTGGGAGCAGTGGTGGGAGAGGGGAGATGGCTCCCCTGTCTGTCTTTCTGGCAGTACTTCCTAAGTCACTGTCTTTTAAGTGTGGTAACAAGCCGACTCCCGAGAACATCCAAGCTGTGATGACTGTGGATTTAAAGGGTTCCTTGGCTTCCTAACTTAGTCGATTTAGATTGGTAAGCTTCCATATAGCCTTTGAAATGTAAGTACCATGGGGAGAAGTGTGGGATGACTTTTCCATTTTCATACTGAAGCTGGGATGTCCTCATGGGATTTTTTACAGTTCCCTGATATACTAGAGTCAAAGAATTTGACAGAATCCAAGTCTGATGTTGGGTTGGGGGAAGTTGTGTTGGGCTTACTCTTGTATGAAGTGTGACAAGCCACACATGGTCTCTGGTGACAGTGAAGAGGCTCACCTTCTCACTGCCATCACGTATGTGTTGGCTGTTGTGGATAATGCTACTGTGAACATTGGTGTACATATATCACTTTAGGATCCTGCTTTCTATTGTTTTGGTTATATATTCAGAAGTGTTGTTACTGTATCCTGCATGTGCATGCTTGGTCATGTCTGACTCTGTGACCCCATGGACTGCAGCTTGCTGGGCTTCTCTGTCCATGGAATTTTCCAGGCAAGAATACTGGAATGGGTTGCCATTTCCTCCCAGGGACTGAACCTGTGTCTCTTGCATCTCCTGCATCGGCAGGCGGATTCTTTACCACTGCGCCACCTGGGAAACCCCTGCTGGATCATATGGTACTTTTACTTTTAATTTCTTGAGGAAACACCATATTATTTTCCATTGTGGCTGCACCATTTTACATTCTCACCAACAATGCATGAAGTTTTGATTTCTCTATATTCTTGCCAACAATTGTTATTTTTGATTTTGGTTTGACAGCTGCAGCTCTAAGGGGTGTGAGGTGATATCTCATGGTGGTTTTGATTTGAATGTTTACCATTCAAGTTTTGAATCCTTACTTTCCTTATCTTCAAATGGAGAAATCCTAGGCTATTCTTTATATGTTGAAATGGGCATTTGTTTTGGAGTCAGACTTCCACGTGGTCCATGTGCTGCCACATGGGCTGAAAGAAGCTTCTTCTGCGCTTCCTGGAGTTGTGTGTTCAACTCTTGTAGTGAAACTGTTACCTCATTATAGTTGTGCCCTGGAGCCATATGAGTTTTACAAAAAGAAAGTAAAATGGAATCACAGAGGTTAAAGTTAATTGCCTTTTAGTAAAATCTCTGGATGCATAAGAGACATTTTTTTTTGTTTCTTATTTTACATTTGAAGAAGATCTTGTCATTGCTTGTTTCAAAATTACTTGCTGTTTTCCAAAAGGTTAAAGAATTAAAATTCTGCTTAATTGGGAGAGGTGCTAAGCTCTGAATACTTAATTACTCATAATAGAGCTGCATTGTAATAACTAAAGTCCTGTTAACATTTTAGCTGGTGGTGGGGGTGGGGAGGTTGTTCAGGCTCTTCAGCCCCAAGACTTTGGTCAGAGACACCCAGAATCTTCAAGAAAAAATTTGGCTTTTTTTCCCCCCTTAAGTAGACCACTTACCTTTAATAAAATAATGTATCTTGGCTCTCAGTTTCTCCATTATTTCAGCTGTTTGTCATTTTCCCTGTGCCACATCTTTCTTGCTCTTTCCCTTCCCTTATTCAGAACCTCAGGATTTTGAAATACCACCCTCCACTTCAGGTCATGCTTGTTTGCAAGCTGGTTTCAAGTCACACATGTTTGCGAGCAAGTTATTGACTGTTTCTCCCTTTAATCACTGCTTTTTAAAAAAATTTGTGGTAAAATATAGCCCCATCAAATTAACCATCTTGGCCATTTTGTAAGTATACAGTTCAGTGGTATTAAATTATTCACATTGTTGTGCAACCTTACCACCATCTATCCTCAGAATGAATCTCATCTTGCAAATCTGAAACCCCAGACACATGAAACAGCAACTTTCCATTTCTTCCTCCCCCCGGTCCCTGGCAACCACCCTTATACTTTCTGTGTCTGTGAATTTGATGACTCTTAGGTTCCTCATAAAAGTGGAGTCATACAAAGACGAGATAGAGATACTGTTCGTGCCCACTTCCCTTCTGAACGGGAGGGAGAATTTTCTTTTTTTCAATCTGGTTGGTTGCTCTTTGTCTCCCCCAACCCCTGTTCTTCAGTGGAGACCCCCGAACCTTGCTATACAAAGTGTCATCTCTAGACCTGCAGCATCGGTGCCACGTGGTTAGGATGCACCATCTCAGGCCCCACCCAGATCGCTGGGTGAATGGTGAGCACATTCAAGGTGGAGATGTGCCGCTCTGGTTGATTTGGGAGGGAGGCATCTGTGAGACCCGGGCCTGCAGGCTGGGGAACCGACAGGCATGGGGGGTAGTCTTCTCACCCAGCCTGTCCACAGAGATGAGAACAGCCCCAGCCCTGGGACAGTGCGGATGACTGGGGGCGGGGGGCAGTGGAGGGCTCACCCATGTGACCAGAAAGTGGGTGCCTCCAGCCATCTCTGTTGAGATGGAGGCCTTCTTTTTTCTCCATGGACAGTGGAGGAGAGGACCTAGCTTAGAAGCAGGTGGTCAGAGAAGAAAAGGAGATGTGTGGACGTTGTAGGGAGGAAAGCCTGGGAAGGGGGTGGGGGCCGCAAGCTTCTGTCTCTATGTCCCAGTTGTGAAGGTGGCAGTTTGGCCTCTTGTTCCGGCAGGACCACTGGGTGACTCTTCATTCCAGATGTCAGCCACTGAGTACTAGTTACAGAAAAGAAATGTTTCAGATAACGTGATGCATGGTCTTTCTCACCCGCCACGAACATCTGAAGGAGGAGCAGGCAGGTGTCTTCAAGAGAGCAGGGGCCCAGGAGCTGGATGCCAGGTTCCTGTCCATTGCCTACTGCTGTGTGACTTTGGTTGGGTTACTGCATCTCTCTGATCCCCCGTTTCTGAGTCTGTAAAATGAGCACAACTACATCCTGTGCTCTCTGGGCTTTTGTGAGGATCAGGTGTGAACAAGGAAATGAAAGGACTGGAAGCCTGTGAGCTCTTTGCTTCCTCTGGCCTCAAGTTTCACGGATGAGGCATCTGTGTAGGAAACCTCACCTGGGGTGCACCACCGGTTGGCGATAGTTGGCTCAACCAACCTGAATGCCCATTTTGCCAGTTTATTGATTTAGAAATATGTTAGTCACCCAGGAGACAATGCCGGCAGGGATGTGGCCGGCTCCTCTCTCTCCTCACAGGTCGGCGGGCTGGGAGCTGGGGTGCAGACGGGTGTGAGGGGGGAGGTTCATTGGCTGTGTGACTCAGGTATTTGATGGCGTCAGGCGGGGGAGCCCAGAGTGATTGGCCTGTCTCACAGGGACTGGAGGCTGTGGCTCAGGACAGGTTTCCCTCAGTGCTGCTACCATCGGGATTGTGAAGATTTTTACACTAGCATCTCACACATTTAGGTACATGTGTGCAACTTTTTATGAGTTTATTGAGATGTAAATCAAACATACTGTAAAACTCCCCTTCCTTTAGAAAGCATTCAGAATTCTCCCTGGCTTTATCTTGTGTTCACAGATTTGTACAACCATCACCACTACCTAATTCCAGCACTTTTTCATTAATCCTCTATAGAAACATTGTACCCAACAGCAGTTACTCTTCATTCCCCTCTCCACGTCCTTGGCAACCAGTAATCTTCTTGTCTCTAAGATTTGCCTCTTCTGGAAATTTCATACGTGTGTGTGCCCAGTTGCTCAGTCATGTCTGACTCTTTTGACCCCATGGACTGTAGCCTGCCAGGATCCTCTGTCCATGGGATTCTCCAGGCAAGAATACTGGAGTGGGTTGCTGTTCCTTCTCCAGGAGATCTTCCTGACCCAGGGATCAAACCCCCGTCTCCTGCGTCTCTTTCATTGCTGGCATATTCTTTACTACTGAGCCACCTGGGAAGTTTGGACATTTCATATAAATGGAGTCATATGATATGTGGTCTTTGTGTCTGGTTTCTTCCATTTAGCGTAGTGTTTTCAAGCTTCATCTTTGCTTTAGCATGGATCAGTACTTGATTCCTTTGTGTGGATGAACAGTGTTCCATTGTATGGACTTAGCACATTTTGCTTATCTATTTCTCAGTTGATGGACTTCTAAGTTGTTTCCACCTTTTTAGCGATTAGGACTAATGCTATTGTGAATATTCCTGTGCACTGTTTAGGTGAATATACATAAGTTTTTCAGTTCTCTTGCATATCTACATTCTTTTAACATTCATTAAAAAATCTGTTGACTTCTTTAGGTGGGAATCTTTTACACATGGTGCTTTTGAGGTTGTGGTTGATCATTTTAGCCCTGAGAAGAGGAGAAGATGACATGGAGCAGTGGCCTCTGGGGCAGGCACAGGGTAGGAGAAAAGAACCGAGTTTTGGCAGGCTTGGCCTTTTAGTTTTTCAAAGTAGAAAACCTGGCAGAGCTCCAGGGGCGAGAAAGCCAGCCGTCTCTTGCTCTTCCTTTCATCGTGGCAGCCAGGAGGCCATCCTGAGTAAAGATCCATAAACTTTGACGACTGCAGAGAACCTGAGTGCTCCTCTTGATCAATATCCAGGTATCAGTATCTCGATGTGTATCTGAAAGTACCCCAGGGAGGAAGGATGACTTGTCCACGGTCTCACAGTTGGCAACCAGCAGGGTCTGGACTAGAGTCCACTCTTCTGTGACTGATCTGTCGTCTTTCCCTGACATTCACAGCCTCTCCTTTGAGGTGACACTATGGGAACCCTTTGAAGCTCAGTCCTTTATGTCTGAAAGGGAAATGGCTTCGTGCAGAGTGGAATTTCATCTCTCTCTGAATTTTAAGACCTTAACAAATATGTTCCACGTTTCATTGTATCTAAACTAGAACCACAGTGAGTTTTCATCAGCTGGAGAAAACCCACCGTTTACACACGGCAGCCTCTTTTGTTTCACATCTGCCAAGAGGCGCGTTGGCCAGGCTTGAAGCTGTGGCCAACAGTGACGCAAGTCAGAAACTCCAGCTGGCCAGGGGGTAGGAAAGTTCTCCTTGGTTAGACTTTGCTAAGTCATGACAATGAAGTGAAAAATCTGTGAGCAGAGCTTCATGGGGAAGGAGCTGTGATAATGCACAGCTCCTCAGGAACTGCTGGGTGATCCCCTCCAAGGCCAGAGCTGGAGTGGGCCCTGGGGCCCCTGGAAAGCTCTGGGTGGGTGGAGGGGGCCGGGAGCTGTCTCTGGGGCTTCCGTCTTCCTGTCTCCTCAGGGGACTGGCCAGGGCTGTGTTCTGTCCTCCACAGCCTCCCTGCAGCCCTCCCTTTGTAAAGAGACTGGCTGAATCGGTCGGACATTGCTGAAGGTGACAGGTACCCCAAGGCATGCCTGTGTAGAAAGGATTGTGATTCATTGACAAACCCCCCTGATTCTCTTCCTGCCTTAGAAAAAGATGTCTCAGGGGACTTCCCAGGCAGTCCTGTGGTTGAGACTTCATCTTCCAATGCAGGGGCTGCAGGTTCCATCAGGGAGGTGAGATCCCATATGCCTCGGGCCCAAAACCCAGAATGTAAACAACAGAAGGAAGAGGGTCACAAATTCAATAAAGACTTTAAAAATGGTCCACATCAAAAAAAAAAAAAAAAAAAAGATGTCTCAGATCATCTCCAAGGTGAGTGCCATGTCCTCCTTTGGTGCTGCCTACTGAGTTTGGAACGTTAGAAGCCCACACGTGTGCTGGGGCATTTTTACAGATCCATTCTCTCACAGTGGAATTTATCATTCAGGGTCTTACCATTCATCTTTATAAAAACAGTTACACTCCAGAGTTTTCACACTTAGTTATTACAAAAAACACTGGAGAGTTTAGTGAAAAACACAAACTAAAATGTCATAAGATATTAGCAAAGTACAGATTGTTTTAATTTAACAAAGGAATTTTTTCCTTATTCTTTATTTTTGTAATTTTTTTAAACACCTAAACATTTTGTAGTGGGGTATAGCCAATAAACAATGTTGTGGTAGTTTTAGGTGAACAGCAAAGGGACTCAGCAATACATATACATGTATCCATTCTCCCCCAAACCCCATCCCATCCAGGCTGGCATATAACACTGAACAGAGTTCCCTATGCTAGACAGTAGGTCCTTGTTGGTTATCCATTTTAAATATAGCAATGTCTAGATGTCCACCCTGAAGTCCCTAACTGTCCTTTCCCCTGGCAACCATAAGATCATGGCATCTGGTCCCATCACTTCATGGGAAATAGACGGGGAAACAGTGTCAAACTTTATTTTTTTGGGCTCCAAAATCACTGCTGATGGTGATTGCAGCCATGAAATTAAAAGACGCTTACTCCTTGGAAGGAAGGTTATGGCCAACCTAGATAGCATATTTAAAAGCAGAGACATTACTTTGCCAACAAAAGTCCATCTAGTCAAGGCTATGGTTTTTCCAGTAGTCATGTATGGATGTGAGAGTTGGACGGTGAAGAAAGCTGAGCGCCAAAGAATTGATGCTTTTGAACTGTGGTGTTGGAGAAGATTCTTGAGAGTCCCTTGGACTGCAAAGAGATCCAACCAGTCCATCCTAAAGGAGGTCAGTCCTGGGTGTTCATTGGAAGGACTGATGTTGAAGCTGAAACTCCAATACTTTGGGCACCTCATGCGAAGGGTTGACTCATTGGAAAAGACCCTAATGCTGGGAAGGATTGGGGGCAGGAGGAGAAGGGGACGACAGAGGATGAGATGGTTGGATGGCATCACCGACTCGATGGACATGGGTTTGGGTAAACTCCGGGAGTTGGTGATGGACAGGGAGGCCTGGCATGCTGCGATTCATGGGGCTGCAAAGAGTCGGACACGACTGAGCGACTGAACTGAACTGAACTGGCAACCATGAGTTCATTCTCTAAGTCTGTGAGTCTCTTTCTGTAACAAGGTACAGATTTCATTAGAGTAATTTACTTTGTGAATTGTTCCGGAGTTTTCCCAGCACCTGTCAGTCAAAGACAGTTCAATTTCCCTTAGGAATAGTGGTCACTGTATTGGGATGCGCGAGCAATTTCTAAACAGGAATAGTGTCTGGACTGCTCTGCAGCCCAGTGAGGTTTGACTTCCTGGGGGTGAAGTCTGGGCAGTGTGTCCTTTAAAAGTTTCCTGAGGTGATTCTTAAGGGTGCTCACTCACACTCCAGAGCCCTCGGGGTTATTGTTGCTGAGCCCTTGCTCTGAGTTCCACCTGCATGAAGTGCTCCGCTTGTGGATCACATTTCTGCCTCATTAGCAGGGAGGTTTCATTGTCCCCTCCATACAGAGGCAGCTTCCCAGGTAAGTAGCTTCAGGCCCCCCACCTCCAGGCTGCCCCTTGGAAGTCTGGGCAGTGCTGGCCCCCATCCCGGGCCTCCCCCACCTCCTGAACTGTCCTGCCTCCTACTGAGCTCTCTGGAGAGCAGCCCCTGCTCAGGCAGGTACTAAGGGTCGTCTGCCGGAGGTGTTGGTGACACACTTCCTGGAACATAGGCAGCAGCTCTGGGGCTGGCGTTGGTCCCTGGTCCTGGCCTCTTGCTGCTCTGTGACCTCACTTAACCTCCCCAGGTCTCCACTTCCTCGTCTGTAAGTGAGGGATTGTAGTGGCTGCCTTTTAGGGTGGCTGGGAGGATTAAATGAGATAGACACATGAAGACTCAAGGCACTGACTCATCAAAAGGTCGAGGGTTGTGTATCATGTGGCTCTCCCCCTACCTGGCCCCAGATGCCTGCAGGGAAGTTTCTCAGCCTTCACTGGGCTTGTGCAGCGCCTGGGGACATGATTTGGTAGGTGTGGGCGGGGCCTGAGATCCTACTTCTCTGCCAGGTTTCTAGGTGAGGCCAAACTTGAGTCTTCAGCTCCTGGGATTCTCATGCACCCATGGTAGTGGCTAGGAGGGTGCCAATGCTGTGACCCCAGGGCGAGCTGACTCCTTAAGCGTTCACAGTGCTGTCCCGCCCATTCTCGGAGCTGAGGGCACCATCCTTGCTATTCTAATCATGTTGCTATCAGTGCTTCTAGCTTTTGTGTAGCATTTTTTCAGTCCTTCCAGTTACTAATCATTCAGTTCATTTCGGTTGCTCAGTTGTGTCCAACTCTTTGCGACCCCATGGACTGCAGCACGCCAGGCTTCCCTGTCCATCACCAACTCCCAGAGCTTACTCAGACTCATGTCCATCGAGTCCGTGATGCCATCCAATCATCTCATCCTCTGTTGTCCCCTTCTCCTCCCACCTTCAATCTTTCCCAGCATCAGGGTCTTTTCAAATGAGTCAGTTCTTCGCATCAGGTGGCCAAAGTATTGGAGCTTCAGCATCAGTATTTCCAGTGAATATTCAGGATTGATCTCCTTTAGGATGGACTGGTTGGACCTCCTTGCAGTCCAAGGGACTCTCAAGAATCTTCTCTAACACTATAGCTCAAAAGCGTCAGTTCTTCGGCGCTCAGCTTTCTTTATGGTCGAACTCTCACATCCATACATGACTATTGGAAAAACCATAGCTTTGACTAGATGGACCTTTGTGGCAAAGTAATGTCTCTGCTTTTTAATATGCTGTCTAGGTTGGTCATAGCCTTTCTTCCAAGGAGCAAGCATCTTTTAATTTCATGGCTACAGTCACCATCTGCAGTGATTTTGGAGCCCAAGAAAATAAAATCTCTCACTGTTTCCGTTGTTTCCCCATATATTTCCCATGAAGTGATGGGACTGGAGGCCATGATCTTCATTTTTTGAATGTTGAGAAAACTAATCATTACATATAAGGAATTATATGTTAATACTGTGATGTCAAATTAATGCACTATTGAATGATGATGCACTGATGCACTGTTTAATTTTCCTGCTTTTATGAAGTCATTGCTGTTTTATTTCCCTTCTCCAGGGAATCTTCCCGACCCAGGGGTAGAACCCAGGTCTCCTGCATTGCAGATGGATTCTTTACTGTCTGAGCCACCAGGGAAGCCCTGTTTTATTTCTTATTTTTATAACATAGCAGATTCCAGCAAGTAGATCAAGAAACGAACGTGATGTTGGAAGTTTAGGGCTTAATTCCTGGTTCTGCCATTTAGTAGCTTTTTCCCCAGCCCTTTATGTGTGCGTCTGTGAAATGGGTCGAATAGTACCCACAGAACTGGGTTGTTGAATGGCTACGATCTGGAGGCTCAGATTCCACTGTTTTGTCTAGTTATATTTTAAAGCAAAAAGTCTTAATTTGCAGAAGAATTTAGTTCAAAAATCAAAACATGTTTTTAAAGCTCTGGAGATGTTCCTCTCTCTTGCCCTCTCTGCTTTGTTTGGTGGTGGTGGTTGGAGAGGGTTGTTACACTAGGAGCAAAATTGATAGCATGAAATGCAGTGACTACAGATTACAGTTTAAATTGTAAAGTTTTATTTGTTTTGCCTACATTATTTGAATGTGTGACATCTTTTGAAAAAATGCAGGTAAAAATAAGAGAATCAAAACCCCAAGAGGAATAAAGCTCAGGACCAGTATTTCTAGAACTTAGGAGGAGCAAAGAATACATCTGCATAAGGTTCCCAAGGAACCAGCTGTGAGGACATTTTTAGATGACTGTGAATGTGTCAAAATACGGAACAGATGTGCTTCCTGTCTGCATGGAAGAATAACTCCTGCTTGTGACTGTAAGGTTCATGATGCTGGGAATTGCATAATAATTATTTTCCCTCTTCTCCCTCTTTGTTGGTTAAATGAAACGAGGCAGTTATTTAAAACACGGTGCTGTGTGTTGTATTTGCCTGTGGGCTCCAGAAGTTGAAGCAACTGTGCAGGGGTCTGTGCACAGCATTGCTAACTAAGCACATAGTAAGTTCTTCATAATGGTCACATTGCAGATTTCAGGAGTGGGGACTTTGATCAGCGCTAAGTTATATTCTGAGCTTCCCTGGTGGCTCAGTGGTAAAGAATTTGCCTGCCAATGTAGGAGACGTGGGTATGATACGTGAATCAGAAAGATCCCCTGGAGAAGGAAATGGCAACCCACTCCAGTATTCGTGTCTGGAGAATTCCATGGACAGAGGAGCCTGGCAGGCTACATATAGTTCATGGGGTCGCAAAGAGTTGGACATGACTTAGGGACTAAACAACAAGTTCATATTGTGGCCTCTTGTCTGGTTTTTAAAGCAAGATGGCACCTGCAAATGCATTTAGAGGCAATGGGAGATGAGTGCTGGCTTCCATGGAGTGTTTCCTGGGTCCCATGTCTGCTGTACACCGCAGTCAGCAGCGTTCCCGCTGTATGTGGACTTACTGACTTATCTACTGGGTACGTGGTGTGCCCCAGAAATGTGTATTTAGGCTCTCAGAAGGACAGTTTACAAGCCTACCAGTCCCCCTGCCTTGTTTATTATTTTCATGTTTTTGAGAGCTAAATATTACACTTTTGTAAGAGTTTCCTGAATTTCAGAGAATCTCTCTGTGTGCTTGAAAACACAAGTTTGGACATGTATGGGGATGAGAGTGGTGGGACCCTCTGACATAGCATTAGGAGTGGGTAGTGGCAAGAGAAGGATTCATATTCCTCTTACACATGATGCACCGAGAGGAGGGACTCTGATTAGCAAATTCTGTTTTTGAAAGTTGTCTCCCATCTAGTCTGCCAGTCCTTCTCGTCGTGGAATGAGTGAGATTGATCTGATTGTCTTTTACCTGAAATCAGCTGCCCACAGGGACTGAGTGCTCTTATTTTTGGAGTGTTATTAGGGACTTTTGGAGTTCATAATGCATATTCTGGCGGGCAGGTCAAGAGCCAGAATAGCCTATAAGTCACTTCCCTGGGTTCAAAAAGAGGAAGGGCTGTTGGAGGAGGTTGTATGTTAACGGTGGTCCCCGATGGGCCCTCAGAGGGTGTGATCAGACCACCCTCGGGTTCTCATGCTGGTTTGTCACATCACTCACACATCCACCCATCCCACCCACCTGTAAACATGTAAACACCCCTGCTGAGGGATGAGGTCACCTATGAGTCTAGGGCTTTGCACACAGAGGCCCTCGGGGGCACTGATCTGAGTGAAATGTGCGGTCTGACTGCATCCCATATAAGGATGCTCTGCTGTCCTCTGCTTTCCCTGCCCCTCTCTACCTACCCTTCGTCTTTCTCCTCCTAGGAATGTCCTTGTTCCCCTTCCCTGATCATGCAGGAGCATGGTCCAGAGTCACCCGTGGAGGTTTTTAAAAATTGATTTATTTATTTTTGACTGTGTTGGGTCTTCATTGCTGCGTGGGCTTTTCTCTAACTGCAGCAAGCGGGAGCTACTCTCTAGTTGTGGTGCGCAGGCTTCTCATTGCAGTGACTTCTCTTGTTGAGGAGCTTGGGCTCTAGGGCTCATGGGCTTCAGCAGTTGTGGCGTGTGGGCTTAGTTGCTCCTCGGCATGTGGGATCTTCCCAGATCAGGGATGGATCCCGTGTCTCCTGCATTGGCAGGTGGACTCTTTACCGCTGAGCCACCAGGAAAGCCCTTTGGAGGTTTTTGAAAAAGCAGATGGAGGCAGACCCAAGCTGCTTTTGTAAGGCTTTCTGGGTGATTCCAGTGTTCAGCCAAATTAAGAATTACTACTTTACAGATCCTCTTTTTGCTCCAAGTCTCCGCTAGTTCATTGATCCTCCCTAATTTGCATTCCCCCACTAGTGTTCTCCCTGTTGTCTGAGCTCACGAGCGATAATGATGTGTTAATAGTAACAGCCCTGATGCTCTAGTCACACATCGGGACTGTGTTAGGAGCCTCATGCTCATTATTTCGGTCTAATTCAAGTCTAACGGGCTTGCAAAAAAGTAGGTGTTGTCATCTTCATCTTACAGATAAGAAAACTGAGGCTCAAAAGGATTCATGGACTGCTAAAGTCAGACACAGGTTTTAAGTGGGAGAGCAAGAATTTGAATTGAGGTCTACCGGAATCCAAAGCCATGTCCTCTTCATAAGTTATGCTACATCACTAAATTCTGCTTTGAGCTTTGCAGACACCCGACACTAATTCACATCCAATGAAGAGTAGGAGTCAGAGTGTGGACTCTGCAGTCAGATGGCCCGGCTTTGAATCCTGGCTCTGCTGCTTGTTGGCTGGGAGCTTGAACATCCTACTTACTTTGTGTCCCTCAGTGTCCCCATCTGTGAAATGGTGATAATAATAGTACTTATCTTGTTGGGTTGTTGCATGCTGAGTGGAGGCTGGTACATGATCCACAATTGTCAAATGTTTTTTTAAAATTGCAGTGTGGTTGATCTACAATGTTGTGTCAGTTTCAGGTGTACAGCAAAGTGAAGGTTATGCATACATATATACTCACTCTTTTTTAAGATTATTTTTCACTGTAGATTATTGCAAGATAATTGAGTATAGTTCCCTGTGCTATACAGTTGGTCCTTGTTGTTTATCTATTTTATATATAGTAGTGTGTATCTGTTAATCCCAAACTCCTAACTTACCCTGTTGGTATAAATTTACTCCCTTCCCCTTTGGTAATCTGAGTCTGTGAGTCTATTTATGTTTTGTAAGTAATTCATTTGTGTCATTTTTTAAAATTCCATATTTAAATGATATCATGTGATATTTGTCTCTGATTTCACTTAGGTCAAATTTTTTTTTTTTTTTAAGCAGCACAGTCCTTTCTTGGAGAAGGCAATGGCACCCCAGTACTCTTGCCTGGAAAATCCCATGCACAGAGGAGCCTGGTAGGCTGCAGTCCATGGGGTCACTAAGAGTCGGACACGACTGAGCGACTTCACTTTCACTTTTCACTTTCATGCACTGGAGAAGGAAATGGCAACCCACTCCAGTGTTCTTGCCTGGAGAATCCCAGTGACAGGGGAACCTGGTGGGCTGCCGTCTGTTGGGTCGCACAGAATCGGACACCACTGAAGCGACTTAGCAGCAGCAGCAGCAGAGGCAATCCTTTCTTTGTATATCTTATGAGGGAAGCAGGTGTAAGGTGAGTGAGGATGAGGCCTGGGCTGCTCACATTCCTGTGGAGAGGGGCCCCTGCAACCCCAAGGAACGCCTTTTGTAGAGCCCCTGAGGGTTACCCTTCTCTGGGGTAATTCTCTGTCCTGTTCATTTACTAACCTTTAAAATCAATAATTGGGAATTTACTTGTTTATTATTATGGTCAGCTGTGGTGGTTCAGTTGCTCAGTCATGTCCGACCCTCTGTGACCTCATGGACTGTATCCCACCAGGCTCCTCTGTCCATGGGATTTCCTAGGCAAGAATACTGGAGTGGGTTGCCATTTCCTTCTCCAGTGGTCAGCGGCATAGGAAAAGCAAAAGCTGAATGGTGTGCAGAAATTGGGCCATATACATGTGGAATCTTAAAGATGGTCCTGGTCACTAAGGAGACTGTCCACATCAGCCTGGTGATACTCTGTCTCCGTTGGCAGGATGTGCAGGGCAGGGCATGCCCTGTGGGTGGTCCTGTCTGCCCAAAGAAGGGTGTCTGAGAAGGAGCGAGCCTCATGCTTCTAGATGGGAGTGGTGTGGGCAGGGCTCACAGGTGTTACAGGGCAGCTGAGAGTTGCTGAGAACGAAGAGTGAAGGGCATGTAGGGCACAGGGGAAGGGAGCTCTGTTGGCACCGAGAGGGAAGATGCCTTCCAGAGACTTTTTGGCAGACAAGGGCCTCATCAGGGAACGATTGGAGCTCAAGAACAGCACATGTTGGCTCATACTTGGGACATCGTGCCGATAGTTACCTGGAGCAAGGGTTGGATTGCCAGGGATGAGCACCAACACGGCCAAGGAGTTGTCAGGAAGGAGCCAAGGGTAGAGATATAGGGATCTGGCTAGGGCTGGGGGCTGTCCATCATGAGGAAGACGGAAGCCGTCTAGAGCCCAGGAGCCAAGACCACAGTTTGTAGTGGATTGTGTCTTTGGGAAAGGCAGGCCTCATGACCCTGCTGTTAAAGGGACTCACTAATGGGCTAAGTAAAAAGACTGAGGCAGGGGGTCACAAGGCGGATAAGTTGACCTGGTCATTGTTACTGCTGGGAGGGGCTCCTGGGACTCTGCTCACTGCTCCTGCTGGGGAGCCAGGCCAGAGATTCAGGAACAGCCAGTTAAAAGCAGGGCCTTGGTCCAGTGCTTCTTACAGACCTGAGCCTTGCTGCCTGGAGAATTCCTTCCTTTCCTGGGAGAAGACCCCAGAACTGGCATCCTCCAGCGACCGTGGGGCTTTGGAGGAACTCTTCCTCGAGTGTGGCTGAGGGATCAGCTCACCACCTCTAGCCCCTGCTTTCCAGGGTGCAGAGGAGTTAAGTCTGAAGCATGCAGGCATGACATCCTAGACAGGAAAACTGATGACGACACAAGAAACTACAAACCTCTTCATCTGTTTCATTGGCGTCACGCCTGCTCCCCTCCTTCCACACTGGTTGGCCCCTGTTGCCTTGCACTGTTCAATGCAGAGCTTGCTTGTCCAGCAGACCTTCTTCATTTCACCTGTCTCTCTGGGTGCCCCCACATGTGTGTTGCCAGGGACCCCTCTGTGTTACCCTGGACTTGCCTTCTCTTCTCCTGGGCTCAGCGCACCTTGATCCTGTGTCTCATCTTTGTGCTCTTGGTGCCAAGCTCTGTGTCCATTTCAGGGCCCAGGATGCAGTAGGTGCTCAATAAATGTTGATCGAGTGATTGATGAAAGATGTCGTAGTTTGTGGTCAGTCTCCAGCATTAGCTGTTCTATACAGACTTCTGGCTATTAGGAAAAAAAAACAAAACAAAGCTTGGGTATTTGTCCCAGAGCTCTGCTGGTGTGGTGAGCTGGGGCTGCTCCAACAGCTGTGGAGGCATCCTGAGAAAGAGTCATCGCTCTTCCACTCTGAGTGGAAGTGACTTGGTGGTGGATTGTCCTACTTGCACTCAAACTTCAAAGTGAAATATCCTTTCTACCCAGAAGGCTTCTGTCAGTTCCACTCATTGCTGATGGAGAAGGCAGTCAGAGCAGCAGTGCTCCTGAGAAAGGGCTTGATCAGAGGGAAGGGAAGGGACGTTACCCAGGAACCTTACCCGCACTCCGGCCACAGTGCTGTGAACCTACCCTAAGTATGCCTCCTACATCCTTTTTTTTTTAAAAAAGGGAGGCTTAATGAACAGTAACCCACATACTACACAATTCACTCAGAGTATGCGATTCAGTAGTCATTAGTGTGACAGATTGTGCAACCACAATTTTAGGACATTTCATCACCTGGAAAAGAAGCTTCATATCCATTAGCAGTCCCCCTCCATGACCCACTCACCTCCCCAGTCCTGGCAACCTTTCACCTCCTTTCTGTCTCGATCGATTTGCCTGTCCTAGTGACTTCATTATAAATAGAGTCATACATACCTAGAGTATGTGGTCTTTTGTATCTGGCTTCTCTCACTTAGCATAATGCTTTCAAAGTTTACTCAGCACTTCATTCCTTGCTGTGGCTGAGTAATTTTCCATTGTATAGATATACTATTAATACATCTTGTTTGTTCATCAGCTGATGGACATTTGAGCTGTTTTGACTTTTTGGCTCTTACGAATAATGCTGCTATGAACATTCATGTGCAGATTTTTGTGTGGTCATGTGTTTTCATTTCTCTTGGGTATATATATCTAGACGGGAATTATTAGATCATGTGATAAGTCCATGTTTAACAATTTAAGGAACTGCGAAACTGCTTTCTGAAGCAGCTGTACCATTTTACATTCCTACCAGGAATGTATGAGGGTTTTGGTTTTTCCACATTCTTGTTAACATTTGTTATTGTCTGTCTCTTATTATTGTCATTTTAGTGGGTGATTTTGATTAGTATTTCCCTTGTGGTTAATCATGCCAAGCATCTCTTTAAGTGCTTATTAGACATTATTGTTTTTAAAGAAAAGTTTTTCAAATCCTTGGTTATTAAAGAATTGATTATTTGGCTTTTTAACTCTTGTGTTGTAAGAATTCTTTGTATATCCTGGATATAAGTCCTTTATCAGATATGATTTACAAGTATTTTGTCCCTCTGTATAGATTGCCTTTTCACTTTCTTGATACTGTGCATTTAAGTACAACTTTTCATATTTTGATGATGTCCAATTTACTTTATTTTCCCCCCAGTGATTTTGGTATCATGTGTAAGATTTCATTGCTTAACTCAAACTCATAAAGATTTATGAGGAAAACCTACCTCTACCCCTGACATTTAGGTCTTTGATCCATTTTTGAGTTAGTCTTTGTACAACATATGGTGTGAGGCAGGGGTTCAGCTTAACTTATCGATATCCAGTTATAGCACCATTTGTTGAAAAGAATGTTCTCATACATTTTTTTGAATGTCAGTTCTTTGGTTTATTAATTTTGATCGGAGGATAATTGCTTTATAATATTGTATTAGTTTCTGCTCTACAACAATATGAATCAGTCACATGTATACATATATCCCTCCCTGGTGGCCCTCCCTCCTATTGTCCCCCTACCATCCCACCCCTGTAGGACATCACAGAGCACTGAGCTGAGCTCCCTGTGTTATACAGCAGCTTCCCACTAGCTGTCTGTTTTACACATGGTAGTGTATATATGTCAATGCCACTCTCTCACACATTTTTAATGAATTAATAAATATGTTTTAAATTTCACTTCTCAAGTGCTTTTGATAGCATGGGATCTGTTATAAAAGAAGTTATTAAAATAACTCATTAAACCCATATGCAGATCAGGAAGCAGCAGTTAGAATTGGACATGGAACAATTGATTGGTTCAAAATTGGGAAAGGAGTATGACAAGGCTATATGTTGTCACCCTGCTTATTTAACTTACGTGTGGAGTACATCATGCAAAATGCCAGGCTGGGTGAATCACAAGCTGGAATCATAATTACTGCTAGAAATATCAACAACCTCAGATATACAGGTGATACTACTCTAAGGGCAGAAAGTGAAGAGGAACAAAAGAGCTTCTTGATGAGGGTGAAAGAAGAAAGTGAAAACGTTGGCTTAAAACTCAACATTCAAAAAATTAAGATCATGGCATCCGTTCCCATCGCTTCATGGGAAATAGAAGGAGAAAAAGTGGAAACAGTGACAGATTTTATTTTCTTGGCCTCCAAAATCACTGCAGATGGTGACTGCAGCCATAAAATTAAAAGATGCTCGTTTCTTAGAAGGAAAGCTATGGCAAACCTAGACAGCATATTAAAAAGCAGAGACATCACTTTTCCAACAAAGGTCTGTCTAGTCAAAGCTATGGTTTTTCCAGTAGTCATACATGGATATGAGAGTTGGACCATAAAGAAGGCTGAGCACCGACAAATTGATGCTTTTGAACTGTGGTGTTGGAGAAGACTCTTGAGAGTTCCTTGGACTGCAAGGGGATCAAACCAGTCAATCCTAAAGGAAATCAACCCTGAATATTCATCGGAATGACTGATGCTGAATTTTCGATACTTTGGCCACCTGATGCAAAGAGTCTACTCATTGGAAAAGACCCTGATGCTGGGAAGAATTGAAGGCAAAAGATGAAGGAGATTGCAGAGGATGAGATGGTTAGATAGAATAACCGACTCAATGGACATGAGTTTGAGCAAACTCTGGGAGATAGTGGAAGACAGAGGAACCTGGCGTGCTGCTGTCTATGGGGTCACAAGAGTCAGACATGACTTAGCAACTGAACAACAACAGCAACTCATCAAAGGGTAACATTTACTTAATATTATGTGATTCTGAGTGAGGGAATCAATTGATTTCATATTTCTCTATATTTGAAACTAAGCTGAAGGATATGTAGTCACAGAATTCCAGTTCTTAAAGCACACTAGGGTCTTGCCTTCTTGTTCTTCTCTTTCAGTGTTTTTTCATTTTACTTACTATTTGTTTCCTGTATTTACTATTTTATTTTTAGTTTTTTATGGTATGACATGGAGTGCCTACAATTAAAATGTTTGGAGCATAAAATAGAGCAGTTACCCCTGTGGATTTAGCTTCATAATGTGGACTGAGTAGCCCTATAGAATGCTACATGTGTTAGTTTTTAGAAGGAGAAACGAACCAAGATTTTGGTTCCTTTTCTCAAAAGGAGAGCACTCTTATTTCAGTGCTATTTGGCACTCTTGTGCCTCTGATTCTAAAACACAACCCCCATATTGGGCCTGGGAGGTTGGCCTGCTTGCTGACTCTTTCCCTTTGAGTAGCCCCTGCTCCGTTGGCCTCTCCGCTTTGCCCCCCATCCACACACTCTTAAAACAGAGACTGCCCTGATGGGCCATCTGCAGGGTGATGAATGGATCATTGGAGCTGTGGAGAAGGATTCGAGCCCTTTGTATAAAGCGTGCTCCGGGCTTGCCTAATTATAACCAGGACAGTCCTGCCACCCCCCCCCCCCCCTTCATGTGGGCGGCAAGGGGGTATTGTTAATAGTGCTCAGAGCCACTGCCTTGGGGGGATGGTTGGAGAGAGGACAGAAAAGCTGTTCAAACCCAGTGCCCTTTCTTGAGCACTTTCGGAACAGCTGTGATGAGGAAGTCTGTACAAGGGCTTTTGTGTGTGTGTTCACACACTCGTTTGAAGAGCAATGCAAGATGAAGCTACTTACCAAGAAAAGAAAAACTAGTTCTAGTATTTAAAATTAAACTCAAATTTATAGAAATATGGGTCAATCTAAGGGGAAAGGGTGATACCATTCTTAAAAAAAAGAAACAGAAATGTTGCTTAAGGGCACATAATTTAAACTCAGGGTGATTGACGGATGACAGAGAGTAAAATCAGACTTATTCTTAAACAGCTGGGAAAGGTATTGCTACGTCTTAGAAGACTATCTTGACATTTGAACCATGTGAAAGTCAGTGTAATTCTGGAGAGGTGTTGTGCAGGTGAATTTATTCCCACTAAAGCAAAACTTAAGATAGAAGAATTTTCTTCTAAAATATTTTTTTGAAAGTCAGAATACCTTTTGCTGCAGTCATTTCAGACTTTCTGTTTTGATTAGGAAAAAAAATCATTATTGTATAACATTAAGATAAATTGATAAATTTATGTGATTATGTAACTCTTCCTCACTTTATATCAAGACTGGTCAATAGAAAAATAATAGAACTCTTTATCACCAAAACTGTGACTTAATAGAAAAACTTGTAATCACTTTTAAAAATCCAGATGCATATCAGAAGTGTCTTGAAATTTTTTGAAAAATACAAATGCCCAGGTATTGCTTTTTTTTCCTCCACAGCTCCAGATATGTTTCTAATGAGCAGTCACGTTTAAAAACATCTGGACTGTATGATGATCTTTTACTTTTATCTAGTTTGTTTCACTTTTTATGTTTCATATTTAATGCTCCCATTTCATTTAGTTTATATTTTCCAGTTTCTCCATTTCTTCTTTTCTGATGTGCTTTCTCAAGCCTTTATCAAGCATAGTAGAAAAGCTTTTATGTGTGTGTGTGTGTATATATATATATATGTATATATATAAATAATATGTATAATGTATATAATTTAGAAAACTTAATGAATTTTTGCCTAGCTAAAAAGTGTATGACATATTGATTCCACTTGTTTTACTTAGTATGGACAGAATGCTAGATTTCTAATTAAAAAATAGATATGCAATAAGCAACAGAGGTTTACTGCATAGCACAGGGAACTATAGTCAATATCTTGTAATAACCTATAATGGAAAATAATTTCAAAAATGATATATGTGTATATGTATAGCTGAATCACCTTGCTGTACCTGAAACATTATAAGTCATCTATACTTCAATAAAATATATATATTAGGGAAAAAAATACTGGTGAGGTTCAAAAGTTTGTGAAAAGAGTATAAAGAGTGAATATGTAAAAAAGAAAGAATGATATGAACATTTTCGCATCTGCTTGGTGGCATATCTCCATGGATTATGTGTCCTAGTCACATCACTGATGAGGGGTCCCTGGAGCCTGACTGATCCACCGCCTACCGTGGGCGCGTGGTGAACCTTGTTCAGTGAAGGACACGATGGATGAGCCCGCGACGGGCAGGGCCAGAGCCAGAGGCCTGTGCCTCTCCTGGAAACAGTCACAGGACTCAGACACTCTAGTTTTCAGCAGTCTTCATCAGAAACTTCTCAAAAAGGTCGACTCTTTTCTTATTTTCTAACGTAAGTGAAAAGTTGTTGCCAGGTTGCGTTTGAAGAAGACCACCTTAGGATAAGATGTCTTGGGAATGAGGGGCTGGCGACGTTCTTCCTGCCCAGAGGGAGGGTGCTGATGTCCCAGAGATGCACACGTTCAGATCCACCCCAGAGCGTGTGCTCAGAGCCCCGTGAGATGGGGGCCTTTCCAGAAGCTTCCTTCACGTCTCCCGTAATGACACCAGTAGGAAGCGTGGCACGTTATGACTGGGACCTTCGGAACATGGCTCCATGGACTGTGCTCTGAGGCCAGGCCTGCTGACCAGAGCCTCGAACCCTTGTGCTTGGCAGGCCTGGGATGACCAGGGCTGCTTTCCTTGTGGATGGCCAGTCGCTTGTGGACTCAAGATTGACGGTCCCACACCAGCCTTTCTTTTGTCATGCATTGCCACACCTATAACGTTGGGCGGCTAGATTTATATATTTTATCCATGGCCAAAATATATGCTTCCTTCTCCAGAAGTCACCACATCCTACATATAATTAAATTTTTTTTGCTGTGGTAAAATACATAGAACGTAAAATTTACCATTTTAACCATTTGAAGTGTACAATTCAGAAGCATTAGTTGCATTCAAACTTTTGGACCACCACCACTGCTATTTCCAAAGCCTTTTCATCTTTCCAAACAGAAACTCTGTTATCCATTAAGCAATACCTTCCCATTCGGCGCCCCCCACCCCAACCCCTGGAGCCTCTGATCTTCTTTTTTGTCTCTATGAACTTGCCTGTATCATTTTAAGATTTGATTTTTTAAACAGATTTATTTATTTTACTTCTGGTTGTGCTGGGTTTTCATTGCTGCGTGCGGGCTTTCTCTGGTTGTGGTGAGTGGGGTCTACGTTGCAGTGTGGAGGCTTCTCATTGCAGTGTCTTCTCATGTTGCAGAGCACGGGCTCTAGGTACATGGGCTTCAATAGTTGCAGCTTGTGGGCTCTCGAGTCATGGACTCAATAGTTGTGGTGCACAGGCTTAGTTGCTTTGCAGCATGTGGGATCCTCCCGGACCAGGAATCGAACCAGTGACCCTGGCATTGCAAGGTAGATTCTTAACAACTGGACCACCAGGGAAGCCCAAGTTTTATTTTTTAAAAATTGTTTAAAACTATTCTTAGAAGCAAACTTTACAGAAGAGTTCAAAGTTTCGATAGACTACTTCGGGTTTTACAACTTTCAGTGGAGCACGTTGAAACCAACAGGTCTGCCTCCCCTTGCACGTAGTTGCTGGGAGAGACGAACAGAAAATGGCAGGAGGGTGACCAAGTCCTTGAGGCGCTTTCATAGGTCACACACGGGAGTAGCTGCATGGAGGTCCACGGTCACAGCAGCTGCACGTGGCAGCCTTCATGAGTGAGTCATTCCTGTTTGAAGACCAAGAAAGTACTTTTCATTGAGAATTGGCATCAAAGTTTTATTACTAGTGGAGACTGTAAACCGCATCCTTTTGACCTCAAAACGTCCATCTCTTTCTGTTAGTCTCTTCTGTCTTCTGGAGAGTGCAAAGGACTCTTGGTAAGGGAAGATCATGCACGACTAAACGTCATTATATTTAGCAGAGTGAGTTTCAGAGCCGTAGGTAGCAACAGTACTAAGGAGGGCTAAGGACACCCTGGCACAGTGTGAGGGGGCCCCTCCTTACCCGCAGCCGCCGACCACTTGTCCACCCATGTCATCTCCTCCCCAGCCAGTCCCTGGTGCCAGCCGCGTGCTGGGCTAGGGGGAGGAGCCACGGGCCCCAGCCGGCTGCCTGTAATAACAATGAGGGTAACAGTGCCCCCATTCCTTGGGCACATTCTATGGGATGAGCCTGGGTGGGGGTTCTTGAGCATTCTCTTGAACTTGTGCAGCCCTCCAGAGAAGTGGGTTTAGCATGGGAAGAAGGAAGCTCCCAGAGGTCAAGTTGCAGCTTTCAGGCCAGCACTTGACTAGTGGTCACAGCACTGGGCTCCCAGGGCCGTGTTAGGGAACTGCCTGATCCCTGGCCAGTGCAGTCCCACCCTGAGCTGTGGAGCGGATGGGGCAAGGTGCCCACTCACAGGCCACTCCTCTAGGCAAGACACAGACACCTGAGTAGCCAAGGGACCTGGCCATCCGGAGAGAGGGTGGGGGCCCAGGGAGCAGGGACTGCAGGGGAGGGGTGTTGGGGGGGTCTCCATCTCTGGGCCTCTTGGCTGGGAGACCATCACAGGGTTTCAGGGAGATACAGGGCATCTGCTGAGTGCACCTTTGTCACTGTGAACAGCCCAGGTGGGGGTGGAGACAGGTCCTGATGGCCAGAGCCATCAGAGAAAAGAGTTGGCCCTTGAAATTGTATGTTAGTGCCAATTCACTTTGCACAGAGGAAAGGCCCCCATGTGGCACTTGCTCATTCTTATTTTGCAGTTGACCCTTGAACAACTTGGGGGGTAGGGGCGCCAGTCCTTTGCTTAGTCAAAAACCTGAGTATAACTTACAGTCAGTCCTCTGTATCCTTGGTTCCTTTGTTTCCAAGATGGTTCTGCCTCAGTGGATCCAACCCATTGTGGATTGTGTACTGCTGTAGGATTTACTTTCGGCAAAAGTCTACATATAAGTGGACCTTCATAGTTCAAACCTGTGAAGTTCAAGGGGCAGTTGTATTTCTATCAGCTTTATGGCCTTATTTGCTAGTTCACAACACGTCAGCAAAATCAAGTCAGGAGGGAAAAGTGAGGCTCCTTTGATGCACATGCCCAACAGCTAAAGTGGAGGGTAGGATGAGAATCAATTTCAGCGAGTGAAAGAAGAGATTAAGATGAAGAAAAGTTGAGCTTTACACATCTTCTTGGTGTGCAAGGATTTCTTCATACATTGTTAGAACTCAAACCATTCAGTCTGTTACTGAGGACAAATGGTTCCTTTTAGGCTTCATTTCATTTGCACTGTTTTATCCAGGCAATAAATATTTAATTGGTTGATGTTTTAAAAGTTTACCAGGCTGCGGTAAATCTATATTTAGCATAAGCCCGAGTAACCTTGTAAGTCATTTCCAATAGGATTAAAATGATCAGCATGCTTCCCAGGTCCTAAAAGAAATGCTCTGGGGCACATTCAGTTGTATGTTCTTAACTTCAGATGGATATTCATGTTGCACCAGCAAGTTTTCCTAAGACTGCATATAAGGCTGATCTTTTTCATTCCCCGGGGATGTCCCAGCATCTCCACAGGAGAAGGAGAGAAGGATCTGGTCCCTTTGAAATTTGATCCAACCAGACGACCATCAGGGAATCTCTTTGCCTTCTATGTTGTTTTACTTGTGAATCAGCTGGAAATAACAGATCTCAAACACATAAATGTCTTGAGTGTCATAGATATAGGTGTCATTTCATAACCACCTGTCATTCCTCTGAAATACGAAAAGGTGAGTTGGACGTCACTTAGGAAGTGTGACAAGTCCTTGGCTTCTGTCCTGAGCATCCTTGTCTACATCGCTGTTCACCTGACACAGGTGACCGAGTGAGCCATAATCTACTCATTACTACAGCCTCCTTCCAAAACTATTTGGTTAATAACACTTGTTTTGTTTGATCTCTAATTTCTACATGTTAAGAACATATATTTTTTATTTGTCAAGTTGTTCCCATGAGCCCTATCTCTTCATTCTGGTTGCTACTGCCATGATTTGGGATTCTCGACATCTCTCTTTTGGAGATTTTGGCCCTCTCCCTGGGATCCCTCTCCTCCACTGGGATTCTTTGCCAGCCCTTCATGCATTCTGCAGGGTAATGTCCCCGAAATGCAGACCTGACCAGGACATTCTGCTGCTTAAAGCCTTTCGAGGCCTTTCCTTGCCTTCAGGCCACTTCTGTGCCCCAGACACAGGGGCTCATCCTCCTGCCAGCCAGGGTCCTCTCTCCCCTCCTGTGCCCGCAATGGCCACCTCACCTCCTGTCTCCTATGCTGCCTGGGTTTCTCATTGCTGTCAAGAAGCAGTTCAAAATGGAAGAGGTCTACTTCTTTAATTCTATTTCAGTTTTCACCTGTTGGGTGAGAGATACTGGAGGAACCAGAATATATATATACACATGCCTTTATCTCATGAGATTATATACCTTAGAAACCTCTTTCCTTAACCATGTGCTTTGTCTTTTACTGCTGTTGTGTATATTTCTGAGCCAGCAAGGGACTGTCAAGAGAGGAAGAAGACAAATATGAAATGTGCAGTTCCCTCCCCAGAAATTTGGAAAAATATAGTCACTCAGCAAATGAGCTGCCTTAGAGAAGATTATAATGTTGGCCTTATCTTCTTTTACCAACTCTCCACTTCCCTGACATTCATCTAATCAACTACTATTACCTGTCTTGGAAAATTTTTTTTTGTTTACACAGCTTTTTAAGAAAATGAACAATTGCCACCAAATTGAAGAAAGGCCAAAAAATGTTACTCTTAACAAAAGGGATGAGCATTGGGCATATTAACACATATAATTCTATGTATTATAAGATGCAATCATATTCTTTGGTTTTTCTGCCAAAAATGAGACTTGTTGGTTTTCACCTCAGCAATTCACTGACACTTTGGAGGTGGGTTGCCATTTGGAATTTGGAAATGCTGCACCTTCAATCCATTTAGACAAATGTCCCCGTTTCTGATTAGGTTCAGAGTGTTGGGGGCTCTCCCAGAATTGAGATGTTCACAGCAGCTCCACATTTTCATGGATTCTGAAAAGGGATTTCACAGAGATTAGCATTCAGAATGTTTGCCTAAGTCCAAGTAAAAGACTTTTGGGGTAGAAAGATTGAATAAAGTGCTTTATCCTCTGTTGCAGTTTTTTTTCCCCCTTTTCTTTAGAAAGCAGCCCTGTTGCTTTTGTAACAACAGTTTAAAAATATTCCACCTGAGTTTGGATGCTTTGTACTCTAGAGCTAGATGGTTTGGGGTTTGGGAATGTTACCATGGACCCAAGTTGACAGTTTAGGTTTATGATGAAGAAAACGTTCAGGAAAGGCATGTGACGTGTTTACTTCTGCTGCCTGGCTCTTACGGGGTAACACGAGTCAGACCCCTTTGTCAGAATCCACATGCTCTTCCTCAGTGGGAATTTGACTGTGATAAAGAGGCCTGAAACAGTGGAGGGAATTCTCAGCGTCAGAGGGAGAAGAAGGGTAGGAAAGTGTGGGGCTGGAAGAAGAACTTATACTGTTAAAATTAGGGTTTATTCGTTATAAAATAGGTCTGCCAAAAACATATTAAATTCTTGCCAATATCTAGTTCAAGGAAAATGTTGTGAAATAGCACTGCTTGCAGTAAAGGGAATTTTAAAACAATTATCATTTGCTGTCTTCTCTGTAGTGAACAGGACTTTGGAACCTGGCTCTCGGGCTGTGCAGTCGTCAGGAGCTCGTACTTTTTCCTCTGTGATTCTGGCCGTGCTCTATTGTTGACCACCTCCCCTTAGGTTCAAGTGGAGGCCTCCTGGGCAGCTGGTGGCCAGGGCAGCTGTGGTGGCCCGAGTCAAGCGCGCCCCTCCCATGGATGCGGCTCCCAATTTAGCTGTGGGGTTTGCGCATAGCATGCCACAGCCCAGCAATCTGAGCTCTTGCTTTCTGTTTAAAAAGGCAGATGCTTCACACATGTTTTCCCGAATTGACATAAACCATGGAAGGAAAGAATGCCGATGCTCCTTCGTTACCCCGTAGCAGCTTGTTACTTTTAATTTTTTAGGTTTCCTGTAAGAGCACATGCTGAAGGCACAGCAGCTCTTGTGCTCCTGCTGGGTTGGGAGTCTCGCTGTTTTAAGTGCCTGAGTAATGGATGGACGGGGCATCTGTAAACAGCCAGTGGGTGAGTCTGATGGACCTCAGGGATGGGAGGACTTCCTTGGGCCTGCTTTGTCGCAGGTGGCCAGGGAGGAACACAGCTGAAGGGAGGAGGGTGCCTTCTGTCTGGTCTTTCTTTCCATATCGAGAAGAGCAGATGCTCAAATCATGGAATTAGCCTGCCTGGGGAGGGTTTGCTCTGGAGCACAGACTACTGGGAAGGCCTAAAAATAAGACCGATAAAGTGTTTGCTCCTTTCCTTGAAGACAACGTTGGCCTACATGACTTGGGAGGCGTCAGACGGCTCCCGACTGACTCTTGTGTCAAGTTACACTCAGTTCTCTCTTCGTCTCTTCTGGGCTCAGCTCTGTCCGAGGTTGATCCTGTAGAGGCTGGGAAGGGAGGATGGGGCCCTGGACTTTTCTAACAGTGGTCCTGGGTTCATTCTGATCTGACCGTACCCCCTCTGTCCTCCACGGCAGTACCAGGCCCACGTCAGCCCTGAATTAACTGATGGTGTGTGCTTGAAAGCTGACAGGCCACATTTTGGGGGTGTCTCTGGCCATCAAGTACAGTCAGGGGTCATGCAGACTGAACCTTACAGCCTATGTATGCCTCATGGACCAGCTGCAAACGCTTAGGAAATGTCATGTGCCCACCTTGAATTGCATCTCCCGCTTACCACCTGGACAGGTTGCCCCCTCCAGTGTGATTGCACACCTGTCTGTGCCCCTCTGCCCACCCCAGGTGGAGACCGGTACCTGTGTGTACCCCCCCACCCCCCGCAGAAGGGCATCCCAGAGGGCAATTCCAGAGTGAGCTTGGGAGCAGATCCATTAAATAAACAAGCTGTTTATGTAAGCAGGTCTGTTAAATAAGACAAGTTTTACCTGTGGCTGGCCCTCATGAGCGCAGGATAAAGTCTTTATAATAAGACTTTAGCTAACCACAGTTAGAATTTGCTGTTAAATATTCTCACCCTCACACTTAGGGTTTTTTAAACACAGTGTTGGCCTAAAAGTAAGAACCAGCTTCTGGGAACGGGTCAGACAGGAGCCCTAGAATTTGGCTAGTATCCTTTAGCTTATCTGTGATTAGCTGAAATGCTTGATAAATTCTTTTCCCGTTCCAGCAGCTTTATGACCGTCGGGGTCTGGCTGTCTGGTGTGGCAGTTCAGGACAGTACGTAGTTGGCGTGGTGTAAATAGTAAGTGGGGACATGTCTTACCAGCCTGTCGTTTCAGCTGATGACTTCAGTAGTGCTGGAGTTTTGATGTTTATCACTGTCTCTTTCACCCCCACCCTTTTCTTACCCAAAAGACAAATGGTGAGGTTAAATATGGCCATGACTCAGCCACGGCTCAGCCCAAGCCCAGTAGTGGCCATCAGGAGAGACAGAGTCACTGTCACAGGTTCTGTTGGAACTGGCATGCAGGCCTTTCAGCGGTCTCAGTTTTCACTAAAGTTTAATAGCTTATTATCAGAACTTATTCTGGCAATCATCTAATAAAGTATTCCTTAGCATGTTTCAAAAACTAAAACAATTTTTAAAAATGAAGATACAGATTATTTGATTTGCCAAGTGACATTCATGTGTGAGGAAGTACACATAATTGAACTAAATCTAACTTTTTTTACTAAGGTAACAAAAGTGAGATGCTTTTGAATTTTCAAATACTTATGCAAGCAGTACATGATGAGAGGAAGTTGGATAGCTTCTTTTGTGAGACTTTTCTCATTTTTATAAAGTTACTTGGCCCTGAAAACTTAAGTTCAGTTGAACAAAGAGTTTGTGGCATGAATACTGCAAGAATGTTAAAGTTTGCAAACCTAAAGGAAGACTGTGGTTGTGTACAATTAATTTGTTGTGTGGGTTAAATTTTAGAATGGAGAACAGAAGTAGAGTGGTGACTGGCTTAAATGTCTTCTCCCTTGAAAAAGTGTTTCAGAGCAGTAGGAGGTGATGGGAATAGCTGAACGCATGAATGCGGGTCTGAGTCCAGTGGGGTTGCTGGCAGATCTTCTGGAATATTCCAGAATCAATAGTCAACGAGAGGACAGTGGTAATGTGCAACCTCGATATCCAGCCAGAGCCGCCATGAAATTTGGTGGTCGTTTGGGGTCACATGCCAGTTCAAGGGGTCAGCAGGCCCATGCTGGTTTCTGGGGAGGTGGGCAGCACCTGTGCAGATGAGCAGTCTCTAATGGGGGGCAGGGAGGGAGCATGCTACCTGAAGAAGGCAGACTCTGAGGGGTCAGCATAAGAATCAGTAGGGAGACTGTGGCCAGGATGGAGCCAGGACGAGAAGAGGAGGGTTCTCATGGATCCCAGGTGTAGGGTTATAGAGCAGGAGTGGCATTTCATCAAGGTGAAAGAAAGTGAGTGTTAGTCGCTCAGTCATGTCTGGCTCCTTGCAACCCACGTGGACTGTAGCCCTTCAGACTCCTCTGTCCATGGAATTTTCTAGACAAGAGTTCTAGAGTGGGTAGTTATTCCCTTCTTCAGGGGATCTTCCTGACCCAGGAATCGAACCTGAGTCTCCTGTGTTGCGGGCAGATTCTTTACTGTCTGAGCCACCAGGGGAAGCTCTTTAACAAGGTGTATCACTTTTATTTTAATTTTTAAAGGTTCTTTAACCTCTAAATTCAACTTTTTGGGAAAAAGTGGCACATCCACATAACTACACCTTTGAAAGGTATAGAATGATATATAGTAAAATACTCTCCCCTTTTACCCTAGCCATGTTCCCTGTTCCCACTCCCAAAGCTCATGTAATCGCTTTGGGATTCACCATCACATGTAATAGTGTTATTGATTCCTTGTGTTTTTATGTGTGAAGAAAAATATATAATTTATCCCCTTTTTTAAAATAAAAAGATAATATATTATGTGTACTTTTTATTCACTTAGTATTTCTTGAGGGTCTTACCATATTAGTAAATAAAGAGCTTCCTATTTCTTTTTTGACAGCTGTATGATATTCCAATATGTTTCTGTAAGAACCTTTTTTAATCCATTTCCTATTAATGAATAGTTGGTTTGTTGCCTATTCTTGGCTACTAGAAACAATGCTGAAGTCAACAACTGTATATTTGCTCTTTTGAACATGTGCAGGTTTATCTGTGGGATAAATTCCAGAAGGTGGGATCTGTGGGTTAAATGATGGATACACTTATAATTTTGATATATTTTGCCCAGTTGTTTTCCACAGGACTTGTTCTTTTTTTTCCACCAGCAATTTGAGGTTGGTCAATTCAAATGTGTTGGAATACCTCTTCAGGCATCAAATAGTGATGCAGAAAGCATATTGTATGTGCAGGTCTGAAAGCACCATTAGGAATGTGACAGCAGTGCTTTCCAACAGTTCAGGGAACCTGCTGTCCTGGTTTCGTGTAAGACAGCCCCCCTGAACAGAAGTGCTTGTAACTCCTGCCCACTGGTGCATGGTGTGTGACTGGCCTGGGTTGCAGTTCACCCTTCAGGCTGCCCAGGGAGAGTGTCTTGGTTTAATCCCCCAGCAGCAGCGCTGGCTGAAAAAGCCTTCTGAGAAACAAAGAGAATCCAATTCATATTAGAAAATCTAGTGTCCCTGAGTAAGCCCTTGGTGAATTAGACCTGATTAAATTAAACACTGATGGAAGCTTTTGTCAGACATGTAGGAAGGATGCATCAGGAAGATGAGCAGTCAGCTTATATTTTTTAGTATTTTTAACACTGAGCTGAGAAGAATAAACATTGTCACCTTTTTAACATGAGACATGGAACTGCTAAGCTGCAGTTGGGATGTTAGGAAGTACAGCCCAGGGAGCCTTCCTGGGTCTCCCACTGCCCTAGCTTCTCTGCTGTTCTCAGCCTCTTGGGGGTTTATAGATACATCGGCCCCCAGTCCCAGGCTTCTGCCCACTTCTTCACCTCCTGCAACTTTGTGTTCAAACCCCCGTTCTGCTATGAATTTTAAAATTTAATGAGATTTTTTCCAGTAATGAGCAGTTCACATTGATGGTAGAAAATTTGCAATATTTATGACACAAAGCCGTGATTACAGTTTTGGAATTTGTTAGAGAATAGATTGGGATAGAAAGAAGGAATAAGCAGGCATGAGAAAGGAGGTTGGAAATGGGAGTAAATTCAATTTGGGTGAAGTTCTCAAAGTATGTGGAACAGCTGGAACCATCCCACCACATTCTTTTTTTTAAAGTATTGAATTTTTATTAAACATGCAGTTATTTTTCCTTTGAGCTTATTTTTGTTAATGATCTTATTACGCAGTGTTAAAAGTGTTACCAAACAATAGCATAAATAAACAATAGTATATTATCACTGTGCAATGAATGGCAAAACCTCTGTGACAAGTGTGTCCAATCTAATTTCTTTCTTTCTTTCTTTTTTAACTTTACAATATTTTATTTGTTTTGCCATACATTGACATGAATCCACCATGGGTGTACATGTTTTCCCCTTCCAGAACCCCCCTCCCACCTCCCTCCCCATCCCATCTCTCCTGGTCATCCCGGTGCACCAGCCCCGAGCACCCTGTATCATGCATTGAACCTGGACTGACGATTCGTTTCACATATGATAATTTACATGCTTCCATGCCATTCTCCCATATCATTCTGCCCTCGCCCTCTCCTATAGAGTCCATAATACTGTTCTATTTATCTGTGTCTCTTTTGATGTCTCGCATACAGGGTTATCTTTACACATTGACTAAATACCATATATATGTGTTAGTATACTGTACTGGTGTTTTTCTTTCTGGCTTACTTCACATTTTTGACCACTGGGAAAGTATAAAGAAAAGGCAACCTACCAGCATTTTGCCAGGGTGAATCATGATGAGAATCCCTGAACACACAATGAGAATTAGAAAGATGGTGGATGCTAAGAATGTGTTCTGGGTCACTGATCACACAGAGGGGCAGTTTTGGAAATACTCTGCTCTCTTTTCAATTGAATCATATTGCTTTGTAATAGTAATAGCAGACAGTTCTTGGAGACAGTACCAACAATGAGGTTGGTACCTAGGTGAGGAGAGCATGAGGAATCGTGGGGGATCAGTCGCTAGACTTCTTTAGATGGTGGGCTCCCCATCCATTGACTTGGTGTCTTGGAGGTGCCTTCTACATCAAAAGCAGCCCACACACCCAAAGAGACAGAAAGTATAGATACTGGCATGAAAGAAGGAACTAGCATATATTCATTGCTTCCTTCATTCTAAGCATTGGTCCAAATGCTTTTTATACACTGTAATAGTAACTAATGATTTTGGATCTGGACTTTGTGGTAAGTGCTTTTACTTGTTCTGTCTCATTTTCATCTTTATAATGCCCCCAAGATTGGCTCTCTTATTATCTTCATTTTCCATAAAACTCAAAGAATGTGCACAGAGACACCCAGTTGGTAAGCGGCTTTGTTTAGTCCTCGCCCTCCAAGCAGTGTGGTGGGAATTATGTTTAAGGATGAGGACACATAGTGAGAAAGGAGTCAGTTAGGATTTGAACTCGGATCTGTCTTCGCAGGCTTTGCTTTTCCCCGTTATAAATAAGGCATAAGTTGAGGTCTGTTTCTAGAAAAAATATGGGAGGAGATTTGAGACAGAAATGCTGAGGTTCCTGTAGAACTTAATAAAAATACACGTGTTCTTTGAATCATGGAGCTCTTAGAAGAAAAACAATTATCAAGTTGCCAGAATTTACAGAGACATTTAAAATATGAGACAAGGATGATCACGTTGCCAGCAGAGGGATTCTTTGCAAAACCATATCTGATCCTGTCTCTCTTCACCAAAAAATAATCCTTCCTGGTTCCCATTGTCTGCAGAGTGTGATTCTTGGCACATCTGTTGCTGTGGTCAGTCTCCTGCCACCTCCCTGGGCAGTTCACACAAGCACTTCTGTCTCCAGGCCTGAATACTCTTTGTGTTTTCATATAATGATGCAGTTAATGCTTTCCTCTCCTCCCAAAGCTACCTCTCCTGTCTTTCTTGCAAAATCTAGTTCAGTCTTAATACCTTGGGGAAGCCTTCTTCAAATCCCTCAGGCAAAATATAGTTGTTTCATTTTGTTACCCAGGTGTCTGCTGTTCTTACTCTTATGGATTCAGTACACTGGTTTGCCACCATTGGCGGAGTCTCCAAGTGGTTCAAAGATTGTCGTGGTTTGAGACTCTTTCTCCACCAGGAGCATGATGCTCCTGGTGCCTGACTCAGAGTCTGGGACACTCAGTCAATGTTTGTGCAATGGGTAGGCAGATGAATGAATGGATAAAATGTTTGAATTATCCCATAAAAAATATACATGGTTAATACCTTATTCTAAATTAGAAAGTATTGCAGCCACAGTCGCTACACAATGAATGTAATTACTGATGTTTTCATTGTTTCTGAAAAGTAATTATTCTCAGATATTAGGATAAGAAACAGACTTTGAACGGAAGGTGTTATAGCTATGTATCTCCCAGTGGGTCACAGTCAAGAAGGTTTAAACCTTTGCATGTTTGCTTTCTCGCCTCTCCAAAACCTACTCATCCTTCTTGGTCTGAGATGAGCTCTTGGTGAAGATTTCCCTGCTCACCTGCCCTGGACCCTCTTGTCCAGCCTCTTCAGGGAATGTCCATAGCTGTGGTCGTCAGTTATTCTGAAGTTCATTTCTAAGGTGTATATCATGACTTTATTTTTCATTAATTCTGCCTTGGGTTACTACAACCAGATGATATTATTTAGGGGGCAGGAATCACATTTGTCCTTTCCCCCCACCCCTCAGCATGTCTAAGGTGGTGAGCATGTTTGTGTAGTAAGCATGAAGGAAATTTTTGTTGAGTCTGTCACTCTCTTACTTTGTCTTGGCCAGTTGAAAACTGCCCGTTCATACTCGTGAGGAACAGAGCCCCGCTCAGGTCTGCTTCAGTAGAGGGGGTTTACTATGAAGATGTAGGGGTGTTTCATGGGGCAGAAGAACAGGGAGCTCGTGGAAGAGGGTGTGGAAATGGGGTGTCCTTGGCTACCACGTCTGTCTGCCTGTCTTGTTGGATGGCCTCTCGTCCCTCATCCTCCTGGAGCCAGTGTCCCACCCTAGTTTTCTCTGTTGACCAGACCTGTTTGCTCTTTGATATGGCAACAGAATGGCCACTTAAGGGGCCATACTACACTTTCTGACATTCAATAAAATTTTTTCACACTTTCTGACTTTCAGAACCAATTTTTAGGAGAAGGAACATGACTGGTTCCTTTAGGTCAAGTGGTCTTCCCTGTTCCTGTCCGCTGTGGCCAGATAGATGAGGTCAACATTTTTCAAGCAAGGTAGTGAGACTACATCATCCAAAGATGGTGTGTGGGCTGACTGGGCATGCCCAGCTTTTCTAGTGAAATTTAAAATATGTTCCAGCAGGAGTCAGTTGAAGTGAGAATGTTTAATTAATTAAGGGAGCAAGTGCTAATATTGGGCTTGCCCGGTGGCTCAGTGATAAAGAATCTGTCAGCAATGCCAGAGACTCAGGACATGTGGTTTCGATTCCTGATCGGGATGATCCCCTGGAGGAAGGCATGGCAACCCACTCCAGTATTCTTACCTGGAGAACCCATGGACAGAGGAACCTCATGGGTTACAGTGCATGGGGTTGCACAGAGTCAGACACGACTGAAGTGACTGAGCACGCACGCACATGCCAGCACTGCTTGGAGTAAAGAGAGAGACATACCATGCAGGTATATGAAGCTTTATCCTAGGAAGTGGCACCTCGTGAAGGATTTTGAGGTCCAGTTAGAAATTCGAGATTGTTTTTCTCAGAAGCCCCTGCCACCAGGAACTCTGATGAAGTCGCATGGCAGGCCATGGCTGGAGTATCACAGAGGTGACTTCTTCTGCTGTGAGAAGCAGTGCTGTGAGGCACAGGCTTCTTAGGGTGTTGTGTGCATCTGTAGTGTCTGTTTAGAGGAGGGGGATGGGAGTGACACCTTGCATAGTATTAATTGCTATCAGTCTGAAAAGATTAGCAAACTTCAGTGGGAAATAAAAGCTGAAAAACTAGATAGACTTATACCTAATGAGACTCAGAGTTCTGGCCAAACCAGGTGAGGAAAATACCCAGTTTTGTATGGCAGGCCCAAGCAAGAGCCCCACAGGAGGCACTTCTTACAAGCCACCCAAATACTGCAGTGGCGCCTCCATATTTATTGCCTTTGTGCCTTGATGCCGGCCTCCGGTACATCTGTTACAGATGCAGCTCATTCCTTTGCTATGGGGAAGGAGAATGACTTTAAAGAATGTCTCTCTGCTTTTGGCCTGTTAATATGGATTAAGGAGTTCTTGCTGCTGCTGCTGCTAAGTCGCTTCAGTCGTGTCCGACTCTGTGCGACCCCATAGACGGCAGCCCACCAGGCTCCGCCGTCCCTGGGATTCTCCAGGCAAGAACACTGTAGTGGGTTACCATTTCCTTCTCCAGTGCATGAAAGGGAAAAGTGAAAGTGAAGTCGCTCAGTCGTGTCTGACTCTTCGTGACCGCGTGGACTGCAGCCTACCAGGCTCCTCTGTCCATGGGATTTTCCAGGCGAGAGTACTGGAGTGGGGTGCCATTGCCTTCTCCAAGGAGTTCTTAGGGCTGGAGAAATGATTGGGAGTCAACTCTGAAAAGGAGTCAGAGGCTTTGACTGGAGACAAACTCCATGCAGGGCAGGAAGGGGCGTGTACAACAGAGCTGAGGGTGGAGCTGCAGGAAGAAAGGAGGGGCTTCTTAGGGGAGAAGCCTCTCCCATTCCCTGGAGCATCCTGGAGATAGCTTGTCATCAACCAGCACTGAGGGGCGGGGTGGGGATGGGGTACCTTGTTGCTTAGCAATACCAAATGTAGAGGAACAGCCATCTGAAGAGCTGACCTGGTGGCACACCTGGGTGTCTTCCTCTGGGGCTTGTTCGCATGACAGAGCCGAGCCTGCCAGACCTCGAAGCCCCCAAAGAGCTCACTGAGGCACGTGCTGTTGCCTCGTGCAGGGTGCTGTTGCCTCGTGCATGCCTGAACCTCAGGCTTGTCTCCAGAGACCTTGAGATTCTGGGTACGAAGCTGAAAGACCTCAGGACACAGGAGAAACTTTTATCTCTTTTTACTGTTGAAGGATCTTGACTTGAAAGAGAACAAAGATATGGAACTTTGACAGCTCCTTGGTGTTGCTCTAAATTATAGATTATTTCATTGTACCTGATTTCTATTTGCCAGAAGACTACGGTTGGGCAAATCAGCCAGTTTTTAAAAATGGAAAATAAACAATGTTAAAATGGTTATTTTAATCATAGAAGCTTGACAGTAATATCTAGTGAAGTCTATTCTACCCAGTACATGGTTGATAATCAGTATTTTCTTTTTTTTATTAAATCAAAAAAAGTGAAAACTTGGGGCAAGTTGATAAGCATATTGTTAGAATTTCTAAATGACTACAGAATTACTAGGAACCAATGTCATGGGTTAGCTGAGAGTGAATGGAAGTGACTTGGGGCTGTTAGATCTTATTTTAGGAATACACTCGATAGGGCTTCTTATAATATCCTTGTGGGTTAGATGTTAGATGAACTCACCATTTATTTAAAAACAATCTGGTTGGTGTTTTTTTGTTTTTGTTTTGAGCCATCAAAAAGGGACAGGAAGATTCACTGGATGTCATAAGGCTGTCATATCTTCACCTAAAAATATATTAGTGTTCTATATCTGGAGGGCTTACTCAAAATGTTGAAAGTGACAGCTGATAGGAGTACCTAATGTTTTATGACAAAGTTGAGATGTCGATAGGTTGGAATCAACAAAAAAAGTGAAACATAATTGAAATAAATGTCCTGCCTCTTGGGTGGCATTTTATTACATGAGCATAGAAGATACTGAGAAAATAGCATTTTTATAAAAGATGACCAGGGTAGTTTGTTGTTGTTGTTCAGTCACTAAGTCATGTCCGACCCTTTGAGACCCCATGGACTGCAGCAGGCCAGGCTTCCCTGTCCTTCACTATCTCCTGGAGTTTGCTCAGATTCATGTCCTGTGAGTCAGTGATGCTATCTAGCCGTTTCATCCTGTATGCTTTAGTTGACTACATTTTACAAAAGATAAAGCTATATAGGATGAGATGGTCTGTAAAGCTTTATATTCTTTCAAAGGGATATGTAGATTCTGGCTGCAATGTTCTGTAAGCCACATCTTAGGGGGTGCTCTGACTGTTTGAAGGGTGTCCTGAACAGCATGCAGAAGAATTTGGGGGCAGCCAGAGGGCTTAGGGAGGTCTGGCCTTAAAACCTGGCAGGGTTGTGAAGAGCGTCTTCCTGATTTTCATGACCGTCTTAGGGAAGGAGTAGGCCTGTTCTGGGCAGCTCCCTTGGGCAGTACTACTTCTGTGGGGAGAGGTTACTGGTGGATGTATTGGGCTCAGGTTTGAGCAAGCCTGTTGGCTGGGTTAGGATGCATTTTCAGTGTGTGGAAACTAGAATTTCGTGCCCTCTGAGGTCCCTTCCAAATCTTAAATTCTGCAGTCCTGGACACTCTGCATTTTGTTTTAATTTCAGAGTCAATAGCATATGGTTTAGAGATGAGTTTATGATTATAATTTGGGTTGTGTAATACTATAGAAGGAAACTGTGATCGTCGTGTGTACTTAGTTGTGTCCGACTTTTCTGAACCCGTGGAGTATAGCCTGCCAGGCTCCTCTGTCTCTGGGATTTTCCAGGCAAGAATACTGGAGTGGGTAGCCATTCCCTCCTCTAGGGGGTCTTCCCAACCCAGGGATCAAACTCAAGTCTCCTGCATTGGCAGGCGGATTCTTTTAGCCCTATATAGGACTGTCCTTTAAGTGGGAAGTTTCCAGAGAAGCAAGAGAAACCGGGACTGTTTTGCAGAGCGCAAATTTTGTTGAATGTAACTGTGATGATAAAACAAACTTGTTACCTGAACAACGTGCAGTTCCTGGAGGGAGTATATGGGGGAACATATCACCAGCATTCATTTTGCATTTAGTCACTGAAGGTTGACTCCATTTGAGGAAATCTGAAGATTAAAAAAAAAAAAATCCTGTTTTCCGCTGGTGATTCTTTTTGAGCATTTCCGCCTTCCAGTAATCATAGCTTTGTTTTACCAAGAAAGCTCTGCCTCGAGGGGAGCTGTGATTTTCAGAGCAGTTATTACAGCTGGCACGAACGGCCAAGGCCCGTCAGGACCATGGTTGTCCTGGAGATTTTCTTCAGGACAGAAGAAACAGACCCTGATTGCTCTTTATTTTTGCTCCTGTTGTTTTACTCTAATTTGTAATTTAAAGTCCACTCTACAAAGAGTCCACAGAGCGCCAGCTGGATACTGGTTTAAAGACTTTCCTTTCTTTCTCTAGTTTTTAAATTTTAAAGAGGACTGTCGATTTTGGTGGTTGCTGTTTTGAAATCAGTGAGATGTATCTTTCTGTTTCCTTCACTTCGGTGGATGGGGAGGTTGAAAACAAAATCACCAGCTTCAGATTTATGTTAAAGATCTTTCCCTAGAAAGTGGGTAGGTCTGCTCTGGCCAACTTCATCGTCCATCGATGGGGGAAGGAACCGTGGGGTCTCTGAAATTAGTCCTCTGATTGCAAGTTGTCATCTCAGGAGACCTGGGAGTGTGTGCCGTGTGCCCTGCTGTGCTGGTCCTTCTCTGGGCGTGTCAGGGTCCCACGTGGAAGGGAGGAAGGCAGTCTGGTGGGACCGACCAAGACAGTACTGGGACTCATGGGTTGTGGTCAACCGCAGAGGGCAGTAAATGGCACCTTCTTGCTGCTTTTGAAAAGCAGATGCTTAACCTCCTATATAATAACGCTGTGCCTTGACTGTTGCTCAGTGTTCTTTATCATATGTTTAGGCTGTATTGTTTGGAGGGCATGGCTTTTCTTTTTGGTGCTGTGATTCTCTGCTTTTGCAGTTTAGGTTAAAGCCTTGTGTTTCTGCTTTCCCTTCCCGTTAATTGTTCAGATGTCTTAGGCTTAGACATTGACTCTTGAACAAAATCACTCATATAACCCAGACTTAATAGGACACCATAAAGTGTTCTTAAACTGCCTTTGCTTTGGGTGTACAGTCCTTTAGGAAAGCAGTTAAGCAACAGGTATTTAGGTATTACTTTTATTATTATTAGGAAATAATAAAAGAGAATACAAATTTATTCTCTTTGTCCCAGTGATTTCTAGGAATCAATCCTAAGGAAATCTTATGAAATATAAAACATAAGCATAAAGAATTATTTATAAGAATGAATTCTAATAATAAGTATTGTACATTGTTACCTAAATTTTTTCCTTACGATTTTTTGATATAGTTTTTCACTTATTCCATCATTAGATATGGTTTGTACGATATGCATTGGTTTCATTTCAGAAAATAAAAAATTCAAATTATGAAAAAAATAAGTATTTTTAACAAACTATATGTCTAATAGTTGCAAGATGTGTGTTGTTTCTTCTTTCTAATTATCTGCATTTTTCAGCATCTTTTAAAAATGTGTTCATTTGATTTGTTCCGGCAGCTAGTGAGTCACATCTTCTATGGGTGAGAGGCTAGACTAAATGAGATTTAAATGATTTTGCTTGAGTAGCTAGTGTAAAGAAAAAAGTACTTGGCTTAGGATATTTTATAGTTGTTGATTGTGTACACCGGGCTTCTGTTCCTGGAAGATAGTAGATGAGATATCCTGAAAACCGTGCTCTTGCAGACCACTTAATACTGCTGGCTGTAAAACATTGAGTATCCTTTTAAGTGTTTGGCAGAGATGACAAGAAATGACAGGAAATCACCAGTGTTCAAAATTCTTCTTATCAATGAGAACTATGTGAGCTGATACCAGAGCAGCCTTGCAAAAATGGGCCAGTCTTGGTGACTGCAGAGCACCTAGGAGGCTGTGAAGATAGGAGATGAGACCTTAGGTTTTTGGAGGGTGAGGATTCCTGTTTAAAGTCAGACTCCTCAGGACCACATGCTCGGTGAAAGAATGGCCAGGGAAAATATGCCCACCAGACTAGGGAGATTAGTAGGAAGTTTACCCCCTCTAGTTTGAGACAGGTGTGGTGGTATTTGTAATCTCAGGTGTACCCTTTCATGGGTTTGGGGCTTAAATGACATTACTTGTGTAAGAATCCTTAATCTGATTAATTAGGTTAAGAGGAGTCCCAAAGTGAGGATGCTTTTCTTGAGGGACACTCGGTACTCAGGCTGCATGGGATTCCCACATATCAAGTATTTCTGAAGATGGGCTCACAAGCCAGAATTAAAGACCTTCAAGGGAACCATCTGGCACAGCTGAAGCTTAGTACACATGGCCTGAAGCTTAGTACACATGAGTATTTCATTTAAATACTCAGTGGACAGGTTAAGCATCAGGTTAATAAAATTGAAGAAAAACTTGTGTATTGGAAGATGGATGAGAAAAATTTACTGAAATTATACTGAGCTGCGTACTTCATTTAGGATACGTATTGAGAGTTTTGGAAGAACAGCGAAACCAGGGCCAAAGAGATAATGTGCGAATTATATTAATAAAAGCTAACGAGTAATGTCTAACAGCATATAACTTTAATATGTAGTTGAATGTTTCCAAACATATTTTACATTATTTTATGAGATTGACAAATTGGGTGAGACTAGGAATTGCTGCTATTTTGAACACTTGCTGTGTGTAAAGCCTTTTTATCAGGCTTTCCATTCCATGGGGAGGTATGGGGGCTCTCTGCTGTTTCTACCTGTCTCTTTTCCTACTTTCCCTGGTAGCGGCACTTGCTTCCCCTTTGGGGGACCATCTTTCTCTAAGGATGTGGGGAGAGGTCCTGGTGGAGGCTTGCCTGTGAATCAAGTTACATCAGATCTCCCTGGCTCTGGGTCCCCAGTGGGCATCTCTCTTCTTGGAATCCTGATCACGAGGTAAGTGCCACAAGGATGGAGTTGATTCAGTTCAACAGCAGAGTCCTCTGAAAAGACTCCTTATAATTTGTTGCCCACATCCCCAGGGCTACTCTACTTCTGGCCCTTCCCAAGTCCCAGCCATTAGCTTTTCTTTGGATTCTGAGAGCTACTCTTATAGTATTAATGCATTTTTCTTTTTCTTTTTTAAAGCCAGTTACTCTCTTGCTTCAGTTCAGTTCAGTTCAGTTCAGTTGCTCAGTTGTGTCTGACTCTTTGCAACCCCATGGACTGCAGCACGCCAGGCTTTCCTGTCCATCACCAACTCCTGGTGCTTGCTCAAACTCATGTCCATCGAGTCAGTGATGACATCCAACCATCTCATCCTCTGTCCGTCCCTTCTCCTCCTGTCTTCAGTCTTTGCCAGCATCAGGGTCTTTTCAAATGAACCAGTTCTTTGCATTAGGTGGCCAAACTGTTGGAGTACGTCCTTCCAATGAATATTCAGGATTGATTTCCTTTAGGATGGACTGGTTGGATCTCCTTGCAGTCCAATGGACTCTCAAGAGTCTTCTCCAACACCATATTTCAAAAGCGTCAATTCTTTGGTGCTCATCTTTCTTTATAGTCCAACTCTCACATCCATACATGACCACTGGAAAAACCATAGCTAATTCTGAACTACTATATAAAACCATGAAAAATTACACTGTCAACAAGTTTAGTTTGAAATTTGAGTTTTGTGTAAGGGAATGCATCCTGACAGCATAGAAGAATATTCTAGAGCAGCCACATGGATTAAGAAGCTTGCTTACGGTGTAAATCACTCTACTCCCCCTTCCACTGAGAAAGCTGTGGTTCAGAAGAATGCCATCTGAACAGTGTGCTTAGTGATGATGTAGAAATTGTAAATATGCAAAGGCATTAAAGATTATTCTCCTTTATCTGACACTAATTATCCTCCCATAATATGGATGCTAATTATTACAAACTGTTACTGCATTTTGAGGTATTGTGGTTGTCTATGGAAAAAACATCTCTGGAAAATGAACTGTAAAATAAGCTGTAGTATTTTTTGAAGACAGGGAACCAGTTTGTTCTCAATTTTTTAAGAATAGGAGTTAGCCAGACTTGCTTAGTTGTTTGATATTTTAGGCATTAAAACTTCCATGCAACAAAGGAATGCAACATATTTTTATTAATAAATGGCAGATAAGATCAAAAGACAGAAACAAAAGCTGTACATATGTTTAGAAGAACAGAGTTTTCAGATTGCTAGTTTATGTTCCAGGACCATGCCTGGTGTCCACTGCCTAAAACCTCCCAGCCACTAGTAGCTACAGCTATTACTGAAGCAGGTAATGATCTTGACGTTACATCTCTAGGAAACATTATCACTGAATACTAAATGATTTTATCAAGCATTTTGAATTTTATTTTCTATCCAAAAAGCCAGGCTTGTGAAATTTATAGATCTCATTTCTTCTTACTTCATCAAAAGATAATTTAACTTTAACAATAACTACCCAGGATAGATAGGGAAATTGGCAACTACTGAAGGATTGAAGATGCATTTGAAAACATCTGCTTTCATTTTGGATAAAAGTTAAAAATTAATGTTCTGAGCTTGTCAAAGTTGTGCTAAAATCTTTTCACCCATTTCCATCAACATACGTCTGCAAGATTGGTTTTCACAATGTGATGGGTGTTACTAAAACAAAATAGGAAGCAACTTACCTATACATTATCCTGAGAGTAGCTTGGTAGATCCATTCTAGAATAGATAAGTTAACAAGCAAAAACTAGAGTAGTTTTTCCTATCTAAAGACTTTAAATACTGATAATACATAGCTTTTATTCATTGTATATGTATTAGGTTTTAATGTGGTAAATCAATTTCACTTGCAACTTTTTGTGCTACAACAAAGTTGTGAGAGTAATTGTGACTTAATTGTATGCTTTCTTTTGTATGCTATTTTGTATAATTCTTTTATTTTTTCTGAATTATGTTTTTTCAGATTATATTAAGATAGGATTTTGTGTATTAAGTCTAATGATAATGGTATGCATTCGTATGTCCTGTTGTATGTCCTTAACTGGTCATTCATTTTTGTTGTGAATAGTTTACCAAGACATTGGTCAACAGTGGATTGGAAATTACAACCTGAAAAACGAATCCTTCAACCTAGGTAGTTTGAGAAGTACGGAAATGAATGTTTGGTTTCTCCTTGGGAGCATTTATTTTTGGTGGCATCTGCCCTGGCCTGCCCTCTGCCTCCCACCTCTGCAGAGGTGGCTTGTAGTGTCCCTGGACCAGTTTAGTAGCACTTCCCACCACAGGGCTAGAGGGAGCCTTGGTGAATACCTTAAGTAGCTCCACAAAGAACATTTGACCATAGAAGGTGTTATCCAGAAATAACTTAGGTTTATCTGCTTAGGTTTACCAAGCAGACCAGCATGGTGGGTGTTGTCAGCAACTGCTGCTGCCTCGCCTCTGAGGACACGCCAGCAGCCCCAGTCCTCTGTCTGCATTTCCTCACTGATGCCGTCAGACAGGAAATGTGCTTTCAGGTTCAACAGCTTGGTACTTGCAAATGCAGAGACCTTTTTTCATGTGTCCTCTCTTTCTCCCAAGTCCTGGAGGCTGTTTGCCATCTGCGATTTTTAAATCATCCTCTCCCACTGGCTCCACTGGCAACAGGCTGCCCTACTTTCTCCCTTTTCCTTTTTTTCTCCTCTTCCTTTCTGGCAGCTCCTCTGAGTCCTTTTCCCGCTTCTGGTGTGACACCCACCTTTGGCCCTTTCCTCTGGTCTCACTCTGTCTGCTCTCCTCCAGCTGTGACTTCAGGAGCATTTCTGCCTAGCTCCTCCCCTCTGACCTGGATCTCTGTCAGTTCCCGGGATGTCATGTCTCGCAGCCCCTTCAGAGTAATGACCAATCAGTAGATCTCTTTTGACAGTGGACGATTTGAAAGTGCTTATTGAATTTGTTACAATATTGCTTCTGGAGGAGGAAATGGCAAACCACTCCGGTATTCTTGCCTGAAAAATCCCATGGACAGAGGAGCGTGTCCTTGGGGTCTCAAAGAGTCAGCATGACTGAGTGACTGCGCGTGCACAGTATTGCTTCTGTGTTATGCTTTGGCTTTTTTAGCCGAGGGGCATGGGGGATCTTAGCTCCCCAACCAGGGATTGAACCCGCACCTCCTGCTTTGGAAGGCAAACTAAACCTTCCAAATCTTAACCACTAAATCACCAGGGAAGTCCCTTCAGCAGATCTCTTATCTGGTGATGGTCCCCAACCCTGAGGCCCGGGCAGCTCCCTCATGCTGCCCACTCACCCGGGCGTGGAGACTGCCTGGTGTCCACCGCCTGAAACCTCCCAGCCTTGCTCTCTCCACTCCATCCTCTCTCTGCCTTGGTTCAGGCCCTCACTCTCGTCTGCTCCCCATTTCTGCCTCCTGGCTCTTCCCTCCAGCTTCTTCTCCACTCAGGGATCCAAATTTTCTCTTTGAAAAACAGTTCTGATTCTGGTCTGACCTCTCTGTGGATGCGGGGTGAGGTCCAGACCCTTTGCCGCCTGGCCTGAACATGTCTGGGTTCACCTTGGACGACCCTGTTTACCATGAACACCAAGTCATGCTGAACACAGTCAGATGCTGATGCAGGCCATTTAGGATCTGTGTTATCTGCAACACAACAAAGTTAATCTATTAGCATCTCACAGAAACTGTGGGCAAGAGAGAATGTGAAAGTGTCAGCCAGGAGAGGATGCCAAATGGAAAGCAGTAGTATAGCACCTTACTGACGAAAGTTGTGTAAAAGGCCCTTGAGGGTTTTTTTTTTTTTCAATCAAGGGGGCTCTTTCATTGTATTGTTCAGCCGCTCAGTCATGTCTGAATCTTTGTGACCCCGTGGACTGCAGCACTCCAGGCTTCCCTGCCCTTCACCATCCCCAAAGTTTGCTCAAACTCATTTCCATTGAGTCAGTGATGCTATCTAACCACCTCATCCTCTGTTGTCCCGTTTTCCTCCTACCTGCAGTCTTTCCCAACATCAGGAGCTTTTCCAATGAGTCGGCTCTTCCCGTCAGGTGGCCAAAATATTGGAGCTTCAGCATCAGTCTTTCCAATGAATATTCAGGGTTGATTTCCTTTAGGATTGACTGGTTTGATCTCCTTGCAGTCCAAGAGACTCTCGAGAGTCTTCTCCAGCACCACAGTTTGAAAGCATCAGTTCTTCAGTGCTCAGCTTTCTTTATGGTCCAACTCTTGCATCCATACTTGACTATTGGAAAAACCATAGCTTTGACTATATGGACCTTTATTGGCAAAGTAATGTCACTGTATTTAGAGTATACTGTTTCTAAAGATTTTCATTGATCTATCCACAACCCTGGACTCTATGGCTTCCTTCTCAAAGGATCTTCAGTTTTTCAGCTGTGGATTTCTTTTCTCCAGGGCTGCAGAAGGGCAGCGGCATCACTAGCTCACCTGGCTGTCTGTCCTGCTGGCCCTTGTAGGTGCCTTGTCACATCTTTGGATCTGCCCTGGATACAGCAGAGAAGTCAGTGAATGTTTGAGAAATGAGGAAATGAATCCTCCTGCATCCTAGGGCTGAACCTTAATGTGTGTGTGACTTTCCTGGGGATCTTGTTAAAATGCAGATGTTTCAGTAGGTGTGTGTGTGGGGGGACCAAGGTTCTGTGTCTCTTGCAAGCTCCCAGGTGATGCTGATGTTGCTGGTCCAGACTCCATGCTTTGAAGAGCTAAGGATTGAACCCCTCACCTTGGATAAATGTAGGGGCCATTCAGCCAGCCATGTACTGTGTGGACAGGCAACTGTCATCATCTGTAGTAGGAGCAGGCTCCAGGGTATTTCAAGAAGCCTTTCTGCATCTGCCTGGGGGAAAGCCTTTTCTTCCTGATTGAGGATGTGGTTACTCACCTGCTTCCTTATTTGAGGAGCCCCGTGGAAGGGTTGCACGCATGTGGGATGGAAGGGATGTGAAGCACTGTCCCAGGTGGGCGCTCTGACCAGCCGACTCTGAGTCTCCATCTGGAAAATGACAGCTCCAGTGGAGGATGTCCTCACCCTTCCTGGTGCTCCTATTCTGCCCCGAGACCCCGAGGGCCACCAGTGCTGTGCCCCTGCACCCCCTGCCAGGAATACAGAGATTATCTTGACAGGATTGGCTGAGGCTGAGTTCCAAAATTTTTGTTAATGAACCTAAGCACCTTTATGGTAAAATAAACAATCCAATTCATAATAAAGTCTATTAATATCTCCCCACATATCCACATAGTTCACATACTTGTCATTTTCAAATGGCTCAGTAGTTACATTCCCTCAGGTTGTCTGGCTAAGGCCATGTGTAGCCATTCCCTTGAGGCTGGCTGTTGGCTCTTCTCCAGGTTTTTTTTTCCCTCAAATTTTAAGCAGAGGGGTTGTGACTGTCTGCTGAATTTACTCCCCTCCTCCCCAACCTCCATTATCGCCTTGGGTAAGCTTTTACAATTTATAACTCACATGGTCAGGTCGTCTAGTTACATGATCTCATGGCCCTGCTATACTTTTGCATTTTTGATGATGTTCCCCAATTGTAATTACATAATTAGTTGCATGGTGATGTGTTTCAAGTCAGTCTACCACTGGATTCTCAGTTACAGAGGCCAGCCCTCCTGCATCTCCATTATTGCAGTGTTCTGACCACCTGGAACATGGCTGGGGGGCAAGTAAGATACATTAAGAGGCATGTGCTTTGTGGCTGGGCTGCAGACACGTCAGGCGTGCCTCACACAGGTGCACCAGCCTGCTGGCATGTGTCAGGTAGCCTCTATGGACCAAGCATCCTGTCAGATGCTGTGTGCTTAGTTACTCAGTGGTGTCTGACTCTTTGCGACCCCATGAACTGCCAGGCTCTGTCAGATGCTGGGGATATACCAAAGGATGTGTGTGGGCCCTGCCTTCAGGTAGCTCACATCCAGCTGGGAGAGAGGGAAGGAAAATGGGCAATTGCACTTCATTGTTTGAAGTGCCAGCAAGTGTGGAAGCACCGGGTTCTTTGGAGACACAGAGAAGGAGGACCAGACTGAAGCTGAGGTCTAAAGGAAGTCGACCTGGAGACAGCGAGGTCTGAATTGGGGTCTAGAAGTCTTCAGCACATGTCTGACAGCCTTGTTTTGGGCTGATAGCTGCTGTAGTGGGCAGAGCCCTGGCTGGCAAGATCCTCCTAGGCGTTGTGTTTCCTAGTGCATCTTTAATTTGATTTTGAAGGTCATTATAGAGATGGCACATTGGGAAACCACACATTATAGGGGAAACCTCGCTCATACAGCTGGGCTATGCAGTTGCCTTTATGTGCCTTAGTTATGGACAGCACGGTTATGCATTCTCTCTCCATCACATTTGAGATGAGGTTCCTGCCTGTGGAACAAAATGTACCTACTCATTGAGTTGTGGGGCTTCCCAGGCAGCTAAGTGGTAAAAAAAAATCTGTCCGCTAAGCAGGACACGCAGGTTTGATCCCTGGGTTGGGAAGATCCCCTGGAGAAGGAAATGGCAACCCACTCCAGTATTCTTGCCTGGAAAATCCCATGGACAGAGGAGCCTGGCAGACTGCAGTCCTTGGGGTTGCAAGAGTTGGACACGACTTAGCAAATAACAACATAGAGTTGTGGACTCACTGAATTTGTGTGGTCATGCTAGAAGGAACCTTAGCCAACTAGCAGGGACATGTTGCATCATGGGAGATAAAGTGTTTCCCACCCAACCCCCACCCCCAGGCCCCCCCTCCCCCGTCAGAAAGGCCAAGTCAAATTCCGCTAAGTGAGGATTTTTCACTTCAGTTCGTGAAGTCAGTGAGTAAAGCTGAGGAACAGAATAATAAATTACTGATTACAGAGTGTTTCCTCAATGAGTCATGGTGTGTTAGTGTCATTATTTTTCACGATTTAGAAATGTCATTGCCAGCGACTGGAATACCCAGAAACTTCCGGACACTGGATGTCCCATGTGTTCTTGAGTCGCCCCCTCCCTGCTCCCATTTCCCCCGCAGCCCCTTCCTCTTTGTTCTGTTTTATGTAATATGTTTGCAGGACTATGGTTCAAAATTCCTCTGAACATGTGGCATTTTTCAAGCAGAAGGTAGTCCTTGGAGGCCATCAGCTTTTTTTCTTTTTTTTGAAGATATATTCATGATAATGTGTTTATCATACACACAACTGTATTTCCACATGTAGCTCAAAAGTAGTGGATTTTGTTCCTCAGCTCTTTATAAATGGATTTCCTCTACTAGATTTTTTTCATCACGTGACTTTCTTATGTTGGCCTGTGAAATTCTGACATTGATATGCTTATTTTTCTTTCAGTCTGTTTCTTTGTCTCATCTCATGTGGTTGCACAGGCAAAAGGCAGCCAACTTCCCAAGAAATGAGAATTTGGTGGAAAATTTTGTCTATTTGAAATAATTGCAGATCTCCTCCTCACCCCCAAATTGCATAAATAGTACCTAGAAACATAGACTTTCTGTATGGGCTTTACCCACCTTCCCCAGATATTATATCATCTGATAAACCACAGTACAGACATCAAAACCAGGGAATTGTTATTGCTATGGTCCCATTGGGCTTCCCCAGTGGCTCAGCAGTAAAGAATCCATCTGCCAGTGAGGAGATGCGAGTTTGCCCCCTGGGTCGGGAAGATCTCCTGGAGAGGAAAATGGTACCCCACTCTAGTATTCATGCCTGGGAAATCCCATAAGAGGAGCCTGGCAGGCTACAGTCCATGGGGTTGCAAAGAGTCGAGCATGACTGAGGGACTAAACAACAGCGAAGATGCACTGGTCATATTTTTGTTGGTTGTCCCACTATTGCCTTTTTTTTTTTTCAGTTCTAGGGTCCAATTTGGCATCCAGTCCAGGATCACACATCTCATTTTAGTTGGCACATCTCCTTAGTATCTTCTGGTTTGTGGTCATTCCTCATTCTCTTTCTTTCACAACCTTGACCCTTTGGAAGAGCACTGGCCAGTTATTTTGTAGACTGTCTCTCAAAATGGATGTGTTTGATGTTTCCTCATGATCAAATTTAAGCTACACATTTTTGACAAAAGTTGTGTCCATCTCAGTTCATCCTAGGAGGTGGGACGTGATACTGATAGGTTCCATTACTGTTGATGGTAACTTTGGTCCCTTGGGTGAGGTCCTCTCTGTAAGCGTTCTCCACTAAAAGGTTACTCTTTCCCCCTTTGCAATTAATAAACATCTTGTCAGGAAATGCTTTGAGATTATATAAATGTCCTGTGTCCTGTGTCTCATCACACTTTCAAATCCCTTGATAATTCTTGACTGTGACGATCATTACTTAACGATATTCGCCAAATGATAATTTTCTATTTCTGTCATCCCAAATGCATGTATGCATTGAAATTCTGCTATAAGAAACAGCTTCCCTCTTCTATTTATTTATTCATCTACTTGTTAGTATCAGTATGGACTCAGGGATATTTGTTTTATTCCATTACTATCATCATTTATTTTGTGGCTCAAATTCTTCCAGATTTGACCATTAGGAGATCTTTCGAGTTGACTGCTGTGTCCTTTAGATCCTTTAGCTAGCCCTACATCATGTTTTTTCTACTTTTTAATTTCTGGTATCTTGAAATATTTTATGCTCATTTTATACTTGCTCTGCCCAGTCCTGGAAGCAACTATTTCTCCAAGGAGCTCTGTTTCTTTAGTGGAGAATAGCATTTAGAAGCCAAGATCTTAGAAGTTAGATGTACTCATTCTACATTGGTTTTATATCTTCTCAGAGCACAGAACTAGAAAATATATATGTATATACACATGTACTTCCTTGTCTTTATCTGTATATCTATCTGTGTATCAAAATCTTTGAATTTGTCTGAAAAACTGACTCTAAGTTACCTTGTTGTTGTTCAGTTGCTGAGTTGTGTCTGACTCTTTGTGACCCCATGGACTCTAGCATGCCAGACTTCCCTATTCTTCAACCTCTCCCGGAGTCTGCTCAAACTCATATCCATTGAGTCGGTGATGCCATCCAACCATCTCATCCTCTAAACTACCTACACAGTGCTTATTATCATCTTTTTTCCATTTTTATTTATATCTCTTTTCTCCATCAAAGAGACACCTGGATCCTGTTAGCAACAATATATTTACTTATTTACTCAACCTTAAAAGGAACAAGCAGAGAAGGCAATGGCAACCCACTCTAGAACTCTTGCCTGGTAAATCCCATGGACAGAGGAGCCTGGTGGGTCGCTAAGAGTCAGACATGACTGAGCGACTTCACTTTCACTTTTCACCTTCATGCATTGGAGAAGGAAATGGCAACCCACTCCAGTGTTCTTGCCTGGAGAATCCCAGGGACGGGGGAGCCTGGTGGGCTGCCGTCTATGGGGTCGCACAGAGTTGGACACGACTGAAGTGACTTAGCAGCAGCAGCAGCAGCAGTGGCTGTAGGAAAAAAACTTACTATCAGGCCAAAGATTTAGAGCCTCTTGATGAAGGTGAAGGAGGAGAGTGAAAAAGTTGGCTTAAAGCTCAACATTCAGAAAACTAAGATCATGGCATCTGGTCCCATCACTCCATGGGAAATAGATGGGGAAACAGTGGAAACAGTGTCAGACTTTACTTTTTTGGGCTCCAGAATCACTGCTGATGGTGACTGCAGCCATGAAATTAAAAGACGCTTACTACTTGGAAGGAAGGTTATGGCCAACCTAGATAGCATGTTTAAAAGCAGAGACATTACTTTGCCAACAAAAGTCCGTCTAGTCAAGACTATGGTTTTTCCAGTGGTCATGTATGGATGTGAGAGTTGGACGGTGAAGAAAGCTGAGCGCCTCAGAATTGATGCTTTTGAACTGTGGTGTTGGAGAAGACTCTTGAGAGTTTCTTGGACTGCAAGGAGATCCAATCAATCCATCCTAAAAGAGATCAATCCTGGGTGTTCATTGGAAGGTCTGATGTTGAAGCTGAAGCTCCAATACTTTGGGCACCTCATACGAAGGGTTGACTCATTGGAAAAGACTCTAATGCTGGGTAGGATTGGGGGCGGGAGGAGAAGGGGACGACAGAGGATGAGATGGTTGGATGGCATCACCGACTCGATGAACATGGGTTTGGGTAGACTCCGGGAGTTGGTGATGGACAGAGAGGTCTGGCGTGCTGCAATTCATGGGGTCGCAGAGAGTCGGACACGACTGAGCGACTGAACTGAACTGAACTGAACTGAATCTAATCAAGAAGTTACCAATTTTCCAGTTACTTAAGTTACTCCTTTTCTTCCCCCACCCCCTCCTGTGATTATTATTCATTTGTGATTCATTTACTGCTTTTTGTACTCCATTTTGGGTTCCTTTCATATCTTGGTTGATTTTAATTGTTGATTTTTGACTATGTCAGAAACATAAGCAAGATTTTAAAAATCAAAACAGTTAAAAAGGTCTTGCTTAGGAAGTGTCACTTCCTCCTTATTCTTTCTCAGTTTCACATTTCCCCCTTTCCACCTTGTTCCCACTCACACCCTGTAGGTAGCCAACTCCTTAGTTTCTCATTTCTCATATTGTATTTCTTGTTGTACAAATGAGCAGATACATGAATATTTTCTTATCTCCTCTTTCTTATACGAAGGTAGCATGCTATAGCTACTCTTTTGCACTTTGCTTTTTTTGCTTAACAGAATGTCTTGCAAATCACTTCATATTAGTTCATAGAGATCTTCCTCAAATTTTCTTAGAACCTGTGTTAGATTCCATTTTATGGATATACCATAGTTTTTTCAACCAGTCTCTTGTATGTAAGCATTGTCGGTTGTTTTCAATGTGTTGCAATTACAAACAGTGCTGCAATAAATAGCCTTATACATATGTATTTTCACGTTGTGGGAGGTGTACTTTCAGGGTAAATCCCTAGAAATAAAAGATAAGTCAAAAGATAAAAGTGTCTCTATGGTAGAGATGCTGCCAAATTCCCCTGCAAAATTCTTATTGGAGAATTTGAGTAGGACAAGCTTAGCAAACTGTGTTTGCCAAAGGTGGTGGCTGCGATGGCATTCAGTGGTCGTAGAGATGGGCACGAGTGGTTCCCTTGGAGGGAGGGGAGCTTGACCCATTGCCCTCTCACTCCTCCTGGCTTCTAGGGCAATAAGATAGTGTAGTAGAAAGAGAATGGAGGCCAGCTGGGAATTTAGATAATCCATGCTTTTCCAAGGTACCTGGGGCCATATGAGATACTTGTCATGGTGGTGAATGAAATGATCTCTTAGGGAAAGAGCATGGAGTGGAGTGGAGGTGAGAGGTGGGTTAAAAACTTCTGGGTTTGAGTCCTGCCTTGAGTTTTAGTGGTATGATTCCTAAGCAGGCTTTTAACTTGCCTGGACAATTAGAATAATAAATACCAATGTATGGAAAGTGCATTTCACGGTGTCTGGTAAGGTTGATATGGTTGGCCTGAGGAGTCAGTAAATCATCGATGGAGTACGCATAGTGAACGTTACTTCCCAATCCTGTCCCATTTATTTGCAGTAAGAAGGGGGATTCTAAATCATTCTGCTGACTGACCATGGGGCTGTGTTTAAAAATCTCTGTAAAAATAAGCTTTGTTTTACTTCAGTATTTGACAGACTGGCTAAGGGCGTGATTATGAAAGTTTGGGCCTCTGCCTCATCTCAGCTTTCCTCTTTCCAGTTGAGGATATCTGGCTGGTGAGTTCCAGGCATTTCCAGGTAGTACCACTGAGGCTGGATCTAGTTAGCCACGGCCATTGTGGTTGTAACCTCCTGGGTCTTAACACAAGTCACATTGAAAATAATGAAGTCATGCATTTCTTGTAAGTCAGTGAATGAAGAGTTCTTGACCCCCCTTCAGGGTTCTCCAGGCTCTCCAGTGTTTTTTGTTATTGTTGTTGCATTCAAAGCTGTGAAGCCCTCCTCCAGGCTTCTGCTGATGAAAAGATGCCCTGAATCCTGTACTGGGTGAGGCTTCGAGGACAGGAATGTGTTGCTAGGACAACAGATATTAAAGGGTTTTAAAATTGCTGAAGAATCATCAACAGTTAATTCTGCTGCAAATCCAGGACTGATCCTTGTGGGGTAAGCCACTGAAAAGCAGACTTCAAAATGCGATGTTGTCATCCAAGATTTGGGGACCCAGAGTGCTGGGGACCTTGTCTGTCTACCTGCAGCACCAAGGGGCCCTAGAGGTTCTCAGAATGATGGATCCTCGTTAGCGGCAGCCTGAAATCACCAGCAGCTCGAGAAGCCAGCAACAGCCAAACTCTCTCTTAACAGCTTTAGGCTTAACGTACTGATTTCTCTTACTCAGCAGCATCAGCCTCCGTGGGCATTTTTTTTTTCCAGCGCTCTGTCTCCTCAGCACCTGAGTCTGCTCTCCGGCGAGGTCAGGGGGATAATTCCTCACTGGCACGTTTCACCTGACTTTAATCCACATGTCCCAGATTGAACCCTTTTTGAATGGAAAGGCTTTGTAAGTCCGTAAGGATCTGCAAGTAAGCAGAGAAAATTGAGGGAGGTGCCCCAATTGGGGAGGTTATGAATTCACATCTTGTGCAAGGTCACAGTCCTGACGAAAAGCCACCCATGTGCGTGGTCAGTCCGTACACAAGCTCAATTCACGCTTTTGTTACTTCCCCACTCTTAGTATAAACTGTTGCTCTGATAGTTTTTAACATAGTCGTCTCCCTCCACAAGTGTGATTACTGAAAGTTGAACTGTTTTATGAACTGCAGACCATGATGTTGCAAAGAGTTGGACATGATGGAGCTACTGAACTGAACTGAATTGTTTTACTCCTCTGTTATCCTACTGGGTACCTGGCCTTTAGGCTTCCTCGATAAAAGCTTATCCAAATGAGTAAGAGAGCCACTGATTGTGGTAGAGGAGAGGAGAAGAAAGCCCGCCTGCTCCTTCCCTTGCCGGGGAGGTGGAGTGCACGGCCGAAAGTCCATGGACCCTTGCCCTCTCTGTGCCTGATCACCTAAAAGGGGTTTCCACACAGCACCCCATGGCAGCTCCTTGGCATTTGAATTTAAGCTGAATTTCTGTCAAAGCCCACAGTGTCTTAACGATGGAGTATTCACACTTAGCGCAGTGTTCCTCAGACCCGAAGTTCAGTGTGGCCACGGGGCAGCACCTTAACTGGTTGCCTTTACCAAAATGCTGTTGAGATCTTTTCTTGTTATCTTAGCTTTATTTTTCAAAACTCTTTTCGACTGTGCCTTCCCCTTTCTAAGGGGATTAATAAAATGCATGATCAATGATCGATAAAATGCAGTAATACTTCATCTCCCAGACCTTTGGGCGAGAATGATGTTCAGGATGGGGCATGCTGGCCCTGTGGATTAAGCCGGGTCACTGCGGATCCCGGGTTTGAGCACATGTTGGAGGGGCCCAGGCCAGAGGGTCTCTCACGATGCCATCGTCTGCATCCCTTTGTGCTCGGTGGCCTGGGGACGTGATGTCTGACATGGCCTTGGTGTATGATGACAGTGTCGGGGTGTCGTCAGCCTGACCTGGCCCAACTTGATAGGTTTAATGTTTTTCCACTTGAGCCGGTCTTTTTCTATACATCAGTGGGGCTGGGGTGGACTGTGGACCCCAAGGCTTCATGTGGTGTGGACCGCATGCTTCTCTTTACCTTTACTGTGGCCGTCAAAATGACTGATGGGCATGAGATGGGGGAGGGACAGCTCCAGCCTCAGGAAAACATCCACAATATGGCAAAAGCTGGCCATTGTCCCCTGATGGCTATTGCAACATTATTTATCATGAAACTCTGAGAGCAACTTTTTTGTTTAATTATAACAGGATAAGTTTAAGCACATTATTGACTTTTACACCATGTGACTGTTTTTCAAAATAAATAACAAAGAAGAGAGGAATGTGTAGAAATTGAAAGGAAATACAGCAAAAGGAGGATAGTAGTTGTGTTAATAGTGCTTAGTTGCTCAGTCGTGTCCGACTCTGCGACCCCATGGACTGTAGCCCACCAGGCTCCCCTGTCCATGGAATTCTCCAGGCAAGAATACTGGAGTGGGTTGCCATGCTCTCCTCCAGGGAATCTTCCCAACCCAGGGACTGAACTCACGTCCCTGCATTACAGGCAGATTCTTTACCGTCTAAGGCAGCAGGGAAGCCTGTAGTTGTGTTGGGTGGTGCCATAAAGAGTATTTTCTTTTTGTTAATACTCTAGACTTCTTAAAATAAGAAATAATGATGACAATTATAATTATTATTATTATTGTGAATTTAAAAAGCAAATGTGAAATATATGTGGCAAAAAGAATTTCCCCGAAGTGGCTCAACGTTGGAGAAACTAGAGAGTCCCCTCTGGATGTTGTGTGTTGCTGCATACAGGATAGGGTAGGAGTCACCTCATGTAGTACAGAACAACAACAGGTATGTGACAGTAATTTGATTGGAAGCTTGGATTGAATTTTTAATTTGTTTCAGAGGCACACATTTATTATAATAATGAAGACCTATTTTTAATCATAATCTAGCCGTCTTCTGTAGAGCCCTGGGGAGCCCTGCCTACATCTCCCTCCTTGTTAACATGCCTCTGCCCGGCTGGCCCTTGTTGAGGCCTGAAGGTGGACAGTGGTGAACCCCACCTTTCCCCACGTGGCTCCCTGGGGCTGGGCTGACCTGGCTGCCCTGCCTACCCCTGCATAAGGGAGTGCTTTCGTTAGACAGCCTCCTGTCTGCTCAGGCTCAGGCCAGGGATAGGACCTCAGATCACTGCCCCTCCTACCCCTCTTGCTGGGCCCAGTCAAGCTCCAGGCAGAGTGTGCGGGCTGACTCAGGCTGGGGTACCTGGCAAGGGGACCTCTGGCTCTCCCTGGGGGCTCCCATAGCTGATCTCGCAGTTGGGAAATGTGTGCTGGGTGCCTTGCCTTGCCCGGCTCCCAACCGCTCTGGGGTTTCACCCTCGCTTAACCTGCTTGCCCTCCCTGTGACCAAACGTGAGGCTTTTGTCTGTTCTCCTTTACTCAACCCAAGGCTCCCTGTTTGCCTTTCCCAGCCCAGCTAGCCCCGCTTGAGAACAGCCATTTCTTTCTTTTTAATATTTTTTTGACTCTGTCAGATCTTAACTGCAGCACACATGATCTCTGTTGCGGCACACAGCATCCTCCATTGTGGCAGGCGGGCTTCGCTAGTTGTGGAGCGCAGGCTCAGTCGTTGCCCCGTGGCATGTGGGATCTTAGTTACCAGGGACTGAGCCTGTGTCCCCTGCATAGGAAGGCAGATTCTTAACCACTGGACCACCAGGAAAGTCCTGACAGCCATTTCTCAGTGTTCTCTTTTCTCGGAGGGATGGGAAGAACTCCCTTACCCTGAGGCCTCATGGGGGTATTTGTACTTAAAAGATTCTTGAAGAGTACAGTGTTTTAATCAAAGCAATTAATCCCTAATGGTAGAATTACAGGCTGCATTGCAGGGACATGCTGACCCTCAAATCACTTGGAAACTACCCACATTTCCTGTGTTTAAAAGCAGTTCTGTCATTGGGCTTGATTGCTAGAAAACTGAAAGGAAATGGTACATATATATTTAAAATATTTATTGTGTTTATTAAGATAAAACATACAAGGAAGGCACAGAATATTAAGTATATAGCTTGAATAATTTTTGCTGTCTGTGCTCAGTCGTGTCCGACTCTTTGCAGCCCCAGGGACTGTAGCCTGCCAGGCTCCTCTGCTCATGGAATTTTCCAGGCAAGAGTACTGAAGTGGGGTTGCATTTCCTACACCAGGGGATCTTCCCGACCCAGGGATCGAACCCGAGTCTCTTGTGTCTCCTGCACTGGCAGGCAGATTCTTTACCACTAGCGCCACCTGGGAACTTTCAGTACTATTTAATTCTTAATTTTCTTTATGTGTTCACTTTACGTTCATACTGTATAGGTCATTGTCATCCTGATAATGTAGGTGTAGGGTAGAGACTCTTAACATACCTGCCTGGTGACTCAGAGCCAGAAAGTGGGATTGGAACCCACGTCTCTCTGACCCCAGAACTTTAGTGACTGTGTTAACTGTTTCCCTCACTCTTTTACTCCCTTCTTCCCCAACATTTTCACCAGAATTATACTACTGGAGATAAACACATTCTAAAACAGCAACAAAATGAAAAGTCTAAAAAAAAAACCATAGCATTTTATGCTTGGTTAGAATTCTTCGAATTTTAAAAATGACATTTCTTTCCTTGTGTTCTGATATAAAGAATAGTTTGTTCAGTAAGTTGTTTGTCGAACATAGATCTTAAAATACAAATTATTTAGAGAAAAATGCTTTCTAAGTTCAGTTTGATTTTGATTCATTACTGAATAGGTGCCCAGAGTAGGAAACATTAATAAACACCAAATTATGGTTATAATTAATAAACACCATGATCATAATTATAATCCTGATGAAAATAACCATATGACCATATTCTGGTTTGGGGAAATTTTGGAAGCCATGTTTTTATTATAGTTTGATAAAGGGAAAGAAATCCACATTTGATGAGCAGCCAGTGATAAATCTAGGAGAGAATTAGAGGGAGAGGGCAGGCAACCAGGGTGCTCCCTGGAGGGATGGAAAAGACTAGGGGGCTGATCTAAGATCATCTGTGGTGTCTTGAGGTGAAGTGTATAAAATAAGGGGTGTTTGGGCTAATATTCATAATTAGTATTTTTAAAGGAAATTCACTGTATTAGAGACTATTTAGAAAACATGCATTTATTTTAAAAATTAAAAAAATTAACTTCAGGGCTTCCTAGGTGGTGCTAGTGGCAAGGGACCCACCTGCCAACGCAGGAGACTTAAGAGACGCTGGTTCAATCCCTGGGTCAGGAAGATCCCCTGGAGAAGGGTATGGCAACCCACTCCAGTATTCTTGTCTGGAAAATCCCATGAACAGAGGAGCCTGGTGGGCCACAGTCCACAGTGTCGCAAAGAGTTGGACATGACTGAAGTGACTTAGCACACTTGTGAAACAACTACTTAATGGTCAACGAACCCAGAAAAGCTGAACCTGGTTCCAGTCTCTGGGGTCTCACAGAAGAACAATTAATCATTTTCATTCACTGACTGGTACCAACTACGATGGTCTTTTCATTTAGTTTCCTTTTTACAAGCTAAACATATCCATGTTTATATTACGAATTTTCTTAGCAAACCACTTTCATTTCTTTCGTGATTCCGAGAGGGGAAAAACACCCAAATCACTTGAAAAACAAAGGGTTTAAACCCTTGTTCTGACGTCCCAAATTAATCTAAGGCATATCTCTTGGTCCTGTGATGGTCAGCATGAACTGAAATGTGATGGGTACCAGAAAGCGAAAGCTAGGCTATACATCATGTTAAAACATGTAGCCAAGGTCACGGATCTCAGAGCTGGTGACTGTGTCCCCTCAGGAAGTCAGCACTCAGCAGGGCCTGTCCTGCAGAGAGGTCATGGTAAAGAGAGGATCTGGCAGCTGAAAGTCATTTCAACAGAGCTGAAATTGGTTCTTTACTTTCTTCAGAGTGATTACAAATCCCTCTTTCTCTTCTTCCCATGTTTGTCGGAGCTCAAAGCTGCTAGGATAGAAGAGCTGGAAATCTTGCCCTTCTTCCCCACTGCCAGCCATGGTGTCTCCATCTTTCCCTTCTACTCTTTGGTGCTGTGGGAAGTAGATGGACTTAGCCAGTCTGCTCGTTCCTCAGACTACTGCCTCCTTTCTCCTCTCCTTTCCTCTCCTCTCTGAGTCCTGGGGGCTGCACGCCAGCATTCAGAAAGCGGCCTGGCAGGAACTGAGTCTTCCTCAGGGCAGAGTGCAGATTTTCTGTGGGGGTGGGGCGAGGGGACATAGGGGAGGAGGGCCAGATTGCTCACAGTTACTGACTAATGGTTCTGCACCGCTCACCCACAGGACCTGTTGTCAGAGGTGTCCTGTGTCCAGAATTAAGTAGACTGAAATTTGCATTCTCAGGCCACCACAGTGGCTCGGCCTACCCCTCGCCTTGGTGTCAGCTCCCTTTCGGCCTCAAACCAGCCTGCTCTCCAAGCTCCTTTCTTTCCTGCCTGAGATTCAGTCTCCCAGATTTGCCCCTGGAAATGTGTCTTTAGCCCCTCCCCAATCAGCAGCCTTATTTGCCTGCGAGTTCCTTTGAGCCAGGCTGGGGATGTGGATCTGCTCACCCCACTGAAAGTGACTGGCCAGGATGGTGACCTGTGAATGCAACTCATTGTCATCAGGGCTTATGAGAATGAGGAGAGTGCCTGCTGGCATTTTTTGTGCCACAGATGTTGAGAACGTTAAGGCTTTAACCTTAAAAGCACCTCATGAGCCTTTTCAGTGCTTTTGCCCCCTTTCAGGGCTGCAAGATGGAACAGAAGTTTTCCTTGGAGAATTAAGGAAGAGTCTGCCTACAAAGCAGGCCTGTCTGACTTGGAATTATTTACCATGTTCTGTCAGTGTGGATCAAGAAGAGAAGCCCAAAGAATTTGAAAAGTGAAAAGAAAACATCTTAACATTTACAGATTATTATTTCTAATTTTTGTAATAAGAGCATTTAACATGAGATCAACCCTTTTAACAAATTTTTAAGTGTACAATACAGTATTGTTAACTCTAGGCACAGCATTGTACAGCATATCTCTAGAATTCATCTTGCATAACTGAGAGTTCATGCTCACTGATTAGTAACTCCCCATTTTTCCTCCCCTTAGCCTCTGGCAACCACCATTCTACTCTCTGGTTCTACGAATCTGACTATGTTAGATACCTCATATAAGTGGAATGATACAGTATTTGTCCTTCTGTGACTGGCTTATTTTGCTTAGCATAATATCCTCCAGGCTGATCTATGTTGTTGCATGTTTTAGATTTCTCATTTTTTAAGGCTGAATTCTGTTACATATCACATCTTCTTTATCCATTCATCTCTTGATGGACCCTTGGGATTGTTTCAATAGTTGTAGAAACAACTGTTATTGTTTCTGTTGTGAATAGTGCTGCAGTGAGCATGGGACTGGAGATACCTGTCCAAGATTCTTATTTGAATTCTTTTAGATAAATACCCCAACATGGGATTGCTGGATAAAGTGGTGCATCTGCTATGGAAAACAGTAGAGAGGTTCCTTGAGAAATTAAGAATACAGGCTAAGTACTTTTAGCACAGCTCTTGGTCAAGCTTAACTGGTGTTGCCCTGAGGATGTAATCATTTTCCATTAGCTTTTTGTATCAGATCAGATGCCATAGAGACATCAGGATCAAGGAATCAGCTTAATGCATCTCTGGGTATAAAAATACCTTTCGTTTGGCAAAGGTTTTCCTCTATAAGAGGTTTTGATGCCTGACAGAGTAAGGTGGGTCAGGTAAGAACTGGGGAGAAGAGTCTTGGAGGGGAGTTAGCTCTGGGACACAGAAGGGAAGGGAGGAGCTCGATCTTCAGAATCGTCCTGTGACCCCCCAGTCACATTGCCCACCCCACCCATGCACTCGACTCTGGCATTGGGGGTGCTCCCCCTGATCCTCACATGGGACCTCTTTTTTTTAAAAAATTATTTCTTTATTTATATTTGGCTGCACTGGGTCTTGGTTGCCATGTGCGGACCTTCCCTAGCTGTGGCGAGCAGGGGCTTCTCTTGTTGCGGAGCAAGGGTTCTAGAGCGTGGACTCAGCAGTTGTGGTGCACGGGCTTAGTTGCTCCATGGCATGTGGGGTCTTCCTGGGCCAGGGATTGAACCCCTGTTCCCTGCATTGGCACATGGATTCTCAACCACTGGACCACCAGGGGAGCCCCACAGGAGGTCTCTTAAAGAGGCTTTAGACCTAGGCGTTGCCTTCATGGAGCATATACCCCTGAGAGGACATGAGTGTTGCATATATGTGGTGGTGGTATTGTTCAGTCAGTCAGTCATGTCTGACTCTTTGTGACCCCATGAACTGCAACACATCTGGCTTCCCTGTCCTTCACTATCTTCCTGAGTTTGCTCAAACTCATGTCCATTGAGGTGGTGATGCCATCCAACCATTTCATCCTCAGTCACCCCCTTTTCCTCCTGCCTTCAATCTTTCCCAGCATCAGGGTCTTTTCCAGTGAATCGGCTCTTCACATCAGGTGGCCAAAGTATTAGAACTTCAGCTTCAGCATCAGTCCTTCCAATGAATATTCAGGGTTGATTTTCTTTAGGATTGACTGGTTTCATCCCCTTGCTGTCTAAGGGACTGTCAAGAATCTTCTCTACACCACAGTTTGAAGGCATCAATTCTTTGGCGCTCAGTTTTGTTTATTGTCCAACTCTCACATCCGTACATGACTACTGGAAAAACCATAGCTTTGACTATAAGGACCTTTGTCAGCAAAGTGATGTCTCTCCTTTTAAATACTCTGTCTAAATTTGTCATAGCTTTTCTGTCAAGGAGCAAGAGTCTTTTAATTTCATGACTGCAGTCACTGAATTGCTTACAACCTTGAAGTAGGATCCAGACCCTGGGGTGCGATCCTGGGGCTGGAGCTGGGAGTCAAGGGATGTCAGGACACAGGACATCCTCCCCATTTTTCTGTGTATCTGTTACGAGTTTATCCCTGATTTCTGATAGAGCTCAGAAGAAAGTTTCTCAATCTGTTTGGATATACCAGAAATTCCACCAGTTCAATTTTTCCTTGACTTTCTCCACCTGGAGCCTGTCTCTCCAGCCTGCCTGTTCTGCCTCCACAATCCCCTGCCCTCTTGGTCCTCTGTCAGGGGGCAGAGTCGGTATTCTGGTTCCTTGGCCTAGAAGAGGGTATCCCCACATTAAACTGTTCCTTTTACTACTTTGAACCCATCCTCCCTCTTTCAGCTCCAGCCAGCACCTAGCTTTCTGTATCATAAAGTGACCCACTTTGTTTTATTTATTTATTATTTTTTTAAAATTGTTTATTTAACTTTTAGCTGCGCTAGGTCTTTGTGGCTTTGCGTGGGCTTCCTCTAGTTGCACCAAACTGGGGGGCTACTCTTTGTTGCAGGGCAAGGGCTCTAGGATGCGTGGATTTCAGTAGTTGTGGTGCTTAGTTGCTTAGTTGCTCCGAGGCAAGTAGAATCTTCCTGGACCAGGGATCAAACCCGGGTTCTCTGCATTGGCAGGTGAACTCCTATCCTCTTTGCCACCAGGAAAGTTCGAAGTGACCCATTTTTTTTTTTCATCATTTTTTGCTGCACAGCAGGTGGGATCTCAGTTTCCCAACCAGGAATTGAACCAACGTCCCTGACTTGGAAGTGTGAAATCTTAACCACTGGACCACTTAGGGAAGTCCCTGACCCACTTCTTACTGCCCCTGCTTAGGCTTCGGCTTTCTCTAATCTGCAAGGTTAGAACACATGCCCGTTCATCTCTGATTTTCAAACCCTCCAATGTCAGATCCACCTTTTATAGAGCAAAGGCAAAAACCCGTAAGGAAAAAGAAAACTGGAGAGGAAATGACAGCAGAACAGGTGTGTCAGGAATATTTCTGAAACCAGACTGCACGTGTTCCAGCCGCTGGATTTAGCTGGAGGTCCCTTCAGTTTCCTATTGATCCCCCAGGATAAGCCTTGAGGTGACTGTTCCAGAACCTTCTACCCTGCAGAATGTCTCCCACAGTCTTCTCTCCCTGCTTCTGGCATGGAGCCTACCCAAGGTGCTAGTTTACATCCAGCCTTATCAGCATTGGCCCTAGGAGGAGCCTGTTGTCAAGAATTGTTTGAATTTGAAAACAAAAGTTGTTAGGGAGGTATCTTGGGATTGAGTGGGGAGAATGAGAAGGGAGAAGAATCTTCAGGGTTTCACTGTAGATCCTTTGTTTTGATCATATTTATATAATGATAAGGCTTCCCAGGTGGCGCCAGTGGTAAAGAACCCACCTGCCAAAGCAGGAGATGTAAGAGACTCTGGTTTGATCCCTGGGTCAGAAAGATCCCCTGGAGGAGGAAAATGGCAACCCACTCCAGTGTTCTTGCCTGGAGAAGCCTATGGACAGAGGAGCCTGGTGGGCTACTGTCCATAGGGCTGCAAAGAGTCTGACATGATTGAAGCAGCCTAGTATGCACACATATAATGATAATATGTCTAGCATAATTCTTTTAGGGTAGAAAACTTTTATGTATGGACCCTCCCTCTGGAACTTCCTTCCCACCTCCTTCCCCATCCCACCCCTCTAGGTTGTTACTGAGCCCTGGTTTGAGTTCCCTGAGTCATACAGCAAATTCCGTTTGGTTATTTATTTTACATCTAGTAATGTGAGTTTCCATGTTACTCTGTCCATACATCAGGGCGGAAAACTTTTAAATAAAATTTTATTAAAAGAGATTTGTTTTTCACTTGGACAGGTGCTGGCAGTATTTTTTGAACTTCCTTCTTTTTCAAAGTTGTCTAGGGATCACAGAGAAATGTATTTAATATGGGAAAGAGCCAAAGAATTAAAAAACATATGTAAACCATGCTATGAGTCCTGCCTTCCTCAGGCTCTGTGTTGGGTCAGCAGGTATTGGAGTGAACATTTCAGTATTTATTGCACACACTGTGATCCTGGCTTCAGCTGCCATCAGGGGCAAAGGTAGAAACAGGTGGGGCTGCCTGTGGCCTTCTTCAGGAGAGGAGCAGAACCATCTCTTTCCATCCATGGTTTGGTTCTGTCCTCCCCTCTCCTCCTAGCCTCTCTCCAGGGGGTGTGTTAACAGCTGGGACCACCTGCCAGACCTGAGTGGCTCCTGGACGCTGCATCCTAATGCAGAAACCCTGCGTCTATAAATACCACCAATTCCCCGTTCATCCCGGGTATGCACTGGTGTTTGGATCCGCCACCCCCGAAGGCCTGTACTTTTCCAGTGTTTTCCAGACCTCCCGCAGAGTTAATGGGGCTCTGTTCTTGCTGAACTCCTTTTGTCCGGAGCAGTGAACAGTGACAGGTGAGTCCGGCTCCCTCCCCGAGTGCGGTTATCATTAACCATGGGCCTCAAACAGACCCTTTAGCTATGCATGATTTTCCATCTCCGTGACCTCTGATGGTCTGTGCTGCATCAACTTCTGACAGCGACTGGAAGCAGTTTTCCGAGAAATGTGGAAGGCTGCCCAGAGGACTGGCGTTCAAGTGCACACTTTATCAGCTGCACCAGCACAGGAGGTCTTAGGTTGTATATACTGATGGGTTTCTTTCTTGAAAGAGGGGACAAAAGGTAGTTGATTTTAATGCATTAGAAGGTATTTTGAAAATAGCTGCTCATTTCCTGTCAAAACAAATGTGTGTTCTTACGTCACAGGTTGGGATGCAATAGGAGGAGAAAGCTGCAGACATCTTCGAGTCTATAGTCCTCAAGCTGTTCATCGAGGTCCTTCTTTAGGGGTGGCTGGAAAGGATAGGGAGGGGCTTCCAGCTTGTGGGCCCCCCAGAGTGTCACTGAAACAGGGTGACAGTGTCAGTGATGGGGTCAGAGAGGGGCCCACTTCTACTGCCCTGCTGTGTTGAGCTCTCAGGGGCTGCTCAACACTTCCTGAGAGAGTCCTGCCTGAAGCCCAGAGCTTTGTACACACCCCCGTTCTTGCCTCTCCATGGGAAGCACGGCCACACAATTGTGACCAGCACTATCCCTAGGTCATGAGGTGACTTATCGGAGCCACTTACTGCTGAAGAATATGAGTCTGAGAAGGAAGACAGTGGTGTATACATATTCTCCTGTAAAGGGATCTTCTTTTAAAGGCCTACATCACACTTTGGCAGAAAGCGAAGAAGAGCTAAAGAGCCTCTTGAAGAAAGTGAAAAAAGAGAGTGAAAAGTTGGCTTAAAACTCAGCATTCGGAAAACTAAGATCATGGCATCTGGTCCCATCACTTCATGGCAAATAGATTGGGAAACAATGAAAACAGTGACAGACTTTCTCTTTTTGGGCTCCAAAATCACTGTAGATGGTGACTGCAGCCATGAAATTAAAAGATGCTTGCTCTTTGGAAGAAAAGCTATGACCAACCTAGACAGCATATTAAAAAGCAGAGACATTACTTTGCCGACAAAGGTCCATCTAGTCAAAGCTATGGTTTTTCCAGTAGTCATGTATGGATGTGAGAGTTGGACTATAGGGAAAACTGAGTGCCAAAGAATTGATGCTTTTGAACTGTGGTGTTGGAGAAGACTCTTGAGAGTCCCTTGGACTGCAAGGAGATCCAACCAGTCCATCCTAAGGGAAATCAGTCCTGAATATTCACTGGAAGGACTGATGCTGAAGCTGAAACTCCAATACTTTGGCCACCTGATGGGAAGAACTGACTCATTTGAAAAGACCCTGATGCTGGGAAAGATTGAAGGTGGGAGAAGGGGACGACGGAGGATGAGATGGTTGGATGGCATCACCGACTGGATGAACATGAGTTTGAGTAAACTCTGGGAGTTGGTGATGGACAGGGAAGCCTGACGTGCTGCAGTCCATGGGGTCACAAAGAGTCAGACATGACTGAGTGACTGAAGTGAAACTGAACCGAAAGGAGAAGAAATAGAAAAATGTGAGAGAGGTTAAATGGGGCATGGAGCTCCAGGTTATATCCAACCCGTGGGGAAGTGGGAAGTGAAACAAGGGGTCAGGATGTTTTGGGAGGAGAGAAGTTTTATGGGAGCAGCCTCCAAGATGCATGTGACTTGGGTGAGAGAGACAGGTGAAGAAAACCTTGAGGATGTATGGCTGTGTGTTGATGCCTACTCAAGAGATTTCAACATGGATTTAGAAAACCACTGAGGATTCATTTGATGTTGAGTTTCATTTAATTATTTTTTAATGAATGCAGTGTCATGCTGGGCACAGCTGTGGCAGTTACTCATCTTGGTCTGGGTCCTCCTGCGATGGGTCATCGTGTGGACTTCCTGGTGAAAGCTGTAGCCCTTAGCCTTGGTGGGTTATCCACTTCAGATGTGGTAGAAAACTCTGTAGTGAGCACAAGCTCCTGAATAGAGCATGTGGTTTTTGCAAGAATTTTGGCTTACATTCAAAGACTAATCGTGTCTGAACCCAGCAGTAAAAAGGCGGAGTATTCATAAAGAAAAAGAGACAGCTTTTGTAATTTGACTTTATTGGTAAAATTGGTAGAGCTGAAACTGATTCCCTGGAGTTGGACAGGCTTGCTTGATAGGATGAGGATAAAAACCACAGCGGCTGCTGCAGCAGGTGAATAGTGATGTGTCAGCTCTTGAACTGTTTTTTTCTCTGAGTCAGTTCCTGCTCTTTCTTTTTGGCAGGGTAGGGGAGAATTCTAAGTAAAAAATTTTAAATTGAAGTGTGGTTGATTTACAATGTTTTATTAATTTCTGTTGTATGGTAAAGTGACTCAGTTATACACACACACACACACACATATATAATTCTTTTTCATATTCTTTTCTGTTACGGCTTATCCCAGAATATTGAATATAGTTGCCTGTGCTATACAGTAGGACCTTGTTGTCCATCCATTATAGCAGTTTGCGTCTATTAACCCCATATTCCCAGTCTATCCCTCTACCCCCCTACCCCCGCTTGGCAACCTCAAGTCTGTTCTCTATATCATATTTTAGATTCCACATATAAGTGATGTCATATGGTGTTTGACTTTCTCTTTCTGACTTATTTCACTTAGGATGATAATCTCTAGTTGCATCCTTGTTGTCACAAATGGCATTATTTCATTCTTTTTTTATGGCTGAGTAGCATTCTGTTGCATGTGTTTACCACATCTGCTTCACCCACTCGTCTGTCGATGGACATTTAGGTTGTTTGCATGTCTTGACTGTTGTGAACAGTGCCAGTTCCTGCTCTTGCTTGATTTCTCTGAGAGAGATCTCCAGAGCCTTGTACAGTTAACTTAGCTCAGGACATTACAGCCTGGGTATAGTAAAAGGCTGTTGTTTCTGCTTCATCATGGGCCATGTAGCGAGCAAAGATCTAGGGAGTCAAACGCCAGACTCATAATCCATCGTGTTTTATTTCATTAACATCTTGAATGTTCTTAATATTCAGCTAACATATAAGGTCCTGAGCTTGTTGAAGAGTGAGTCCTGGAGTCCCCAAGAAGGAGAAGCACGTTTGAGAATCCTGAAAAGGAGGAAGGGGGAAACAGGAGGAGTGGATGGGAGCCTTCACATCCTCTAACCCTCTTCCCATGCACTGGGTCAAAGGGCGCTCTGTCCGGGAGACGGGATTAAAGGAGTTGTGTGTGTGGTGTGAATAATTGAATGACACGTTTTCTCTGAGGCTATTTGGAGGTTGAAGGAAACATACAGGCTCACAAGAATGACTCTTTGGTTGGTGGAATGAGAAAGAAAGATGGACATGGAAACTTAGTAGTTAGGTTGAGCAGTGGCGGCAAGGAGGGTGGTCTTGGGGCCCCTTCTGGCTGTCATTTCAGGTGGGCTTTTTGCCCCTTGCTCCTTCATAAATTCCTAAGGACTGAAATAAAAGAGGACTGAACAGTTTTAAAAATATAGTTTTTGGTGGCCTGTAGCTTTGAACCACCCACCCCTGGTCACCTTTACGAAGATGTCTGTACACCAGGTGTTGCTGCAGAGAAGACAGAAAAACTGAATCAAGGCTGGGAGTGTCTTGGAATTAAAAATAGTTCCTGCCTTGACTGAGGGCCTCCTTCCTGCCTCCATCGGCCTGGTGATGTTTTGCTGCCCTGAGAGAAAGTGGGACAGTCCTCAAGCCTTTTTACAAAACATATTCTTTTGTCCTTGTTTGGTAGAAAGTCAGGCTCCCACCATTGCCCTCCCAGCTGCACCCTCTCCATGAACTCTCCAAATGGCTCCATTGAACCATATGGATGACTTGGCCAAACTGGTTTTCATGAGTCCTTCTTACCTCCCCTTCCCCGCTGTGATCATCAAATATATTTTAGTACTTTCTAACCTTAAAAAATCAGTCTGTATGGAGCATGACCTGTTTTTCAGCTGCATTATTTTATCTACTTGTATCCCCGATTACCTGGTCCAGGTAGTTTGTCAGGTTTCTCCACTCAGTTAGTCTTTCTTCCTTTTCCAAACTGGCCTCTTTAGAAGAAAGTCGCTACGTGTAGCCCAGTTCAAGGGGTGGAGAGGTATGCTCCATCTATTGGTCTATTCTTCCCCTTTATTTATTCATTCTTTTATTTATATCAGTACAGACCTGTGAAGATTGATTTTATCTTTTAGATTATAACCCAATACTACTTTTGAGCAGGGATCTTGTAAGCCACACATCATTTTGCACATGGGAGATTTGAATATAGTCATTGTGTTCTATGCAGTGAAGCCTGGAGGTCATTTTCCCAGGAGGCCTTGCTCTGAGCTGCTTCCAGAATAGGCCCAGCGGCCTGTGCGACCCTCAGCATGGACAGTGAGCTCGGTAGCCCCTAAGCTGTGTGCAGTGGTACATGGGAACCAGCGTTCAGGGGCCCTCTGGGGGCAGTGACATGTGCCCCACGTGGCCACGCAGCTGTCGATTTGAGCCTCATTCCCCTTTGCTTGCTGTCTAACCTTGGACAAGTCACGAAACCTCTCTGAACATCAATGTCTAACTGGTCGGATCAAGACATGAAGACCGGTGTCAAGGTTGTCATGGGAGGTGAATAAAGAGGGGCCTGTCCGGTGCCTGACGTGGGGAGGATGATGGTTCAGTCCCCTGCTTGCCCCTGTTCCACCTCCTCTCCTGCTGACCAGGGAGAGTGAAGTCTGCCCGGAGTCTGGTGGGGCCCCCTCGGTCAGGGCAGAGGAGCGGTGTTGGAAGTGGAGGTGGGGCTGAGACCTTCGGGAGGCGCGCTGGCTGGGGACTGAGAGGGTGGGACAGAAGGGTGGTGGCAGGGGCCTCCCTGCAGAGTAAAGGAGGGCAGGCTTGGATGGTATCTTTCTCCAGGTCCTCAGATATGCCTCTGCTTCTGACCCCTGCTCTGAGGCCGGCTGCCCATGTCCTTTTCCACCACCTCCCTCTGCTTCCGAGCAGGACTTCTCTCCCCTGGGACACGGCATCTTTTCACCAGCCTCTCTCTTCACTCATTCCTGGAGGCAGAAGGGCTCTTTTGATTGTTAACCCGCCAGCGTGGCAGGCACACACATGAAGAAGAAAAGCATTTCCCTCTCCCATTCTCTTGTTTTTCCATTAGATTCTTGCTGAGAGAATAAAGCCTGTAACTCTCCGCCAAGGTTGGGTGAACCTGAACTTGAACTCAGGCTGGTCTCATTTCAAAGCCTTTGTATTTACGCACTTCGCCCTCACGGTTTGACAATGACTTGGCTTGTGAGTCGAAGCTTGCCCGGCACTGGAACCTCAATTAGAGGTATTTGAGGACTTACAGCATCTCAGAAGGCTCGAGGATTACCTGCTTCTGCTTCTCATAGCTTCTAAATTCGCTTTTGTGGACTAGCCTGGGATCTCATCCAACAGAGGCAACGTTGCTTTCATAGGGAAATTTCTTTTTAATTTCAAGAAAACTAACTTACCAATAAGTTCTTGGAGCCTAGGTAGTTCGCCTTGCAGACTTGGGGTTCTGCCTGTCTGTTGTGTAAGAAGCATCAGGATTCCAGCAAGGAAAGGGAGATGTAGTGGAAAGAGCACTGCCCTGGGAATTGGAAGACCTCTGCCTTAGTCATGGATCTGTCACAAATTACAGGGAACCTGAGCCAGTCCTTTCCAAGCTTGAGCTTTCCAATGTTTTTTCAATAAGATCAAGGTGGCCTAAGAGATCTGGAAGATCTCTTTTAGATCTAAGAACTTAGGCTCCACTGTAAAGTGATGTGCAGAAGTGAAAGCAGTTGTAGTAATTAGTTTAGACAGACCTGTTTTATTAAAGTTACTTTATTAAAGTTACTTATTAAAGTTACCTGTTTTTACTTATTAAAGTTACTTTATTAAATCCCACGTGCCCCAGTAGGATTGCTCACTGGTCAGATGCTGGAGAAAAAGAAGATGAACCTTCTGTGGCTTTGGTGGAGCAGTTTGGGTGCAAGCAGGAAGGTTTCCTTTCAGCTGCCCTTGTTGAGTTCTCTGGTCTTTGCTGTATTACATGGCCCAAAGTAACCTATATATGATTCCTTCCGATTATCTGTTACTGACCCTGGTAGGTTCCCAGTAGATTAAAGACAGCAACAAATATCTGTCCATTATAAGGCAACCCATTGCAACTCTGGTTTGCATGATTTCTGGTTTTTAATATTAAGATTGACAGCTTTGTTAATGGGAATTTTTATCTCCAGAGAGTAACTGATTTTTGTCTCCAGAGCTAAACCATTTCAGCAAAATCCAAATTAGTTAGATGGCTGTCCTTGGTTTCCATGATCTCTGTACAGTTAGGACTGAATACCTGGGAATTCCTTTCAGATAACCTTGCAGTCTGTGATAAGCTTTTAATCCAAGTGTCAGTTTACCTGCAGAAAACATAAATATATTTTATTGTTGTGTGTAGGCTTAGGAGACACTGGAAGTTGGGGAAATTAAAATCAAGCAATTTCTTAAAAGTGCTAAATAGATGGAGAAATTAACAATACAATTATCATCTTTAATTTTTTTCTTTACTTGAGTCTCTGTTTACTATAAAAATACTCAGAGACATAAAATCCATTCAGAAAAATAAGTTCTTAAGCTAAAAGGAAATCCGTAATGTTGATGGAAATGTTCCCACAATGATAGAGCAGGTAATGTTTGCAATGAGATTAAACAGGAGAAAGCAACTGACTCTAATTATGTTTAATCAGAAGAGCCTTCTGTTTTCAATAGCTGGCATTTGGCTGGGGCCATATCTGTGGCCAGGTTGATAATTCTCTTGGGAAACATGCCACTGTACTTGAGTTTTCAGATGAGTGTGTCGATATTGACGTGTTGAAGAAATGAACTGCGTGCCTCTCTGATAAAAGATATCTGGGGAAAGGATTAGTAAAGAACAAGTCCGTTACAGAGCAATGAACATTCCTTTCATTAATAACATTCGAATGGTTCCTGAGGACATTTTGCTGCCCTTAAAATTCTTCCAGGAAAGGCTGTGAATGGCAGCAGCACGTTTACCGCTGTTGGGAGATGATGCAGCCAGGCAGACCTCTCGGTCCTGGTGGGGGCTCGGCACGTGCTTTGTGCGTGATGCCGCGGTGCAGCCTGGGCCCCCGCACCAGGGAGGTTCTGGCCGGGCCTGACTGGCTCCTGCAGAGTGAGTCAGGCCCAGTCAGGGAAAGTTGGGTCAAGAAGATAAATTTCCATCAACTCCCAGAGACATTGCATTTCTTTTCCTTTGGAGACTGCCAGTGTGATAACTTGCAGTGGAAAGGATGTGTGTGCAAGTGGAGAAAGAGAATTCCAGAGATGCAGTGTCAGGGAGGGAGGTGTGAATGGGTCTCCAGCGGAGGGGGCAGGCCCGAGAGGAGGCGTGGATGGGGAGGGAGGCCCCAAGGAGTAGGTGGTGGTAGTTTGGCTTCAGTGGAAGCAAGAACAAAGACTCTCAGCCCTCTTCTTTGTCTCTCTTCCCCTCCCTCTTCCTTCTTTCTTTGGTAGCATAGGGCTTGAGCATACACAGGATAGCTGCCCTTCAGTATCTGCCTGTCCGTCTGTCCGCTGGTCTCTCTCTGTCATACACACACACACACGCACACGCACACGCACTTGCGCAAACTGCCATGGGATGCTTAAGACTTTTAAAATAAAAGTAAGGCAGAAACATAGAATAAAAATAGTGTGACACTTGTAGGCATAAAATAGACAGACACGGATATCTGAGAGGATTTCATGCGGTGATATTGGTGGCCACCTTCCTGTCACTGAGGGTCCAGAAGTGACCTGGGATAGCCCGAGGCCTAGGCTGACAGGGTGAGTCTGCGGCCTGGGCTGGCTTCTACAGAACGCTGAGGTGGGAGCCAAGCATTTGCACAGCCCTTGTGGAGGTCCTTCTGGTTTATTACCCCAACCCTGACACGATCATCCAGGGATGCTGTAGGAGAAGGTTCTGGGTGCCTCAAATATCTGTTGGAGATTGACTGGCCATCCACCCAGTGATTTAAACCAAAGATGTCCAAGTAACCTACTTCTTTTAAGGGAAACACCTACTGTTTGATACTGGATTCCTAGGACGCTGTGTTAAGAATGATTCTGAGGTTATGCCTGGGCTTGGTGGGTTCAGTTAAGTAGTACCTGCCATGAGGACAGTGGGGAGAGATAGGTATTTCTTTTCCTTCTCTAATCTAAATCCTTTTTTATCATATTAAACTTAGATTTTCCTCCTTCTCTTCTCCACATACTGGTGCATTTTACCTGCACAGACCGCAATTGGCTCTGACCTCAATTTTGAAGCATAAAATTAGAGCAGAACCTCAAAGTAGATGATGCTTGTCAGTTGCTTGTAGACCATCTTGATCTCTCACTGTCTTGTATACCCGTTGTTCCTGCCTTCTCCCCATCTCCCAATGCATACAAATCTTACATGATGCTGATGATGCTGAGGGAACAGAGACTCACCACCTCTCCTTCTGAGCTCTACCCTGCCCCGGCTGAGTCACTTCAGTGCATATTCTCCTAGGGAGAGTAGACTCTTGGGCCACCCCGCAGGTACTTGGTTACTATAAATGGGTGAATTCGCCCCTCACCTTGGATGAGTTGTCTGAGTCTGGCCACCTGGTCTTCCCAGACCCTGTTCCCTCCTGCTGACCAGCAAGCCCAGCTCTTTAAAGAAGGTAGAGAAGACACTGCATTCTAGGGGAGGGATGAGGAGGAGATGGGTCCCGTTTCTCAACCTCTCCTGGCACCTCCCACCTTCACCTTTGTCCTAAGAGACAGAAGCATCCTCCTGGCTTATGGTCTTGCTCCTCCGGTGGTCTGGTCCTCCTGAGAGACTGCCACCACTCTGCCAAAGTGTTCTTTTTCCGGGGTGATTGGAAAGTCATTGTGGAAAGAAGGTCGTCAACACATAAAGCTGGAAATGCCCTTTCTCAGGTACCCTGTGGTCCTGAGAGAGGACCGCCTGTGCAGGCGAGCAGGCAGTAGCCCACCCTGGGGCCGCCTCGTGGAGCTCTCCACCCTGGGGACACCTTCTTCCTTCCCGCTCAGTCATGAGATGGTCCAGCCCGGCCCCCACAGGGTGGAGGCCCAGGGCAGAGGCTTCGGGCTCCTCAGCGTATTACTGGGTCCCCTGACTTGCCTCTTCTCAGTTTGTTTCTTTATAAAACTGAGAAAACCTTCCTCACCAGACTCGGAGCACTCGCCACACTGTGCGCATCCTAGGGGGCGCCATGCTGGCCTCTGTGTGGAATGAATGGCCTCCCTGCCCTGCCTGTTTATCTTTCAACCCTCACAAGAGATGGGTGCTTTGGGCAGGGGGGTGGGACTGGGAGTTGGCATGGGGGGGTGGGGATGCAGGTGACACCAGGCATCGTCCAGAGCACAGGTGCCCATGCTGCAGACTGGCGGAGATGGAGACATTTGTTAAACCCAAAGGGCAAGAAGCTGCGACAGATTTGTGCAGTTTGAAGGCAGAGAGGAGGTCTGGCCCCTGACCCGGGATTCAGCTGGACAGTCAGGGCGGCCCCCGGGCTCCCGCACCCCCCCCCCCACCCCAACCCCCCCAACTCTCCACTGGCAGGAAGACAGATGTTCCAGTGTGAAGCTTCCGGGTGTGGGAGGAACAACAGCCAGAGAAGCAGCACACGTCGGCCTCCGACTGCTGACCCGGGGGCAGCCATGCCCATCCCTATGGGGCCCCGGTCTGGCTGGATTGTCTCTGATGTGGCTCCCACCTTGCAGACCCTACAGCACCGGAGCTCCACGGGTGGCGGGGCCACTGCCCCCGTCCGGATGATGCGGCCGGGAGGCCCAGGCACAGGGAGGACGCGGGTCTGGAGGGGAACGACGTACTAAGAATAGCCAGCGAGACTCAGTGATAAGGGCCTGGATGGTCAGGGACGTCAGTTGGGGACAGGGGAGGCGGAGGTGGTGGGGGAAGAACAGGGAGATAAGATAGGGCCTGCGACAGAGGAATGCACAGCTGGGGCTCTGGAAATGGCTGGAGGGGGCCTAGTGTTGACAGGGCGCCCCAGCAGCCGTGGGTGACGGAGCTGCCCAGGGGCCTCCTGGGTGCGCCCTGAGGAAGGGCAAGCCGGCGCTGGGCTGCCGTGCATCTCAGAGGCAGCTGGAGTTTAGTGGTCTCATGCCCTCCCCTGCCAGCCTCCATTCATGATACCTTCTGAGGGAGGAATCTGTGACTCGGAGGTGGGAAGGGACCGCTTCAAAGTTGAGGGCAGAACCTAGTCCAACCCCAGCCCTTCCAGCTCCTCCCACCTCCAGGCCAGGCCCTCCTGCGGCTGAGACTGACCCTCTACTCTGGGGGCACAGGACACCCCAGGTGGGGCCTGCCAGGGTGTGGGTATTACTCATCCCGCAGATGAACCCTGGGCACCTTCTCACCACAGGTCTGGGCATTATCACTGGGGATGTAATGGGAAATACAGCAGAGAAGGCCTGTGCCTCCCTGGAACTTGGGGAAGATGTGCTTAGTTGCTCAGTCAAGACCAATTCTTTGTGACCTCTATGGATTGTAGCCCACCGGGGTCCTCTGTCCATGGCATTTTCCAGGCAAGAATACTGGAGTAGGTTGCCATTTCCTACTCCAGGGGATCTTCCCAACCCATGGATCGAACCCAGGTCTCCTGCATTGCAGGTGGATTCTTTACTGCCTGAGTCACTAGACAGTAAATAAGCAAATGATGCTGCTGGCTTCAGATGACACCAGACAGGAAGCTGAGCCATGCTGGGCTGGAGCTGTTCCTGCTTCTGGACTTTGACATTGTTGTACTTGGGGGTCTTTTCTCTTAGAATTGGGACCACTTGGATGCTTCCTGAGAATTGGGGTGAAATTTTCTGTTCTACATATGTCCCTGTGCCTCTCCCCAGCCCCTACCCCAGGTCCAGAGCTGCACACAGTGAGTACTGATCCTCTTGGGGTTGGATAACTGTTCCCCTGTCTTTGTGAAACTTAAGGAGACATTTCTCCCCGTGATAGGTCCTGTGGATTTGGATGCAGATTAACGGGTGTCACACTCAGAGCTGACACGCTGAGTGCAGCACTTTAACAGCAGCATCTTTTAGGCTCTTATGATGTGTGATTTGACTGTGTGGATCACAGAAAACTGTGGAAAAGTCTTAAAGAGATGGGAATACCAAACCACCTTACCTGCCTCCTGAGAAACCTGTATACAGGTCAAGACGAAACAGTTAGAACTGAACATGGAACAACGGACTCGTTCAAAATTGGGAAAGGAGTATGTCAAAGCTGTATATTATCACCCTACTTATTTAACTTATGTGCAGAATACATCATGTGAAATGCTGGGCTGGACGAATCACAAGCTGGAATCAAGATTTCCAGGAGAAATATCAGCGACCTCAGATATGCAGATGACACCACTCTAAGGCAGAAAGCAAAGAGGAACTAAAGAGCCTCTTGATGAAGGTGAAAGAGGAGGGTGAAAAAACTGACTTAAAACTCAACATTCAAAAAACTAAGATCATGGCATCTGGTCCCATCACTTCATAGCAAATGTATGGGGAAAAAGTGGAAACAGTGATAGATCTCTTCTTGGGCTCCAAAATCACATGGACAGTGACTGCAGCCATGAAATTAAAAGACGCTTCCTTCTTAGAAGGAAAGCTATGACAAACCTAGCCATTGTGTTAAAAAGCAGAGACATCCATCACTTTACTAATAAAGATTCATATAGTCAAAGCTATGGTTTTTCCAGTAGTCATGTACGGATGTGAGAGTTGGACCATAAAGAAGGTTGAGTGCTTGAAGAATTGATGCTTTTGAACTGTGGTTTTAGAGAAGACTCTTGAGACTCCCTTGGACTGCAAGGAGATCAGCTAATCAATCCTAAAGAATATCAACCCTTAATATTCATTGGAAGGACTGATGCTGAAGCTCCAATACTTTGGCCACCTGATGCGAAAAACTGACTCATTGGAATAGATCCTGATGCTGGGATAGATTGAGGACAGGAGGAGAAGGGGATGACAGAAGATGAGATGGTTGGATGGCATCACCGACTGAATGGACATGAGTTTGAGCAAACTCAGGGAGATAGTGAAGGACAGGGAAGCCTGGTGTGCTGCAGTCCACGGGATTGCAAAGAGTTGGGCACAACTTAGCGACTGAACAACAGCACTCAGAGCTCTCTGGGCCTTGATGGCTGAGCTGGCTGACAGTGGTGCAGATAGCTCTTTCCTGGGTGCTGCAACTGGGGCTGGGCCTTGGATCCAGAACGTTGGTCCCTCCCTTGGCCTCACGTTCTGCAGGCTGGCTGAGCTCCCATCAAGGGGTCTACCCCCTTGTCGTTCAGCAGGGGGAGTGCCAAGTGTCATGTTTAGGGCACAAAACCCAAGGTACTTCAAGAGCTCCGAGAAATCACACCCTTCCCACTCAGTGATTGCTGCCCCATAGGCCGCTGATGCAGCCTGAAAATAACTTGGCAGGAATGTCAGGCTCCACAAGGGGTTGGGAGGCCTTGTCGTGTTGGGTTGGGTCACAATATGAAAGCAGCTGGTGCTCCCACCAGCTTTCAGGGGCATTCGAGTGTTCCAGAGCCTGAGCTCCAGCAGGCCCTGGGGAAAGTTTTTGGAGGTTCAGGGGGTGGCAGTGGCTCTCCGAGGATGCTCCAGGGTGCTGTGGCTAAGCCAGAATAAGCATTACTATTTCCACAAATCAAGTCATTTTCATGCACATTTCCCCTGGTGTCTTGATCTGTGTAATTATGGAAAACGTATGTGTGGGAAGGCATCTTTGGAAAACGAGTCCCTGCTCTTTGTCAAGAGGCTGACCTAAAAGTGTAGGAAAATGGTTCATGAGGCGATTCTGTAGTGGAGAACTGGCAGGAGTTGCAGATGGTAGGAGAGGGTGGGGCCTCCTCTCTGTTGCTTTGTTCCTCTGGACTCTGTAAAGGTCAGATGCAGATCTCAATGCACAAAGAATAGAGATGAACATGGGCAGCAGTGGGCATATCCTTTTTGATAAAAACTTTTTTTATTTGTTTTTGGCTGATCCGGGTCTTTGGTGTTGTACAGGCTTTTCTCTAGTTGTGGAGATCGGGGGCTCCTCTCTACTTGCGGTGCACGGGTTTCTCATTGTAGTGGCTTCTCTTGTTGTGGAGCACGGGCTCAATAGTTGTGCCATGTGGCTCAGTAGTTGTGGCTCCTGGGCTCTAGGGCACAGGCTCAATAGTCGTGGCGCACAGGCTTAGTTCCTCCACAGCACATGCGATCTTCCTAGATCAGGGATTGAACCTGTGTTTCCTGCACTGGCAAGTGGATCCTTTACCACTGAGCTACCAGGGAAGCTCTGGTATATGCTTTTAAAGTCGGGAGAACCCCGGGTGGGGTTTCTCTTCTGCCACTGAGCAGGAACTGCACCCTTTACCACTGTCTCATTAGTGCTTAACAGGCACCCAGCACATAGTAGATGCTCAGTAAGTATCAGTGATATGAATGAACATCCATGGTCTCCCTGGCCTCAGTTTCTTCAGGCATAACAGGAAGAAACTGGATTAGCTCAGAGATGGCCAAGTTCATCATTCAAGTTGCGACAGTTGTCTTATAGGACAGGAGAGCTTTATTGAGAGGTTTCTGAGGCTCAGATTTGGCATGTAAGTGGGAGGGTATGCACTTTCTAATGGGACTTGCTCCCATCCTGGGCTTTCTATAACCTGTGTGGTTCTATAATGATATACCATTGATATATTTAAAATTGATGAGATGTAACAGGCGTAGCGCTCGATGATGTGTACAGACCCTGGATCCGTTGGCTGATTTTGCATGTTCTCTGATGAGAGAAGCACCTTGTTCCCTGGCGATGAAACCCCACAAAGTCAGCCAGGTTCCTGCTTGGCTCTGGAATGTCAGGCAGAGTGTCGAAGCCCCTGGACACTGATGTTCCCGCTGGCAGTAGGGATGACAAGGCCAAGGTCAGGGGGTTGGAAGTGAAGTCACAGGTGAAGAGCTGTCAGGTGGCAAGCGTTTAGTGAGTGGTGAGTAGCTGGCAGCTTTGTCCCTGGACTGGTGACATCTTCTGACAGAGAGGCCACGGCATCTGGCATGACAGCCTGCTTCACCTCTCAGAGCAGGGCCCAGGGGCTTTCAGTCTTGGCTCTGGAGGCCCACTAGTGTTCCCTTGTGGCTCAGATACTGATTCATCAGTGCTTCCCTGGTGACTCAGTGGTAAAGAATTCACCTGCCAATGCAGGGGACATGGATTCGATCCTTGGTCCGGGAAGATCCCACATGCCGCAGAGCAGCTAAGCCTGTGCTCCACAAGAGGAGAAGCCACCGTAATGAGAAGCCATTGCATTGTGCATCACATCTAGAGAATAGCTCCCTCACTGCAACTAGAGAAAAGCTCATGTAGCCACAAAGACCCAGCACAGCCCCAAAGCAAAAAGAAATACATAAAAAATTTTAAAAAGATATAGCAGCATCCCAGAGGTAACAGTGTTAACACATTTCCACCATAAAATGAAAAGGCAAAGGAAGCGTTCTTTTTTGAGTAGATGGATTTGAGAAGGTGAGGATGCTGTTCCTGGTCCTCTGTGTCACCCCAGGAGGGAGAGGAACACCAGCCCATGCTGTGTGGATGCTGTCGGGAGTGTCAGGAGCTGTGAAAGCCTTGCTACCTCCTTGGGAACCCGCAGTCTCACACCCAAGCCCCAGCTCTTGCTCCTGCCTGACCGGAGCTGGCTTGCATCCTGCTTCATGATGCATGCTCTCGGGGTTTCCTGTGGTTGCACCTTCTCCCCAAAGGCTGCAAGGTTGCTCTGGGTAGAAACCACCCTTTCACCATCCCTCGGTGCCCCTGTGTGCCTGCAGGGTGAGTGGTTGTCACCAGTTGCCCTGCGTAAGTAGCCCCCAGTCTCCTCCTGAGCACTGGCCTTAATCAGAACAAAGAGTGGTCCGTGTCATTAGGATGGAAACAATGATCTATTCAGCGCTTCTCCAAGTAAAGGCTCCTTTTGTCCAGATTGCTGACTTTGAAAAGTTCTTCTTGAGGTTTTGCCGCGGAAATTAGAATCACCAGCACAGAGACAGTCAAAGACAACCTCCTTGTTGGGAAAATGACCCTGTTTAAAGGTAGCTGGTTTTCTGCAACTCCCATAGTTGCTTGTCCGTTCATCCACAGTGTAAGGGGTATTTTCTTTACAGCACCTGGAAAGGTTATTTGTTTTAGGGACTTAGCTTCCAGAGTACAGTTTTAATTTTTCCATCCTAGGGAGTTTTGCATGAACTAGATGATATGAATGATGATTTTCATAGCTTTTGTGGGTAGTAACAAGATAGCTGTGAAAGAGCCCAAACCAGGTAAAGAAACAATTGCTGTTTTCAGTCACTTTAGTACCAGGATTCTCGGGACCTCAGCAAATGTTGAGAGGATAAAATTGTCAAAATCATGTGATGTTGCTTGATGGGTGGGTGGGGGTGGGAGAAAGGAAGTCCTGAACAAAAATGAAGAGAGTGTTAAGTGCCAGTCCCGTTTCTCTGTAATGTATATTTTGTTACAGTCTTAAACATATAAATTATGTGGTCTGTGTGATTCCCATTAGAGATGCAACTGTTATGAACTTTGAAGCCCAAATTAGTGTCTGGTTGTGTTTTCAACTACCCTGCTGAGGACTTTGTGTGAGCAAGTTTGGGGTTGCTGGTATTAATATAATGGCAGCCAGCGAGCTTCACAGCCACTCTACGTGGGTTACTCTTACATCATCCCTGTGTTATGGATGAGAAAAAGCTATTTATCTTGTCCAAGGTCACATATTCAGTAAGTGAAGGAACAGGGATACACCATAGTATTCATCCTTTTAAAATGTACTGTTCAGTGTGTTTTGGTAAATCCACAAACTTATGCAACCATGAGCAGTATCTAATTACAGAACATTTCCATCACCCCAGAAGGAAACCTTATAGCCATTAGCAGTCACTCCCCATTCTGTCTTCCCCTTTTCTGCCCTATGTAACAATAATCTGCTTTCTGTTTCTATGCATTTGCCTATTCTGGGCAATTCACATTAGAGAATCTCATACTATTGGGTCTTTTGTGACTGGCTGCTTTCACTTAGCACAATATTTTTGAGTTTCATCTGTGTATCAGTACCTCATTATTTTTTATTGCTGCTAGCCCAATGTGTGTATATACCACATTTTATTTATCCATTCATCAGTTGGTGGATATTTTGCATTATATTCACTTTTTGGCTATTCTAAACAACACTGCTATGAACACTGTGTGGGCAAAAGGAACTAGAATTTGAACCTTTCTGTTAGCAACTCTGTTGTCTGCATGTGATTGTCACTAATACTTTGCATCTGCTCCAACGAAAAATGGGATTTTATGATAGGCAGAGTGCTTAGAGATTCGTTTTCAAATCTGAATCAGCTTCCTTCAGTTGAAGGCAGGACACCAGCTCAGTGAAATGTAATGAAGTGCTCTAACCTTGCACTTCCCTGGTGGCTCAGTGGTAAAGAATCCACCTGCCAATACAGGAGATGTGGGTTCACTCCCTGGGTCAGGAAGATCCCCTGGAGAAGGAAATGACAACCCACTCCAGTATTCTAGCCTGGGAAACCCTATGGACAGAGGAGCCTGGAAGGCTACAGTCTATGGAGTCAGAAAGAGTTGGACACTACTTAGGACTAAACAACAACAGCTCTAACCTTGTCCACTCACAGTGTGGTCTGTGGGCCAGCAGCACCAGCTTCTTTTGGGAGCTTGTTAGAAATGCAGAAACAAATATCTCGCCCAGACCTGCTAAATCATAATCTGTGTTTCTACACTATCCCTGAATGATACTTAAGCTCATTAAATTGTGAGAAGCTCTACTGAGTCACTCAGCTCTGATTTCCTAATTTCTAGTCTAGGGGGATTTTTTTTTTCTCTTCCGTGTTATCTCTGGGCATTTTCTGAGTGCACTGCTATTCTATAAAATATTTAATAATGTCCTCACTGACTCAAAGTGAGACATGGAAAAACCAGTACCCTCTCTGCATTGACTCAATGGAGTAGATAAAACTAAAAGGAAGATATTTTAGCATCACTCTTCATCATTTTCAAAGTGTGTTGCTAGTCTCTCTTGGGCCAGCAGTGTCTAACCTCCCTCTGTAGAATTTCCACTCCCTGGAATGTATCAGCAGCTCCGATAATACCTTGGTTAAGAAAACTTCTTACTTCAGAAAATATTTTTTTGAGCATCTTCAGATATTAATAATGCTTGTGTATCAGGGTTCTCTAGAGAGACAAAACCAATAGGGTACATATATGGAAGCAGAGATTTATTTTATCAATAGGAATTGGCTCACACAATTACAGAGGCCAAGAAGTCCCACTGTCTGCCATCTGCAAACTGAAGAACCAGGAAAGTTGTGATGTAGTTCAGCCTGAGTCTAAGGTCCAAGAACAAGGAGTGCTGATATCTGAGGGAAGGAGAAGATGGATATTCCAGCTCAAGCATAAAAAATAAAGCAAATGTGCTCCATTTCCACCATTTTGTTCTATCCCACATCTTGAGGATTGATGATTCCACCTGAGTTGGTGAGGGTGATCTTTACTCATTCTACCATTTCAGATGCTAATAATCTCTTCTGGAAACACCCTCAAAGACACAGCCAGAAATAATGGTTTACCAGTTACCTGGGTATCCCTCAACTCAAATTGACATGCAAAGTTGACCATCACAACTTGGAACCCATTTTTAGAAACAAATCTGATCCCAATATTGTAGATCCCATATCCCATCCATATATTATGGTCAGAGGGCGGTGACATCCAAATTCTTTACTGAATTTTTAGTTCCTTTACTTCTGAATTTCTTTTTCCATTTTCCCTAACAGTTGAAGATAGAGTTTAGGAAGCCACATTGTTTCCTAATATTTAGGCAACAGAGAACAATTAGAAGAACTTGGAAAGGACTTAGAGATCCCTAAAGAGACATCTTGATTTTTTGGTTGATCTTGTAAAACAAGAATGACTCTATTCCAGAAGATATACCTGTTTGTTTGTTTTACTGACTCCAGTATGTCCACGAGTGCATGGTTTTCCTTTGTTTTGTCTCATAAATTAGTTCAGGTTCTACAGGAGGGACTCATTGATAGTGATGGGGATGTGAACTGAGAGGAAGGGAATTAGGATTGAGACATCAATATTACTTCCTCAGGTTTTGGCAAATACCTTAATGAAAATTCTTGTCCTATCCCATCCACCATTTGGGCCATGCCCTTATAGTTAGAAGGCTGAGTATTTTGAGTAGGAGGCGGATTGCAAACTGAAGGCTGGAGCCATTTCCTTGCAGCTGACAGCCTGACACTCCCTAGACAGTGAGGAGGGCTCAGAAGGGCTGAAATCCAAGAAGTCAGTGCCTGAGGAGAATGGGCCAAGAATGGGGGTAGAGGTGGGGGGAGCCCTGGGAACGCCAGGGAGGAACCTTGAGCTGGCTGAGATCTGGGTAGCGTGGCTCGGTGGCCTCTGCCTCTGACTTGGCCTGAGCCCTCTCCTGGCCCCGAGTGGACCTTCAATGCCTCTGGCCGGTTGGGCCCTTGGAAAGTGTGGCCAGTTTCCCTTCAAGTTGAGGCCTGAGCTGCAGGCCATTCTTGGCTGGTTTGGGGCTCAGCTCAGTCTTCAGGGTTTTTTGAGGAGGTTGAATATCCTGAGGCTCTAAGGAGCATGGGGTTCCGGAATGTTCCCTGGGTGGAGGTCTTCTGGCATTTCACATCTTCTGCATTTTGTGAAATGTCAGGGCCTTATGTGCTATGGCCACAGATCATGAAAACTGTGTGTGTTGGTAGGGAAGGGACTACTGAGATTTACTGGAGAAAAAATTATTAATCAAAAACTGCAGTTACTGAAGTTAATGTGTGACCCAGGAGTTCTACCCCTAGTTTAACTCTACCCGAGAGTTAAAAACATATGCCCCCACAAAAACTTATACACAGATATTCATAAGAGCACTATTCACAAGAGCCAAAAGGTGGAAACAACCCACACCTCCATCAGCTGATGAATGGGTAAACAAATGTGGCATATCCATCCATATACAGGAATACTATTCAACCATAAGAAATATTGATATACTGGTATGTGCTATAATGCTTCCATGCTGGCTCAGTGGTAAAGAATCTGCCTGTCAATGCAAGAGACAGGAGTTTGACCCCTGGGTCAGAAAGATCCCCTGGAGAAGGAAATGGCAAGCCACTCCAGTGTTCTTGCCGGGGGAATTCCACGGACACAGGAGCCTGGCAGGCTACAGTCCATGCAGTCACAAAGAGTCGGACACGACTTAGTCACTATGTACTCAAGCATGCACATGCTATAACATTGAAAACATTAGTTTAAGTGAAGGAAGTCAAATATAAAAGTCCACATATTGTATGATTCCTTTAATATGAATTCTCCAGGATAGGCAAATTCATAAAATAAAAGGATTAGTGGTTGCTTCAGGCTAGGGAGAGTGGTGACTGCAGAGGGACTGCTAATTGGTGTGGGCGTTCTTTTTACAGTGATGAAAAAATATAGATAGTGGGATGGTTGCCCAACTTTGTAATTATACTAAAAATCATTTAAGTGTACAGTTTAAAGGGTGAATTTTATGGTATGTGAAGTATATCTCAATGAAAGAAAGTGAAAGTGAAGTCGCTCAGTTGTGTCTGACTCTTTGCGACCCCATGGACTGTAGCCTACCAGGCTCCTCCGTCCATGGGATTTTCCAGGCAAGAATACTGGAGTGGGTTGCCATTTCCTTCTCCAGGAGATCTTCCCGACCAGGGATTGAACCTGGATAAAACAGGCCAAAAGCCAAGATTAACACCTTGTACTTGGAGAACAGAAAGTCTTGGGACTATTTCTTTACTCTCTAATTTATTCTGTAAAGGGTTTTTGCTTGCAGGGTGGATGGGAGACAGTCGCTTTCATGGCAGTGCTGCCCTCACCCCTTGGCTCCTAAGTCAAGTCCTCTCTCTTGGCCCATGTGTGGCTGTGCCTCCATTTTTGATGTACCTGGGTGCTCACCTACATCTTGGTGCTGCCCATGGACTAAGCTATGTGCAAGGATGGTGCCTGCAGGACCCTGGCAGCTCAGCTGGCAAGCATTCCAGCCACCCAGTGGTCCATGCAGAGACCCAGCCATGGTGTGCGGAGAGCTGTGGCTGAATTCTTCATTGGCTGTCACAGAGGATGTTTTAAAAAGTCAAGCAGTTTAAATCTCAGAGGGAGATGAAGAAGCACAAAGGAAATACTCAAAGGGAATTGAGAATTCTGATGGGAAGGACCTGTTGCTGAAATAAAGATTGACAAGGTGATTTCTTAGAAGCTTTCCTTGACATAACTAGGAGTAGTAGTTATTATAAACACTGCTTGGTTTAAATGACGTTACTCTATTAATTTAACAAATCTGGAAGACGGTATACTAACGTCTGTAAGAGTGAGATTCTAGGAGACTTTTACTTCATATATGGATATTTAATTGTAGTGCTTTATTATTTTTCTGAATAATAACAGCATTTTCTCCAGTGGAAATGTATTACTTTTGCAGTCAGAGAAAATAAACACATTAAAAAATTAAAAAATAATAATGGCCTCAGTTCAGTTCAGTCGCTCAGTCGTGTCCGACTCTTTGCGACCCCATGAATTGCAGCACGCCAGGCATCCCTGTCCATCACCAACTCCAGGAGTTTACTCAAATCCGTGTCCATCGAGTCAGTGATGCCATCCAACCATCTCATCCTCTGTTGTCCCATTCTCCTCCTGCCCCCAATCCTTCCCAGCATCAGGGTCTTTTCCAATGAGTCAACTCTTCACATGAGGTGGCCAAAGTATTGGAGTTTCAGCTTCAACATCAGTTCTTCCAATGAACACCCAGGACTGATCTCCTTTAGGATGGATTGATTGGATCTCCTTGCAGTCCAAAGGACTCTCAAGAATCTTCTCCAACACCATAGTTCAAAAGCATCAATTCTGCGGCGCTCAGCTTTCTTCACCGTCCAACTCTCACATCCATACATGACCACTGGAAAAACCATAGCCTTGACTAGATGGACTTTTGTTGGCAAAGTAATGTCTCTGCTTTTAAATATGCTATCTAAGGTGCCTCATTAGCGCAGTAGGTAGCGCTCAGTCTCATAAATATGCTATCTAGGTTGGCCATAACCTTCCTTCCAAGGAGTAAGCGTCTTTTAATTTCATGGCTGCAATCACCATCAGCAGTGATTCTGGAGCCCCAAAAAATAAAGTCTGACACTGTTTCCACTGTTTCCCCATCTATTTCCCATGAAGTGATGGGACCAGATGCCATGATCTTAGTTTTCTGAATGTTGAGCTTTAAGCCAATTTTTTTGCTCTCCTCTTTCACTTTCATCAAGAGGCTCTTTAGTTCTTCACTTTCTGCCATAAGGGTGGTGTCATCTGCATATCTGAGGTTATTGATATTTCTCCCAGCAATCTTGATTCCAGCTTGTGTTTCTTCCAGCCCAGCGTTTCTCATGATGTACTCTGCATATAAGTTAAATAAGCAGGGTGACAATATACAGCCTTGACGTACTCCTTTTCCTCTTTGGAACCAGTCTGTTGTTCCATGTCCAGTTCTAACTGTTGCTTCCTGACCTGCATACAGGTTTCTCAAGAGACAGGTCAGATGGTCTGGTATTCCCATCTCTTTCAGAATTTTCCACAGTTTACTGTGATCCACACAGTCAAAGGCTTTGGCATAGTCAATAAAGCAGAAATAGATGTTTTTCTGGAACTCTCTTGCTTTTTCGATGATCCAGCGGATATTGGCAATTTGATCTCTGGTTCCTCTGCCTTTTCTAAAACCAGCTTGAACATCTGGAAGTTCATGGTTCACTTATTGCTGAAGCCTGGCTTGGAGAATTTTGAGCATTAGTTTACTAGCGTGTGAGATGAGTGCAATTGTGCGGTAGTTTGAGCATTCTTTGGCATTGCCTTTCTTTGGGATTGGGATGAAAACTGACCTTTTTCAGTCCTGTGGCCACTGCTGAGTTTTCCAAATTTGTTGGCATATCGAGTGCAGCACTTTCACAGCATCATCTTTCAGGATTTAAAATAGCTCAACTGGAATTCTATCACCTCCACTAGCTTTGTTCATAGTGATGCTTTCTAAGGCCCACTGGACTTCACATTCCAGGATGTCTGGCTCTAGGTGAGTGATCACACCATCGTGATTATCTGGGTCGTGAAGATCTTTTTTGTACAGTTCTTCTGTGTATTCTTGCCACCTCTTCTTAATATCTTCTGCTTCTGTTAGGTCCATACCATTTCAGTCCTTTATCGAGCCCATCTTTACATGAAATGTTCCCTTGGTATCTCTAATCATCTTGAAGAGATCTCTAGTCTTTCCCATTCTATTGTTTTCCTCTATTTCTTTGCATTGATCGCAGAGGAAGGCTTTCTTATCTCTCCTTGCTATTCTTTGGAACTCTGCATTCTGATGGAAATATCTTTCCCTTTCTCCTTTGCTTTTCGCTTCTCTTCTCTTCCCAGCTATATGTAAGGCCTCCTCAGACAGCCATTTTGCTTATTTCCATCTCTTTTCAATGGGAATGGTCTTGATCTCTGTCTCCTGTACAATGTCACAAACCTCTGTCCATAGTTCATCAGGCACTCTGTCTATCAGATCTAGTCCCTTAAAGCTATTTGTCACTTCTACTGTATACTCATAAGGGATTTGATCTAGGTCATACTTGAATGGACTAGTGGTTTTCCCTACTTTCTTCAATTTAAGTCTGAATTTGGCAATAAGGAGTTCATGATCTGAGCCACAGTCTGCTCCCGGTCTTGTTTTTGCTGACTGTATAGAGCTTTTCCATCTTTGGCTGCAAAGAATATAATCAGTCTGATTTCAGTGTTGACCATCTGGTGATGTCCACGTGTAGAGTCATCTCTTGTGTTGTTGGAAGAGGGTGTTTGCTGTGACCAGTGTGTTCTCTTGGCAAAATTCTATTAGCCTTTGCCCTGCTTCATTCTGTACTCCAAGGCTAAATTTGCCTGTTACACCAGGTGTTTCCTGACTTCCTACTTTTGCATTCCAGTCCCCTGTAATGAAAAGGACATCTTTTTTGGGTGTTAGTTCTAAAAGGTCTTGTAGCTCTTCATAGAACCGTTCAACTTCAGCTTCCTTGGCATTATTGGTCGGGGCATAGATTTGGATTACTGTGATATTGGATGGTTTGCCTTGGAAACAAACAGAGATCATTCTGTCGTTTCTGAGATTGCATCCAAGTACTGCATTTCGGACTCTTTTGTTGACCATGATGGCTACTCTATTTCTTCTAAGGGATTCCTGCCCACAGTAGTAGATATAATGGTCATCTGAGTGAAATTCACCCATTCCAGTCCATCTTAGTTCGCTGATTCCTAGAATGTCGATGTTCACTCTTGCCATCTCCTGTTTGACCACTTCCAATTTGCCTTGATTCATGGACCTAACATTCCAGGTTCCTAGGCAATATTGCTTTTTACAGCATCAGACTTTGCTTCTATCACCAGTCACATCCACAGCTGGATATTGTTTTTGCTTTGGCTCCATCCCATCATTCTTTCTGGAGTTATTTCTCCACTGATCTCCAGTATCATATTGGGCACCTACTGACCTGGGGAGTTCATCTTTCAGTGTCCTATCTTTTTGCCTTTTCATACTGTTCATGGGGTTCTCAAGGCAAGAATACTGAAGTGGTTTGCATGCCCTTCTCCAGTGGACCACATTCTGTCAGACCTCTCCACCATGACCCATCCGTCTTGGGTGGCCCCACATGGCATGGCTTGGTTTCATTGAGATAGAGAAGGCTGTGGTCCGTGTAATCAGATTAGCTAGTTTTCTGTAATTTTAGTTTCAGTGTGTCTGCCCTCTGATGCCCTCTTGTAACACCTACCATCTTACTTGGGTTTCTCTTACCTTGGACATAGGGTATAATGGCCTAGATAATATTATCTAGAACCTATGAGTTAAGACATGTGATTGTCAGAACTTACAATTCACTAGGTATGTTAGGGAAAACATGATCCAAAGATTGGTCTAGAGAGATGTATATTTAAAAGCATTTCACTAATATAGTGATCCATGGTTTACAAAGTTTGTGTGCTCATTCACTCATTCAGTCTGTCCATCAACCCATCAATCCTTTACTGAGTCCTGTCACTGTCACAGTGCTGAGTAAGCCCAAGGATGCTGAGGTACCCTGGCCATGATGCATGGTCTCCCAAGGTACATGGGTTTGCTGATTGAAACATGTGCTGTCTCCCTGGGTCCTGCTGTAAGGAGGGCTGACAAGGGCCTGAAAGCCAGGCTCATCCCTGCCAGGGTGGGCAAGGTGATGCTATCAGATGGGCAGGAAGGAATCTCTGTCTTGTTTCTGTGGTTGCCCCCATTGGCCATGGGGTTCGGGACTATGGGATGAAGCCCATTTCTCCACCCAGGGCAGAGGGCAGGCAGAGCAGCAAGCCTGAGAGAGCAGAGAGCCCGGCCATGGGAATGAGGGAGGGGTTCATGCTGTAGCTTCCTTCACTGTAAACTGGGTTCAGCTTTGAGAGTGAGCAGAGCCCACGTAGCTGCAGTCATCCTAGGAGGGATCCTAGGAAGCCGTCGCCTTTCTAAGGGCTGGATTGGAGGACCTTGACCCTGTAGGAGGTCTGGGAATGGCCAGATTGTGCTTAGTTGCTCAGTCATGTCTGAGTCTTTGCTGCCCCATGGACTGTAGCCTGCCAGGCTCCTCTGTTCATGTGGATTCTCCAGGCAAGAATTGGAGTGGGTTGCCATGCCCTCCTCCAGGGCATCTTCCCAACCCAGGGATTGAACCCAGGTCTCCCGCATTGTGGGAAGAATCTTTACCATCTGAGCCACTGGGGAAGCCCATGAATACTGGAATGGGTAGCTTATCCCTTCTCCAGGGTATCTTCCTGACCCAGGAATCAACCGGGATCTCCTGCATTGCGGGCAGATTCTTTACCATTTGAGCCACCAGGGAAGCCAAAGAATACTGGAGAGGCTAGCCTATCCCTTCTCCAGTGGATCTTCCTGACCCAGGAATCAAACCAATGTCTTCTGCACTGCAGGTGGATTCTTTACCAGTTGAGCTACCAGGGAAGCCCATGGCAAGATTGGTACGGTCTTTTTGTTTTTTCTCCTGGTGGCCCTCACAGTTTCTCTCTTCCTGAATCCCTTCTATTTTCACTGAATCTCCCCTTTGCTTGGCCCTGGTTGTCATAATATTGAAATATATCATGTTTTATTACTTGCCGAATTAACTGAGCGAGCATGCATGCATGCATTAATTGAATAATTGGAAGGCTTTTATTCTTAATTAAAAATACAGATGTGTCATATGCTTTCTCCTTTTCTCTCTGAAAAATTCTCATTATAGGAGAGAAATCAATTTTTCCCTTACCATTATGTTTGTCTTTATGGGTTAATGACCTTTAGGTGGAAAAAAAAAAGACTCATAAGGACTTTGGGACCAGAATAAGTGATCTGATTATAATGAGGTAATATCTAAATTCCCTGGGTGTCCAGATCAAGGTTGTATAACTTTTCTCCTGACTGAGCCTCTGAACTGAGGAGGTGGCGAAGCCTGGATGTTCTATGAATCACTGGCAGCCAGACGGGACACAGTAGAGTCCAAGCCATTGATGGGGTGTGAAAGAATGAGCTCGGGGGCAGCGGAGGCCCCCCTGAGTGGATCCATTTCCCACAGCTCTGAGATTTAGGGGTGTATGGGAAAGGGGTAATGTGGACTGGGAGATTCTGGGCTACCTGTCTAGAGGGACGGTGGAGATGCCTGGGGGCAGCAGTTTTTAACGATGGTATGGTAGCATTTTGTGCCTTCTGTGCCCTCTCTCTTCTGTAAGCCATCTTCAGATGAAAGCACCACTCTCCAAGATGCTGCTTCAGGCCAGGTCTCTGATTCTTGCCCCCTGTAGCTAGGAAAGGGCTGCAGAGTACTTGTCACTTTTATGTCTAAGTCAGATCTTAAGCCAGCTTGAGTCACTGAATTCTCCACGATCAAAGGCAGCTATTTCACAACTTTTAGCCACTTCAAAGCAAGTTGTGGAAAAAATTAGGAATGTGGAAGCAAATTGAATTATACATCAAAGAAAAACAATCTCCTGACCTTTCTTCCTTCCAAAATCAACTGTTCCTAAGCGTAAAGATCCAGGCGGGATGCTGCCGATTCAGCGTTGGGGGTGGGGAGGGCGGTGGGTGCAGGGGATGGAGGTTCAGTTAACCAAAGGGGCTTGTTGAACACTTTCTTGACAAGGAACGTTCTTGGAGCTGCCGGATATGGGAGGAACACAGGATGAGGGTTTTGTCAGAAAAGTACTCATGGTTAGTTGGGGAAGCAAGAATGGCACACAGCACAATTTCCGTGCCAGGGTCGTAATTCAGGGGTGAATTGGGTGATGCAATGTGAAGTGTGGTGAGACTTCAAAGGGGAGGAAGAGCAGCCGTGGTGGCAGCTATGGGTGAGGATGGATTTCAGAGCCGGGCTCTCGAGTTCGGTGACAGGACGAAGAGGGGCTCTGGGAGAAGGAGAGGATGGACTGGACCGTGGGGTGTGTGTGAGAGAGGTCAGCCCCGTCTTCTCAGTTGAGGTGAGGAAAGGGGTAGTTGCAGTGGGGATCAGCCCCAAGAAAGATGAGTCCCTGAGGCTAGACATGATGTCAAAGATAAATGAAGTGAGACTGGTTCAAGTGGCGAGGGCAGATTTTAATCAATAATAGTCATGACAGGGAGAAGAGGCCAATGTGAACTGAACCTACTTTGATTTGTAGGGAGGTGACTGGGCTATTTGAGCAGAGTGAGGGGCTCGGGAGGGGCCTCGAGGGGAAACATTATAAAAAGCTGGAAGGGAGGTTGGTCCATGTGAAGCCCATCTGGGTTTTCAAACTGGCCCTTCTTCAAGTTAGGCTCCTTCCCTCCCACCGAGGCTGGAGACAGAGCCCTATCTCCAGGTGTTGGCTGGAGCAAATAGTAAATTCTTTTTGGCAGCCCTGAGTTTTCTCAGGCAGGCACTTTAAGGGGGTGCGAGCCATCCTAGGGATGTGGCCTTGAGCTGTTAGAAACTGTGCTAGTGTTTGTTCAAGTCTTTACAGGCCAAGGTTGAGGGGCCTGGCCAGGAGGAGGGCTCAGGGGAGCCTAGGGTTCAGTCAAGGTGAAAACCTTCACTGGGAGACATTTGATGTGAAGAGGCAGGAAATGGATTTAATGATAGTTTTCAAAGTGGGAACGACTTCCTGGGATGGATATTAAAGGAGATTAGATTAGCTTTGAGTATTAATCACTTTTCATTGACTCTTAGGGCCACAAATAACCAAAGCGATCATTAAATTTTAAAGCCTTTTATTTATGGAGGATATCACGGGGATCTAAGAAATCAAGTAATTTTTACCCTGTGACATGAAAATAGTAAAGGCGTGTGTATATTCCCAGCCCTCTGTGTGTGTGTTGAATACCAGGAAGGTACTCCATACGGTGCTGGGTATCGTGCGAGGTACAAAGATCAGTCCTAATCCCTGGGGGCTCTGGGATGCTCACCATCCAATGGAAAGGCCCACGTGTGGAGAGTTGGCAGCCCATGTAGAGATGATGGGCTCTCCTGGCAGGAAGTGAGGGCAGAGGCAGGAGAGTCCCTGGACTGTCTGGGAAGACAAAGGCCCTTGGGATTCTAGAGCTGAACAGATGCAGGGATGCTGTGGTCCAGCAAACTCACTTCATGGTCTTGACGCATGGATTTGGACAAACAGAAAGCTGAGCAGAGGCTCTGGGAAGGGCAGAGGGAGACCCCAGGATGCGTAGGCGAACACAGACTCTATTCTAGCATCAGTGAATGGTCAAGGGTTGGGTTTTTTTTTTAAATATACTTTTATTTCTGTATTTATTTATATTTGGCTGTGCTTGGTCTTCATTGCTGTGCTGGCTTTTCTCTAGTTGCTTTCCTCTAGTTGCAGAGAGTGGGAGCTACTCTCTAGTTGTGATGGGTGGGCTTCTCATTGCAGTGGCTTCTCTCAGGCATGTGGGCTTCAGTAGTTGCAGCTCACAGGCTCTAGAGCCCAGGCTCAGTAGTTATGCCGCACAGGCTTCGTTGCTCCACAACACATGGCATCTTCCCAGACCAGGGATCAAACCTGTGTCTCCCACGTTGGCAGGCAGATTCTTTACCACTGAGCCATCAGGGAAGCCCTGGGCAGGGATTGTTGAGCAGAGGGTTCTGAAAGGTGAGCAGTAATTGGTCGCCTGTAAGACTGGTGTATTCATGAAGGATAGAAAGGCTTTTAATGTGACTTCTCTTGGTCCACCTGTCACCTGTAATGTTGACAGACTGCCTTAATCCAGGCCATTGTTACCTCATTTTTTGATGGATGAAGCATCTTCTTAACAGATATCCCTCCTTCCTTTGTTCACTTGACAAATCAAGTCCCTTGGATCCCTCCAAATGGTTTTCCTCAGTGAATGTAGTCAGAGTGACCTTTGGGTTGTGTCTCCCTTCTCTGCTTAAAACTGCTCAGTGGCTTTCAGTAAGATTTATCTTTCCTTGTCCTTAATGTTGTCCATTGGTCCCGCTGTGATACTCCTGATACCCTCACACTCGAAACTCTTGCTTTCCCAACCCCTCCACTTCTTCAGACTACTGATGCTTTGCTTCTGTGATCTTCTAGACTAGGACTTGAGAATATTATCCTCTATTAATATGAATAATCTATTATTCTCTAGTATTAGAGAATATTATTCTCTATTTCTTCTTTTCTATTTAGAAAATATAAAGGGAGAATTCTAATTATAGCTTATATTGCATATATAAAGACTAGGTTTAATGGATTTTGTCAACTTCAGATAGTCAGTGAAGCTCATTGCCAGCATCTTTTGTATCTTTTCATGTCCTGTGTGCACCACCCCCATCTTGAGCTTGGTGGCCGTTCCTGTGTATCTTCATTGTGTTCAGTTGTTTGCCCGGGTGACAGATATCAAGAGTGATTTCTGTCTTACAGAGATGAGAGTGAGCTGTATACATAATATAATCTTCAAGAAAACTAAAAATTATGCCTTAAATACCCCAATTTTAAAGCAGTTCATCTGATTTTGGTGTAAGTCTTTCTAACAGATACTCTACTTTTCCTTGTTTATACCTTTTTCTGTTAAATAAAGAATTCTGATGAACCTACTCACTGTTTAACACTTTCTTCGTCATTACACAAACTTCAAATCCTTTTTGGTCTTTTTTGTCTAGTGAATAGTTTTCCAGGTTTACTTGTTTCCTTCATATTTGTTAAGTTTGTAGCCACTTGTGTTGGTACTATCATAAAGTTTATAGCTCCTGAGAATTTCTCACATTTTAATCTACTTTCATTTGTCCCAGTAGCAACATTTTAAGGAATATTCAGTTGGATAGATCATAAAAGGTTATTTTCAAAATACATAATTTTTGGAATGTATTTGATGAAAATGAACATTCATTTTTCTTAGACATATATTCTTAAGAACTTTTTCTTACTGTGTTGAATGACTGTATTAGATATTTATTTATTCGTAGCAAGTTTAAATCAGGAGGGAATGCCTGAGATCAAAGGACCGGGGGCATAAATGTAAAATGCGTATTCCCCCATCTTTCCACTCCTGCCTGCCCTCAGTCCACTGCCCAGTTAGGCAGTGCTGGTGCCCCCACTTCCTTCTCCTGACTCCCCAACATGGCTCTTCCCAGCTGAAGCTGCAGGGGGCTGAGTCAGAAACAAATTGAAAGTGGAAGTGAAAGTCACTCAGTCTTGTCCGCCTCTTTGCGACCCCATGCACTATATAGTCCGTGGAATTCTCCAGGCCAGAATACTGGAGTGGATAGCCTTTCCCTTCTCCAGGGCAACTTTCCAACCTAGGGATCGAACCCAGGTCTCCTGCATTGCAGGCGGATTCTTTACCAGCTGAGCCACAAGGGAAGCCCAGAAACAAATTAACCATTCCTAAAACCAGTCATGCAGAAGTAGGCAGAATTAGCTGTTAAAACCATCATATCAAATGAGATTGCTAAAACTTCATGAAATAATGAAGACAAACAAGTAAATTCTGAAAATTGGGTTTAGGCAAATGAACGTTCTGAAAATTGGCCGACTTCTGTGTGTTGGCACCTGGATAGTCCAGTGGAAGATGGTTTTCCTCCAAGCTTGGGCAGTGCTGAGATCCAGTGGCCAGGTGCCATTTCTTCCCCCGTGCTGCTCCAGACACCCCTAGCTCCCCAAGCCATACCTCACTTTGTGTACTGCTTCTGGTTTGCTGTGTTCCATCACCAGGTCACCAAGCACATGAGAGCCATGAACAAAGTTTGATTTAATTCTGTAGAGAAGTATTTGCATACATGTGTGGAGATGTTCATTGTCCAATGTTCATCAAAGGTTTCCATCGTGCACAATTGAGGGGAGCTGAAATGTCTGCTCAGGAGAGTGGATGCAAACTTAATCCTGGTCCTTCTATTCGAGGAACATGCAGCAGGGGGCTTTTGCCTCTGGCTTCAAGGACATCATCACTGTTGACAACTATTTTAGTTATTCAGAGGTCTTCCCTGCTTGTTTAGTTTTTCTAAATAAAAAGACTTTATTCCAGAAGGTTTAGAGTTTTCAGACTCTAGAAAAGTGGGAGAGTGACTTCAATCATTTTGCTCACTATTGTGATTAGATGTTGTATCATGAACTGCAGCATGCCAGGCCTCCCTGTCCATCACCAACTCCCGGAGTTTACCCAAACTCATGTCCATCGAGTCAGTGATACCATCTAGCCATCTCATCCTCTGTCGTCCCTGTCTCCTCCTGCCCGCAATCCTTCCCAGCATCAGGGTCTTTTCAAATGAGTCTACTCTTCACATGAGGTGGTCAAAGTATTGGAGTTTCAGCTTCAACATCAGTCCTTCCAATGAACACCCAGGGCTGATCTCCTTTAGGATGGACTGGTTGGATCTCCTTACAGTCCAAGGGACTCTCAAGAATCTTCTCCAACACCACAGTTCAAAAGCATCAATTCTTTGGCGCTCAGCTTTCTTCACCGTCCAACTCTCACATCCATACATGACTACTGGAAAAACCATAGCCTTGGCTAGATGGACCTTTGTTGGCAAAGTAATGTCTCTGCTTTTTAATATGCTATCTAGGTTCGTCATAACTTTCCTTCCAAGGAGTAAGCATACAACATCTAATATAAATTGTAGCAGGCAAACAGCATTTGATCCCTAATTTATATCTTGGTAGCAACCAGGTTCAGTAGACTAGACTAACTGCAATATTAGAGAATGACTTGTGTTTCATATACATAGGCATGCATTAGTAATGATTAGTAATGATCTCATTAAAGGACCATCACAGCACCATGAATTGTCCCCATGTACCTTCTCTGCTTCTTTGTGACCCTATGGACTGTAGCCCCTCAGGATCCTCTGTCTGTGGGATTTCCTAGGCAAGACTACTGGAGTGGGTTGCCATTTCCTCCTCCAGGGGATCTTCCTCACCCAGGGTTGGAACCCATGTCTCCTGTACTGGCAGGTGGATTCTTTACCACTGTGCCACCTGGGAAGATCCCAGAAAAATGCTCCCATCTCTCGTGTTTTGGGTCCTTCCTCCCTTGTGGCATCAGGAGAGTATTCAGACTTCTTTCGAAACTCAAGCCACTTGTAATGATAGTTTTCCTGTGCTGTGCTGGGGTAGAGGCATTGGTAGTCTTTTTGCTTTTGAAAAGCATTATTTGTTTTCTTTTTTTAAAAGCTTTTAAAGTGTTATTCTGCTCATATTGGAAATAAACCTTCATTTCCTTCAGCTTTTTTCTTTGGCTGAAAGAGAAAAGCAACAGGACTTGAAGGAAGAGGGGAGTGGGGAAAATCATTGTTGCTTTCTATATTTGCTCTCTGCATCTCTTTTCTTAGTAAATTGCCTCAGGAATTTCTGCAGTCAGCTCTAATCTGCTCTTGAAAGGCCTCTTTTGGACCAAACTCTTCAAGTGAGCCAAAACTCTAAGACTACAGGGTTTGGAAGGAGACAATGAAAAGAAAGGGGGTATTAACATGTGGCCCTTCTATTAAGATTGTGAAGTTTCCTTAAGTTGTAAATGTGGCTGGGTAAAAGGGGGAAAACTCCACTTTTGGGGGAGGCAGCACTTACCATCTTCTCCTCTTCCCTCTCTTTTTTCTTTCTTCCCTTCCCACCTAAGTTGGTTGCAGCAGAGAGTTTTTTTTTTAATAGTCTTGGGTTATTTTACCTGTTTTTATTATTTTTAAATTAATCTGTATTGGAGTATAGTTGATTTAAAATGTTGTGTTAGTTGCTGCTGTCCAGCAAAGTGAATTAGTTAAATATATATATCCACTCATTTTTAGGTTCTATTCTCATATAGGTCATTACAGAGTATTGAGTTCCTTGTGCTATACAGTAGGTCCTTATTAATTATCTCTTTTATATATAGTAGTGTGTATGTGTCAGTCCCAACCTCCCTTTCCCCCCAGTAACCATAAATTTGTTTTCTGTATGGCAGCAGAGAGCTTTTTATACATTTCTGAAAACAAGCATTTTGTGTTCTACTGGTACCATGGACAGATACCAAAAAATATTTTTGTCTCCTCTCGGTATTTTGAATTAGCATCTTACCTCGAAATAAACATATTTATTTTGCAAAATGAAAATGAAAAAAAAATTGACTTTTATTATCACTTCCAAAGTCAGTTAAACATTGAAATTTTGGAAACAGGTTGAACACATCTTTATATAAAACACCAAAGACAAAGGTATTTTTTATCTGACAGCCGGTGTTTTTGAAAGTTGTTCTCTCCCCTCCTACCCACTAAGGAAAATGTCCTTTTGCTACCACATCAGAGGCAGTGTTTCTGAACCTGTGACTTCTGCCATTAATTTA